>NC_083404.1:136373774-137604774 GCF_020745735.1 Hemiscyllium ocellatum
AATGTGCAAACTCCACACAGTCAGTCGCCTGTGTCAGGAATTGAACCCGGGTCTCAGGCACTGTGAGGCAGCAATGCTAACCACTGTGCCACTGTGCCACCCACTCACTTCTTCCTCATTGACTGTCATTAGTCTTTGGAATTCTTTCCCTGAAAAGGATACTGCAAACAGAGTCCTCGAATGTTTCTGAGGAAGGGGTGGGTTGATTTTTGATAAGCAAGTGGGTGAAAGATTTTCAGAGTGGGGATTTAAAGCTGGATCAGCCAATATTTTATTGAATGGCAGAACATGCTCAAGGCACTGATTGCCTGTTCCTTGTTTTGTAATTTTTTTTATCACAGGATGTAGGAGTTGCTTCATAGGAAGCATTTATTGTCTGGCAGGGCAGTGAAGAGTCAACCAGGTTGCTGTGGGTCTGCAGTCATGTGTAGGCCAGACCAGGGGAGGAGCTGGTGCTGGACTGAGCTGTACAGGTTAAAAGTCACACAGCACCAGGTTATAGTCCAACAGGTTGATTTGGAAGCACTAGTTTTCGGAGCGCTGCTCCTTCATCAGCTGGTTGTGACCAGGGAAGAACAGCAGATTACTCCTCCCTAAAGGACATGAGTGAACTGGATAGGCTTCCCCCCACCTCTGACAATGGTTTCATCATTGAATTGGGTGTGTGTGTCCCGGAGGTGTTCTCTGAACCATTCCACGATTGGCGTCCTGTCTCCCCAGTGTTGGGGAGATGATATTAGGTGCAACAAATAAGCACTCACCAACACCACCGCCCTGTGTCACTTCAACTACCCCTCCCACCCGGCCAAGGACATGCAAGTCCTGGGTCTCATCCACCATGAATGGGGGAGTGGGGTGCAGTGAATGGGGGAGTGGGGTGCAGTGAATGGGGGAGTGGGGAGCAGTGATTGGGGGAGTAGGGAGCAGTGAATGGGGGAGTGGGGTGCAGTGACTGGGGGAGTGGGATGCAGTGAATGGGGGAGTGGGATGCAGTGAATGGGGGAGTGGGATGCAGTGATTGGAGGAGTGGGATGCAGTGAATGGGGGAGTGGGATGCAGTGAATGGGGGAGTGGGGAGCAGTGAATGGGGGAGTGGGGAGCAGTGAATGGGGGAGTGGGGTGCAGTGAATGGGGGAGTGGGGAGCAGTGAATGGGGGAGTGGGGAGCAGTGAATGGGGGAGTGGGGTGCAGTGAATGGGGGAGTGGGGAGCAGTGAATGGGGGAGTGGGGAGCAGTGAATGGGGGAGTGGGGTGCAGTGAATGGGGGAGTGGGGAGCAGTGAATGGGGGAGTGGGGAGCAGTGAATGGGGGAGTGGGGAGCAGTGAATGGGGGAGTGGGGTGCAGTGAATGGGGGAGTGGGGAGCAGTGAATAGGGGAGTGGGGAGCAGTGAATAGGGGAGTGGGGAGCAGTGAATGGGGAGAGGAATGGGGGTGGGGTGCAGTGAATGGGGGAGTGGGGAGCAGTGAATGGGCGAGTGGGGAGCAGTGAATGGGCGAGTGGGGAGCAGTGAATAGGGGAGTGGGGAGCAGTGACTGGGGGAGTGGGATGCAGTGAATGGGGAGAGGAATGGGGGTGGGGTGCAGTGAATGGGGGAGTGGGGAGCAGTGAATGGGGGAGTGGGGAGCAGTGAATAGGGGAGTGGGGAGCAGTGACTGGGGGAGTGGGGGGCAGTGAATGGGAAGAGAAATGGGGGGGTGGGATGCAGTGAATGGGGGAGTGGGGTGCAGTGAATGGGGGAGTGGGGGGCAGTGAATGGGGGAGTGGGGAGCAGTGAATGGGGGAGTGGGGAGCAGCGACTGGGGGAGTTTGGTGCAGTGAATGGGAAGAGAAATGGGGTGGGGTGCAGTGAATGGGGGAGTGGGGAGCAGTGAATAGGGGAGTGGGGGGCAGTGTCTGGGGGAGTGGGGTGCAGTGAATGGGGAGATGAATGGGGGGGAATGAATTGGAGTTAAGTGAGTGGATTGGTTTGGGGAGGCAGTGAATCCGAGTGCGAGTTGAATGTGGATCACTCTTTTTTTGTTCTTGGTCTGATGGCATAATAGTCAGTGATAAAAACTATTCAACTCTTTGAAAATATTAGGGTGTGGTTTATGACTAATGAACCAGTCTGGCTGGTTTTCTGACAGAGACTCTGGACCTTAGCTCTCCCTCAGGCTTATAGACTTGTTCAAGCATCAGATTTCACTACAGAACAGGGTGAGACAAATATACCGTGTGTCACTGAGTTCTGTGATGGGATACTGCTATTTGCTTAACAAAACACGGGCTACCTTAAGGAACCAAAAACAGAAGTTGCTGGAAAGGCTCAGCAGTCAAGATTAGAGTGGTGCTGGAAAAGCACAGCAGGTCAGGCAGCATCCGAGGAGCAGGAAAATCGAAGCCCTTCTTCAGGCAGCACTGTGGATGGAAATCAGAGTTAATGTTTCAGATCGAGTAACCTTTCCTCAGAACCCTAATGAACTTTAGCCTGGCATAATTTTCTCAAACGCTTTTCTTGTGAGAGAGAAATAAAAACCTCTTGATTTATTCCTGTCGTGACTGGAACCAGAGGGATCTTGTAGACAATAAGATCTTTGATTGGGGTTATTAATTTGAGCCCATCAGGGAGCCCTGGCTAACCAATATAAACAGAGGATTGGCTACAGCCAGTGTATAAATAAAATAATATTAACAGAGGATTCAGTAACTTTTCAGTTCAGGGGACTGACTCTGAGCTGGCTGTCCACAGCCAATGCACTGGGTACGTGTAAATAAAGGGTCACTTGGTGGCAGGATACTGGCCTCGGTGTGGTTAAACCTCCTTCAAACACAAGAGGCTTTTTTTAGATTAGACTTACAGTGTGGAAACAGGCCGTTCGGCCCAACAAGTCCACACCGACCCGTCGAAGCGAAACCCACCCATACCCCTACATTTACCCCTTACCTAACACTACGGGCAATTTAGCACGGCCAATTCACCTGACCCGCACATCTTTGGACTGTGGGAGGAAACCGGAGCACCCGGAGGAAAGCCACGCAGACACGGGGAGAACGTGCAAACTCCACACAGTCAGTCACCTGAGTCGGGAATTGAACCCGGGTCTCAGGTGCTGTGAGGCAGCAGTGCTAACCACTGTGCCACCGTGCCACCGCTTCTTCATCTTTAAGCAAGAACTCCCTACATCTCCCTTTTGTGAAGCAAAACCAGAAATTGCTGGAAAAACTCCGCAGGTCTGGGTGCTCAGTTTTTCAGAATGGTTCCAAGGAAAGGTTAGCTCTGCTTTCACTCTCCACAGGTACTGCCAGACACGCTGAGTTTTTCCAGCAATTTCTATCTTTGTTTCTGATTTCCAGCGTCCGCAGTTTGTAAGTTTTTTTTTGTTTAGTGTATCTCCCCTTTTGCAGTCTAATCCCAGATTTTGTTTGACAATGCTCTTGCAAAGCTTGTATGGAACTTGTGAAAGGCACTATATAGATGCAAACGGTTGTTGTAGTTCCCTTCCTTGGGTGCTGAACCCCTCCAAGCCTGGAGGAACCATTGTTAATCTTTTTTCATTCCCAGGATGTGCCTGATATTGAGAGAGAGACGGTGTACCTGTTGCTCATTCTTAATTGCTGTCTGATCCGAGTGACTTAAAGTCATAGAGATGTACAGCAGGAAACAGACGCTAAAGTCCAACTCATCCATGCTGACCAGATATCCTAAATTCATCAGCATTTGGCCCATATCTCTCGAAACCCTTTCTATTCTAAGCATGGATGAGGGTCTGTTTCCATGCTGTATATCTCTATGGCTTTATTCATATACCCATCCAGATGCCTTCAAAATGCTGTAATTGTACCAGCCTCCACCACTTCCTCTGGCAGCTCATTCCACACACGCACCATCCTTTGCAAAATAAAATTGCCCCTTAGGTCCCTTTTATATCTTTCCCCTTCCACCTTAAACCCATGGACTTTTCAGAGGGCAGTTAAGAGTCGATCCCATTGATGTGGGTCTGGAATCACGTGTAGGCCAGACCAGGTATGGATGGCAGTTTCCTTCCCTGAAGGACATTAGTGAATAGGCTTTTTTTGAAAATCACAGGCAATACACTTAGTCTGTATTATCTGTGAACAATAGGGGCGTGGATATCCTGCAGCCAAAACAAATCATTAAGACACAGATCCCACTCCTACACATTGTGAAGGCTGTGCAATGTTTACAGAGTGTGAAATTGGACCAGTCCATGTCTAAATTCGAGACAGTGAGTGTGTCTGACCTCACAAATATCCAAATCTTCAGGTAGCCAATTCCAACAACTGAGAGCAGCAGCTTTCACCTTCTGACTTTTACCTCTTAATGAACTGAATTGAATTCCAAACGCAGCAGCTCCTCCGGTGAGATTCAAACCCAGGTTTAATGTATCAGCCCAGCCCTCTGAAGGACTTACCTACCAGACATTGCTGTGCACCACTGACTCCCCACACCCACTGTCTCCCCACACCCACTGTCTCCCCAAACCCACTCCCTCCTCAAACCCACTCTCTCCTCAAACCCACTGTCTCCTCAAACCCACTCTCTCCTCAAACCCACTCTCTCCTCAAACCCACTCTCTCCTCAAACCCACTGTCTCCTCAAACCCACTCTCTCCTCAAACCCACTGACTCCTCAAACCCACTGACTCCTCAAACCCACCGACTCCTCAAACCCACCGACTCCTCAAACCCACTGACTCCTCAAACCCATTATCTCCCCAAACCCACTGTCTCCCCAAACTCACTGTCTCCCCAAACCCACTGACTCCCCAAACTCACCGTCTCCCCAAACCCACTGACTCCCCAAACCCACTGACTCCTCAAACCCATTATCTCCCCAAACCCACTGTCTCCCCAAACTCACCGTCTCCCCAAACCCACTGACTCCCCAAACTCACCATCTCCCCAAACCCACTGTCTCCCCAAACCCACCATCTCCTCAAACCCACCGTCTCCCCAAACCCATGTCTCCCCAAACCCATATCTCCCCAAACCCAATGTCTCCCCAAACCCACCGTCTCCCCAAACCCACCGTCTCCCCAAACCCATGTCTCCCCAAACCCATGTCTCCCCAAACCCACCATCTCCCCAAACCCACTGACTCCCCAAACTCACCGTCTCCCCAAACCCACTGACTCCCCAAACTCACCGTCTCCCCAAACCCACTGTCTCCCCAAACCCACCATCTCCTCAAACCCACCGTCTCCCCAAACCCATGTCTCCCCAAACCCATATCTCCCCAAACCCACTGTCTCCCCAAACCCACTGTCTCCCCAAACCCACCGTCTCCCCAAACCCATGTCTCCCCAAACCCATGTCTCCCGAAACTTTTCTCTGTATGCCTGTACTCGAGAACACATGACAATCAAATCTAAATCTCACTGAATCCGTGCAGCTGTGATTCAGACAGAACCACCCCAACTTTTAAAATTCATTTCTGAGGTGTCACTGGCTAGTTCAGCATTTATTACCCATCCCTAATTGCCCATAGAGCTGTTTAGAGTCAAGCACATTGCCAGGTAAGGAGGGCAAAATTTTCCCCCCCTAAAGGGAACCAGATGGGATTTTGTTCAGTATTGGACTGGATTTTTATTACAGACTTGATTGAATTGAAACGTTGCTATCTCCAGTGGTGGGACTTGAGCCCATATTCCCAGAGCACTGGACTGGGGGATTATAGGATCACTAGCTCAGTGATGTCGCCATCACCTCCCTCCCAATGAGACACTGAGGCATCACCCATTATAAAACACTGCACAGTCTGCCCGAGCTGGTCCCAGGGTTCGGGAAGACCTTGAGGATATAAAACCAATTCTCTGAGTGACTTGCATTTACATGGCACCTGAGGAATACTTCCTGGATGTTCTGCTTTTGTTGCATTCACATAGCACCTTTTTTGTTCCTTTCCAGCCCCATGCCCTCCCACAAGGTTGACACTGCATCGGTTTATCTAGGACTCACTTCACAGAGTGCAGGTGGATTAATTCACCATCAGCACAGAAAGAGGCCACTTGGCCCATTGTGCGTGTGCCTGCCATTAAAAAAAAGCAGGCCACACAACTTAACCTCACTTTCCGCTCATGGTCCTGCAGGTTACAGCACATCAGATGCAAATCTAGACTCCTTTTAAATCAGGATTTCTGCCTTAACCCAAACACCCCCTCCACCCACCCCTCAAACAGGGAGGTCAGATCTCCCCATCCTCTGGGTGGGAAAGGATTCCTCATCTCCTCTCTAATGCCACCATCAATAAACATAAACCCTTGTCCCACGGTTAACAGCAAAATGCTGCAGATACTGGAGGTCTGAAATAAAGGCAGAGAATGCTGGAGAAACTCAGCAGGAGGTCTGGCAACTTCTGTGGAGAGAGAAAGTAGACTGTCTGAAGAAGGTGCTTCAGATAAATGTGAGGTGCTGCATTTTGGGAAAGCAAATCTTAGCGGGACTTATACACTTAATGGTAAGGTCCTCGGGAGTGATGCTGAACAAAGAGACCTTGGACTGCAGGTTCATAGCTCCTTGAAAGTGGAGTCGCAGGTAGATAGGATAGTGAAGAAGGTGTTTGGTATGCTTTCCTTTATTAGTTAGAGTATTGAGTACAGGAGTTGGGAGGTCATGTTGCGGCTGTACAGGACATTGGTTCGGCCACTGTTGGAATATTGTGTGCAATTCTGGTCTCCTTCCTATCGGAAAGATGTTGTGAAACTTTTTTTTTAGATTAGATTAGATTACTTACAGTGTGGAAACAGGCCCTTCGGCCCAACAAGTCCACACCGACCCGCCGAAGCGCAACCCACCCATACCCCTACATTTACCCCTACCTAACACTACGGGCAATTTAGCATGGCCAATTCACCTGACCCGCACATCTTTGGACTGTGGGAGGAAACCGGAGCACCCGAAGGAAACCCATGCAGACACGGGGAGAATGTGCAAACTCCACACAGTCAGTCGCCTGAGTCGGGAATTGAACCCGGGTCTCAGGCGCAATTCTTGAAAGGGTTCAGAAAAGATTTACAAGGATGTTGCCAGGGTTGGAGGGTTTGAGCTATAGACAGAGGCTGAACAGGCTGGGGCTGTTTTCCTTGGAGTGTCGGAGGCTGAAGGGTGACCTTATAGAGGTTTACAAAATAGTGAGGGGCATGGATAGGGTAAATAGACAAAGTCTTTTCTCTGGGGTCAGGGAGTCCAGAACTAGAGGTAATAGGTTTAGGGTGAGAGGGGAAAGATATCAAAGAGACCTAAGGGGCAACCTAAGGGTGGTACGTGTATGGAATTAGCTGCCAGAAAATGTGGTGGAAGCTGGTACAATTGCAACATTTAAGAGGCATCTGGATGGGTATATGAATAGGAAGGGTTTGGAGGGATATGGGCCGGGTGCTGGCAGGTGGGACTAGACTGGGTTGGGATATCTGGTTGGCATGGACTGGTTGGACCGAAGGGTCTGTTTCCATGTTGTACATCTCTATGACACTATGACTCTATGAGAACAGGATAGCCCAGACCGAGTTGAGCCATTCAGAGGAAGAGTCGTTGGAATTGAAACGTTAGCTCTGTTGCTCTGGGAGGCTACCCAGTTTGAAAAGAGGGACCCAGAGGGAGGTGTCTCTCCCCTCACCTTCCTGCCTGAGGTCCCATCAGAGTGACCTGCAGGCCCTCAGTCATGACCCTGGAACTCCTCCTGGCCTCTGGAAAACCGAGGAGAAAGTGAGGTCTGCAGATGCTGGAAATCTGAGCTGAAAATGTGTTGCTGGAAAAGCGCAGCAGGTCAGGCAGCATCCAAGGAGCAGGAGATTCGACGTTTCGGGCATAAGCCCTTCTTCAGAAGGGCTTCTTCATAAGTCCTTCCTGAAGAAGGGCTTATGCCCGAAACGTCAAATCTCCTGTTGCTTGGATGGTGCCTGACCTGCTGCGCTTTTCCAGCTTCACATTTTCAGCTCTGGAAAACTGAGGCAGGGCAGCAGGTGGATCTTAAATGGGATTCTGGAGGACTTTCATTGGAGAGAGGGTGGGTGCATCTGGAATTTCAAATTGCAGATATTTTTGGAGTGGGCTGGATTCTTAGACCAACTGCAGCCCCCTGCCAGCTAGGAGTTTGTAAACTCCTGACCAGTGATTAGACCAAACCTCATAAAACCTCACAATGTAACACTACCAGGCCAATGGTATGAGTCAATTCAAGATCTCCATGGCTTTCAGTCTCCTTCCCGCAGATCAGGTGTCCTTAACTGAACACAGTTCCTCAGATTGAAGTTTAGTTCACTGGGTCTGTATTCACTGGTGTTTAGAAGGGTGAAAGGGGGATCTGATTGAAGCATATAAAACTCTAACAGGGCTGGGCAGACTAGATACAAGGAGGATGCTTCCGCCTGGTTGGGGAGCCTAGACCCAGGGGACACAGTCTCAGGATATGGGGTAGACCATTTTGGACAGAGAGAGGGAAACATTTCTTCACTCAGAGAAGGGAGAGCCTGTGGGATTTTCCACCACAGGAAGCTGGACAGGCCAAGTCACTGAATAATATTCAAGAATTTGGTTAGATTTTAAAGGCACCAAGGGGTATTGGGAGAAAATAGGAATATGGCATCGACTTAGAGGACCTGCCATGATCATAGTGAATGGCAGAGCAGACTCATAGAGTCATAGAGTCCTACAGCACAGAAACAGACCCTTCGGTCCAATCAGTCCGTGTCAGCCATGTTCCCAAAATAAACTAGTCCCACCTGCCTGCATATCCGTCCAAACCAGGCCGAATGGCCTACTGGTTGCTATAATTCTAATCAGTGCTCCTGTCACATGAAGCATCTCCTCCTCATTTCCTGGAATCCAAGCCCATGTCTCCTGGCATTGACGTCCCAATCCTCTAACTGGCCCCTGGTAAAGCCTCCTTCCACAGCACAGAGCTACCATATCCTGTATGACTAACAAAGGTATTCAAAGGTTTCTCAAAGAAACACCTTCTTAACGTGGCCCAGGCCTTGCAGTTAGCTCATGGCTATGTGTCCAAGAGGTTGATGCTCAGTTCCTGTAATCTCCAAGTCAATCTGTGGGCTTTGGAAATGCCACAGGCCTGCCCCAGTTTTCCCACTGCCTTCCTCTGTCTCTTTGTCACATCAGGACCCTCCCACATGCCTCAATCTGCCTGTGTGCTGAAGATCAGTCACACAATCACAGGAAAGGATGTCCATGTCCAAGGTAATGTGGTCACTAGTAACCTGGCATTTATATAGCACCCTCAGTGTATAAACTTTTCAGAGTCGAGAGTGTGGTGCTGGAAAAGCACAGCAGGAATGAGGCCTGATAAAGGGCTTTCACTTAAAACGTTGACTCTCCTGCTCCTCAGATGCTGCCTGACCTGCTGTGCTTTTCCAGCACCACACTCTCGACTCTGATCTCCGGCATCTGCAGTCCTCACTCTCTCCATAGTAGACTTTTCAGGCTACTTCACAGGAGGTTGGTGAACAAGATTCAATGCTGACCAAAGGGTCGGTCAAAAGGTGATTGACTTCAAGGCACATCCTTTAGGAGAAGTATGAGCGAGTGTGAGAGCAATGGTTTGATGAGAGAGGTAGGATAAATACAGATAGAGAGGAATTAAGAGGAGGGGAGAAAGCAAACTAATTCTACCTACACTAAATTTTACATCTTTTTAATTTGTGGTGAGACTAATATTACTCACTTCTTTAACTTCAAACAGTTTTGAAACAAACGGCTGGTAACCCATCCAGAATTGTCAGTACCTGCACCGATTTCAGTAACTCCATGAGTCATAATTGGCCCTGCATGAACCAAGCAGGATAAAGGAGGTATTCTTTGAGGCAACATTATATAGATTGATGGTTTTGTGAGAATGTGCTCTTTTCACAGTAGTTTTGTTGGAAATCCTGTTGCTTCAACTATTGTGTAACTTGCATTGATGATCCTTCAGAACAGTTGCCAAGCACAATAGCTCTTAGCTAGTCACACCTAAATGTGGGGTAAGAATCTACATGTTACAAGTCCTTATTTTTTTAATCAAGATTGCCAGACCTTTTCTTAAGACTATATATATAGAAATATAGTTTTTCATGTTTTGCCCTGGGCTCCAAAGTTATTGACTATTGAATGATCACCTTTGGAGACTTGAAACACCAGCTGGGCCGAGTCCAGAGCAGGGCAGAAGGAGTGCTGCACAATTGGACTTGTAGGTGAGATGTTCAGTCAAGACCCGGTATTCTGAAAGATCCCACAGTATGACTCTGAAAAAGAGCAAGGGAATTCTCCTTGACGGATGGAATCAATATTTCTACCTCAACCAGCATGGTAAAAAGAAATACTATCAGGTCATTTCCACATTTCTGCTGTGGGCCCCAATCTGAGTGTAAATTCAGGCCAGCTATAATGATAATGTTATTGGACTTGAGTATTGGTGAAACAAGACACAACTTGTCAAAAGTTTTCATCTTGCATTCGTCAGGACATTTTAAGAATACAATTTCAAGGCAAAACTAACTGCACAAGTGGAAGAGCGCTGATTGGTTGATGTGTGGACTCTGATTGGTAGAGACGATACCATGGAGGACGCATCTGTTAATGTTAATTGACAGTTAACAGCAAGGCCTTGTTTTAAGCCCATTTGGTTGACTCTGATTGGTCAGGACATTGAGAAATGAACCAGTGCTTGTCTGTCACCTGTCTTGTTCTGTTGAAATAAGTATCGTGTATGTGCATGTCCTCTCTGTCTGCAATAAATACAGCCCTGTCTATTAAAATATGTAACTTCCAGTGTCCATGCGTGAGATACTGTAAGCCCAACTGACAATCCTACAATGGTCAGTGTTATTCCTTTAACAATCCACGATATGCACAGTGAAAGGCAACTCCTGTACAGCAGAACATGATGTGGTGCATAACTGTGCTTTAAAAATGGCACAGCCATTTGCAATCTCGGAAATGATGGGTGAAATAACTCCACATGGGGCCAGTATCCTATTACAAGTCATCCTTTATTTACACATGAGCAGTCCTTGCCTTTAGTATTGCCCCTTCAGAACTAACTCTCAGAGTGAACAGAATCTCTGACACTCACAGAGTCATGGAGATGTACAGCACAGAAACAGACCCTCCGGTCTAACACGTCCATGCCAACCAGATATCCTAAATTAATCTAGTCCCATTTGCCAGCATTTGATCCAGTTCCCCTAAACCCTTCCTATTCATATACCCATCCAGATGCCTTATAAATGTTGCTCAACGCTATTATCCCCTCAAGACTGATTACTAAACTTAGTGATCTCAGACTAAGCCCCACTCTCTGCAACTGGATCCTCAGTTTCCTGACCCACAGGCGACAATCAGTGAAGATTGAGGACAATATTTCATCATCACTAACACTCAACACTGGAGCCCCCCCCCCCCCCCCCCCCCCCCAGGGGTGTGTACTCAGCCCCCTCCCATACTCACTGTATACCCATGACTGCGTCGTCAAATACCAGACTAATGTCATTTACAAGTTCGCTGATGACACCATCATAGTTGGTCAAATCTTAGATGGCAATGAAACAGATTACAGATGGGAGGTGGAAGACCTGGAAAAATGATGCACTGAGAACAACGTAGCTCTCAATGGGGGCAAAACCCAGGAACTCATTATTGACTTTCAGCGGGACATTACTCATGTCCCCCTACATATTAACAGCACAGAGGTGGAATGAGTGGAGAGTGGGAGTGGTCATCCACAATAAGCTTTCTTGGACTCTTCATGTGGATGCACTGGTTACAAAGGCCCAACAATGTCTCTTCTTCCCCAGGCAGCTGAGGAAATTTGGTATGACGGTGAATACCCTCAACAACTTTTATAGGTGTGCCATCGAGAGCATTCTGTCTGGATGTATCACTACCTGGGATGGCAACTGTACCATTCAAGATCGGAGACGGTTACAGAGAGTGGTGACCTTGGCCTGGACAATCACAAAGGCCAACCTCCCATCTACAGAATCCATCTACCAGGCCCACTGTCAAGGGAAGGCCGCCAGCATTCTCAAAGATCCATCCCACCCTGGCAATGATTTTCTACACGGTGGCTCAGTGGTTAGCACTGCTGCCTCACAGCACTAGTGTCCCAGGTTCAATTCCAGCCTCAGGTGACTGACTGTGTGGAGTTTGCACATTCTCCCCGTGTCTGCGTGGGTTTCCTCCGGGTGCTCCGGTTTCCTCCCACAGTCCAAAGATGTGCGGGTCAGGTGAATTGGCCATAGTGTTAGGAGCATTAGTGAGAGGGAAATGGGTCTGGGTGGGCTACTCTTCGGAGGGTTGGTGTGGACTGGTTGGGCCGGAGGGCCTGTTTCCTCACTGGAGGGAATCTAATCTAATCATATATATTTGCCTGTGCCTGTATTTTTGTTTTTGCTGCTGTTTACCTATTATTTACTTAGCTATGCTATTTAACTCTGTGATCTATCTGTATTGCTCGCACGACAAAGCTTTTCATAGTGCCTCAGTACACATGACAATAAATTCAATTCAATTCAGTTAAATTGTACCAGCCTCCACCACTTCCTCTTGTAGCTCAGTCCATACCCGTACCCTCTGTGTGAAAAAGCTGCCCCTTAGGTCCCTTTTAAATTTTTCTCCTCTCACCTTAAACCTATGCTCACCCATTCCCATAGAAAAAAACCCTTTGCCTATTTACCCTATCCATGCCCCTCATGATTTCATAAACCTCTATAAGGTCACCCCTCAGCCCCAATCAGGGAACTCATATTCTATGAGCTGGCTGACCCCATTAACCTCACTACAATGGGTACCTCTGCCTTAGTGAGAGGGAAGATAGGGCAAATGGGGTGCCACAGGAGCAGTCAGATGACTTTCAGAAAATAACGTGAGGAATCTCGCCGGAGAGTTTTGAGATTGCCTGCACGAAGCTGACCAAAGTTGACTCTTCGTCAGTTTCTGGTAAAAGCCAGCTCATCGTTTTCACGAAAGCATGTGACATCAGTTAAAAGCTGAGCAGGGTTACCTGTGGTTTACCACCACGGAGGCCATCTGCAGCGATGAAACTCATGGTCTATCGAGGGCTTTTGCCCGAAACGTCGATTTCACTGCTCCTTGGATGCTGCCTGAACTGCTGTGCTCTTCCAGCACCACTGATCCAGAATCATGGTCTATCGAGCAAGGGTTGACTCTGGAGTTTGACTTATATCATCAGCTGGGATCATAACATTATGCTTAAAATGTAAAAACCTGATGTTGTGAAAGGTGCTATGGAAATGAAATGATACTTTATTTTCTTGACCTCTTTACAAGAAGGTCACCTTATTCAAATTGCTGAATATTCAAGTTTCTTTCAACACATTGATGTTTAGGTTATATCGGTTAATCTGAGGAGATGTTGGCATCATGGTCACTAAGGTCCTTTTAAAGCAATAAATCTGCATTGTTTACCTGGTCTGGCCTATATATGACTCTAGACCCATAGTGACAGAGTTACCTCTTAACTGCCTTCTGAACTGACTGAGTGAGACCATCATCTCGGGTCAATTAAGAAGTGGGCAACTATGTTGCCATCGATGCACATACCCCATGTACGAATAGAGAAAGGTACACGCACCTTTTAGATAAGATGCCTAATTGTAGGAACCAATTACTGGAATAGGTATTCAAAAAGGTCCTCTGGGAGAAATGATAATTGGCTTTGAGCCTGAATTTCATGAAATCCTGATATTGATGGAAATTAAATTAGTCAGAACAATAGGGTTAAACAATGAGAACAAACCATCAGATACCTGTCCACCCACATTTCTAGGTATGATTTAGATGTTAAGCTGGTGTGAAGCTACATTATTAAGAATTTTTTAAACTTTAAGAATTGTTTTTTGAATCCTCTGGAATGCCAGCATGGACATTTATTGAAGGTGTATAAAACAAGAGCAACAATAGAAATGTCTCTATCACTTGTCCTGTTGATTCTCCCAACCCTTTTTTACACTCATATAGCGCCTGATGGACATGCCATCCCTGTTGTAATGTATTAGGATCCAGAGGGGAATTGACAAAGCAAATTAGAGAAGCAAGGGGTGAGTCTGGTAGCTAACAGAGAATCCAAACATCTGTAAGGGCACATAAAGCATAAAAGGGTGGAAAGGGGAGAAATGGAAATGTTTAGGAGCCCAAGGAGTGATTTATACGTGGAGGTAGACAGCATGGTTTAAGTATTAAATGAATATTTTGCATTTGACTTTAACAAGAAAATGCACCCTAAAATATCTTTTTATTCACTTATGGGATGTGGATGTTGCTGGCTGGGAGTTATTGCCCATCCCTAGTTGCCCCTTGAGAAGGTGGGGGTGAGCTGCCTTCTTGCAGCTACAGTCCATGTGCTGTGGGTAGACCCACAATGCCCTTAGGGAGGGAATTCTGGGATTTTGACCCAGTGACAGTGAAGGAACGGTGATGTATTTCCAAATCAGGATGGTGAGGGGCTTGGAGGAGAACTTGCAGGGGGTGGTGTTCCCATCTATCTGCTGCCCTTGTCCTGTATGGTTGTGGTTGTGAGTTTGGACGGTATTGTTTGAGGAACCTTAGTGAATTTCTGCAGTGCATCTTGTAGATGGCGCACACTACTACTCCTGAACATTGGTGGTGGAGGGAATGGGTGCTTGTGGATGTGATGCCAATCAAATGGGTGTGGACGGTGTCAAGCTTCTTGAGTGTTGTTGGAGCTGCCCCCATCCAGGCAAATGGGGAGTATTTCATCACACTCCTGACTTGTGCCTTGTAGATGGGCAGGCTTTGGGGAGTCAGGAGGTGAGTTATTTGCTGCAGTATTCCTAGCCTCTGGCCTGCTTTTGTAGCCACTGTATTTATCTGGCTACTGCAGTTGAGCTTCTGGCCAGTGGTAATCCTCAGTATGTTTATAGTGGGGAATTCAGTCTTAGACAATCACTGATGGTCAAGGGGTAATGGTTAGATTATCCCTGTTGGTACTGGTCAATGCCTGGCATTTGTGGGGCAGGTCTGATACCTGCTTACCAGTCCATTTGGATATGGACTACTTCAGTGCAGGACACAATTTCAAAGTTTCAGCCTAACTTACCTACTTTTGTACTCAGGGTAAAAAGTGAGGTCTGCAGATGCTGGAGATCACAGCTGAAAATGTGTTGTTGGTTAAAGCACAGCAGGTCAGGCAGCATCTCAGGAATAGGAAATTCGATGTTTCGGGCATAAGCCCTTCATCAGGAATTCTGATGAAAGGCTATATGCCCGAAACGTCGAATTTCCTGTTCCTTGGATGCTGCCTAACCTGCTGTGCTTTAACCAACAACACATTTTCAGCTCATATTTTTGTTCAGTTCCACTGTTGTGTTCAGCATTCTCAGAATGTCCTGCCACTATCAATCTCAGATGGCCATCTCAGTTAAAAATTGGAATACTAAGCAGCTGCTAATTTCTTGTGATTGAAATCGACTATCTCCACAGTCCACTTCAGAACAGTTCTGAAGAAAGGCTCACTGAACCTGAAACATTAACTCTGCTGTCTCTCCATTTCCAACAATTTCAGTTTCCGTTTCTGATTTCCAGCGTCTGCAGTTCTTTTGGTTTAGTTGATAGCGTTCTCCACTCTTAGACACCGGGTTTATGTCCCACTATTACAGTAACGTAGCATTAAAGAACATGAGTAAAAAGTGAGGTCTGCAGATGCTGCGACCACCCTCCTAACCTGCAATTTTCTTCCTGACCTCTCCGCCCCCACCCCACTCTGGCCTATCACCCTCACCTTGACCTCCTTCCACCTATCACATCTCCATCGCCCCTCCCCCAAGTCCCTCCTCCCTACCTTTTATCTTAGCCTGCTGGACACACTCTCCTCATTCCTGATGAAGGGCTTGTGCCCGAAACGTCGAATTTCCTGTTCCTTGGATGCTGCCTGACCTGCTGCACTTTTCCAGCAACACATTTTCAGCATTAAAGAACATGACGTTGAATTGGAGCCCCATCTGTTTGCTGAGTTATCTGACTATTCTGAAGAATAGTTACACCTGGTGTCCAGACCAGTATTTAACCCGTGGTCACCACCAGGGTAACAGGTTATCTGATTGCTAATACTTTGTGGCTTGTGAGAGTATGTTGTGCACAAATTAGCTGCTAAGTTTCTCAAATTAGAATAGCGGGATTCCTTAAAGAAGTACTTCACTGGCTGTGAAGTTCTTGGAGATGAGTAGTGGTCATGGAGGTATCATATAAGGACATAAGAACATAAAAACTGGGAGCAGAGTAGGCCGTCTGGCCCCTCAAGCCTGCTCCGCCACTCAATAAGACCATGCCTGATCTTTTCAGACTCAGCTCCACTTACCTGCCCGCTCACCATATCTCTTAATTCCTTTATTGTTCAAAAAAATCTATCTTACCTTTAAAAACATTGACTGAAGTAACGTCAACTACTTCATTGGGCGGGGAATTCCAAAGATTCACAACCCTCTGGGTGAAGAAGTTCCTTCTCAATTCAGTCCTAAATCTGCTCCCTCTAATCTTGAGGCTATTCCCTCTTGTCCAAACTTCACCTGCCAGTGGAATCATCCTCTCTACTTCCATTTTATCTATTCTCTTCATAATTTTATATGTTTCTTCTAAATTCCAATGAATATAATCCCAGTCTACTCAGTCTCTCCTCATTAAACAATCCCCTCAACTCCGGAATCAACCTGGTGAACCTCCTTTGCACCCCCTCCAGTGTCAGTACATCCTTTCTCAAGTAAGGGGACCAAAAGATTAGATTAGATTACTTACAGTGTGGAAACAGGCCCTTCGGCCCAACAAGTCCACACCGACCCGCCGAAGCGCAACCCACCCATACCCCTACATTTACCCCTTACCTAACACTACGCGCAATTTAGCATGGCCAATTCACCTGACCCGCACATCTTTGGACTGTGGGAGGAAACCGGAGCACCCGGAGGAAACCCACGCAGACACGGGGAGAACATGCAAACTCCACACAGTCTGTCGCCTGAGTCGGGAATTGAACCCGGGTCTCAGGCGCTGTGAGACAGCAGTGCTAACCACTGTGCCACCGTGCCGCCCATTAGATTACTTACAGTGTGGAAACAGGCCCTTCGGCCCAACAAGTCCACACCAACCCGCCGAAGCGCAACCCACCCATACCCCTACATTTACCCCTTACCTAACACTACGGGCAATTTAGCATGGCCAATTCACCTGACCCGCACATCTTTGTGACTGTGGGAGGAAACCAGAGCACCCCCACGCAGACACGGGGAGAACGTGCAAGCTCCACACAGTCTGTCGCCTGAGTCGGGAATTGAACCCAGGTCTCAGGCGCTGTGAGGCAGCAGTGTTAACCACTGTGCCACTGTGCCACTCACACTGCACTCAGTACTCCAGGTGTGGTCTCACCAGCACCCTATATAGCTGCAGCATAACCTCCCTGCTTTTATACTCAATCCCTTTAGCAATGAAGGACAAAATTCCATTTGCCTTCCAAATCACCCTCTGTGATTCATGGACAAGGATACCCAGGTCTCTCTGCACAGCAGCATGCTGCAACTTTTTACCATTCAAGTAATAGTCCTTTTTACTGTTACTCCTACCAAAATGGATGACTTCACATTTATTTTTCTTTCTTCTTTTTTTCCTCACTCTTTCACTTTTCCTCCTTTTTCTCTTTGTTTTTTTTCTCTTTTTTTCTATCTCTTTCTTTCTTTCTCTCTATCCTTTCCTCTGTTCTTCCAATGTTTCACTACCTTGGTTCACTCTTCACATTCATGTGGAGGTGCCAGTGTTGGACTGGGGTGGACAAGGTCAAAAGTCACATGATACCAGGTTATAGCCCAACAGGTTTATCGGAAATCACAAGTTTTCGGAGCGCTGCCCCGTCATTGCTCTGAATGTTTGTGATTTCAAATAAACCTGTTGAGCCATAACCTGGTCTTGTGACTTTTGACCTGGTTAAAACATTGGCATTCCCCAAAAATCTGTCAAAGTTATTCAGGTCTGTTCAGCCCATGTGACCAGGCTGGCCAGATACCTCCCTAACAACCTTCTCTTGATCAACAGGCATCGAAAGTAAAGGAAGGCGTAGGCAACAACGTCATCCAATCCTGACTGAAACTTTTAATTAATGCACCAGTCACCTTCTCATCAGAGCGTAACTGACTCATTCCACATTCAATGATTAATAATCAGCAGGATGACATCGAATTCTATCTTGCATAGAGCCGTAACAGGCCATTCAACCCAACAAGTTCGATGTGGGATACCTTGCAGACTACCTCATAACTCTAAACAGGAAAAACCAGAAGAATTGTGGATGCTGGAACAGAAGTTGCTGTAAAAACTCTGAAGGTCTGGCAGCAGCTGTGGACAGAAATCAGAGTTAACTTCTTCAAAGTTCTGAAGACGGGTCACTGGACTCAAAATATTAACTCTGCTTTCTCTCCCCAGATGGTGCTAGACATGTTGATTTTCTCCAGCAATTTCTGTTTTCACTTCATAAGTCCATCAGCATAACCCTCTAAACTTCCCTTCTGTATGTTTTAAAGTAATTTCTCTCGAACTGCTTTTTACCCCTCTTATACCCCTCATCGATTCTGTGAAACTGTGAGTGTAGAGGTGAGGATTCTAGTAACATACACTGAGACTGGAGTGCAATCTGGTGATGTTGCAGAGATGGGGAGAAGTGGACTTAGAGGTGTACCTTATTGCAGGGTGGGATGTGACATAAGGGTTTTTAAAATTCATTCATGGCATGAAGATGTCACTGGCTGGGTCAGCATTTCCTGCTCATCCCTAATTTCCCAAAAGACAATTGCTGTGGGTCTGGAATCTCATGTAGGCTAGTAGTTACCTTCTCTAAAGGACATTAGTGAGCCAGGTGGGCTTTTCCTGACAATTGACAATGGATTTATGGTCATTATCAGACTATTTTCTATTGAATTGAAATTCCACCATTGGCCATGGTGGGATTTGAACCCAGGACATTACATAGGTCTCTGGTTTAATAGTCCAGTGAGAATACCAGTGGGCCATTGCATCCCCTTATGTGGCAAATACCCTGGCTTAATCCCAAACAGTTGTCAAGATGCAGGATAGAGTCAGTTACTCGGGAATGGAGTTTGGAAGCAGGTTCCAAAAACAATAGTTTCGACTGTCCCAGTACAGGCAGATCCCGGGTTGGGACCAGGTTCCAACCTGGAATCTGTTTGATTGTCCACAGAACACTATAAAGGAGCTTTTTTTATGTACAGGGAATGTACTCATGTCAAATCTTTAAAATGACACGCCATATGGGACCATGTTTGTCAGTATGGGAGTTTGTAGGTCGGATGCTTGTAAATGAGAAAAATGCTAAGGGAGTCTCTGTTCACTCAGGGCTGCATGTTAGTAAAGCAGTCTGATAGTTTACTGACATTCGGGGGAGTTGAGCGAGAGAGAGAGAGCGGCGTGAAGTGTAGCTGAGTTGTCAGCGTGCGAACTACTATTATACATCGATTTAAATCCCATCTAACACCCCCTGAGAAAAAGAACAGAAAATGATGTCACCAATATTGGCAATGACATCACTGCATACAATGACATCACTAACCCAAGGAAATCTAAACACATAAATAGAAAGTGGGCCATAACACCAGTGCTTTACCAGAGGCTCACTGATTATGTCACCTAGTATGGTGCCGAAACGTCTGAAAACGAACCTTCCAGCTCAGCGAGCAAACCTACACCCAGAACCTCAACCTGAGCTACAAATCGCCTCCAAACTCATTACTGTTGTGATTTCAGGTGACATCACTGAGGGGCAGCTTTTAGATAAGGGGGTTGAGGATTGATCTTTGAGGAGAGCAAAAGGTACTGATGCAGGAAAAGGAGCCATTACAATTTGTCTCTGATTATGAAGAAGTATATAATATTGGAGCCAGGTGAATACAGTCCCTGACACGTTGGCTCAGTGGTTAGCAATGCTGCCTCATAGTGCCAGGACCCAGGTTCGATTCTAGCCTTGAGCGACTGCCTGTGTGGTGTTTGTACATTCTCCCCTTGTCTGCGTGGGTTTCCTCCGGGTACTCTGGTTTCCTCCCACAGTCCAGGTTAGGGTGAATTGGCCATGCTAAATTGCCCATAGTGTTAGCTGCATTAGTCAGAGGGAAATGAGTCTGGGTGTGTTACTCTTTGGAGGGTCAGTATGGAATTGTTGGGCTGAAGGGCCTGTTTCCACACTGTAGGGAATCTAATCTAAAGCTCCACCCATCCACTGGTGTTGAAGGATGAGCAAATGATCACCATGTGAAAGACAGCACACAGAAGAGAAGCTTTATCTCCCTCACAGTCACACAACACCAATCCTATGTCTTTGATAAGAGGCAGATCAGTCGTGTTTTTAAGATATTAACAGGAAAAGACAGGGTAGATAAAGATAAACTGTTTCCACAGTCTGGGGATTCTAGAATGAGGGGGCATAGTCTGAGAATTAGGCCCAGAGCTTTCAGGAGAGATGTTAGGAAGCACTTCGACACACAAAGGGAGGAAAGGGTTGGAACCCTCTTCCACAAATAACATTGGATGCTGGATCAGTTGTTAATTTTAATAGATAGATACATTTTTGTTAAACAAAATTATTAAGGGATGTGGGCCAAACACTATAAAATGCTAACAGGACTAGATAGGGAAGATGTTCCTGATGGTGGGTGTGTTCAGAACCAGGGATCGCAGTGTGAGGATTCAGGGTAGACCATTCAGGACGGAGATGTGGAGTGGTGAGCCTGTGGAATTCATTACCACAGGAAGGAGTTGATGCCAAAATATTGAATGTATTTAAGAGGCGGCTCAATATAATACTTGGGATGAATGGGGTCAAAGGTTATAGCGAGAAAGCAGGATGATCACCCATGATCGTGATGAATGGTGGAGCAGGCTATACGGGCCGAATGGCCTGCTCCTGCTCCTATCCCCTATGTTTCTCTGTAAAGCAAGTATATGAGGTTAGGCCATAGATCAACCGTGATCTCATTAAATGGTGGAATAGGCTCAAGGGGCTGAATGGCCTACTCCTGGTCCTGTGGCTGCAGGAACATGATCTGGGCGGTTTAATTGTCAAGTACTGGGAAAGAATTTGGGAGGTGGCGCCAAATTCAGGGACTTTGGACGGGAATTTTTTAAAAAATTAATTCACACGATGAGGGCATCATTGGCCAAGTCAGTATTTATTTATTACCCATTCCTAATTACCCAGAGGCCAGTTAAAAGTCAACCACATTGCTGTGGGTCTGGAGTTACATGTCAGCCAGACCAGGTAAGGATGGCAGATTTCCTTCCACGAAGGGCATTAGTGACCCAGATGGGATTTTCCAACAATTGACAATGAATTCATGGTGTTCATAAGATTCTGAATTCCAGATTTTTTGTTGAATTGAAATTTCACAATATGCCACAGTAGGAATTGAACCCAGGTCCCCAGGACATTATGTAAATTTCTGTATTAAACATCAAGTGGTAATACCATTAGACCTGTTGGGAAATCGGCATTGTGAAAGATCTAAAATTGGAAAAAAATCAGCTGAAAATATGAGTAAAATTAAGCTGTTAGGACTTACCTTAAAATCAACTAATTTGCTTCACTGATGTCCTTCTGAGCTGTGAATATGGGTCTAGCCCCAATACAAAGTTTGCTCTTTGAGGTAGGTTTGTCCAAGACATTTCTCTGCCACCTTCTCTCCTCCATTGCAACTGAGGATGAGCAATAATGCCCTGTCTGATTCATTCAGCTTGACTGTTTCATAGCAGTGTGCACTACCTACAAGATGCATGGCAGAAGTTCACCAAAGATCCTCAGACAGCACCTCCCAAATCCATGACCACTTCCATCTGGGAAGACAAGGGCAGCAGATAAATGGGAACACCACCCCCTGCAAGTTCCTCTCCAAGCCACTCACCATCCTGACTTGGAAATATATCGCCGTTCCTTCAGTGTCACTGGGTCAAAATCCTGGAATTCCCCCCCCAAGGATATTGTGGGTCAACCTACAGCACATGGACTATGGTGGTGGCATAATGGCTCAATGGGTAGCACTTGATTCCAGCCTTGGGCGACTGTCTGTGTGGAGTTTGCACATTCTCCCCGGGTCTGCGTGTGTTCCCTCTAGGTGCTCTGGTTTCCTCCCACATTCCAAAGATGTACAGGTTAGATGGATTGGCTATGGGAAATTGCTTGTAGTGTATGGTTATTATGCAGGGTTACAAGTTAGGGTTGGGTCTGGGTGGGATGCTATTTGGAGGGTTGATGTGAACTCAATGGGCCAAATAGCCTACTTCCACACTTTTAAGGCAGTTCAGCATCACCTTCTCAAGGGTTAGCTATGGGCAGGCAATAAATTCTGGTCCAACCAGCGATACCGCATCCCATAAATGAATTTGAAAAAAAGCCTCAAGCTGTACTTACTCCTGCAGGAGGGGCATTAAACTGCATTCCTCAGTGACACTGTGCCTATAAATGCAGCAAAACCTGTTCACCCAAACAAAACCATAAATTGTTGGTGAAACCCAGCAATACCTGGCAACATAGAGTCATAGAGTTGTACAGCAGGGAAACAGACCCTTCTGTCCCACCCGTCCATGCCAACCAGATATCCCAACCCAATCTAGTCCCACTGCCAGCACCTGCCCATATCCCTCCAAACCCTTACTATTCATACACCCATCCAAATGCCTCTTAAATGTTGCAATTGTACCAGCCTCCACCACATCCTCTGGCAGCTCATTCCATACATGTACCACCCTCTGCGTGAAAACGTTGCCCCTTAGGTCTCTTTTATATCTTTCCCCTCTCACCCTAAACCTATGCCCTAGTTCTGGACTCCCCCACCCCAGGGAAAACATCTGGGGGACTAAAGCAGAGTTAACATTTCAAGAACTGAGCTGTGATGAAGCACAATCGACCTGAAACATGAACTCTGCTTTCTCTACACGGATGCTTCTGACTTCCTGTTTCTGTTTCGGATCTCCATCATCCACAGGTTTTTATTTTATTTTTATGTAATTAGCAAAGCACTTCCTTCAGCCTCATCAATGTCCCATTGATATCAAAAGCAGAGTGCAATAATACCACTTGATAAACCAATTAAAATAATATCTCCAGCTAGTGAAGCCCCAGCCAGCAGCTCCTAACTGTGTGTTTGAGGAATCCCTTTCCAATTGTAGGTTATCTTTGCTTTCAGGACCAACTCCAAGTGCAGTTGTCGATCAACATCTACCTTGTCGTTTTTAAAAACTCTCATCCATTTTCAATTCTTTTGTTGAACTTTTCCAATTCCAAAATGCAAAGTGATACATTTTGGAAGGTCGAACTCGAATGCTGAGTATAGGATTAAAGACAGGATTCTTGGCAGTGTGGAGGAACAGAGGGATCTGGGTGAGCAAGTACATAGATCCCTCAAAGGTGCCACCCAAGTGAATAGGGTTATTAAGTAAGCATATGGTGTTTTGGCTTTCATTAACAGGGGTATCAAGTTTAAGAGCTGCAAGGTTTTGCTTCAGCTCTACAAGTCCCTGATGAAACCACACTTGGAATATTGTGTCCAGTTCTGGTCGCCCTACTATAGGAAAGATACAGAGGCTTTGGAGAGAGTGCAAAGAGGGTTTACCAGAATGCTGCCTGGATTGGAGGGCTTGCCTTATGAAGAAAGGCTGAATACGTTCGGACTTCTCTCTGGAGAGAAAGAGGAAAAGAGGAGACCTGATCGTGGTGTACAAAATAATGAGAGGAATAGATAGAGTCAATAGCCAGAGACATTTCCCCAGGGCAGGATTGACTGGTACGAGAAGTCATAGTTGGAAGATATTAGGAGGAAGGTATAAAGGAGACATCAGAGGTAGGTTCTCTACGCAGAGAGTTGTGAATGCATGGAATGTGTTGCCAGCGGTGGTGGTGGAAGTGAAGTCGTTGGGGACATTTAAGCAACTGCAGGACATGCACCTGGTAGCAATGAGTTGAGGGATGCATAGGTTAAGTTACTATATTTTACATTAGGATTAAGTCTCGGCTGTTCTGTGCTGTACTTTTCTATGTTCTATCTATGTTCTAAGATGAGGTTTCAACTCATATCTGTTCCATCGCTAAGACCACTCTGCAGTACTGGCACTCCAGCCCTGCAGTACTGGCACTCCAGCCCTGCAGTACTGGCACTCCAGCCCTGCAGTACTGGCACTCCAGCCCTGCAGTACTGGCACTCCAGCCCTGCAGTACTGGCACTCCAGCCCTGCCTCAGCTCATCTGTTGCTGTAACCCTCACCCATCCTCTCTCTCTCCGTCACCACTCGGCTCGATAGTCCTGATGCTGGGTGACCTCTTTCTGTTTGCATTAACAATGCAAGTCCTTTCAAAGGTTAAATGGAGCAGCTCCAGAGTTGATTGACAGCAGTACCATCCATGGACACCTTTTACACTGCTTTTTGCCATGGAAAGGTTGCATTATCATCAACGATTCCTTGATGTGTAATACTGTCTTCTATCCTCTTCCGTCTATATACACACACACACACACACACACACACACACACACACACACACACACACACACACACACACACACACACACACACACACACACACACACACACGCTGTAACCCTGTATGCCTTGCTCTGTTTAAGCACTCCATGATCTGTATGTCCTATGATCTGCCTGTACTGCTCGCAAAAACAAAGCTTTTCACTGTACTTAGCTACATGTGACTACAATAAATCAAATCAAATCAGATCAGGTGGCATTTCACAGCTCAGTTTGTCCTGTGCTCCTGATCTTTGACCATCCAGTCGGGCAGATTGAGGACCTCTTGGTGGGTGCGCTCCTGGGCCTGGCCAGGCTGTCTATAAACAGCTCCACAACAAGCTTTCTTGGTCATCCACAACAAGCTTTCTTGGAGTCTTCATGCAGACACACTGGTTACAAAGGCCCAACAACATCTCTTCTTCCTCAGGCAGCTGAGGAAATTTGGCGTGACGGTGAATACCCTCGCCAACTTTTATAGGTGTGCCATCGAGAGCATTCTGTCTGGATGTATCACTACCTGGTATGGCAACTGTACCATTCAAGATCGGAGACGGTTACAGAGAGTGGGGAACTCGGCCTGGACAATCACAAAGGCCAACCTCCCATCTATAGAATCCATCTACCAGGCCCACTGTCAAGGAAAGGCCGCCAGCATTCTCAAAGATCCATCCCACCCTGGCAATGTTTTTCTATAACCTCTACCACCGGGGAGAAGGTACAGAACCCTGAACACACGCACCAGCCGATTTCAAAACAGTTTCTACCCTACTATTGTTAGAATACTGAATGGACTCAAAAACTGTTAACATTTGCTTGTACCTGTGTTTTTGTTTTTGCTGCTGTTTACCTATTATTTACTATCTATGCTACTTAGCTTTGTGATCTGTCAGTATTGCTCACAAGACAAAGCTTTTCGCTGCGCCTCGGTACATGTGACAATCAATTCAATTCAATTCAATTCATTTCAATGACAAGAAACTTTTCCAAAAGCTGGGTTCCTACAGAGCTCTTGAGGCATTGTAGTAATTGCCCTTCCTTCTAGTCTATGAAGCTTGGCTTCAAATCCCTTTGCTCTCAGAGTTGATAATAATATCACTGAACGGGTTGAATTAAAAGTATCGAGAGTTATGTTTTTATCCATTTCTCCCTATCTAGCCTCACTTTTGTAGTTGTTGTAATGTCCCTGCTGGGCAATGTGAGCAAATTCCTAATTTAATTAGAGACAGCGGGAGACTTGACGATTTGGGAAAAGAACATTCATAAAACATTTCTAGACAGAAAAACAAAGAAATGGAACAAAGCATTTTCTGCTGCTTCTCATGGGCAGTGTTTGCAATCTGTTTGTAGTTGGGTCTATTTATTTTTTAAAAAGTGCTGATTTTAGAAGAATAAGAGGAGATCCAATTGAGGTCTATAAGATGCTGAAGGGGAATGACACAGTACGCGTAGGGCAATTTACAATGAGAAGTCATTGTTTTAAGATAAAGGGGTCTATTTAAGTAGAGATGGGGAGGAATTACTTCTCTCAAAGGGTTGTGAATCCATGGGATTGACTCCCCCAGAGTGTGGTGGATGCTGTGACACTGAGTAAATTTAAGGAGGAAATAGACAGATTTTTAATCAATAACATGTTGAAAGGTTATGGAGAGCGGGCAGGAAAGGAGGATTGAGGTGGAGATGAAATCAGCCATGATTGTATTACAGGCTCGAGGGGCTGAATGGCCTCCTCCTGCTCCGAGTTCTCATGTTGTTACATAAACTCTTGTAAATTTCTGAAAGTCTTTTACTGCCTTAATCCAACATACAGATATCAGTCTCTGAAATGTCTCCTTCCAATCTATTTGAACTTAATGTTGACCATTATCTAAACTCACATCGAGTCCCCCTGCCACATTACCCCTGTGCTCGCTGATCTACACTGGCTAGCAATTCCTCAATTTTAATATTCTCATTTTTGTTTTCAAATCTTGTATGTCCCAATCTCTGTAACCTCCTCCAGCCTCCCAGCCCTCTGAAATTTCTGTTGTCAAAGATGTTCACCAAAACCTTCCTCTGATTAAGCTATTGGGAGTGACTACTCCCAGGGACACAGTTTAACAACAGTGGCCCTCCCATTTCAAGATGAGATGAGGTGAACTGTTTTCAAAGAGGGCCTATGAGTTGAGTGACTCTCTCCCTGCAGACTGGGAGCCTCCAAATTTCTTTGGCCTGAAACCTCTTGCAGTCTTTCCCCAGTTAAATAATATTCAACTCTTCTGTTCTTCCAGCCCAACAGCATACAATCTCACAGTTTCCCTCTTTGTAGTCCACCTACCAAGTTTGTGCCCACTCACTTCATCTGTCTATATCCCATTGTTGATGCCCTGGGTCACCCTCACTACTCTAAGGTGGAGGTAACAAATACAACAAGTTCATATTAGGTTGGCAGTGGGTTGTGTGTGGTAGCAGCCCACGTGATGACAAGGCCGAGTGTGTGGCGTTCGGGTACGTAAGTGGGAGAAGATGCTCAGATCCTAAAATTATTGAATGCAAATTGAGTCCTGAGGGCTGCAGGGCATCCAAGCAGAGAACAGTCCCCATTAGCAGCTCTGGACTCCCCAAGGCTGACCTTTACCCATTCCTTTGTCTGTCCATTTGCTGTTCATTCTCTCTCTCTCTCTCTCTCTGGGCTCTATCTCCATCTATCATTTACTCCTCCCCCTATCCCCATCACATCTTTAACATGCATGCCACCTTCTCATAGCTATTATCCATTCATAAGAAGGGTCACTGAAATGTTAACTCTGCTTTCTCTCCACAGATGTTTCTGAGTTTCTCCAGCAATTTCTGTTTTTGTTTCTGATTTCCACCATCGGGGATGAATGGGAAGGAGAAAACACAGCTATTAGATACTTCTGTGCCAGAATTGCTAGGAAGAGGCCATTCAGCACATTGTGCCTGCACGGATTCTAGTATCTAGAGCCAATCTCCTGCCTTTTACCCATATCACTGCATACCATTTTTATCCAAATGGATAAGTAGAATTGGGGTGGGATGTTTGGCAGGACTTACTGTAAATAGTCAGTTCACTCAGTTAAACAGAGTTTGCATAAACCGCAAATGGTAGCAAACAGTGTACAGAGACTGTTTGTAAAGTTGCCACTCATTATAGCAAACAGAACTCTTGATTGAAAATGCAGCTCAAAGACACAATGTTTGTGGGGGAGAAAAACAATGCCAACAGTGGGCATTAAATGAATCCCAGCCGCTCCAATCATGATTAATGGGGTGGGTTATCCATTCAGCTTCATTCTGCCATGTACCTCACAATATGAGCTGCCATAAGGCCATCAGGCACAGGAGCAGAAGAAGGCCATTCAGCCCATTATGACTGCTCCTCCATTCCATGAGATTATTGTTGATCTGACATTCCCCAACTCCACTTTCCTGCCTTTTCCCTATAAACCTTGATTTCTCTTCCTGATTGAACATCTGTCTGTCTCAATCTTGAATCTACTCAATGCCCCAGCCTCAACAGGCCCCTGAAGAATTCCACAGATTCACTTCACTCTAAGAGAAGACATGCCTCTCGGGAGGGGCTGAATAGGCTGGGACTACTTTCCCTGGAGCATCAGAGGCTGGGGGTGTCATTACAAAGGTTTATATAATCATGAGGAGCGTGAATAGCAAGGTCATTTCCCTGGGGTAAGGGAATCCAGAACTAGAGGGCATAGGTTTAGGGTGAGAGGGGAAAGATATAAAAGGGACCGAAGGGGCAACTTTTTCACATCAAGGGTGGTACGTGTATGGAATGAGCTGCCAGAGGAAGTGGTGGAGGCTGGTACAATTACAACATTTAAGAGGCATTTGGATGGGTATATGAATAGGAATTGGAGGGATATGGGCTGGGTGCTGGCAAATGGGACTTGATGAATTTAGGATATGTGGTTGGCATGGATAAAAGGGTCTGATTCCACGCTGTACAATTCTATGACTCCTCATCTCTGTCTTAAATGTGTGACCCTTCTTTCTGAGATTATTCCCTCCGATCCTAGACTCTCCCACAAGGGGCAAGATTAATGTGGTGCTGGAAAAGCACAGTAGTCTGGGCAGCATCCAAGGAGGAGGAAAATTGACGCTTCGGGCAGGAGCCCTGCATCAGGAAGGGCTACTGCCCGAAACGTTGATTTTCCTGCTCCTCAGATGCTGCCTGACCTGCTGTGCTTTTCCAGCACCACTCTAATCATGACTCTAATCTCCAGCATCTGCAGTCCTCACTTTCGCCCCTTTCACAAGGGGGAACAACCTTTCGATATCTACCCTGTCAATTCCCCTAGGAATTTTTCATTTCAATGAGGTTGCATTTCATTCTTCTATTTTCTAGCTGATACAGGCCCAATCTACTCAAACTCATCGGGTCTTCCTCCCGTTTCCTTGTTTCTCTCATTGAAAATTGAAGTGTCTCAAAGAAACTAAGCTGGGCAGTTTCCGGGTGGTAAACATTCTCTGAATTACTCTTGAATGAGTGTTCGCATGGAAGAGTTACACCTGGCTGGATAAACGAGCTGAAACTGAGAAAGCCACACCTCAAAGGAAGGTTGTATTGTTCCCCAACTACCTTCGTCAGAGACTAATTTCGAGGCCTACAGCTCTTTCGAGTTTTGATAGACCTGTC
The DNA here is from genome assembly GCF_020745735.1 of Hemiscyllium ocellatum. Lineage (NCBI taxonomy): Eukaryota > Metazoa > Chordata > Chondrichthyes > Orectolobiformes > Hemiscylliidae > Hemiscyllium > Hemiscyllium ocellatum. The sequence goes on from NC_083404.1 coordinate 136,402,962, forward strand.
CGTTTGTCATTCCTCTCGTTGTTCGCGTTGTGACCAACTTAATTCCACATCGAGCGAAACTGGATAAACTCAAGGGAGAAGAGAATAGAAGGATATGTCTAAAGGCTGAGATAGATAATGTGTTGAAAGTGTCTCTTGTGGATCATAAACGCTAGCAATGGGCTGAATTTAAACTGTGTAAATGCAGTGCAATTCTTTCTAAGCCTAAAATATTACCATTTAAGGAAACTTAAGAACAGAATGAGTATGGAGTTTGCATGTCCTGTGTGAGTTCCGTGTCTGTGTGGATTTCCTCTCGGTGCTCCGGTTTCCTCCCACAGTCCAAAGATGTCTGGGTCGGGTGAATTGGCCATTGATAAATTGCCCATAGTGTTCAGGGATGCGTAGGCTAGGTGCATTAGTCAGGAGAAATATAGAGTAATAGGGGAATGGGTGTGGGTGGGTTACTCTTTGGAGGGTCGGTGTGAAACTGTTAGGCCAAATGGCCTGTTCCCACACAGTAGGGATTCGATGATATTGTATTCTAAATGTGAGCAGAATTGGAAATGTATCACCATTCCTTCAGTGTCGGGTGAAAATCTTGGCTCTCCCTCCCTAACAGCATTGTGAAGATACCTTTAGTACCAATTGGATGGACAGCTAGCTTACAATAGGCAAAAGTGAGGACTGCAGATGCTGGAAACCAGAGTTTAAATCAGAGTGGTGCTGGAAAAGCACAGCAGGTCAGGCAGCATTCGAGGAGCAGGGAAATCGACATTTCAGGCAATAGCCCTTCATCAGGAATAGAGGCAAGAAGCCTCTAGGGTGGAGAGATAAATGGGGGGTGGGGGGAGTGTGGCTAGGGAGACGGTAGCAAAGAGTATAATAGGTGAATGGGGGTTGGGATGGAGGTGATAAGTCAGAGAGGAGAGTGGAATGGATAGGCGGGAAGGGAGATTGACAGGTAGGATAGGTCATGGGGATGGTGCTGAGCTGGAAGGTTGGAACTGGGGTGAGGTGGGGGGAGAGGAAACAAGGAAACTGGTGAAGTCCACATTGATGCCCTGGGGTTGAAGTGTTCCGAGGCAGAAGATGAGGCTTTCTCCCTCCAGGGTTAGGTGGTAAGGGAGTGGCCAAGGACCTGCAAGTCCTTGGCAGAGTGGGAGGGGGAGTTGAAATGTTGGGCCACGGGTGGTGGGGTTGATTGGTGCGGGTGTCCCGGAGATGTTCCCTGAAGCTGGTTTACAATACAATGTGATGTGAATAGTGTGGGTTTATTGTCTGAGGTTAACATGGCCAACTCTCCTTCTCAGCCTCTCTCCTCACCCGACAAGTGGTAAGCCTCAGGTTAAACAACCAACTGCTGTCTATCTGTGATGAGAGAGCAGCCCTCTGGTCCTGTAGGAGTTTGGCAGCGTTACAGCCCATGGACTGCAACAGTTCAAGAAGGCAACTCACCACCACCTTCTCAAGGGACACCTAGGGACAGGTAATACATGCTGGGTGAATCCCATAATCTGTGAGTGAATTAAATAAACTTTTGAGAGACAACGGTGGTAGTTTAACCTGAGAGTCGCCATACCTCAAACGAGGGGAGAGGTTGGGAAGGAGGGTCTTTCATGGTCACCTCAGATGATCTCACAAGTAATACTCCACTGCCTTTGATCACGCACTTGAGCTGAATTATCTCTGACGTGTTCTCCATCCCTCTATCATGACTCCTAAGCTCCATGCATGATCACATACAGTCATGGAGACATAGAAATGTACAGCATGGAAACAGACCTTTCGGTCCAACCTGTCCATGCCGACCAGATATCCCAACCCAATCTAGTCCCACCTGCCAGCACCCGACCCAAATCCCTCCAAACCCTTCCTATTCATATACCCATCCAGATTCCTTTTAAATGCTGTAATTGTACCACTTCCTCTGGCAGCTCATTCCATACACGCACCACCCTGTGTGTGAAAAAGTTGCCCCTTAGGTCTCTTTTATATCTTTCCCCTCTCACCCTAAACCTATGGCCTCTAGTTATGGACTCCCCCACCCCAGGGAAAAGCCTTTGTCTATTTATCCAATCCAACCCATCATGATTTTATAAACCTTTATAAAGTCACCCCTCAGCCTTCGACACTCAGGGAAAATAGCCCCAGCCTATTCAACCTCTCCCTATAGCTCAAATCTTCTAACCCTGACAACATCCTGGTAAACGTCTCAAGAACAGCCATTCTTTCCTTCAGCCTTTTAACAGTAAAACTAAAAGGTGTACAGCACAGCTCTAAAACCACCCTAAGTTAGAATTTAGAAGCTTGGTCAAACTCCCCACCCTTATCTCTGAAAAATAATGAGCTTTGAATCCTGAAATGAATAGTGATGTGTTAGGCCAAATAAGCTAACTATTGCACCAGAAATCAAACTAAATCCAATATCATTTCATATGGGAGTGAATCATTTGGCATTCAGAGAAAGTGGGTAAATCTGTTGACTTACAGTAGATAAATATATTAAGTAGATAATTTTTTTAAAAACCCATTAAAATACATACAAGATATAAATAGCTATTAGTACAGAAAACAGTTGAAATTGAGTCAATCTGTACAGCCACACCTGGGGACAGGTTTCTGCCTTAAGAGTAGATGAAGGATAAGCATAGAGATTGTGTTTCACTTGGGGGAAGAGATGAGGGGGGATCAGAATGAGGGGCTAATGTTGATGGATGGTCACTAACATCTCTGATAGGGAGATCAGGTCAAAGTACATAGACAGAAAGAGCAGGGCATTAGAGTGCACAGCTCATTCTCACTGGAAATGGTTGAGGGAAGTAGTGCAGATTGTTTATGTGGAAGGTAAATAAACACAAGAGAAAGAAAGGTTATTGTTGATGGGTTTATCTGAGGTAGGAGAAGTTTTGTGAGGATTGTAAACACAGACCTGGATCAGCTGCACTGGCGCAATCTGTTTATGTCAATTTGATATGAATCACACTCTGACTCAGTGAAACTGAACTGCAACTTGAGATACAGTTACCATGGGAGGGGAAACACAGTCACATCACACCGAGACAAGTGAGCATAAAGAGAGGCATGTGTAGATAACAGTCCACAGGCTACAGGGGAACATAACCAGAGAAGGAGGAGCTATTCAGGAATATTCGACTGGGAAAACACTACTATCATAGGGCAAGCCAGACAGAGAACAGCCAGGGAATTCCTAGAGGCATGGCATTCATCCACAAACTCCATCAACAAACACATCGACCTGGACCCAATATACCAATCACTACAGCGGACAGCTGAAACTGACACCCGGAAGCGGCAAGGACAGACCACTATAAATACCGGAAGAAACATCAAAGAAGCGCTTCGCAGGAGGCTCCACAGCACTGATGATGTCTCCTAGCCAGGGGACGAAACGTTTGCAACTAAAACTCCCAGCTCGGCGAACAGAACCACTACAACAAGCACCCGAGCTACAAATCTTCGCACAAACTTTGAACTATTCAGGAATTGGAGAGGGGCAGGATTTGAGGGAAGGAAAATGTAGGCTTGTAAAGAAAAAGGATACAGCAGGGCAATTATTCGGATAATAATTTCCAGAGTGGGTCAGGAAATGACAGAGTGGAACAGAAATATTCAAACAGCAGTAAAGAGGGTCAAAGGGGAGAAAATGGTAAAAAGGCCAAGTCATTGATTCTTCATTTTGAGTGGACATGGTATTCAAAACAGAATAAATGAACTAACAGCACAGTTACAAATTAAGGGCAATTGTGGGACCTGGTTACAAGAAGCTCAAAACTGGGAGTTAAATATTCAGGAATATGTGACTTTGTTTTGAAAAGGACAGGTATATATGAAAGAGAGCTGGGATAGCATTGATGATGTAGGGTGTAATAAGTTCGATAGTAAGAACAGGTCTTGGATCAGAAGACATAGATGTAATGCTACACATGAGAATTGAGTCATGCAGTCATGGAGATGAACAGCATAGAAACAGGCCCTTCAGTCCAACACGTCCATGCCAACCAGATATCCTAAATTAATCTAGTCCCATTTGCCAGCACTTGGCCCATATTCCTCTAAACCCTTCCTATTCATATTCCCACCCAGATTCTTTTTAAATTTTATGATGTGGAGGTGCCAGTGTTGGTCTGGGGTGGGCAAAGTTAAAAATCACAGAACACCAGGTTATAGTCCAATAGGTTTATTTGGAAGCACTAGCTTTCTGAGCGCTGTTCCTTCATCAGGTGGTTGTGGTGCAGGATCATAGACACAGAATCTTTTGCTGTAAATTAAACATGGTTTGGAACTTCTTGTGCAAAATGTGAAATAGATAAATCACGAAGAATTGCTCAAGGACAAATACAGGGAACTTTGCCGTCTACATCTAGTTGCAGCTCTCAGCCAGTTTGAACCCTATGTCGACTTGTTCAGCTTTTTAAGCTCATATGGAAAATTCCGCAATAATCATTCATTCAAATTTCCTACTGAACCTGCTTTCACTGCCTTTTCTATGATTAGGAACAAAGGAATGGACAAAGAAATATAGGAGCAAGGAGAGTCCATTCAGTCCTTTTGAGCCTGCTCCCCATTCTAGATCATGGCTGATCATTTACTTCAACGTCATGTTCCCAGTCAATCTCCATATCCCTCCATGTGATAGTCCAGAGAAATTTATTTATCTCTAACTTGAACTTACTTAGTGATTGATCTTCTACAGCCTTTATGGTAGAGCATTCCAAAGATTCACCATCTTCTGAGTGGAGAATTTCTTCCTCATCTCAGTCCTAACTAGCCCCTTACTGTGAGGCAATGTCCCCTGGTCCTAGACCCCACAGCCAGGGGAAACATCCTTCCTCCCTCTAATCTAGGAATTTTGTAAGTTGCTCCCCGCTCTCTGGGTGAAGAAGTGTCTCTTCATCTCCATCCTGAATGGTCCACCCTGCATCATTATCTTGATGGATATTTATGCCTTAAAGGAAAGTAGATATTTTTGAAAGCTAGCATTAATTTTTATAATAATAACTATTTATTATCTGCCATCAAACTTTTTGGTGCATATTTCCAATCCATTACAGCCAGCTTCATCCTTCAATCTTCATAATTTCCCTCGCTTAGATTAATGACTCTCGTCTTAGTTTGGCCGTACATAGTTCACAAACGTAAAGCAAATTCTTTTATGTTAAGATCACTACTCCCTAAAAAATTCTGACACAACAGGATTATTAGGGGAGGCATTGGCTGAATGGTAATATGGCTAGATTATTAATCTAGAGACCCAAGTAATGTTCTGAGAACCTGGCTTCAAATCCTGCCATGGCAGATGATAGAATTGTAAATCCAATCGAAGTCTGGAATTAAGAGTCTAATGATGACCATGAAACCAGTGTCAATTGTTATAAACGTCCACCTGATTCACTAATTCAGAAATCACATGACATCAGGGTTATAGTCTCATGGGCTTATTTGAAATCACAAGGTTTTGGAGGATTGGTCCGGTATCCATTGCTTTTCCTCATTTCTATAAATGATTTGGATACGAGCATAAGAGGAATAATTAGTACGTTTGCAGATGACACCAAAATTGGAGGTGTAGTGGACAGCAAAGAAGGTTACCTCAGAGTACAACAGGATCTTGATCAGATGGGCCAATGGGCTGAGGAATGGCAAATGGAATTTAATTTACATAAATGTGAAGTGCTGCATTTTGGAAAATCAAATCAGAGCAGGACTTAATGGTAAGGTCCTGAGGCGTGTTGCTGAACAAAGAGACCTTGGAGTGCAGGTTCATAGCTCCTTGAAAGTGGAGTCACAAGTAGATAGGATAGTGAAGAAGGTGTTTGGTATGCTTTCCTTTATTGGTCAGAGTATTGAGTACAGGAGTTGGGAGGTCATGTTACAGGTGTACAGGACATTGGTTAAGCCACTGTTGGAATATTGTGTGCAATTCTGGTCTCCTTCCTATCAGAAAGATGTTGTGAAACTTGAAAGGGTTCGGAAAAGATTTACAAGGATGTTGCCAGGGTTGGAGGGTTTGAGCTATAGACAGAGGTTGAACAGGCTGGGGCTGTTTTCCCTGGAGTGTTGGGGGCTGAGGGGTGACCTTATAGAGGTTTATAAAATCATGAGGGGCATGGTTAGAATAAACAGACAATGTCTTTTCCCTGGGGTGGGGGAGTCAAGAACTAAAGGGCATAGGTTTAGGCTGAGAAGGGAAGATATAAAAGGGACCTCAGGGGCAACATTTTCACACAGAGGGTGGTATGTGTATGGAATGAGCTGCCAGAGGAAGTGGTGGAGGCTGGTACAATTACAACATTTAAAAGGCATCTGAATGGGTATATGAATAGGAAGGGTTTGGAGGGATGTGGGCCAGGTGCTGGCAAATGGGACTAGATTAATTTAGGAAATCTGATTGGCATGGATGAATTGGACCGAAAGGTCTGTTTCCATGCTGTACAGCTCTATGATTTTTGGTGATGAAGGAGCAATGCTCTGAAAACTTGTGATTTCAAATAAACCTTTTCGACTATAACCTGGTGTTGTGTGACTTCACACTTTGTTCACCCCAGTCCGACACTGGCACCTCCATATCATGGTTCACTCATGCCCTTTAGGGAACAAAACTGCCACACTTACCTGGTCTGCTCTGCATGTGACTCCAGACCCACTGCAATGTCATAGAGTCATAGAGATGTACAACATGGAAACAGACCCTTCGGTCCAACTCATCCATGCTGACCAAATATCCCAACCCATTCTAGTCCCACCTGCCAGCACCCGGCCCATATCCCTCCAAACCCTTCCTATTCATATACCCATCCAAATGGCTCTTAACTGTTGTAATTGTACCAGCCTTCACCACTTCCTCTGGCAACTCATTCCATACACGTACCACCCTCTGCGTGAAAAAGTTGCCCCTTAGGTCTCTTTTATATCTTTCCCCTCTCACTCTAAACCTATTACCTCTAGTTCTGGATGCCCCCGCCCCAGGGAAAAGACTTTGTCAATTTATCTTATCCATGCCCCTCATAATTTTGTAAACCTCTTTAAGGTCACCCCTCAGCCTCCGATGCTCCAGGGAAAACAGCCCCAGCCTGTTCAGCCTCTCCCTGTAGCTCAAACCCTCCAACCCTGGCAACCTCCTTATAAATCTTTTCTGAACCCTTTCAAGTTTCACAACATCCTTCCAATAACAGGGAGATCAGAATTGCGTGCAATATTCCAACAGTGGCCTAACCAATGTCCTGTACAGCTGCAACATGACCTCCCAACTCCTGTACTCAATACTCTGACCAATAAGTGAAAGCATAACAAACCCCTTCTTCACTATCCTATCTATCTGTGACTCCACTTTCAAGGAGCTATGAACCTGCACTCCATGGTCTCTTTGTTTAGCAACGCTCCTTAGGACTTTACCATTAAGTATATCAGTCCTGCTAAGATTTGCTTTCCCAAAATGAAGCATTTCTCCAAATTAAAGTCCATTTGCCACTCCTCAGCCTACTGGCCCATCTGGTCCAGATCCTGTTGTAATCTGAGGTAACCTTCTTTGCTGTCCACTACACCTCCAATTTTGGTGTCATCTGCAAACTTACTAACTGTACCTCTTATGCTTACATCCAAATCATTTATATAAATGATGAAAAGTAGTGGACTCAGCACCAATCCTTGTGACACCCCACTGGTCACAGGCCTCCAGTCTGAAAAACAACCCTCTACCACCACCCTCTGTCTTCTACCTTTGAGCCAGTTCTGTATCCACATGGCTAGTTCACCCTGTATTCCATGGGATCTGGGCTTGCTAAAAAAAATCAATATGGTTGGCTCTTAACTGCCCTTTGAGCAAATGAGGGAAGGGCAATTAATGTTGGCCTGACCAATGATACCCCCACATCTTGGGAATCAATAAAAACAAAATTAATTAGTTCTTTCGCGTTGCATAATACGAATCTGAAAATAGCCTGCTACTCAAACTATTCTTCCAGAAATTTTCTCACATTCCAGGGATTTACCCAGTTGATGTGAACTGGATTGAATTGAATTGAATTGAATTTATTGTTACATGTACCAAGTGAAAAGCTTTGTCTTGTGAGCAATACAGACAGATCACAGAGTTAAGTAGCATAGATAGTAAATAATAGGTAAACAGCAGCAAAAACAAAAACACAGGGACAGGCGAATGTTAAGAGTTTGTGAGTCCATTCAATATTCTAACAACAGTCGGGTAGAAACTGTTTTGAAATCGGCTGGTGTGTGTGTTCAGGCTTCTGTACCTTCTCCCTGATGGTAGAGGTTATAGAAAAACATTGCCAGGGTGGGATGGATCTTTGAGAATGCTGGCAACCTTTCCTTGACAGAGGGCCTGGTAGATGGATTCTATAGATGGGAGGTTGGCCTTTGTGATTGTATGGGCCGAGTTCCCAACTCTCTGTAACCGTCTCTGATCTTGAATGGCACAGTTGCCAGACCAGGTAGTGATACATCCAGACAGAATGCTCTCGATGGCACACCTATAAAATTTGGCAAGAGTATTCGCCGTCATGCCAAATTCCCTCAGCTGCCTGAGGAAGAAGAGACGTTGTTGGGTCTTTGTAACCACATGAACAGTCCAAGAAAGCTTGTTGTGGATGACCACTCCCAGAGCTTGACATTCTCCACTTGTTCCACTTGTTAATGTATAGTGGGGCATGAGTAACATCCTGTCGAAAGTCAAGAATGAGTTCCTTGGTTTTGCAAAGTCATCATTATTACTGCATTTTCCTTGCTACCTGCCTCTCTATTTCCCTGATTTATCCCATTACCACTGCTATTCGCAGGCATATAAACCATCCTACAAACATTGACTAGTCCTTACTGTATCTTAACTCCACCAAAACTGATCCTACACCCTACTCTTCTCATTGGAGATCCTCTCTCACACAAATACACTAATCTGATCCCTTAATGTATGCATTTTTCCTCTTCCTGTAAGTCAAATATCCTTTAATAACTCAGTCCTAGTATTAGCCACCTCACAGATATTTAGCAGAAACCTTTTTCTCCAGAGATTGATGAGTATGAGGATAACAGGACTAGAGAGGGTAAACACAGGAAGGATGTTCCCAGTGACCGGGGAGACAAGAACCAGGGGGTCACACTCTAAGGATACGGGGTGGGCCATTTCAGACTGAGATGAGGAGAAATGTCTTCACCCAGAGAGTGGGGGAGCCGGTGGGATTCTCTGCCACAGGGAGTGGTTAAGGCCGAAACATTGAATGTTTTCAAGGAGTTAGATACAGTTCTTAGGGCTGAAGGGATCAAAGGGAATGGGGAGAAAGTGGGAACAGGGGACTGAGTTGGATGATCAACCATGACCATTTTGAATAGTGGAGCAGGCTCGAAGGGCTGAATGGCCTCTTCCTGATCCTAGTTTCCTTGTTTCGACATTTCTCTGACAGGGAGTGGTTGAAATAAATATCACACGTGTGTTTAGTGGGAAGTTAGATAAAGAAATGAGGGAGACGGGAATACTCATTCACATTGCCATTGCCTCCAGGGCTGTAAACCTAAAGTTGGAAAATGGGAATAGTGTAGTCAGATCTTTGTTGACTGGCATGGACATAATGGGCCGAATGGCCCTTGTCTGTGCTGCAAGCATTCATGAGTCTGTGAGAAGGATGTGCTGATAGGGGAGATGAAACAGAGTGTGAGGAGTTTCCTGTGCAGCATAAATGTCAACCTTTTGGGCTGAATGGCCTGTTTCTGTGTTGTAAATACGAGGTAATAGTTTGTACCTTTGTAATATTGCTTCAGGATATTTCATTGGATTAATAACACAATGCAGCAACTCGCTGGTAATCTGTGGAATCTGTCGGTTGATGTTTGAACTTTCAACATTCTGGCAATTACCATTGACCAGAAACTCAACTGAACCATCCACATAAATGCAGTGGATACAAGATCAGGTCAGAGAATGGGAATCCTGCAGTCACTTCCTGACTCTCCAAAGCCTGTCCACTATCTACAAGGCACACATCAGGAATGTGATGGAATACTCTCCACTTGCCTGGGCAAATGGGCAGCATGGTGGCTCAGTGTTTAGTCTCACAGCACGAGGGACCCCGGTTTGAGTCCAGCCTCGGGCGACTGTCCGTGTGGAGCTTGCACATTCTCCCCGTGTCTGCGTGGGTTTCCTCCGGGTGCTCCAGTTTCCAAAGATGTGCAGGTTGTGTGAATTAGTCACACTAAATTGCCCATCGTGTTCAGGGATGTGTCGGTTAGGTGTCTTAGTTGGGGGTAAATGTAGAGTATTAGGGTAGAGGAATGGGTCTGGGTGAGTTACTCTTCAGAGGGTCAGTGTGGATTCGTTGGGCCAAATGGCCTGTTTCCATTCTGTAGGGATTCTATGTGTGCAGCCCCAACAACTCTCAAAACACAACAGCATCAAATCATGGATGTGTTTCAATTGCATAGGTGTAAAAAAAAATTTCTGGTGCTATGTGATCCATGGGATAATTACTGAACATTAGGGCGTGCTGACATTTTGATTCAGATATCGCTTTCCTTTGTAACTGGAAACGCCCTTTGAATGAATGTTCATTTCTGCATACGATGCAGAAAGATATTTTGGTCGAAGTTTCACACAAATTGAAAAGATGAGTCAAAAAAGAAAAATCTGTCATATGTCTACAAATGATTGATCTTTTTAAACCTAGCGGATTGCAGTCTTCCAATAACATTTCTAGTTAAAAATCACACAACACCAGGTTAAAATTCAACAAGTTTATTTGAAAGTACAAGCTTTCTGAGCACTGCTCCTTTGTCAGGTGGCTAGCGGGGCAGGTACATAGGACACAGAATTTATTGTAAAAGATCAAGGTGTCATACAACTGATGCAATGTATTGAACAAACATAGATTGCTGTTAAATCTTGAATCACATAGAGTTATAGAGATGTACAGCAGGGAAACAGACCCTTCGGTCCAACCCGTCCATGCCAACCAGATATCCCAACTCAATCTAGTCCCACCTGCCAGCACCCGGCTCATATCCCTCCAAACCCTTCCTATTCATATACCCATCCAAATGCCTCCTAAATGTTGTAATTGTACCAGCCTCCACCACATCCTCAGGCAGCTCATTCCATACATGTACCACCCTCTGCGTGAAAAAGTTGCTCCTTAGGTCTCTTTTATATCTTTCCCCTCTCACCCGAAACCTCTGCCCTCTAGTTCTGGACTCCCCCACACCAGGGAAGAGACTTTGTCTATTTATATTATCCATGTCCCTCATGATTTTATAAACCTCTATAAGGTCACCCCTCAGCCTCCAACACTCCAGGGAAAATAATGCCAGCTTATTCAACCTCTCCCTATAGCTCAAACCCTCCAACCCTGGCAACATCCTTGTAAATCTTTTCTGAATCCTTTCAAGTTTCACAACATCTTTCCGATAGGAAGGAGACCAGAATTGCACACAATATTCCAACAGTGGCTTAACCAATGTCCTGTACAGCTGCAACATGACCTTCCAACTCCTGTACTCAATATTCTGACCAATAAAGGAAGGCATACCAAATGCCTCCTTCACGATCCTATCTACCTGTGACTCCACTTTCAAGGAGCTATGTAGCTGTACTCCAAGGTCTGTTTGGTCAGCAACACTCTCCAGGACCTTACCAATAAGTGTATAAGTCCTGCTAAGATTTGCTTTCCCAAAATGCAACACCTTGCATTGATCTAAATTAAACTCCATCTGCCATTTCTCAGCCCATTAGCCCATCTGATCAAAATCCCATTGTTATCTGAGGTAACCTTCTTCGCTGTCCACTACACCTCCAATTTTGGTGTCATCTGCAAACTTACTAACTATACTGCGATGCAGGTTTCAGTAAATCCCAGAATTTCTTTCAAGTCACTGTCCGAGATAATTTAAAGTATATAAAAAAAGGTTATATCTCAGCATAGACAATGCATTAAAGGTGTGAGGTTAGAATCTGTCTATATCCCAAACTGAAGTGAGAGTAGTTTTGATTAGATTACTTACAGTGTGGAAACAGGCCCTTCGGCCCAACAAGTCCACACCAACCCTCCAAAGAGCAACCACCCCCCTACATTTACTCCTTCACCTAACACTACAGGCAATTTAGCATGGCCAATTCGCCCAACCTGCACATTTTTGGACTGTGGGAGGAAACCGGAGCACCCGGAGCAAACCCACGCAGACACGGGGAGAATGTGCAAACTCCACACAGACAGCTGCCTGAGGCGGGAATTGAACCCAGGTTTCTGGCGCTGTGAGGCAGCAGTGCTAACCACTGTGCTACCGTGCCACCCATGTGCCTAAATAGGAATTGATAAAATGTCACATTGACTGACTGCCCACAGATTGTATGCTTTTTCAACAAAACAGAATGTTTCCTTAGGGAGTCAGTCAATGTGACATTTATAAATTCCTACTTTGGAAATAAAACCATTCTGATTCGTAAGCTTTCGGAGCTCAGCTCCTTTGTCTGGTGAAGTGGACCTGAAAAAGGGGCAGCGCTCTTAAAGCTTGTGATTTCAGTTGGCCTATAACCTGGTGCCACGTGAATTCTGACTTTGATCACTTCATCATTAACAGTAGTGCCTGGAGCTGCCCAGTCCCTAAATTCTGACCGTCACTAAATCATTCCACTGTCTCCTTCTTTAAGACTGTCCCTAAACTCGACCTCTTTGACCAAGCTCTTTGTTACAAGAAAATAAAGACCTGCAGATGCTGGAGCTCTCAAACAAAAGCAGAAGGTGCAGGGGAAGCTCAGCAGGACTGGCAGCACCTGCGGGGAGAAAGCAGAGTTAACATTTTTAAACTGGTGAGTCTTTTTCTCATCTCTGAATGAGGATTGTGGTCAAACTTTGTTTGATAATGCCTTATGACAATTTACTGCATTAGCCGCTATGTAAATAAAACTTTTACCAAACTGCAAATATCTGCAGCATGAAACTTTAGAAACTAAGAAACCAAGCACGTATTTGACTCAGCCTGAAGCATAGAGAGTCATAGAGTTGTACAGTTATAGAACTGTACAGCACAGAAACTGACCCTTCAGCCCATCTCATCCATGCCAACTAGATATCCTAAATTAATCTATCCCTCTAAATCCTTCCCAATTATGTCTCCATCCAGGTGTCTTTTAAATGTTGTAATTGTACCAGCCTCCACCACTTCCTCTGGCAGCTCACTCCATACACACACCATCCTCTATAGGAAAAAATTGCCCCTTTGGTTTCTTTGAAATCTCTCCTCCCTCACCTGAAACTGAACAAATGAATGTGTCAGAAATAAATGCTGCAAATCTGATCATTATTCAGAAATGTTGAAAACACGTAACAGATAAATCTCTGCAAAATCCTGCAGCTTCAATAGGTCCTTCAATATCAGAGTCCTTGTCCAAAGCAATACCCCCAGTAACGAGGCACTGCTGTTTACTGTCAATTAGCTGCAACGGTCAGACCACAAGACTGACAAAAGACATGCAAGGAAAACAGGAATTGCTGGAGAAACTCAGCAGGTCTGACAACATCTATTAACGCTAGTTTCAGGTCCAGTGACCCTATTCAATACAAGATATGCAAAGCACTTTCTCTACTCTGAGCTTGGTCAAGGCAGGTGATTACTGGGAGGGCAGAGAAAACGCTTCATAAACAGAAATTGCTGGAGAAACTCAGCAGGTCTGGCAGCATCAGTGGAGAGAAATCAGAGGTAATGCTTCAGTTTGAGTGACTCTTCCCCAGAACTGATGGTGGTTAGAAAACAGTTGGCTTTTATGCCGAAAATAGGGTGGTGGGAAGGCGTAAGGAGTAAACGGTAGATGGAGACAGAGCCTGCAGACAGATAAGGACAGTCATTGGACAAAGGAGTAGACAATGATCAGTTTGGGAGATGAATAGCTTTTAGTGGACAATTAATGGTTAACAATGGGTTGTGTGTAATAGCAGACCATGTGACAACAAGGCTGGGGTTGGGGTTGGGGTAAGAACATGGGAAAACAGGCCTCAAGCCCCTGAATTGTTGAACTTGATACTGAGTCCAAATGCTTCAAAGATGTCCTCAATCCCAGAGGGAAAAACCATGTTAAAAAAACAGTAATACTTGGGAAATGAAGCCCCTGGAGCACTGTTCTGAAGTATACAAGAAAGTAGGTCCACTATGTGTCCTTTGCAAGTTTTATTCATTTTTGAAACCTTTCTGGAAGAATGGGACATCCTTATTGACTCGTGCCTAAGACTGCCCAAATATCTGTGAAGAAACAGCTGCTAAGGTGGGTCAATGGTTTTAGTTGTCGGAGCTAGACCCTGAGGTAGGCCGGCTGCAAACAGGGGAAGGCGTGTGGGGAAACGTGTGCATCCCACCCTCTCATCCAGTCAGACACTGCCAGTCACACCTTCACCAAAGTCTCTCGGATGCAACATTGGATTGTTTGGTCACCTAGGGACCCTTAAGAAAGTCATCCTCAGTCTCGAAGGTCAGCCCAGGGAAAACAAAGGAAAACTGTCCTAATACATTGTACATCGACCCGGGTTCGATTTCCGCCACGGCAGATAGTGGAATTTGAATCCAGTAAATATGGAATTAAGCGTCTAATGATGACCATGAATCCATTGTCAATTGTTGGGAAAATCCATCTGGTTCACTAATGTCCTTTAGGAAAGGAAACAGCCATCCTTACCTGGTCTGGTCTACAAGTGACTCCAGACCCACAGCACTGTGGTTGACTCTTAACTACCCTCTAGGTAATTAGGGATGGGCAATAAATGCTGGCCGAGCCAGTGACACCATCATCTCCTGCATGAATTAAAAAATTAGGGATGTTCAAATCCTAACTTCAGAATCGGAATTCAGCCTAATAACTCAGGAATATGTAATAGAGTGTTTCAGCAAAATTAAGGTGGGTGATTGATTAACATGTGACTTCAATCCCATGCTAACGTTGGCAGACATGTCACCCTGATTCTCTCAAGTGGTTTAGCAATATATTCAAATGATCAAACTCATTCCCCCACCTTCATCACAAAAGGACAATACATGGTGAGTGACAAGGGTGGGTGACGTATAAAAGAAGCAGAAAACAAAGCAGTCTGAAGATTTCAGTTTGCATGTGAGGGTTAAGTGACAAACTTAGCTCCTACAGTAGCATTGTAAAAGGTATTTCCCTTCAGCAATGTTGCCATAGAAACTTTGGTGACAGCTTAACTAGAAACACAATACTCTTAATCTGAGTTGTTAGTGGAATAGTCCATAACATGGCTGTTGTACAGGCAAAATAAATAAACATATTTAAAATCAGCATGATTTTGGATATGCTGGTGTTGGACTGAGGTCAAACTTACAAATCACACAACATCAGGTTAGAGTCCAATAGGTTTATTTGGAAGCTCTAGCTTTTGGAGCGACGCTCCTTCATCAAGTGGTTGTAAGGAGCAGCGCTCCGAAAGCTAGTGCTTCCAATTAAACCTGTTGGACTCTAACCTGGTGTTGTGTGCTTTTTAACTAAAATCAGCATTTGATCGTTTGCCTCAAGATTATTCTTGGATAATCCTTACTTGCTCTTGAATTTTGTGACTTTCTCAGGCCATTTCAGATGGCAGCTCATGAGGTGTGGGCCAACATTTATTACCCTTGAGAAGGTGGTGGTGAGCTGCTTTCCTGAACCACTGCAGATCCTGGGCTGTAGGTTAACCCATCAAGGCCTAACGGAGGGAATTCCAGGATTCTGAACTGATGACACTGACTGAAGAGCCACCATGTTGCTGAGGGGTCCGGAGTCACATGTAGAGCAGTCAAGTCACTGAAGCAAAAAAAAACCAGAAAGTGCTAGAAAAGCTCAGCAGGACTGGCAGCATCGATGGAGAAAAGTCAGAGCTAATATTTTGGTTACTGAGGACTGGCTAGTTCAGTTGGCTGGACAGCTGGTATGTGGTAGGGATTGATGCCCAACAGCGCAGATCCAATCCCAGAACAGGCTGCGGTTACCATGAAGGGCCTGCTTTCACAGCCTTGCCCTTTGCCTGAGGTGTGGTAACTCTCCAGTTAAACTCACCAGCAGTTGGCTCGGTCTCAGAGAGTGGGACTATGGTGAACTTTGCTTTTGTTATAGACCATGCAATCCTTTCACTATATTATTTTGGCCTTGTAAAGTCAACAGGCTTCCCTCCCCTGAAGACGATTTGTAAAACAGACGTTCAAACAAAACACTTCACCATTATTAGCTTTATATTGCAGATTTTACTCATTGCATTCAGATTTCAACATCTGCCCTTGTGGGATCTAAATCTCTCCAGCATTCAACTGAAGTTCTTGGGGAATGCCAGATCAGTGATATACCCACTACACCACTGCCCCACCAAAGCAGACGAGTTAGTTTTGGTAGTTCCTTCACAGCGTGCAAGTGCACAGTGTTAGCACTGATTTTGCTTCCTCCTCACAAGAGTCTCATTGTCAACTGAATGATATTGCTTGGACTTTTACTGAGGTTGAGTGCGTGGGTGTGTACACATTAACTCGGTAGATTCAATTCGTTACTCTGTTTATAAGCCATTACTTTGCAGGTGTTCTAACGTCTGGCACAGAAACTGGTGAGACACACCCTGTAAATCTGGGAAAAAAATACATGTCCTTGCAAGATCACAGGACTCTTAGTGATGGGCTGGGTCATTCAACTTCCATTATACGTTTTTTTGCAGAATAGACAGGCACTCTCTCTAACTGCTCCTTTTGTCAAGAAGTGCCTTGAATTTCCTGCATGTTTTTTCTTCTCTAAGTTTAAAAGCTGAAAGTTGAGATGCAGAATGGGTGGGATCACATTTACTGTCATCCAAGAATTGGAGCTGGGTCACCAAGGGTTCATTTCAGGGAGACATTTCCTCACACAAATGGTTGTCACAATCTGGATTTGCTCCCAATAAAAAGGGACAGACAATGGGACTTTCATGAGATATGTGCAATGAATTTTATGCATATCATAGAATCTAGAATCCTTACAGTGTGGAAACAGACCCCTCAGCCCAACAAGTCCACACCGACCCTCCAAAGAGTATCCCACCCAGACCCTTTCCCCTACACTATAATGCTACATTTATCCCTGACTAATTCGCCTGACCTACACATCCCTGAACACAGTGGACAATTTAGCATGGCCAATTCACCCTAACCTGCACATCTTTAGATTGGAGGAGGAAACCGGAGCACCTGGACTAAACTTACACCGACACGGGGAGAATGTGCAAACTCCCACACAGACCGTCACCTGAGGCTGGAATCAAACCCGGGTCCCTGGAGCTGTGAGGCAGCAGTGCTAACCGCTGAGCCACTGGGTTTTTTGGATTTTGGATTATTTTGAAAAGGAGAGGCAGATTGATGTGGTCTATTGCTCTGCAGATCAGCAGGTGATTTTGGGACAGTGACCAAAATCCAATATTGCTCAGAACACATGTGACTGCAGACTCCTGTGGTATTAATGGAAAGATGTTCAATTTATGATATATAGGGGAAACATATTTAAGATCATCAAGTTTGTTTTCAGGTCAGTTCAGAAAACACTAATTCAGTTCAAAAGCAAGTTTTAGTTTCTCTCCTGGCAGCAGGTCAGGGGGAGTTCAGTGAAGCCAGCCACGTTAGCAGGGGGGTCCAGTTTGTGAAGTTTCCAGCTAAAAGAGTGGGTGGAAGTCTGCAGGTTTCAGAGCTGACACGCTTCACTACTCTCAGACTTGTTTCGGAGGGAAATGGGCCAAATGCAGGCAGGTGGGACTAGTTTAGTTTGGGAACATGGTTGGTCTAGCAAGGATAGAGTAAATAGCCAAGGTCTTTTACCTGGGGTGGGGGAGTCCAGAACTAGAGGGCATAGGTTTAGGGTGGGAGGGGAAAGGTATAAAAGGGACCTAAGGAGCAACGTTTTCACCCAGAGGGTGGTGCGTATGGAATGAGTTGCCAGAGAAAGTGGTGGAGGCTGGTACAATTACAGCATTTAAAAGGCATCTGGATGGGTATATGAATGAGAAGGGTTGAGAGGGATATGGACCAAATACTGGTAAATGGGACTAGATTAGTTTAGGATATCTGGTTGACATGGACTTGTTGGACTGAAGCGTCTGACTCGATGACTCCTGATGCTGGATTGGCAGTATGTCCAAACCACTGGAAGTGGATGTGAACGTGCAACTTTCTCTCTCAAAGTGAGCCATGGTTAGCACTCACTGCTAACAACACACAAAGGTCATGTTTGTCCATGTTGCATTTCAACCAATATTGATTGATTGATTTATTGTCACATGTACTGAAGTACAGTGAAAAGCTTTGTTTACGAGCAGTACAGGCAGATCATAGTAAGCAAGGATGTACAGATCAGAGAGACTTAGACAGAGGCAGACAGGTTACACGCAAGAGAGATCAATATTAGCAAGATCAACATTATTTGAGTTAGAACTCACACAACACCGGGTTAAGGTCCAACAGGTTTATTTGGAAGTATGAGCTTTCAGAGCGCTGCTCCTTCATCACTACTTCCAAACAAACCTGTTGGACTTTGACCCGGGGTTGTGTGATTTTTAACTTTGCCCACTCCAGTCCAACACAGGCATCTCCACATCATGATGGGCGGCACGGTGGCACAGTGGTTAGCACTGCTGCCTCATAGCGCCTGAGACCTGGGTTCAATTCCCGACTCAGGTGACTGACTGTGTGGAGTTTGCACGTTCTCCCCGTGTCTGCGTGGGTTTCCTCCGGGTGCTCCGGTTTCCTCCCACAGTCCAAAGATGTGCGGGTCAGGTGAATTGGCCATGCTAAATTGCCCGTAGTGTTAGGTAAGGGGTAAATGTAGGGGTATGGGTGGGTTGCGCTTTGGCGGGTCGGTGTGGACTTGTTGGGCCGAAGGGCCTGTTTCCACACTGTAAGTAATCAAATCTAATCTAATAAAAAACATCAGAGCATTACTTGAGGCTAGAGAATGCATCCTGGATCAGTGGTGCTGGAAGAGCACAGCAGTTCAGGCAAAGGGCTTTTGCCCGAAACGTCGATTTCGCTGCACTTTGGATGCTGCCTGAACTGCTGGCTCTTCCAGCACCACTGATACAGAATCTGGTTTCCAGCATCTGCAGTCATTGTTTTTACCCCTAGAGAATGCATCCATCAGTCTAATACTGGTCCGGGAAGATGCTGTTCCTGAACCTGCTGGTGTGTGCGTTCAAGCCTCTATATCTTCTGCCTGATGGAAGAGGTTGGAGGAGATTGTTATCGGGTGGGAGGGGCCTTTGATGACGCTGGCAGCCATTCTGCGGTAGTGAGCCGTGTAAATGGAGTCAATGGATGGAAGGTTGGCCTCTGTGATGGTCTGGGCTGTGCACACAACCTTCTGTAGTTTCTTACGGTCCTGGGCAGAGCAGTTTCTATTTAACAAGTAACAACTAAGGCATGAAGACGGAGGGAGCGATTGTTAAAGGCGGTGGATGAGGGGCTGACCCAGTGAGGTCACTTTGTCCTGGTTGGTGTTGGGCTTCTTGAGCGTTTTTGGAGCTGCACTCATCCCCCAGAAAGCATTCCATCACCCTCCTGTCCCGCTAATGAAACAGTGTGAACAGTGTATCTAAGAGTGCTTTGTCAATGCATAGAGGTGTCATAAGAATGGCGTTACAAGAGGGATTGAGTATAGAAGCAAAGAGATGCTTCTGCAGCTGTACAGGGCCCTGGTGAGACCACACCTGGAGTACTGTGTGCAGTTCTGGTCGCCAAATTTGAGGAAAGACATTCTGGCTATTGAGGGAGTGCAGTGTAGGTTCACGAAGTCAATTCCTGGAATGGAGGGATTACCTTACACTGAAAGACTGAAGGGACTGGGCTTGTATACCCTTGAGTCTAGAAGACTGAGAGGGGATATGATTGAGACGTATAAGATTATGAAAGGATTGGACACTCTGGCAGCAGGAAACATGTTTCCGCTGATGGGTGAGTGCTGAACCAGAGGACACAGCTTAGAAATACGGGGTAGACCATTTAGGACAGAGATGAGGAGAAACTTCTTCACCCAGAGAGTGGTGGCTGTGTGGAATGTTCTGCCCCAGAGGGCAGTGGAGGCCCAGTCTCTGGATTCATTTAAGAAAGAGTTGGATAGAGCTCTTAAAGATAGTGGAATCAAGGGTTATGGAGATAAGGCAGGAAGCGGATACTGATTAGGAATGATCAGCCATGACCATATTGAATGGCGGTGCAGGCTCGAAGGGCTGAATGGCCTACTCTTGCATCTATTGTCTATTGTTTGCAACAGACGAGTGTAGGTGACATTGTCATATGCTCACAATGGAAAACCTAAAATGGAGAATCAGAGGGTCAGTAACAACAGAAAACTGATTAAAGGTAAGTCACAAAAACACAAGAAGGAAAATGAAGACTTTTTTTGTTTAGCGAGTTGTTATGATCTGGAAGGTTCTACCTCAAAAGGTGAGAAAACAGGAACTTACAAAGGGGCACTGGTTACTTATCTGAAAAATGAGGATTTTGCAGCACTGTGGAGGAAGAGATTAAGGCTAACTGGATGACTCTATCAAAGCACTGGCCCAGGTGTATTGATCTGCCCTGTAAGATTTTCTGACCAATAAAATTACACTTGGCAGCATCCATTTTTAAGCACCATTAGGTGATCCCAAACGATGCTTGCTATGTCTCACTGGGTTATCACGCTAGAAATCAAGACCCATGTTTCCTGGAGTCACCACAAAATTAAAGATTTTTAATTTTTCAAAGTACGCAAAATCCCCCAGTTTACCTGACTATCTGATTCAGATTGATAGAAAGCGTGGGCCAGGTTTCTATACTAAACCAGAATAATTATTTATTATTTATAAATAATTGGACTCTGGGTATAAGGTATTTTTAAACTATCAGCGTTCAATTAAAACATGAATCCCCTTATAAATGTCCTCTTTCACACACACACACACACACACACACACACACACATACACACTCTCTCATACACAACTGTCTCTTCTTACACACACTCTCTCATATACACACACATACATATACAATAAAATTGGTTATGGATACAGGAGAGAACTTGACAGACAATTCACTCATCTTTGTTCCCTGATTCTGTGGCTGAGATGACCTTTATAATGTTTAGCTGACCAGGGCCTTGCTTCAGTTGTCTTTCTCTAGATGCTTCCATTGTTGGTTAGAGATACAAGGTGCAGGTTCCCAGTCTCCAGTTATCATTTAAAAGTCACAGCTTAAAACAACTGCTGCAATTCTCTTCAAGTTTATGGTGAAGTTTGACTGCAGAGAACAGAGAGACAGTTGGCAAGCTGGGGAAGAATTGTACATTTTATTCCCAGTAACCTGATCCCAGTTCCTGGCTGTTCAGTTCCATGAGAACCAATCAAATACTTGTTGCCAGGTAAGAAGGCCTCTATCATTAATAACTGTCCATGGACGAATTTAATTTTTGATGACAACAAAAACTGCAGCTCAAAAACACCTTGGTTCTGGATCATCGATAACTGCTTGTTCAGCTGTTGTATACCGTGGTTACCATGGGAACAAGGTTACTTGCTTTTCTAAACTTACAGCCATCCTTTCAAATATTGGGTTCTAAAGAGCTCATTCTCATTTCAGTTCCAGTTTTTAAAAACTCTTCATTAAAACATACGGTCCTTACGTACTCCTGCAAGCCTCTGAAGCAATGCTTAACTCTTGCCATCATAGTATAGGTCCATCATATCGGAAAGATGTTGTGAAACTTGAAATGGTTCAGAAAAGATTTACAAGGATGTGGCCAGGGTTGGAGGGTGTGAGCTAAAGGGAGATCTGAATAGGCTGGGGCTATTTTCCCTGGAGTGTCATAGGCTGAGGGATGATCTTATAGAGGTTTACAAAATCATGAGGGACGTGGATAGGATAAATAGACAAAGTATTTTCCCTGGGGTGTAGGAGTCCAAAACTAGAGGGCATAGGTTTAGGGTGAGAGGTGAAAGGTTTAAAAGGGAGCTAAGGAGCAACTTTTTCACGCAGAGGGTGGTACGTGTATGGAATGAGCTGCCAGAGGAATGGTGGATGGAGGTTGGTACAATTACAACATTTGAAAGGCATCTGGATGGGTATATGAATAGACTCATGCAGATGTACAGCATGGAAACAGACCTTCCGGTCTAACTCGTCCATGCTGAGAATAGGATGCAATTTGAGGGATAGGGGCCAAATGCTGGCAAATGGGATGAGATGAATTTATGATATCTGATCGCTGCGGATGAGTTGGACAGGAAGGGTCTGTTTCTGTGCAGCACAACTCTATGACTGTAATAATATGCCAGCAGTAAATGTTCACTGGCACAATGCAGCATGAGCAATTTATGTCACCAGTCAGCGTGGAGTGGTGGCTCTATGCTTTGGTATTGTAACTTGAAACTCTGTATTCTGAATGGTTTCCACTCCTAACAAATCCAACCCCAGCTGAGCACACATCAAATAACTTGAAAGAATGAGAAGTACTCAAAGGGACCATTAGTTTCTTAGACCTTCATTGCTGGTCGATTCCATCTCGCTGTTGCACATATTTCAGAATAGCTTCAAGTCTCATGATCATACAGCATAGGTGCAGGAGTAGGCCCTGCAGCCCAGTCCTCTAGGAAAGGAGACACAGTAGCAACAGTGTGTACCATCTACAGGATACATTGCAAATGCACATTGATATACCTCCAACTGCATCCTCCAAATCCTCTTCCAACCAGACAGCAAAGGGGAGTATCACCATCTGAAAGCTTCCCCTTCCAAGCCATACATTCCCATTTACCTGTGAAAAGAATAATGACCCTACCTGTGGGAACGTAATGGTCTAGTGGTATTATCACTGGACTATTAGTCTAGAGACCCAGGTCATGTTCCAGAGACTTTGGTTTGAATCTCACTGTGGAGGAGTGTAGCATTTGAATTTGATTAAAAACATTAAGAGTTTAATGAAGACAGTGGTGAAACCGTTGTGGGGGATACTATCTGGTTCATTAATATCCTTTAGGGAGGGAAATCCTTACAAATAGGACTAGATTAGGTTAGGATGTCTGGTCAGCATGGATGAATCAGACCAAAGAGTCTATTTCCGTGCTGTACATCTCAATGAGCTGTTCTAGCCTACATGTGACTACAGACCCACAGCAATGGTATTGACTGTTAACTATTCTCTGAAACAGCACTAGCAAGTCAGGATGGACAATAAACGCTGTCCCAGCCAGTGATGAGTGAATAAAGAATATGTCTTTTGGGCTCTCTCTATCTCTCTCTCTCTCTCTCTATTCTGGCGTGTGTGTAACTCCAGGTGGACCCAGCCATGGTGAAACAGCCTCACACATCACTCTGAATCACCCCAGAAAAAAACAAACTACAATCCAGACAGGCTGTCACAGATCAAGGAGGCTGCTCACCATTACCTTCTGGAGGGCACGGAAGGGCAGACAATAAGTGCTGACCTGGCCATACTGCACCCATGTTCCATGAATGAATATTAAAAATGCATTTGAACAAAACCCTTCAAACATTCAGAGACCCCGCAATACCTTAATACTGTCAATCCCTGAAATAACCTTTAACATGTAACATATTAAAACTCACAAGCTTATCTGCATTAGTAACAATTTTCTTTCCCTGATATTGACCTATTGTTCCTTAGTTTTTTTAAGGGTGTGGTAAACATTTGTTAAGCTGTGGGCTACCAGGTTGTATTTTGTATTGTGTCCAGGTGGTGATGGGTGTCCTCAATCCGATTCATGCTTGTCTAGAAACTGACAGTATCTATCAAGGCTTCTCTTAATGCTTCACTCTCAGCTGTTCCACATGAGTCACTTACTTACACAAATTCACCTGCACCTCCACACACATCACTTACTGCATCTGCTGCACCCGATGTGGCCTCCTCTATATTGGGGAGACAGGCCGCCTACTTGCGGAACGTTTCAGAGATCACCTCAGGGACATCCGGACCAACCAACCCAACTACCCCGTGGCTCAACACTTCAACTCCCCCTCCCCCTCCACCAAGGACATGCAGGTCCTTGGCCTCCTCCATCGCCAGACCATAGCAACACGACGGCTGGAGGAAGAGCGCCTCATCTTCCACCTAGGAACCCTCCAACCACAAGGGATGAACTCAGATTTCTCCAGTTTCCTCATTTCCCCTCCCCCCACCTTGTCTCAGTCCCAACCCCCGAACTCAGCACCACCTTCCTAACCTGCAATCTTCTTCCTGACCTCTCCACCCCCACCCCCACTCCAGCCTATCACCCTCACCTTGACCTCCTTCCACCTATCACATTTCCAACACCCCTCCCCCAAATCCCTCCTCCCTACCTTTTATCTTAGCCTGCTTGGCACACTCTCCTCATTCCTGAAGAAGGGCTCATGCCCGAAACGTTGATTCTCCTGCTCCTCGGATGCTGCCTGACCTGCTGCGCTTTTCCAGCAACACATTTTCAGCATAGAGTTAGATGCATTAGTCAGGAGTAAATATGGGGAATGGGTGTGGGTGAGTTACTCTTCAGAGGGTCAGTGTGGACTAGTTGGGCTGAAGGGCCTGTTTCCACACTGTAGGGAATCTAATCTAATCTTACACAGTCTCAGCAATATATCTCTGCTCTTGTATTCTAATCCCTCGAAATGAATACTAACATTGCATTTACAATCCTAAATGCCAACTGAACACAAATATTAACCTTAAGAGACTTCAGAATTAGAACTCTCAACTCAACCAACGATGTCTTCATCCATGAACCAGTTTAAAAAATAATCTGGCCACTTGATCCTGCTGATCTGAATGTGGTCACCAGTCCAACTACCTACCTTTCCCCAGTTACCCTTGACTTCCTCAGAACTGACATTTCTACAGGAAGTAAGGGGGGAGGTGTGGGTGCAAGTTTTGCATTTCTTGCGGTTGCAGGGGAAGGTGCCGGGAGTGGAGGTTGGGTTGGTGGGGGGTGTGGACCTGACGAGGGAGTCACGGAGAGAGTGGTCTTTTCGGAACGCTGATACGGGGAGGGGAGGGAAATATATCCCTGGTGGTGGGGTCCGTTTGGAGGTGGCGGAAATGACTTTGGATGATGCGATGTATATGGAGGTTGTGGGGTGGTAGGTGAGGACCAGTGGGGTTCTGTCCTGGTGGCGATTGGAGGGGTGGGGCTCAAGGGCGGAGGAGCGGGAAGTGGAGGAAATGCGATGGAGGGCATTGTCGATCACGTCTGGGGGGAAAATGCGGTCCTTGAAGAAGGAGGCCATCTGGGCTGTACGGTATTGGAACTGGTCCTCCTGGAAGCAAGTGCTGCGGAGATGAAGGAATTGGGAGTATGGGATGGCGATTTTACAGGGGGCACGGTGGGAGGAGGTGTAGTCTAGGTAGCTGTGGGAGTCGATCGGTTTATAGTAAATGTCCGTGTTGATTCGGTCGCCCGAGATAGAAATGGAGAGGTCTAGGAAGGGGAGGGAGGAGTCTGAGACGGTCCAAGTGAATTTTGAGGTTGGGGTGGAAGGTGTTAGTAAAGTGGATGAACTGTTCAACCTCCTCGTGGGAGCACGAGGCAGCACAGTCGATACAGTTTAGTCAGTCGAAGGAGGGTGTCAGTGGAAGGGTACTGGTTGGTGCGGCGGGAAAGGAAGAAGCGGAGGGCTTTGAGTCCTTCGTGATGGGGGATGGAGGTGTACAGGGACTGGATGTCCATGGTGAAGATAAGGCGTTGGGGACTGGGGAAGTGAAAATCATGGAGGAGATGGAGGGCGTGGGTGGTGTCCCAAACGTAGGTGGGGAGTTCTTGGACTAAAGGGGACAGGACCGTGTCGAGGTATGCAGAGATGAGTTCGGTGGGGCAGGAGCAGGCTGAGACAATGGGTCGGCCAGGGCAGTCAGATTTATGGATTTTGGGCAGGAGGTAGAAACGGGCAGTGCGGGGTTGTGGGACTATGAGGTTGGAGGCGGTGGATGGGAGATCCCCTGAAGTGATGAGGTTATGGATGGTCTGGGAGATGATGGTTTGGTGGTGGGAGGTGGGGTCAAGGCCAAGGGGGCAGTAGGAGGAGGTGTCCGCGAGCTGGCGTTTAGCCTCAGCGGTGTAAAGGTCGGTGCGCTAAACTACTACCGCGATTCCCTTGTCTGCCGGTTTGATAGTGAGGTTGGGGTTGGAACGGAGAGAGTGGAGGGCTGCAAGTTCCAAGGGTGAGAGGTTGGAGTGGGTGAGAAGGGTGGAGAGGTTGAGGTGGTTAATGTCACGGCGGCAGTTGGCTATGAAGAGATCGAGGGCGGGTAAGAGGCCAGCACGGGGTGTCCAGGTGGATAGGGTGTGTTGGAGGCGGGAGAAGGGATCATCAGAGGGTGGGCGAGAATCCTGGTTAAAGAAGTAGGCAAAGGCAGCGGAAGAATTGTTCGATGTCTCGAGTGTTGAACTCGTTAATTCGAGGGCGTAGGGGGATGAAGGTAAGGCCTCTGCCGAGGACTGATCTTTCATCCTCAGAGAGGGGGAGGTTTGGAGGGATGGTGAAAACACGGCAGGGCTGGGAGCTAGGACCTGTTGTGGGACTGGAGCTGAGAGTGGGGGCAGGGTTAGGCATGGGGGCGGGAATCGGGGCGGGGACGGAGATCAGGGCGGGGTGGTGTTCGGCGTGGGGTGGGGTTAGCCGTGCGAATGGATATATTCACCACCAAGGATATGTTTCCCTCCCCTCCCCGTATCAGCGTTCCGAAAAGACCACTCCCTCTGTGACTCCCTCGTCAGGTCCACACCCCCCACCAACCCAACCTCCACTCCCGGCACCTTCCCCTGCAACCGCAAGAAATGCAAAACTTGCGCCCACACCTCCTCCCTTACTTCCCTCCAAGGCCCCAAGGGATCCTTCCATATCCGCCACAAATTCACCTGCACCTCCACACACATCATTTACTGCATCTGCTGCACCCGATGTGGCCTCCTCTATATTGGGGAGACAGGCCGCCTACTTGCGGAACGTTTCAGAGAACACCTCTGGGACACCTGGACCAACCAACCCAACCAGCCCGTGGCTCAACACTTCAACTCCCCCTCCCACTCCACCAAGGACATGCAGGTCCTTGGACTCCTCCATCACCAGACCATGGCAACACGACGGTTGGAGGAAGAGGCGCCTCATATTCCGCCTGGGAACCCTCCAACCACAAGGGATGAACTCAGATTTCTCCAGTTTCCTCATTTCCCTCCCCCCACCTTGTCTCAGTCCCAACCCTCGAACTCAGCACCACCTTCCTAACCTGCAATCTTCTTCCTGACCTCTCCGCCCCCCACCCCCACTCCGGCCTATCACCCTCACCTTAACCTCCTTCCACCTATCGCACTTCCAATGCTCCTCCCCCAAGTTCTTCCTCCCTACCTTTTATCTTAGCCTGCCTGGCACACTTTAATCATTCCTGAAGAAGGGCTCATGCCCGAAACGTCGATTCTCCTGTTCCTCGGATGCTGCCTGACCTGATGCGCTTTTCCAGCATCACATTTTCAGCTCTGATCTCCAGCATCTGCAGTCCTCACTTGCACCTAACTCTATGGGCACATCTTTGGACTGTGGGAGGAAACCAGAGCACCTGGAGGAATCCCACGCAGATACGGGGAGAAAGTGCAAACTCCACACAGACAGTTGCCCGAGGCCTGAATCTAACCCAGGTCCCTGGTGCTGTGAAGGGCTTATGCTCGAAGATTCCTGATGAAGGGCTTATGCTCGATACGTCGAATTCTCTATTCCTGAGATGCTGCCTAACCTGCTGTGCTTTGACCAGCAACACATTTGCAGCCCTGGTGCTGTGAGGCAGCAGTGCTAACCACTGAGCCACCGTGCTGCTCCACAAAGCTCTGGTCAGAGTGCATTTGGAATATTGTAAACAGCTTTGGGTCCCATTTCTAAGGAAGGATGGGCTGGCAAAGGAGGGAATCCAGAGGAGGTTTACAAAACTGATAATGGGGACGATGGGCTTGTCATTCAAGGAACAGTTGAGGATTCTAGGTGTGTACTCGATGGAGTTTAAAGGATGGGGGTGGGGGGGGAGTCTGATTGAAACGTACAGAATACTGAGGGGCCTGAATATAGTGGACATGGAGAAGATGGTTCCACTCGTAGGAGAGACTAGGACCTGAGGGCATAGCCGAAGAATGAAGGGATGACCCTGTAGAAGTGAGACGAGGAGGAAGCTGGGGAACTCATTGCTGCAGAGGGCTGTGGAGGGGCCAAGTCATTGAGTGCTCTCAAGACAGAAATGGATAGGTTTCTTGATCAGTAAGGGGATCAAAGGTTATGGGGAAAAAGTGGGACAATTGGCTTGAGAAACACATCAGCCATGATCGAATGATGAAGCAGACTTGGTGGGCCGAATGGTCTCATCCTGCCCCTATATCTTAAGGTCACATAGACAATGTTTGTGGACCCTCCCTAATTGTCCTGGAGAGTGACACTGAAAAACAGCAATACACTTCCAAGTCAGTGGCTTGGAGTGGAACTTGCAGGGGGTGGTGCTGAGCTGCTTTCTTGAACAGGATACCCATAGTCCCGGGCTTCCAGAGACAGGGAGAGAGCTTCATGATTTTGACTCAGCAACATTGAAGGAATTTGAAGGGGAACTTGTTACTGGTGGTGTTTCCATGTACATGACTCTCAGACAGCACTTTCCAAACTCACGACCACTTCCATCTAGAAGGACAAGGGTAGCAGGTACATGGGAACACCACCCCCTGCAAGTTCCACTCCAAGCCACTGACTTGGAAATGTATCGCTGTTTTACAGTGTCACTGGATGACAATCCTGGAATTCCCTCCCTCAGGGCATTGTGGGTCTTCCTACAGCACATGGACTGCAGCGGTTCAAGAAGGCAGCTCACCCCCACCTTCCCAAGGGGCAGCTAAGGACAGGCAATAAATGCTGGGCCCAGCCACCGATATCCCACATCTTGTGAGTGGATAAGAAAAATCATTAAACTTCTTTACAATTTTGAAGGCCGTGTTTTAAAAAATTCACATACGTAGTGTTGGCATTACAGTTCACACCAGCTTGGCTGACATAGCCAGTGCAATACTGAGGGAGTGCTGCTCTGTCAAAGGGCTGTCTTATGGTGTGATAGCGTCACAAAGAAAACTGCATTTCTGATCATTACTTCATCACTGTCTGTAGGAATTTGCTCATGTGCAAACTTGGCCACTGTGTTTCCTACATTGTAACAAAAAATGGTTTACAACTGATGAAGCACATTTGACATAGGGTAGCACGGTGGCTCAGAGTTTATCACAATGCCAGGGATCCAGGTTTAATTCCAGTCTTGGGGTACTGTCTGTCTGGAGTTTGCACATTCTCCCTGTGTCTGCTTGGGTTTCCTCCAGGTACTCCGGTTTCCTCCCACAATTCAGGCTAGGTGATTTGGCCATGCTAAGTTACCCATAGTGTCCATGGATGTGTAGGT
This sequence comes from Hemiscyllium ocellatum, assembly GCF_020745735.1. NCBI lineage: Eukaryota > Metazoa > Chordata > Chondrichthyes > Orectolobiformes > Hemiscylliidae > Hemiscyllium > Hemiscyllium ocellatum. The sequence goes on from NC_083404.1 coordinate 136,432,387, forward strand.
TAGGGGAAATATAGAGTAATAGGGTAGGGGAATGGGTGTAGGTGAGATACTCTTCCGAGGGTTGGTATGGACTTGCTGGGCTGAAGGGCCTGTTTCCGCACCGTAGGGATTCTACATAAGTATAGCTCCTGTTGTTGCAATGTGGCAGCCAACATCTGCACAACAAGATCCCAACAAACACTGATGTGACGGTGGCCAGATAACCTGCTTTCTGGGAGTGGTTGAGACTTCAACGTTGACCCCTATGATACTGGACGGGACTCTCTTTCAGCCATCCACCCACTGCATCCGAAGAATCCCTGCCCATCCACTGAACTGCGCTGCGAGATGTAATACTGTGAAGGTGTCAGTGTTGGACTAGGGGTGGATAAGGTCAGAGGTCACATGACACCAGATTATAGTCCAACAGGTTTATTTGAAATCACAAGCTTTCGAAGCGCTGCTCCTTCCTCAGGGTGAGTGTTGGATGCAAGTACGAGGTACCACCATAATGCCATATCTGAAACAGAGTGCGGCACTCCCCGGGCTAGGATTTATGGCTAAAAGAGGGGGTTAACTCCAGCACTCAGTGGCAAGACTGCAATAAACCATAGCTGACGGTGGAAACAAAACAGACCGGATTGGTTCCTGCTGTTGCTGCATCTCCCTCCAACAATGGCCCATTGTACAAACATGATTTCAGGGAATTAGCCCTGACTCAGATTTATTTGTCTGTGGGAGATACTACACTTTGAAGAAAATTGCTTTGTCAATGAAGGGACTCAGGTGAACTCCCTGAAGAATTTAACCCTCTCGGTTATACCTGCTGGCATTTCTGAAAGAGTATTATCTGGTAAATTTGCTTTGGATTTGGTAGTTCACTCCCACAACAGAATTATTATCAATTTGGAGCTGCCGGTGTTGGACTGGGGTGTACAAAGTTAAAAATTACACAACACCAGGTTATAGTCCAACAGGTTTATTTGGAAACAGTAGCGCTCGGAGCACTGCTTCTTCCTGATGAAGGAGCAGCGTTCCGAAAGCTAGTGCTTCCAATTAAACCTGAAAATGTGTTGCTGGTTAAAGCACAGCAGGTTAAGCAGCATCCAAGGAACAGGAAATTCGACGTTTCGGGCCAGAGCCCTTCATCAGGAATGAGGAGAGTGTGCCAGGCAGGCTAAGATAAGAGGTAGGGAGGAGGGACTTGGGGGAGGGGCGATGGAGATGTGATAGGTGGAAGGAGGTCAAGGTGAGGGTGATAGGCCGGAGTGGGGTGGGGGCGGAGAGGTCAGGAAGAGGATTGCAGGTTAGGAAGGCGGTGCTGAGTTCAAGGGAATCGACTGAGACAAGGTGGGGGGAGGGGAAATGAGGAAACTGGAGAAATCTGAGTTCATCCCTTGTGGCTGGAGGGTTCCCAGGCGGAAGATGAGGCGCTCTTCCTCCAACCGTCGTGTTGTTATGTTCTGGCGATGGAGGAGTCCATGGACCTGCATGTCTTCAGTGGAGTGGGAAGGGGAGTTAAAGTGTTGAGCCACGGGGTGGTTGGGTTAGTTGGTCCGGGCGTCCCAGAGGTGTTCCCTGAAGCATTCTGCAAGTAGGCGGCCCGTCTCCCCAATATAGAGGAGGCCACATCGGGTGCAGCGGATGCAATAGATGATGCGTGTGGAGGTGCAGGTGAATTTGTGGCAGATATGGAAGGATCCCTTGGGGCCTTGGAGAGAAGTAAGGGAGCAGGTGTGGGCGCAAGTTTTGCATTTCCTGCGGTTGCAGGGGAAGGTGCCGGGAGTGGAGGTTGGGTTGGTGGGGGGTGTGGACCTGACGAGGGAGTCACGAAGGGAGTGGTCTTTGTGGAACGCTGATAGGGGAGGGGAGGGAAATATATCCCTGGTGGTGGGGTCCGTTTGGAGTTGGAAAGACGGCGGATGATACGCTGTATACGGAGGTTGGTGGGGTGGTAGGTGAGAACCAGTGGGGTTCTGTCTTGGTGGCGGTTGGAGGAGCGGGGCTCAAGGGCGGAGGAGCGGGAAGTGGAGGAGATGCGGTGGAGGGCATCGTCGATCACATCTGGGGGGAATCTGCGGTCCTTGAAGAAGGAGGCCATCTGGGCTGTACGGTATTGGAACTGGTCCTCCTGGGAGCAGATGCGGCGGAGACGAAGGAATTGGGAATATGGGATGGAGTTTTTACAGGGGGCAGGGTTGGAGGAGGTATAGTCCAGGTAGCTGTGGGAGTCAGTCGGTTTATAGTAGATGTCTGTGTTGAGTCGGTTGCCCGAGATAGAAATGGAAAGGTCTAGGAAGGGGAGGGAGGAGTCTGAGACAGTCCAGGTGAATTTGAGGGCGGGATGGAAGGTGTTGGTAAAGTTGATGAACTGTTCAACCTCCTCGTGGGAGCACGAGGCAGCGCCGATACAGTCATCGATGTAGCGGAGGAAAAGGTGGGGGGTGGTGCCAGTGTAGTTGGGGAAGATGGACTGTTCCACATTTCCTACGAAGAGACAGGCATAGCTGGGGCCCATGCGGGTGCCCATGGCAACTCCTTTAGTTTGGAGGAAGTGGGAGGATTGGAAAGAGAAGTTATTCAGGGTGAGGACCAGTTCAGGCAGTCGAAGGAGGGTGTCAGTGGAAGGGTACTGGTTGGTGCGGCGGGAAAGGAAGAAGCGGAGGGTTTTGAGGCCTTTGTGATGGGGGATATACGTGTACAGGGACTGGATGTCCATTGTGAAGATAAGGCGTTGGGGACCGGGGAAGTGAAAATCATGGAGGAGATGGAGGGCGTGGGTGGTGTCCTGAACGTAGGTGGGGAGTTCTTGGACTAAAGGGGACAGAACCGTGTCGAGGTACGCGGAGATGAGTTCGGTGGGGCAGGAGCAGGCTGAGACAATGGGTCGGCCGGGGCAGTCAGGTTTGTGGATTTTGGGCAGGAGGTAGAAACGGGCGGTGCGGGGTTGTGGGACTATGAGGTTGGAGGCGGTGGATGGGAGATCCCCTGAGGTGATGAGGTTATGGATGGTCTGGGAGATGATGGTTTGGTGGTGGGAGGTGGGGTCATGGTCAAGGGGGCAATAGGAGGAGGTGTCCGTGAGCTGGCGTTTGGCCTCAGCGGTATAAAGGTCGGTGCGCCAAACTACTACCGCGCCTCCCTTCTCTGCCAGTTTGATGGTGAGGTTGGGGTTGGAGTGGAGGGAGTGGAGAGCCAGAACATAACAACACGACGGTTGGAGGAAGAGCGCCTCATCTTCCGCCTGGGAACCCTCCAGCCACAAGGGATGAACTCGGATTTCTCCAGTTTCCTCATTTCCCCTCCCCCCACCTTGTCTCAGTCGATTCCCTTGAACTCAGCACCGCCTTCCTAACCTGCAATCCTCTTCCTGACCTCTCCGCCCCCACCCCACTCCGGCCTATCACCCTCACCTTGACCTCCTTCCACCTATCACATCTCCATCACCCCTCCCCCAAGTCCCTCCTCCCTACATCTTATCTTAGCCTGCCTGGCACACTCTCCTCATTCCTGATGAAGGGCTCTGGCCCGAAACGTCGAATTTCCTGTTCCTTGGATGCTGCCTGACCTGCTGTGCTTTAACCAGCAACACATTTTCAGCTCTGATCTCCAGCATATGCAGACCTCACTTTTTACTCTTCCAAATAAACCTGCTGGATATAACTTGGTGTTGCGTGATTTTTAACTTTTTAGAATTATTCTCATTCTCTTTTCATCAAAAGTTACATTAAAAATGTTTTGCAATTTACATATGAAGGAACTGAAACCAACCTGATCATTCTAAAAGATGACAAACTGAACAAACAATCCAGGTCTTTTTAAATATATCATTTCAGTTACATCACACTGTAAACTTTTGCTATAAATTCTGTGTCCTACAATCTACAACCACTTGATGAAGGAGCAGCACTCTGAAAGCTAGTGCTTCCAAATAAATCTGTTGGACTATAACCTGGTGTTGTGTGATTTTTTAACTTTGTCTCAAATGGTGTTTGTGATGTGAAGAAAAAGAATTAATTCTTGCTGGGGCTCGTTTCCCCTGGAGTGTCGGAGGCTGAGGGATGACCTTATAGAGGTTTACAAAATTATGAGAGGCATGGATAGGGTAAATAGATGAAGTCTTTTCCCTGGGGTCGGGGAGTCCAGAACTAGAGGGCATAGGTTTAGGGTGAGTGGGGCAAGATTTAAAATGGACCTAAAAGGCAACTTTTTCACACGGAGGGTGGTACGTGTATGGAATGAGCTGCCAGAGGAAGTGGTGGAGGCTGGTACAATTGCAACATTTAAGAATCATTTGGATGGGTATATGAAGAGGAAGGGTTTGGAGGGATATGGGCTGGTTGCTGACAGGTGGGACTAGATTGAGTTGGGATATCTGGTCGGCATGGACGGGTTGGACCAAAGGGTCAGTTTCCATGCTGTACTTCTCTATGACTCTATGACAATGAATGAAATCTCTCCTTACCTGATCTGGACTACATGTGACTCCAGACCCACAGTAACATGGGTGACTCTCAACTACCCTCTGGCTAATTAGGGATGGGCAATAAATGCTGGCCCAGCCAATGACACCCACCCATGAATAAACTGGAAATGTATGTTTCCGATGTACAGGTGCCCGGTGCTGTTTGATGATATCTGTTATTGGAAGTCTGAGCAACTTGGCATGGATTTGAGGTGCTTCAACAATCCATTGACACAGAGACTGGGCAAGGTTAGAATCATAGAATCCCTTCCACACTGTGGAGCAGGCCTTTCAGCCCATCGAGTTCACACTAATACCCGAGAGTGCATCCCACTCTTTATGTAACCCTGCCTTTCTCAGGGCCAATCCTTCTAATGGACATATCTTTGGATTGTGGGAGGAAATCCATGCAGACACAGGGAGAATGTGCAAACTCAACACAGACAATCACATGAGGGTGGTATTGAACATGGGTCCCTGGCGCTGTGAGGCTGCAGGACTAACCCAAGTTCTCCTTGGAGTGTTTTTGACTGAGCCACAACTGACACACACATAACAGGAATGGAAACAAGACCAACATGTTTATCAGTGTGTATTGGAACCTGCTGCCTTCGGACTCTATCCCTCTTTTCACAACTGTCCAGTTGTAGTCACACTTTAATTTGATGACATGATGCAAAGGAGAACTACTAAAAGGGTCCCTGGGATGAAGGATTTCAGTGATTAGCTGGCTGGTTTGGAACACCTGATGTAGTCTCCTCACTGTAAAAGTGACCGAAGGGGGACTTGAGATTTGTAAGGGAGTACAACAGAAAGTAGATCAAGCAAGAATCTGTTTCAGACATAGAGGATGCTGGAGAAACGCAGCAGATCATGCAGCACCTGCTGAGAGAGAAACATTACAAGTCTAGTGTGACTGAAAGGAGAATCTGTTCCCATTGCACAGTACAAGGGCTGGGGATACGGACTTAAGGTCAAGAGATGCAGGGACCATGTAATGGAAACTTTATTTTTAAACTCAGCCAGCGACGATAGTCTGACCTACGAGCGTGGTGGAAGTAGAGACAATGAACAATTTCGAAAGGTAACTGGATAGCAACTTTGAGGAAACTTTCTAGGCTCCGAGGTTAGTCAGCAATGTTGTCCAAGAGCATGGTCTTGATGGGCTGAATGGTTTCCTTCTATGCTGGAATGATTCTAGCAATCTATATGTACATTGGGATCCTCCTGTGCAACTGGGAGCGCAATTTAAAATTCACACTCCTCATGTGGGATGCCCCAGTGAGTGGGAGGTTAGGAAGGGGAGGAGGCAGGAGATGCTGGGTGCACCAGTCAAGTGCTGGAGTGGTTCCACCCTCAACATCCTTCAAGGAAGCTTTCAGAATCCAAACACCCCACTCCTCTCACTCCCTCTCTCTCTCTTTCTCTCCTTCTCTCTCTCTCCCCTTCCCTCTACCTCTCTCCCTCTCTTTCTCTTCTCTCTCACTCTCCACTCCCCTCTCCTGATGAAGTGTTTCCCACTTTCAGCCCTGAGATACTCTACCTCTCTCTTTCTCTCCCTCTCTCTCTCTCTTCCGTCCCCCTCCACTTCCAACCCTGAGGTACACACTCTCTCTCTCTCTTCCCCTCCCTTCTCCACTTACAGCCCTGAAGTACTCTCTCTCTCTTCTCTCCCCTATCTCTCTCCCCTCTCCACTTCCAGCTCTGAGGTACTCTCTCTCTCTCTCTCTCTCCCCCTCTGGTTGCAATATTTGATTCCCCCTCATTTCCCCTCCCCTCTCTCACATCGATTATTGGGGTCCTATCTGAAGGCTTGTGCCATTGATTCTATCCCTCGCCCAGTGACAGTAGCTGGGAAAAGTACTTTTTAATTGTTTATGGAAAATAAGATCAGGAGTAGACCATTCAGCCCTTTGCATTTGCGACACCATTCAATATGATCACAATTTGGAGATGCCGGTGTTGGACTGGGGTGTACAAAGTTAAAAATCACACAACACCAGGTTATGATCACGGCTGACAGTGCAACTCAATTCTCTGTTTCCTACCATTAACCCTATCTACACCCCTCATGATTTTAGAAACCTCTATAAGGTCACTTCTCAACCGCCTACGCTCCAGTGATAATAGTCCCAGCCTAACCAGCCTTTCTTTGTAACTCCAACCTTCCATACCTGGCAACATTCTGGTAAATCTTGTCTGAACCCTCCCCAGCTGAATAATATCCTTCCTATAACTGGGCCACCAGAGCAGCACACACAATATAACCACGACACAATCATTGTCCTTAGCAGAACTGTAAGATCAGAAGTTAATCATAATGTGTTGAAGTGTTCTTTAGACAGTAACAATGCATTTTAGCTTTTCATTTCTAACAAATATTTAATATTTTAACAAATACATCAACAAGATATGAAATACACAAATTAAGCAAGTGTCAAAATTCAGTTTTTCTTTTGCCTTGGAGGGCTATTTTAGTAAATTTGTAAATCTTGTGTACAACCTAGTTAATTTACTTAACAGTCAGCAGTGAAAATACACGATGTTTTGAAGAAGATTTTGTCATGTCACATTTTAATAAACAATGATTGTTTCTACTTTGAAAATTAACCCCCAGAGAATGTCTCAATATAAATATTTTATTTTGCAACACAATAATGAGCTAATTAGTGTTCTTGCTGATTCCAGCTCAATTAGAGAGACCATGAAGGAATCTATTGCATCATTAAATGCACATTCTCAACTCAAATTACATTTAATATGCACTCTGAAGGCAGCATGCCACAATTTATTTTATTCTTCCATGGAAGGTTGGTGTTGCTGGCTGGCCCACCACTTATTACCCGTCCCTAGTTGCCCCTTGAGAAGATGGGGGTGAGTTGCCTTCTTGAACCACAGCTGCTCCTCGGATGCTGCCTGAACTGCTGTGCTCTTCCAGCACCACTGATCCAGAATCTGGTTTCCAGCATCTGCAGTCATTGTTTTTACCTTCTTGAACCACAGCAGTCCATGGCCTATGGGTAGGCCCCACATTTGCCCTTAGGGAGGGAATTTCAGGACCTTGACGCGGCAACCACCAAAGGAGCGGTGAAACATTTCCGAGTCAGGGTGGTGAGTGGTTTGGAGGGGAACTTGCATATGGTTGTTTCCCCATGTATCTGCTGCTCTTGTTCTTCTAGATGGACATGGGTTTGGAAGGTGCCATTTAATGATCTTTGGTGAATTCTCTGTGTAAAAAAAATTGCCCCTTATGTCCCTTTTAAATCTTTCTCTACTCACCTTAAAAATACACCCTGTCGTGTTTAAAATCCCCCACCACAGGGAAAGGACACCTGCCATTCACACTATGTAGACCCCTCGTGATTTTAAAAACCTCCATAAGGGATTCTAAGTCAATCTAGAAGGCTACACAGTCAGCTCCTGACTCCTGAAAGCCCGTCCACCATCAAGAAGACAAAGGTCAGAAATGTGACAGAATACTTGCCTGGATGGGTGCAGCTCCAACAACACTCAAGAAGCTTGACACCATCCAGCACAAAGCAGCCCACTTGATTGGCATCACGTCCACTGTCTCCAACACTAATATTCAGTAGCAGCAGTGTGTACCATCTTCAAGATCTGCTGCTAAAATTCATCAAGGCTACTTGGGCAGCACCTTCCAAACCCACAACCACTTCCACCTGGAGGGTCAAGGGTAGTAGATACATGGAACCTCCAACATCTGCACATTCCCCTCCAAGCCACTCACCAGCCTGACTTGGAAATATGTCACCATTCCTTCAGTGTCGCTGGGTCAGAATCCTGGAGGGCATTATGGATCTACATGTAACAAATGGACTGTAGCTATTCAAGGAGGCAACTCACCACCATCTTCTCAGGGGCAACTAGCAAGGGGAAATACATCCTGGCCCAGCCAGAGACAGTCCCATCCCATTGATGAATAAAAACAAAAGGCACAAAGGAGCATGGCAAGGCTGGATGGCATTTATCTCGCAACATTGACAGATGAGTTACGAATGCAGATTAACACATGGAGATATGTGTTAGGGGAGGCACAGTGGCGCAGTGGTTAGCACTGCTGCCTCACAGCGCCAGGGACCTGGGTTCAATTCCCGCCTCAGGTGACTGACTGTGTGGAGTTTGCACATTCTCCCCGTGTCTGCGTGGGTTTCCTCCGGGTGCTCCGGTTTCCTCCCACAGTCCAAAGATGTGCGGGTCAGGTGAATTGGCCATGCTAAATTGTCCGTAGTGTCAGGTAAGGGGTATATGTAGGGGTATGGGTGGGTTGTTGCTTCGGCGGGTCGGTGTGGACTTGTTGGGCCGAAGGGCCTGTTTCCACACTGTAAGTAATCTAATCAAATATGGAGTAATTGCTATCATGGAGACATAGCTGGGGGAGGGACAGGACTGGCAGCTCAATATTCTTGGATGTAGCAATAAAACAGAAATTGTTGGAAAAGCTCAGCATATCTGGCAGCAGCTGTGGAGAGAAATCAGAGTGAATGTTTTGGGTCCAAATCTGACAAAGGGTCGCTGGACCCGAAGCATTAACTCCAATTTCTCTCCACAGATGCTGCCAGATTTGATGAGTTTTTCCAGCAATTTCTGCATTTGTTTCTGATTTCCAGCGTCCGCAGTTCTTTTGGCTTTTATTCTGTGATACAGAACCTTCAGGCAAGATGGGTGCAATATTACAGTGAGGGATAATATCTTAAAAGGTTCCTCAAATGAGGGTGGTAATTAAAACAATAAAGGGGTGTTTACTTTTGTACTATAGATTCCTAAACAGTCATGGAGAGATACAAAGGTATGTTGACAATTCTCAGATGTGTAAAAATAATAGGGTAGTAATGGTAGGGGATTCCAAATGATCAAACTGTGGCCAAACTGTGAAAGGCTTAGAAGGGGCAGAATTCTTGAAATGTGTCCAAAAAAGCATTTTAAATCAGCACACAGAAAGTCCGACAAGAAAATGTGAAAGATGTTACTATATTTGTATTTACCAAAGGCACATTTTGATAGTAGATGCATAATTAAGGGTCAGAGGGCACGACTGCACCCAGAGGGCAAATTGCAGAATGAATAACTTGTTAGCTTTGTATTTCTTGCATATTTTTGTGGAGAAGTGGTGAAGAAGTCTTCAATTCTGAAGAAGAATCAGGCCAGATTCAAAACATCGATTCTGTGTCTCTCTCTCTCCACAGATGCTGCCAGACCTGCTGAACTTCTCCAGCGATTTCTGTTTGTTTGAGCAGAAAAGTCTTGGCAGGCTGATCACTGTTCCTGCTAAATTGCATTATTAGCGTCCCTTCTGTGAACAGTAAACCCTGGATTGCAACATAAACCTAAAATTCCTGGCTTAGAGACGGGGATGTTACCAATTGAGTTACAACTTGAATAGCTGGAAAGTGGGCTGAAGTACAGAATGTAAAAAGTTGCAGTTAAAGGTTGTTAATCTGACTGGTGTTATGAAAGCTTCATTCCTGAATTTTGTTTGGAGAATTTGAGTTCAATTTCAAATTTAGTGGAAGTACTTGAATTTTCTTTTATCATAAGTGGGCACATCGGAACATTTGTTTTAAAAGACGCTGTGGGAAAATACATGGCTTCAGTTAATTGCTTGGAATCAAATCTTATAAATTACCAGCCTGGGCTTCAAGGCTGTCTTGTTTTGAACTCTGTTTTGTGTAGATATTGTTTGGCTTTGTTGCAATTAATAAAACTTGTCGAGATAAGGCTGCCTCGCTCATCTCTCCAGTTCCTCAAACACTGGTGTTATGAATCCAATGTGAAACCTGATAATCCTCTCAAAGAGCAGCTGGAAGATATCGCAATGCTGCTTTCCCTGAGCAAGTTGCATCTGCCAAGGTCCCAGAGATAATTGTGTGTCTCTAGTGATCCATCTGTGTGTGCCAAATCAGATAGGGTTAGAGCTTAGACTAACAGCCACCTGAACATTCCAGACCCTGTCCTTCCTCCCTCACCTTTCAAGAACTAAGCTTCTGAAGAAGAGTCACTGGACTCAAAACTTTAACTCTGTTTTCTCTTCAGAGTTGCTGCTGGACTTGCTGAATTTTTTTCAGCAATTTCTGGTTTCTGTTTGTTTCCACATTTCTTTGTTTTATTTAAGAACTAAGTGTTTTTTTTCTCTTTCTAGTGATGTAAGAGTCTTGCTGGCATGGCTATTATTCATTATCCACCCCTAGAGTAGCACGGTGGCTCAGTGATTAGCACAGCTGCCTCAGAGCATCAGGGACCCAGGTCCAATTCCAGCCTCAGGCGACTGCCTGTGTGGAGTTTGCACATTCTCCCCGTGTCTGCATGGGTTTCCTCCGGGTGCTCCGGTTTCCTTCTACAGTCCAAATATATGTGGATTGGCTGTTGTGTACAGGCTTGGATTAGATAAGGGAAATCCAGGATTAAGGTGGGGCAGGGGGGGCGGAATGCTTTTGGGATAGTCAGTATGGGCTGAATGACCTGCTCCAAAGCTGTAGGAATTTTATAAATGACCATGAACTAATTGATTTGTCCAGTTCAGAGGGGCAATTAAGAGTCAACTACTTTGCCAATGGGTATAGAGTCAAAAGAGACCAGACAAGGAAAGGACAGAAGATGTCCATCCTTAAAAGGCATCAGTCAAATAGATGGATTCTATGATAATTGATTGCCAATTAAGATAGTGAATTGTGTGGTTTTCATTGAGCTAACATTGTGTTTTAGATTTTTTAAATTTAATTCAAATTTCACTACCTGCCCTGGTGGGATTCAAACCCACAGATGACTAGCCCAATCCAAGAATGTACGAAACAGGTGATGGGTTATTTAGAGGAGAAAGTGAGGTCTGCAGATGCTGGAGATCAGAGCTGAAAATGTGTTGCTGAAAAAGCACAGCAGGTCAGGCAGCATCCAAGGAACAGGAGATTCGACATTTCGGGCATAAGCCCTTCCTCTTCATCCCTTGTGGTTGGAGAGTTCCTAGGCAGTCATCCCTTGTGGTTGGAGGGTTCCACCTAGGAACCCTCCAACCACAAGGGATGAACTCAGATTTCTCCAGTTTCCTCATTTCCCCTCCCCCCACCTTGCCTCAGTCAACTCAGCACCTCGAACTCAGCACCGCCCTCCTAACCTGCAATCTTCTTCCTGACCTCTCCGCCCCCACCCCACTCTGGTCTATCACCCTCACCTTGACCTCCTTCCATCTATTACATCTCCATCGCCCCTCCCCCAAGTCCCTCCTCCCTACCTTTTATCTGAGCCTGCTGGGCACACTCTCCTCATTCCTGAAGAAGGGCTTATGCCCGAAATGTTGAATCTGATGGGTTATTTAGACCCTTGCCCTTTCTCCTCCATTCAACAAACTCATGGCTGATTTTCTACCTCAACCTTGCCTTCAGGTTTATCACATTGCGTCTACTGGACCAAAATTCACTGGAATTTAGGTTCATGGCCACACCACCATTTGTAAGACTAGCCCCCCCTCCAAGCCACTCACCATCCTGACCTGGAAACATATCTCTGTTCCTTCAGTGTTACTGGGTCAAAATCCTGGAACTGCATCAGTTCAAGGATAGAGCTCTCCAGGGCAACTAGGGATAGGCAATGATGACTGCCCTAGCTAGAGACATCCACATCCCAGCCATAAATGTTGGTTTGAAGCTATGTATGAAGTTGCTTCCTTTAGTTGAAGGGTCAATAGCAAAGGGACATAGAGAAAGTTGAGTCATAGAGTCATACAGCATAGAAACAGACCCTTTAGTCCAACCAGTCCATGCCAACCATAATCCCAAACTAAACTAGTCCCGCCTGCCTGCACTAAGCCCTATCCCTCCAAACATTTCTTATTCATGTACTTATCCAAATGTCTTTTAAATGTTGTGACTGTACCCACATCCACTGCTTCCTCTAGGAATTCATTCCACATACACACTACTATGTGTGAAAAATATGCCCCCATGTCTTTTTTAAATCTCTCTCTTCTCACTTTAAAAATATGCCCCTTAGTCTTGAAAACCCCCACCCTAGGGAAAAGACACCTCATGATTTTATAACCTCGATAGGGTCACCCTTCAATCTCATAACTCCAATGAAAAAAAGTCCCAGCCTCTCCCTATAACTCCCCTCCATTCCTGACAACATCCTGGTAAATCTCTCCTGAACCCTCTCCAGCTTAATAATACCCTTTCTACAGCAGGGTGACAGAACTGGACACAGTACTCCAGATTACATGTTTACCAATGTCCTGGACAACCTCAACATGACGAGGTGAAAACAATGACTGCAGATGCTGGAAACCAGATTGCCCTGCCTGGGGGGTGTGGATGAGGCAGGAAACCTCACAAAAACTTGGAAAGTAATTGATGAGCATTTGAAGTGTCATAACATTCAAGGGTATGGGCCAAGTGCTAGAAAATGTAGGTTTAGTGTGACTTGATGGGCTGAAGAGCCTCTTCCTTATTGTGTGGTGCTACGTGGTGAGGGTGATGGTTGACCTTTGTGGACAAAGTTCTGAGATGGATCTGACCAGGGCCGTATCTGGAGAAGTAGCTCTGTGTGGTATCCAGGACAAACACTCGGCCAGATATCCCAATCTGATTTACACATCGGGAGATTGTGCAATTTCTGGGTTGAGGAGAGCAGAATTGGAATGATGTATAAATAAGGTGGGGAATTAGGTAAGGTGTGTAAGTAAGTGCAGAAAGGTAAGGCAGCCATGGCTCAATGTGGGCGGCACGGTGGCACAGTGGTTAGCACTGCTGCCTCACAGCGCCTGAGACCCGGGTTCAATTCCCGACTCAGGCGACTGACTGTGTGGAGTTTGCACGTTCTCCCCGTGTCGGCGTGGGTTTGCTCCGGTTTCCTCCCACAGTCACAAAGATGTGCAGGTCAGGTGAACTGGCCATGCTAAATTGCCCGTAGTGTTAGGTAAGGGGTAAATGTATGGGTGGGTGGCGCTTCGGCAGGTCGGTGTGGACTTGTTGGGCCGAAGGGCCTGTTTCCACACTGTAAGTAATCTAATGGCAAGATTCTGAAATGGCCATTTCTGGAAAATCAAAAATGTTGCATTTTGGTGGATCAAATTTAGGTGTGAATTATACTGTAAATGGCAGAACCCTTATGAACATTAACACACAGACAGATCTAGGTGTACAGGACACAGTTCCCTAAAAATGGCAACACAGGTGGCCAAGGTGATGAAGAAGGCATATGACATGCTTGGCTTCATCAGCTGGGACATGGAGGACAAGAGTTGACAAACCATGTTACAGCTATTATATAAAACCCTCATTAGGCCCTATTTCAAAGACTGCGTGTAGTTCAGATTGCCACACTACCAGAAGGACGTGGAAGCTTTGGAGAGAGTGCAGACAAGGTTCACCAGGATGTTGTCGAGGGCATTGGTGAAGAGGAAAAGTTAAAGAGATGAGGATTGTTTTCACTGGAAAGACAGTGGCTGAGAGGAGACTGATTGAGGGCTACACAACAATGAGAAGCATCAATAGGGTGGATAGGTAGGGGCTTTTCCCCAGGGTTGAAGTTTCAATTACAAGGGGGCACAGGTTCAAGGTGAGAGGGGGAACAGGTTAAGGGAGATGTGTAAGGGAGGTTTTTCACACAGGGAGGGGTAGGAGCCTGGTACGCACTGTCAGAAGAGGGGGTGGAAGCAGATACACTGGGGACATATAAGAGGCATCTGAATGGTTACAGGAATAGGGAGGGAATTGAGGAATGTGGACTGAATAAGGGCAGAAGGTTTGTTTTTTAGTTTAGTTAAGGCATGAGGATCAGTACAGGCTTGGAGGGCCAAAGAGCCTGTTCCTTGTACATTTCTTCCCTATTGTTCTATGTAGAAATTTTTCTGATTCACACATCTTTGTCATGCTACGCCAGGGAGGGGAAATTCCTACCCTATATGTAAGAATTGATTGAAAACAGTACAGTTCTTTAGTTTCACATAGAAAACTTCTGAATTAGCCAAAAAAATGTAAATCCAAGTCTTAAAATACCCAGATAAGCAAAATGCATTTAGTGACAATTGGGAGGTTCAGTTAATTATCCATAATTAAATTTGGGGCGGAGGCATTTTAACTGTAATCAGCAATTTTATAAATCATCAGTAAGTTGGATAAAAGCACACTTGTTGCTGGAACATTGGCCCAGCCCATTCTAAATGGTTACTCTGCCAACAATTGATGAACAATCACTGACAGGGCAAAGAAACGCAGCAAATGATGTAAATACGTAGGAGATGTGTTGGTTTCTGTAAAACAAAGAAAAAGAGCAACACTTTGAGGGAACGCCCTTTAGAATAGAATAGAATCCCAACTGTGTGGAAGCAGGCCATTCGGCCCATTGAGTCCACACTGACCTTCTGAACAGCATCCCACTCCCGGACCCACACCAGCTAACCTTATCCCCATAATCGTGCACTTTCCACCACGCCTTGTTAAAGGACACTGAGGACTTGTTGGCTTAGCCTAAAACAACCAGGTTAAGGGAGAAAGGCAGGCGCAACCATGTCTCAAAGCCTATCCCAGCCAACGAAGTACTTTTGAACCGAATTTACTGTTGTCATGTGGGAAATGCACACAGCAAGATCCCAAAGGCGGCATTGAGATAATGAGAGAAAGTTATGTTGTAGTAGGGATGTATGGGTGTGTTTTAGGGATGGCTAGGCCAGTGATGAGGGAGTAGCTGGTTACACTGGTAAAGGCAGTGGTTAGCATGAGGCTCAGGGCAGGTTGGAGGAGTCTATGGCGTGCTGGCGGAGGTGTTGGAGGCAATGAGTGTGAGCCGTAATAAGAAGGAACTGTGAAAATGCTTTATTTTAAACTTAATATTGCTGTACTATCTATGTTTCAAGATGCCACTGGACAGGGGGGGGAACACCAAGCAAACACTTTTCACTCTATTTGTAATACGCGTGACAATAAGTTAATCAAATCTAAAATAATTTAACGTAATTAATCTAAATTTAAATGAGGAACATTGAGGGAAGCTCATGTGGAGTGCAAACATAATCAAGTGAAAACTGGAAAAATTGTGGATGCTGTAAATCAGAAACAAAAGCAGAAGTTGCTGGAAAAGCTCAGCAGTTCTGGGAGCATCAGAGAAAAATCAGAGTTAATGTTTCAGGTTGAGTGACCCTTCCTCAGGACTGGTCTGAGGAAGGTAAAATCAATGACTGCAGATGCTGGAAACCAGATTCTGGATTAGAGGTGCTGGAAAAGCACAGCAGTTCAGACAGCATCCGAGGAGCAGGAAAATCGACGTTTCGGGCAAAAGCCCTTCATCAGGAATGCAGGAAGGATCTGTTCTAAGGAAGGATCAGTCAACCTGAAACAGTAACTCTGATTTCTCTCTGCAGATGCTGCCAGACCTGCTGAGGTTTTCCAGCAACTTCTGTTTCTGTTTCTGAACATAATCAATCGTGTGGATTGGTTGGGCTGAATGGCCGGTCTCTGTTCTATACAACCCACGAAATCCTGTGTAATATGTTGTTCTATGTAATATGTAGCCCTATGCATGCCCTAATTCCTCTCTTTCTCCATAAACCTATTTTTCAAGAAAGTTTAATAAAACATATTACCTTCATAGCTATAGTGAAGTTCATTTATCACAATTACACACCCATTCTGCAAGCTCATTGCTGTTGTTCTGTACTCTGTCACAATCTTCTCCTGTATTAAGAACAGCCTTCAATTCAGCGTCATCTGTGAATTTTAGAATTGTGCTCTCTGAGTTCAAACCATTTAAAAAACTGCTGACTGCAGTGATCACAGCACTGATCTCTATGCAGTAGCACTCCCATTATTTTCCAACCCTGAGTAGCAACATTTAACACACTCACCCCCCCACCCCACCCCAACCATGCCCCCTTCCCCCACATTCTATTAAGTTCCTAATTCCCCAACAATATTATGGCTCCAGGCAGGAGAAAGTGAGGACTGCAGATGTTGGAGATCAGGGTCAAAGAGTGTGGTGCTGGAAAAACACAGCCGGTCAGGCAGCATCTGAGGAGTAGGAGAGTCGACATAAACTCTTCATCAGGAATGAGGCTTGTGGGCCAGGGGGCTGAGAGATAAATGGGAGGGGGTGGGGGTCGAAATGTCGATTCTCCTGCTCATCAGATGTTGCTTGACTGGCTGTGCTTTACCAGCACCACACTCAATGACTTGAGGCAGTTTCCTTCCTAATGCAAACATTCTTTAGTCACCTTGTTTAAAGCAGACCACACATCAATCATTTTTAAGTGAATGATTATTATCGTGCCTCGGTTTCTAAATGATTGCAAAACCAAAAAAAAACACAAGAATATTTAGCTGGCTGAATCGCATCTGAGACTCTTCATCCTTTAAGAACAAGATACATATTTCTATGCTTTGTTCTTTGCAAAACATTAGCAGCCGGTGGCTTCTCACTGGATTTAAGATCAATACTGTACATACCAAAAGTCTTCAGAATAAAAGAAGCTTTATGAATGTGGAACATGTTACTCATGGAGTGGTCAAGGCGAAAAGTATAAATGTAGTTGGGGTGGCATAGTGGCTCAGTGGTTAGCACTACTACCTCACAGCAGCAGGGACCCAGGTTCGATTCCAGCCTTGGGTGATAGCCTGTGTGGAGTTTGCACTTTCTCCCCGTGTCTGTGTGGGTTCCCTCTGGATGCTCCAGTTTTCTCCAATAGTCACAAAGATGTGCAGGTTGGGGTGGATTAACTATCCTACATTGCCCTTAGTCTCTAGGTATGTTGTGGTTCTGTTCGCCGAGCTGGAAGTTTTTGCTGCAAACGTTTCGTTCCCTGGCTAGGGAACATCATCAGTGCTATTGGAGCCTCCTGAGAAGCGCTGCTTTGATGTTTCTTCTGGAATTTATAGTGGTTTGTTCTTGCCGCTTCCGGGTGTCAGTTTTAGCTGTAGTAGTTTGTATGTGGGGTCCAGGTTGATGTGTCTGTTGATGGATCTTCTTGCCGTTTCCGGGTGACACCCGGAAACGGCAAGAAGATCCATCAACAGACACATCAACCTGGACCCCACATACAAACTACTACAGCTGAAACTGACACCCGGAAGCGGCAAGAACAAACCACTATAAATTCCAGAAGAAACATCAAAGCAGCGCTTCTCAGGAGGCTCCAATAGCACTGATGATGTTCCCTAGCCAGGGAACGAAACGTTTGCAGCAAAAACTTCCAGCTCGGCGAACAGAACCACAACAACGGACACCCGAGCTACAAATCTTCTCTAGGTATGTGCAGGCTAGGTGGATAGGGAGTTGGGTCTGGGTGGGATGCTCTTCAGTGGGTCAGTGTGGACTTGATGGGCCAAACATCCTGTGTCTACAACGTAGGGATGCTATGGTTTGATGGGAAGCAAGATAGAGGCATGAGTTAGAAAGGAACTGGGTGAGAAGATGATGATGGGAAGAGTTTCAGGTGGAGCATGAAGACAGGTTTGAGCCTGTTGGATTGAATATCCTGTTTGTCTTCTGTACATTCAATATAAAAACTGCAACGTGTGGGAAACATTTGATTGGGAGGATCATGCAACTTAGAGTTTGTTTTATTCCATTGTTTATTGCATTATAGTGTCATAGAGATGTACAGCATGGAAACAGACCCTTCGGTCCAACCCGTCCATGCCGACTAGATATCCCAACCCAATCTAGTCCCACCTGCCAGCACCCAGCCCATATCTCTCCAAATCTTTCCTATTCATATACCCATCCAAATGCCTCTTAAATGTTGCAATTGTACCAGCCTCCATCACATCCTCTGGCAGCTCATTTCATACACGTACCACTCTCTGCGTGAAAAAGTTGCCCCTTAGGTCTCTTTTATATCTTTCCCCTCTCACCCTAAACCTATGCCCTCTAGTTCTGGACTCCCCAACCCCAGGGAAAAGACATGGTCTATTTATCCTATCCATGCCCCTCATAATTTTGTAAACCTCTATAGGGTCACCCCTCAGCCTCCGACGCTCCAGGGAAAACAGCCCCAGCCTGTTCAGCCTCTCCCTGTAGCTCAGATCTTCCAACCCTGGCAACATCCTTGTAAATCTTTTCTGAACCCCTTCAAGTTTGACAACATCTTTCCGATAGGAAGGAGACCAGAATTGCATGCAATATTCCAACAGTGGCCTAACCAATGTCCTGTACAGCCACAACATGACCTCCCAACTCCTGTACTCAATACTCTGACCAATAAAGGAAAGCATACCAAACAACTTCTTCATTATTCTATCAACCTGCGACTCCACTTTCAAGGAACTATGAACCTGCACTCCAAGGTCTCTTTGTTCAGCAACACTCCCTAGGATCTTATCGTTAAGTGTATAAGTCCTGCTAAGATTTGCTTTCCCAAAATGCAGCACCTTGCATTTATCTGAATTAAACTCCATCTGCCACTTTTCAGCCCATTGGCCCATCTGGTCCAGATCCTGTTATAATCTGGGGTAACCCTCTTCGCTGTCCATTACACCTCCAATTTTGGTGTCATCTGCAAACTTACTAACTGTCCCTCTTATGCTCGCATCCAAATAATTTATGTAAATGACAAAAAGTAGAGGGCCCAGCACCGACCCTTGTGGCACTCCACTGGTCACAGGCCTCCAGTCTGAAAAACAACCCTCCACCATCACCCTCTGTCTTCTACCTTTGAGCCAGTTCTGTATCCAAATGGCTACTTCTCCCTGTATTCCATGAGATCTAAATTTGCTAATCAGTCTCCCATGGGGAACCTTGTCGAATGCCTTACTGAAGTCCATACAGATCACATCTACTGCTCTGCCCTCATCAATCTTCTTTGTTACTTCTTCAAAAAACTCAATCAAATTTGTGAGACATGATTTCCCATGCACAAAGCCATGTTGACTATCCCGAATCAGTCCTTGCCTTTCCAAATACATGTACATCCTGTCCCTCAGGATTCCCTCCAACAACATGCCCACCACCGAGGTCAGGCTCACTGGTCTATAGTTCCCTGGCTGGCCACCCTTCTTAAACAGTGGCACCACATTTGCCAACCTCCAGTCTTCCGGCACCTTACCTGTGACTATCGATGACAAATATCTCAGCAAGAGGCCCAGCAATCACTTCCCTAGCTTCCCACAGAGTTCTCGTTTACACCTGATCAGGTCCTGGGGATTTATCCACCTTTATCCATTTCAAGACATCCAGCACTTCCTCCTCTGTAATCTGGACATTTTGCAAGATGTCACCATCTATTTCCCTACAGTCTATATCTTCCATATCCTTTTCCACAGTAAATACTGATGCAAAATATTCATTTAGTTTCTCCCCCATTTTCTGTGGCTCCACACAAAGGCCGCCTTGCTGATCTTTGAGGGGCCCTATTCTCTCCCTAGTTACCCTTTTGTCCTTAATATATTTGTAAAACCCCTTTGGATTCTCCTTAATTCTATTTGCCAAAGCTTTCTCATGTCCCCGTTTTGCCCTCCTGATTTCCCTCTTTAGTATACTCCTACTTTCTTTATACTCTTCTAAGGATTCACTCGATCTATCTTGTCTGTATCTGACATATGCTTCCTTCTTTTTCTTAACCAAACCTTCAATTTCTTTAGTCATCCAGCATTCCCTATAGCTACCAGCCTTCCCTTTCACCCTGACAGGAATATACTTTCTCTGGATTCTTGTTATCTCATTTCTGAAGGCTTCCCATTTTCCAGCCATCCCTTTACCTGCGAACATCTGCCTCCAATCAGCTTTTGAAAGTTCTTACCTAATACCGTCAAAATTGGCCTTTCTCCAATTTAGAACTTCAACTTTTAGATCTGGTCTAGCTTTTCCATCACTACTTTAAAACGAATAGAATTATGGTCACTGGTCCCAAAGTGCTCCCCCACTGACACCTCAGTCACCTGCCCTGCCTTATTTCCCAAGAGTAGGTCAAGTTTTGCAACTTCTCTAGTGAGTACATCCACATATTGAATCAGAAAATTGTCTTGTACACACTTACGAAATTCCTCTCCATCTAAATCTTTAACACTATGGCAGTCCCAGTCGATGTTTGGAAAGTTAAAATCCCCTACCATAACCACCCTATTATTCTTACAGCTAGCTGAGATCTCCTTACAAGTTTGTTTCTCAATTTCTCTCTGACGATTGGGGGGGTCTATAATACAATCCCAATAACGTGATCATCCCTTTCTTATTTCTCAGTTCCACCCAACTAACTTCCCTGGATGTATTTCCGGGAATATCTTCCCTCAGCACAGTTGTAATACTATCCCTTATCAAAAATGCCACCCCTCCCCTCCTCTTTTGCCTCCCTTTCTATCCTTCCTGTAGCATTTGTATCCTGGAACATTCAGCTGCCAGTCCTGCCCATTCCTGAGCCATGTTTCCATAATTGCTATGATATCCCAGTCCCATGTTCCTAACCATGCCCTGAGTTCATCAGCCTTCCCTGTTAGGCCCCTTGCATTGAAATAAATGCAGTTTAATTTATTAGTCCTACCTTGTCCCTGCCTGCCCTGACTGTTTGACTCACTTCTGTTCTCAGCTGTACCCATCTCGGATCGAGCTCTTTCCTCACTATCTCCCTGAGTCCAACCCCCCCACCTTACTAGTTTAAACCCTCCCAAGCAGTTCTAGCAAATTTCCCTGCCAGTATATTAGTCCCCTTCCAATTTAGGTGCAATCCGTCCTTCTTGTACAGGTCACTTCTACCCCAAAAGAGATTCCAATGATCCAAAAATGTGAATCCTTCTCCCATACACCAGCTCCTCAGCCATGCATTCATCTGCTCTATCCTCCTATTCCTGCCCTCACTAGCTCATAGCACTGGAGTAATCCAGATATTACTACCCTTGAGGATCTCCTTTTTAATATTCTACCTAACTCTCTGTAATCTCCCTTCAGAGTTTCAACCTTTTACCTTCCAATATCGTTGGTTCCAATGTGGATAATAACCTCCTGCTGGCCCCTCTCCCCCGTGAGAACACTCTGCACCCTCTCTGAGACATCCTTGATCCTGGAACCAGGGAAACAATACACCATTCTGCTTTTTCTCTGCTGGCCACAGAAACGTCTGTCTGTACCTCGGACGACAGAATCCCCGAACACAATTGATCTCTTGGAAGCCTTCGTACCCCTCGTTGCAATAGAGCCAGTCTCAATACCAGAAATCTGGCTGTTCGTGCTACGTTCCCCTGAGAATCCATCACCCCCTACATTTTCCAAAATAGCATACCTGTTTGAAACGAGTATATCCACAAAAGACTCCTGCTCTAGGTGCCTACCTCTCTTACCCTTCCTGGAGTTAACCCATCTATGTGACTGTATCTGAGACTTTCCCCCCTTTCTGTAACTGCCATCCATCACATACTGTTGCTGTTGCAAATTTCTCATTACTTCTATTTGTCCTTCCAACCGATCCACTTGATCTGATAAGATTTGCATCCAACAGCATTTATGGCAGATATAATCCGCAGTAACCCTTAAACACTCTTTAAACTCCCACATCTGACAAGAAGTACATCTCACTGCAAAGGCCTTCACAATCTACAGACCCAGAAAATAACACCGTCTTATTCCTCTACAAACACTGCCCCAGGTTAAATAAATAGCTACGGCTTATATTTTAAGTTTAATCAAGAGACTTATCTCCAAAAACATAATCAAGAAAGAATCCACTGTACCCACTACTGCAGCCTTTCTCTAGGACAGACTTAAAACAACAATTAACTTCTCTGATTCTGTGCTGTGAACTTCACCCAACAGTTCCTCCAAGATTAGTTGTGAATTTCACTGCTTGTTAATTTTCCCAGATGCACTCCGATGTCCAGCGATACACGAATTCAACCAGCAAAGGCAGTAACTGTGCAGATTTTCTCTCTCTCTCCTGCACTGTCCTCACCATGTCCTTCCTTTGTCTGTTCTCCCTTTTAAACTGCTGTTGTTTTGACTTTTTTTCCAAAGTTCCAAAACAATGCAACAGCATATAAACCAGTAAATGCTGCTCCTGGGATTCGAGGAAATCACCTCCAACACCTGGCTCCAAAGATGTCTTTTTTAGCCAGATCAATGCCTGAAATAACATTGACTCTGAGAACATGGGATTCTTCTTCATCTTCTGAAAGCCCATAAATAGTATCGATTTGCTTCGCCATATTACCAAAACGGAAAAAGGGACAAAGGGAGGGTGGAGGGAGAAAGTAGCACACAAATACACACTGGACAAGCTTCCCCCCAAAAATATCTGCTTATATGAAACAAAAAGGCCCACTCCCAGCAGGAATATCCTTCACAAACTGCCCAACAAAGGCAACAACAAAGTGATCGCCTGGGGAACACGCCAAGACATGCAGCAAGAATATCCCCGAACCAATCAATCGCTCCTGTTCAAAAGTAAACAAAAATTTGTTTATAGCTGCAGAAGAGTGGCAAAGGGTTAACTCCTGATTTTCTGATGCCACCTCAGGGTCCTATTGAATCAGGTCAGGACATGGAGGGATGTCACTCATTGTCATCAGCTGCAGGGCCATGGTCCTGCAAGACCAGGAAGACGCTAGGAATACTGCAACAAGTAACTCACCTCCTGACTCCCCGAAGCCTGTCCACCATCTACAAGGCACAAGTCAGGAGTGTGATGGAATACTCCCAACTTGCATGGATGGGTGCAGCTCCAAGAAGCTTGACACCATCCAGGACAAAGCAACCCTCTTGATTGGTACCACATCCACAAGCATCCACTCCCTCCACCACTGTCGCTCAGTAGCAGCAGGGTGTACCATCTACAAGATGCACTGCAGAAATTCATCAAAGATCCTCAGACAGCACCTTCCAAACCCACAACCACTTCCATCTAGAAGGACAAGGGAAGCAGATACATAGGAACAACACCCCCTGCAAGTTCCCCTCCAAGCTACTCACCATCCTCACTTGAAATATACCCTAAAGACATTGTGGGTCTATCTATAGCACATAGAATTCTGTGGATTAAGAAGGCAGCTCACCACTACCTTCTCGAGGGCAATTAGGGATGGGGAAGCCAGCAGTGCCCATGTACCATGAGTGATATTCTTAAAAATGCCAGCGTCAGTCACAGGAATAAAAACTATAAACTGCTGGAGAAACTCAGTAGGTATGGCAGTATCTGTGGAGAGGGAAACAGAGTTAATGCTTTGAGTCTTCCATGGGTTTTCTTCTGATCTCTGTGCCAGGGTCAAAGGTCACTATGACAAGAGAGTCAAAAGATTGGCTGGTGGAGAGGCCACTTCTCTATCTCCCCACCTTGCCCAAGGGGGTCCCACAACACTCCGTGCACCTTTTCATCCTTTATCTAACAGTCCCTTCCCTTTTCACATTTCCTTCAGTGTTGTAATTTCACTTTTCTCCGCTTGTAAAAGACACCAACTTTTCCAAATCCTCCTTCCTTGCATTTACACTCTCTGTAATGCAAAGCACTACCCATCTCTGTTCCTCTCCCTCACTACGCTGTGCTAAACACATAAACCCCTACAAATCTGTGTTTTTCATTTTGTTTTAGAGGCATAGAGTCATAGAGATAAATACAGCATGGAAACAGATTGTTTGGTCCAACTCGTCCATGCTGGCCAGATATCCCAATCTAGTCCCATTTGCCAGCACTCGGCCCCCATCCCTTCCTATCCATTTACCCAACCAGATGCTTTTTAAGTGTTGTAATTGTACCAGCCTCCACCACTTCCTCTGGCAGCTCATTCCATACACGTACCACCCTCTGTGTGAAAATGTTGCCCCCTCAAGTCCGTTTTAAATTTTTCCCCTCTCACCCTAAACCTATACCCTCTAGTTCTTGACTTGCAGGAAGTGGGCACAAAACTGATGGAGGGATAGAAAGCAAAGAGTGAGAGGTCATGGATATTTTCCAAGTAGGTGAATGTTCATTAATGAGTTTCCAGGGGACAGTATTGGGACCCCTGCTATTTCAAAGATGACATAAAACTTGGGAGAAGTATAAACTTTGAAAAGGACGGTGTGGAGCTTAAAAGGACATTGACAACTTGGTGGAGTAGGTGGCAGAATAAATAGAGTGCGGCGCTGCAAAAATAACAGCAGGTCAGGCAGCATCTGAGGAGCAGGAGAGTCAACGTTTCAGGGAGGACCCTTGAACAGGACTTTCATCATGGACTCTCCTGCTCCTCAGATGCTGCCTGACCGGCTGTGCTTTTTCCAGCGCCACACTCGATCTACTCTGACTCTCCAACAATACGCAGTTCTCACTATCTGCCAGATGACATTCAGCGCAGAGAAATGTGAGGTGATACACTTTGGTACAAAGGAAATGGAGAGACTGTACAAAATAAACAGTACTATTCTAAAGGAACAGTGGGACCTGGGTGTATGCACAAAAGTAATTGAACATGGCAGGATATGTGGACAGAGATGTTACTAAAATATGCAATGCTCTAGGCTTCGTTAAGGTGGGCATAGAGTATAACAGCAGGGAGGTTATGTTGAACTTATCTAGGACGTGGGTTAGACCTCATCTGGACTATTGAGTACAGTTCTGTGTGCCCACTTCCAGAAGGATATGATTGTATTGAGGAGGTGAAATGTATGAGAATGGTACTAAGGAAACTTCAGCTCTGAGGAGATATTGTGACAGTTTCCATTGGACAGGAGAAGGCAGAGGGGTGACTTGATAGAACTTTCCAATATCATGAGGGATCTGTGCAGAGTGGACAGGAAGAAACTGTTCCCACTTGTAAAAGGCGCTTGAGCCAGACAACACATTTCAAATTGTTTTACATTAGAAGTAAATGTATGGTGAGAAAATAACACTTATACACAATGAGTGGTCCAGGCGATGTAGAGGCAGGTTCAATTGAAATATACTTGGGGGCATTTAAACAGAACAATATGTATGGCTACAGGGAAAGGCAGGAGATTGATAATTAATCAAATGCTTAGAGAGCTGGTTCACTTATGATGATGTCCTTGCTGTGCACACTGACAGAAACTGACTCATGCTCACCCTTTCTTTCTTCAGGTCAAGATGGCTTGGTAGGGGATACCAGGGAAATACCAGGGAAACATCATGACTCTTCCTGACTCAGAGCAAGAGTTCAGGCAAATGAGGCACAGATTAGAAGGTGTGTCAGATGCAAATATGAAAGGAGCTGATGATGAAAAGATCAATATGAGACGGAGTGACAGACACACACACATTTTCTCACACACACACACAAATACACATATATGCATGTACAGACACACACACACATACACTCACACATATACATGCATGTACAGACACACACTCACACGTATACATACATGTACAGACACACACACACAAATACTCTCACACAGATACATATACACACTCACATTCTCTCTCTCATGCAAACACACACACACACACACACACACAACTTTCTTCCACCCAATGTTGTACATCCAATGTACCAAATTCATTTGTTATCTTCTATTGTCAGTTAATTAATTCTTAAGACTTTACATGAGGGAATTTTCCAACATGCCTCAATCGCATGGTGATGTATTATTCATTCATTCAATTCTTAACTAAGGCCATTATCCATTCAGGAGCAGGAGTGAGAATTTTAAGTATTTTCTTTTCTGATTGTCAATGATGGTGCCACAATATTTTGGATGATTTATAAGTGATTTAAATTAATGGAATCCTCAAAACGCTTCCAAAGTATCTGTTGTTGGGACCAAATTATTGGAGGATTCTCTGCTGCTGATATTAAACTGACTGAACTGTAATTGCCAGATTTGATTTCTCCACCTCGTGTGATCAAGGGTGTAATGCTTTGCAAACCTCCACTCCTTTGACGCCATCTCTACAGCTGGAATGGTTTTAGCAAGCACACCTAGTGTCTGCCCTGATTTCTATCACCAGTTTACAATAAATCCAACATTCCCTGATCCACATGCTGACACCCATCACTGTATAAGAACATAAGAACTACGAGCAGGAGTAGACCATTTGGCCCATCGAGTCTGCTCTGCCATTCAATAAAATCATGGCTGATCTTTTCATGTTTTCAGCTCCACTTACCCATCCCCTCACCATAACCCTTAATTCCTTTCCTATTCAAAGATCTATCTATTGTCGCCTTAAAAACATTCAACGAGGTAGCCTCAACTACTTCACTGGGCGGGGAATTCCACAGATTCACAACCCTCTGGGTGAAGATGTTCCTTCCCAACTCAGCCCTAAACCTGCTCCCCCTTATTTTGAGGCAATGCCCCCTAGTTCTAGTTTCCCTCACTAGTGGAAACAACCTCCCTGCTTCTATCTTATCTATTCCCTTCATCATTTTATATGTTTCTCTAAGATCCTCCTTCACTCTGCGAAATTCCAATGAGTGTAGTCCCACTCTCATCAGTCTCTCCTCATAAGCCATCTCCAACTCCAGAATCAATCAAGTGAACCTCTTCTGCACCCGCTCCAGTGCCAGTACATCCTTTCTCAAGTAAGGAGACCAAAACTGCACGCAGTACTCCAGGTATGGCCTCACCAGCACCCTGTACAGCTGCAGCATAACCTCTCTGCTTTTAAACTCCACCCCTCCGGCAATAAAGGACAATATTCCATTTGCCTTCTTTATTACCTGCTACACCTGCTACACCTGCTACACCTGCAAACCAGGTGATTCATGCGCAAGGACGCCCAGGTCCCTCTGCACAGCAGCAGGCTGCAATTTTTCACCATTTCAATAATTGTCCATTTTGCTGTTCTGACCAACGGGCGGCACGGTGGCACAGTGGTTAGCACTGCTGCCTCACAGCGCCAGAGACCTGGGTTCAATTCCCGCCTCAGGCGACTGACTGTGTGGAGTTTGCACGTTCTCCCTGTGTCTGCGTGGGTTTCCTCCGGGTGCTCCTGTTTCCTCCCACAGTCCAAAGATGTGCAGGTCAGGTGAATTGGCCATGCTAAAATTTCCTGTAGTGTTAGGTAAATGTACGGGAATGGGTAGGGTGCGCTTCAGCGGGTCGGTGTGGACTTGTTGGGCCGAAGGGCCTGTTTCCACACTGTAAGTAATCTAATCCAAAATGGATGATTTCTGGTTCTGGAAATAGCTGCTACACATGGAACATCAGAGGTCCACACATGAGAAATACATTTAGTGGGAAGACTGGATGCATTTTATTGGAGCTAATTCATGTACCCCCTTGAGGTACTGCTCGTCTTCCCAACACCTCTTCATCTACAGTTGTCACATTCAACCTCCCTGTTCACAACATCGCTTTTGGAAAAGCCATGTCTCTCAGTTTCTGCAATGCAAATTCCTCCTGAGCTGACTATCCTCTTGGTTCACAAACCTTCCACCAACGGAAACAAAATTTCTCCCAATCGACACAAGACCCCTCATTCTCCTCTCAAGGAAATCATAGAATCTCTATGGTGTGGAAACAGGCCATTTGGCCCAACAAGTCCACACCGACCCTCTAAAGAGCAACCCAACCCCTTACATTTACCCCTGACTAATGCACCTAACCTACACATCCCTCAACACTATGGCAACTTAGCATGGCCAATCCACCCTAACCTGCACATATTTGGATTGTGGGAGGAAACTGGAGCAGCCGGAGGAAACCCACACAGATATGGGGAGAATGTGCAAACTCCATACAGACAGTTGCCAGAGGCTGGAATCGAACCTGGATTCCCAGTGCTGTGAGGTAGCAGTGCTAACCACTGAGCCACAGTGCTGCCCGACAGTGGATCCTACTACCAACCACTGCAGTGTATGTCTTTTTCCAGAAAAGCATTCATTTAGCAGAACCCTCTGTTTCCTGTCACTCAATCACATACATATCAATGAGGCCATTGTACCCTTTCTGTTTCATGGCTTTAGATTGTTGTTATTAGTCGGTTGTGCGGAATTTATAAAACACCTTTTGGAAGTTCATGTACACTTCGTCCACTGCTTTATTCTCATTAACTCTCTATTAACTTATCAAAACACAAGTAAAAAACAGAAACTCAGCAGGTCTGGCAGCAACCATGGAGAGAGAAGCTGAGTTAATGTTCTGAGGGATTGTCTCATGAGCAAAGGGTAAATAGATTGGGATTCTACTCACTGGAGTTTAGAAGAATGTGAGGTGAAACATATCAGATTCTTAAGGGGTTTGACAGGGTCAATGCTGAGAGGATGTTTTCCCTCCTGGGAGAGTCGAGGACCAGAGGGTACAGTCTCAGAATAAAATGGCACTGATTTCAGACTGAGATGAGGAGGAATTTGTTCTCTCAGAGGGTTGTGAGTCTTTGGAACTCCCCTTGCCCCAGAGAGCGGTGGGGGCAGCGTTCTTGTGTATATTTAAGGCAGAGATCGATAGATTCTTGATCAGTCGGGGAATCAAGGGAAAGGGCAGGAAGGTGGGTGTGAGGAATGTTGGATCAGCCATGATCCTATTGAATGGTTGTGCAAGCTTGAGGGGCCTTCTCCTGTTGGCTGTCAATGACATGGTGGACTGAAGGGCCTGGCTCTATGCTGTATAACTCTATGAATAACTTCGGGAAGCAGCCAAGCAAAGCTTTTAAGAGAGAGGTTTATGGTTTTAATTTCTGGACGATTTTGCATCAGAAGAGCTGGACAGCCATGTGCTGAAGATTGCCACCTACAGTCTTCTGAAGTTGTTTCTTGTTTTTCCAGGACACAGATGTGTCTCTAGTAGAAAATAAAAGACCTCCAAGGTGTTTTTTTTTGCTTAAAAAAAGGGGAACATGACAGCAGGTCAAGCTGCACAGATCATTCTTTCAACTAAAGGAATGTGAAGTCCTGAGGAATTTCTAGACATCAGTGTCTCTGACTACCTCAAAAACCCGATAACTACTTCTACTGGGACACTAAAGGCAAACTGACTTGCCTTTTGAACTGATTGGGGACCACCTGGTTTGAAGATGTTCCATCATTCTGCAATGATAGCATTTCAATTTGAGTAACAGGAAACTTGCTGAACAATGAGAAGTCATGCCATTTTCTCCTTTGAGCTCAGAACCAATTCCTCCAGGGTTTCTTTCTCTTTTTGCATTGTTTTTTTGTAAAGCCCACATCCACTTTTGCAGAGCAGTATTGTTTTGTTTGCTGCATGAATATATTTGTCTGAGCTTAACTTCAAATCTGGAATATAGTTTAGTTGTCAATGGAGATTTACCACATTAGTAATGAATAACACTAGAATAACTCTGAGGGTAACTCCTTCCCAGCTGAACACCACTGTGTTGCTCCCTCTAGGATACACAAGAGACATAAACTTCTAATAGGACTAGACACGGTAAATGAAAAAAGGATGTTCCTGATAAGTGGGGGAGTCAGGGGTCATAATTTAAGGATAAGAACTGAGAGAATGAAATATTTCTTCATCCATGGAGTGTGGATTCACTGCACAGAAAGTGACAATTCACTGCCACAGAAGTCTGTGCAGGTCAGGTCATTGAGTGTAGTTAAGACTGAGATAGATAGGTTCTTGAGTATCAAGGGGACCAAGGGTTACGGGGAGAAAGCGGGAGAATGGGGTTGAGAAACTTATCAGCCATGATTGAATGGTGAAGACTCGATGGGCTGAATGGCCTAATTTCTGCTCCTTTGCCTTTTGGTTGAGGCCAAAACATTTACACTGTTTCAAAAGGTAGGTAGATTTGGTGTTCTGGCAAAAAGTATTAAGGGATATGGGGAGAGAGGGTGGGATGAGGGTACTGAGTTTGATGGTCAGCGGTGATTATATTGAATGGTGTAGCAGGCTTGAGGGGCTCAAATGGCCGACTCCTTCCCCTATCTTCTATGTTTCTATATTACTTTGGATGGCGACGGTGGTGTCTGGAACTTTGTGTGTAAGGTACGATTCCACAAATGACATTAGAATAACTCTGAGGGTAACTCCTTCCCAGCTGAACACCACTGTGTTGCCCCCTCTAGGATACACAAGGGACATAAACTTCTAATAGGACTAGACACGGTAAATGAAAGAAGGATGTTCCTGATAGTAGGAGAGTCCAGGGGTCATAATTTAAGGATAAGAACTAAGATAAGGAAATATTTCTTCATCCATGGAGTGTGGATTCACTGCACAGAAAGTGACAATTCACTGCCAATTACTAATCGTGTCAGGCTAGTCCATAAGATAGCTCTCCCATTGGCAGCATGTGCTCCCTCATTATAATGAGGGACAATTTTGTAGATTCGGCAGGGTTATGTTTGCTATTGCCTGACATCTGTGTTGATAGAACATAGAACATTACAGCGCAGTACAGGCTCTTCGGCCCCCGATGTTATGCCGACCTGTGAAAGCTATTGATGCTGCATGGTCCATCTGGAAAATGTGGAAGGAATGAAAACAATGGTTGTGTTACAATGGATGGCTTGTTCAGCCATTAGGGAGCAGTAAAGAGTGCACCATACTGCTGTGGGTCTGGAGTGACATGCAGGACAGATCAGGTAAGGATAGCTCTTTATGACAATACAGATGGTTACTATTAGACTAACTTTGAAGTCCAGACTTATTGACTTCAATTTTTACCATTTGACACAATGGGATTTAAATATGTCCTCCCAGATCATTAACCTGGATTACAGTGACTTTACTATTACATTTCTTCCCCATAAACAGGGTGGATGAGGAAAGAACATTTCCTCTTGTAGGAGTGCCTAGATTTAGGAGGGACGCTGTTTCAGTTTAAGGGAGCACCCAATTAAGAGAGAGAAGAGAAATGTTTTTCTCACTGAGAGTCATTGGAACTCTCTGCCACAAATGACACTGCAAGCAGAGTCTTTGAATACTTTTAAAGACAGAGCTGGGTAGATTCTCGATTAGAAAGTGTATGAGAGGTCATGTGGAGGGTTGGGAAAGTGCAGAGTAGGCAGGAATGTTAAGCATTCTGATTGGTAGTAACAAAGGAGCAAGCAAGAGGAACCCACCCATTTGCTGAAAATTAGTATCAGTTGATCGATACAGAGTGTATTCGTCATTTTTAAAGAATCCTGTGAACTGTTTTAGTCAGCATTGTTCTGACATACATTACCCAGAGCAGACCTGTTGTGCCATCTCATGGTCCTTCCTGGTTACCATGGAGATGGAGCTGGTGTATACACATACCTGGGGAACTGGACTCTGCCTGATAGGTGATGCACAGAGAGGGAAGCCCCATCCCTTTTTGCTGCTGCAAGTAGTGCAGAGGGGAGGGGAGAGATTGCCTGGGGCCTCACCCAGGTGAGGGTTTGGGAGAGGAGGAAACTCACCTGGAGGGTCACCCAGGTATGGTTCTGAGAGAGAGGGTACCTCACTCAGGTGAAGATCAAAGCATCACCCAGGTGAGATTAGGTTCCCTACAGTGCGGAAACAAACCATGTGGCCCAAGTCCACACCAACCCTCCGAAGAGAACCCACCCAGACCTATTCCCCTATCCTATATTTACCCCTGACTAATGCACCTAACACTATGGACAATTTATCATGGCCAATTCACCTGACCTGCACATCTTTGGACTGTGGGAGGAAACTGGAGCACCCAGAGGAAACTCACGCAGACACGTGGAGAATGTGCAAACTCCAGAGTCACCAAGTGTGGGAATTGAACCCAGGTCCCTGTTGCTGTGAGGCAGCAGTATATTAGCAGTGAGGGTCTGAGAGAGGAGGGAACTGACTCAGGTGAGGGTCTGGTGGGAACTCACCTGGAACGTCAGCCAGAGGAGGCTCTGAGAGAGGAGAGAACTCGGGTGAGGGTCTGAGGGGGGAACTCACTCAGGTGAGGGGGGGAACTCACTCAGGTGAGGGTCTGGGGGGTGGAACTCAACTGGAGCATTACCCAGGTGAGGCTCAGAGAGAGGAGGGAACTCACCCAGGTGAGGGTCTGAGGAGGGAACTCACCCAGGTGAGGATCTGGGGGGGAACTTACCTGGAGCGTCACCCAGGTGAGGGTCTGAGGAGGAAACTCACCCAGGTGAGGGTCGGGGGGGGGGAACTCACCTGGAGCGTCACCCAGTTGAGGTTCTGAGAGAGGAGGAAACACACCCAGTTGAGGGTCGGGGGGGGGGAACTCACCTGGAGCGTCACCCAGGTGAGGCTCTGAGGAGGGAACTCGCCCAGGTGAGGATCTGGGGGGGAACTCACCTAGAGTGTCACCCAGGTGAGGGTCTGAGAGAGGAGAAAACACACCCAGGTGAGGGTCTGAGGAGGGAACTCACCCAGGTGAGGGTCTGGGGGGGAACTCACCTGGAGCATCACCCAGGTGAGGGTCCAAGAGAGGAGGGAACTCACCTGGAGCATCGCCAGGTAAGTGTCTGAGAGAGAGAGAGAGAGAGAGGGGAGGGGAAGGTGTGAGAGAGGAGAGAGGGCGGGGAGAGCTCACCTGGAGCCGCGCCCAGGTGAGTGTGTGAAGGAGAGAGGGCGGGTGTTCACTCCCATTCGGAGCCTAAAGGCAGTTGTGGGGAAAGAAGCGGCCGCCACTCTGAGGAGAAAGCAGCAGGGGGAAGGAGTCACTTTCTTAAAGAGGTTACCTTGGACTCGAGTAACTTTAGTTGTCTCTTCGCTGGCTTTTTTGTTTTAAACGCGTAAAAACTTCATCCATTTCCAGAGTCTGAACTTTTTGTAAAGGCGAAATATACATTTTAACGCGGATTTCACATTTTTCGGAAGTTGTGTTGACCAAAAACAAAAATTACTACTTTTTAAAAAAAAATTACTCGCACAGAAACTTTTTTGTTGTTTCACAACCCTGGAAGCTGAGCCATCAGTCACTCAGCGGCTCCCTCTGCCATCAGCTTCCAGGAGCGATTTTCCACTGATTCACTTTAGGTGCAAGTTCCCGGGCAATGGCGGCGTTGATCATTTTGCTGCTGGTAAGTCCTCCCTTCACTAAACTGCCTCTTTTTATTTTTTTTTAAATATAATCGGGTATCGTTTCTATGTTGAGCGTCTTTCTTTCAACTCCTGGTCTTTTAAAAGCAGGCTTGAATACTTTAGAAAAGTTTGTTATTAATTTAATCCGAGTGGTAGAGAGAAGGGAATAGTAGTTTTTTTTAAAAAAAGGGAACTTTGTCAGTCTCTCAGTGCTCTGATGTCTTTCTTTAACATTTTTTAACCGTACGGGTTTGTGTATCAAAATGAACAAAGTTCAGTCCTGTTTAGTTTTGGATTTTTTGTACTAACTTATGAATGAGAAACGTGAAATTAAACTTTAACCAAGCTTTACCTGGTGAGATTAAGCCAGGTGGTCACTTAGTTTATTTTTTTAATGGTCAGATTAAGTTGTTTTGTTTACTTTCTTTTCCTTTTATTTAAAAGAGGTTCTTGCATACACAGAAGAGAACGGGTCTGAACGGGTCACTCTCTCTTCGGAGGGTCGGTGTGGACTTGTTGGGCCGAAGGGCCTGTTTCCACATTGTAGGGAATCTAATCTAATCATACAGTACAAACTTGACACACTTTACAGCACCCTTGATGTATCACCACACTGAGAATTATGGATATCATTTGCAAACTTATTTTACATATTTTTTTCTTCTGTGTCTGAACTCCTCAAAATACATTTAGGTTTTATTTTTCTTGACCTCTTGAACTGCTTTGTAAATACATGATGTGGTGATGCTGGTGTTGGTCTGGGGTGGACAAAGTTAAAAATCTCACACTCTGATGAAGGAGCAGTGCTGCAAAAGCTGGTAATTTCAAATAAACCTGTTGGACTATAACCTGGTGTTTGTGTGATTTTTAACTATTTACATACAGTTCTCTTTAGAGTTCATCCTTACGTGGGCTTGTGAGTTGCCCTAACTCACTGGCCTGTTTGTAATTAAGATTTGTTTGAGGCTGCTAAGTCTTGAATCAACATGTTGTGGTGTAACTCTGGGCTCGGTGGAACTCAAGGTCGAAGATTCTGATCCAGAGGTTAGAGCACTACCTAATGCCAATGAGCCCAGAGGGAGCATCCATAACAGAGTTTCTATTTGAATGCCTGTACAAAACAAAGACAAAAAAACATCATCGGATGCAATTTTTTGCACCTGGAAAATGAAGATTTTACAATCCTTATGCAGTATTGGTTATTTTATTGATTTGTGAAAGACTGCTGGAGCAGTTTGAATTTAAAAATCAGGCATGATTTTCTGATTGGCAAGTATGCTCGTTTTGTAGCAAGTTTCTGCCTTAGAATGTTGAGCATTTATTGCCATTTGATATTTTCTGTATTTGTAGTTACATGGTATTAGAGTTTTCGGTGAAACATGTGGTTTATCTGACTGTATTGGTGTTGTTTAAATTTAATGATGAGACATAATTACAAGTGCTAGTGATCTGGGCTCTCTATTTCTGTTGCTTGGCAGTTTTTTGTTTTGCTGTTTGGTGCTGGATTTTCCTTGTACGTTTCAGGATTGAAATGGGGTTTCTGAGCTTGCAAATTGTGAGACAGTGGATGTGTTTTCTTCTGATTCGGTGTGGAAGTCCTTCTCAGCTTGGCAATACCCCTGGAAATCAGCGGTGGGAGGGTGGAGGAATACTATGGGGCACCTATACCTTCAGTACAGGGTTACCTCGGGAGAGGGTGGGCTTCTTGGAGGGAATATTTTGACCTGTGAGGGCCCACTCTATGCATGTGACCCCATCATCGGGGCATGGAGGCTCTGTCTCTGGCTATCCTGCAAGACATGGCCATTGAGTCTACTCTGCCCTCTGATGATCCCCATCTCCACTCTCGTGCCTTTACACCATAACCCTTGATTTCCTCTTACTGATTAATGATTTGTGTGTCTTAGCCTTCACTATACTTAATGACCCAGCCTTGACAGTAAAGAATTCCACAGGCTTACAACTCTCAGATGACATTCCTCTTGAATTGAATATGCAAAAGCTGCATTCTTTAGTAAATAACAGTGGGTTTAACATACCAGAGATTGCGGGAGAAAGCTTGTTTGTTTTATTTTTGTGTGTAAATAACAAAACAGTTTGTGGCAAGCCTCGTGAACATAATACCCTGTCTTCAAACACCATGCCCCCGTGCGCCACAACCACCTGATGACGGAGTAGCGCTCCAAAAGCTCGAGCTTCCAAATAAACCTGTTAGACTATAACCTGGGGTTGTGATTTTTAACTTTGTACACTCCAGTCCAACACCAGCATCTCCAAATCACCTGTAGAAATGACTGCATTTGTGTTGCTTGAATCATTTAACATGGATATGTTTAAATATCATCAGTTTAATTTGTTTTAAAAACGCCTTCTGTAGATTTTTAAAAAATAGTTGCCATGCATTTAAGAAACTCCACCCTGAACGCATATCTCATCCTTTACATTCTGTAGATTATATCAGTTCCCAAAGGCTGCTCGCATGGCATGGTCTCAAAGCTGTGTTTAAATGTTATTGGTTTTGGATACCATCAGTTTGATTAATGTTAATCAAACTAACTTTTTTTTGCTGTCCTACTTAATAGATAAAAAAAATCACACAATACCAGGTTACAGTCCAACAGGTTTATTTGGAAGCACTAGCTTTCCAAGCGCTGCTCCTTCATCAGGTGATTGAAGGAGCATCGCTCCGAAAGCTAGTGTCTTCCAATTAAATCTGTTGGACTATAACCTGATGTTGTGATTTTTAACTTTGTACACCCCAGTCCAACACCGGTGTTTCCAAATCATGACTATTTAATAGTCACAGCATATCCTAAGTTTTTTTTATACATCTCAAAAAGAATCAGCAATCACTAACTCTACAACCCCTGGCAAAAGTGAGGATGACAGATGCTGGAAACCAGAGTTTAGATCAGAGTGGTGCTGGAAAAGCACAGCAGGTCAGGCAGCATCCGAGGAGCAGGAAAATCCCTGCTTCTCGGATGCTGCCTGACTTGGTGTGCTTTTCCAGCACTACTCTGATCTACAACCCCTGGTCATCAACTCCTCAACATCTGTCAACAACTTTACTTGCTCGCAAACACGTAAATGTTTGTGTTTTCAAATCATGAGATTCATAGAGCACAGAAAAGGCTCTCTGACCTAATGAGTTTGCACTGACATAACTACAGTAGTTCTCCACCCCCCCCCCCCTCTCGATACCGATGGGGGATATGTTGCAAGACATACCGTGCAAGCCCAAAACCACAAGTAGGAGCGAACCCAAATATTTAAATGGGAAACATACTTTCCCAGCAGCCCACCCAGTCCCTGGTTCTGGAGCATTCCCCAGAATATGTCCGGGTCACAGGTAACTGAAACCATGGAAAACGATTCCGCAGATACAGGGGTAGCCCTGTACCACTAAAAACACGCTAATCCCAATTTCCTGTACTTCCAATTTGATTTTAATTTTAGTGTGTTTTACAATAGGAACTACAGTGAAAAGCTTCCCTTTGTCCAATATCCATAAGGTATAGGAGCAGAAATTAGGCCATTCAGCCCATCAAGTTTGCTCTACCAATCAATCATGGCTGATAAGTTTCTCAACCCCATTCTCCTGCTTTCTCCCCGTAACCCTTGATCTCCTTGATAATCAAGAACCTATCTGTCTCAGTGTTGAATATACTCAATGAGCTGGCCTCCATGGTCTTCTGTAGCAATGAATTTGATAGATTCCCCACTCTCTGGCTGATGAAGTATCTCCTTATCTCTATTCTAAAAGGTCTTCCCTTTACTTTAAGGCTGTGCCCTTGGATCCTAGTCTCTCAACCAATGGAAACAGAATCATAGAGATGTACAGCATGGAAACAGATCCTTCGGTCCAACCCGTCCGTGCCGACCAGATATCCCACTCCAAACCTTTCCTATTCATATACCCATCCAGATGCCTCTTAAATGCTGTAATTGTACCAGCCTCCACCACTTCCTCTGGCAGCTCATTCCATACATGTACCACCCTCTGTGTGAAAAAATTGCCCCTTAGGTCTCTTTTGTAAACCTAATCCTTCTAGTTCTGGACTTCCCGACCCCATCTTCCCAATGTCTACTCTGTCCAGGCCATTCCGCGTGTTTCTATTAGATCCCTCTTCAACCTTCTATAAACACCGAGTATAGACCCAGAGTCCTCAAGTGTTCCTCATATGTTAAGTTTTCATTCAACATATCCTTGAATGTCATGATATTTGAAGTACTCATCCAGATTTCTTTTTCAATGTTGGAAGGTTTCCACGGCATTCCCATCGTGATTTTTGCATGTTTTTGAGTTAAAGTTATTGACAGTAGCTGAGGAGTTGATGACCACGGGTGTAGATTTACAGTGATTGCCGGTTCATTTTCCAAATCAAAGACGCATCTTTTCTAGTGCAACGAGTGGTTCAGATTTGAAGTGCACTGCCTGATAGTGTGAAGGTGACCGATTCAAAGTGGAATAAATACTAATTCTAAAATAGCAGAGGAAATGCTGAAGGTCCCACACTTGCACTTTATTGAGACTCTCCTGTTCTGAGGAAGCTGTGCAGTATTATCTTACCCTATATAATTCCTACATTACAATAGTCCATTATGCTTTACATGCAGCACATTTGACGACATCCTGTTGTTATATTTAAATAGCATCAGATAAGTTGAACTCTTTTGAAATACATATTGTTTTTATTGAAAAATTGTGATGGTAACACTCTAGTCAGACTGTGTATGTTGAGAGAGATATGTTACTTGCTTTTTGTGTACATTTTATATTTTTGCATACTTGTTTCTTGATGCATATGTGTATACCCACCTCTACCGAATTCAATAATTAGAATTGTAAGAGTAATAGGTAGCTTTGTAGTTCACTCTTTTTTTGCTGTTTTCCAAGTAAAGAATTGATAACCTTTTGTAACTTGAATACGTGCTTTTGTCAGCTGAGGTAAAAACAAGGACTGCAGATGCTGGAAACCAGATTCTAGGGTATAGTGGTGCTGGGAAAGCACAGCCATTCAGGCAGCATCCAAGGGGCAGGAAAATCGACATTTCGGGCAAAAGCCCTTCCTGATTTTTGCTGCTCCTCGGATGCTGCCTGAACTGCTTTTCCAGCACCACTCTAATCTAGAATTTTGTCAGCTGAGGCCTGGTCTAGTTGGTAAATTTTACTACTTGAAAAAATACTGGAATTGCTGCTAATATTTACTTTGTTAAATAATATGTAAATTTAAATGTGTCAAGAATGTTTAATGTTTCTCCCAAAGATTTCTGCATTTTCTGGGATAAATAGGTTTATTGTTGTCTATTTTGGGTAGACAGATATTCTTCTGGGTCTCAGCACATTGAGGGTATACTGAGGCCATGATTGGTCATAATTATATTGAACAGTTGTTTGTATAATGTAATCTTGCTCTGATTTCTCTCTCTCTCTCATTTTGTTAAAGATGTTATTTGTGCCGTTTTTTAAGTCAATCCTGTGCTACCGTGTAAAGCAACAGCAATTTTAAGCATTCAAATTCTCTAGACTTTTTTTCCTAAAATTAGCTACCCATTGGATGTTACTGAGCATTTATTTGAACCCTTCCCAGTCACCTTGGTGACTAGATATTTTCAATTCTATTTTTTTCCTCGAGCAAACGAGAGTTGATCTTGTGCATCTGGCTCAGAGTTAGGGACACTACCACTGCACCACAACACCAGATGACTGTCACGGTATTAGTTTGTTATCAAGCAGAATAGGAATACCCTAGGGCCATTCAATTTTTGCTCTAGATTCTGTGATACCTTTCAATAATTTGTCGATTCCTGTAATCTTCAAAATTTCATTTGACTCTCCATTCGTAGTTTGTTTGGGTTTTCACTTGTGTGTATGCGTGAAAAGGTACTTCCTGACTCACCCTAAATGGATGCTCACCCCTCATGCCTAGTGATCTTAAGAAGGCTCCCAATGACCTATGTGAACAAAAAGTGAAGGTCTTGTATGATTAAGACTTAAAGTAGTAAAATAAATCAGCAAAACATCAAAGTCACATAGTCCTAGAGATGTACAGCATGGAAACAGACCCTTCAGTCCAACTTGTCCATGCCGACCAGGTATCCCAACCCAATCTAGTCCCACCTGCCAGCACCCGGCCCATATCCCTCCAAACCCTTCCTATTCGTATACCCATCCAGATGCCTTTTAAATGTTGCAGTTGCACCAGCCTCCACCACTTCCTCTGACAGCTCATTCCATACACCTACCACCCTCTGTGTGAAAACGTTGCCCCTTCGGTCTCTTTTATATCTTGCCTCTCTCACCCTAAACCTGTGCCCTCTAGTTCTGGACTCTACCACCCAAAGGTGAGACTCTCCCACCCAAGACTTTTGTCCATTTACCCTATCCTTGCCCCTCATGATTTTATAGACCTCTATAAGGGTCTGCCCTCAGCCTCCAATGCTCCAGGGAAAACAGCTTCTCCCTGTAGCTCAAATCCTCCAGCCCTGGCAACATCCTTGTAAATCTTTTCTGAACCCTTTCAGGTTTCACAATATCTTTCCGTTAGGAAGATGACGATTGCACACAATATTCCAAAAGTGGCCTAACCAATGTCCTATACAGCTGCAACATGATCTCCCAACTCCTGTACTCAATACTCTGACCAACAAAGTAATTTCATTGAATAATGTTGGTATAGGTTACAGTAAAGAGTTATGATCAGGTTTGATAAAATGTGACATTGGTCTTAATTCTGAAAATAGAGTTCCTGCTAGATTAGTTTTGTATTATCTCAATATTAGACATTTCATTAATACCAAAACACACACGATGGATACAATCTCGGTTAATAACTAAAGTTGAATCAAATTAATATATAACTCTGTACTTCTAGTCATAGTGTAAATGTTTTTAATACTGTTGTGCAGGGCTAATCCTAATAATTTACTTTTACTTTTAATTTGAGTCTTTTCAGAATACTTTTACTTAATCATGCATCTAAAGAACTACCCGTCATCACTGACTTAGAGCTGTGGCAGAGCAG
Source organism: Hemiscyllium ocellatum (assembly GCF_020745735.1). Lineage (NCBI taxonomy): Eukaryota > Metazoa > Chordata > Chondrichthyes > Orectolobiformes > Hemiscylliidae > Hemiscyllium > Hemiscyllium ocellatum. The sequence continues at coordinate 136,472,668 of NC_083404.1, forward strand.
CCATTAGTTTCATTCCTGGAGGGCATTATTGATCCAGATGGGTCTTTACAATAACCATTTGCTAGCTTACTGATCACCATGGGAGAGATCACCAAACATGTTTTCAACACTTTCTGTTGATATCTGGCTTTTTTGTTTTCATTCCTTTACAAAAATATTTTAAGTATTAATGTGAAAGCTGTATACAATTCTTTGCACGTTTCCACTATGGTACTGGCAGTGTAAAATTACTTTTGAAACTACATTTTATTTCATTGCCTATATTTTTTAGATGCTCACAGACTTTGGTGAAGCAAGCATCAACAAACCTGTTGTTGTAACTGTGCAGGATCCGAATATTAAAGAAAACCAAAAAATTTCAAAAGGTAACCCAACTCTGACAGCTTGGAAACCTCAGTTTCACTGCTCCACCGCACTGTCCCAGTTATACTCTCAGTCCTGGGTCTGCAATGCCCTCGCTCTCTCTCGCTCCAAAAACTTGCAATTTCGACCAATCTTTTAATTTGTCCTAATGTCTTCTGATATGACGCAGAAACATATTTTCTTTCAACAACTCTCCTACTGGATGTCCTGTTCTGTTAATGCCCCTCTGTAACTGCAGTTTGTTGCTGTCACAGGGTGAGAAATGAAGAAATTGTCTTAATTAGTTTGGAATTTAAAATTCCCAGTCCTCTTAAGGGTCATCGTTGATATCATCCTTCAGCCTCAGTGTTTGACCACAAGCACTTTCTTTGGCAGACACTTCCACAGGCTCCCCACTCACTGGGTGAAGAATTTTCTCTTCAGCTCTGAACTAAATGGTGTACCACATGTTCTGAGTCTGTGACCTTTAATTTAAGCCTCCAAGGATACAGGTTAGACCATTTCGGACAGAGATGAAAAGAAATGTCTTCACCCGGAGAGTGGGAAGCCTGTGGAATTTTGTGCCGCAGACATTGGGGCCAAAAATATTGAATGTTGTCAAGAAAGAATCAGATATAGTTCTTTGGGCTATATAATTCGAAAGGTATGGAGTGAAAAAAGTGGGACAGGGGACTGAGTTCGATGATCAGCCTTGATCCCATTGAGTGGTAGTACAGGCTCGAAGGGCCAGATGGCCTTCTCCTGCTCCAATTTTTTATGTTCCGAATCTTGAATGAATACTTTTATTTATTTATATTTATATTGCAGTAGTCTATAAAATTCAGCTTGTGTGTCTATATATATATATACACACACACACACACACACACACACACACACACACACACACACACACACACACACACACACACACACACACAATATTATACTGAATTTTATAGGCTACTGCCGCTTCTACCCCTCCACTCCCCATACCTTTTCTCTGCCAGTGTTTGCCATGTACTGTTTGCAAAGCACAACTTTACACTGTACTTGGGTACATGTGACAACAATAAACCAAATCAAATCACTTCATGTGTGTGGAGCTGAGTTAAAGACTTGTATCTTGCAATAGTTCAGTTATTGTCCAACGTATCTTGAATGAAAGGGTCTATTGATCCCTGTCTTCTTCTGTCCCTTACATTTTTCGTAAGTATGTTTGGTATTTGTTATTCCTTAACTACATTGCACAGAAGACTTCAACGGATAGTTTTGCCTGCAGCATACACTAGGAAACATGAATTAGCAAATAACCATGTCCTTTCTGTTTGACTCTTTTAATACAGTGGATTTAAAGCATTGTTGCAAAGATATATCACAAGTAAGCACTGATGATCCAGATTTTGGTGTGAAGCCTGATGGCTACTTGTTTGCAACTCGAGCTCTGCGTATCAGTGAACAACGGAGTTTTAACATTAATCTACAAGATTCACTGACGCTGGTGTGTTGCACAATTCAGGTCCATTTGTTGATCCAGCCAAACTTGCAGGTAAACAACTTGACTTATTGTTTTAATCCCTTCCTCCATGACCTCCGTGAACCGTGCTCCGTAACGGTTAAGTAACCTGAATGTTTCGTGCAAAGTGATGTTGCTGAGTCCCACAGTCCACAATGACGATACGTCTGTGCTATTTTTTTGGCTGCACAAAATGAACCGGTTTCCTGCCCTCCTTTTTGTTTTTGCCTCCAGTAGACTGATCCACCAAGGTGTTGCCTCGGATGGGGATTCTTTTTATGCTTTTGAAGAAAGTCTTGGTAGATTCCAGTTGTTATCTTTTGGAGCATAGAAGACTGAGTGGGACCTGATAGAGGTGTATAAGATTTATGAGGGGCATAGACAAGGTGAATAGAAAGGAGCTATTCCCCTGAGAAGGATTAATAATAAGGCAGCACCAATTTAAGGTGAAAGGTTTAGAAAGGATTTAAGGAACCTTTTTTCAATTTGAGGTAGTGGAGGGTCTACCATGGGACTTGGCAAAGTTAAATTTACAGTAAAGTGGGTTTCTGGAATGCACTGTCTGGGAGGGTATTTGATGCAGGTAACCACGTTACCTTTTAAAAGGTATGTGGATGAGCATTTGAAATGTCATTACATTCAAGGCTATGGGCCTCATACAGGCAAGTGGGACTAGTGTGGATAGGTTAGCATAGACTTGATGGGCTGAAGGGATTCTGACTCTGGATGTACCCATGGCTGTTTGAGAGTCACATGTGACTTCTCTTAATGCCAGCTGGAGTCTCCAGGGGCAATGAGCAGGGACTACCCTGCTTTCGTTGAGTGTGGCTATCCTACTATATCAGCCCATCGTTTGGGAGGCTGGAGCATCTGATCTTCCATTTGCCAGCGTTGCCATAGTGCTAGGGATGGGAGTGAGGTTGGAGAAGGGAGGACAAAAGAGATTCCATCGCTATTCTAGAGTCTGAGATTCTGTTCCTATGGCATTAATGGCAATGATTCTGTTGATTTGTTATTGTATAAATCTGTTGTGATTTATGGCTCAGTAGGGGGCACTTACCCTTGACATCCTAACTTTATGGGAAGGGGTGATAACCTAGAGATAATATCACAATCCAGACCCAGGCAATGTTCTGGGGATTTGGGTTTGAATCTTGCAGGTGGTGCAATTTGAATTCAATAAAAGACTGGGATTAAGAATCATATAATGACCATTAAACCATTGCCAATTGTCAGATGAACCCATCTGGTTCGCTGATGTCCTTGTGAGGAGGGAAATTGCTCCCATTGCCATGGGTTTGGAGGCCAGACCAGGTAATGTGGTTTAAAATGCCCCCTGGGCTGTTAGGGATGGGTAATAAATGTCAGCCCAGCCAGTGATGCCCACATCCTATGAATGAACCTATTTTAAAAAAAAACACGCTAGAAGCTTGAGCATGTAATGTAGACTCTCTCTGAGTGAGTGCCTTTTGGGTGAAATGTTAAAACAAGACAGCACGGTGACTCCACGGTTAGCACTGCTTCAGGGACTCAGCTTCCACCCTCGGGTGACTGTTTGTCTGTGCAAGGTTTGCACATTCTGTCTGTTTGCGTGTGTCTTTTCCCCTTCCCACAGTCCAAAGATGCGCAGGTTAGGGTGCATTGGCTGTGCAAAGTTGCCCATATGTCCAGGATGTGTGGGTTAGATGGATTAGCCATAGGGAATACAAAGTTAGGGATGCGGTGGGGCAGAATGGAGGACAGTGGAATCCTCTTTGGAAGGTCAGTGTGGACCTGATGGGCAGAATGGCCTACTTCTAAAACTGTGGGGTTTTGCAGCACAGTCATACTGAACCCAACCTGGTCACCAGGAAACCTGTGTACAAATCCCACCTCCAGAGTTATCAGATTATAAATCCACCTGTACACAGATGTACAGTCATAGAGCTGTGCCCTTCAGTCCAACTTGTCCACACCGACCAAATATCCTAAATTAATCTAGTCCCATTTGCCAGCACTTGGCCTATACCACTCCAAACCTTTCCTATTCATATACCCAATCCAGATGCCTTTTAAATGCTATCATTATACCAGCGTCCACCACTTCCTCTGGCAGCTCATTCCATACACACACCACCCTCTGCTTGAAAAAGTTGCCCCTTGGATCCCTTTTAAATCTTTCCCCTCTTCCCCTAAACCTATGCCCTCTAGTTCTGGGCTCCCTGACCCCAGGGAAAAGACTTTGTCTATTTACCCCTATCCATGCCCCTCATGATTTTATAAACCTCTATAAGGTCACCCCTCAGCCTCTGGCGCTCCAGAGAAAACAGCCCCAGCCTGTTCAGCCTCTCCCTATAGCTCAAACCGTCCAACCCCAGCAACAGCCTTGTACATTTTTTGAGTCATTTCACATTTTCCAACAACCTTCCTGTAGCAGAGAGACCAGAATTGCACACAGTATTCCAGAAATGGCCTAACCAATGTCCTGTACAGCAGTAACATGACCTCCCAATTGGTATACTCGAAGCACCGACCAATAAAGGCAAACCTTCACTGTCCTGTTGACCTGCAGCTGTACTTTCAAGGAGCTATGAACCTAAAGCAACAACCCCATCTGTCCCCATTCTGCTGGATGTAAAACATCGTGGATGTACTTGAGTGTAAGACTTCTACTTAGTGTCCTAGTCCTTGTCCATGTATGTGTCTCAATTAGCATCATTCACGGGGATAAAGGCACCCACCCATTTAACTCTGTTTGTGGGACTTTGAAAGTCACGGTCTGTGTTTACATCATTGACATTCTTTTGAGCAAATGTATCTTTGTCTGTAAAGAGTTTGAAAGACTCTGAGGTTTTGAAACTGAATGAGATTAATGTTGCCTCATCTCGTGCTTAATATTTTCAGCATGAATTAAAAGAACTTGTTCGAGCCAAGCGCGCAGTTTTACTGCGACGTCAGAAACGCAGGTGGAGACCTCTTCCGTTTTCTATCACTGAGAATGACATTGGACCTTTCCCCAAATATGTTCAAACTGTAAGTTGCAACGTTTTCATTCAAGTCAAAACTAATGTTATGATCGCAATGAACAAGTTACAAAGAGACATGGAGAAGAGGAGTGGGGGTAGGCGTTTGTGTCTGCTTCACCATTCAATATGATCATGGCCGATCATCCAACTCGATATCCTGTCCCTGCTATCTTCCTCCATCGCTTTGATTGCTCTAGCCCTTAGAATTATATATATAGAGAGAGGTCGTTCTGCTATAACGCACGTTTCTTTAATGTGAATTTGCTATAACACGATTGACCAACTGGGGACACTGTTTCTATAGCGTGAATGTATTGGTTACAATGCGATTCTAGTCCTGTTCATTTAAATGGTGCTGCTGTTATGCAATATTCGGAATTATGCGCGAATAGAATTACTGCGTTATAGCAGAAGTGACTGTAACTCCTCCTTGGAAACATTCAGTGATTTGGTGTCAACTGCTTTCTGTGACAAAGAAGTCAGATTCAAGCAAGAAACCGGGCCTGATAGATTTGAAAGTTATATTTCTGCAGTTGCTTACGATGATGGTTAGTCACCATATGTATTTACATGAGGCTGCTGATGTTCTTTTAACAGAAGAACATGAATTCATTACGCAAAAAAAGGTGATACATAAGTCAGTTTGTCAAGATCTTAACATAGACCTCTATTCAACCTTTTTCTCTTCTGTAAAGTTTTCAGATACTTTACTTCAGATACAGAAATATCACTGTTATCTTTAATTTTAGTTTGCTTAATTGACTTTTTCTGGTATTCTGGACTGCTGAAACAGTTTTTAAAGACTTCTTTCCAGTTCTGAGGGCTGTGTTTCTTTAAGTTATTATGGTCTAAAAGCCTTTTTAAAAACTCTCCACCTAGAGATTCTGAACACCTAACAAATTGTTGTAGTTCTGTTCGCCGAGTTGGGAATTTGTATTGCAGACGTTTCGTCCCCTGTCTAGGTGACATCCTCAGTGCTTGGGAGCCTCCTGTGAAGTGCTTCTGTGATGTTTCCTCCGGCATTTGTAGTGGTTTGAATCTGCCGCTTCCAGTTGTCAGTTTCAGCTGCCCGCTGCAGTGGCCGGTATATTGGGTCCAGGTCGATGTGCTTATTGATAGAATTTGTGGATGAGTGCCATGCCTCTAGGAATTCTCTGACTATTCTCTGTTTGGCTTGTCATATGAGGACGTGCCACAACCCAAAGGACTAGCCACACTACCATACATCAAGAACATTTCTGAACTTACAGCCAGACTACTGCGACCACTAGGACTCATAACAGCACACAAACCAACAGCCACTCTCAGACTACAACTCACCAGGACAAAGGTTCCTGAAGAAGGGCTCATGTCCGAAACGTCGATTCTCCTTCTCCTTGGATGCTGCCTGACCTGCTGCACTTTTCCAGCAATACATTTTCCGCTCTGATCTCCAGCATCTTCAGTCCTCACTTTCTCCTAAAGGACCCAATACCCAGCATGAACAAAACCAATGTAGTATACAAAATCCCATGCAAGGACTGCACAAAACACTACATAGGACAAACAGGAAGACAGCTAATGATTCGTATCCATGAACACCAACTAGCCACGAAACGACATGACCAGTTATCCCACACGCAGATGACAAGCAACATGAGTTCGATTGGGACAACACTACTATTATAGGGCAAGCCAAACAGAGAACAGCCAGGGAATTCCTAGAGGCATGGCATCTCCTGTTAGATGGTGTCCAATATACTCCTACCCTGGCTGTTCATCCATCAAAGTGGAGAGTGGAAATTGCGCTAACGTTTAATTGACTCTTGATTTTTTTTTCCCCCCCAGATAAGATCAGAGTATGAGCAGAACTATACATTGTTTTACAAAATTACCGGAGAAGGAGTTGATCGTCCTCCATTGGGGTTTTTCCGTATTGAACCCGAGACGGGTAAAATATTTGTGTTACGGACCGTGGATCGTGAGGAGTACCCGTCGTTTAGCGTAAGTGTCTAATGGTCTTCATCTGTACTTGCAAATGGTAACTTGGCAGCAAGTTCTTGAATGAGTTACGTTTGTTATGACTTGAGATTAAACTGAGGAATAGCCTGGTGTTTGCAGTCAGTGCTGACAGAGTGTTTGTTCATCATTTGTTATGTTTTCAGCTGCTTATAATCGAGAGTAACACCAAAATTTGCATGTTGAACAGAGGGTGAACTCTTGGTCTCAATTTGGTCCATGCTTTAACGACTTATTGATTTGTCCTACTCACATGTATCTAAATACAGTGAAAAGCTTTGTTTTTACCAGCAGTACAGGCAGACCATAGCAAACGGGGACGTACAGATCAAAGGGTATTTAGGCAGTGAGGCAAAAGGCTTGTGGCTGAACAGGAGGTGCACAAAGCAAGATCAACATTATTTGAAGTTAGAGATGTCCATTCATCATTTAATTACAACAGGGAAGAAGCTGTTCTTGGATCAGCTTGTGTGTGTGTCTGTGTGTGTGTGTGTGTTCAAGCATCTGTATCTTCTGCCTGATGGAAGAGACTAGAAGAACGCATTACCAGGATACATTGAACAGTACAGTACAGCACAATATAGGCCCTTTGGCCCTCGATGTTGTGCTGACTTTTATTCTACTCAAACATCAAACTAACCTACATACCCTGTACTAACTTCCATGTGCCTATCCAAGAGTTGATGAGATGTCCCTAATGTGTCTGACTCTACTACTTGGGCAGCACTGTGGCTTAGTGGTTAGTGCTGCTGCCTCACAGCGGGTTCGAATCCAGCCTTGGGTGATTGTGCAAACTCCATACAGGCATTCTCCCCATACATGCATGGGTTTCCTTCGGGTGCTCTGGTTTCCTCCCACAATCCAAAGATGTGCAGATAAGGTGAATTGGCCATGTTAAATTACCCAGTATTCAGGGATGTGTGGGTGGGGCGCGTTAGTCTGCGGTAAATTTGAGTATTAGGGGAATGCGTCTGGGTGGGTTACTCTTTGGAGGGTCAGTGTGGATTTGGTGGGCCGAAGGGCCTGTTTCCACACTGTAGAGGTTCTGTTCTATTCTAGACCACTGGCACCTACAACTACCACTCTCTGTGTAAAGAACCTACCTCCTGACATCTCCACTAAACCTTCCTCCAATCACCTTAAAATTATGCCCCCTCGTGATAGACATCTCTGCCATGGGGAAAGGTCTCTGGCTATCCACTCCATCTATGCCTCTCAACATCTTTAGTGGGAGGGGTCTTTGATGTTGGCAGCCTTTCCGCGGCAATGAGAAATGTAAATGAAGTCCACAGATGGGAGGTTGGCTTGCGTGATTATCTGGGCTGTACACACCACCTTCTGTCCTGGGCAGAGCAGATGCTGTACCAGGCCGTAATGTACCCAGAATGCTTTTTACAATGCACCTGTAAAGGTTGGTGAGGGTCCTTATGGACATGCCATTTCCTGAACCACCTGAGGAAGAAGAGGCGCTGTTGTGCCTCCTTGGCCATCGCATCAACGTGGGAGGTTCAGGGCAGGTTGATGGTTATCATTATACGTAGGGATGTGGTGCAGTGATAATATTACTGAACCAGTAGTCTAGAATCCTAGGCTAATGATTGGGGCAGAAATGTAACATGCTGGAAATCTGAAACAAACAGAATTCTGGAGAAACTCCACAGCTCTGGCAGAATCTGTTGAGAGAGGAACCGAGTTAATGTTCCAAGTCCAGTCAAACTCCCCTTCAAAACGGAATTCTTCCAAAGAATCATCTTGAGATTCCCCTGACTCTATTTTGGTTATACTTGTTTAAAAGGGATCATGTGATTATGGGCAAATTGTAAGAGTTTCTCTTCAATTCCACAGCTGACTGGAACAGCAAAGACCAAGGAAGGATTTGTTCCTGAATATCCGCTTTCTCTGACTGTTAAAGTAAATGATGTGAATGATAATATCCCTACATTTAATGAAGAGACGTTCGTTGCAAAAGTAGCTGAAGGTTCACCAGTTGGTAAGGATATATCGACTCAAGAATTTTATAATTGGAAGTATTTAATTGAAGTTATCAGTGTTATACTTGTCGATACATGGGGGAAAGGCTGAGGCACCTGGGGCTGTTCTCATTGGAGAAAAGAAGGTTTAGGGGAGATTTGATAGAGGTGTACAAGATGATTAGGGGTTTAGATAGGGTTGACAGTGAGAACCTTTTTCCGCGTATGGAGTCAGCTGTTACTAGGGGACACAGCTTTAAATTTAAGGGGGGGGGGGTTGGTATAGGACAGATGTTAGGGGTAGATTCTTTACTCAGCGGGTTGTGAGTTCATGGAATGCCCTGCCAGTATCAGTGGTGGACTCTCCCTCTTTATGGTCATTCAAGCAGGCATTGGATAAGCATATGGAGGTTATTGGGCTAGTGTAGGTTAGGTAGGCTTCGGTCGGCGCAACATCGAGGGCCGAAGGGCCTGTACTGCGCTGTATTTTTCTATGTTCTATGTTCTACCAGTCTTGTGGTGTTCTGTTTGATATCCAGTGGAAACTAGGCAAGTGCACAAGGGAGATTAGCGCTGACTGTCAGGTTAACCTTCTGTTGCAGTCTTTGATTGTCTTGGTCACCATTACTTTGTGGCAAAAATCTCATCTGGTTTGCTAATTTTCCTGAGGAAAGCAAATCTGTCATCCTTCCTCAGTCTAGTCTACATGTGACTCCAGAACTGCAGCAATGTCTTGACTCTCTGCTTTTGATATGGCCGAGCAAGACACTTAATTCAAGGGGTAGTTGGAGACCGGCAACAAATGCTGGCTTTGCCATTGATGGAGTTTAATTTAGATAAATGTGAGGTGCTGCATTTTGGATATGCAAATCAGGGCAGGATTGATGCACTTAATGTTCAAGTCCTGGGGAGTGCTGCGGAACAAAGAGACCTTGGAGTGCAGGTTCATAGCTCCTTGAAAGTGGAGTCACAGGTAGATAGCATAGTGAAGAAGGCGTTTGGTATGCTTTCCTTTATTGGTCAGAAAATTGAGTATAAGAGCTTGGAGGTCATGTTGCAGTTATATAGAACATTTGGTTCAGCCACGTTTGGGAATACTGTGCAATCCTGTTCTCCCTGCTGTAGGAAAGATGTTGTGAAACTTGAAAGGGTTCAGAAAAGATTTACAAGGATGTTGCCAGGGTTGGAGGATCTGAGCTATAGGGAGAGGCTGAACAGACTGGGGCTGTTTTCCCTGGAGCGTCGGAGGCTGAGGGGTGACCTCTTCGAAATTTATAAAATCATGAGGAGCATGGATAGGTTAAATAGGCAAAGTCTTTTCCCTGGGGTCAGGGAGTCCAGAACTAGAGGATATAGGTTTAGGGTGAGAGGGGAAGGATATAAAAGAGACGTAAGGGGCAACTTTTTCACGCCGAGGGTGGTACGTGTATAGAATTAGCTGCCAGAGGAAGTGGTGAAGGCTGGTACAATTGCAACATTTAAGAGGCATTGGATGGGTATATGAATAGGAAGGGTTTGGAGGGATATGGGCCGGGTGCTGGCAGGTGGGACTAGATTGGGTTGGGATATCTAGTCAGTATGCATGAATTGGACCGAAGGGTCTGTTTCTGTGCTGTTTATCTCTGACACTCTAGCTCCACGTGACAGAATCAAGAAAGGACACATTGTCGAGACGCATATGCCACAGGATACTGGCAGAGGTCACTTTGGCCACTTTCTGGGCTGTATTGCCTGTGTGAAACCTTTGACTTCTGGATTTGAACAGATGCTTGTGAGCACATCAATGTGTCACATTTTGTTTTGAGTTGCTGTACTCTGCTGCAGGATGAATTTCTAAGTAGGTTAAGCTTTTCATCTTAGGTTATGTCTGCTGATTTTTGTTTGTAGGTGCGTCCCAAGTTTTATTTAAAAGGACAAGCTGTCCTTGGTATGTAGGTATCTATTTTAATTGTACCAGCCCAGGAAAAACGAAACCAATTGACCTCACCTTAACTATCAGTATCTTGTGCGCCATTGAGTAGGTGACTTGGAGCCTGACTAAATTAGAGGAGTCCCTTTTTTTTATAATAAACTTTCTCAATGTAACTTTTCCTGAAAGCAGCTGTTAATTATCCTTTGCACTTTCAATTTTAGGTACATCTTTCTTCAAGCTTACAGCTACTGACCTTGATGAGCCCAATACATTAAATACTCTGCTTCGTTACAAAATTCTGTCTCAGGAACCAGGCTCAAAGTTTGGCCAACTATTCTCTGTTGATGAGCGCACGGGTGAACTCAAAACAAAGACTGATAAACTAGACCGAGAGGTAAGTCTGCTTTCAAATTCCTTTTTTTTAACGTATGATTCTCAGCAGGATTGAGGGTATTCTTATACCCCGAAGGACCGCAGCAGTTTGAGAAGGTAGCTCGCTCCCACCCTTGAGGGCATTTGGGGATTGATGTTGGATGTTGGCTCCATCCAGTGTGCAAATAAAAATAAAACATTGTAATTCTTGGATTTAAAAGGGCAAGAGTTTGAAATTCACAGCCTGTTAATTGACATCGGAGAGAGCAAGCTGTTGGTGGTGCAGGAGACCATGAACATTTCCAGTGCTGGAACACAGTTTGGGAGCTAGACCCTTCACATCCTCTGAAATGTTTTATTTTCTATCACGTGATGTCTGTCATTGTCCAAATGTATTAACTTTTTTTTGTTTCATTTCCCCCAAGTGTGTGCACTTCAGGTGTAACACATGTTAAGATGATCAAGTTCAGCTTAGTTCTTGCTGCATGCCCCTCCAAACAGAAACCAAGAACTGCAGATGCTGGAGATCAGAAATTGCTGGAAAAACCTCCACAGATTTGGCAGCATCTGTGGAGCGAAAGCAGAGTTAACGTTTCGGGTGCAGTGACCTAGGTCTCGCTCTGAAGACTGTGATCGGTTTAGCTCAGTTGGCTGGACAGTTGGTATGAGAAACACTGTGATGCCTACAGCATGGGTTTAATCCCCACACTGGCTGAGGTTACTATGAAGGCCTCTCCTTTTCACCCTCTCCCCTCACTTGAGGTTTGATGACCCTCCGGTTAACCATCACCAGTCACCTCTCTCCAATGAGAGAGTGGCTCAGTGGTCTGCTAAGTCTGTGCTGACACACAGTCAGTTCTGAAGAAGGTTCACTGGACCCGAAATATTAACTCTTGATTTCTCTCAGCAAATGCTGCAAGACCTACTGAGTTTTCCCAACAATTCCTGATTTTGTTACTTCTTGCCCGTATCTTGGGAGTCAGTTGGCTTGGCTAGAGCATCTAGAGCTTTGGGGTGATTCCTTCAGAATAAGGGGCTGGTTATATAGGGCAGGGACTTTAAAAACAGTGTTCCACTGTTATGTGAAAATTTGGCATTTTTTGCCTTGAAAAGCAATTGATTCTCTGTCTTTGGTGTAAGTATATTCAAGGCAGAGATTATTACATTAAGGGATTTGTGAGCAAGGAGGCACAGTTAGTGTGTGTGACGGCAGTCTGCTATGACCTTTTAAATGGCTGAGCAGTTTTGATAGGACCCGTTGACTGAACATTATATCCTTGGGACATTCTCCTGCACTTCTGGACCATTACCCTGGTTAAATTATCATTCAGTGGCCCCTCAAATGCCTTAATCGATCTTGTCTCTGTCATGTTTTCAGCAAGTGGATTTCTGACCCTAACTACTCTGCAGGAAGTATTTTTTCCTCAACTTTGTATTTTTTTCCTTTTTGTAAATTTACTTTCAAACTGTGTCCTCTGCCTCATAAGTTTAAAAGTGGGAACATCTTCTTCCGACCTGCTCAGTCCATACCCCTCTCACGAGTTTGAAAACGTTAAATCAAATATCCTCATTGCCTTCACCCCACAGAAACCTGTCGCAACATTTTTCCAACTTTGTGGAACAGGGCATTTTTTTGAGTTAAAAGTTTTGAAAATTATCGTTGTGTGGCATTGTTTCACAATCAAATGTTCAATACCTCTAGGAGCAGGACACTTACACACTCACAGTCGAGGTGAGAGACATGGAGGGAAAACCTTACGGATTATTTTCTACGGGAACTGTTGTTGTGCACGTTGCTGATGTGAATGACCATACTCCAACATTTAAGACCAACAAAGTAAGTTGTTGTGGGAATTAAGTCAATATAAATAAAATATGTTGTTTTTCTGCTGACCTGACTTGAGCATCAGTGCAGGTTTGTTGCTAAGAAAGAGAGCAGCCAGCTCATTATTCTTTGGCTATCTATTGTAGAGTATTTCAGTTAGGTCTAGTCTTCTTTTCACTGTTTTCTATCCTTCAAGTAATTATCCCATTCCTTATTGAAAATTGTAATTGAATCGCTGTCCTCCACAATATTTTCTTGGCTGCATATTCCAGACCACACAATAACACACTCCTTGTCATTCCTCTTGACTTCTTGCCATCTGTGACCACTGATTACTGACCAGAAGGAGGCCATTCAGCCTATCATGGGTGTTCTAGCTCTCTGAAAATTATATCCTGGGGCCATTGTCCTGCATTTCTGTTCGTTACTCTGGTTACCCAATCATTCGGTGACCCCTCAAATGTCTTAATTGAATTTGTCTCCATGTTTTCAGCAAGTGGGTTTCTGACCCTAACTACTCTGCGGGAAGTGTTTTTTCCTCAACTTTGTATTTTCTTATTTTGTAAATTACTTTCAAACTGTGTCCTCTGCCTTATGCTAAGTTAAAAGTGGGAACAGCTTCTGCCTATCTGCTCAGTCCATACCTCATTTGAACATGCTAACATTTGAAAATGTTAAATCAAATATCCTCATTGCCTTCCCTCCACGGAAACTTGTCGCAACTTTTTTTATTCCCATCTTTCTTTCTACATGATGTTTACTCAATCTTGGAACAGGTCTCCTGAAACTGTGTGTGTGTGTGTGTCATCCTTTCTGTCTGTCTGTCTCTCTCTGTCTCTGTCTCTGTGTCTCTCTGTCTCTGTGTCTCTCTGTCTCTGTGTCTCTCTGTCTCTGTGTCTCTCTGTCTCTGTGTCTCTGTGTCTCTCTGTCTCTCTGTCTCTCTGTCTCTCTGTCTCTCTGTCTCTCTGTCTCTCTGTCTCTGTGTCTCTCTGTCTCTGTGTCTCTCTGTCTCTGTGTCTCTGTGTCTCTGTGTCTCTCTGTCTCTCTGTCTCTCTGTCTCTCTCTGTCTGTCTCTCTCTCTCTGTCTCTCTCTCTCTCTCTCTGTCTCTCTCTCTCTCTCTGTCTCTCTCTCTCTCCCTCTCTGTCTCTCCCTCTCTCTCCTAACTAGTCCAAGTTCAACATAGCTTCCTTGCTCTTGTAAACTCTGCCCTTATTAATAAAGCCCTATGTTTGAACAGCTCTCTAAACCTGCTACTGCTGCTGTATGGTGTGTATGTTTTTATACTGTTCTTTGTCCCAAAAGGTATTACCTCGAGTTTCTCTCTGCACTGCACTGACATTTTCCATTACTCTGCCCTCGCCACCAGTTGTCACTGTTCTTTCTGCTGCTCTATCAGTTCTGTCCTCCTCCTCTCAATGCTTTTATAGTCAAGATCCAGATCATTCATGTATATTAGGAAAAACGAGGATTCCAATATTGACCCAAGGGGAACTCCATTCCAAATCTTCCATCCTCTCTCGAGCCTAAAAATATCCACTAATCATTATTGTTTCCTAATACTCAGCCAAATTTTATATCTATGTGGCTTCTGTCCCCTTTTGTTCTATGTGTTGTAACTTTGTTTATGAATCTGGTGCGTAGCACTGTGTCAAATACCTTTTTTTTGGAAATCCATCTACACTGCGTTAGCAGCATTACCCTCATTGACTGTGTTACTCTTCACAACACTCCTGCAAGTTAGCTCAATGCCCTTTTTCTCTAGGGTAATCCACATTTGGGTCGCATTAGTTGACTCTCACTTGTTATTGTGACTGTTAACTCTGTCCTGAATTATTGCCTTCAGAAGTTTCCCCACCACTGGTCTGTAATCGCTGGGCTTATCCTTGCACCCCTTATGTTGTTTAACTAAAAAGCTGAATGCTTACAATTTCTAGCATTCCAACTTAAGAAAGAGTGAAAAATTACAGGCAGTGCCTCTGCAATTTTTGCATTCTCTTCCTTTCAATGTCTTTGCACTTCAAAGTTTGGGAGAAGATTTGTAGCTCGGGTGCTCATTGTTGTGGTTCTGTTCACCGAGCTGGGAATTTGTGTTGCAGACGTTTCGTCCCCTGTCTAGGTGACATACTCAGTGCTTGGGAGCCTCCTGTGACGCGCTTCTGTGATCTTTCCTCCGGCATTTATAGTGGTTTGAATCTGCAGCTTCCGGTTGTGGGTTCCAGCTGTCCACTGCAGAGACAAACCGTTATAAATGCTGGAGGAAACATCACAGAAGTGCTTCACAGGAGGCTCCCAAGCACTGAGGAGGTCACCTAGACAGGGGACGACACGTTTGCAAAATAAATTCCCAGCTCGGCGAACAGAACCACAACAATGTCTTTGCATGCTTCTTGCTTGTTCCCTCAAAATACCTCTTGGATTTAGGAAGCCTCCTGCATCTTGAAACTTTCTCTGTTCTCAGGAGACCAGTCCTAGAAATGGCTTACAGTTTTTACTGCCAGAAGGTGATTGGTTCTACGTTTTATCATGAACTACCTTGTCATTTACCATTTCATTCATTCAAAATCCGCACCTTGGTTTTTAAAATTTAAACTTGTTCTTGTCTGTGTTGGATTATGGAAAGCGAAGTTGATTATCAGCAAAATATTGACGTTGGATTAAAGTGCTTAATATTTATGAAGCGATCATCACTAATGAAGACATTACAGCTGTGGAGATATGGATGGAATTACTGTATTATTGCAGAAGGAGGCCATTCAGCCCATCGTGCCTTCACCGGTTCTGTTCCCTCCAGCGAATCTCCTGCCTTTTTCCCCATATCCCTGCTCACCACTTCCATCCAAATAATTATCTCAATTCCCCTCTTGGATGCCTTAATTGAACCTGTCTCCACCACATTTCCAGACCCTAACTACTTGCTGAGTGAAAAGTTTTACTTGAAATAATTTTTTTGCACTTGTATATTTTGGGTTTTGAAACCCTGTTGTGATGTTTAGTTGTGACTATCTATCTGATTTCAAAATTCAGGTTTCTAGTTTTCTTTGACCACCTCTCAACCATGCATTAACTCCTGTCTCATTGAAGATTTTACTGTTAACAACTTAACTGTGAGATATTGACTGAAAAGAGATTGGACATTTTTTTAAGATTGAAGGTTTTGTCTTGTTTCAGTATATGGTTTGGGCTAACGAGAGTGTAAGTGATGTGATGATCCTCCGAATGCCAATTGATGACGAGGATATGAAGGACACCAATGCAAGCAGAGCTGTGTTCACTATCGTTAACGGGGACAACGATGGAAATTTCAAAGTCATAACTGATCCCAAGACCAACGAGGGTCTCTTATACATTGTAAAGGTAAGCAAGTGTTTGTGTAGCAAATCATGTTGCTGGGGTGTCAATGAGACATTCAGCTTTGAAATCTTGTAATGTCATTGCCAGATAGACACAATTGTAGCTCTGATCTTTGATGTATTTTTGAGGTCCTTCTACCATAAGATGTAGGAACAGAGTGAGGCCGTTTAGCCGATTGTGTCTACTTCACTGTTCAATCATGGCCGATGTGTTTCTCAATCCCTTTCTCCTACCTTCTCCCTATAAGCTTTGGTCTCCTTACTAATCAAGAATCTATCTATCACTGTCTTTAATATATTCCATGACTTGGCCTCGACAGCTCTTTGTGGCAATGAGTGCCATGATTCACCCTCTGGCTGAAGAAATTCCTCCTCATCTCGGTTCTAAAGGATTGCCCCTTGCTGTGCCTTTGGGTCCTCGTCTCTCCTACTAGTGGAAACATCTTCTTCACATCCACTCTATCCAGACCCCTCAGTATTCAAAGTTTCACTGAGATTCTCCCTCATCCTTCTAAACTCCACCGAGTATGGACCCAGAGTCCTCAACTGCTCCTCAAGCCCTTCGTCCCTGGGTTCATTCTTGTAATCCTCCTCTGCACCAACCTAAAGGCAAGGAAAGGCTAGAGAATCTTGGCTGATCTGTTAACATTTTTTTGGAGAGAGAAATAGGTAATGCTTTTGAGTCTGACATGACCCTTCGATACAGGGCCCAAAACTGCTCTTAACATTCCAAATGCGGTCTGGGGCAATTTGTTGTTTTTTCTTTTTGTTTATTGGATATGCCAGTGTCTATCTCTCCCTAAACACCTCTGTGTTCTAATAAAATTTGGAGCATATACCACTTATTTTCATTTTTAAACCAATCCCTACAATCTATCAAACATTCTTTTAAAATTTGATTTTATATCAATTTTCTGTGAATGAATATGGGGGATAATGTGGACAGGAGAAACCACATTTTGACTTGCTATAATGTAAAATTAGAAAGCACTGGGGAATCTTGGCAGATTTTGTCAATGTTTGTGGACAGATGCGAATAGGACCAGGTCAGATTGGGATGTCTGGTCAGTTTCCGTGAGTTGGCCCAAAGAGTGTGTTTCCATGTTGTATGAATCTATGACTTTGAGAAACTGAGTTAATGCTTTGAGTCTAACGTGACCCTTCATTAGAAACTGAAGGGGGCTGGAAAAGTGATATGTTTTATACTGTTGCAAAAAGGGGAAGGAGGAGCAGGTGGAAAATTGGCAAAGTCTGTTGAGAGAGAGAAACACAGTCCAGTGATCCTCCTTCAGAGCACTGTTAAGTCAGAGTGCTGATGAATGGTCACTGGATTCAAAGTTAACTCTGTATCCTCCTGTACAGGGCTGCCAGACATGCTGAGCTTCTCCAGCAATTTTTATTTTTGCATCAGAGCTTTAGTATCCACAGTTCTTGGGTATTTTCATTTTACTATGTCTCAGAGAGGAGGGAGTGGAGTGTTGTAATCAAAATGATGGGCCGAGTCAGACTGAAGTATTGAACTGTGAGTAAAAAATGAGGTCTGCAGATGCTGGAGATCACAGCTGCAAATGTGTTGCTGGTCAAAGCACAGCAGGCCAGGCAGCATCTCAGGAATAGAGAATTCGACGTTTCGAGCATAGGGCTTATGCTCGAAACGTCGAATTCTCTATTCCTGAGATGCTGCCTGGCCTGCTGTGCTTTGACCAGCAACACATTTGCAGCTGAAGTATTGAACTCCCTGTTGAGGCCCGAAAATTGTGAATAATTTGAGAGGAAAATAAGGTGCTGTTGGTTCAGCTTGCATTGAGATTCGAAACAGCCTTAGGACAGAAATGAATTTACATAGTGCCTTGCATGTAACACACAGGTCATTCCAAAGTCCTTGCATTCAGTACCACCAATCACCTAGCAGTGAATTTGAGTGTTCAATGATCCACTTGAAGGTGGGCTTGCAGGATTAATTGTTTTGAAGTGATTCAAGTGTTTTAATGTAATCTTTCCTGTCTGTTCCACAGCCCTTAGATTGTGAGAAAACACCAAAAATCCCATTGGAAATTGCAGTGGAAAATGCGGTCCCTCTGACTGGAAGTTCTGCTTCGAGACAAACTGCTTCAGTCATGGTCAATGTTGCGAATGTAGACGAAGGTCCAGAATTTGAACCCGCTGTCAAACAAATCTGGACAAAGGAGAATGTGGAAATTGGACACCTTTTGGACTCTTATGTAGCAAAGGATCCTGAGACTCGAAGCAGTGATGGCATCAGGTAAGGCTATTGCTTGTTACTGACTTGAGGGTAAAACAACAAGAACTGATCCTTACCTATAGAAGGCTGTACTGGAATGCACTGAAAATCTTCAGTTTTGTGGAGTGGGGAGATGAAATGGAGGAAGAACTGGAAGAGCATCTTGATGACATTCAGTATAACGGGGTGGGAGATCAGGTACCAGAGGGGCTGAATGATCTGTTTTTATTAAAACTCTGAAAGTCAATAAATCAACCAAACAAGCAGATTGTCTTGACCTGCTTCTGTTTTTCCATTGTGTGCAGGTGAATTGTGCAAATTGAACTAAATGCTGTGATGCAGTAAAGCAGATTGGAAAGGTGGCACGGTGGCTCAGGGGTTAGCACTGCTGCCTCACAGTGCCAGGGACCCAGGTTCGATTCCACACTCGGGCAACCGTCTTTGTGGAGCTTGTACGTTTTCCCCATGTCTGAGTGGGTTTCCTCCCATGCTCCAAAGATGTGCTAGTTAGGTGGATTGGCCATGGTATTATGGGGTTACAGGGAAAGGCTAGGGGTGTGGGCCTGGGTGGGATGCTTTTTGGTGGTTGGCGTGGACTTGATGGGCTGAATGCCCTTCTTCCACACTGTAGGGATTCTATAAATATTTAGTTGCTGCCTTGCAAAGACATCGAAATTACACAAATTAAAAAAAAACCTGATGAGAAGATGACAGAAAATCCTAAACCTAGGGTCGATAAATGAAAGGTCTTTGCTAATAACTCAAATAAGGAATTTAGTGAAAATATTTTCAGGATGTATAATACTTGTTTGAATAGCTACTCTTCAGAATTATCCAGGAGTGAATTATCACCATCTTCTGCAAGGCTTGTTACAGTCTCTCAACCACAAAACTTCTGTGTAGCCTTTCATTTGTAACATAATTAAAAATCCGAAGATGTTTCGTAGGGGTGATCATAAGGAGAGTATGACTCTGAAACACATTGGTCAAGCTCTTGGTTATTTGAGCCAAAGAAGTTTGTTTTATTCATTCATGGGATGTGACTAGGCTAGTATTTATTGTCCATCCCTAATTGCCCCTTGAGAAGGTGATGGTGAGCTCCCTTCATGAACCACTGCAGTCCCTTGTCTGGAGTTCCACAGTTTTGACACCAATGACAGTAAAGAAACAGTAATATTATTTCATACGGGTTAGTATGTGGCTTCAAGAGGAACTTGAAAATGGTGATGATCCTTTGCATCTGCTTCCCTTCCCCTTCTAGTCAGTAGGGGTCACTGGTTTGGAAGATGCTGTTGGAGGAGCCTTGGTGAATTACTGCAATACACCTTGTAGAAGGTACACACTATCGCTACTGAGCTTTGGTGGTGGAGGGAGTGGGTGTCCATGGAATCTCTACAGTGTGGAAGCAGACCATTTGGTCCATCAAGTTCACATCGACCCTCCAAAGAGCACCCCACCCAGACCAACCTCTCTACGTTATCTCTGTAACCCTACATTTTCCATGGCTAATCCACCAAGCCTGTACATCTCTGGGCAACTTAGCATCGCCAATCCAATCTGACCTGCACATCTCTTGGATTGTGGGAGGAAACCCATACAGCCACCGGGAGAATGTGCAACAGGCAGTCGCCCGAGGTTGGAATCAAACTCCGGTCCCTGGTGCTGTGAGGCAGCAGTTTGAACCACTGAGCCACTGGCGCAGTGAGTAAGGTAGATGGGGTGCCCAAATAAAAGTGGCCTGCTTTGTCCTGGATGGTGTCAAACTTCAGGAGAGTTGTTAGAACTGCGTTCACTCAGGCAAGTGGGAAGTACACCATCACACTCCTGACTTGTCTATTGTAGGAAGCTCGAGGTGAGCAGCTCGCTGCAGGATTTCTAGGCTTTGACTTGCTCTTGTAATGACACTTCTTATCTTCAGGAGTGTCTTACACGTTACAAGCAAGATAGAGACGGTTGGCTAGGGATCGCTATTGCCTAGGCAGCTGAAGGTTCACAAGTATGACTTCATAGCCTTAACTATGGAACAGGAAGCCTCTCTGTTAAGTATTATTCAGTGACCGATCTTGTATTGGCAAATTTTAAAATGTTGTATTTCTTATCTGACTGGAGCTGAAAATGTGTTGCTGGAAAAGCGCAGCAGGTCAGGCAGCATCCAAGGAGCGGGAGAATCGACGTTTCGGGATTTCCTGAAGAAGGGCTCATGCCCGAAACGTTGATTCTCCCGCTCCTTGGATGCTGCCTGACCTGCTGCGCTTTTCCAGCAACACATTTTCAGCTCTGATCTCCAGCATCTGCAGTCCTCACTTTTTTTTTCTCCTTTTTTCTTATTTGACTATCCAGGTACAGGAAACTAAGTGACCCTGCAGGTTGGGTTTCCATTGATTCACAAACTGGTGAGATCCGAACTACTGCTGTGTTGGACAGAGAGTCTGAATTTGTAAAAAATAATAAGTACAATGTGACAGTGCTGGCCATAGAAGACCGTAAGTACCAAGCTAATGTGTCTTCCTACATTGTAATAATTGGGGGAAAAATACGCTGAATGGAATTGTTTGCTATTCCTTTATTAAGAAAATGCAAAACGTTGTTGATTTTTGTGTGTATGTATGAATACTAATTATAATATGTGCTCCGCATTTGAGCCAAAGGATGAATGAATGGCTCTGAGCTGAAAAGGCCATCCATTGAGTTTCTCCCACTTCGTGACCAAAGGTAGTGAGGATGTGCAAGGATTAAATAGTTTAGTTCTTTGTTTCTGTTCACCGCCACTTTTTATTCTTTTTCTCCTCTTACACACGTGCGTGCACACACACATCCTCCCCCCCCCCCCCCCCCCCCCAACACCCCCCATGCACACACCCCCACGCACAGTATGCACTAAGTGTGTGTGTGTGTGTGAAGCTCCTCCCACCTTGACATTTGGGTACCTGCAAGTGCTAAATTCCTGTTTTCTTAAGGTTTCTGGCCCATTAATATGCAAAGCATCTGCTTAACGACAGTAGAGAAAAGTAACTGGAAGCTTTGTTGAAGAACAAAAGGAATATTGTGTGCAATTCTGGTCTCCTTCCTATCGGAAAGATGTTGTGAAACCTGAAAGGGTTCAGAAAAGATTCACAAGGATGTTGCCAGAGTTGGAGGATTTGAGCTACAGGGAGAGGCTGAACAGGCTGGGGCTGTTTTCCCTGGAGCGTCGGAGGCTGAATGTTTAGAGGTTTATTAGATCAGGAGAGGCATGGATAGGGTAAATAGACAACTTTTTTTCCCAGGTAGGGCAGTCCAAAATGAGCGGGCGTAGGTTTGGGGTGAGAGGGGAAAGATTTAAAAGGGACCTAAGGGGCAACCTTTTCCACATACTGGGTGGTGCGTGCATGGAATGAACTGCCAGAGGAAGTGGTGGAGGCTGGTACAATTACAACATTTAAAAGGCATCTGGACGGGTATATGAAAAGGAAGGGTTTGGAGGGATATGGACAAGTGCTGGCAAATGGGACGAGATTAATTTAGGATATCTGGTTGGCATGGATGAATTGGAGCGAAGGGTCTGGCTTTCTG
Source organism: Hemiscyllium ocellatum (assembly GCF_020745735.1). Taxonomy (NCBI): domain Eukaryota; kingdom Metazoa; phylum Chordata; class Chondrichthyes; order Orectolobiformes; family Hemiscylliidae; genus Hemiscyllium; species Hemiscyllium ocellatum. The sequence continues at coordinate 136,494,753 of NC_083404.1, forward strand.
TGCTGTACAGCTCTATGACCCTTTGACCTGTTGAGTGGATATTGGCTCTCTAGCGCAGTCTATTCTACTCACCATTGTGTATCCTCGTAAATCTGATCCATCCAGTGCAATTTCCATTTTAAACCATGGACTTCACAGATACCGCCCTCTGTCCCAGGTCATTATTGGTCACAATGCAAAAGGGATCCCTCTTCAACCCCCCTCCCCTCCCCCCTTTCCAAAACCTCTTTAAAAATAAACAAAGTCTCTCCTCCAGCGCCGTTTTCAGGAAGAGAATTCTAAAGATTCCAGTCCTCAGAAAATGCTTCTTCAATGCCATGTTTCTTCAACCTCTTCTTTCCTATCACCTTCTCAAGACCACTTGGGAATAGCAAATAAATGCAAGCTTCTGACAACAAGCATAAATTAGTGTAAGAATATTTTCGAAATTACTGGCTTCCACATGCACACTTTCCACAAAGTGAAGAGATGATAGCCAATGCACTTCCATTGCATAAAGCTGGAATATTTTAACCCTAATCACTACATCTCTGATCTCCGTCTCTGATTTTAAAGTAAATATTGAGTGTTCACCACCTTGGCAGCTTACATATGATATTATTTTATGACTTCTGATCATATGCAGCCATAAGCTAGAGATTCCACATTCACATTTGCACAGGATTCATTGTATCGGTGATTTCATGTTTTCTCGAATCCTGGTTAGCTGAGTATTAATGAAGTTTCAATGTGTGTTCCCTCTTTTGCAGCTGTTCTTTCTCTCCTTCCTTGTAGCCTTCGCTTACTCCCCTCTCCTGTTCTAGCTTCATTGCGAGCCTTTTTGCTCTGTCCTTGCAGTCTCCCCTCTTGCACTATGTCTTGACAATGCCCCCTCTCATCTTGTTAAAACGTGACAGAATTCCCAAACGACTGCCCCCCAGGTCTCAGCATTTCCTCAGTGACTTGCCTGTGTAACGCTGCTTCCTTCCTTTTTAGCATGCTGGCTACTCCCTGAATTATAGACTGCTTCTCTCTCACCTTTCTGGCTGGGTGGCAAAGTGAGCCCATTAACGGTGAGCTCAGGAGCAAGCCAGCCTGATGCTATGGCAGTGCACGTTGTAGCTTCTGTCCATTACACTTATGAGGTGGGGGTGGAAGACAGACGATAAGCACTTTCTGATTCATCAGGCCTGTTGGAAATTGAAATTTCCTATATGTTTTGATGATTTTTGTGGATGGTTTTGCCCATCACCCCCCTGTACATTTTGAGCAGACCGAAGGGAGACATTTTGCAAAGAATGATCCTGGAAATTTCCTTAAGATTATTGGGCAACTTTTTTTATTGCAGAAGTCACGAGACTGCTTAACTTGTTGGAATCTCTTTCCTTGCTTTGAAGCATTTATCATGAATTTTTTGAAAAATTAGTTTTTTGACAGAAGAAATGAACTCCAGAACTTTCAGAGTAACTGTGATCTGGTGTCATGGTGCTCTCTATAGCTGTCATCAGCTGTCGCTGAGGTGACTGTACTCTGTAGGAGTGGTATGAATTTAAACCTGCTATCTAAGGTCACTGGTTACCCTGTGTTCATCAACTCTGACATGACTGGCTACACTCTGTCAAGTGTCAAAAAACAACCCTTCTTATAAAGGGTGCGGGAAATAAATTGTGGCCAGTCTAGGGACTGGATCCTGGCTTATTAACCACACTATTTCTAAAGTTGCCAGAAATCCTTTTTTTTCCCCCTAGAGCCCGTCCAACCCTGGTGGTCAGTTTGTCATCTGTAATCATCTTGGGCGGATAAGACTGTGTGCACATTTCTCCCCTTCTTTGTTCCATATTGTACGTTACAGAAAAATGCACTGCGCATGATTTACATTGCATGTCATTATGCTCAGTTCACCCAAATCTATTGGATGTCACTTCTAAGAGCAGGATTGTCCAGTCCAACCCTTGGATCAGTTCTGCTATTCAATTAGATCATGTTGCCTTGATCAACAAGCTCCATGATTCATCTGCTTCAGATATTTTGTCTGGAAGTAGCAACAGTGTATGCTGCTAAGAATGATTGGATCTCTGGATTCCAGGTCTCTCTCTTTGGGTGGAGACTATTCAAGGGAAACTGTCTTCAGAGCGTCTTTCCCTGTGTCATGCACCTCAACACTTGGCGATTATTTTTGTAAATCATGTTTTAAGGTTTTTGACTTTTGGCTAGAACCTGATTTTTTGGTTCCTTTTTTTTTCATTCTCTTGTTATACTAGGAGCTCCTGGAAGGACAGGAACTGGGACAGTTGTGATCAACCTGGATGATGTGAATGACCACATTCCACTGATCCATAACAATCAGTTGTACATTTGTGAGAATGGACAGCGTCAGTTTGTCAATGTGTCGGCTGAGGATTCTGATATTGCGCCTAATTCTGCTCCATTTACATTTCTCCTGCCGGATGAACCACCAGAAATTAAAAACAAATGGACAATCACCAACCAAATGGGTATGCACTTGTGTTTTTAAAAACCTGCCATCTAATGTTTTCGATTGTGTTCCTTTTCTGGTTGTATGTATGTCTGTAGACTCTCTTCCAATCGTGCAGGTTAGCAGTAATCATCACTGAATGCTGCTTTCCGCAATCTCTCTCAAATTTAAAAAGCTGCCAATCTTGTATCGCTGGGTCAAGATGGTAATAGTTACTGATATGTTCTGGCTATTGATGTCAAAGTACAAAGTTAAAAATCGCAACACCAGGTTATAGTCCCACAACCACCTGATGGAGGAGCAGCGCTCCGAAAGCTAGTGCTTCCAAATAAACCTGTTGGACTATAACCTGGTGTTATGTGACTGTCCGCTCCAGTACAACACCGGCACCTCCAAATCGTGTTAGTGTACATTATGAAAGGAATATTTGTGTTGTAAGGATATCCTGTTTAGGACAGTTTTCTTTCCATCACCAAGTCTACCTGCTTTTGAAAGGGGTGCCATGGTGGCTCAGTAGTTAGCACCAGGGACCTGGGTTCGATTCTAACCTTGAGCGACTGTGTGGAGTTTGCACATTTACCCTGTGTCTGCGTGGATCTCCTCCAGTTCCCTCCCACAGACCAAAGGTATGTAGGTTAGGATGGATTGGCTATGCTAGATTGCCCCATAGTGTCCATGGATGTGCTAGCGAGGTGGGCTAGCCATGGGAAATGCAGGGTCACTGGGATAGGGTAGAGGGGTGGGTCTGGACAGGATGCTGTTTTGGAGTGTTGGGGTGGACTCAATGGGCCGAATAGCCTGCTTCCATGCTGTAGGGATTCTAATCTATGAAAGCTTGATGCATTTGGATATGGTACATGATGGATGAGTTAGCCAAAGTTTGTAAGGTAGGAGGTAAATGTGCCACGTAAAGTATCATAGTTGGACACAATTTCTGCTCGTATTAAGCAAGAATTATGCATGTTGTAAGATTAAGGGTTAGATTTTTGAATCATAAAGACCTGCATTATTTTAGTGGGGTTTCCAAATTTGGTTCCTTTCAGTATCCAAAACTTAAGTAGACTTTGAAATGATTCTTTGAAAGAAGGGTTTATACTGGTGTCAGTTGGGCATATCCTGAATCTGATTTCTGGTCTTCCAGGAACCTATGCCTTTGTGAAGCCAGTAAATAAGCTTCCACCTGGTTATTATGAAGTTCCTGTCACAATTCAAGACCAGCAGCACCAAGGAAAAGAGCAAACCTTGAAGATTACGATCTGCGAATGCCCCAACAATATAAATTGTGCAGGAAGACTTGCTTCTGGCAGTGCTGTCCTTGGTGGAATGGGAATCCTTGTGATGTTGTTGGCTGCACTGTTACTACTTTGTAAGTACTGAAGGGCTAGAGGGTGGTGTGATGTTGGACTAATAATCCAGTGACACAATCTTATCCTTTTGTGGACCGTGACAGCTAATGCAATTGATTACTACTTCTGAAATATAAAATGGTCTCCTTTCTAATTTGCCATGAAATACAGCGATGCGGAATTTGGAGCAGGAGTAGGCCATGTGGCCCTTCGTGATTTCTCTATCATTTGATCGTCAGAAGTCACCTGACACCAAGTTATTGTCCAACAGGTTTATTTGAAATCTCACATCACCTGACAAAAGAGCAGCAGGCCAGAAGCTTGTTGATTTCAAATAAACCTGTGGTCTTGTGACAGGGTTAGATGTGGCAAGAATGTCCCCTCTTCCAGGGGAATCTAAAGTTAAAGGTCACCTATTTCAAATGGTCCAAGTTTTTCTCAGTCAAGAGTCTTTGGAACTCCCTGAAAAGATGGTGGAAACAGAATTGTCCAATATTTTAAATATGGATGTAGGCAGGTTGTTATTAAAAGCAAAGAATGGAAGGTTATCGGGGATATGATGGCTCATGGTGTTAACACTGTACCCTTAGGTCCTCAGAACATTACTGGGTTCTCTGGTTTGTGTTCAAATCCCACCATGGCAGGTGGAATTTGAATTCAACAAAGATCTGGAATTCAGAGTCTAATGGTGACCACAAAACCATTGTCACCCCCACCCCACCTCACCTTTTTAAAGGAAGGAAATCTGCCATCCTTGCCTGATCTAACTTACATGTAACTCCAGACCCACAACAATATAGCTGACTCCTTATCTAAGCTCATGGATGGGCGATAACTGTTGACAAAAGTCTTGTGAATGAAAATAGTAAAACACTCCCACTGTGTCAATTGAGGTCTCCCTGATGTTTTTCAGTGCCTCTCAATTTGCCATCATCTGCAAATTTTGACATTGTCTAGCCCAATTCCCACATTTTAAATTGCTGATACTAAAGTGTTGTACATAATATGTGTAACAACTCCCCATTTACCTGGATGGGTGCAGCTCCAACTACACTCAAGAACCTTGACACTGTCCAGGATAAGACAGCCCTCTTAATTGGCACCACATCCGCAAGCATCCACTCCCTCCACCACCGATGCTCAGTAGCCGCAGTGTGTGCAATTTACAGATGTACTGCAGAAGATCCTTAGACAGCACCTTCCAAACCCACGATCACTTCCATCTAGAAGGACTAGGGCAGCAGATACGTGGGAACACTGCCCCTTGCAAGTTCGTCTCTGAGCCACTCACCATCCTGACTCTGAAATATATCGCTGTTCCTTCACTGTTATTGGGTCAGAATCCTGGAATTCCCTCCCTAAGGGCATTGTGGGTCTACCTACAGCACCTGGACTGCAGCAGTTCAAGAACGCAGCTCACCCCCACCTTCTCAAGGGGCAACTAGGGACGGGCAGTAAACGCTGACCAGCTAACAAAGCAGGACGGCATTATAGTTTTGAAAAAAGTTATTTTAGGAACTTGAGATATTGCACAAAAATCAAAATTTTGTGGATTATACCCATCTGAAATAAAATCCATGCTGGAAATACTCAGCAAATCGGCCGTCACTTGTAAAGAGAGAAGCAGGATTAATATAACAAAGAAATTGCTGGAGAACATCAGCAGGACTGGCAGCATCAGTGGAGAGAAAGCAGAGTTAAGATTTTGAGTCGCGTGATCTTTTTTCAGAAGAAGGGTCACTAGACTAAATACGTTAATTGTATTTCTCTCTCCTCAGATGTCGCCAGACCTGTTGAATTTCTCCAGCAATTTCTGTTTTTGTTTCAGATCTTCAACAATTCTTTGTTTCAACAAACAGAATTAAGGTTTTGAATCCAGTAAGGCCCCCTCCTTCAGAATGGGGCCCTTCCAAAGAGTCACACTGGACTCTCCGTCAACTCTGATTCTCTCTTTGATAATGTTACCAGGCCTGCTGAGTTTCTTCAGCATTGTGTTTCTTTCAGCTTTCCAGTCTCTGCAGTATTTTGTTTCTAACAGTTAGTGTTTCAGGTTTTATGGCCTTCCATTAGAATTTTATTAAATTATGGTTAATTCAAACTAGCTGCAAGCCTTTGTTTTAACACTCTGCTTCACCCGGAGGCCCACTGAAGATGTTACCTAGTAGGGTGACGAAACATCTGGAAGTGAACCTTCCAGTTCAGCAAGCAAACCTATATCCGAAGTATTTGGCATTATAATCCTCACTAGATTATTTGGATGGCATTTAAAAGTGCGCTATAAATTCTCTCCTATTTCTAACAGGTTTGCTTCTGGCTGCTGTCGCTTTATATTGCGGAGGTGGTAAAGTTCCACAACCTGTGACCCATACAGGTCAATATCAACAAAATCTCCTCGTCTCGAATGATGAGGGCGGTGGTCAGCAAGATAAGGTGGGTTTTTCTAAACCCTGGTCATCTGCCTTTTGTACCTCTCACCAGCTCATTGCTACTCCAGTAGGACAAAGTCTCATTCAATAAAATCTGTTACAAAGCCAAAAACGTGAGCGTTATACCCAAGCTGGAAATGGTGACAACAGAAATAACAAAAAAAAACACTGTAAACTGAAATTGGGAAAATGGCTAGTTGAGTGGGGGGTGCAAACAGTGGAGTTCTGCGCTACAGAAAGCAGATAAGCACCACCTCTGACCATCTTCCTCTTGGTGGTCTGAGACTCCATTAATCTGATCGATGACATCACTAAACATTGGTGATCAGCTGCCATGGTCATGGATGTCGTCTCTAAGACCAGTTGTTTCCACCTCTCTCTGACTCCTCCCTTAGCTCAACTCATCCCTGCCTCAAGCCTTTATCTTTGCTTTTCTTACCTGTGGACTTGAGTAATTCATTGCACTCCTGCATCCCTCAAACACTGGCAGCTGTCACCTTTTGAAGAAATCCAAAACTCCTCTGCCTGAGGTTTGACCATTTAGCATGATCCCTTCCTGTGTCATCCTTATCCTCACTCACCTAGTTTGTCTTCTGCAGACTCCACAGTTCTAGTCTGATCCTTGCCTTCAAATTCCTTTCCGTCTCTACTACCCTCCAATATAAAGCACTCCGGTATTGGTCTCTTCTACAGGCCTGCTCCCCTCTCTTCTCCCTCCCCCTGTCTAAATTGTACCATAAAGTTTTGTCAAATAGAGAGGATTTTATTGTCTTCCCTAAGATGCCTGTCTGGCTTGATCTGACAATTATTGATCACCTCCCTGTGTCCTGTCTTAAAACGTTTACATTAGCGTAGTTTGTTGCTATTTCTTAATGAAAGTTCATGCATTCAGTGACTAAATTCCTTCATTACTGTCTCCCGTTTCCCAGAATCTTGATGCACTGGACATCACTCTGCATCAGAAAGGTCAATTTGCAACTGAAAACGTCCCACCCCTTGGCAACCAAGAAACAGGGTTTGGACAACAGACTCAAATCCCTTCTGTCTACGGGAGTGGAGTGCAAGGACCACATTTCGGGACAACGATAACTGATGAAATGGTGAATATAACCGGCGGAGGTATTTACGATGAATCAGTGGGTACACATCATACACTGCATCTCCAGAACGACATGATGCATCAAGATTTGACCACGATGGACGGGTACAGACTAGACCGGAGAAACAGTCATCATCTGATGGACCTCCTTCGTTCACGTGTTGACCAGGTAACTAGTACCGTTTTGCACCACCTTGCTCTGCAAAGCCTTGTACAGTGTAACTTTCACAGAGATAAACCCTTTGGGCTACACCGATATGTTTTTTTTTGTTTTGATGCACAGAAGAGGGTAAGGTAGAAGCCGGGACAGAGTGTATCGAAATTCATGGGTGGTACTAAAATCGAGGGGAAAGCAGGCAGTGATGAGATGAAGAGTTTACAGATGGATATTGATGGGCTAGGAGAACGGACCAGAATCTGGCAGGTCGTGTTTAATGTGGATATGTGTGAGGTTGTCCATTTTGGCCGGAAAAATAAAAGGGCAAATTATTATTTAACTGGGAAACCGATGCACCGTGCAGAGGGATCTGGGTGTTCTTGTGCATGAATCACAGGAAGTGGGTGTGCAGGTCCAGCGGCAATAAAGAAGGCAAATGGAATCCTGGCAATTATTGCCTAAGGAGTGGATTATAAAAGTAAAGAAGTGTGGTTACAATGATGTAAGGCGTTGGTGAGACCGCACCTGGAGTATTGTACCCTGCTCTGGTCTCCTTCCTTGAGGAAGGATGCGGTGACACTGGAGACAGTTCGGAGCGGGTTCACCAGGTTGGTTCCGGGGTGAAAGGGCTGTCGGACAAGGAGCAGCTGAACACCTCGGGCCTGTACTTACTGGAGTTCAGAAGAATGAGGGAGATCTGATTGAGGTACAGAAGATACTGAAGGGAATTCATAAGGTACGCAAAATAAAACTCTGATTACCTAAAGCCAAGGGCTTAGTGCTGGGGAAGGTGGGTCTAATGTAGATTTAGTGCATTTTTGGCAGGACAGGTTCAAGGGGCCAGAGGGCCTCTTTTCTACCGTATTATTCTGTGAAATGAAAGTTATTAGTAAGGCTGAACAGGCTATCCTGCTTCAGAAAAAAAGAGGCAATGGGAACGGTCTTTGAATGTTTGTAGAGTGGGGAAGGATGCATCAAGGTGGTGAAAGATTACCAGGGAGGAAGTGGATTGCAGCTTCAAATCCAAATCAGCCAAGATCTGATTAAATGTCAGAAGAGGCACAAGGGCTGAAAGGTCCCCTCCTGTTTGTATATAAAAGGCAACGCTGTGTTCTCTCAATCTGTAGTGCAGTACTACAAAACAATACCATGTGGCACAAACAGAAATTGCAAGAGAAACCCAATTTCAGAAGGTTCATCGGGCTTGAAACATTTTTTTAAAAAATTAATTCACGGGGTGAGGATGTTGATGGCCTGGCCAGCATTTATTACCCATCCCTAATTGCCCAGAGGGCAGTTAAGAGTCACTCGCGTTGCTGTGGGTCTGGAGTCACATGTAAGCCAGACTAGGTAAGGATGGCTGTTTCCTTCCTCAAAGCGCATTAGTGACCCAGGTGGATTTTCATAACAACTGATTCATGGGCTTAACTGAGAATGAAGAGTCTCATTTTTACAGAATTCCAATTCTGCCGTGGCAGGGTTTGAACCCAGGTTCCCAGCTCATTATCTGGGTCTCTGGGCTAACAGTCCAGCAACAATGCCGTTAGGCTGTCACCTGTTTTTCTGTCCACAGAAGTTGCCAAACCTGCTGAGTTTCTGTTTCATCTGCAGTCTTTTTTTTTAATTTTATAGTTATTTGGGGTGCTGGGAGGAGAAAAGAGGGACTTTTTAGTTTGTGTTGAAATGTTTTGCTGTCACATTCAAAGACTTGCAGGTTTTTAATATGTTGCTTGATCTGTGTTAGGTATATGAAGATGAGGAGCTGAGAGACCAAGCCATTCATGGTGACCTGGTACATGATTACCGATATGAAGGAGCTCCTTCAGTCAATGGGTCTGTCGGCTGTTGCAGTGACGTGAGGGAGAACATGGGACAAGACTACTTGAATGATCTGGGACCCAAATTTGGCACGTTGGCCAGCATGTCTTTAAAAAGATGAGGAGCATATATTAAAGCTTCAAAATTCACTTCACTACTTGTGAAGTTGAGATTTTTTTCAATTGGAAGGTGTCTGAGGCAATTGTTGTGTTCTTTACATCCAATAACTGCATGGAACAGAAAACAGAATTAATAAACCTTTCAGCACATACCCCACCCCCAATTTTGTTATCGACTAATGCATTAAGAAAGTGATTGTATTTGACTCGAATGAATATGTCTCTCAAAATCTTATCACACTGATTTTAAAAAGGTTCCTGTTATTTCATGTTAAGGGCAGGACATGAATGTGAGTTTGGGGGGAAAAAAAACAATATTGTCTTGATGACATTTTCAAGTAGACCATCAAACCATAGGCTTGTATAGTTTACATTCCGAGCTATCACAGCATCTGGAATTACAGACTGGGCTGTTTCTTTTAAAGCCTTTAGTTTAATGCCTCCTGGGTTCCATTTGGTTTCATAGTTGTTGACCAGTACAGCCAAGGGCTGCAGTGCCTTTTGGGAAACTTGTGCAGCATGAGCTGACTCTTTTTGCTGTTGTGGGTGGGTGGGTGGGTGGAGGTGTGCAATGTAGGGGATGATTGGAGTTTGCAGGGAATTTCGTTCTGCTTCCTGGGCCTGGGGATGTAATGCATGCCCACTCTGTCTTTATTTCTTGATGTGCAGATATCACATCTGCTAAGGTGGTACTGAAACTGACCAGTTGGACGTCCCAGTAACCTGCACTGGCAAGACTCCGACTAACTAGTGTCTCCATCGCTGGTAAAATGCAAGTGCTGCTTATTGTTGGAGTTGTCTGTCACTACTTCTAAAATATAAACCAAAAAGTTTGTGTCCAGATTTTGTTTTTATATTCACTCGTGGGATGTGGGCATCGCTGGGTGGGCCTGCATTTCCTGCTCATTGCTAGTTGCCCCTTGAGAAGGTGGGGGTGAGCTGCCTTCTTGAACCGCTGCAGTCCATGTGCTGTAAATAGACCCAGCTGAATGTTGATTTCCCTCCTCCCTTGTGACTGTCCTTCATTTCCTGTTGTTTCAAACATTCATTTAAAACCAAAACATCCTTTTTTTTTTGACCAGGCTTTTCATCATCTGGTCTGACATCTCCTTATGTGGGGCAGAGTTGAGTGTGTGGTGTTGGAAAAGCACAGCAGGGCAGGCAGCATCCAAGGAGCAGGAGAGTCGATGTTTCGGGCATAAATCCTTCTTCAGGAATGAAGGGGCCATACCAAATTTTGTATGTTTCTTTCCTAGCACCTTGGAATATTTCATGACATTTGAGGGTGCTGTATAAGAGCGATAACATGCAGCTACCAACAGAACACTTCCCAAATAAATAAAATGAGTCCTTTGAACATTATAGAGTGCACGCTTTCCCTGTATCTGAGCTGTCTTGTGTAGAAATTGCTGTATTGAGGAAGGTTATAAGACTACCTTGACTCTGGAGAAGGATGGGAAATGTTACCTGTCTTTCCAAAGGGAAATCTTACCTTTGGTTTTGCTTCATTTCGCGATGCGGATTAGAAGCTCTTGGTAAATTTCAATGGGCTCTCGCACTCCAGTAAGAATGAGGGAATGGACAGTGGCTCACTTTCAGTCTTTGGCATAATGCTCGCTGCAAACATGTCTGTTAAGTTATTAATGTCTTGTGGATCTGCTGTATAGCTATAAATACTTACTGTGGTGGGTGCAGAGTTGGAGAGTCTACCCATATATGTTTAATTTACTTTCATGCTTCAAATGTGTTCTTTTTTTGTAACCTTCAGTTGTCAAGAATGTGGCAGTTCTGGTGTAAATATCCACAAGTAATTTTATGTGCTGTACAGTACCTGAACAAGGCATTATGCACAATGTACTGTCACCTATTGTAGAGCTCTGATTTTCACTGATATTCAATGAACTTCGCTTCTGTGGACAACTAATGTGCCTTCGTATGATGTGCTGCAGAAGATCGGAGATAAAAGCCGACAGTGCTGGAGGGGTTCGTTTGATGTAGCAATATCCGTGGAGAGCAAAACAGCTGATGTTTTGAGTCGGAAATGAAATTTCTTCAGTTCCCTACTGTTCTTTATTTTTGGACGTTTTTGATATTTTTAATTTTCTTGAACAATGGAATTGAAAATGAATGATCCCAAGGCTGTGCCAGTTTGAAATTTGTTTGTGATATGATGTATCGATGTCTGACTTTTGTATATCTGTCAAAATATATTTGTAAAATAAAACTGTAAATAAAAAGGAATAAGGCTGTTTCTTGGAGGATGTAGCATTTGATGTGTTTTTTTTAAATTAGTTCACGGCATGTGTCTATCACTGGCAAAGCCAGTATTTATTACTCATCCCTAATTACGCTGTGGGCATTTCTGAGTCAGCCATATTACTGTGGATTTGGAGTCACAGGGCAGACAAGGGTGGGAGATACCTTTCCCTAAAGGGGCATTAGTGAACCAGATGGGTTCTTACAGCAATTGACGAGCCTGAACACATACACCAACAGGTTCAACAGCAGCTTCTCCCCTGCTGTTATTAGACTGCTGAGTGGACCTCTCTGATTTCAAATCTAATGTAGACTTTGCCTTCCATAACCCCCCCCCCCCCCCCCCCCCCCCCGAGCAGCTGTAAACTTGTATACCTGGCTCCGTCTAAACATCCTAAGGTCTGTTCTGCCCTTGTTTGCTAAGACCTACCTGTACTGCTCATAAAACCAAAACTTTCACTGTACTTGGGTACATGTGATAACAGCTGAAAATGTGTTGCTGGAAAAGCGCAGCAGGTCAGGCAGCATCCAAGGAACAGGAGATTCGACGTTTCGGGCATAAGCCCTTCTTCAGGAATTCCTGAAGAAGGGCTTATGCCCGAAACGTCGAATCTCCTGTTCCTTGGATGCTGCCTGACCTGCTGCGCTTTTCCAGCAACACATTTTCAGCTCTGATCTCCAGCATCTGCAGACCTCACTTTCTCCTCCTACATGTGATAACAATAAATCAAATCTATCAAGTGTGGTCGCAATTAGAAAAGCTTTTTTAAGTCCAGATTTTTATCAACTGCAGATTTGACCACTTGGGATTTGTTGTATTATTGAACCCAGTGACATAATGTCACCATCTTTACATGGGTTTATTTATTGAACGCATTTAGCTAATTCACTAATTTTAATGCTGCCTAATATTTTCAGGATTGGCCAATTACATGATTATAAGAGTCAATTTCAGTTGTTAATTTCTTCTATGATTTTTATTCCTAAAACTGCGTATGCTGAATATCAAGTTTCTGTGCTTAAACCTCCAAGTTGACTTTGAGTAATAAACCTGAAAAGTCTGTTTCAAGCTGGAGTCTGTGTTGGGTTGTATGAAGTTGGCTGGATGCCTGGTTTCTGATGCAGAGTGATGGTGCCAACACTGTGGGTTCAATTCCTGTACATATTGAGGTTACTTTAAACTCACCCTTGCCTGAGGCATGGGGAACCCCAGATAAAATTGCCTCCAGTCATCTTTCTATCAAGAGAGCAGCCTGAAATACTCCACTGGTATCCTGTTGCCAAGTCCCCCTCTATTGGCACGTGGAGAGTCCTAGACACTGACCCAGCTCCCTCAGAACCAACTCTGAGTTATCAGAACCTCTGACATTCCTTTCAGCCAGGACTTCCTGATTGGGGCTGTTGATCTGGTCCAATCCGAGAACTGAGTCCATATGCCTGTATGGGGCCATCACACCTACCTGAACTTTATACATCCCTGGACCTGACCTCATATCAACCATACCTGCAGGGACATTCTTGTGGTTCCTACACCAAACTTCGTCCACTGAAATAAACTGGCCCTTTGGTTAGTGTAGTCTTGTTTTCCTCCTCAGTTCCCTCCCCAGGTTTGGTACAATACTCCCAATTCCCTGCCCCAACCAATCCTGGCCACCAGACATCACATCTTGCCAACATGGTCACTTTGGACACACTGGGACCTGATCAGGTGTACCCTAGGACTTTGTGGGAAGCTAGGGAAGTGATTGCTGGGCCACTTGCTGAGATATTTGTATTGATAGCTGCAGGTGAGGCACTGGAAGACTGGACATTGGCTAACAATGTGCCACTGTTTAAGAAAGGTGGTAAGGAAGAGCCATGGAACTGTAGCCCGGTCAGCCTGACATCAATGGTGGGTAAGTTGTTGGAGAGAATCCTGAGGGACTGGATTTACATGTATTAGGAAAGTCAAGGATCGATTAAGGATTGCTGGAAAAGCACAGCAGGTCAGGCAGCATCCAAGGAACAGGAGATTCGACGTTTCTTCAGGAATCTGGCTTATGTCCGAAATGTTGAATCTCCTGTTCCTTGGATGCTGCCTGACCTGCTGCGCTTTTCCAGCAACACATTTTCAGTTCTGATCTCCAGCATCTGCAGACCTCACTTTCTCCTCATTGATTAAGGATAGTCAACCAGGCATGCATGGGAATTAGTGTCTCACAAACTTGATTGAGTTTTTTGAAGACTTAATGAAGAGGATTGATGAAGGCATAGTAGTAGATGTGATCTATTTGGACTTCAGTAAGATGTTTGCCAAGGTTCCTCGTGGTAGACTAGTTAATTAGGCTAGATCACATGAAATAAAGGGAGAACTAGCCATTTGGATACAAAACCGGCTCAGAAGTAGACTGGAGGCCTGTCACCAGTGTAGTGCCTCAAAGATTGGTGCTGGGTCAACTACTTTTCATCATTTATGCAAAGGATTTGGATGTGAACATAGGAGGTACAGTTAGTAACTTTGCAGATGACACCAAAATTGGAGGTGTAGTGGACAGCGAAGAAGGTTACCTCGGATTACAACAGGATCTTGATCAGATGGGTCAATGGGCTGAGGAGTGGCAGATGGAGTTAAATTTAGGCAAATGTGAGGTGCTGCATTTTTGAAAGGCAAATCAGAGCAGGAGTTATACACTGAATGGTAAGGTCCTGGAGAATGTTGCTGAACAAAGAGACCTTGGAGTGCAGGTTCATAGCTCCTCTACTTTCGAGTCACAGGTAGGTAGGATAGTGAAGAATGGTATTCTTGCCTTCATTGGTCAATGCGTTGAGTATAGCAGCTGGGAGATCATGTTGCAACTACACAGGACATTGATTAGGCCACTTTAGAAACACTGTGCTCCTTTTCTGATCTTCCTATCGGAAAGATGTTGTGAAACTTGAAAGGGTTCAGAAATGATTTACAAGGATCTTGCCAAGGTTGGAGGATTTGAGCTACAGGGAGAGGCTGAACAGACTGGGGCTGTTTTCCCTGGACCATTGGAGGCTGAGGGATGGGGTGACCTTATGGAGGTTTATAAAGTCATGAGGGGCATGGGTAGGATAAATAGACAATGTATTTTCCCTGGGGATGGGGGAGTTCAGAACTAGAGGGCATAGGTTAGAGGTGAGAGGGGAAAGATTTAAAAAAGGACCTAAGGGGCAATATTTTCACACAGAGGGTGGTGCGTGTATAGAATGAGCTGCCAGAGGAAGTGGTGGAGGCTGGTACAATTACAACATTTAAAGGCATCTGGATGGGTATATGAATAGGAAGGGGTTAGAGGGATATGGGCCAAGTGCTGACAAATGGGATGAGAGGAATTAAGGGCTACGGGGAGAACGCTGGTAAGTGGAGTTGAAATGCCCATCAGCCATGATTGAATGGCGGAGTGGACTCGATGGGCCGAATGGCCTTACTTCCACTCCTATGTCTTATGGTCTTAATTTAGGATATTTGGTTGGCACGGGCGAGTTAGACTGAAGAGTCTGTTTCCGTGCTGTACATCTCTATGACTCTATGGTGGTGTTCAGCCAACATCTGGCGGCGATCTTTGCTTGGTCCCTATAATAATATGCCATCCTCTCCTGTGATCCGGTCTCTCTGGGTCCAAAACGGTTTTACTTCTGGCTGTGATAGCTGTTTGGCTTTCCCCATCACCACCGGCTGTGTCAGTTTTGCCAGGACCAGATCTTTCTGCATCCAAAGTCGGATGCTGTCAGCTGTGACTGGGAGTGTGTCAAGAAAGTTTAAAACTATTACGGACTCTTCCCATAATGGCACCACTGATGGTGTGTCTGCCAATGGGAGGTGGCTCAACGAATCCTTATTTTGCTACTTGACCTCGCAGACAATGTTCCAATTTGTAATTATATGCATTTAATATTCGAGCCCACCGCTGCTTTGGCCTGAATCTATGGATGGTGCTACCTTGTCTTTTTTAAGCAGAGCTAGCAGGGATTTGTGGTCTATTATTGTTACAAATTCACATCCATAAAGGTCTTAGGTGGAACTCCCTGCCTCCGAATTCGACCGGCACACCTTCCTTCACTATCTGGGCTCCGCATTAGCCAAAGTCCTGGATGCATATGTTATTGAGTGTTCCTCTCCATTGCGATGTCTATGAGGTAATGCTACCCCAATGGGGTGGCATCACATGTCAACACCTGGTCTCGCTTGGGGTGATGTGTGCCACTGTCGGAGAGGATGATAGCTGTTTCTTCACCTCCCTGAGAGCTAGGGCTTGGCCACGTGACCATTTCCAAGGCTGGCCCTTGTTTAAGAGTTGACCCAATGGTACCAGGATGCAGGCACCGTTATGTATGAACTTTCCGTAATAATTCACCAGAAAAGAGCTAAGGTCTGATACTGATATGGGAGCCAGGCACCTTTGATCACTCTCGCTTTATCTTCCAACAGGTGGGGACCCTGGGACGCACATTATTCCCTTCTAAGGCATACACTTGTCTGGAAGAAAGGTCTAAGGACTACGTCCAAGTTCTGTAAGGACTCCTTATTGGTCTTCCCCATTATTAGCAGGTTATCCAGATAAATGTCGACCTGGGGTAGACCTTGTAAAATTGCAGCATACTCTGGGAACCCTCAATTGCAAGTACACATGGCTCATAGTCCAACTTTGTGAAGTACAGCCCCTCTTGCTAGTTTTGCGTACAAATCTTTTATGCGAGGGATTGGGTATTTATCCAGCTGCAAAAAGTGTAACTGACCCAATGGCTTCACAATTGGTACGACTGGTGTTGTCCATTTTGCAAACTGGGCTGGTTTGATGATTCCTTTACTTTCCATTCGCCTGATTTCAGTGTCTAGTTTTGTCCATAAGGAAAATGGCATTGGGCAAGCATTGTAGGATCATGAAGTTGCTTCCTGGTCAACACTTAAGGTGGCCTCAGCTCCTGTGATAGCCCCTGGACCTTCCTGAAACAGGTCCAGGTATTTAATTAGGACTTCACTCAGGCAGCCATTTTCTAATCGAAAAATGTCGAGCCAATCTGGGTACTTCTTTGTCAACCAATTTCACCCCATCAAACTTGGGCCTGAACTTCTTACTGCAATCAGTGATAACTCAACCAGCTGCTTCTCTTAAGAGACCCGAGCTGAAGTTGTCCCCTTAATCTGCAAAGGTTCCTCGGTGTAGGTTCTCAGTCTAGCTAAGGTCTTGAGCAAACTTAAGGGTTGGAGTCCAGAGTGAATTTAGTTAAAGGCTGGTTCTGTGATCACTGAAACGGCCAAGCCAGCTATTGGCCTGGTGAACCGGGTGACCATTTTGATTGGCTCTCGTGTGGATGTTGCTAAGTGATGCAACAGTTCCAAACCTGATGTAGGTGAGTTTTCCAGGGTATGCACTCTCCTGGATACCGCCCTACGTGTTCTCTTACTCCACTTAGGTCTAGTGGGACTCCCTTGCTGTCTTCATTCCGCACACTGGCAGCAAATGCAATGGCTAACCGACCCAGATCATGAAGAAATCTTCAACCGTTTGGCTGGGGCTTGGCTTTGTTTTGGGGTTTTGCTGGGGGCTGACCTAGAGTCCCTTTGCTCAGGATAGAGTCTGAGTGAGGTTATGCAATTGCCTTTATTTAAGTGGTGTTCCCTGAGCTCAGTTGGACTGGGGAGGGTGTCCACTTCCATCAGGATACCCAGAAACACTTGTTGCATTGTCCAGTGTTAAAGCCAGTTGCAGCGTCCGTTTGAAGTCCAGTTGGGCATCAGCTAGTGGGTGACAGTGAGGACTGCAGATGCTGGAAATCAGAGTTGAGAATGTGTTGCTGGAAAAGCACAGCAAGTCAGGCAGCATCCGAGGAGCAGGAGAATCAACCACTGATGAAGGGCTCCAACCTGAAATGTTGAATTTCCTGCTCCTCAGATGCTGCATCAGCTAGTGGGTATTTTGCATGGATACGTCATTAATACCACATCTTAAACGGTCTCTCAGCATCTCATTAAGGGTTAAACCAAAGACACATGCCTCTACCAGTCATCTTAACCTTGTTAAAAATCCCGACACGAATTCCCTGATTCTCAAATTGCTGAGTAAAAACGATAGCATCTCAGAATTAGAGGAGGGTTGGGATGGTAATGTTCCTTAAACTGCATTCTTCAACTCCGGAAAGGTTCTAGTATGTGATGCCTTAGGGAAAGCTGTAGGTCCACAAGCTGTCCGGGGAATTACTCGTCACTTTACATCTTTTGTGGGTGGCATGGTGGCACAGTGGTTAGCACAGCTGCCTCACAGCGCCAGAGACCCGGGTTCAATTCCCGCCTCAGGCGACTGACTGTGTGGAGTTTGCACACTCTCCCCGAGTCTGCGTGGGTTTCCTCCTGGTGCTCCGGTTTCCTCCCACAGTCCAAAGATGTGCGGGTCAGGTGAATTGGCCATGCTAAATTTCCCGTAGTGCTAGGGGAAAATGTAGGGGTATGGGTGGGTTGCGCTTTGGCAGGTCGGTGTGGACTTGTTGGGCCAAAGGGCCTGTTTCCACACTGTAAGTAATCTAATCTTTCCAATGCCATTCGCCTGGAAAAACGATACGTTCTATCTGCATATTGGAAAGCAAGATCAAATGAGTCAAGCTCCCCAAATAACAGCATGATGTCAGCTGTTATGAGTGAATCTCTTCAGGAGCGTGCTTGTCTCTCATCACCGCTGAAGTAACTCTACAGAGGCTGGTGTCCTGTCACCAAGCCACCCTTCATTTACAGATGGAGAGTCCTTGACACTGATCCAGCTCCCTCAGACTGCACAGGATGACTATTGCTCCTGGTTTTAGCTGTCAGCCAGGGCTCTCTGATTGGACCAGATAAGCCCCAATCAGGGAGCTCATAAGGTCCACCTGGCTGACCTCATTACAATCTCGATATGGTCCTCTGGGATTGTGGCGATTGTATGAAAACTGATTCTTGTGGTATCAGTACGCTTCTTAAATTAGCCTTAGTTACAAGCCTTCTTAGAAACGATATCTTTAGTTCACTGTTCCAAACTACTTTCTGACCTCTCCCGAAAAGTAATTCTTGTGCATACCTGACAGAACGCATCCATACGTTATCGCTTGAGAATTTGGATTTTGATGTTATCAGACACCAGTTGGCTCAGTTTTATAGGAGGTGGCAGTTAGGAATATTGCCTCCATGTTCAGGAGTAGAGCCGTCAGTGAATGGTGGCAATGGCCTAGTGGTATTGTCACTAGGCTATTAATGCAGAGAGCCTGGTAATGATCTGGGGAACTTGGGTTTGAACCTTCATGTGGCAGTTGGTGGAATTTGGACTCATTTCAACATCTCATGTGGGTTACAAGTTAGAATATCGTTGGATGTTTTCCATTTAAATGTCAAGTGATGTAACTGTCAGCTTTGTACAGTGTTGCTGGGTAAATCTGAAAGGATTCATGGGATGGGGGTGGAGGGGAGGTCGGGTGTGTTCATCTGGAAAGGTTGGACATTCCACAGTTACATAATTCAAATATAAACAAAATACTGCAGGAGCTGGGAGCCATGAAATAAAGTGCTGGAGTAACTCAGCAGGTTTTGCAGCATCCATGGAGAGAGAAAAGAGTTAATGTTTCAAGCCTGGTATCATTTTTCTTCAGAACTAGGCCGAGATGTTTTGGAGTTTAGAGGAATGCAAGCCTATCTCGTTGAAACATATGAGGGCAAGTGACTGGACACTCAGACTTTGTTTCCTCATTTGCGTGAAAATCGTGGCCTCTTTTGGAATATTGTGTCCGGTTCTGGTCGCCCTGTTCGAGGGAGGATGTTATTAAATTGGAGAGATTTACCAGAATGTTTCCAGGACTGAAGGGTTTGAATTATAAGGAGAAGCTTGATAGGCTGGGACCTTTTCCCCTGGAGTGTAGGAGGTTGGATGACTTTATAGAGGTTTATAAAATCATGAGAGGCATAGATAAAGTGAGTAGAAAAAGTATTTTCCCCTAGGGTGGGAGAGTTCAAAAGCAGAGGGCATATTTTTAAGGTGAAAGATTTAATAGGGTGGAATGAACTGCCAGAGGAAGGGGTAGATGTCGGTTCAGTCACAAGGTTTAACAAGTATTTGGACAGGTAAATGACAGGTTTAACGGGATATGGACCAAACACAGGCAAATGGGTCTAGTTTAGTTTGGATATCTTGGTCAGTGTGGACGTGTTGAATTGAAGGGTCTGTTTCTGTGCTGCATGAATTCATGACTCTATATGGGGAGGGAGGTCTAGAATTTATAAATCCACTTAAACAAGAAAGGGACTCATCTAAGAAGGGAATGAGATAAATACTTTCCTCACTAGGTTGTGAACCTATGGGATTCTCTTCCCTGGCGAGCTGTGAAGGTGGGGCTATTGACAATACTTACAGCAGAGTTAGAGACATTCTGGATTGACAAGGGAGAGAATGGAGGAGACAGGAAATTGGAGATGAAGCTACAATCATGTTCCCAGTGACTAGGAAGAACTGGGAAGTTGGTGGTGGCGGGGTGGGGGTGGGAGTGCGGGGGTGGGGGGGGGGGGGTGCAGGTTTGGAGGGGGCATGATGACTACAGTCTCAGGATATAGGACAGGCCATTTCGGGCTGAAGTAAGGAGAAATGTCTTCACCCAGAGAGTGGGGAGGCTGTGGAATTCTCTACCACAGAAAGCAGTTGAGGCCAAAACATCGAATGGTTTCAAGGAGTTAGATATAGTTCTTGGCGCTAAAGGGTATGGGGAGAGAGTGGAAACAGGGGACTGAGTTTGATGGTCAGCCATGATCATATTGAGTGAGAGAGCAGTTGAAGGGCCGAATGGCTGACTCATTTGCACGAGATAAGAACACTTCAGGTTGCTGGCCGTCTGCCTTTCTCCCCTAAATGTTCACCCCATGAACAGGAGGTATTCCCGGAGGCTGGGAATATTCCTTGCTCTCAATGCTTGGCCCAGCCCCATTCTGCTGGTTCTACAGGAGATGAGTCAGTGTTTACTGTTTCACCAAGGGCAATCCGACACGTTCTCCATGACAACATGCAGCACACACCAGGGAGTGGCTCTCCTCGCCTCACATTGTCAGATGATAATCTGATCCTTTAATTTGATACCATTCACAAAGGAGACTTCTTGTTGACACACCTGAGAATACTGCGCCTGACAATTAAATATTGTGAGCTCTTGAACATTATATTATTTGCTGTTCAATGAACTTTCGGAAAAGGAATGTGTAAAAGGCCCTTTAAAATGTTTCTTTACAATACCATACAATGGAAAAATAACACTTCACTCAGGAATTTGATCATGATGTGGAGGAGCCAGGGTTGGACTGGAATGGACAAGGCTAAAAATCACAAAACACCAGGTCAGACTCCAACAGACAGCGCTCCGAAAGCTAGTGTGCTTCCAAATAAACCTGTTCGACCATAACCTGGTGTTGTGTGATTTTTAATTTGAACATGCTGAATTGTATTTTTCTCTAGATCTTGTGATCCTCGCAACCCCTATGGAGTGAAGATGGGTGTCATAGTAAGTTAATACCTTCATAAGATGTTTATGGTGCATTGAAAGGCCATTTGGCCCATCATCTCCATGTTGGCTGAGAATCGAGTGACGCTGACTAATTCCACTTTCCAATATTTGGTCTGTTAGTCCTGCAGGTTACCTCAGTTGAGGTACTAAAAAACAGACACCTTTTCAACACATCAAGGGTTTCTGCCTCTGTTCCCCTTTCAGGCACTGAATGTTCCCAGATCTCTACCACCCACTGGGTAAAAAGTATTTCTTCATTCCCACCCCTCCAGCCTTTCCACCAATCACTTTAATCTACGTCTCCTCGACACTGAAGTCTCTGCTAATATAAATAGGTTCCTCCTATCCACTCTCTCCAGGTCCCTCACTATTTAGTCCACCTCAATCAAGTCTCCCCTCGGCCTCCTGTGTTCCAAGGGGACCATCCCCACTCTGTCCAATCTTTCCTCAGAGCTGCATGTTTCCAGGCAGCATCCTGAGAATTCCCCTCTGTCCCCTCTCCAGTGCAGTCACATCCTCCCTGGAAAGAGGTGACCTGAACTGTGCACAGTGCTCAGATTGTGGTCTAACTAGCGATGTGTACAGTTCCAGTATAACCTCCCTGCTCTTATATGCTGTACCCCGGCTCCAAAAGGAAAGGATTCCGTGTGCCTTCGGAACCACCTTATTATCCCGTCCTGCTCCCTCCAGCAACCTGTGAACGTTCACTCCAAGGTCCCTCACTCCCTCCACACCTCTCAGTAATCTCCCGTTTATTGAGGTTTCCTTCACTTGTTTGACGTTCCCAAATGCATCACCTCATACTTCTCAGGATTGAATTCCACGCGCCTACCCACCTGACCAATCCATCGACACCTTCCTGCTGTTTCTCTTTTCACTATCTCCCAAGCGGCCAATTTTTACATGGTCTGCAAACATCCTGATCATCACAGGATTGTAACAACACAGAAGGAGGCCAGTTGTGTCTCTTCCGCCATTGGATGAGCTCATGGCTGATCTGTGCCCTAACTCCATATCCCTGCCTTGGACCATATCCCTCGATACCCTTGCTTAATAAAAATTTGTTTATATCTGAGTTAAATTTAACAGTTGAATTAGCATTGCCTGCTGTTTGAGGAAGAGGATTCCAAACATTTCCTACTGTTTGCCTGTCAAAGTGCTTTCGAACATGTCTCCTGAGTGATCTGACTTTAATTCTCACATTGTGCCTTTGGTTCTAGAAACTTCAACCAATGGAAATAATTTATCATTATCTACTCTGTCTTTCCATCTTAATATCCTGAAGACCTTGATTAGATCACCCTGTAACCATTTAAATTCTAAGGAATAATTGTCATATATTTCCTCGAAACCTAACGCGTGAAGTCCAAGCATCATCCTTGTGAACATGTGTTGAACTCCTTCCAGGGCCAAAACGTCCTTCCTTCGGTGTGCTGCCCAGATCTACTCACAGTACTCTAAGTAAGGTCTAACTAGGGTTTGTATAACTGCAGCATAACATCTGCAATCCCTATACTCCAGCCCTTTGGATATGAAAGCCTGCATTCTATTAGCCGTTCTGAGCATTTTCGGCACTCATCCATAGCATTTTAAAGAGCTAAGCACCCGAACCTCCAACTCTCATAGGACATCTCAACTCTTTGAGTTTCTGCCTTTACCGCAAACCTGAGAGTTTAAATTTTCTCAGTGCCAAAGAAAATGTAGATTTTGACCCAAACTCTCCTGGTTAGAAGTTTGACAAACTAAGCCCTTCTTCTGAGATAACTGCTCTCTCACTTGTCCTGAAAACCTTCTAAAAGAGAAACTAAACCTGTTTCTAAACTGAACACTGAAAATCTTTAGAACTGAATTGAAAATGCATATATATTTCTCATCACAGATTCTTCTGAACTGAAAGCAAAGTTTTATACCTTACGCGTTTCCCCATCATGCCATAAACCCATTAACAGAAGCATCTTTCTACAGAGGCTCAGTAGTGAGCACTGCTGCCTCACAGCACTAAGGACCCAGATTTGATTCTAACCTCGGGCAATCATCTGTGTGGAGTTTGTACATTCTCCCTGTGTCTGCTCGGGTTTCCTCCGGCTGCTCCAGTTTCTTCCCATCGTCCAAAGCTGACCAGGCTAGATGGATTAACCATGGAAAATGTAGTGAAGGGGGTGGGTTCCTCTCAGGAGGTTTGGTATGGCCTGATTTATTGTTTCCTTTCTTCTGGCAAATGTTGGATGTAAACCACTGACTCAGAAGGACTTAACCTTATTTTTATTTTTAAAATAATCCTTAACAGAAGCAACTAATATAGAGTCATAGAGATCTATAGCACAGGGAAAGGCTATTTGACCCATCAAACTTCACTCGTCACAAACAGCCACCTAACTGTTCTAATCCCATTTCCCAGCAGTTGGCCCAGAATCTTGGAATCACAAGGGCATATCTAAATCTGTTTTCAACGCTCTGAGGGTTCCTGCCTCACAGGCAGTGAGGTCCATATTCTCCATCATCCTCTGGGTGAAGAATCCTTCTTCACTTCCCCTATAAACCTCCTGTCCCTTCCCTTAAAGCTATGCTCCTGGTCATTGATTCCCCTATCAATGGGGAATGATCCTTCCTGTCTGCCCTATATCCCTCAGAATTTGCTCCATCTCAATCATGACCACGTCAGTTGGCTTTACTCCAAGGGAAACAACAACCCCTCTGCCCCATGTGTCCAAACTGTCTTCTCAACTAAAGCTCCATACTCATCTGTCTTTATTCCAAAATCCAAGTTCCAAAAGTGATGTTGGAACTGATGTTCATCAGACCCCACTGCTCCTCATCTCTAATTTCTTTCAGATTTACAATCATTGGAGGATCTCTCTGCTCCTCAAATTTTGAATCCTAAACCATCCTTGAGTTCACCACCTGAGAGCCCTTGCTGTGCAATATTCTCCCTAAATCTAGTCATAGTCACAGAGATGTACAGCATGGAAACAGACCTTTCAGTCCAACCCGTCCATGCCGACCAGATATCCCAACCCAATCTAGTCCCACCTGCCAGCATCCTGCCCATATCCCTCCAAACCCTTCCTATTCATATACCCATCCAAATACCTCTTAAATGTTGCAATTGTACCAGCCTCCACCACATCCTCTGGCAATTCATTCCATACACGCACCACCCTCTGAGTGAAAAAGTTGCCCCTTAGGTCTCTTTTATATCTTTCCCCTCTCACCCTAAACCTATGCCCTCTTGTTTTGGACTGGCCCATCCCAGGAAAGAGACTTTGTCGATTTATCCTATCCATGCCCCTCATGATTTTATAAACCTCTATAAGGTCAACCTCTCCAACTCCACTTACTTTATGCTGTTCCTTAGAACAATACATTGACTAAGTGGCTGTAAGATCTCCTTGTGGTTTGACCTAGATGCTGCCTCATCAGTTTGTTTCTTTGCTCAAGCCAGAACTTGTTTCTTCTCACACCACACCACGACATGTTCCAACTCTTTGAGTTAGAATTATAATTGTTCTTGACTGAGTTGTCTTCCAGTAAACTGGAGCCGCTGCAGTTTGTCTGAACTGACTGCACTCGATTCCCATGCAGAAAGGCAAGATTCAAAGCCTGATTATAGAACGGAGATCACAATCTCGATTAACACACACTTTGATCGTAAACAAATTAAAATAGGTGGTACAATTCTGTAGAGAGCACAGGAAGGCAGGGACCTGGGTGTATATATGTGTAGATCACGGGAGGCGATGTCTTAACAGCATTTTTGCAAGATTATTAATCCAGTAACTCAGGTAATATTCAGGGTTCAAACCTCACCAAGGTGATTAAAAACAAAGATCAGCAATTAAAAATCTATTGATGATCATGAATCCATTGCTGATTGTTGGAAAAATTCACCTGGTTCACTAAAGTCCTTTAGGGAAGGAAATCTTTTGTCCTTACCTGGTCTAGCCTACATGTGACTCCAGATTCAGAGCAGGTTGATTCTCAAAGTGGCCTCAAAAATGGCCTTGCAAGCCACTCAGATGAAGGGCAGCTAAAGACGGGCAATGAATACTGGGTAGCCAGAGATTCCCCCACTCCCCCCCCACCCCCCTGCCCCCACACCCCCACCCCCCCAAACCCCCCTCACTGTCCAAAAGTCAGTAAAAACCAAAGGAAGGTAGTTTATATCTTTCCCCTCTCACCCTAAACCTTTGCCCTCTTGTTTTGAACTTGCCCACCCCAGGCACGAGACACTTGTTAGGTCTCAGCTGAAGTTTTGTGTACAGTTGTGGATGCATTATGGGAAAGATGTGAATGCATTGGAGAGAGAGAGAGAGAGAGAGAGAGAGAGAGAGAACAGAGGCTGTTTACAGAAGGTAGCTCACCACTCTCTCAAGGGCAACTGGAAATAAGCAATAAATGTTGGCCCAGCTGGTGATGCCCACATGCAGTCAGTGTATTTGCAAAGCACTCCCTCCAGCTGCACTGAGAGAAATCAGCCAGGATTCAATGGTAACAAGCCTTGACCTGAATCTGAGAGTAAAAAGTGAGGTCTGCAGATGCTGGAGATCAGAGCTGAAAATGTGTTGCTGGTTAAAGCACAGCAGGTTGGGCAGCATCCAAGGAACAGGAAATTCGACGTTTCGGGCCAGAGCCCTTTTCTCCTCATTCCTGATGAAGGGCTCTGGCCCGAAACATCGAATTTCCTGTTCCTTGGATGCTGCCTAACCTGCTGTGCTTTAACCAGCAACACATTTTCAGCTCTGAATCTGAGATGCAACAGAGTTACTGAGCCCTGAGACTGGTCTGCTTCGTTCAGCCAAGATCCTCAGCGTATCTAGTCATGTGACCAGTTGCTTTGTGTAAGTGATTTCTCCTGACTGTTTACACTGGAGAAACATTCAGCAGTGATTGACCGTGAAGCTCTTTGTGATGTCCTCATGCCATAACATACCCTTTCTGAAGTCCTTCCCTCAGACCAATACAGATGTGTTCGCCCAATCCCCTGCACTGTCAGTCAGGTATTGCACAATGATCTGTTTTTGTTCTGCCTGCTTTAAAAAGAGATCAAAGGAATCTCAAGTCTGTGAGTCATCCAAAGGTGTGGAATCTGAAACTATCTCTCATTGTAGACCGGGAGCTCTGAAACTGAATTGGTTCTGCAGTGCAATCCTGGCACAGTGTCAGATCAAATCACATCAAGATCCGTTTGAAGAGTGCAAAGGTGTATTTGAAAAAAAAATCTTACCTATTTTTGAATAATTTCCTGCAACGTAGAGGTCACTGGCAAGGTTAGTGTTTGTTGGTGTAAAAAATGAGGTCTGCAGATGCTGGAGATCACAACTGCAAATGTGTTGCTGGTTAAAGCACAGCAGGTTAGACAGCATCCAAGGAATAGGAAATTCGACGTTTCGGGCATAAGCCCTTCATCAGGAATGAGGAGAGTGTGCCAAGCAGGCTAAGATAAAAGGTAGGGAGGAGGGACTTGGGGGAGGGGCGATGGAGATGTGATAGGTGGAAGGAGGTCAAGGTGAGGGTGATAGGCCCGAGTGGGGTGGGGGCGGAGAGGTCAGGAAGAAGATTGCAGGTTAGGAGGGTGGTGCTGAGTTGAGGGAACCGACTGAGACAAGGTGAGGGGAGGGGAAATGAGGAAACTGGAGAAATCTGAGTTCATTCCTTGTGGTTGGAAGGTTCCCAGGCGGAAGATGAGGCGCTCCTCCTCCAGCCGTCGTGTTGTTATGTTCTGCCGGTGGAGGAGTCCAAGGACCTGCATGTCCTCGGTGGAGTGGGAGGGAGAGTTAAAGTGTTGAGCCACGGGGTGGTTGGGTTGGTTGGTCCGGGCGTCGCAGAGGTGTTCTCTGAAGCGTTCCGCAAGTAAGCGGCCCGTCTCCCCAATATAGAGGAGGCCACATCGGGTGCAGCGGATGCAATAGATGATGTGTGTGGAGGTACAGGTGAACTTGTGGCGGATATGGAATGATCCCTTGGGGCCTTGGAGGGAAGTGAGGGAGGAAGTGTGGGCGCAAGTTTTACATTTCCTGCGGTTGCAGGGGAAGGTGCAGGGGGTGGAGGTTGGGTTGGTGGGGGGTGTGGACCTGACGAGGGAGTCACGAAGAGAGTGGTCTTTGCGGAATGCTGATAGGGGAGGGGAGGGAAATATATCCCTGTGGTGGGGTCTGTTTGGAGGTGGTGGAAATGACGGCGGATGATACGTTGTATACGGAGGTTGGTGGGGTAGTAGGTGAGAACCAGTGGGGTTCTGTCTTGGTGGCAGTTGGAGGAGCGGGGCTCAAGGGCGGAGGAGCGGGAAGTGGAGGAGATGCGGTGGAGGGCATCGTCGATCACGTCTGGGGGGAATCTGCGGTCCTTGAAGAAGGAGGCCATCTGGGCTGTGCGGTGTTGGAACTGGTCCTCCTGGGAGCAGATGCGGTGGAGACGAAGGAATTGGGAATATGGGATGGAGTTTTTACAGGGGACAGGATGGGAGGAGGTGTAGTCCAGGTAGCTGTGGGAGTCAGTCCGTTTATAGTAGATGTCTGTGTTGAGTCGGTCGCCCGAGATAGAAATGGAAAGGTCTAGGCCCGTGTTTGTTGGTTTCTCTCAAAGTGAGGCCAACTCATACAGCCACAAATTTCCAGATGGTGAGAAGGAGCACCTTGAGACCAACTCGCTCATTCTGTTCTGTTTCTCTTTGTGGTGCCTTGATACAACTGAGTGTCTCACTTGGCTATCACAGCCATATTTCTGTGGGTCTGAAGTCACATGTAGGCCAGACCCAACCAGGACAGCAGATTTCCTTCTCTGATAGATGGGTTTTACAACAATTGACAATAGCTTCATGGTTACCATCAGAGTAGCTTTAACTTTCCAAATTTTATTAAATGCCTGGCAATGATAATCTCCAATGAGAGAAATTTTTTTGATTTTGAATTTCTTTGACATTCAGTGGTGTTACCATCAATGTATCCCTCACTATCAACATCCTGGAGATGACCAAGGTGAAAGTGGGTACTGCAGATGCTGGAGAATAGAGTCAAGATTAGAGTGGTGCTGGAAAAGCACAGCAGGTCAAGGCAGCATCCGTGGAGCAGGAGAATTGACGCTTTGGGCAAAAGCCTTTCATCAGGAATTATCAGTAACCAGAAAATGATTGTCTCATAAATACAATGGCTACAAGAGCAGGTCAGAGGCTAGGAATACTGTGGTAAGTAACTGACATCCCAAAGCCTGTCCACCATCTGCAAGGTGTAAGGCAGGAGTGTGATAGAATACTCCCACTTGCCTGGATAGGGACAACCCCTATAGTAGATGTCAGCATCCAAAGCACTGTGCACAACACTGACCACTATACTTACAGAAGGATGTTAATGTGTTAATGTTAATATGAAGTGAATGAATTGCCTTATGAGGAGAGGCTAGACAGGGCTGGGGCCTGGGTCCTCTGGAATTTAGAAAGGTCAGATGTGACTGAATTGAAACATGTAAACTCCTGAGGGGATGTGGATGTGGAAAGTATGTTTCCTCTTGTGGGAAAATCTAGAATTAAGGAGTCATTGTTTAAAATTAAGGGTTGCCCATTTAAGCGAGAGATGAGGAAACAAGGATTCTCTCAGAAGGTTGTGAGTCTTCAGAATTTTCTTCACAAAAGATGCAAACTCTTCAACTGTTCTAAGGCAGAGGTAGATAAGTTCTTGATTCACAGGGATAAAAGATTATCTGGGAGCTGAATGTAGAGCTGAGGTTAAAATCAGATCAGCCTTCTTTTTATTGAATGGCATAGCAGGATTGAAGGGCTGAGTGGCCTACTCAGGATCCTCCTTCATGTGTTTGTATAACTGACTTACAGGACATTGGTGAGACAACTTTTGGAACACAATTCTGTAATAATGCTGTTAACTTGAGAGAGTGCAGAAAAGATTTACAAGGATGTTGCCAGGGTTGGAGGGTTTGAGCTAGAGGGAGAGGTTGAGTAGGCTGGGGCTGTTTTCCCTTGAGCGTCGGAGGCTGAGGGATGACTGCATAGAGGTTTATAAGATCATGGGACGTGTGGATAGTGTAAATTGACAAGGTCTTTTCCCTGGGGTGGGGGAATCCAAAGCTAGAGGACATAGGTTTAGGGTGAGTGGGGAAAGATATAAAAGAGACCTAAGGGGCAACTTTTTCACACAGAGGGTGGTATGTGTATGGAATGAGCTGCCAGAGGAAGTGGTGGAGGCTGGTACAATTGCAACATTTAAAAGTCATCTGGATATATGAATAGGAAGGATTTTGGAGGGATATGGGCCAAATGCTGGCAAATGGGACGAGATTAATTTAGGATGTCTGGTTGGCATGGATGAGTTGGACCAAAGGGCCTGTTTCTGTGCCTCTATGACTGTGTTGCGTTTAATGGCCCTCTAAATGAGCTTAAGCCACAAAATTTTATGACATTGTTGCAAGTGTTTCTAGAATAAGACTCACTTAATTTCAGCAGTTATTCTGGTCTGTGGGTTATCTGTAGTGCAGTGACAGTGCTATCAGTTGTGTGCTTGATTCCTCGGGGACAGCAGCAGCACTCTGTACATGAGGGAGATGGGCTGCCTCGATGGTGTTTCTCAGTAATCTACCACAGTCAGACCGCAGCCAGCCCTGGGGACCTATCAGAAAAGAAATCCAATGAGGATTCCAAACCACAAACTAACGGCAAGCCCGGTTCTCCCATGAGGTATTTCACAACATTTGCATTATCTGCCTTCCTGCTAGCAGGAATATCCAATTTTCCTGAGCTTCTTCTGTGCAGACAGAAAGGATATGCAGATACTTTGCACCTTTTTCTGCCTCACAAAATAGTTGACAGCCATGAGAACTCCACAGCTGAAAGTGTGTTGCTGGAAAAGCGCAGCAGGTCAGGCAGCATCCAAGGAGCAGGGGAGTCGACGTTTCGGGCATGAGCCCTTCTTCAGGAATCAACACAATCTCCAGCAACACATTTTTCAGCTCTGATCTCCAGCATCGGCGGTCCTCACTTTCTCCATGAGAACTCCACAGCCTACTCCACTCAATATTGAGCTCAACAATGTTGGGGGTTGAAGCCTCTTCCTCCCATGTCCTTACCCACACACACCAGGCCTTGTTATCACATGGTCTGCTATTGAACACCACCAATTGTTAACCACTGATAGTTATTCATTTTCTTAGATTGATTGTTATCTGCTCCTTTGTCTGTTCTACTGTTCTGCTGTGTCTTTGGGCTGTTTCTCCACCTATCATTTACTCCTTAATCCCTCCTCTCACCTTCTCTTCTGCATGAACAACATTTACTGAGTGACCATCAGTTTAGAGGAAAGGTCGCTGGCCCTGAAACATTAAGCTTTGCCAGCAATTTCTGCTTTTGTTTCTGATTTCCAGCGTCCGCAGTTCTTTTGGTTTTTATTTAGCTGACAGCTGTCCTCTGGTTTATCTTCACGGCAATATCTGGACCGATTTCCCCTGGTTCAAATTTAAACAAAGCTCGGCAGTTAACTGTCAGTCATCATCTAACTGGTGCATTCTCCACGGCAATGTCTCTACCAATCAGAGTTCACTTGACACTCTCCTCTCACAGTATAAAATGCTGTTTCCCTTTTGTTTGATGTCCTTGTGAGTGTTTTAATAGGTGCAAGGCAAAACACAGTGACCCCTGGAATCTTTCCTCAGCAGGACATACGCATAAAGAAGTGAATGTAGAATGTGGAGAGGTAGGAGCCATTCCGAACAAGGGCATGAACACAGAGACCTGGGATCACAGTTATTAAAGATGACAGGGCATGTCAAGGAAACTTGTAAGATCCTGGGCTTTATAAAATGAGGCACAGAGTAGAAGTGAGAAAGTTAGACTGAGTCTTTATAAAACACTAGGCCAGCCTGAGCTAAAATATTTAGTTTTTATTCATTCACAGGATGAGAGCCTGCATTTATTGCCCAGAGGTCAGTAAAGACATTGGCTGTGGGTCTGGAGTCACATGTAGGCCAGACCTGGTAAGGATGGCAGTTTCCTTCCCGAAAGAGTGTTAGTGAACCAGATGGGGTTTTCCAACAGTCAACTCATGGTCATTATTCGACTCTTAGTTCTAGATTTTTACTGAAGTTAAATTCCAACGTTCAAACCCACGCCCCCAGAACATTACTTGGGTCTCTAGAGTAATCCTCCAAACGGACAACGTATCATCCACCGTCATTTCCGCCACCTCCAAACGGACCCCACCACCAAAGATATATTTCCCTCCCCTCCCCTATCAGCGATCCGCAAGGACCACTCCCTTCGTGACTCCCTCGTCAGATCCACACCCCCCACCAACCCAACCTCCACCCCCGGCACTTTCCCCTGCAACCGCAGGAAATGTAAAACTTGCGCCCACACCTCCACACTCACTTCCCTCCAAGGCCCCAAGGGATCCTTCCATATCCGCCACAAGTTCACCTGTACCTCCACACACATCATCTATTGCATCCGCTGCACCCGATGTGGCCTCCTCTATATTGGGGAGACAGGCCGCTTACTTGCGGAACGCTTCAGAGAACACCTCTGGGCCGCCCGGACCAACCAACCCAACCACCCTGTGGCTCAACACTTTAACTCTCCCTCCCACTCCACCGAGGACATCAGGTCCTTGGACTCCTCCACCGGCAGAACATAACAACACGACGGCTGGAGGAGGAGCGCCTCATCTTCCGCCTGGGAACCCTCCAACCACAAGGTATGAATTCAGATTTCTCCAGTTTCCTCATTTCCCCTCCCCCCACCTTGTCTCAGTCGGTTCCCTCAACTCAGCACCGCCCTCCTAACCTGCAATCTCCTTCCTGACCTCTCCGCCGCACCCCCTCTCCGGCCTATCACCCTCACCTTGACCTCCTTCCACCTATCACATCTCCATCGCCCCTCCCCCAAGTCCCTCCTCCCTACCTTTTATCTTAGCCTGCTTGGTTACTCTCTCTCATTCCTGATGAAGGGCTTATGCTCGAAACGTCGAATTCCCTATTCCTGAGATGCTGCCTGGCCTGCTGTGCTTTGACCAGCAACACATTTTCAGCTGTGATCTCCAGCATCTGCAGACCTCATTTTTTATCTCTAGAGTAATGGTCCAGTGATAATACCACTCAGTCCTTACCTCCCTGGTAGTCCAGTTATGGGCAACATAACTTTGGGAAGGACGTGAGGCCATGACAGTGCTCCAGGAGGGAGGGACTCCCGGTCCATGGATAGGATGGGGAAGCAGGGATTAAGCTTTGGTAAAAACAATGACTGCAGATGCTGGAAACCAGATTCTGGATTAGTGGTGCTGGAAGAGCACAGCAGTTCAGGCAGCATCCAAGGAGCAGCGAAATCAACGTTTCGGGCAAAAGCCCTTCATCAGGAATAAAGGCAGTGAGCCTGAAGCGTGGAGAGATAAGCTAGAGGAGGGTGGGGATGGGGAGAGAGTAGCATAGAGTACAATGGGTGAGTGGGGGCGGGGATGAAGGTGATAGGTCAGGGAGGAGAGGGTGGAGTGGATAGGTGGAAAAGAAGATAGGCAGGTAGGACGAGTCATGGGGACAGTGCTGAGCTGGAAGTTTGGAACTAGGGTGAGGTGGGGGAAGGGGAAATTAAGCTTTGCTTTAAGGGAGCAATCCTGGCTTCCCCAGTCACTACGAGCAGTCCCTGATTCCTGGCATTATTGCTGCAAGTTCGCTCTGTTCCCTCTGAAAAACATCCACTTGTTAAAGTGTGGTGTCATGAACTAAAAGCAAAACCATGGGTGAGATTGAGTCAGTGTTTTATAAAAGATTGATCAAAACTTTTTAGCTTTTACTGCCCTCTGTCTGTAAAGGCTTGGTTCCCATGAGTTTTTAAAAAACTTCTATTTGGTTGTGCTGTCACTAAGTGCAGAGATTGTTTTGCACATGAGCCCTGTGTGCACTGTTACTTTATGACTTCACAATGGGCTGTAATGGGCTGTAACGGATCACAGGATACACCTCCCAGAGTTACAGTTCCTGCTTTCAGAATAAAATGCTTAAAGTTTACAATAGTGGCTGTACAAGATGTTGGTGAGACCACTTTTGGAATATTGCGTGCAATTCTGGTCTCCTTCCTATCTGAAGGATGTTGTGAAACTTGAAAAGGTTCAGAAAAGATTTACAAGGAAGTTGCCAGGGTTGGAGGATTTGAGCTATAGAGAGAGGCTGAACAGGCTGGGGCTGTTTTCCCTGGAGCGTCGGAGGCTGAAGGGTGACCTTACAAAGGTTTATAAAACCATGAGGGGCATGGATGGGATAAATAGACAACGTCTTTTCTCCGAGATCGGGGAGTCCAGAACTAGAGGGTATAGGGTAGTGTGAGAGGGGAAAGATGTAAAAGGGACCTAAGGGGCAACTTTTTCATGTAGAGGGGGTGTGTATGGAATGAGCTGCCAGAGGATGTGGTGGAGGCTGGTACAATTGCAACATTTAAAAGGCATTTGGATGGGTATATGATTAGAAAGGGTTTGGAAGGATATGGGCTGGGTGCTGGCAGGTGGGACTAGATTGGGTTGGGATATCTGGTCGGCATGGACGAGTTGGACTGAAGGGTCCGTTTTCGTGCTGTGCATATCGATGAGCAACCTGATGAAGGAGCGTCGCTCCGAAAGCTAGTGCTTCCAAATAAACCAGTTGGACCATAACCTGGTGTTGTGTGATGTTTAAATTTGTCCACCCCAGTCCAACACTGGCTGCTCCACAATATATTTTAACGCTGTTTTGCCAGGTAGGGCTCTCAAAGAGTCACAGTTGGATGGTTACACCTGAAACGTTGACTCCTCCACTTCCTGATGCTGCCTGACTTGCTGTGTTCGTCCAGCCTCCTGCTTGTCCACAGCTGGAATTGCAGCTACTGCTGTTAATTTCAATAAAGGCACAACCTACATCAGCAAAGCCTTGTGGCTCAGTCGGTAGTGTCCATGACTCTGGGTCAGAGGGTCATAATGTGGCCCAACACACTGACTGTGGTTGTGTCACAAGTACACAGGCTGGTTAAGAAGGCCTTCATTGATCTGATGATCGAGTGCAGGAGTTGGGATTTGGAGACAGTGAGGACTGCAGATGCTGGAAAGTTAGAGCTAATCAAGTGTGGAGCTGGAAAACGCACAGCAGCAACAAGGGGAGCAGGAGAGCCAACGTTTCGTGTCAGGGCCCTTCATCAGGACTGAATTTCACGTTGCAGGTGTACACAGCGTTGGTGAGGCTGCTTTTGGGGTTCTGCATGCAGGTCTGTTACAGGAAGGATATAATCAAATTGGAGAGGGTTCAGAAGAGAGTTACCATGGTGTTGCCAGGATTGGAACGATTGCGTTATAAGGCGAGGCTGGATTGGCTGGGGCGATTTTCATTGGAGTGTAGGAGGCTGAGGGGTGACCTGATAGAGGTTCATGAAATTATGAGGGACGTCGATAAAGTGAATAGCAAAGGCCTTTTCCCGAGGGCAGGGGAGTTCAAAAATAAAAAGCATAATTTTTAAATGAGGGGAGAAAGATTTAAAAGGGACCCGGAGGACAGATTTCTCACCCAGCGAGGGATTCATGTGTGGAATGAGCTGCCAGAGGAAGTGGTATATGCAGGTACAGTTACACCATTTATAAGACATTTGGATGGGAACATGGATAGGAAAGGGTTAGAGAGACCTGGTACACAGACAGACAAATAAGACAATTAACTAGGGAAACTTGGTCAGCATGGATGGGTTGGATCATAGGGTCTGTTTCCATGTTGTATGACTCAATAACTCTATCAGAAGGACATGCTGATGTGCCCAATGAAGGTGACAGGTGTAATCGAGTCTCCAGCTGAAAATGTGTTGCTGGAAAAGCGCAGCTGCTCAACCAGCATCCAAGGAGCAGGAGAATCGATGTTTCGGGCCTGAGACCTTCTTCAGGAATAGAGTCTCCAGGTCAGGCAAGCGTGATCCAAACAGAAACTGCACAGTTGGGGGTGAAAGTACTGAAGGAGTGCTGCATGTTTGGAGGTAATACGCAGTACTGAGGGAGTGCTGCATGATTGGAGGTGATACTCAGTACTGAGCAAGTGCTGCATGGTTGGAGGTTATACGCAGTACTGAGGGACTGCAGCATGGTTGGAGGTGATACGCAGTATTGAAGGAGTGCTGCATGGTTCTAGCTGACAGTACTGAGGGAGCGCTGCATGGTTGGAGGTGACAGTACTGAGGGAGCGCTGTATGGTTGGAGGTGACAGTACTGAGGGAGCGCTGTATGGTTGGAGGTGACAGTACTGAGGGAGCGCTGCAGGGTTCAAGGCGATAGTACTGAGGGAGCGCTGCACAGTTCGAGGTGACAATAAGGAGGGAGTGCTGCATGGTTGGAAGTGACAGTACTGAGGGAGTGCTGCATGGTTGGAGGTGACAGTAATGAGGGAGTTCTGTGCAGTTGGAGATGACAGTACTGAGGGAGTTCTGCACGGTTGCAGATGACAGGACTGAGGGAGTGCTGCACAGTTGAAGGTGACAGTACTGAGGGAGCGCTGCACAGTTGGAGATGACAGTACTGAGGGAGTGCTGCACAGTTGAAGGTGACAGTACTGAGGGAGCGCTGCACAGTTGGAGATGACAGTACTGAGGGAGTGCTGCACAGTTGAAGGTGACAGTACTGAGGGAGCGCTGCACAGTTGGAGATGACAGTACTGAGGGAGTGCTGCACAGTTGAAGGTGACAGTACTGAGGGAGCGCTGCACAGTTGCAGATGACAGGACTGAGGGATTTCTGCACGGTTGAAGGTGACAGTACTGAGGGAGTGCTGCATGGTTGGAGGTGACAGTACTGAGGGAGTGCTGCACAGTTGGAGATGACAGTACTGAGGGAGTGCTGCACAGTTGAAGGGGATAGTTCTGAGGGATTGCTGCTCGGTTGGTTGTCTGTGGGTTTCTGAGTGCGGTTTGGTTGCTGTAATTTCCACTTCTCAGTAAGTGGAGTTTTTTTCAAAGATCATGATGGCCCTCCAGTGGTGAATATCGCTCTGTTCAGGATCTGCTCAGATGAGGAACTGACGGGCACTTGGAAGTACTCAAGGATGTCCTCATAAGAACGGGGTACGATGGTCAACTCATCGACTGCCAGTTGTGACGTGCCACAGCGAGGAACCGTAATGCCACCTGCTGCAATCGACAGGGTACCCTTCACTGTCCAGTCTTACCAGGAGCCAAAAAAACTATGCCATGTTGGTCACAGCCTCCAACACAGTATCAATGTGGATGAGCGCCTCACCATAACATTCCCCTGCCTCCACTTCTCACCTTTAAACAACCACCAAACCTCAAACAGACCATTATTCGCAGCAAACTGCCCAGCTTTCAGGACAACACCATACAATCCTGTCATGGTAGATACGGCAAGATGTGTCAGAGTGTGGGCATGGATACCACTATTACACATGGGGACACCTCCCACCATGTATGTGGCAGGTAAATATGTGACTTGGCCAACGTTGTCTATGTCATACACTGCAGGCAAGGATGCCCTGAGGCATGGTACATTGGTGAGACCGAACAGAGCCTATAGCAATGGATGAATGGGCAGCGCACAACAATCCCTCCCAGTCAGAGAACACTTCAGTGGTTTGGGACATTCGTCCTCGGACCTTCAGGTGACCATCCTCCAAGGTGGACAGGCAACAACGCAGAGTGTCTGAGCAGAGGCTGATGGCCAAGTTTGGTAGCCATGGGGATGGCCTCAACTTGGACCTGGGGATCATGTCACACTACAGGTGACCCCACTGTACCACACACACACACACACACACACACACACACACACACACACACACACACACACACACACACACAAACACATACACTCACACATACACACATACACCGACATACAAAGGCACACACACACAGACACACCGACACTTACAGACACACACATATACAGACACACACACACACATAGACACACCCTCCCACAGTCCCACACACCCACGCAGACCCTCTCTCATACACAAGCTCTCTCTCATACGCTCACACATACACTCACACATGCACACTCTCTCACCCAGACTTATACCCCTTTACGCTCACACACATACACACAATCTCTCACAGACACTCATAACACAACCACCCCCCCCCCCCCCCCCCCCCCCCCCCCCCCCCACACACACACATATAAGTTTGTGGGGTGAATTTGTACTTACAGAATTAATTTTATTTTGCTCAAAAACTGCATGAATCCATGTAAGATTCTGTAAATCCCTTTTTTAGATGAGAATCAGTCTGAACACTAGGTCACAGACAGCCTCACACAGGGCACCTCACACCTTCAATGTAATATCTGAGCTGACGTGGTACCTATTGTCAAAGTTCACTTGAGAATGTAACTTTAAAACATTTCTGCAATTTACATATGAAAGAACTGAAGCCAATATGGTCATTCTAAAAGATGAGAGACTTAACAAACAATCCAGGTCTTTTTCAATATATAATTTCAGTTATATCACACTGTAAACTTTTGCTCTAAATTCTGTGCCTTATGATCTTATACTCCACAACCACTTGATGAAGGAGCAGCGCTCTGAAAGCTAGTGCTTCCAAATAAACCAGCGGGACTGGTGTTGTGTGAATTTTGACTCTGTTCAGCCTAGAAACCTCCTGACTACTGCCTGATCTGTTTAGTATCAATATTGGAGTGTTCATGAAGGGTGCTATATGAATGTACATTCCGTCACCCCCAAGAAAAAATCAGGAATGACATGGAACTCAGATAAAATGACCCAAACTTTCAGAATGAATGAAATGGTTATTTGTAATGATATGAAGATTATGTTTTTGGATTCTTCTTAAAGTGATAGAGTGATATTGTGGATACTCGTAGAATCAGACAGCACGGAAACAGACCCTTTGGTCCAACCAATCCATGCTGACCATAATCCCAAATTAAACTCGTCCCATCTGTCTGTTTGCTCATATCCTTCCAAAATTTCCTATTCATTTACTTATCTAATGTCTTTTAAACATTGTAACTGCGCATCCACCACTTTCCAAACATGAGCCACTCTCTGTATAAAAAACTTGCCCTTTATATGTTTTTAAAGTCTTTCTTTGCTCACTTTAAAAGTATGCCCCCTAGTTTTGAACACTCCCGCCCTCAGGAAAATACCCTTGTCATCCATCTTATCTATGCCCCTCATGATTTTATAAACCTTGATAAGGTCTCCCCTCAACCTCTTACCTCCAGCGAAGAACGTCCCAGGCTATCCACTCTACGTTTATATCACAAACCCTCCAGTCCTGGCAACATCCTGGTAAAACTTTTCTGAATCCTCTCCAAATTAATAATACCCTTTCTCAAATAGGGTGACCAGAACTGCACACTGTACTCCAGCAGAGGTCTCACCAACATCCTATACAGACAACCTCAATGTGACATCCCAACTCCTATACTCAGTGGTCTGAGCATTGAAGGCAAGCGTGCTAGATGCTTCCTTAACCGTCCTGCCTACCCAAAACACACAGGGGAGATGGTTACATTAGTCACTCCCAATCCATAGAAACTGTTCCAAAAACTATAGATTCTTGAAAGATGATGATTTTGAGTTGAGCACAAGAGGTACAGTTACTAAGTTTGCAGATGACACCAACATTGGAGGTGTAATGGACAGTGAAGAAGGTTACCTCAGATTACAACAGGATCTTGATCAGATGGGCCAATGGGCTGAGAAGTGGCAGATGGAATTTAGTTTCGATAAATGTGAGGTGCTGCTTTTTGGGAAAACAAATCTTAACAGGACTTATACACTTAATGGTAAGGTCCTAGGGAGTGTTGCTGAGCAAAGCGATTTTGGAATGCAGGATCATAGCTCCTTGAAAGTGGAGTCGCAGATAGATAGGATAGTGAAGAAGGCGTTTGGTATGCTTTCCTTTATTGGTCAGAGTATTGAATACAGGAGTTGGCAGGTCATGTTGCAGCTGTACAGGACATTGGTTAGGCCACTTTTGGAATATTTCATGCAATTCTGGTCTCCTTCCTATCGGAAAGATTTTGTGAAACTTGAAAGGGTTCAGAAATGATTTACCAGGATATTGCCAGAGTTGGAGGATTTGAGCTGTGGGGAGAGGCTGAACAGGCTGGGGCTGCTTTCCATGGAGCGTCGGAGGCTGAGGGGTGACCTTATAGAGGTTTATGAAATCATGAGAGGCATGGTTAGGGTAAATAGACAAAGTCTGTTCCCTGGTGTGGGGGAGTTCACAACTAGAGGGCATAGGTTTAGGGTGAGAGAGGAAAGATATAAAAGAGACCAAAGAGGCAACCTTTTCACCCAGAGGGTGGTACGTGTATGGAATGAGCTGTCAGAGGAAGTGGTAGAGGCTGGTACGATTGCAACATTTAAAGGCATCTGGAATGGGTATATGAATAGGAAAGATTTGGAGGGATATGGGCCGGGTGCTGGCAGGTGGGACAAGATTGGGTTGGGATATCTGGTCGGCATGGACGGGTTGGACCGAAGGGTTTGTTTCCGTGCTGTACATCGCTATGACTCTATGACTCTATGATCACCAATACATCCAACATTTCTAGGAGCATATGCTTAAGTGTCATCCCTCTCAGTAACCTTCCCTAATTTGTCATCACCAGCTCACCCCTCCTACCAATGTAGTTTCCTCTATTTAGATTCAGGACCCTGGTCTCAGAATCAGTTACATCATTTTCGATATTTATTAGGAATCCTATCATCTTGTAGTCACTCTTCCCCAAGAGGTCTCACACAATTATATTGCCAATTATTCTTTTCTTGTTACACAATACTCAGTCTAGGATGGTCTGTTCTCGAGTTGATTTCTCGATGTATTGATCCAGACAACCAACTCAAACACAATTCCGGAATTCCTCATTTACAGATGTGTTACTGATTTGATTTCCCCAAATTATATTGAGATTTATGTTGTCCACAATTGGAGATTATTTCTTGCATTTCTAATTTTCTGTTCAATGTCTTTCCAAATTTGGGCCTTAATATACCCCCCATTATCAGTTTCTGTCCGTTGGTATTTCCAAATATCTACTCATACTGATTCTACGTTTCCGAGCTAATATCCTTCATTAAAATGCTGTCTTCAGTTCGCAATGTGACCCACGGTTCCTTTTCCTCTTTGTTCTTACGAAAAGCTGGTTATTCAGTTCCCATCCCTGTTCACCCTGCAGCCATACCCTCCATAACCCCACTGTTATCATAACTATTTATAGCTAGTTGTGTGACTGATTTCATCCACTTCATTGTGAATGCTGCACACGTTAACATGGGTTAGCTCATTTTTGGCGCTAATGGCCTGAGTTCCATTCCTACACCAGCTGAGATGAGTACAAAGATCTGGCTTTCTCCCCCTTGCCCGAAGCGTGCTGACCTTCAGGTTAAACCACCACCAGTTGTCTCTCTCGAAGGACAGAGCTGGACTATCGTGACTTTATTTACTTTTGAGGCACAATGCCATGTGGATTGACTTTTTAATGTTCCTGTTATTATATACTGTGGCTCTGTTTGGTTCTAACCCTGAAACTTTCTGCCCATCTTCGAGGAGAAAGTGAGGACTGCAGATGCTGGAGATCAGAGCTGAAAAATGTGTTGCTGGAAAAGCGCAGCAGGTCAGGCAGCATCCAAAGAGCAGGAGAATCGACGTTTCTCTTTGGATGCTGCCTGACCTGCTGCGCTTTTCCAGCAACACATTTTTCAGCACTTTCTGCCTACCACCCATTCCATCTCTTGTGTTAGTCCATGTTCTGACTCCCTGTATCAGTTCCCATCTTCCTGTCCCTTTGGTTTAAACCCTCCCTTGCCAATAGTCCCCCTGGGGCATCAGTGCCAGTCTTACCTAGGTGTAACCCTCCAGTTTGTACTGGTGCCACCTCCCCCAGAGCCTGGGACAGTGCCTCAGGAACCTGAATCCTCACTCTACACCATGTTCATCCGGAATATCCTACTATTTCTATTCCAACAAGCATGTGATACAGTTAGCCACCCTACATTTTTAATTTGCTTCCTAACTCCATATATTCCGCTTTTAGGATCTTATCTCTTTTTTTTTAACCTTTATCATTGGTACCAAAGCGTACCATGACACCGGTTTTTCACCCTCCCTTTTCTGTAGCCGCTCTGGAACATCCACGAACATTGCTTGTCACTCGTCAGCCTTAGCATGGACATTGTTCAGACCTTGTTGCACTTGGAGAAATTGAGGACGGCAGATGCTGGAGATCAGAGTCGAGAGTGTGTTGCTGGAAAACCTCAGCAGGTCAGGCAGCATCCGAGGAGCAGGAGAGTCAATGGTTCAGGTGAAAGCCCTTCATCAGGAATGGTTTATGATGAATGGTTATGTTGATTCTCCTGCTCCTCGCGTGTTGCACTTGAAGATGGAGTGTTTCAGTATTTGAGGAGTTGCAAGTGGTGCTGAACATTGTGCCATTATTGGGGAACATCTCCACTTCTGGCTTAATGATGGAGGGAAGCAGCTGAGGATGGTTCGGCCTAGGACAATACCCTGAGGAACTCCTGCAGAGATGTCCTGGAACTGAGATGACTGATCTAAAAGTTGAAGTTCTAATTTGGAGAAAGGCCAATTTAAATGGTATTAGGCACGAACTTTCAAAAGCTAATGGGGAGGGGGGGGGCATATGTTTGCAGGTAAAATGGCATCTAGAAAATGGGAAGCCTTCAGAAATGAGATAACGAGAGTGTAGAGACAGTATATTCCAACTATGGCGAAAAGGAAGGCTGGTATGTGTAGGGAATGCTGGATGACGAAAGAAGTTGAGGATTGGTTAAGAAAAAGAAAGAAGCATATGAAAAAGAAAGAAACGTAGAAAGGATAGATCGAGTGAATTCTTAGAAGAGTATAAAGGCAGTAGGAGTATACTTAAGAGTGAAATCAGGAAGGCAAAAAGGGGGATATGAGATAGCTTTGGCAAATGGAATTAAGGAGAATCCA
Source organism: Hemiscyllium ocellatum (assembly GCF_020745735.1). Classification (NCBI taxonomy): domain Eukaryota; kingdom Metazoa; phylum Chordata; class Chondrichthyes; order Orectolobiformes; family Hemiscylliidae; genus Hemiscyllium; species Hemiscyllium ocellatum. The sequence goes on from NC_083404.1 coordinate 136,536,876, forward strand.
AAGGATTTTTACAAACACATTAAGGACAAAAGGGTAACTAGGGAGAGAATTGGGCCTCTCAAAGATCAGCAAGGCAGCATTTGTGTGGAACTGCAGGAGATGGGGGAGATACTATATGAGTATTTTGCATCAGTGTTTCCTGCAGAGAAGGATATGGAAGTTGTAGAATGTGGGGAAATAGATGGTGGCATCTTGAAAAATGTCCATACTACAGAGGAGGAAGTGCTAGATGTCTTGAAACATGCAAAAGTAGATAAATCCCCAGGACCTGATCAGGTGTACCCGAGAACTCTGTCGGAAGCTAGGGAAGTGATTGCTGGGCCTCTTGCTGAGATATTTGTATCATCGATAGTCACAGGTGAGCTGCCGGAAGACTGGAGGTTGGCAAACATGGTGCCACTGTTTAAGAAGGGCAGTAAAGACAAGCCAGGGAACTATAGACCAGTGAGACTGACCTCGGTGGTGGACGAGTTGTTGGAGGGAATCTTGAGGGACAGGATGTACATGTATTTGGAAAGGCAAGGACTAATCAAGGATAGTCAACATGGCTTTGTGCATGGGAAATCATGTCTCATAAACTTGACTGGGTTTTTTGAAGAAGTAGTGAAGAGGATTGATGAGGGCAGAACGGTAGATGTGATCTATATGGACTTTAGTAAGACTCTCGACATGAGAGACTGATTAGCAAGGTTAGATCTCATGGAATACAGGAAGAACTAACCATTTGGATATAGGACTGGCTTGAAGGTAGAAAACAGGCTGGTGGTGGAGGGTTGTTTTTCAGACTGGAGGCCTGTGACCAGTGGAGTATCACAAGGATCAATGCTGGGCCCTCTACTTTTTGTCATTTATGTCAATGATTTGATGTGAGCATAAGAGGTTAAGTTAGTAAGTTTGCAGATGACACCAACATTGGAGGTGTAGTGGACAGCGAAGAGGATTACCTCAGATTACAACAGGATCTTGATCAGATGGGCCAATGGGCTGAGAAGTGGCAGGTGGAGTTTAATTTAGATAAATGCGAGGTGCTGCATTTTGGGAAAGCAAATCTTAGCAGGACTTATACACTTAATGGTAAGGTCCTAGGGAGTGTTGCTGAACAAAGAGACCTTGGAGTGCAGGTTCATAGCTCCTTGGAAGTGGAGTCACAGGTAGATAGGATAGTGAAGAAGGCATTTGATATGCTTTCTTTTATTGGTCAGAGTATTGAGGGCAGGAGTTGGGTCATGTTGTGGCTGTACAGGACATTGGTTAGGCCACAGTTGGAATATTGTGTGCAATTCTGGTCTCCTTCCTATCGGAAAGATGTTGTGAAACTTGAAAGGATTCAGAAAAGATTTACAAGGATGTTGCCAGAGTTGGAGGATTTGAGCTACAGGGAGAGGCTGAACAGGCTGGGGCTGTTTTCCCTGGAGCATCGGAGGCTGAGGGGTGACCATATAGAGGTTTACAAAATTATGAGGGGCATGGATAGGATAAATAGACAAAGTCTTTTCCCTGGGGTTGGCGAGAACTAGAGGGCATAGGTTTAGGGTGAGAGGGGAAAGATATAAAAAAGACCCAACGGGCAACTTTTTCATGCAGAGGGTGATAGATGTGTGGAATGAGCTGCCAGAGAAAGTGGTGGAGGCTGGTACAATTACAACATTTAAAAGGCATTTGGATGGGTATATGAATAGGAAGGGTTTGGAGGGATATGGGCCGGGTGCTGGCAGGTGGGACTAGATTGGGTTGAGATATCTGGTCGGCATGGATGAGGGTCTGTTTCCATGCTGTACATCTCTACGACTCTATGACCTCCAACAACCACACCATTTTCCTGTGAGCCAGGTATGACTCCAACCACTGGAGAAAGCTTTCCCTCTAACAGCCATTGATTCCAGCTTTGCCAGGATTCCTTGATGCCACACGTGGTCAAATGAGGCCTTGAAGTCAAGGCCTGTCGCTCACACCCTACCTGCCTGTGGAGCCATGGCCTGCACAGTGGCCATCTCTCTGTATGTGATCTCCATAATTCTTTCAGCCTTTCGGATCCTCCTGGATGCTTCCGGCCCAGGCCACCAGGAGCTGCTGATGGAGAAACCTGCTGTATATATGCGGACCCTGGGAACTGGAACAGTTCCTGACTTTCCATGCAGAACAAGAGGGGCACACACCATGACTCGGAGCTCTAACACCATGACTCGGAGCTCTAACACCATGACTCGGAGCTCTCCCACCATGACTCGGAGCTCTAACACCATGACTCGGAGCTCTAACACCATGACTCGGAGCTCTAACACCGTGGTTTACCCATTGGAACACAGTACAGGATAATGGAAAGCAGGCACCCAGAAGGATGGTGAATGCTAATCTGTTGAATCTTTAAAGTTTCGGACTACGCGTGGAACCATGTTTGTAAGTGCCACCATCAGCTGGTGGACATTTGTAAATCGGGGACCCCTGGAGGAAGGGTGTGATTGTACTGGAGGGGGTGCAGAGGTAATTCACCGGGGTGGTGCTGAGGACGGAGCAGGTCAGCGGCAAGACGGTTGCAGGGGGAATCTGATAGTGTCATGATGCAGGTCTTAAATAAGGGGTTACTCTGCCCTTGAGTAATGTTTCCAGAGACAGGGGTAATAGGCCAGGCTCCATCGTGTCTGAAGTTGGAATGGTTCATTGGGGCCGTGTTGTTTGCCCTGACGAACCCGTGCTTTCTGCCCTAACACCCCAGTGTTGTTTGCCCTAACACACCCTTGTTGTTTGCCCTAACATGCCCGTGTTGTTTGCCCTAACACACACGTGCTGTTTGCCCTAACACACACGTGTTGTTTGCCCTAACACACCCGTGTTGTTTGCCCTAACATACCTGTGTTGTTTGCCCTAACATGCCCGTGTTGTTTGCCCTAACACACACGTGCTGTTTGCCCTAACACACCCGTGTTGTTTGCCCTAACACACACGTGTTGTTTGCCCTAACACACCCGTGTTGTTTGCCCTAACATACCCGTGTTGTTTGCCCTAACATACCCGTGTTGTTTGCCCTAACACACACGTGCTGTTTGCCCTAACAAACCCGTGTTGTTTGCCCTAACATACCCGTGTTGTTTGCCCAAACACACACGTGTTGTTTGCCCTAACATACCCGTGTTGTTTGCCCTAACACACACGTGTTGCCTGCCCTAACACACCCGTGTTGTTTGCCCTAACACACACGTGATATTTGCCTTAACACACCTGTGGTTTGGGAGGAGGTTGTGTGGGAGGAGATGCGAGAGGAGGTGGTGTCAGAGGAGGTGGTGTGGGAGGGGGTGGTGTGGGAGGGGGTGGTGAGGGAGGAGGTGGTGTGGGAGGGGTGGTGTGGGAGGAGGTGGTGTGGGAGGAGGTGGTGTGGGAGGGTGTGGTGTGGGAGGGGGTGGTGAGGGAGGAGGTGGCGAGGGAGGGGGTGGTGTGGGAGGAGGTGGCGAGGGAGGGGGTGGTGAGGGAGGAGGTGGAGAGGGAGGGGGTGGTGTGAGAGGGTGTGGTGTGGGAGGGGGTGGTGTGGGAGGAGGTGGCATGGGAGGAGGTGGTGTGGGAGAAGGCGGTGTGGGAGGGGGTGGTGTGGGAGGAGATGGTGTGGGAGGGGGTGGTGAGGGAGGGGGTGGTGTGAGAGGGTGTGGTGTGGGAGGGGGTGGTGTGGGAGGAGGTGGTGAGGGAGGGGGTGGTGAGGGAGGGGGTGGTGTGAGAGGGGGTGGTGTGGGAGGGGGTGGTGTGGGATGAGGTGGTGTGGGAGGAGGTGGCGAGGGAGGGGGTGGTGTAGGAGGAGGTGGCGAGGGAGGGGGTGGTGAGGGAGGAGGTGGTGAGGGAGGGGGTGGTGTGGGAGGGTGTGGTGTGGGAGGGGGTGGTGTGGGAGGAGGTGGTGAGGGAGGGGGTGGTGTGGGAGGAGGTGGTGTGGGAGGGGGTGGTGAGGGAGGAGGTGGTGTGAGAGGGGGTGGTGTGGGAGGGGGTGGTGTGGGAGGAGGTGGTGAGGGAGGGGGTGGTGAGGGAGGGGGTGGTGTGGGAGGGTGTGGTGTGGGAGGGGGTGGTGTGGGAGGAGGTGGTGAGGGAGGGGGTGGTGTGGGAGGAGGTGGTGTGGGAGGGGGTGGTGAGGGAGGAGGTGGAGTGGGAGAGGGTGGTGAGGGAGGAGGTGGCGAGGGAGGGGGTGGTGTGGGAGGAGGTGGTGTGGGAGGGGGTGGTGTGGGAGGAGATGGTGTGGGAGGGGGTGGTGAGGGAGGGGGTGGTGTGAGAGGGTGTGGTGTGGGAGGGGGTGGTGTGGGAGGAGGTGGTGAGGGAGGGGGTGGTGTGGGAGGAGGTGGTGTGGGAGGGGGTGGTGAGGGAGGAGGTGGAGTGGGAGGGGGTGGTGAGGGAGGAGGTGGTGAGGGAGGGGGTGGTGTGGGAGGAGGTGGTGTGGGAGGGGGTGGTGTGGGAGGAGGCGGTGCGGGTGGAGGTGGTGAGGGAGGAGGTGGTGTGGGAGGGGGTGGTGAGGGAGGGGGTGGTGTGGGAGGGGGTGGTGAGGGAGGAGGTGGTGTAGGAGGGGTGGTGTGGGAGGAGGTGGTGTGGGAGGAGGTGGTGTGGGAGGGTGTGGTGTGGGAGGGGGTGGTGAGGGAGGAGGTGGCGAGGGAGGGGGTGGTGTGGGAGGAGGTGGCGAGGGAGGGGGTGGTGAGGGAGGAGGTGGAGAGGGAGGGGGTGGTGTGAGAGGGTGTGGTGTGGGAGGGGGTGGTGTGGGAGGAGGTGGCATGGGAGGAGGTGGTGTGGGAGGAGATGCGAGAGGAGGTGGTGTCAGAGGAGGTGGTGTGGGAGGGGGTGGTGTGGGAGGGGGTGGTGAGGGAGGAGGTGGTGTAGGAGGGGTGGTGTGGGAGGAGGTGGTGTGGGAGGAGGTGGTGTGGGAGGGTGTGGTGTGGGAGGGGGTGGTGAGGGAGGAGGTGGCGAGGGAGGGGGTGGTGTGGGAGGAGGTGGCGAGGGAGGGGGTGGTGAGGGAGGAGGTGGAGAGGGAGGGGGTGGTGTGAGAGGGTGTGGTGTGGGAGGGGGTGGTGTGGGAGGAGGTGGCATGGGAGGAGGTGGTGTGGGAGAAGGCGGTGTGGGAGGGGGTGGTGTGGGAGGAGATGGTGTGGGAGGGGGTGGTGAGGGAGGGGGTGGTGTGAGAGGGTGTGGTGTGGGAGGGGGTGGTGTGGGAGGAGGTGGTGAGGGAGGGGGTGGTGAGGGAGGGGGTGGTGTGAGAGGGGGTGGTGAGGGAGGGGGTGGTGTGGGATGAGGTGGTGTGGGAGGAGGTGGCGAGGGAGGGGGTGGTGTAGGAGGAGGTGGCGAGGGAGGGGGTGGTGAGGGAGGAGGTGGTGAGGGAGGGGGTGGTGTGAGAGGGTGTGGTGTGGGAGGGGGTGGTGTGGGAGGAGGTGGTGAGTGAGGGGGTGGTGTGGGAGGAGGTGGTGTGGGAGGGGGTGGTGAGGGAGGAGGTGGTGTGAGAGGGTGTGGTGTGGGAGGGGGTGGTGTGGGAGGAGGTGGTGAGGGAGGGGGTGGTGAGGGAGGGGGTGGTGTGAGAGGGTGTGGTGTGGGAGGGGGTGGTGTGGGAGGAGGTGGTGAGGGAGGGGGTGGTGTGGGAGGAGGTGGTGTGGGAGGGGGTGGTGAGGGAGGAGGTGGAGTGGGAGAGGGTGGTGAGGGAGGAGGTGGCGAGGGAGGGGGTGGTGTGGGAGGAGGTGGTGTGGGAGGGGGTGGTGTGGGAGGAGATGGTGTGGGAGGGGGTGGTGAGGGAGGGGGTGGTGTGAGAGGGTGTGGTGTGGGAGGGGGTGGTGTGGGAGGAGGTGGTGAGGGAGGGGGTGGTGTGGGAGGAGGTGGTGTGGGAGGGGGTGGTGAGGGAGGAGGTGGAGTGGGAGGGGGTGGTGAGGGAGGAGGTGGCGAGGGAGGGGGTGGTGTGGGAGGAGGTGGTGTGGGAGGGGGTGGTGTGGGAGGAGGCGGTGCGGGTGGAGGTGGTGAGGGAGGAGGTGGTGTGGGAGGGGGTGGTGAGGGAGGGGGTGGTGTGGGAGGGGGTGGTGAGGGAGGAGGTGGTGTAGGAGGGGTGGTGTCGGAGGAGGTGGTGTGGGAGGAGGTGGTGTGGGAGGGTGTGGTGTGGGAGGGGGTGGTGAGGGAGGAGGTGGCGAGGGAGGGGGTGGTGTGGGAGGAGGTGGCGAGGGAGGGGGTGGTGAGGGAGGAGGTGGAGAGGGAGGGGGTGGTGTGAGAGGGTGTGGTGTGGGAGGGGGTGGTGTGGGAGGAGGTGGCATGGGAGGAGGTGGTGTGGGAGAAGGCGGTGTGGGAGGGGGTGGTGTGGGAGGAGATGGTGTGGGAGGGGGTGGTGAGGGAGGGGGTGGTGTGAGAGGGTGTGGTGTGGGAGGGGGTGGTGTGGGAGGAGGTGGTGAGGGAGGGGGTGGTGAGGGAGGGGGTGGTGTGAGAGGAGATGGTGTGGGAGGGGGGTGGTGAGGGAGGGGGTGGTGTGAGAGGGTGTGGTGTGGGAGGGGGTGGTGTGGGAGGGGGTGGTGAGGGAGGGGGTGGTGTGGGAGGGGGTGTTGTGCGAGGGGGTGGTGAGGGAGGGGGTGGTGTGAGAGGGTGTGGTGTGGGAGGGGGTGGTGTGGGAGGAGGTGGTGAGGGAGGGGGTGGTGTGGGAGGGGGTGGTGTGAGAGGGGGTGGTGAGGGAGGGGGTGGTGTGGAAGAGGATGGTGTGGGATGAGGTGGTGTGGGAGGGGGTGGTGTGGGAGGAGATGGTGTGGGAGGGGGTGGTGAGGGAGGGGTGGTGTGAGAGGGTGTGGTGTGGGGGGGGTGGTGTGGGAGGAGGTGGTGAGGGAGGGGGTGGTGTGGGAGGGGGTGGTGTGAGAGGGGGTGGTGAGGGAGGGGGTGGTGTGGGATGAGGTGGTGTGGGAGGAGGTGGCGAGGGAGGGGGTGGTGTAGGAGGAGGTGGCGAGGGAGGGGGTGGTGAGGGAGGAGGTGGTGAGGGAGGGGGTGGTGTGAGAGGGTGTGGTGTGGGAGGGGGTGGTGTGGGAGGAGGTGGTGAGGGAGGGGGTGGTGTGGGAGGAGGTGGTGTGGGAGGGGGTGGTGAGGGAGGAGGTGGTGTGAGAGGGGGTGGTGTGGGAGGGGGTGGTGTGGGAGGAGGTGGTGAGGGAGGGGGTGGTGAGGGAGGGGGTGGTGTGAGAGGGTGTGGTGTGGGAGGGGGTGGTGTGGGAGGAGGTGGTGAGGGAGGGGGTGGTGTGGGAGGAGGTGGTGTGGGAGGGGGTGGTGAGGGAGGAGGTGGAGTGGGAGAGGGTGGTGAGGGAGGAGGTGGCGAGGGAGGGGGTGGTGTGGGAGGAGGTGGTGTGGGAGGGGGTGGTGTGGGAGGAGATGGTGTGGGGGGGGGTGGTGAGGGAGGGGGTGGTGTGAGAGGGTGTGGTGTGGGAGGGGGTGGTGTGGGAGGAGGTGGTGAGGGAGGGGGTGGTGTGGGAGGAGGTGGTGTGGGAGGGGGTGGTGAGGGAGGAGGTGGTGAGGGAGGGGGTGGTGTGGGAGGAGGTGGTGTGGGAGGGGGTGGTGAGGGAGGAGGTGGAGTGGGAGGGGGTGGTGAGGGAGGAGGTGGCGAGGGAGGGGGTGGTGTGGGAGGAGGTGGTGTGGGAGGGGGTGGTGTGGGAGGGGGTGGTGTGGGTGGAGGTGGTGTGGGAGGGGGTGGTGTGGGAGGGTGTGCTGTGGGAGGGGGTGGTGTGCGAGGAGGTGGTGTGGGAGGGGGTGGTGTGGGAGGAGGTGGTGTGGGAGGGGGTGGTTAGGGAGGAGGTGGTGTGGGAGGAGGTGGTGTGGGAGGGGGTGGTGTGGGAGGAGGTGGTGTGGGAGGAGGTGGTGTGGGAGGGGGTGCTGTGGGAGGAGGTGGTGTGGGAGGAGGTGGTGTGGTGGGGGTGGTGAGGGAAGGTGTGGTGTGGGAGGGGGTGGTGTGCGAGGAGGTGGTGTGGGAGGGGGTGGTGTGGGAGGAAGTGGTGTGGGAGGGGGTGGTTAGGGAGGAGGTGGTGTGGGAGGAGGTGGTGTGGGAGGGGGTGGTGTGGGTGGAGGTGGTGTGGGAGGGGGTGGTGTGGGAGGAGGTGGTGTGGGAGGGGTTGGTGAGGGAGGGTGTGGTGTGGGAGGGGTTGGTGTGGGAGGGGGTGGTGTGGGAGGAGGTGGTGTGGGAGGGGGTGGTGAGGGAGGCTGTGGTGTGGGAGGGGTTGGTGTGGGAGGGTGTGGTGTGGGAGGAGGTGGTGTGGGAGGGGTTGGTGTGGGAGGGGTTGGTGTGGGAGGAGGTGGTGTGGGAGGAGGTGGTGTGGGAGGGGTTGGTGTGGGAGGGGTTGGTGTGGGAGGAGGTGGTGTGGGAGGGGGTGGTGTGGGTGGAGGTGGTGTGGGAGGGGGTGGTGTGGGAGGAGGTGGTGTGGGAGGAGGTGGTGTGGGAGGGGGTGGTGAGGGAGGCTGTGGTGTGGGAGGGGTTGGTGTGGGAGGGGGTGGTGTGGGAGGAGGTGGTGTGGGAGGGGTTGGTGTGGGAGGGGTTGGTGTGGGAGGAGGTGGTGTGGGAGGAGGTGGTGTGGGAGGGGTTGGTGTGGGAGGGGTTGGTGTGGGAGGAGGTGGTGTGGGAGGGGGGGTGGTGAGGGAGGGTGTGGTGTGGGAGGGGTTGGTGCGGGAGGGGGTGGTGTGGGAGGAGGTGGTGAGGGAGGAGGTGGTGTGGGAGGAGGTGGTGTGGAAGGGGGTGGTGTGGGAGGGGGTGGTGTGGGAGGAGGTGGTGTGGGAGGGGTTGGTGAGGGAGGGTGTGGTGTGGGAGGGGTTGGTGTGGGAGGGGGTGGTGTGGGAGGAGGTGGTGTGGGAGGGGGTGGTGAGGGAGGGTGTGGTGTGGGAGGGGTTGGTGTGGGAGGGGGTGGTGTGGGAGGAGGTGGTGTGGGAGGGGGTGGTGCGGGAGGGGGTGGTGCGGGTGGAGGTGGTGCGGGAGGAGGTGGTGCGGGAGGGGGTGGTGAGGGAGGGTGTGGTGTGGGAGGGGTTGGTGTGGGAGGGGGTGGTGTGGGTGGAGCTGGTGTGGGAGGAGTTGGTGTGGGAGGGGGTGGTGTGGGAGGGGGTGGTGCGGGTGGAGGTGGTGCGGGAGGAGGTGGTGTGGGAGGAGGTGGTGTGGGGGGGTGGTGAGGGAAGGTGTGGTGTGGGAGGAGGTGGTGTGGGATGAGGTGGTGTGGGAGGAGGTGGTGTGGGGGGGGTGGTGAGGGAAGGTGTGGTGTGGGAGGAGGTGGTGTGGGATGAGGTGGTGTGGGAGGGTGTGGTGTGGGAGGAGGTGCTGTGGGAGGGAGTGGTGTGGGAGGGGGTGGTGTGGGAGGAGGTGGTGTGGGAGGGTGTGGTGTGGGAGGGGTTGCTGTGGGAGGGTGTGGTGTGGGAGGGGGTGGTGTGGGAGGAGGTGGTGTGGGACGGGGTGGTGTGGGAGGGGGTGGTGTGGGAGGAGGTGGTGTGGGAGGAGGTGATGTGTGAGGAGGTGGCGAGGGAGGGGGTGGTGTGGGAGGAGTTGGTGTGGGAGGGTGTGGTGTGGGAGGGGGTGGTGTGGGAGGAGGTGGTGTGGGACGGGGTGGTGTGGGAGGAGGTGGTGTGGGAGGAGGTGATGTGTGAGGAGGTGGCGAGGGAGGGGGTGGTGTGGGAGGAGTTGGTGTGGGAGGGTGTGGTGTGGGAGGGGGTGGTGTGGGAGGAGGTAGTGTGGGAGGGGGTGGTGTGGGAGGAGGTGGTGTGGGAGGCGGTGATGTGTGAGGAGGTGGCGAGGGAGGGGGTGGTGTGGGAGGAGTTGGTGTGGGAGGGTGTGGTGTGGGAGGGGGTGGTGTGGGAGGAGGTAGTGTGGGAGGGGGTGGTGTGGGAGGACGTCTTTTGTTTGTCTGGAGTAGTTTAACTTGCGATGGTGCATTCTGTGACATTGAGATAATACTCCAGCACCATCTGTTGAGCAAATCATGGTGTGGATCTGAATGAACAGTCACTGTGACAGATAGACACAGTGTCACAGGCCTTCACAGTAATACCTACCTTCGTCAGGAATCTCGCCTCAGACTCTCTGTTCTTGAAACAAAGAGGGGAACTCAGAGTCTCGGATAAATTGTAAAAGCTTCACCCTAATCCGTCTACTCACACTTCCTTCTGGACTGCCTGAGAGATTAATCGATTGGTTCATTCTCTCACTGTGCCTTTGGGTCGTGGGTTGCCTAGGCAACTGGCCAGGCAACATGTCAGGAAAGTGAACAGCAATCCTTGGCTGAACTCCAGCATGGTTAATAAATGTTATAGCTGGGAAGCTACAGGAATCACCAGTAACTCAAAACCCATCTCGCCAAAACAAAAACTAAACTTGTTGAAAAACTAACAGCCTGGTTAATGACACATGCCATTATTGGAGTACAAATTAACTGATGAGCTCAGGGGAAATTGAGAAAATAACACAAATCTCCAGAAGATTAGATTAGATTACTTACAGTGTGGAAACAGGCCCTTCGGCCCAACAAGTCCACACCGGCCCGCCGAAGCGCAACCCACCCATACCCCTACATTTACCCCTTAACTAACACTACGGACAATTTAGCATGGCCAATTCACCTGACCCGCACATCTTTGGACTGTGGGAGGAAACCGGAGCACCCGGAGGAAACCCACACAGACACAGGCAGAACGTGCAAACTCCACACAGTCAGTCGCCTGAGTCAGGAATTGAACCCAGGTCTCAGGCGCTGTGAGGCAGCAGTGCTAACCGCTGTGAGGCAGCAGTGCTAACCACTGTGCCACCATGCCGCTCACAAACTTACTGGTTTATTTGTATCACTGTCCCACTTGCTTCTCATGAACATAATCTCATCCTCATCATTACAGTTATTGCAACAACCCTTTAGATTAGATTCGATTCCCTACAGTATGGAAACAGGCCCTTCGGCCCAACATGTCCACACCGACCCTCCGAAGAGTAACCCACCCAGACCCATTACCCTACATTTAACCCTGACTAATGCACCTCACACTATGTGCAATTTAGCATGGCCAATTCAACTAACCTGCATATTTTTGGACTGTGGGAGGAAACTGGAGCACCCGGAGGAAACCCAGACAGACACTGGGAGAATGTGCAAACTCCACACTGACAGTTGCCCAAGGCTGGGATTGAACCCGAGACCTGCCACTGTGCTGCCCTTGATGTATGTTTGGACATATCTCAGGGCCAGGTGGGACTTGAACACAGGTGGCATGGTGGCACAGTGGTTAGCATTGCTGCCTCACAGCGCCAGAGACCTGGGTTCAATTCCCCCTCAGGCGACTGACTGTGTGGAGTTTGCACATTCTCCCCGTGTCTGGTTAGGTGAAGGGATAAATGTAGGGGAATGGGTCTGGGTGGGTTGCGGGTTGGTGTGGACTTGTTGGGCCGAAGGGCCTGTAAGTAATCTAATCTAATTGTATCTACTGGCCAGAGAGGGAGCAACATTACCCCTGCATCACAGATTCCAGAAAATTGATCCATTGATTACTTATAAGGAGTTTGAGTATTTCCTAAAGTCGAATGGCATTCAACATATAACGACAGCTCCAATGGTCTGGCAGAAAGTGCAGTTCAAACTTTGAATGCAGGCTTGAAGAAACACCCTCCATTTTCACTAGATACTAAACTGTTCTGGTTTCTATCTGATTATAGGACCATACTTCACAAAACTACAACGACAGCTCCAGCAGAGTTTGCTAATTGTGATGATGCTGCCCCTTTAACAAGGTTATTTTGTCCTTGGGGGTTTTTTTAAAAGAGGTCGCAAAGGCAGAGGTGCCTAAATGTCTGGGAGAGAGCCTAGATTAACAATGGCATGGGAGTGACCAGCTCTCCCAGTTCAGGTTTGTTCTAGTTTGTTTTAGTTGTAGGAGAGATGCTGCTAGTAACTGGCAGCGAGAAGCTGCTTCAGTCTAGAGAAAGGTGCCATGCTTCAGCAGATGATTCTTGACTGACTTCTCTCTCTGAAATCTCTCCTGCCTGTAAGGTGGCTCAGTGGTTAGCGCTGCTGTCTTGCAATGCTAGGGACGCGGGTTTGATTCCAATCTCAGGTGACTGTCTGTATAGAACTTATATGTTCTCCCTGTGTCTGCATGGGTTTCCTCCCACAGTCCAAAGATGTGCAGGTCAGGGGAATTGGCCATGCTAAATTGCCCAGGTGCATTAGACAGAGGAAATTGGGTCTGGGTGGGTCACTCTTCGTAGGATTGGTGTGGGCTTGTTGGGCCAAAGGGCCTGTCTCCACACTGTAGGGAATCGCAGAACCTGTGTATGAATTTATCTTTTGCCAAGGGGTGTGTCTATGGGATGTTTTGGGAATGGGAACAGCTCCTTTGTTAAGTTGCTATATCGAGTCAGTTGGGTTGTCAAATAGTTAAGTTATTCTAACTTCTGTTTTGTTGTGTTTCAATGCAGTGTTTAAATAAATTCTGTTTTGCTTAAAGCCAAGCGTTTTGACCAGTTGGGCCACACCTGGGCTACCTACTTCACATCTGCCTTTAAAATAAGAAAAAGGCAGGGTCTGGGTTACCTTCTTGAAATATTTTGAGTGGGGTCTGGCCTGGTCCATAACACGATGGGGGGCTGACCCCGTACCAGGTCAAACCTGACCTTCCCAGATTTGGGGTGGTGAGTGAACTTGAATTAGGAACGCCAATACCAGACACAAGGCTCCGCTAAACCCGAGAGACAGGGGGCGAAGTTGGGTGGAGGAACCACCTGCAATGATAAGAGGTGCGGTCGTTATGAGGTCAGGTCCAGTGACGTATAGAGTTGGGGTAGGAGTGGTGGTCCTGAATAAGCATGTGGACCATACGGAAGCTGCAAACCCTGTAACAGTACAGAAGCAAATATTGCCTGTATCAGACCCGAAACCTGAACTCATCCGCCCATTGATGTCTCTGCCGATAAATTCTGTGCCTGCGTGCTTTTTTTTCACTTCACCTGACAAAGGGGCAGTGCTCCGAAAGCTTGTGATTTCAAATAAACCCAGAGAAAGTTTACAGGAGCCGTTAGAGTTGCAGCAGAGACAGTGGCCCTTGTGGTATCATTGCTAGATCTATTAACGTTCTGAGGAACCGAGCTTTAATCCCTGCCCTGGTAGAATTTGAATCAAACAAAGATCTGGAATTAAGAGTCGAATGATGACTAATGGCCTTTAGGAAAGGGACTTCAGGTGGCCTCAAACACGTAGCAAATCTTCTCAACTGCAGTTGGGTAATAAATGACGGTCATTTCCAGTGAATTAAAGTAAGAGTTGACTTGTTCTGGGACTTGAACCCACACGGCCTGACTCAGAAAGTGAGTGCTTCAGTGACAGAGCCAAATCCCGTGGCGTCTGCGATTGAGTGTATTTTTTGAGCGGGCTAGTTGGAGACAGATGACTAACTGTGAATGAGGAAGCTGGTAATAACAGAGACATTTGTCTGCAAATCCTGACTCTCAGGGGACAGTGAAACACTGTCTCCTTATTTGTAAATGTAGCTCATTCAAACGAAGGACTGCACTCTGTCTAACGAGGAAGCAAGACTCTGCAATTAAATAACGTCCCTCACAAGCTCAGGATCTTCCGAAACGACCTGCAACTCCAGTTGAACGATGAGTCGCTCCCGGATTAAAGGCAACGCAGCTGCCAATTTGTGCACAGGAATCTCCCACAAACAGCAACGTGACAATCAACAAGTTACCCATTTCGTCGTGAATAAATATTGACCAGGCTGACGTGAGGATTGCAGATGCTGGAAACCAGAGTCTAGATTAGAGTGGTGCTGGAAAAGCACAGCAGGTCAGGCAGCATCCGAGGAGCAGGAAAATCGACGTTTCGGGCAAATTGACCAGTTCACCAGCGACAAACTCCCAATTTCTCCTTTGAAATGGGGTCAGGAATCAGAAGAATGTATTTTATTGAAAACATTCACTCACGGGTGAATGGGTCACTGGCAAGGCTAGGATTTACAGGCCAGAAGACACACTGGGGGAATGATGATCACACTTCAGTAAGGTGGTCTGAAGGAGTGAGATACAATTTTTAGGGCTAAAGGGATCAATGGGTTGGGGAGAAAATGGGAACACGATACAGAGTTGGATGATCAACCATGATCCTGCCGAATGGCAGAGCAGGCTTGAAGGGCTATGTTTCTATGAAACTGCTGTGTGATCATACAACCGAGGACAAAACAGCATATTGTCACCCCACCCACCACCTTCAAGGTCCACTCCCTCTACCACAGTCACTCAGTAGCAGCAGTGGGTATCATCTACAAGATGCACTGCAGAAATTCACCAAAGATCCTCAACAGCACCTTCCAAACCCACAACCACTTCCATTTGGAAGGACAAGGGCAGCAGATACATGGGAACACCACCCCCTGCAAGCTCCCCTCCAAGCCACCCACCATCCTGACTTGGAAATATTTCGCCATTCCTTCAGTGCCGCTGGGTCAGAATCTGGGAACCCATTCCCCAAAAGGGGGATGTTTCGATGTCAAGGACGACAGTGGTTCAAGAAGGCAGGTCACCATCACCATCTCCAGGGCAACTAGGCAATGCATGCTGGGTCTGGACATTTCAGGAATGAATGAGAAAGGAAATAACCATGGAATGGTTGCAGCTGGGTGCTACATAGCTGCAAAGATCTGGTCCAGATTGGTTCCATTAAATAAATGAGTTGTTTTTAATGGTCCTGTCAGACACATGAAGGCATGCGTCCAAGGTGAAGGGCATTTGAAACCAAACTCAAACCCAACCTTCCAGAGGTCAGGGGCTCCCTGAAACCCCTGGGCCTAGATGGATGCTGAAAAGATGGGCAAACAATTTGAATTTGTTGCCTTCATTGAGTATTGACTGCATAACTTGTCCAAAGTGAGTCACTTGAATGGGCTATCTCACATTTCCCTTCTTCCAGGAGAAAGTGATGACTGCGAATACTGGAGATCAGAGTCAAAACGTGTAGGCGCTGGAAAAGCATAGCCGGTCAGTCAGCATCCCATAAGCAGGAGAATCGGCGTTTCGAGCATAAGAACTCCTGATGATGGGCTTTGGGGTGGCACGGTGGCTCAGTGGTTAGCACTGCTGCCTCACAGCGCCAGGGACCTGGATTTGATTCCAGCCTCAGGCGACTGTTTATGTGGAGTTTGCACATTCTCCTTTGTGGGTTTCCTTGGGTACTCCAGTCCTTCCACAGTCCAAAGGTGTGCAGGTTAGGGTGAATTGGCCAGGCTAAATTGCCCATAGTGTTCAGGGATGTGTAGGTTAGGTGTAATTAGGCTGGGGTAGATATAGGGGAATGGGTCTGGGTGGGTTACTCTTTGGAAGGTTGTTGTGGACTTGTTGGGTCAAATGGCCTGTTTCCACACTGTTGGGACTCCATATCTTATGCACAAAGTGTCAATACTCTTGCTCCTTGGATGCTGCCTGATCTGCTGTGCTTTTCCAGCACCACACTTCCCTTAATCTGTGCTAAATCGTTCCTCCTGCCACTTACAAATGATTGCTAATAGTTTCTCCTTTTACAAAATCAGACCAAATCTCAAATTCAACCAGGGATAGGCAAGATAATGTTGGTCTTGCTCCTGAGACTGAGTGAAACAGGACAGGGTGATTGAGAGGCTGTACTTGGATGAGAGCTGGATCCAGTCTCTGGTGACGGGGGGTGGGGGAGGGTGGGATGGTTGGGGGGCTGGGAAGAGGGTATCGGGAGGAATTTCCAGAACATGGGCACTCAGGCAGCTGCCAGTGCTGGTCTCCCCAGTGTCTGGAAACCCAGTGGTCACAGCACTGGCAATCGTGCGGTGTTGACCTCATCCTGCCTTCACACCAGTGTGCAGCTTGGGTCCCCTTACTGAGGACGGATGTAATTCTATTGGAAGCAATTCAGAGGAGGAGCATGAGATTAATTCCAGAGGTGAGGGGTTTGCCTTAATTAAGAGAGGTTGAGCAGTTTAGGCCGATACTCTCTTGAGTTTAGGAGAATGAGGGGTGATCTAATTGAGATGTGGGAGATGCTGGGGAGGGTGCTTCCTCATGTGGGGGCAATCTAGAATGAGTGGTCACATGGGGGAGGGGGAGCAGATTTAAAACAGAAATGGGAAGGGATTACTTCTCTCAAAGTATTGGTGGGATTCACCCCCCCCAGGCTGCGATGGATGTTGGGACACTGAGTAAGTTTAAGGAGGAGATAGATGAGTAATGGGTTAAATGGTTATGGGGAGCGGGCAACGATGTGGCGTTGAGGCTGAGATGGGATCATATTAAATGGTGGAGCAGGCTTGAGGGGTTGGATGGCCTCCTCCTGCTCCTAGTTCTGATGGCCTTTGCTGCTGGGTCAATGTGCTGCCTGTTTTCATAAACATCCAGAAACATACACAGAGAAATCGAGTCGTACAGCACAGAACTGGACCCTTCCATCCAACCCATCCATGCAGAATGTAATCCCCAAACTGCACTACCTATATAATGCACCTTTTACAATTCAGGACATTCCAAAACACTTCACAGCCAATCGGATTGTTTTGAAATGTAGCGAGCATCACGAGGTGGGAAATGCAGCAGAAATGTCCACACACCACAAGCTCCCACACAGCATTGAGACAATGGCTGAATCAGCCGCCCTTTTAGAGAATGTGATGGAGGGATACATACTGGGTTTGAGAAATCACCTCCCCCGTACTCAGACAGTTCAGAATAACTTGTTGCCTTTCAGTGGTGCCGGATAATCGATGATTCAGGACTGTTTTAAAGTCTCTTTTTGTCTGCTTGCTGTGTGCAGGAGACATCTCAACGCTAGAAATGCAAGTTCCTTTCAGGATAAACCAGAGCATCTCCAGCAGAGATTGAGGGGTTGTATTTAAGAGCTGGGTTCTTCCTGAGTGTGTGTGTGGGGGTGCCTTCTGGATAGGAAAACACCCAGATGAGACAGGTGGAAACTGATGGTTGTGCGAAACTGTAGATTTACAATAAAATCCTTGTAAATCTCTGAAAGTCTTTTGCTGTCTAATTCAAAATATCGCCAACAGTGCTGTCCATCACCATTCCTCCTACTCATTGGAAGAATTGTACAATACATTACGTGATCAAGTCACATCATTTAAAGCACAGTTTGCTTTGTCTTTGCCTTCATGATGTTACTTCAGAGTTCCTGATTAGATTGCGTCTTTGAGAGGTTCAATATGCTTTGGTAATTAGAGCATTGAACATAGCTGTTAAAGGATTCTGACTGTAACAGAACTGAGATAACAGGCCACCTACTCGTTCCTAATTTAATCTTCTCAGTCCAATTAAAAATGCTGCATTTGATCTCCCAACAAGTTCCTCTTTATGTCAGCATGACTCAGGCAGGAATTGGGTTCCATCCCTGAAGAGATGTAGCCTGACAACAACAACAAGTTGCATTTATATCGCGCCTCGAATGCAGTAAAACCTCTTCAGGTGCTCCACAGAAGGGAGATTTGGCATTGTGCGGAGATGAACACAGAATAAATGGGAAGCAAGGTTTCTGTGAGTTTGCATTAAACCAGAGATGCTACACAATAATTTCGTTCTCATGAAATGATGCACAAGCGAAGGAGGTCATTTAGCGCACTGGCTCACTGAAAGAGCTAACTGCCTAGTCTTACTTTCCTGCTCTTTCCCCATTAGCCCTGCAAGAAGTTCTTTTTTTTTGCATTCATCTGGTTTGTCAAGAAGGGCATGGATAAGGTGAAGAGTCGAGGTCTTTACCTTGGGGTAGTGAAGTTCAAAACTACAGGCCGTAATTTTAAAGTGAGAGAGGAAAGATTAAAAAAAAAGAGCTAAGGGACAACTTCTCCAAACAGAGGGTGGTGGGTGTGTGGGATGAATTGCCAGGGGCTGGTACAATTACAACATGTTTTTTAAAAGTCATAGGATGAGGGCATATCTGCCTAGCAAGCATTTATTAGGCTATCCCAGAAGGCATTAACGAATCAAATACATTACTGTGGGTCTGGAGTCACAAGCAGGCCAGGTATAGATAAGTTACCTTTCCTAATGGGCATTAGTGAGCTAGATGAGATTTTCCCAAACAACAGATTCATTGTCATCATTAGACTTGCAATTCCAGACATTTATTTAATTCAAATTCCACCATCTGCTATGGTAGGACTTAAACCTGGGCTGCTGGATCAGAGCTGAAAATGTGTTGCTGGAAAAACACAGCGGGTCAGGCAGCATCCAAAGAGCAGGAGAATCGATATTTCGGGCATGAGCCCTTCTTCAGGAATCCTGAAGAAGGGCTCATGCCCGAAACGTCGATTCTCCTGTTCCTTGGATGCTGCCTGACCCGCTGCGCTTTTCCAGCAACACATTTTCAGCTCTGATCTCCAGCATCTGCAGTCCTCACTTTCTCCTGCTGGATTAGTGGGCCAGTGATAATATCACTGGGCCATTGTCTCTCCTTTAAAAGGCCTTTGGAGAGGAACATGAGTAGGAAGATTATAGAGGGATAGTGGGCAAAGCTAGACAAGTGGGACTAGTTCAGTTTGGGGAATTCCTGATGAGTTGGATTGAAGGATTTGTTTGATTTTATGACAGTTTTGAAGGTTCCTATTCGATCTGCTGCCTTCATCCATTCTCTGGATTAGTGGCGCTGGAAAAGCACAGCAGTTCAGGCAGCATCCGAGGAGCAGAAATTTTGGGCAAAAGCCCTTCATCAGGAATACAGCCCTTCAACCATTCGTACAGGTTATATGAGTCTTTGATCTTTTACTTTCTGTGTCCGATGTACTCTCTCTCACTAGCTGCCTGATGGGGCTCAAGAAGTTTGTGGTTTCAAATAAACCTGTTGGACTATAACCCAGTGTTGTGTGATTTTTGACTTTGTCCACCCCAGTCCGACACTGGCTCCTCCACAACATGACCTTCATTACTTGCTACATTCAATATAACCATCTCACTGCCTCCTCTCAGGTCCCTTTGCTAATAATAATGAGTAAAGTAGTTCAGTGGGTGACACAGAAACTCATGAGATCAAGTCCAATTCCACGTCTTTGAGTACACAACTATCAAAATTGTCAGCGCAATACTGAGGGGGTGCAGCATTGGTGGGTGTGAGCTGAGGCCCCTGTCTCCCTTTACAGGAAGCTGTAAATGACCCCAATACAAACAGAGAACAGCGAGGTGCTGTTTACCCCTCAGTGGCAATTACCCCTCATAAAGTGAACAGATCACCACAGTGCTGTTTATAGGAACTTGCCGGGGTGGGGGGTATTAATCGTACAGAGGTGGGTAGATGGAATTGAGGTAGAGCACAGGCATGATTTCAATGAATGTTGCAATGGGTTGGAAGGGCCGAATGGCCGCAACGGCGCAGTGTTGAGTTTGTTCATGTACTTCTGTCGATGAGCAGTAGATGGCGGCGTTTCTTTTTTTTTCGCACTCACTGTTCAGTCCAGTTAATAATATTGACAATTCTGAATGAAGCAACAAAGGAATTGATTGGACCTCAATCCATCAGTCCCAGTATTGCAAATCAAGTTAACCAGACAGACCACAAACATCAAAGCAGCATAAAATGCAGCATTGACAACATTTCCCCTCGACAGAAGCACCCAATTTTAACTCCTGAATGAGAATTGAATGGAGGCTGGGGGAGGGGGAGCTGTAGATCCCAGGGAATTTTAAATCCCAGGAATCATCCGCATGCCCAGGTCACCGGATCAGCTGCGCCGTACAGTGAGCGGGAACAGAATGTCAGTGGGTTTGGGGGACGGGGTGTTGGTGGCAGGTGACACAGGGCCTGCATTCACATAGCACCTTTCACAACTTCAAGACTTGCAAAGTTCTCTGTTTATCTTCAAAGCCCAGTCATTGTCGTTACGTAGGAAATGCAATGGCCCAGTGAATATACACAAACAGCTGTGATGGTACTGAGCTGGGAGGCTGGTTGAGAGACAAATATTGGTGAGGACAATTGTGAACGCACCCCACCCCTCTTGAAAATATAATTTCTGTGGGGTCATTTACATCCAACTTGTCAGCTGAACTACAGTGGTACACTGTTTTCTCTAGAATGTAAAAGGTTAAGGGGTCAGCTGACTGGAGTCTTCAAGATATTCACAGAGAACGACAGGATTGATAAAAATAAACTATTTCCACTGCTTGGAGATTCTAAAATTAGGGTCAGAATTAGGGGCAGACTGCTCAGGAGAGATAGGCAGAGGTGGGTACTTCAGATGCTGGAGCTCAGAGTCAAGATTAGAGTGGTGCTGGAAAAGCACAGCAGGTCAGGCAGCATCCGAGGAGCAGGAAAATCAATGTTTCGGGCAGAAGTCCTTTATCAGGAATCTGGAGACCGTTTAGGAGAGATGTTAGGAAGCACTTCTACACACAAAGGGCAGGAGAGGTTCGGAACTCTCTTCCACAAAGGATAGTGAGTACTGCATCAGTTGTTAATTTTAAAACTGAGATTGATAATTTTTTTTGTGAAGTAAAGGTATTGGGGATGTGGACCAAAGGCAGGTATACGTAGTGAGGCCACAGATCACCATGATCATATTAACTGGTGGAATAGGGCCTCCCCCTGTCCCTACATACTCTTCATTGCACCATCATCCGTGTGCCTGTACAAGAGTCGCTAAATGTCCCTAATGTACCTGACTCTACTACCACTACTGGTAGTGCATTCCACGCACCCACCACTCTCTCAGTAAAGAACCTATCTCTGACATGTCCCCTAAATCTTCCTCCCATCACTTTAAAATTATGTCCCCTCGTCTCTACCATGGGAAAAAGGTGACCAAGTATACATTGGTCAGGCTGCAACTAGAATATTGTGCATATTTTTGGAATTCACGTTATAGAAGGAATGTGATAGCAGTGGAGAGGATGCAGAGGGAGATTTACCAGGATGTTGCCTGGGCTGGAGAGTTGCAGTGACGAAGAGAGATTGGACAGACTGGTAGTAAAAAGTGAGGTCTGCAGATGCTGGAGATCACAGTTGAAAATGTGTTGCTGGTTAAAGCACAGCAGGTTAGGAACAGGAAATTCGACGTTTCGGGCCAAGTGCTTAAAGAAAGTGGACAGACTGGTGGTTATTTTCCTTACAGCAGAGAAGACAGAAGGGGACATAATTGGGATGGTTAAAAGTATAAGGGACATAGACAGGAATCAATGATCAGCAGCAGAGATTTAGAAATACAGAACATTGAACATTGAACATAGAACATAGAACTTAGAACAGTACAGTCCAGGCCCTTCAGCCCTCGGTGTTGTGCTGATCTTTCATCCTTATCTAAGATCAAACTAACCTACAATTTACTATCATCCATGTGCTTATCCAAGAGCCACTTAAATATTTCTAATGTATCTGACTCTACTACCACTGCTGGCAATGCATTCCACACAGCCACCATTCTCTGTGTTAAGAATCTATCTCTGACATCTCCCCTAAACCTTTATCCAATCACCTTAAAATTATGCCCTCTTGTGATAGCCATTTCTGCCCTGGGAAAAAGTTTCTGGCTATCCACTCTGTATAAGCCTGTCATCATCTTGTACACCTTCATCAAGTCACCTCTCAGCCTTCTTCACTCCAATGAGGAAAGCCCTACATCCCTCAACCTTTCTTCATAAGACATAAGAATGGCTGTTGCACGTTCCAGGGTTCAAATGTTTTAGTAAGATCAGACATGGGGGTAAAAAAGGGGGAGGCGTGGCATTACTTGTCAAAGACAGTATCACAGCAGTGGAATGGACTATGGAAGAGGACTTGCCATCTGAGGTAGTTTGGGCTGAGGTTAGAAATAGGAAAGGTGAGGTCACCCTGTTAGGTGTTTTCTACAGGCCTCCTAATAGTCCTAGAGAAGTAGAGGATAATATTGCGAGGATGATTCAGGAAAAGAGTGAAGGTAGCAGGGTGGTTGTTATGGGGGACTTTAACTTCCCAGATATTGACTGGGAGAGCTATAGCTCGAGTTCATTAGATGGGTCGGTGTTTGTACAATGTGTGCAGGAGGGTTTCCTGACACAATATGTCGACAGGCCAACAAGAGGGGAGGCTATATTGGATTTGGTTCTAGGTAATGAACCAGGCCAGGTGTTAGACTTGGAGGTAGGTGAGCACTTCGGGGACAGTGACCACAACTCGGTGACTTTTACTTTAGTGATGGAGAGGGATAATCGTGCGCCGCAGGGCAAGAGCTATAGCTGGGGGCAGGGAAATTATGATGCAGTGAGGCATGACTTAGGTTGTGTGGATTGGAAAAACAGGCTTCAAGAGAAGAACACTAATGAGATGTGGGGATTGTTCAAGGAGCAGCTACTGCGTGTCCTCGATAGGTATGTACCAGTCAGGCATGGTGTAAAGGGCCTTGTGAGGCAGCCGTGGTTTAGTAAGGAATTGGAGTCCCTTGTGAAAGGGAAGAAGGCGGCATATGTAAAGATGAGGCGTGAAGGTTCAGTAGGGGCGATTGAGAGTTATAAGGTAGCCAGGAAGGAGCTAAAGAGGGAGCTAAGAAAAGCGAGAAGGGGACATGAAAAGTCTTTAGCTGGTAGGATTAGGGAAAACCCAAAGGCTTTCTATAGGTATGTCAAGAATAAAAGGATGACTAGGGTAGGTATCGGTCCAGTCAAGGATAGTAGTGAGAAGTTGTGTGTGGAGGCGGAGGAGATTGGAGAGACATTAAATCAGTACTTTTCATCAGTATTCACTCAGGAACAGGACACTGTTGCTGATGTGAATATGGAATCACAAATAATTAGAATGGATGCCCTGGAAATATGCAGGGAAGAGGTTTTGGGAATATTGGAAAGGATGAATATAGATAAGTCTCCTGGGCCTGATGGCATTTACCCCAGGATCCTATGGGAAGCTAGGGAGGAGATAGCAGAGCCATTGGCCTGGATTTTTATGTCGTCATTGTCAACGGGAATAGTACCAGAGGACTGGAGGATAGCGAATGTGGTCCCATTATTCAAGAAAGGGAGTAGGGATAGCCCTAGTAACTATAGGCCAGTGAGTCTGACTTCAGTGGTGGGCAAAGTCTTAGAGAGAATGGTAAGGGATAAGATTTATGAACATCTGGGTAGGAATAACGTGATCAGGGATAGCCAGCATGGTTTTGTGAAGGGCAGGTCGTGCCTCACAAACCTTATTGAGTTCTTTGAGAAGGTGACTAAGGAAGTGGATGAGGGTAAAGCAGTAGATGTTGTGTATATGGATTTTAGTAAGGCGTTCGATAAGGTTCCCCATGGTAGGCTAATGCTAAAACTTCAGAGGTATGGCATTGAGGATACATTAGAGGTTTGGATTAGGAATTGGCTGGCTGGAAGGAGACAGAGGGTAGTAGTTGATGGATTATGTTCATCTTGGAGCGCAGTTACTAGCGGTGTACCACAAGGATCTGTTTTGGGACCATTGCTTTTTGTTATCTTTATAAATGATCTAGAGGAAGGACTTGAAAGCTGGGTAAGCAAGTTTGCGGATGACACGAAAGTCGGTGGAGTTGTGGATAGTGAGGAAGGAAGTGGTAGGTTACAGCGGGATATAGATAAGTTGCAGAGCTGGGCGGAAATGTGGCAAATGGAATTCAATGTAGCTAAGTGCGAAGTCGTTCACTTTGGTAGGAATAACAAGATGATGGATTACTGGGCTAATGGTAGGCTACTTGGTAGTGTAGATGAGCAGAGGGATCTTGGTGTCTATGTACACAGATCTCTGAAAGTTGCCACCCAGGTAAATAGTGCTGTGAGGAAGGCATATGGTGTACTGGGCTTTATTGGCAGAGGAATTGAGTTCCGGAGTCCTGAGGTCATGTTGCAGTTGTATAAGACTCTGGTGAGGCCTCATCTGGAGTATTGTGTGCAGTTTTGGTCGCCATACTATAGGAAGGATGTGGAAGCTTTAGAACGAGTGCAGAGGAGGTTTACCAGGATGTTGCCTGGAATGGTAGGAAGATCGTATGAGGAAAGGCTGAGGCACTTGGGGCTGTTCTCATTGGAGAAGAGAAGGTTTAGGGGAGATCTGATAGAAGTGTATAAGATGATTAGGGGTTTAGATAGGGTAGATACTAAGAACCTTTTACCGCTAATGGAGTCAGGTGTTACTAGGGGACATAGCTTTAAATTAAGGGGTGGTAGGTATAGGACAGATGTTAGGGGTAGATTCTTCACACAGCGGGTTGTGAGTTCATGGAATGCCCTGCCCGTATCAGTGGTGAACTCTCCTTCTTTATGTTCATTTAAGCGGGCATTGGATAGGCATTTGGAAGTTATTGGGCTAGTATAGGTTAGGTAGGACTCGGTCGGCGCAACATCGAGGGCCGAAGGGCCTGTACTGCGCTGTATCCTTCTATGTTCTATGTTCTATGTTCTATACCCTCCAGTCCAGGCAGCATCCTGGTAAATCCCCTCTGCACCCTCTCTAAAGCTTCCACATCTTTCTGAAAATGAGGTGACTAGAACTGAGTATTCTGGTTGCTTCATTTTTCCAAGTCAAGACGAGGGTGGTGCTGGAAAAGCACAGCAGATCAGCCAGCATCCAGGGAGCAGGAAAATCAACGTTTTGGGCAATTCCTAATGAAGGGCTTTTGCCCGAAACATCGATTTTCCTGCTCTCAGGCATTGCCTGACCTGCTGTGCTTTTCCAGCCCCACTCTAATCTTGATCACCAGCATCTGCAGTCCTCACTTTTGCCTACAATATCCCAAGTGTGGACTAACCAGGGCTCTATAGAGCTGCAGCATAACATTGTGGTTCTTTTTTTTGTTTTTTTTTCCTTCTTTTTCTTTTTTTTCCCTCTTTTTCTTTGTTTTTCTATTTTTTTCTCCCCCCTGACAGTACCACCTAACTGCGGTATTGCGTTTTTTTTTCCCCCAGCATCCATGTTGTGTGTGTGCAGGTGTGAGACACAGTGAGAGACACAAAGTGCACGCATCTTTATTCAATTTCCACCACCAGGAAGAAAGGAAAACACCCGAGTGGCCAGTGACAAGCAGTGCCCTTCACATCAAAGGGCAATGCTGTGTGATCAAACAGTGAAGGGGAGGGCAGGGACTAAATCAAAATAGAGTTGGAGGGGGAAATGATGCACTCCACTCCCTGTGGCGCCCACCCCTCCCTGAACAACTCCAGGGTGTTGGTGGACACCGTGGCTCTTAAACTCAATCCCCCTGTTAATGAAATCCAACGCCTTTTTAACAACCCTAACAACCTGGGGGGCAACTTTGAAGGATCTATGGATGTGGACCCCAATATCCTTCCGTTCCTCCACCCTGCCAGGAATTCTGCCTGTAATCTTTCTTGGAGAAATTCAGCCCAATGAATCAGAGACCACAAACAAGAATTGCAGTGCAGCTGACAAGTAGTTTATTGAACAAAGTGATTGCACAGATGACCAGAGTGCTCTTCCTCGAATGGAAGGTGCCGGTAGGTTTTATAGGGGCCAACACAAAGGGGCTCATTGTAAAGCAGTTACAGTACAATGGGGAAAATTGTAAAGAGATTAAAACAAGAATAAACTGAATGGAAGGTAATCAAGGGTCTGGCAGCAACAATTGGTTTGTAATTGACACAGGAGATTCCAGCCATCTCTGTGAGTGGGTGAGAATGTCTTCTACAGGATTGTAGATTGTACTTTCCGTCTGCGCTAATATGAGTAAATGTGTCTTCTACTGGCAGCCAGGTGTGTCCATTGTGTTCCTCCAGTGAGCAAAGTCTCTCGGTCTCCCTCTTTGTTGATGTTGTATCGGTTTCAATGGGAAGTGAGCCTGCCCTTAGTGTGTTGGGACTGCAGTGCTAACTGAGGCTGGGAGCTCACTGTGAAGGCTGTTTGGGAAGTGTATTCTCTGGGCTGGGAGTAGTTTGGCCATGCCTTAGCCTGTTTGGCCAAGTCTGGGGCATTGTGTCTGTGTTGGCAGGCTTGATCTCTGTGTTTCACAGACCTGCTTCTGTGGTTATGCTGTGGGCGGATAGGGTGGCAGATCTTTCTCCCACAACTCTGTAATCTGCATTCAAATTTGACTTTCCAAAAGAAATCACCCTAAATCTTTCCAGGTTGAACTCCATCTGTCGCTACTCAGGCCAGCTCTGCGTCCTGTCAATATCCTGTTGCAACCTACAACTCCACCAACCTTCGTCTCATCAGCAAACTTACCAGCCTAACCTTCCACTTTTTCATCCATGTCATTTATAAAAATCACAAAAAGCAGAGGTCCCAGGACCAATCCCTATGGAACCAAGCTCCAGGCTGAAAATTTTTCATCTACCATCACCCTCTGTCTACGATCCAGCCAATTCTGTACCCAGACAGACAGGTTTCCCTGTATCCCATGCCTCCTTACTTTCTGAATGAACCTACCATGGGGAATCTTATCAAACGCCTTGCTAAAATCCATATACGCCACATCCGCTGCTCTACCTTCATTAACGTGCTTGTCACGCCCTCAAAGAATTCAATAAGGTTTGTGAAGCAACACCTGCCCCTCTCAAAGCCACGCTGACTGTCTCTAATTTAACTATGGTTTTCCAAATAATCAGAAATCCTGTCACTCAGAACCCTCTCCAATAATTTGCCCGCCACTGACGTAAGACCGACTGGTCTATAATTCCCAGGATTATCCCTATTCCCTTTCTTGAACAAGGGAATAACATTTACCACACTCCAAACATCTGGTACTACTTTAGTGGTCAGTGAGACGCAAAGATCATCACCTAAGGTGCAGCAATCTCTTCCCTCGCTTCCTGTGGTAACTTTGGGTATATCCCATCTGGCCCAGGGGATTTACCTATCCTCGTGCTTTTCAAAATTTCCAGCACATCCTCCTTTTTAACATCAACCTGTTCCAGCATATCGATATGTTTCACTGTCCTCACAGACATCAAGGTCCCTCTCAGTAGTGAATACTGAAGCAAAGTATTCATTAAGGATTTTTCCACCTCCTCTGATTCCAGGCACAAGTTCCCTCCATTCTCCCTGATTGGCCCTACCTTCTCTCTGGCCATCCTCTTGTTCCTCACATAAGTGTAGAATACCTTCAGGTTTTCTTTAATCCTACCCGTTAAAAGCTTTTTCATGTCCCCTTCTAGCTCTCCTAAGTCTATTCTTCAGTTCCTTCCTGGCTAACTTATAACCCTCTTGATCCCTGTCTGATCCCTGCTTCCTCAACTAGATGTTCCACATCTCTTGTCACCCAAGGTTCCTTCACCCGACCATCCCTCCCTTGCCTCAATGGCACAAACCTGTCCAGTGCTATCAGCAAGTGCTCCCAAAACAACCTCCACATTTCTGTCGTGCACATCCCTGAGAACATCTGTTCTCAATTTATGCTCCAAGTTTCTGCATAATAACATTGTAATTCCCCCTCCCCAAATTAAATATTTTCCCATACAGTCCGCCCCTATCCCTCTTCATGAATATAGTAATGGTCAGGGTGTTGTGATCACTATCACCAAAATGCTCTCCCATCAAGAGATCTGACACTTGACCTGGTTTGTTGCCAAGCACCAAGTCCAATATGGCCTCCCCTTTAGTCAGCCAACTACATACTGAGTCAGGAATCCTTCTTGGATACACTTGACAAAATCTGTTTCATCCAAACTATTTGCACTAAGTAGCTTCCAATCAATATTCGGGAAGTTAAACTCACCCATGACAACAACATTGTTACTTCTGAAGTTTTCCAAAATCTGCCTCTGTCTCTGTCCCTCCATGTCTCTTTGCTATTGAGGGGTCTACAGAAAACTCTCAATACAGTGACTGTTCCTTTCCTGTTTCTGACTCCCACCCACACTGATGCTGGCGAGGTAGGGGGCTGGAGGTTTCAAGGGAATATGAGGAACCATTTTTTCACTGAGTGGGTGGTGGGGAACTGGAACTCCCTGCCTGTAAGGGTGGGAGAGACAGGAACCCTCACCATTGAAGTATTTAGATGTGCATTTGCAATGCCAAGGCTACGGGCCTAGTGCTGGAGAAAGAGATTAGAATGTATAGTTGGGATTTTGGACCAGTACAGACCCGATGAGCCAAAGGGCTGTTTTCTGCTATAGACCTTTATGACTCAATACTGAACAGAACTGTCAGTTCCTCTGATTTAGCCTTAACAAAGGAACTTGCGTTATTCTTCCACAGAATGGGAGTGTCATTGGTAGGGTCAGTAGTTCCTTAATTTCTTTGGAATGGAGAGGCTTGCTAGGCCACTTCAGATGGAAATTCAGAATCAATCACATTCTTGTGGGTCTAGGGTCACAGGTAAGCCAGATCAGGTGAGGATGGCAGATTCTCCCTCGAATCGTCTACAGGGCAATGGATGGAATTTTACATCAATCAATGATTTTTCTCGTCAGCACTGGGACTACTTTTCACTTGCAGGGGTAAAGAACTTCAGTTTATAATCCCACAGTGGGATTTGAGGTCACGTCCTGGGAACCAGAGTGAAGGCCTGTATTCTGGTTCAGTGACATCGATAGAAACAGGAGAAACATTTCTGGCTCACAACAGGAGGTTAAAAACAAAGCTTGGGTTTGTGCCATTTGGTTGGCCAGGATTTGGGAATCCTTATCCACAAATAACAAAAAGCTAGCATCCAAGTTCATTGAGTAATAGGGAAAGTTGGCCTTTATTTCAAAGAAAACGGAGTATAAGAATACAAGAACTAGGAGCAGGTGTAGGCCGTCTGGCCCCTCGAGCCTGTTCCACTATTCAGTAAGACCATGCCTGATCTTTCCATGGACTCAGCTCCTTCTCACCAGAACCCTTAATTCCTTTACTATTCAACAATCTATCGATCATCTCCTTAAAAACATTCAACGAGATAGCCTCAACTGTTTCACTGGACAGGGAGTTCCACAGATTCACGACCCTCTGGGTGAAGAAGTTCCCCCTCAGCTCAGTCCTAAACCTGCTCCCCCTTATTTTGAGGCTACGCCCCCTAGTTCTAGTTTCACCCACCAATGAAAACAACCTCCTTGCTTCGATCTTATCTATTCCCTTCATCATTTTATATGTTGCTGTAAAATCTCCTCCTCATTCTTCTAAATTCCAATGAGTATAGTTCCACTCTCATCAGTCTCTCCTCACAAGCCAAACCTCTCAATTCCGGAATCAACCCATGGAACCTCCTTTGCATTCCCTCCAGGAGTGCTGGTATTGGAGGTAGACCAGAGAATGTTCACGTGGTTAATACTGGGTACGGGGGAATTGTCTCATGCCTCTAACAGCAGATGGCGATGGTGAGGGAGGGTAGCAAGCAGTCACTGTGGGGTCTCTCTGCAGGAAAATAGGTCGTTGTCACGTGGGGGCGTGGGCATGGAGTATGAACCGTTTTGGAGAGAGAGTGAGTGAGAGCTATGATGGATTTCTGAGCTAAACGGTGGAACTGCAGCCATGACATAATGTAATGTTTGCCCAGTTGAAGCCCTTCCATGACCTGTTGGGTCATCTGTGTACTTCCAACGTTCCAAGGCAGGACAATGTGTGGCTTGGAGGGCAGTTACAGATATTCCCTCTGTTCCTGTCTTTCTAAATGGTTGTTGTTGCATGTTTGGAAGATGCTATAGGAAAAGCCTTGCTGAGTTGCTGCTGTGCATCTTGTAAATGGTATACACAGCACCTCCAGTTGGCTGAATGCTCAAAATGGTGGATGTAGTGCCAATCAAGTGGGCTACTTTCCTGGAGACAAAGAAAAACTGCAGATGCTGGAATCCGAAGTAGACAAACAGGAGGCTGGATGAACGCAGCAAGTCAGGCAGCATCAGAAGGTGGAGAAGTCAACATTTCAGGTATTAACCCTTCTTCAGGACATTATGTGGGGAGTAGGGGGAGCTACAGATAAAGAGAGAGGGGTGTGGGATGGGGGAAGAGTAGCAGAATGGTGAGGTAAGGATAGGTGAAGACAGGTAGAGGGGATGACCTGGTTGGTTGATGGGAGGGATGAGTCCGATTGGCAGCTGGAGGGAAGGGTTGGTTGGTGGAATAGTATGGAGGGGGAGGGACTGGGAAGGGAGCCTGAGGATGGGGATGGGAGGTTATTTGAAATTGGAGAACCCAATGTTGAGTCCTCTGGGCTGTAGGCTGCCCAGTTGGAAGATGAGGTGTTGTTCCTCCAATTTGTGGCCTGGTTCACCGTGGCAATGGAGGAGGCCTAGGATGGACATGTTAGATGGGGAGGGAGAAGGGGGAATTGAAATGGGCAGTGACCGGGAGGTCAGGCTGGCCGTCTCGGGCTCGTTGAAACGGTGACCTCGTCTGCTTGGTCCAGATGGTGCCAAGCTTCTCGAGTGGTGTTGGAGGTCCACCCATCAGGAATATGGGGAGTATTCCATCGCACTCTTGACTTGTGTATTGGACGATGGGACAGGCTTTGGGGAGTCAGGACTGCTCACTGCAGTGTTTCTAGCCTCTCTTACAGCCACAGTGCTTATCTGACCAGTCCAGACCTCTCGGTCTCCACTGACATAACATTTTTCAGAGGATGCCTGAGAGAAAAGTAAAACATCTCTTTTCATCTGCCATTTTGACCACCCCACTGTGGAGTTAAAATTGCATTTGGTGCTCAATGACATCGTCAAACCTTCAGCAATGAAGGACCCTGCCAGTTTCATGGTGTCTTCTTGGTGCCTTTTCTGAAGTGTAGGTTTAACTTCTGTATGCAAGGATTAGTTTGAGTCACCTTTGGGTATGTTTCCTGGCCATTCTTTGCTAATCTTCTCCTTCCCTCAATTTCTGTTTGGTAAGCAATTTCAAGATCGCATTTAGCATCTTTCTGAAGTCAGGGAAAAGATTTGACAGAATGAAATGAAAGGCAACTCCAGCCAGTATTCATCATTAGTTTTTCCTTTTCTTTGAAACTAAACTTTAATTACTGGGATTTTTTTGTAGTCTTTCACAGGATGTGGGCATCACTGGCTAGATCAGCATTTATTGCCTATCCCTAATTGCCTAGAGGGGAGTTAAGAGTCAACCGCATTACTGGAGTCCGGAGTCAGATGTAGGCCAGACAATGTAAGGATGGCAAATTTCCTTCCCTAAAGGACATTAGCAAACCAGACGGATTTTTTTCTCAGCAATTGATTTGCTATGGTGGGATTTGAACCCTAAGCTTACTGCTCCAGAACATTACCTGTGTCTCTGGCTTAATAGCTTTGGCACAGGCCATTTGGCCCTTGATGTTGTGCCAACCTGTGAAATGAATTTGAAGCCCATCTAACCTGTACTATTCCATTTTCATTCATATGTCTATCCAATGACCATTGAAATGCCCTTAGTGTTAGCGAGTCTATTACTGTTGCAGGCAGGGCGTTCCACGCCCCTATTACTCTCTGAGTAAAGAAATCTGTCCTGTATTTATCACCCACTAATTTAAAACTATGTCCTCTTGTGCTATCCATCTCCATCTGAGGAGAAAGGCTCTCACTCTCTACCCTGTCTAATCCCCTGATCATCTTGCATGGCTCTATTAAGTCACGTCTTAACTTCCTTTCTCTCGAACAAAAACTCCATTTAAGACCATAAGACGTCGGAGTGGAAGTAAGGCCATTCGGCCCATCGAGTCCACTCTGCCATTTAATCATCACTGATGGGCATTTAACTCCACATACCTGCAATCTGCCCATATCCCTTAATTCTTTGCGAGATCAAGAATTTATCAATCTCTGCCTTGAAGACATTCAATATCCTGGCCTCCACTGCGGTCCGTGGTAATGAATTCCACAGGCCCACCACTCTCTGGCTGAAGAAATTGACTCCCTCTAATTCTAAGGCTGTGCCCATGGGTCTTAGTTTCCCCGCCTAATGGAAACAACTTCCCAGTGTTCACCCTTTCTAAGCCATACGTTATCTTGCAAGTTTCTATTAGGTCTCCCCTCAACCTTCTGAACTCTAATGAATACAATCCCAGGCTCCTCAGCTGCTCATCATACGTTAGGCCTACCGTTCCAGGGATCATCTATGTAAATCTTCGCTGGACATGCTCCACTGCCAGTGTGTCCTTCCTGAGGTGTGGGGTCCAAAATTAGACACAGTATTCTAAATGGGGCCTAACTCTAGCTTTATAAAATCTCAGGAGCACATCGCTGCTTTTATATTCCAACTCTCTTGAGATAAATGACAACATGACATTCGCTTTCTTAAGCACAGACCCAACCTGCAAGTTAACCTTTAGAGAATCCTGGACTAGCACTCCCAGATCCCTTTGTACTTCGGTTTTATGAATTTTCTAACTGTTTAGAAAAATAGTCCATGCCTGTATTCTTTTTTCCAAAGTGCAAGACCTCGCATTTGCTCACGTTGAATTTCATTGGCCATTTCCTGAACCACTCTCCTAAACTGACTAGATCTTTCTACAACTTCCCCACCTCCTCAATAAGATCTGTCTATCCACCCAACTTCACATCATCGGTGAACTTCGCCAGAATGCCCCAAGTCCCTACATCCAGATCATTAATATACTAAAGTGAACAGTTGCGGCCCCAACACTGAACCCTGCAGGACACCTCTTGTCACCGGCTATCATTCCAAAAAAAAGTCTTTCATCCCAACTCTCTGCCTTCCGTCAGACAGTCAATCCTCAATCCATTTTCCTGATTTCTGATGAAGGGCTTTTGCCCGAAACATCGATTTTCTTGCACTTCGAATGCCGCCTGGCCTGCTGTGCTTTTCCAGCACCACTCTAATCTTGACTGAAATCCTCAATGCCAGTAGTTCACCTCAACACCATGGGCCCTCACCTTACTCAGCAGCCTCCTATGAGGCACCTTATCAAAGGCCTTTTGGAAGTCTAGATAGATAACATCCACTGGGTTTCCCTGGTCTAACCTACTTGTTACCTCTTCAAAGAATTCGAACAGGTTTTTCAGGCATGACCTCCCCTTACTAAATCCATGCTGACTTGTTCTAATCCAATCCTATACTTCCAAGAATTTAGAAATCTCATCTTTAATGATGGATTCTAGAATTTTACCAACAACTGAGGTTAGACTAATTGGCCTATCATTTTCCATGTTTTGTCTAGAACCTTTCTTGAACAAGAGGGATACAACAATGATTTTCCAATCATCTGGGACTTTCCCTGACTCCAGTGACCTTTGAAAGATCACACCAACGCCTCCGTTATTTCCTTAGCCACCTCCCTCAGAACTCTAGGATGTAGCCCATCGGGGTCAGGAGATTTATCCTTTTTTATATCTTTTAGCTTTTCTAGCACTTTCTCTTTTGTAATGGCTACCATACTCAACTTTGCCCCTGACTCTCCTTAACTGTTGGGATATTACTCATGTCTTCTACTATGAAGACTGAAGCAAAGTGCTTATTAAGTTCTTCAGTTATTTCCTTATCTCCCAGCACTAGCCTTCCTGCATCAATTTGGAGCGCCCAATGTCTACTTTTGCCTCTCGTTTGTTTCTTATGTATTGAAGTAAACCTTTACTATCATTTGTAATATTACTGGCTAGCCTACCTTCATATTTGATCCTCTCCTTCCTTATTTCTCTCTTTTTTATCCTCTGTTTGTTTTTGTAACCTTCCCAATCTTCTGATTTCCCAGTGCTCTTGGCCACTTTATAGGATCTCTCTTTTCCTTTGATACATTTCCTGACTTCCTTTGTCAGCCATGGCTGTGTAATTCCCTCCCCCTGGATAACCTTTCTTTTCTTTGGGATGAACCTCTGTACTGCGTCTTCAATTACACCCAGAAACTCCTGTCATTGTTGCTGTACTGTCTTCCCCACTAGTCTCTGCTTCCAGTCTATTTTCATCAGTTCCTCTCTCATGCCCTTGTAATTACCTTTATAACTGTAACACCATTACATCTGATTTTGCCTTCTCTCTTTCAAATTGCAGACTGAACTCTACCATATTATGATCGCTGCCTTCTAAGTGTTCTTTTACTTTAAGATCTTTTATAAAGTCTGGTTCATTACATATCACTAAGTCCAGAATAGCCTGCTCCCTTGTGGGCTCCATCACAAGCTGTTCCAAAAAGCCTTCCTGTCAGCATTCCATGAATTCCCTTTCTTTGGATCCACCAGCAACATTATTCACCCAGTCCACCTGCATATTGAAGTCCCCCATGATCACCGTGACCTTACCTTTAGAACATAGAACATAGAACATAGAAGGATACAGCGCAGTACAGGCCCTTCGGCCCTCGATGTTGCGCCGACCGAGTCCTACCTAACCTATACTAGCCCAATAACTTCCAAATGCCTATCCAATGCCCGCTTAAATGAACATAAAGAAGGAGAGTTCACCACTGATACGGGCAGGGCATTCCATGAACTCACAACCCGCTGTGTGAAGAATCTACCCCTAACATCTGTCCTATACCTACCACCCCTTAATTTAAAGCTATGTCCCCTAGTAACACCTGACTCCATTAGCGGTAAAAGGTTCTTAGTATCTACCCTATCTAAACCCCTAATCATCTTATACACTTCTATCAGATCTCCCCTAAACCTTCTCTTCTCCAATGAGAACAGCCCCAAGTGCCTCAGCCTTTCCTCATACGATCTTCCTACCATTCCAGGCAACATCCTGGTAAACCTCCTCTGCACTCGTTCTAAAGCTTCCACATCCTTCCTATAGTATGGCGACCAAAACTGCACACAATACTCCAAATGAGGCCTCACCAGAGTCTTATACAACTGCAACATGACCTCAGGACTCCGGAACTCAATTCCTCTGCCAATAAAGCCCAGTACACCATATGCCTTCCTCACAGCACTATTTACCTGGGTGGCAACTTTCAGAGATCTGTGTACATAGACACCAAGATCCCTCTGCTCATCCACACTACCAAGTAGCCTACCATTAGCCCAGTAATCCATCATCTTGTTATTCCTACCAAAGTGAACGACTTCGCACTTAGCTACATTGAATTCCATTTGCCACATTTCCGCCCAGCTCTTTCTGACATGCCCTATCTATTTCCTGGCACATCTTGCGCCCCTGGTCCTGACCACTGTCAGGAGGACTGTGCATAACTCCCGTTATGGTTTTTTTGCCTTTGTGGTTCCTCAACTCCACCCACACAGACTCCACATCATCTGACCCTATGTTAGTGCCAATGTGGACCACAACAACTGGATCTTCTTTCTCCTGCTCCAATATCCTTTCAAGCCGGTCAGAGATGTTCTACACCCTGGCACTGGACAGACAACACACCATGCGTGATTCCCGATCCGGCTCGCAAGGGATGCTACCTTCCCCCTAATTATAGAATCCCTGATAATAAGTACTTGTGTTTTTGCTCCCCCCTCCTGAATGGCCTTCTGCAGCATGGTGCCGTGGTCAGCTGGCTCATCCTGTCCACAGCCCTTTCCCTCATCTGTACAGGGAGCAAAAATCTGCTGGACAAGGTCGGGGGCTGAGGCTTCTCCCCTCCTGAACTCCGAATCCCCCGACCTGCCTCACTCACACTCACACCCTGTTGTCTCTGATCACTAATTGAATTTGAATTACTTAATCTACCGGGTATGACTGCCTCCTGAATCAAAGCATCCAGGTAAGTCTCCCCTCTCTCGGATGTGCCGCAGTGTTTGAAGCTCAGATTCCAGATCATCAATTCTGATCCGGAGTTCTTCCAGCAACCAACACTTGCTGCAGATATGGTCATTGCCATTCACAATGGGATCAGCCAGCTCCCACATCATACAGCTACAGCACATCACCTGCCCAGCCATCTCTGCTCAGTTAATTAACTTTTACAATTTACGTATTAAATAATTTCTAGGATTTCTCTGCTACGGCCTTATTCAATTAACTAATTAAATCTTTAATCAATCACACGATGCACAAGAAATATAAATCGAAAGACCTTACCTTAACGACACACAAGAGTCCATCTTGGTTTGAGTTCCCACTCTTCCTGCTGCTGGAACAGAAATGGAGGGCTCCACCAGACCAGGTAAGTTGTTTTGAAACCGTAAAGTGGTGACTCACCTTCCCTGTAGGCCCCGATCGATGCTCCCGCTGTTCCTGCTGCGAGTCTGTCAGCTCTGAGTTAGGTTAGAAGAGGAGGGTGGGAGGGTGACCCTACTGTGTAGGACCTTGGGCTTAGAACACATCTACTTAGCCTTCCCAAAAGCCTCCCTGTTCCAACCTCACTCTGCCCAGCTCCTATCATTCTCTGCTGTAAATTTGCCACCTCTCAGCCCAGCTCTGCAGCTTCTCTGTGTCCCTCTGTAACCCGCAACATCCTTCCACACTATCCATAACTCCACCGACCTTAATGTCATCCGCAAATTTACTAACCCATCCTTTTACACCCTTATCCATGTCACTTATAAAAATGACAAACAGCAGTGGCCCCAAAACAGATCCTTATGGCACACCACTAGTAACTGAACTCCAAGATGAGCATTTCCCATCAACCACCATCCTCTGTCTTCTTACAGCTAGCTAATTTCTGATTGGTTCCATATTTTCTGCAGTACATGGGGAATCTTATCAAATGCCTGATATCTATATCCATCACATCAAACATTTTACCCTCATCCACCTGTTTTGTCACCTTCTCAAAGAACTCAATAAGGTTTGTGAGACATGACCTACCCTTCACAAAACCATGTTGACTATCCCCAATCATATTATTCCTTTCCAGATGATTATAAATCCTATCTTTTACAATCCTTTCCAACACTTTATCCACAACCGAAGTAAGGCTCACCAGGATTGTCTCTACTCCCCTTCTTGAACAAGGGGACAACATTTGCTATCCTCCAGTCTTCAGGCACTATTCCTGTAGATAATGATGACATAAAGATCAAAGCCAAAGGCTCTGCAATCTCCTCCCTGGCTTCCCAGAGAATCCGGGGATAAATCCCATCTGACCCAGGGGATTTATCTGTTTTCACACTTTCTAGACTTGCTAACACCTCCTCCTTATGAACCTCAATCCCATCCAGTCTAATAGTCTGTACCTAAGTATTCTCCTTGACAACATTCATTGTTTTAGCCTGGAAATTATTTCCGTATGCTTCTGTTGTTTTTGAGTTAATCATTCGTCATGAGAACCCGAAACATCATGCTCCACAAAACAATTTGTGACTCCACTGCTTTATGCCAGATTTTATATCAGTTCCATCTTTGATTTCTACATTTTCCTGCACACTGTCGTTGTAAACATGTAACGGTGATGTTGGATGCATCAACATAGAACCTGCACTGAGCCCATCTCAGTCTCTCTCAATCATTCTGCGGTCATGCTTTTAATATCCATAGAGATTTTATGGCATGGAAACAGGCCCTTCAGCCCATCATATCCACTTTGGCATCAAATGCCTATCTATTCTAATACCCCTTGCCCCCTCGTCCTGAATGCTAAAGTATTTCACCCCCACTTTCTCAAGGGCAACTACGGATAACCAATAAATGCTTGTCCAGCCTGCAACGCCCATATCCCACAAGTGAATAAACAAGAACATTTCAAGTATTCGTCTAAATGTTGCTTCAATGTCTTGAGGGATCCTGTC
Source organism: Hemiscyllium ocellatum (assembly GCF_020745735.1). Lineage (NCBI taxonomy): Eukaryota > Metazoa > Chordata > Chondrichthyes > Orectolobiformes > Hemiscylliidae > Hemiscyllium > Hemiscyllium ocellatum. The sequence goes on from NC_083404.1 coordinate 136,574,266, forward strand.
TCTCTCATGCTTCTCAGGCAGTGAGTTGCAGATTCCCACCACCTTCCAGGTGAAAAAATGCTTCCTCACATCCTCTCGTTCTACACCTTAAGACTGTGCCCCTTTGTTATTGATCTCTCTGCTAAAGGGGACATGTTTCTCCCAGTCTACCTTCTCTATGCCCCTCAAAACGTTGTACAGATCCCCCTCAGCCTTCTCTGCTCAAAGGAAAATTACCTTACCCTATCGAGTCTCTCTTCATAAACTGAATCACTCTGGGCTGGGCCATATGCTAGTGACTCCCCTCTGCATACTCTCCAGTGTAACCTGATCCTCCCTATAGTGTGGTGACCTGAACTACAGAAAATCAAGCTTTTCAATTGTTTAGAGTCATAGAGTCATAGAGGTGTACAGCATGGAAACAGATCCTTCGGTCCAACCCGTCCATGCCGACCAGATATCCCAACCCAATCTAGTCCCACCTGCCAGCACCCGGCCCATATCCCTCTAAACCCTTCCTATTCATATACCCATCCAAATGCCTCTTAAATGTTGTAATTGTACCAGCCTCCACCACATCCTCTGGCAGCTCATTCCATACACGTACCACCCTCTGCGTGAAAAGGTTGCCCCTTAGGTCTCTTTTATATCTTTCCACTCTCACCCTAAACCTATGCCCTCTAGTTCTGGACTCCCCCACCCCAGGGAAAAGACTTTGTCAATTTATTCTACCCATGCCCCTCATAATTTTGTAAACCTCTATTAGGTCACCCCTCAGCCTACGATGCTCCAGGGAAAACAGCCCCAGCCTGTTTAGCCTCTCCCTGTAGCTCAAATTCTCCAACCCTAGCAACATCCTTGTAAATCTTTTCTGAACCCTTTCAAGTTTCACATCTTTCTGATAGGAAGGAGACCAGAATTGCACGCAATATTCCAACAGTGGCCTAACCAATGTCCTGTACAGCCGCAACATGACCTCTCAATTCCTACACTCAATACTCTGACCAATAAAGGAAAGCATATCAAATGCCTTCTTCACTATTCTATCTACCTGCGACTCCACTTTCAAGGAGCTATGAACCTGCACTCCAAGGTCTCTTTGTTCAGCAACACTCCCCAGGATCTTACCATTAAGTGTATAAGTCCTGCTCAGATTTGTTTCCCCAAAATGCAGCACCTCGTATTCATCTAAATTAAACTCCATCTGCCACTTCTCAGCCCATCGGCCCATCTGGTCCTGAAGAAGGGCTTATGCCGGAAACGTCGATTCTCCTGCTCTTTGGATGCTCCCTGACCTGCTGCGCTTTTCCAGCAACACATTTTCAGCATTGGCCCATCTGGTCCAGATCCTGTTGTAATCTGAGGTAACCCTCTTCGCTGTCCACCACACCTCCAATTTTGGTGTCATCTGCAAACTTACTAACTGTACCTCTTATGCTCACATCCAAATCATTTATGTAAATGACAAAAAGTAGAGCACCCAGCACCGATCCTTGTGGCACTCCACTGGTCACAGGCCTCCAGTCTAAAAAACAACCCTCCACCTCCACCCTCTGTCTTCTACCTTTGAGCCAGTTCTGTATCCTAATGGCTAGTTCTCCCTGTATTCCATTCCTTGCTAATTAGTCTCCCATGGGGAACCTTGTCGAACGCCTTACTGAAGTCCATATAGATCACATCTACCACTCTGCCCTCACCAATCCTCTTTGTTACTTCATCAAAAAACTCAATCAAGTTTGTGAGACGTGATTTCCCACACACAAAGCCATGTTGACTGTCCCTAATCAGTCTTTGCATTTCCAAATACATGCACATCCTGTCCCTCAGAGGACTCCCTCCAACAACTTGCCCACCACCAAGGTCAGGCTCACTGGTCTATAGTTCCCTGGCTTGTCCTTACCACCCTTCTTAAACAGTGGCACCACGTTTGCCAACCTCCAGTCTTCCGGCACCTTACCTGTGACTATCGATGATACAAATATCTCAGCGAGAGGCACAGCAACCATCTCTCTAGCTTCCCACAGAGTTCTCGGGTACACCTGATCAGGTCCTGGGGATTTATCCACCTTTAACCGTTTCAAGACATCCAGCACTTCCTCCTCTGTAATCTAGACATTTTGCAAGATGTCACCATCTATTTCCCTACAGTCTATATCTTCCATATCATTTTCCACAGTAAATACTGATGCAAAATATTCATTTAGTATCTTCCCCATTTTCTGTGGGTCCACACAAAGGCCGCCTTGCTGATCTTTGAGGGGGCCTATTCTCTCCCTAGTTACCCTTTTGTCCTTAATATATTTGTAAAAACCCTCCTTAATTCTATTTGCCAAAGCTATCTCATGTTCCCGTTTTGCCCTCCTGATTTCCCTCTTAAGTATACTCTTACTTCGTTTATATTCTTCTAAGGATTCACTCGATCTCTCCTGTCTGTACCTGACATATGCTTCCTTCTTTTTCTTAACCAAATCCTCAATTTCTTTAGTCATCCAGCATTCCCTATAGTTACCAGCCTTCCCTTTCACCCTGACAGGAATATACTTTCTCTGGATTCTTGTTATCTCATTTCTGAAGGCTTCCCATTTTCCAGCTGTCCCTTGACCTGCGAACATCTGCCTCCAATCAGCTTTCAAAAGTTCTTGCCTAACACCGTCAAAATTGGCCTTTCTCCAATTTAGAACTTCAACTTTTAGATCTGGTCTTTCCTTTTCCATCACTATTTTAAAACGAATAGAATTATGGTCACTGGCCCCAAAGTGCTCCCCCACTGACACCTCAGTCACCTCCCTGCCTTATTTCCCAAGAGTAGGTCAAGTTTTGGACCTTCTCTAGTAGGTACATCCACATACTGAATCAGAAAATTGTCTTGTACACACTTAAGAAATTCCTCTCCATCTAAACCTTTAACACTATGGCAGTCCCAGTCGATGGAAAGTTAAAATCCCCTACCATAACCACCCTATTATTCTTACAGCTAGCTGAGGTCTCCTTACAAGTTTGTTTCTCAATTTCCCAATAAGGTGATCATCCCTTTCTTATTTCTCAGTTCCACCCAAATAACTTCCCTGGATGTATTTCCAGGAATATCCTCCCTCAGCACAGCTGTAATGCTATCCCTTATCAAAAACGCCACTCCCCCTCCTCTCTTGCCTCCCTTTCTATCCTTCCTGTAGCATTTGTATCCTGGAACGTTAAGCTGCCCAGTCCTGCCCATCCCCGAGCCATGTTTCCGTAATTGCTATGATATCCCAGTCCCATGTTCCTAACCATGCCCTGAGTTCATCTGCCTTCCCTGTTAGGCCCCTTGCATTGAAATAAATGCAGTTTAATTTATTAGTCCTACCTTGTCCCTGCCTGCCCTGACTGTTTGACTCACGTCTGTTCTCAGCTGTACCCGCCTCAGATCGAGCTCTTTCCTCACTATCTCCCTGGGTCCCAAACCCCACCTTAAATCCTCTCAAGCAGTTCTAGCAAATTTCCCTTCCAATATTAGTCCCCTTCCCCTTGCAATCTGTCCTTCTTGTACAGGTCACTTCTACCCCAAAAGAGATTCCAATGATCCTAAAATGTGAATCCTTCTCCCATACACCAGCTCCTCAGCCATGCATTCATCTGCTCTATCCTCCTATTCCTGCCCTCACTAGCTCGTAGCACTAGGAGTAATCCAGATATTACTACCCTTGAGGACTGCCTTTTTAAATTTCTGCCTCTCTGTAATCTCCCTTCAGAGTCTCAACCTTTTCCTTTCCCATGTCATTGGTTGCAGTGTGGACAATGACCTCCTGCTGGCTCCTCTCCCCCGTGAGAACATTCTGCACCCTCTCTGAGACATCCTTGATCCTGGCACCAGGGAAACAACACACCATTCTGCTTTTTCTCTGCTGGCCACAGAAACGTCTGTCTGTACCTCGCACTACAGAATCCCCTAACACAATTGATCTCTTGGAACCCAAAGTATCCCTTGTTGCATTAGAGCCAGTCTCAATACCAGAAACTTGGCTGTTCGTGCTACGTTCCCCTGAGAATCCATCACCCCCTACATTTTCCAAAACAGCATACCTGTTTGAAATGGGTATATCCACAAAAGACTCTTGCCCTAGCTGCCTACCTCTCTTATCCTTCCTGGAGTTAACCCATCTATGTGACTGTATCTGAGACTTGCCCCCCTTCTTATAACTGCCATCCATCACATACTGTTGCTGTTGCAAATTCCTCATCGCTTCTATCTGTCTCTCCAACTGATCCACTCGATCTGGTAGGATTCATATCCAACAGTATTTATGGCAGATATAATCCGCAGTAACCCTTAAACTCTCTTTAAACTCCCACATCTGACAAGAAATACATATCACTACAAAGGCCATTTTTGTTCCTTCACAATCTACAAACCCAGAAAATAACACCGTCTTATTCCTCTACAAACACTGCCCCAGGTTAAATTAATAGCTATGGCTTATATTTTAAGTTTAATCAAGAGACTCATCTCCAATTTGATGTTATAAATGATTTAACTATTGATCCTCAAGACAAGGATCAGTGAACCACGTATATTCTTTTTGCTCTATAGGTACTTTCTAACCAACCTGTTCAGGGATGTTATGACACACCTCTGGAGCAGGTAGGACATGAACCTGGGTCTCCTGGCATGGAGATAGGGACACTACCACTGCACCACAAGAACCCTTTTTGCCTTTAATGCTATTTTAAATACCCAATTAATCTGAATCAACAGCCCCTGAAAGGGTATAGTTAAAAATGGTCATATTATAAATGAAACTCACAAAATTTAAATTAACATTTGGCTTTGGGACTAATTATGTTCTCCAGCAATGCTCAGTGGCATGAGAAAGTGCAAAAGCATAAAAGCAAATTACTGCGGATGCTGGAATCTGGAACCAAAAAAGAAAATGCTGGAAAATCTCAGCAGTTCTGGCAGCATCTGTAAGGAGAGAAAAGAGCTGATGTTTTGAGTCTAACTGACCCTTAGTCAAAGGTACAAACACTTTTTAACATACACTGTGAATATTTAATCAATTTTATTTATTTACTTTTCTAATTTTCTTTCCTAAGCATTTGTTCTGAAGAATCTGTACCTAGATACCTTTGTACCTAAGATAGTGCTGTGATGCGGCAACTTGTAATCTTTTCATTGTATTCACTTGAGTACATGTGACAATAAAGCTAATTCAATTCAATTCAATTAATACACGCAGCTTGTTTACTTTTCTCCTGAACAATATAATTAACATCAGAATAACACCCAAGGCATTGATTTTTCATTTTCATTTATTCATGGCTCATGTGTAGCATTGGCTCAGCCAACGTTTATTGCCCATTGGTCAGTTAGGAGTCAGTCACATTGCTGTGGGACTGGAATCATGTGTAGTGTCAAAAGAGTGGTGCTGGAAAAGCACAGCAGGTCAGGCAGCATCCGAGGAGCAGGAGAATCGACATTTTGGGTATAAGCTCTTCATCAGGAATCATGTGTAGGCCAGATCAGGTAAGGATAGTGAACCAGATAGGTTTTTCCAACACTTGACAATGTATTCATGGTCATCATTAGACTTTTAATTTCAGATTTTTATTGAATTCAAATTCCACCATCTGCTGTGGCAGGATTTGAACCGAGGTCCCCAGCACATTACCTGGGTCACTGGATGAATAGTCTGGTGATAATACCACCGGGCACTGCCTCCCTAGCCACGGTTAGTATGAACCCATATTTTTATAGTGGTTCCATGCACAATGTTATTAACAAGGGGAGTTCCAGGATTTGCACTGAAGGAACGCCTGATATATGTTCCAGTATTATTCTAGTCTCAGTTGAAAACAGTGTAAGAGGACCAACTGAAAAGTAAGTGATAACCAAATCAATGTGATTTATATCCTCAGTGTGCAGGCAGTCTGACCCTTGGGACGTGTTCAAGTCAGCTCTGGTCTTGTTGATGTGTTCCTAAACCTATTGGGTCCTGCCCTAGCCAGTCACGTGCCTTCAGTTCAAAGGTCTCAGTGAGGTTTGTGGGGAAGTGCTTGTGAGGTCAATGAACCACGGGGTGGGGAGGGGGGGTGGGGGGGTGGGGGGCAGCGGAGGGGGCTAGAAAACCAAAGTATACCAAGACATCACTTACTCTGGTTCAACAACAGCTTTCAGAAAGGGAACCAGATAAATAACTGAAATGGAAACACAGGAAACAGCCAGTTCTGAGGCACAAACCTTCAGTACTATTGCCAGAACGTTGCCCACAGTTTTTGCAGTATCCAGTGTCTCCAACTGTTTCTTAAGAATTAATCTGGCTGAAGACTACCATCTCTCTTGCTGGGGACCACAGGAGGAAGCTGACATGGATCATCCACTCGCCACTTCTGATTGAAGATTGCTGTGATTGCTTCAATTTTAACTTTTGCCCTGATGTGCTGGGCTCCTCCATCATTGAGGATGGGGATATTTGTGGACCCTCCTCCTCCAATGGGTTGATTAACCATCCACCACCATTTACCACTGGACGTGGCAGGACTGTAGAGCTTAGATCTGATCCATCGGCTGTGGAATCACTTAGTTCTGTCTATCACTTGCTGCTTATGCATTTGGTGAGTAGTCCTGTTTGGTAGCTTCACCAGATTGACACCTCATCTTCAGGTACGCCTGGTACTGCCCCTGGCATGCCCTCCTGCACTGTCCATTGAACCAGGGTTGATCCCCAGGCTTGATGGTAATGGTTGAGTCGGGGGATATGCCGGGCCATGAGGTTAGAGATTGTGCTGGAGTGCAGTTCTGCTGCTGTTGATGGCCCCCAGCGCCTCATGGATGCCCAGTCTTGAGCTGCTAGATCAGTTTGAAGTCTGTCCCATTTAGCAGGGTGATAGTGCCACACAACACGATGGAGAGTTTTCACAAGGACTGTGCTATAGTCACCCTTACCGACACTGTCATGGACAGATGTATCGCCAGTCAACAGATTGGGAAAGATGATCTGTTTTTCTCTCTTGTTGGTTCCCTCACCACTTGCTACAGACCCAGTCTGGCAGCGATGTCCTTTAGGACCCGACCAGCTCGATCAGTAATGCTGCTGCCGAGCCACTCTTGGTGGTGGACACTGAAATCCCCACCCAGAGTACATTCTGTGCCTTTGCTGCCCTCAGTGTTTCCTCCAAGTATTGTTCAACATGGAGGAATACGGATGCATCAGCCGAAGGAGGGCGGTGTGGTAATCAGCAGGCGGTTTCCTTGCCCATGTTTAACCTGAAACCATGAGACATCATGGGGTCCAGAGACAATGCTGAGAACTCCCAGAGCAACTCCCTCTTGACTGTATCCCGCTGTCAGTGGGACAGGACATACCCAGGGAAGGTAATGGTGGTGTCTGGGACATTGTCTGTGAGGTATGATTCTGTGAGTATGACTATGTCAGGCTGTTGCTTGGCTAGTCTGTGGGACAGCTCTCCCAGTGTTGGCACTAGCCCCCAGATGTTAGTGAGGAGGACTCTGCAGAGTCGATGGGGCGATTTTGTCTTTTCCAGTGCCCAGGTTGATGCCCGGTGATCCGTCTGGTTTCATTTCTTTGAGACTTTGCAGTGATTGGTACAACTGACTGGTTTGTTAGGCCATTTCAGAGGGCCGTTGAGAATCAACTACATTGCTGTGAGTCTGGAGTCACATGTAGGCCAGACCAGGTGGGGATGGCAGAGTTCCTCTCCTGGAGGACATTAGTGAACCTGATGGGCTTTTTTGACAATGGTTTCAGATGATTTAAATTCTTAATTCCAGATGATTTAAAACTGAATTCAAATTCCACCAACTGCCGTGGCTGGGTCCCCAGAACATTGGCAGAGTTTCTGGGTTAATAATCTAGTGATAATACCAACGAGCTGTCACCTTCCCTGGAACCAGTTAATCCTCTTCTCAATTAACTTCACTTACTAATTTCATATCACCTACACATTTTGATTTTATACCTGTATTCTTGAATTCACAGCAATTATATAAAGGCAGTGATTCCAGACTCTCATCACTGATTTCTGGAGCATGCAATTGTTCCCGTCAGCTCAATCTAGGCAGCATAGTGGCTCAGTGGTTAGCCTGGCTGCCTCACAGCTCCAGGGTTCTGGGTTTGATTCCAGCCTCGGGCAACTGTCTGTGTGGAGTTTGACTTCTCCCTGTGTCTGTGTGGGTTTCCTCCCACTGTCCAAAGATGTACAGATCAGGAAAATTGCCCATAGTGTGAGGTGCATTAGTCAGAGGGAAGTAGGTGTGGGTGGGCTACTATTTGGAGGGTTAGTGTGGACTTGTTGGGCCGAATGACTTGTTTCCACACTGCAGGAAATCTAGTCTAAAATAAACTGAGCAACATACATGGTTAGTGAGTTTACAGATGAAACCAAGTTAGTAGTAATGAGGGCAGTGAAGAAAGTTATCTAAGATTACAAGAAGTTCTTGCTAAGTTGGGTCAATGGGCTCCAATGAGGAGTGGCAGGTGGAGTTTAATTTGGATGAATGCGAGCTATTACAGTGTGGTGAGACAAACAAGACAGGACTAATACAGTTAATGGCAGGGCCCAGGGCAGTGTGTACAACTGAGGGATTCAGGTATATAATTCTATAAAATTTAAATCGCAGGTAAAAAGGAAGAAAGTGAGGACCGCATTATTTTGGAAGCTTGACTTGGTGTCAGGATACTGGCCTCTGGAGTCATTTCACATCCCAGGGATCATCCTAGTGAACATTCTCTGAACTGCCTCCAGCAAAATGATATCTTTCCTTCAGTGAGGGGACCAAAACTGCTCACAGTACTCCGGGCGTGGCCTCCCCAGTCCCTTGTACAGTTACAGTCAGACTTCCCTACTCTTATACTCCAATCCCTTTGATACTAGGGCCAACATTCCACTAGCCTTCCTGATTACCTGCTGCACCTGTCTGCTAGCTTTCTGTGTTTCGTGCACAAGTCCCCCTCAGGTCACCTTTCTGCAGTCTTTCACCATTTAAGTAATATTCTGTTCTTTTGTTTTCCCTTCCAAAATGAACAACATCACAGTTTCTGCATGATTTGCCAACAGTTTGTCGACTTACCTAGCCAATCAATGTCTCTCTGAACTGTTTGCATCCCTCTCACAACTTCCATTGACCTCTCACTGCCTTTCCAACATTTTTGTGTCATTTACAAATTTGGCGACAGTACAGTTGCTCCCTTCCATCAAGCCATTGGAATCTATTGTAAACAGTTACAGTCCCAGCACTGATGGACTGAATGGCCTATTCTGTGCTGAAACAAAGAGCAAAGAAAAGACTGAACTTGGACTTATATATCGCATTTCATAACTCATCTTTAGGGAGGTGATGGCCTAGTGGTATTATTGCTGCACTCCTAATCCAGAGACCCAGATAATGTTCTGGGAACCCAGGTTCAAATCCTGCCACAGCAGATGGAATTAAGGGTCTAATGATGATCATGAATCCATTGCTGTTTGTTGAGGTAAAAAACCCACCTGCTTCACTAATGCCCTTTCGGGAAGGAAATCTGCCGTCCTTACCTGGTCTGGTCTACATGTGACTCCAGGCGCTCATTTCCAGCCTGCTCTGGTCCCACCTGCCATGCGCCCAGGACCTTACCTGGTCATGTGCCCATCCAGATGCATTGTGAATGTTGCGGTTGTGCAGGCCTCTGCCGCTTCCTCTGGCAGCTCATTCCGTACACGTACTTAATCTTGACAAAGGCTGTCTCCTTCTCAGATCCCCAGTCCATTTTCTATGAGCTAGCCCGCACCCCTTTTGTAAGGACCTGCAGTGGTCCAGCTCATTTACTGTAATTTTCTACAAAGCCTCTGCAAAAATCTGCCTTACTCTTTTGACAGTAACTGTTCCTTTTTAGTGCATTTGTTTATATCCTTGTTTTTGCATATGCTTATGTCAAGTCCAAATGTTCTTCAAACATTATTGGGGCAGTTTAGATTAGATTACTTACAGTGTGGAAACAGGCCCTTCGGCCCAACAAGTCCACACCGACCCGCCGAAGCGCAACCCACCCATACATTCACCCCTTACCTAACACTACGGGCAATTTAGCATGGCCAATTCACCTGACCCGCACATCTTTGGACTGTGGGAGGAAACCGGAGCACCCGGACACGGGGAAAATGTGCAAACTCCACACAGTCAGTCGCCTGAGTCGGGAATTGAACCCGGGTCTCAGGCGCTGTGAGGCAGCAGTGCTAACCGCTGTGCCACCGTGCCGCCCACAGTAATTGGTGAAGTTCCTGTCTTTATCGTACATAAAACACCCTTTCCCCTTCTTTTTGTGACCCATTGGCTCCCTGTCAGAATGTGTTCCCTGGAATAACTGCTGCTAGCTAAGATTCTTGGAGATGTTCAGCAGGGAGACAGACCCTTTGTACCAACCTGTCCATGCCGACCAGATATCCCAACCCAATCTAATCCCACCTGCCAGCACCCGGCCCATATCCCTCCAAACCCTTCCTATTCATATACCCATCCAGATGCCTCTTAAATGTTGCAATTGTACCAGCCTCCCCCACATCCTCTGGCAGCTCATTCCATACACGTACCACCCTCTGTGTAAAAAAGTTGCCTCTTACATCTTTTTTATATCTTTCCTCTCTCACCCTAAACCTATGCCCTCTAGTTCTGGACTCCCCGAACCCAGGGAAAAGACTTTGTCTATCCACCCTATCCATGCCCCTCATGATTTGTAAACCACAGCCTCCGACGCTCCAGGGAAAACAGCCCCAGCCTGTTCAGCCTCTCCCTATAGCTCAAATTCTCCAACCCTGGCAACATCCTTGTAAATCTTTTCTGAACCCTTTCAAGTTTCACAACATCCTTCCGATAGGAAGGAGACCAGAATTGCACGCAATACTCCAACAGTGGCCTAACCAATGTCCTGTACAGCCACAACATGACCTCCCAACTCCTGTACTTAGTATCCTGACCAATAAAGGAAAGCATACAAAATGCCTTCTTCACTATCCTATCCACCTGCAACTCCATTTTCAAGGAGCTATGAACCTGCACTCCAAGGTCTCTTTGTTCAGCAACACTCCCTAGGACCTTACCATTAAGTGTATAAGTCCTGCTAAGATTTGCTTTCCCAAAATGCAGCACCTCACATTTATCTGAATTAAACTCCATCTGCCACTTCTCAGCCCGTTGGCCCATCTGGTCCAGATCCTGTTGTAATCTGAGGAAACCCTCTTCGCTGTCCACTACATCTCCAATTTTGGTGTCATCTGCAAACTTACTAGCTGTACCTCTTATGCTCATATCCAAATCATTTATGTAAATGACAAAATGTAGTGGACCGAGCACCGATCCTTGTGGCACTCCACTGGTCACAGGCCTCCAGTCTGAAAAACAGCTCTCCACCACCACCCGCTGTCTTCTACCTTTGAGCCAGTCCTGTATCCAAATGGCTAGTTCTCCCTGTGTTCCATGAACTGGACGTCATGGACAAGTTGAACCAGGGGGTCTGTTTCCATGCTGTACATTTCTATGACCAGAACTTTCTAATGTGCACCAAGCCATCGCTTGGCTGGTGGTGAGAAGGGCATTAACTGTGAGATCCTTTATGTACACGCACACTCTCTATGCTAATAGATACTGCGCTCAAAGCAGCTGCGGGCTGAGGGGTAGAGACCGTCACACTTCTCCTTCTGAAATGCGATTTTACGAAGGAAATCTGGGGACAGATGCACTGGTATTTTTCAAGGTTCGGCCCGAGTAGCTCCATGATGCAGAACTCTGTGCTCTAAGCTCTGTTCCCTAGGATGCACATTAAGACGAATATCCATTGTGCCTGGAAGACCATTAGCTCAGTGGAAGACTTTCTTCGGTCTGCCTGAAACATTGCAGGATGCACGCTCACACCTCAAGCTCTCCCTACTCTTTGAACTGAAAGTAAACTGAAAGTGGGTGACAAGGTGGCTCAGTGGTTAGCACTGCTGCCTCACTGTACCAGGGTCCCAGGTTCGATCCCAGCCTTGGGCATCTGTATGGAGTTTGCACATTCTCCCTGTGTCTGCGTGTGTTTGCTCCGATTTCCTCCCACAAATCCAAAGATATGCAGGTCAAGTGAATTGGCCGTGGTATATTGCCCATAGTGTTAGGTGCGTTACCCTGAGGGAAATGGGTCTGGGTGGGTTACTCTTTGGAGGGTCGGTGTGGACTGGTTGGGCTGAAAGGCCTGTTTCCACACTGTAGGGAATTTAATCTAATGTGGTTGACTCTTCGGTGCCCTCTGGACAATTAGGAATGGCAATAAATGCTGACCTAGCCAGTGACACCCCTAACCTGTCAATTAATTAAAAAAAAACTCAAGCCCTTTATTGATTTTTTAAAGATTTGGAAAGCTTCCATGCAATCACAGGAGCAGGAGTAGGCCATTCAACCCATCAAGCCTGTCATTCAATGAGATTACAGCTGATCTGTGGTCCAATTCCATGTTCCTTCATGTCTTTGCTTAATAACAATTTATCCATCTCAGATTTATCAGTACTGGGTGAATATAAAATTGATTGAATGCAAGACAGGTGGCACAGAATACTGAAAAAAAGAATTGAATCATTATTTCATGTCCCTATATCTGCAGAGTAAGTTTTTGTTGAAACTGTGAACTAATCTAAGACCCTTGATGCCTGTTATAAATGCTCTCGGTTCAACGACTGACAGTTGTGTGCTTCAATGCACTATTCTCTCCTCGAGTCCTCACTACATCAAGCAATTCCTTCTACAGCAACTCAAGTGTCATTTCTGGGGACTCTCTGTTGCAAACCCCTGTCAGAGGATAAATGATGATAAAGTATGTGAGCAGTTCAGATATGCATAAGCTCACTGCACCATGACTGACAGCTGTCACTTGAAGCCTCTGATAATAATGAAAACGCTTGGATGAACCTACAGAGATGCATTAGATCACTTGCAAAACTGTCTGTTGAGGACTTAATAGCGGTTTTATCTCTTGGAAGCCCTATGGACTGTTACTAATGCACACAATGTTATTTAAGCTTGCAAAAACTGTCCTTTTTATTACAGTGGAATATCTTGCAAAGATGAGCAAGCAGGAAACACGCACATTTTAATTCAGAACTTCTCGAATTGCTCGGGTTGATTTACAGGGTGATTTTGTTTTTGAATTAGCAAAAGATTACTGTTTGATGGCCCGAATGCAATCCAGGAATAAGCTGCTTTCATGCTGCAGTGAAACTTTGAGTATGATACGTGCTTTCATTGAGCCTGTGTTACAGCTAGATTTGACTATTCTAAAGCACTCCAGGACAGTCTTCCCTCTGCTGATTATAAACCCCGGGCGACTGTCTGCGTGGCGTTTGTACATTCTCCCCTGTGTCTGCGTGGGTTTCCTCCGGGTGCTCCGGTTTCCTCCCACAGTCCAAATGTGTGCAGGGTCAGGTGAATTGGCCATGCTAAATTGCCCGTAGTGTTAGGTGCATTGGTCAGAGGGAAATGGGTCTGGGTGGGTTACTCTTCGGTATGGACTGGTTGGGCCGAAGGGCCTGTTTCCACACTGTAAGGAATCTAATCTAATCAAAACTCTGCTACTTATTTCTCACCACACTGTGAGTAGCCCACCCCCCCCTCACCCCCCACCACACCGGCTCACCATTACTCCCGCTAAGGAAGGGCATATCGACATTGGCTTCCAGCCAAGCACCATCTTTGATGCTAAAATTCTCATCCTTGGTTTCCAATTCCTTCATGGCTTTAACCACTCTCTATCTGTAATCTCCTTCAGCTAACACCCACTTCCATCCCCACTGCACACACCCTCTAGGATATTTGGGTACCGCGATCTCTGTGTTTGAGAGATGGACAATTGAGGTGTTTCGAAGATTCCCTGAAGGCTTCCAAGAAATGCGAATGGATATCAATGTGTGGGAGACCATTGCTCAGAAGAAACCCACTTGGTTGACAGTCCTGTGTGAAGGGAAGCAATTCTTTGAGAACACCCGTCAGCATGAGGAATTATGGAAAAGGAATCGGAGAAAGGAATGCCAGTAATCTCGAGACCAAGAACCAATTCTGCCTCCCAGAAACACCTACCAAATGTTGGAATTTGTCAGGATCAGGCTCATCATCCACCCAAGGCAGATCCCGTGAGCAGTAACGCGGAAGATCCAAGGTGGGCAATCATGGTTGCTTACGAGTGACTGACAATTCCCTCCAACAAGTGTCTTTCATCATCTCCTGCCCAAAGAACATCATGGCCAAGTGCAGTCATTGGTGTGATGGGAGAGACAGGGCAACGAGTCAGCCCCAGCAATCTTCCACAAATAGAACTGTGACTGTGCAAACGGAGATCATTCTGCAGAAACATGTTTGCGATCAAGGCTGTGGGATGTTTCATACCCATCTGAGGGGCCCGGTAAGACTCCATCTCAACATGAGGCCATAAAGAACAGGAACAGTCCAGTTGGCCCCTCATCTCATCAGAAAAAAGGGTACCACAACAGTGCCACATTCGGGTAACACTGTAAATATGACTATGTATCTGCTATATGTTAAGGAGCTGGATCTTGATATGTAAGGGGACAATTTCAAATTTAGCAGATGACACAAAATTTGGATGTGTTGTAAACTGCACAGTGTGGAGCTCCAAAAAGATATTGATAAGTTGGTGGAGTTAAAGGATAGGTGGCAGATGAGGTTCGGTGTTTTGGTGATGTTGTCACGGTTACCTTGTCCTTTGGTTTTGTTTTTGAAGAGAGGTTATTTCGGCAGAGGTGACCAAGTGCCTAGTTTAACACTGGAAGGGGAGTGGCCAGTCCTCCCAGTTGAAGTTTTTTCTAGTTTGTTTTATATGTAGCAGTCACAAGATGCCTGATTCCGGAGGAGTTGCAAGTTTCAGTAAAGGATTCCTCTGACATTCTTCTGAAATCTCTCTCTGCAAATTATTCCCTCCTGCCTGGATGAATCTGTGTTTGAATTTACCTTTTTGCCAAGGGGTGTGTTTATGGGATGTTACTAGATTGGAACAATTAATTCAGAATATTTACTGTATCGAGTATTCGGTTAAGTTTTCCAGTCATCAAGTAATTCTGAATTTCTCTTTCTTTTGTTTGTGTTTTAACTTTGATATTTAAACCAATTCTGTTTTGCTTAGAACCATGTGGTTTGATCAGCTGCATCTCTCCTAGAACATCCACCTCACATCTACCTTTAAAATAAAAAAAGGTTAGGGCCTGGGCTACCTTCAGAGATTTTGAAGGGATCTGGCCTGGTCCCCAACAAAGAGAAGTATGAGGTAATACACTTCGGTCAGCAGAAGACAATATAAAATAGAGAGCACAATTCTAAAGGGGACATAGGAGCAGAGGGAGCTGAGTGCATTCGTGCACAGACCATTGAAGGTGATAGGACAGGTGGAGGGAGCCATTAATAAAGCACACAGTGTCCTTGTCTTTATTAGTAAAGGCATAGAGTACAAGAGCAAGGGGGTGATGCTGAACTTGTGCAAGACATTTGTTAGAACTCTGCTGTATGTTGTGGGTGCGACATTATAGGAAGGATGTGAATGCATTGGAGAGAATGCAGAAGCAATTTACAAGAAAAAGCTCCAGGGATGAGGAATCTCAGGGATGAGGACAGATTGAAAACGTTGGGTCTGGTCTCTTTGGAGAGAAGAGGTGATTTGATTGAAATTTTCAAAATCGTGAGGCAGCTGGTTAGCGTAGATGGGGAGAAACTGTTCCCACTTGTAAAAGAAACAAGAATGAGAGGGCATCAATTGACAGTGATGTGCAAATGAAGCAAGGGTAATGTAAGATAATCCTTTTTCACCCAGCAAGTACTGAGGATATGGAATATATTCCCTGGAAATGTGGGGAAGGCAGGTTCAATTGAGCCATTCAAGAGGGGCATTGGATGGTTATTTGGTTAGAAATGGGAGCAGGGATATGGGGATAAGGCAGGAGATTGGCACTAGGGAACGTGGCTCATTTGAAGAGCTGGTGCAGGGGTGAGGGGCTGAATGGCCTCCTTCAGCACTATAACTATTCTGTGATTCTGTGGACATTTGTGTTTGAGGGCCTGGGGTGTTTCTCAACCCCACAACGTCCCGACTCAGTGGAGGGATAGTTTCCAACTCACCCGTGACAACACCTATCATTTAAATAAATGTAATCTTAATCAACATTTAAGATTTAAATTCAAAAGCACGCACAACGCTAAAGAAGGTTATAATTAACTGTGAGGTTAACAATCTCCCGCAGCACAAATTAATTGACAAAGCCTTTGAACAATGCACCACCCTTATTTGCAAAAACAGCTGGTCTGTCTCTGCATCACTTACATCAATAATTTAACTGCAGTAGATGTCCTTCTTACCTTTTTCATAAAAAAACCCCATTATATTCCATTAATAAATAACAGCAGGGCAATGAAGACTAGCTTCTGGCAAATGCATTCTTTAAGCACTCAAACTTTTCCCTTATAAATGTTTCCTATTCCAGTGCATGTACTGGGCATTAAGCAGTCCTTTCGATAGCCTGCTTAGCTCAATGGGAAAAAAAATTGTCAAAGAGAAAGTGGAGGTGGTGGACGATTGTTCTTCGGACTGGAGGCCTCTGACCAGCGGTGTGCTGCAGGGATCGGAGCTGGGCCCACTGCTTTTCGTTCATTTATATAAATGATATGGATGGGGGTATGGGAGGAGTGGGTAGTAAGTTTTCAGTTGACACAAATTGGAGATGTAGTGGACAGTGAGGAAAATTTTCTCACAAGAACTTGATTAGATGAGCTAATGGGCCGAGGAGTGGCAAACGGAGTTTAATTTCGATAAATGTGAGATGCTGCATTTTGGAAAGGCAAATCAGGGCAGGAGTTATACATTTAATGGTAACATCCTGGGGAGTGTTGCTAACCCCTCTACTAAGGAGAAACGTTTCTCCATATTTACCTATCTATTCCCCTCATTTCTTTGTACAATCAGTTCCCCATTAAGATTTATCTGTTCGAGGAGAACAATCCCAACCTAACTACTAGGTTTCTCTTCATTTCTTTTTCAGGTGTCTCTTCACAGCTCACCGTTGTGATAAAGCCCTGAAGAGATTAGAAAAGGTAAAGATGCCATAGTCTTACCAGACTTTTGTTGCAGAAAAAAAGAGAGCTGACTGGAGGTGGTTTATTCTGAGGGTTATCTTACCTCAGGTGAGGGGTGTGGGAATTGAAGTGATGTTTCATTGTGCATTGCAAAGCAGCTATTCAGATAACTGCCCCATTCCCCCTCAGCAGATAACGTTTTAGATAGCTCCAGAAAGAAACTATCTGCAGTTCTGATCTAGAAGTTAAATTCCCAAATAGCTTGAAATTATGGTGGCTCAGTGGTTAGCACTGCTGCCTCACAACACCAGGGACAAAGGTTCAATTCCAACCTTGGGCAACTGTCTGTGAGGAGTTTACAAATTCTTCCTTTGTCTGTGCAGGTTTCCTCCAGGTGCTCCGGTTTCCTACCACAGTCCAAAGATGCACAGGTTGGGTAGATTGGCAATGCTAAATTGCCCATAGTGTCCAGAGATGTGCAGGCTGGGTGGGTTAGCCATGGGGAATGTAGGGTAGGGTTGTAGATCTGGGTGCGATGCTCTGCACAGCATGGGTGTGGACTCAATGGGCCGAATGGTCGGCTTCTACACTGTAGGAATTCTACGATTCAGGGACTCTGGTGTGAGTATTATATGAGTGGTATTTTGCATACTGCATAAAAGCTGTCTTTTCTCCCTTTCCAATTTATAAAGGAATATTTGGAATTAATGGGATTAGACTTTTACTATGAGCATTAAAAAAATTGATATTGAGAAATAGATGGTTTTGTTTTATATCATTTTACCTTCGATTCTTTAGTTAATAAACATCTGTTTTATTGTTATATCAAACTCTGCAGCTTTACCTACCCATGATTCAGTAAGAAATAACTTAATTAACATGATCTATCAAGCTAGGTTCAGTTTGGGATCTGATTTGTCTGATAATAGCATTCGCTCAAGCATAAGACATTCATAATTAGACCATTCAGCCCATCGAGTCTGCTCCACCAGTCAATGAGCTCATGGCTGATCTGATAATCTTTCATTCCTGCCTCTTCCCCATTCCTGAAGAAGGGCTTCTGCCCGAAATATCGAATCTCCTGTTCCTTGGATGCTGCCTGACCTGCTGCGCTTTTCCAGCAACACATTTTCAGCTCTTCCCCATTACCCTTGATTCTCCCTTCCTGATTAAAAATCTGTCTGGCTCAGCCTTGAAGGTATCAATGCCCCAGGCCTGACAGCCCTCTGAGGTAAAGAATTCTACAGATTCACTCCCCTCTGAGAGAAGAAATTCCTCCTCATCTTTGTCTTAAATGTGTGACCCCTTATTCTGAGATTGTTCCCGCTGATGCGATAATCTCCCACAAGGGGGAATCACCTTGCATAACCTAACCTGGCAAGAATCCTGTATGTTTCAATATGGTCTTCTCTCATTCTACTCAACTCCAATGATTACAGGCCCAACCTACTCAACCTCCCCTCATGAGACAGTCCCTTTATACCCGGGATCAGCCGAGTGAACTTTCCCTGGATTGCCTTAAATGTCTACAATGGGTCTTTGAACCATAGATTATTATAGCACAGAAGAAGACCATTCAACCTATCATGTCTGTACTTACCCTCCTAAGGAGCAATCACTCCCTTAGTCTCTCCACACATCCCTGCATATTCCTCCTTTTCAGAAACTTTAGTTTCTTAAGGTAGTAATGGATCAATTCTTAATTTCCAAATGGATGATTAGATTAGATTTGATTCCCTACAGTATGGAAACAGGCCCTTCGGCCCAACCAGTCCACACCGACCCTCCGAAGAGTAACCCACCCAGACCCATTTCCCTCTGACTAATGCCCCAAACACTATGAGTAATTTAGTGTGGCCAATTCACCCCAACCTGCACATCTTTGGATTGTGGGAGGAAACCGGAGCACCCGGAGGAAACCCATGCAGACACGGGGAGAATGAAGATTATTGGAGGATATGCAGGAATGTAGAGTTAAGGTTAAAATCAGACCAGCTATGAGCTTATTAAATGATGGAACAGACTTGAAGGGCCGAATGGCCTGCGCATATTCTATGTTTGTTTGTTTGCTCTGCCTATTGTGGATGTGCCCGGCTGAGAAATGTACCACCCAATCTTAGAGACAGTGAGTTCCAGAAGGCCACCAACATCTGGAGAAAAGCTTTTTTCTCTCATCTCCTCTCTAATGCTTCTAACAGTCACTTTAAATCTATGTCCCCTAGTCACTGATCTCTCTGCTAAAGTAATTAAACCATCACCTCCCAAATTAGACCACTCTCTCCAGGTCCCTCACTATTTAGTCCGCCTCAATCAAGTCTCCCCTCGGCCTCCTGCGTTCCAAGGGGACCATCCCCACTCTGTCCAATCTTTCCTCAGAGCTGCATGTTTCCAGGCAGCATCCTGGGAATTCCCCTCTGTCCCCTCTCCAGTGCAGTCACATCCTCCCTGGAAAGAGGTGACCTGAACTGTGCACAGTGCTCAGATTGTGGTCTAACTAGCGATGTGTATAGTTCCAGTATAACCTCCCTGTTCTCCCCGTGTTTGCGTGGGTTTCCTCCGGGTGCTCCAGTTACCTCCCACAGTCCAAAGATGTGCGGGTCAGGTGAATTGGCCATGCTAAATTGCCCATAGTGTTAGGTGAAGGGGTAAATATAGGGGTATGGGTGGGTGCGCTATGGCGGGTCGGTGTGGACTTGCTGGGCCGAAGGGCCTGTTTCCACACTGTAAGTAACCTAATCTAATCTAATCTAATGTAATCTCCCTGCTCTTATATGCTGTACCTTGGCTCCAAAAGGAAAGGATTCCGCATGCCTTCGGAACCACCTTATTATCCCGTCCTGTTCCCTCCAGCAACCTGTGAACGTTCACTCCAAGGTCCCTCACTCCCTCTACACCTCTCAGTAATCTCCCATTTATTGAGGTTTCCTTTGTTTATTTGACTGTATCACCTCGTATTTCTCAGGCTTGAATTCCATGTGTCGGCCCACTTGACCAATCCATCGATACCTTCCTGCAGGTTCCCTTCTCACTATCACAAGAACATAGTAACAGGAGGAAGCCATTCAGTCCCTTGAGCGTTCAATAGGATCATGGTTAATCTGTAGTTTAACTCCGCACACCTAGATCCCTGAAAAACCCAGGTGGCTAATTTTTGTGCTGTCTACAAACTATCTAGTCCCCTACTTTTCCATCCAACTCATTATGATATGCTGAAAAATTGAGAATCATCGTAATCAACCCTGTGGATCCCCAATGGAAAGCACCCACCAATGATTAGCCTTTGTCTCCCACCATCGAACCATGTTTGTATCCAGCTTGCTCCATTCCCCTGAATCCCACAGGGCTTCTGTTTTCTAACCAGTCTGTCATTTGAACCCAGCACCTTGAGACCTGCCCCCAGAACTAGGGCTATAAGGTTGCAAGGATGTTCCGGAGTTCAGAAAGTTTGCCACACTTATGGAAGGAGATCAATTCTTTCTCTGATTAGGTATTAGCTAAAGCTTGATTGCATGAATGCTTGTCTAAATAGTGTTAAATATTGCAAAAGTCACTAAAATGAAATCAATAGATGCATCATTTCCAAAGGACAAAGTTGCTGATTTCCATCTGCATTCTATTTCACTTTAATGGAAGAAACACACCGAACAGTTCCCTCTGTGGCTGCTCAAGTGAAAAGAGTGATCGCACAACACCAGGTTATTGTCCAACAGGTTTATTTGGAGCCCCCCTCCTGTGTCAGATAGCAAGTGGGGCAGAATCATAGCACACAGAATTTATTCTAAGTGATTAACAACGTAACAGCAATCTAGGTTTCTTCAATACATCACATCAGTTGTATGCCAGTTTGATATTTTACTATAAATTCTGTGTCCTATGATCCTGCTCCACTAGCTACCTGTTGAAGGAGCAGCGCTCCGAAAGCTAGTGCTTCCAAATACACCTGTTGGACTATAACTTGGTGTTGAGAGATTTTTAACTTTGTCCACCCCAGTCCAACACCGGCTTCCCCACATCAAGTCAAAAGAGTGATCACGCATCTTGGATACAGTCCACTTTCCGTGGAGATGTTTGATGTGACTTCTAGTTGCACGATTTGGAGATGCCGATGTTGGACTGCGGTGTACAAAGTTAAAAATCACACAACACCAGGTTATAGCCCAACAGGTTTAATTGGAAGCACTAGCTTTTGGAGCGCTGCTCCTTCATCAGGTGGTTGTGGAGGACACTATTGTAAGATGCAGAATTTAAGTTTACAGTGTGATGTAACTGAAATTATACATTGAAAAATGCCTTGATTGTTTGCTGAGTCTTTCATCTGTTCGAATATCATGATAGCTTCACTTCTTTCATATGTAAATCACAAAACTTTTTTTAAAAGTTGCATTCTCAGGTTAACTGTAGTAATTGGTGTTAGCCAGATAAGATGTTGAAGGTGTTAGCCCCCTGTGTTCTCTGTCTGTGCCATAATGCTTAGACTGATCCTAATTTAAAAAGTGAGTTAACAGAGTCTTGCGTGAATTCATGCTGTTTTTGAGCAAAGTACAATGTAACTCTGCAAGTACAAATTCACCCCACAATCGTATATGTGTATGTGTGTGAGTGGGAGTATGTGTTTCTGCACAGGCAACTCTAGTTGCACAGAATTGTAAAGTAAATAAGCAATGGAGATTGTCATGGTCTTTGCAATGTTTACAGAACAGGAAATTGTTCTTTCAGTCATGTTGGCAGTGGTTTTCCAAACTTTTACTGTGTCCCACTCCTTCATCTTGTTTCTATAATCCTGCACATCTTCCCTTGGGGTCTACAGCATGGAAACAGGCCATTTGGCCCAAACTGTCCATGCCCCCCAATTTCCACAACTAGTTCCATTTGCTTTCATTTGGTCCCTATCCCTCCATACCTATCCATCCTTATCCCTGCCTAAATGTTTCTTAGATGGTGTTATTCCATTTGCTTCCACCCCTACCTCTGGAAGTCCATTCCAGACACTCATCACCTTCTATGTGAAAGAATTGCCCCTCTACACCCTTTTGTAACTCTCCCCTCTCAAATTCTCAAGTTACGATCGAATTCTCTCTTGAAAGCCTTGGTTGACTCTGCTTCCATCACATTTTCAGGCCAAGCATTCTACATCTTAAACACTCTGCTCTCTGGTTGTGGGATTTCTGTGCCAGTATTTGGTGCCTGTCCTTGAACTAAGTGGATGTACAGACATCCACATTCCCCCCTCTTGAACCAGAACAATCATGAACCAGTTGAGTTTTTATACAATCAGTGATAATCAGCATGTTGTTAAAAATCACACAACACCAGGTTATAGTCTGACAGATTTATTTGGATGCACTATAACCTGGTGTTGTGTGATTTTGAACTTTGTACACCTCAGTCCAACACCGGCGTCTCCAAATCAATCATCAAGTTCACCACCACTGAGGTTGGGGTTTATACTCCAGATATATTCGTGGAATGCAGAGGCCACTAGATGCTGTGGCAGGGTTTGAGCCTATGTCTTCAGAACATTAACTTTCCTCTGGATCTCGGGTCCAGTAACATTATGCTACTGACCCCTGCTGTATTCTTAGACAATGGTAACACCAGGATATTGATAGAGGGGGATTCAGTGATAGTAACACCATTACATGCCAAGGATTGGTGATTAAATTCTCTCTTGCTGACGATGGTCATCACCTGGCACTTGTATGGTTGAGTGTTTCTTGTCACTTGCCAACCCAAAGCTGGTTATTGTCCAGGTCTTATTGCTCTTGAACGCGGGCTGCTTCAGTATCTGAGGAGATGCAAATGGTGCTGAATATTGTACAATCATCAGTGAACAGTCCCACTTCTGACCTGATGATGGAGGGAAGGCCATTGATGAAGATGTTTGGAGATGTTTGGGCCTAGGACACTGCCCTGAAGAACTCCTGGAGCTGGAGTAGGCCATTAGTGAACTGCGGTTCAAGATTTCCACATTGGAGGAGACATCCTCTCCATATTTATCTTGTCATGACCCCTCAGGATCTGATACCTTTCAATGAAAAATAAAGACAGCTGCTAGCCTGCATCATCATTTTGTAGATGCCGTGTAAGATTCTTGTCAGTTTATCGATTCCAGTGTTCTTGCAGCCTCAGTGGCTGAAATTTGTAATGTGGCACCTTGCAGAGATTGCCAGCTCAACTCTGTGTCCACTGTGTCCTTTGTGGTAACTGTTGAGTGAAACAATCGATTGAACAGCACAGACAAACATGCGTCGATTTTGTTCGAGCCAGCACAGCTCCTGCACAACAACGCAGGGTGGTCCATACACAGCTCCCCAGGGGCTGCTGTACCTGCTTACAAATATTTCCCAGAGCCTGAATCGAACCCTTTGGATCAACTTGAACACTCATCACTGCAAATGTTTCTCTGCTATGGAGAGTTACTGCCAACTTGAGAAGTGATGTGAATAGCAGTTAGGGAGTGATTGTAACTATCATAAAGGGGGCTTCCTGGCATTTGAAGGATAACAAATACTTGGAATAGGATAGTCAGAAATTGTCTCCATCATCCCTCTTGCAAGTCTTCAGTTTCCAATATTCTCTTTAAATATTATTTATCTATCAGCTATTTAACACAACTGATTCATGTCTGCATTTTGTTCCACGTTCAACAGTCCTGTGTTCGATTCTGCGAGGCTGGTAATTGGTCTACCTCATCGATTTGTTAAGGCAAGATGTTATTTCACAACAAAGAAAACTAGAAACCACAGAAGTTGCTAGAAGACAGAGTTGGGATAATAATTCAGATATTTTGTGACTACAGAGATACTTTCCAACATGTTAAATAAAATTTCAACATACTTAGAAATTTGTGTCGGATGTGATTTTTCCTTTGCCTGAAGTGCCAAGTTAAAAATCACACAACACCAGGTTATAGTCCAATAGCTTTATTTGGAAGCACTAGCTTTCGAAGCACTGCTCCTTCAACAACCACCTGATGAAGGAGCGTCGCTCCGAAAGCTAGTGCTTTCCAATAAACCTGTTGGACTATAACCTGGTGTTGTGTGATTTTTAACTTTGTACACCCCAGTCCAACACTGGCTCCTCCACATCATGACTACTTGATATGGCATAGTTTATACTATCCCTCGGAACATACAAAACTGAGTTGGATATTATGCACAATGTTCAGCACCATTTGCTGATTCCTCAAATACCAAAGCAGTCTGTTGACAGGGCAGTGAGGAGAGAAGGTGGAGTGAAGCGAGGGCTGCTGGGCAGGTAAGGGCTTAATTTATATTTGGGCAGTGGCTAAGCCCGAGATACCAAATGTGCAGTATTTCCCTCCCACCCCCTTTCTCTAACCGGAAGAAAAAGACTCAGTAAGGTAAGGCTTTTATTTTTTCTTAATCTTTCTTTTTCATGTATTTAAATGCATTAGTTTTAGTTGATATAAAGCTGAGCTTACAATGGCAGGGGACCTCAGACTCGTGCCGTTGTAAGCTCTCTTGCCTGATGTGGGAGCTCAGGGACGCGGCTGATGTTCCTGACGTTCACACTTACAAGAAATGTGTCCAGCTGCAGCTCGTGTTTGACTGCATGACAGCTCTGGAGCTGCAGATGGACTCACTGTGGAGCATCCGCGATGCTGAGGAGGTCGTGGACAGCACGTTTAGTGAACTGGTCACACCGCAGGTTAGGATTGCTGAGGGAGACAGTGAATGGGTGACCAGAAGACAGAGAAAGAGTAGTTAGGCAGTGCAGGTGTCCCCTGTGGTCATCTCCCTCCAAAACAGGTATACTGTTCTGGATACTGTTGGGGGAGATGGCTCACTGGGGAGGGCAGCAGTTGCCAGGATCATGGCACCGTGGCAGGCACTGTTGTTCAGAAGGGCGGGAAAAAGACTCATTGGGCCATAGTCAGAGAGGATTCTTTTGTGAGGGGAGTAGATAGGCGGTTCAGTGGCTGAAAACGGGACTCCCGGATGGTATGTTGCCTCCCAAGTGCTCGGGTCAGGGATGTCACCAATCGACTGCAGAGCATTCTAAAAGGGGAGGGTGAGCAGCCAGTTGTCTTGGTGCATATAGGCACCAACGGTATAAGTAGAAAACGAGATGAGGTCCTGAAAGAAGAATCCAGGGAGCTAGGAGAGAAGTTAAAGAGGAGGACCTCAAAGATAGTGATCTCAGGATTACTACCAGTGCCACATACTAGCCAGCGTAGAAATGAAAAAAATGAAAAATGAACACGTGGCTTGAGAGATGGTGTAGGAGGAAGGGGTTCAGATTTGTTGAACATTGGGACCGGTTCTGGGGAAGGTGGAACTATTACAAAATGGACAGTCCACATCTGAACCAGACCGGAACCAATATCCTTGGGGAAGTTTTTGCTACTGCTGTTGGGGAGGTTTTAAACTAATGTGGCAGGGTACTGGGAACCAGAAGAGAAAACAAGTAGGCAGTGAGGTGGAGACTGGAGACTGTCAGAATTATGAAGATAGCATTAATAAAGGGAAGAGTAGGCAGAGAGCAGGTGAGCGCAAAAATACTGGTGGCCTGAAATGCATCTACTTTAATGCAAGGAGTATAGTGTTTAAGGCAGATGAACTTAGGGCTTGGTTTGGTCCCTGGAAGTATGACGTTATTGCAATTACAAAGACTTGGTTGAAGGAAGGGCATGATATTCGGCAACTAAATGTTCCAGGGTATAGATGCTTCAGATAGGACAGGGAGGGAAGTAAAAGGGGGGCGCTGGGGGGGGAGAGGGAGGAAGTGGAGTTGTATTCGTGGTCTAGGGCGATATCACGGCTGTGCTAAAGGAGGACACTATCGGGGTCTTGGGTAGTGAGGCATTATGGGTGGAGCTGAGAAATAAGAAGGGTTCAGTTACATTGTTGGGGCTGTATGGCCTCCCAACAGTGAGCGTGAGTAGAAGAACAAATAGGTAAACAGATTATGGAAAGATCTAGATGCAATAGGGTAGTGGTGATGGGAGATTTTAATTTTCCCAACATTGACTGGGATACACGTTGTGTCAGAGGTCTGGATGGAGTAGAATTTGTAAGAAGCGTCCAGGAGAGTTTTCTAGAGCAGTATGTCAATAGTCCGACCAGGGAAGGGGCCATGTTGGACCTGGTACTGGGGAACAAGCCAGGACAGCTGGTAGAAGTTGCAGTGGGGGATTTCTTTGGGAATAGTGACCACAATTCTGTAAGTTTTAGAATACTCGTAAATAAAGAAGAGAGTGGTCCTCAGGGACAAGTACTAAACTGGGCCAAGGCCAATTATATCAGAATTAGGCAGGAGCTGGGAAATGTGGATTGGATACAGCTATTCGAAGGGAAGTCCACATTTGAGATGTGGGAGGCTTTCAAAGATAGGTTAATGGTAGTGCAGGATCGGCATGTCCTGTTGAAGGCAAAGGATAGGAAGGGCAAGATTTATGAACCACGGATGACAGGAGAAATTGTACGACTAGCCAAGAGGAAAAGGGAAGCGTACATAAGGTCTCGGCAGCTAAGAACAGAACGGGTCCTGAAGAAATACCGGGAGAGTAGGATGAGTCTTAAATGAGGAATCAAGTGAGCTAAATGGGGTCATGAAATAGCTTTAGCTTGCAGACTTAAGGAGAATCCCAAAGGATTTTATTCTTGTATAAGAGCAAGCGGGTAACTAGAGAAAGGATGAGTTCACTAAAGGTTAGTGAAGGAAGGTTGTGTGTCAAACCTGAGAGAATGGGTGAGATTCTGAATGATTACTTTGCATCAGTGTTCACTGAGGAGAGGAACATGATGAATCTTGAGATTAGAGATAGAAGTTTGATTAGTCTGGATCACGTTGACATGAGTAGGGAAGATGTGTTGGGTAGGCTAGAGGTTATTAAGGTGGACAAATCCCCAGGACCAGATGGGATCTATCCCAGATTGCTGAAGGAGGCGAAAGAGGAAATAACTGGGGCCCTGATAGGTGTCTTTCTGACATCCTTAAATACAGGTGAGGTGCCGGAGGACTGGAGGGTTGCTCATGTTGTCCCCCTGTACAAGACGGGTAGTAGGGATATTCTGGGTAACTACAGACCAGTGAGCCTGACGACAGTGGTGGTCAAGAAGGCATATAATATGTTTGCCTTCGAACGGGGTATTGAGTATAAGAGCTGGCAGGTCATATTAAAATTGTACAAGACATTGGTTCGGCCACATTTAGAATCCTGTGTACAGTTCTGGTCACCACATTACCAAAAGGATGTGGATGCTTTGGAGAGGGTGCAGAGAAGGTTTACGAGGATGTTGCCTGGTATGGAAGGTGCTAGCTATGAAGAGAGGTTGAGTAGGTTAGGTTTATTTTCATTAGAAAAAAGGAGATTGAGGGGGGACCTGATTGAGGTTTACAAAACCATGAAGGGTATAGACAGGGTGGATAGAGACAAGCTTTTTCCAAGGGTAAAGGATTCAATAACGAGAGGTCACGCATTCAAGGTGAGGGGTGGAAAGTTTCAGGGGGATACATGTGGCAAGTACTTCACACAGAGGGTGGTAGGTGTCTGGAACACGTTGCCAGCAGAGGTGGTAGAGGCAGGCTTGGTAGATTAATTTAAGGTACGTCTGGGCAGATGCATGAGTAGGTGGGGAGTAGAGGGATACAGATGCTTAGGAATTGGGCTACAGGTTAGACAGTGGATTTGGTTCGGCTCAGGCTTGGAGGGCCGGAGGGCCTGTTCCTGGGCTGTAAATTTTCTTTGTTCTTTGTTCTTTCAAATGTACCTGGATCTGGACAATGCCCAGGCCTGAGCTGACAAGAGGCAAATAACATTCATGGAACACAAATGCCAGTGATGACCATCTCCAGCAAGACAGAATCTAATCACTGTCTCTCGACATTCAATGGTATTACCGTCACTGAATCCACTACTACTAACATCCTGGGGTTACAGGTGACCAGACACTGAACTGGACTGGCCCATTTACACACAGTGGCTACAAAACCAGGTCAGAGGCTAAGCTTGCTAACTCACCTCCTGTCTTGCCTAAAGTCTGTCCACCGTCTGTGTGTTACAAGCCAAGAGGTAATGGAATACTCTCTGCAAAGCAGACGTTCTGCCTGCATCTTTAGCACGCGTCTCAAGAATGAAAACTTGGTTATTTGGGACATCCTATAGTGAAGCAAGGTGAAAAACAGGGAGATTGCTGTAATTATTGAACCAATTTCGGTCAGGTAGATCCTGTTGAGTATGAGACCCCTGACTGGGGCTGTTAACCCAGGCCAATCAGGCAGCCCTGGCTGACAGATATAAACAGGAGTCTTATGGACTCTCCTTACTCTCGGGACGGGCTCTGAGCTGGCTGGTTAGAGTCCATGTACTGTGCACGTCTAAATAAAGGGTGGCTTGGTGATGGGATAGCGGCCTCTGTGCAGTTATTACAATTGTCCAGCTCAGCACACCCAGCTCTGGACTGAAAATATCAGCTCCCTCTTGTACACATTCAATATTGCCTCTGTAACAATTATTCCGATAGGATAGAAACCCTGTGAATAGAGGGATGACATTCAGCCCATCTAGTTTATACCAACTGAACAGGAGTGATGAATATCAACAAATATAATTAATTCACTCCACCTTAAAGCGGTTTTTTTTTAGAATTCCTACAGTATGGAAACAGGCCCTTCAGCCCAACCCCAACCCTGCAAAGGGTAACCCACCCAGACCCATTCCCCTACTGTATTACCCCTGACTAATGCACCTATCCTACACATCCCTGAACACTGTCGGTAATTTAGCATGGCCAATTCACCCTAACCTGCACATCTTTGGATTGTGGGAGGAAACTGGAGCAGCCGGAGGAAACCCACGCAGACACGGGGAGAACGTGCAAACTCCACACAGACAGTCATCCAAGGCTAGAATTGAACCTGGGACCCTGGTGCTGTGAGGTGAGCCACTGTGCCACCATCAGAGTGTGCCACCATCAAACAAGCAGCCGTTACTCATATTAAAGCATTGCAATAATTAATGCTGTGATACATTCTGCTGTAAGGCACTAACATGAGAGGCAAAGTAATACTTGGTGATACCATTCATTTATTGGGGCTGTGAGGTGACTGGTTTAAAGGTCAATCTCGATTCGCTGGGACTTTGTTCCATCGGTTTTGTGAGCAATTGGCTCCTCCAGGCTCTGGCCTTCAGCTCTTTTGTTCATGTTTGACCCAAGGCTGTAATGAGGTCAGGAGCTGAGTGACCCTGGGGGAACCCAAACAGAGTGTCGCTGAGCAGGTTATTGCTGAGCAGGTGCTGCTTGGTAGTACTGTTGATGACACTTCCCATCACTTTATTGATGGTGGAGAGTAGGTAAATTGGTCAGTAATTGGCTGGGCTGGATTTGGCCTGGTTTTTTGTGTACAGGCCACACCTGGGCAATTTTCTACGTTGTTGAGTAGATTCTAGTGTTGTAACTGCACTGGAACAGCTTGGCTAGGGGAGAGGCAAGTTCTGGAGCACAAGTCTTTAGTACTATTGCCAGAATGGTCTCAGGGCCCATAGTCTTTGCTGTATGCAGCGTCTCCCACTGTTTCTTGCTATCACGCGGAATGTATCGTGAAGGCCTTGCAAGAGCAGCAAGGGACAGATGGAGATGAGGAAGAATTACTTCTTTCAGAAGGTTGTGACTCTTTGGGACTCTTTGTCCCAGAGAGCTGTGGAGATGGAGTCTTTAAGGCTGAGAGAGACAGATTCTTGTTCATTTGGGGAATCAAGGATTACAGGAACAGGGTGAGAAAATGGACGTGAGGAACGTTGGACCAACAGCAATCCCGTTGATTGTGATTGGGAGGGTGGAGGCTGAATGGCCTTTTCCTATTTCCTGTGGTTTTATGATCTCCATTTTCATCTGAAACTGACCCGAAATAACCACTGCTGTATGAAAGGTTAGACTCTCTGTGTGGGCTGCACTTCTGTAAGCAGTGTCACTGTAATCAAATCTTGTTAAACTGCTTTTCCCTGGTCTAAACCTTGTTGCTGATTTCTCATGTGAAATTGCCTGGGTGGGATTATTATGGCAGATCATTACCATCATTAGGGTCACAAGGTACCCCTGAGTTGAGCTGGAGGATACAATTTGATTCCTCTCATTATCGTGGTGTGACAGTAATACGTAATTGGTATAATTATTGTAAATTAGCAGAGAGAGAGTAACAGCATTCTGCTCAAACGCTCACAGGTTAACAGTGTAGCAGTAAATTTTACTGCATATTTATGAATTTGTTCCCTTGTTCTGTTTGCTTTGCTAATCTCGGTGATGTTGAATTACATTCGGTTTCTTTTATTTTCCAAGGGAATTGAAATGACTGATTTTGTGTATTTTTCTCACTGCCAAACTTTCAAAGGTGGGTTTTGTTACCGAATATCACCGGAGATTACCCAATTTCAAGATATATTTCCAATTGATTACTGGGACTTGATATTCAATTAAACAATCATAAACGAGAGCTTGGTCTTTATTTTGAATCTGCCTCTGACATGATTCATTTATTTTGCATAGAAATGGTGCGAGTGTAAGAGTGAAAATAATCTGTTGCAGTAACATTCATTCAAATAAATTTCTACAATGACACCCAGATTATTTACCATATTGATCACTTGGTTTTTATAAAACAATTGGGGGATGAGTTATGAGCATTGTTTGAATATTGTATTTGATCAAATTCCCTACAGTGTGCAAACAGGCCCTTCAGCCCAACAAGTCCACACCGACCCTCCCAAGAGCAGCCCACTCAGCCCCATTCCCCTAAAACTACAGGCAATTTAACATGGCCAATTCACCTAACCTGCATGTTCTTCCCTCACAGCACCAGGGACTTGGGTTCAATTCGCAACATGGCCTTCCCTCAGTGTTACAGCAAGAGCATCAGTTTGGATTTTGGGCTCTTTATGCTTCGAGCGAGACCATGAACACACAACCCAATGGCTCAGCAGGCTGTAAGCCAAGTAGACAAACACGAGGCTGGAAAAGCACTGCAAGCCAGGCAGAATCAGGAGGTAGAGATGTCAAAGCTTCGGGTATTAACCCTTCTTCAAGTCTAGATGTGGGGGTAGGGGGAGATACAGATAAAGAGAGAGGCCTTCATCAGAAATAAGGCAGGGAGCCTCCGGGGTGGAGGGATAAATGGGAGGGGAGTGGGGCTGGGAAGAAGGTAGCAAAGAGTACAATAGGTGGATGGAGGTGGGGATGAAGGTGATAGGTCAGAGAGGAGGGTGGAGTGGATAGGTGGGAAGGAAGATTGGCAGGTAGGACAAGTCATAGGGACGGTGCTGAGCTGTCAGGTTGGAACTGGAGCAATGTGGGGGGAGGGGAAATGAGGAAACTGGTGAAGTCCACATTGATGCCCTGGGGTTGACATTGGGTTCCGAGGTAGAAGATGAGGCGTTCTTCCTCCAGGCATCGGGTGGTGAGGGAGTGGCAGTGGAGGAGGCTCAGGACTTGCATGTACTCAGCAGAGTGGGAGGGGGCGTTGAATAGGTGAAGACAGTTGGAGGGTATGACCTCGTGGGTTGATGGGAGTGATGAGTCCAATTGGTAGCGGCAGGGAAGGGTTGATCAGAGGAATGGAAGGGAGGGGGGAGGGGCTGGGAAGGGAGTCAGGAGATGGGAAGGAAGGTTATTTGAAGTTGGAGAACTCAACATTGAGTCCTCCGGGCTGTAAGCTGCCCGGGTGGAAGCTGAGGTGTTGGTCCTCCAATTTGCAGACTGATTCACTGTTGCAATGGAAGAGGTCGAGGATGGACATGGCAGAGACAGAGGGAGAAGGGGGAATCAAAATGGGTGGTGACCGGGAGGTCAGGTCGGCCATTTCTGCCCCAATGAAGGAGCTCTCTGAAGTGAGCACCTAGTTTGTCACAAACCAAGTCGGATATCCTGTACAATCTTTGCTTGTCTCTTCAAATGATGATATATTTGCCTTGTGTTCACTATATTCCAGGAAGGTTTCATTTTGAGGATACATCATATAGACAGCCGCAATCAAAGCCTCCTCTTTCTGATGGGTCTTAAATGAAACGTATCTGGGCAGGTACAAAGCAGTTCCCTTGTGGGCACTGGCTCACAAAGTACCTTCACAAATCTCATCTTCTGCCAGTACTTGCTGAATCAATGAAGCAGAACTGTTTAGCCGGCTCCTCGCAAATTAAGGTAATGCATTGCAATCAGGCTTCTAGTGTCATTTCCTCAATGTTATCCCAGTGACATGGGATTTCAGTTTCAACACAGAGAAGCAGTCTCTTAGGATTTCATTACTTCATTGGAAATGGTAACTGCTGTGTGGTAATAGCTGATTACTCATTGTTGGAGCTCAGCATGCAGCTTGCTATCACAGAGAAGCAGACTACATGAAGCTACGTCTAATGGAGGAAGCACAATGGTAAAATGATTAAAAAGCAATTAACGGGGGGCAAGGAAAGAACAACCTTTCATAGTCATTTAAGATGGACAACTCTACAGGAGCCCCAGTGCAGGTTCTCATTAGTATATGGACTAGGTGATTACACTTGGCTTTGTGTGAAATACCAACTGAGAAAACACCAATAAATGCAAGAGAGATCGAAAAACAAACATTTAAATTAAAAGCCAGAAGTTCTGGGACTGTGCACTCAACCAACACGCTCCAAGTGTACATCAAAATATGTCACTGCCAGCCAACCATCCAGGATCAACGAGAATCATATAGCTTGCAAAATTATAGAGTCATGCTCATGCTGCTGTGAGTTGCTAGCTATTTACCGGAGTAATTTGGTCAGTCCCACTCCCTTGTCTGCTTCCCCATAGATCTTCAAAATTGTCTCACAAACAACAAAAATGCTGGAGGTCACAGTGGGTCAGGCAGCGTCCACGGGGAGACAGCAAGCTAACGTTTCCAGTCTGTATCACTCGTCATCAGAGCTGAGGTGAGGTGTTGGCGGGGGGGGGGCAGTATTAATGCAATAGCTTGGGGCGACAGTTTGGGGTAGTGAGTGCTGGTGGAGAAAAGATGTTGATATTTCAGATTAAGTAATCGGAATGTGAGAATGGTAGGACAATGATGTGTCTCCTGGAAATGACAGGAATTAGGGTGGGGGGGGACAGGGGAGGATATGATAACAAGCTAAAGGGAAGGGAAGAGATGGTTCACAGTTTAAAGGTGTTGAACTCAATATTAAGCAGAACGCTGTAAGACGAGATGTTGTCCCTCCAGTTTGCACTGTGATTCTCTGGAAGACTATTGCATGTCAAGGACAGACACATGGGCACGAGAGCGTGACACTGCATTAAAATGGTTGGCTACGGGAAGATTAGGGTATTGCTTGTGCACAGACCGGAGGTGTTTCGCAAAGCGGTCACCCAGTCTGCGTTTGGTTCCTCTAATGTAGAGTCGGCCACATTGGGTGCAAGGAATACAATACACAAGGTTTGAGGAGGTACAGGTGAAATGCTGCTTCACCTGGAAAGACTGTTTCGGCCCTTGGATGGCGATGTTCCTTCGTAATTGTCTTGTTTGGACCCCTCTCAATTCCCCTTTGAAAGCCACAATTGAATCTGGCTCCATCCCAGTCTCGGACCGAGTATTCCGGATTCTAATAACTTGCTCCTTGAAGAGGCTTTCCCTGGTGTTGCGCTTTTGCCAATCATAGAACATAGAACATAGAAAAATACAGCGCAGTACAGGCCCTTCGGCCCTCGATGTTGCGCCGACCGAAGCCTACCTAACCTACACTAGCCCAATAACCTCCATATGCTTATCCAATGCCCGCTTAAATGACCATAAAGAGGGAGAGTCCACCACTGCTACAGGCAGGGCATTCCATGAACTCACAACCCGCTGAGTAAAGAATCTACCCCTAACATCTGTCCTATACCTACCTCCCCTTAATTTAAAGCTGTGTCCCCTAGTAACAGCTGACTCCATATGCGGAAAAAGGTTCTCACTGTCAACCCTATCTAAACCCCTAATCATCACCTTGAATTCTGCATCTCTTTGGTTCGTGATTCTGCCGATAATGGTGACCGTTTCTCTGTGTCCATATTTTGTGGTTTTGAGCACCTTGAATCTCAGTTGAAAGGTCTCCCCACTACTTCAATGTCTTCACATAGTTTTCCATGGCTGGAAACATTCTGCTGAGTCTTTCCTGCATCCTAATTAAAGCCTTCACGTCCTACCGAAAAGTGCAGTGCCCGGAATTAGATATAATTATGAGGATAAACCAATATTTTCATCCTCTGCTTTCTTATTATGTATCCTTACCCTCAGAAAGATCATGTGGATTACCTTACAACTAAAAATTTGAAGCTCCAAAAATCCTAATCATGCCCCATTTCTCTCTCTCTCTCTCTCTGAGGATTCAGCAATTATACCCAGTGGTGCCCCATTGTATGACTGGCTGCAGCCATTACCCCTGACGAGGCAATAGAACTGTCTGTGGGATTTATGGTCCACGGGGGGGGGTTAGGAGAGATGGTGTTAATCTGATTCGAGGCACAGTCCTGCCTAGATATGTACCTGAGAAACAATGTGGACTTCTCACCTGCCCTGCAAGCAATTGGCAGGGCCCCTTTCATCAACTCAAAATTCTAGCCAAGACTTTATATAAAGAAATCATAGAATTGGAGACTGCGGAAAGAGGCCACTCGGTCCATTGTATGTGTGCCAGTTCTCTGAAAGACCCATTCAATGAGTCTGACTTGCTCACTTGAGACCTTATAGAGGTCTATAAAATCATGAGGGGCATGGATAGGTTAAGTAGACAAAGTCTTTTCCCTGGGGTGGGGGAGTCCAGAACTAGAGGGCATAGGTTTAGGGTGAGCGCGGGGAAAAATATAAAAAGGACCTAAGGGACAACCTTTTCACACAGAGGGTGGTGCTTGTATGGAATGAGCTGCCAGAGGAAGTGGTGGAGGCTGGTACAATTACAGCATTTAAAAGGAATCTGGATGGGTATATGAATAGGAAGGGTTTGGAGGGATATGGGCCTGGGCCAAGTGCTGGCATATGGGACTAGATTAGGTTGGGATATCTGGTTGGCATGGACGTGTTGGACCGAAGGTTCTGATTCCCGTGCTGTGACTTTCCAAAGTTTACATTCAGTTCTCAAGTCTGGGATGATGCTCATTCAACAGATTCATTTAGGAAGACTTTGGGTCAATTTAAGATGACCCTGTGGAGCAGGAGGATAGTGACCCCATCTTCTTTAGGTCAGAAGCTCCAAGTTTGACTCCCAACTCAGGAACGGACGGCCATGGAAGGTGTGGACATTACTGTGGCCAAACAGACTGGTTCTCAATACTTCAGGCCTCTCCATGGCAGGCAGTCGGAGCGGGAGACGTTCCTGGAGATCTGGAAGCTTCTGGTGAAAAGAAAAAAACAAAGAACTGTAGATGTTGGAAATCAGAAACCAAAACAGAAATTGCTGGAGAAACTCAGCAGGTCTGGCAACATCTGTGAACAGAAAGCAGAGTTAACATTAAGAGCCAGTGACCCTTCTTCAGAATTGTCTGGAAGCTGCAGAGTAATAACCCACCCATATTAGAAGTCTCCACATGACAGTTCTTGCTGTGAGTGAGTGCCATCCTCATGCTGAGGGGCTGTTACACAGCAGATGAAAAAAAGGACTAACTAGCACTTGTGTTTAATTTACGGAAATCAGGACGCAGTGACTGACATCAGTAAGAGTGAATTTATGGGTCTAGCATGAGCTTGTGAAGCAGAACAGTCTTATGAGAGGAGGT
Organism: Hemiscyllium ocellatum; assembly: GCF_020745735.1. Taxonomy (NCBI): domain Eukaryota; kingdom Metazoa; phylum Chordata; class Chondrichthyes; order Orectolobiformes; family Hemiscylliidae; genus Hemiscyllium; species Hemiscyllium ocellatum. Next base: position 136,610,029 of record NC_083404.1, read on the forward strand.
TCAGTAGGTAGAGGTTTGAAGAATCAGAGATGACCTTATTGGTGGAACTTAGGCCCCCAAACATTAGCTTAAGGCTACATTCTTGATGAAGAGCTTGTGCTCAAAACGTCGACTCTCCTGCTCCTCAGATGCTGCCTGACCTGCTGTGCTTTTCCAGCACCACACTCTCGACTCTGATCTCCAGAGTCTGGAGTCCTCACCTTCTCCCTCTGTGGATGGCTAGTCCAGTGACGTCACCACACACTGCCTCCCCAGCTGATTGTCCCACAGACACTCTGACTGCTCTGTCTCATCACTTCAGTTCCAGGTTTAAACACAACTGAAAGCTAAAGTTAAGGAGCAGCTTATTCTAGCGATGTATGGTCGCTCAGCGGTTAGCACTGCTACCTCACAGTGCTAGAGGACCTGGGTTCGATTCCAGCCTCAGCTGACTGTCTGTGTGGAGTTTGCACATTCTCTCCAGGTCTGTGTAGGTTCCCCTTCCGGGTGCTCTGGTTTCCTCCCAAAGTAGGAGAAAGTGAGGACTGCAGATCAGAGCAGAAAATGTGTTGCCGGAAAAGCGCAGCAGGTCAGACAGCATCCAAGGAGCAGGAGAATTAACGTGAGTCTGAAGAAGGGCTCATGCCCGAAACGTCGATTCTCCTGCTCCTTGGATGCTGCCTGACCTGCTGCGTTTTTCCAGCAACACATTTTCAGCTCTTTCCTCCCAAAGTCCAAAGATGTGCAGCTTAGGTGAATTGGCCATGCTAAATAGCCCGTTATGTTCAGGGATGTATAGGTTAGGTGAATGAGTCAGGGGTAAATGTAGAGTAATAGGGTAGTGAAATGGGTCTGGTGGGATACTCTTCAGAGGGTTGGTGTGGACTTGTTGGGCTGAAGGGCCTGTTTCCATATTGTAGGGATTCTATGATGCTAACTAACGTCAGAGACACTGATTTTCAGTGACTGACTGAGTTTAATTCCTATTCACTGCATGAGGCTCAGGGATATTTTATATTATATCCTGCAACTCTGTCCCTTTTACAACTCCCCTCTTTCCACCGTTGGGAAAGCAGGAACATTGAGAGGACTTTACACTTGTATTAAATTCAAAAACTAGAGGCTTTCGGTGTAAGACAGTCACTAATAAATCCAATGGGGAATTCAGAAGAAACAGCATTGTCCTGAGAGGGGTGAGGGTGTGGGACTTGCTACTGCAGGGAGGGCTTGGGATGAACAGTATTGATGCATTTCGGGGGAAGCTGGATAAATAGATGAGACAGGAAGGAACGTAGGTTATGGTGGGGGTGAATGAAATAGAGAGGATGAGAGGACTGTCATCAGGAGTATCACATTGATGTGGACTTTGATTCAGAAAGCCTTTTTTCTCATTATAATTCTACATAAATATGTGTTCATTAAATTCTATCCATTTTACATTATGTCCTCATCCTCAGCCAAAGATTTGCTTTTTTTCACCTGCAGGTAAGCACAAGATCATGCAATTAGCAGGAAAACACAAGGGGTTGACGTTTTGTGGACACACTCCAACATACAGAGTCTCAGTGAGACTGGTCTTGGACTAAAGTGCACAGTTTTGGTCACTTCATTGAAAAAGAAATATAATTGTAGTGGCAACATTCCCGAGAAGGTTACACTGGGTTTATTCCTGGGAAAAGCCGGACTCGTTGGCTCTAATGCTCATTGGAGTTTAGAGGAATGAGAGATGATCTTATTGAAGAATGAGAGGCGATCTTATTGAAGACTTGAGAGACTTTGACAGGGCGAATGCTGACAAGATGTTTCTGTTTGCACTGGTGTTGGGTGGTCTAGAATAAGGGGGCACTGTTTTAAGTCAAGATTAGAGTGGTGCTGGAAAAGCACAGCAGGTCAGGCAGCATCCAAGGAGCATGAAAATCGATGTTTCAGGCAAAAGGGCTTCATCAGGAATGAGGCTGGGAGCCTCGGAGTTGGAGAGATAAATGGGAGGGTGTTAGAGCTGGGGTGAAAGTAACTGAGAATGCGATAGGTGGATGGAGGTGGGGCGATAGGTCTGAGAGGAGGGTGGAGTGGAAAGGTAGGAAGAAAGATTGACAAGTGGGACAGGTCATGAGGACGGTGCTGAGTTGGAATTTTGGAACTGCGTTATGGTGGGGGGATGGGAACTGAGGAAACTGGTGAAGTCCACATTGATGTCATGGTGTCAGAGGGCCCTGAGGCGGAACTGCTTTAAAACAAGGAGTCTCCCATTTGTGCCTGTCTCTCTCACACACTGCCATCTTTCCTTACCATTTTTTCTACCTTTGATTGACATTCCCTTTACAATCTCCTCAGGAGGTGCTGCAGTTATTGACCTGTTTAGTCAGGTGTCAGAAGCCCATATTCCAATGACTGTCCCTTTATTGTCTCAGAGCTTTAACAAGTGGCCCCTGAAGACTCAGTGATGTAGTGATAATGGGCTGGTCACCCACAGGCACAATTAATACTGTGGGGTCCTGTGCACACATCCCACCAATTTCAGTGATATAGCACAAGCTTGGCGTGGTGTTTGGACGCTCTGGGAGCCTTCTCAAATGTTGAGAAGACTCAATCTTCAAAGAGTTACGTATCTGAACCCCTAGGTCTCTCTGCTCTGCAACACTACCCAAGGCCAATAATTTTAACTGTATAAGTCCTGCCCTCGCTTGTTTTACCAAAATGCAATACCTCGCATTTATCCAAATTAAACTCCATCTGCCACTCCTCAGCCCATTGACTCAATCCCTTGTGGAGGGTGTGAGGGAGGAGCTTATTTGAGATGAAAACACTTCAGGGACCATGGGGGAAGGGTAAAGATCCATGAATTGGCATGTCGGGGATAGGAGCATGTTGGAGGCTGAGAGGCCTTAAGGGATATTAATTAGAACAACCAGTTCATTGCCAGGTTCGAGAACACTGAAGGCAAATCTTTCAAACAGCCTGCTTTGGCAATGAACAACCACTGTAGTTCCCTCAGAACTATGTTCCAGAGTGGGCGGAGCTAACTGTAGTATGCAATCACCCACAAGGATTGAAATTCTGTTCTGGTGGGAACTTTGCCCCAAGATGAACATGCCAATCCAGGAAATTTGCCAACGCTGATCAAGCACCTGCAGAATGAAAATTAAGGCAAAAATGCTAGTCCTAATAACGATGACCATGAAACTGTCATCAACTGTCACAACAAAAACCCATCTGGTTCACTCAAGTCCTTTAGGGAAGGGAACTGCCATCCTTACCTGGTCTGGCCTACACGTGACTCCAGACCCACAGCAATGTACAGAGGAATCTCGATTATCTGAATGACACGGGCAGGGAGTATTTTGCTTGAATAATCGAATAATCGATCGTTCGGATAATCGAATGCCGGATACTACATTGGGACCTTGTGATCTCTTCCAGATACATCCGAAATTTGGATAATCGAGGTTCCTCTGTAAATGACTTTTAACTGCCCAGCAAACCATTTGGTTTAAGATCAATTAGGATGGACAATAACTGTTGGCCTCATGCCCAGATTCCCATTACTTTTTCTTATTAAGAGCATCCACTAGATTACTTACAGTGTGGAAACAGGCCCTTCGGCCCAACAAGTCCACACCAACCCGCCGAAGCGCACCCACCCAGACCCATTCCCCTACATTTACCCCTTACCTAACACTACGGGCAATTTAGCATGGCCAATTCACCTAACCTGCACATTTTTGGACTGTGGGAGGAAACCGGAGCACCTGGAGGAAACCCACGCAGACACGGGGAGAATGTGCAAACTCCGCACACTCAGTCGCCTGAGTCGGGAATTGAACCCGGGTCTCTGGCGCTGTGAGGCAGCAGTGCTAACCACTGTGCCACCATACCGCCCAAACTACTATGTTGGAACACCCAAGCTCCTATATGATTGACAGCTCCAGCCAACTGGAAAACTGGTTTGTGACTCCATCCACCAGGGGAGTTCGGAATCACAGGGCTCAAGCTTGTGGGGCTCCTGCACAGGTTTGTGTCTCCAATGCCTGGTATCTTTCTGACTTCCCACATTCTGCTCAGCCAAGCTGTCCTGCCATATCTTCACCAGCCTGGCCATCCAAGTAGCTTACCAGTTCCTCACCAGACAGCTGCTCTTGCTGTACCCAAGTAGGAGCCACATGTTGGTTGGTGAAGGACGAAGGCGAAGAAGGAGGGGAAGCGAGACTTGCCTTTTTGTTTACAGGGCCTTTCTCACTTCAGAACATCAGAAAGCCCCATCCTCCTCCCAGTGCAGTTTTAAAAAAAAGAATGACGATCAGTGTCACAGGAATGTCACAATGTAGGAAAAGCAGAAGCAAGGTCTCACAGTCTGATAATGAGAAATCATCTGTTTTGGTGAAGTTGATTGAGGTTAATTCCACCGTGTGATATTTCTGTTATTAGCAAGGCCAGGATTTCTTGCAGATCCTGAAATGCCCATGAACTGCTTGGCTTGCTGGAGCAGTCATCCCACCGCACGCAGTCTGGAGTCACATGCAACCGTTTTGCCTTTTGAGTTTGTGTTTGCTTTGGTTTGGTTTTAGATTAGATTAGATTCCCTACAGTGCAGAAACAGGCCCTTTGGCCCAACAAGTCCACACCGACCCTCCAAAGAGTAACCCACCCGTTCCCATTCCCATTTCCCTCGGACTAATGCACCCAACATTACGGGCAGTTTAGCACAACCAACCTACACATCTTTGGACTGTGGGGGGAAACCAGGGCACCCGGAGGAAACCCACGCAGACACAGGGAGAATGTGCAAGCATTTATTGCCTATCCCTAATTACCCAGAGGGCAATTAAGAGTCATCCACATTGGCTGTGGGTCTGGAGTCACATGTAGGCCAGACCAGGTAAGGATGACAGTTTCCTTCCCTAAAGGACATGAGTGAACTGGACAGGGAACTAGACGGGATTTTCCAACAATGGATTCACAGTCATCATTAGATTCTTAATTCCAGATTTTTATTGAATTCAAATTCCACCATCTGCCGTGACGGGATTCGAACCCACTTCCCCAGAACATTACCCGGTCTCTGGATTATCAGTTCAGCGATAATACCACTTGGTCATCACCTCTCCTTTAATTGACTTTAAATTCCACTGACTCTTGTGGTTGGAATTGAACCCATGCCGGCAGAGCATGCGAGTGGCCCTTGGGGTTGCTCACCCAGTGGCATTGCCACTTCCTGAAATGTTGGCCAAGATGCCAGCTGTGACACGTGCCCTGGCTCTCTGGAGAGGAGCCCTGGAATCTTTCAGTGCATCCTGAGTGTGGCACCTGAAGCCTGGCACCTCCACATCTTGCCCTCAGTCCCACAGTGGGGGGGGGGGGGGGGGTGGCAGGGGCATATGAAGCCTCGCGTGGCACTCAAACCCCTAGCCTCCCAGCTGAGAGATGAGGACGCTGCCGGCTGAGTCATGGCTGATACAAGTCAACCCAACTGCTTTAATGTGAAATAATTTAAATAATCTAAACAATTTCACAAAATAGATTAAACCATGAATTCTGAGAGATAGAGTCATTCTTTGAATGATTAGGTGTAGCCTGTTCTATCCACATGACCAATGAAAACAAAAAAAACTCCTCAATTAAAGCACTGGGACCCATGCTCTATCCTAAAGCCCTGAATGCCTCTCAGTAACTATTCTTTACTTTTTCTTTTCTTCTTTCACTACATCATTATTTTCTCAGTTTAACCTCCTGAGCTGATCTGAGGTGAGGGTTTGTCCAGCGTGGAGGAGATTGTTGTAGGCGAGGATGAGGCAGCACAGGGAGGGCGAAGGCAACATGGCCGACAGTGAGAGCGGGAACATACAGTACTTCAAATAAAGCTATTGGGCTTTCACCTGGTGTTGTGTGTTTTTTATCTTTGTACCTAAGATAGCGCCATAAGTGGTGACTTGTAAACTTTACACTGTACAGGTGTGGGTACATGTGACAATAAACCTAATTCTAATTCTGAATCACTTAAAATGACACATTGATAGTGTTTGATATTTATACGTTTGCACAACACCCACATCATTAATTTTCATTGCCATGCTATGATAAGGCCTTTCTTGACTCATTCAACTCTTCCTCCTTCATCTGAGCTGACGTGAATAATGACCTTGACTGAAAAAAAAATTCATCAGGATTCAAACTTTCCCGTGTTGTGCTCAATCATTAAACTCTCAAAAGTGAAACAGAGCGAAGGTAAGCCATACTCGTTCCCCCCTCCTAAACTAAACAAACCTCACCTCAGCCCATGTGGGCTCACCACTCTCAATGGTCAGTAGCTGATGGGTTCCAGCCTCCATTTAGATGCCCATGGGTTCCTGAAGGCCTCAGGATTCTGGGTGTAACCTATCCAAAGCTCTCTCAGCCCAACCTCACACCTTCCACACTCCAGAAACTTGTGTTCATCCAAATCTCTGCCATAGTAACTCACAAACACTTAATGGGAAGGTCCTGGGGAGTGCTGCTGAACAAAGAGACCTTGGAGTGCAGGTTCATTGTTCTTTGAAAGTGGAGTCGCAGGTGGACAGGATAGTGAAGGAGGCATTTGGTACGCTTGCTTTTAATGGTCAGTGCCTTGAGTATGGAATTTGGAGGTCATGTTGTGGCTGTACAGGACATCTGTTAGGCCACTTTTGGAATACTGTGCGCAATTCTGTGTCTGCCTGCTGTAGGAAGCATGTTGTGAAACTTGAAAGGGTTCAAACTACAAAGAACAAAAAAGAAATTACAGCACAGGAACAGACCCTTTGGCCCTCCAAGCCTGCGCTGATCCAGATCCTCTATCTAAACCTGTCACCTACTTTCTAAGGCTCCCTGCCCATTCATGTATCTGTCTAGATATATCTTAAATGATGCTATAGTGCCCACCTCTACCACCTCCACTGGCAATACATTCCGGGCACCCACCACCCTCTCCGTAAAAAACCTTTCCACATATTTCTCCCTTAAACCTTTCCCCTCTCACTTTGAACTTGTGACCCCTAGTAATTGAGTTCTGCACTCTGAGAAAACGTTTCTTGCTATCCACCCTGTCTATACCTCTTCATCGGTCCCCCCTCAACCTCTGTCTTTCTAATGATGTGTTTGTTGATAGAGTTCTGGTTGGAATGCAATGCTTCTAGGAATTCTCGTGTGTAATTTGTTCGTTTGCACAAAATATCATGCAAAGGACTGTAACAAACACTACACTGGACATACAGATCGAAAACTAGCCACCAGGATACATGAACACCAACTAGCCACAAAAAGACCATGACCCTTTCTCACCAGTATCCTCACATACGGATGAGGTAGAACACCACTTTGACTGGGACAACACATCCATCCTAGGGAAAGCCACACAAAGACACGCACGAGAATTCCTAGAAGCATGGCATTCCAACCGGAACTCTATCGACAAACTCATCGGGTAAGACCCCATCTACCACCCCCGGAGAAAAGGAACAGGAAGTGACTTCACCACAGGAAATAACATCACCACAGGAAATGACATCATTGACCCAAAGAAACCCAAACATACAAGCAGGAATTTTCAGCATTGCTTCGCGTGAGGCCCACTGAAAATGTTACTTAGTAAGGTAACGAAATGTCTGGAAATAAACCTCCCAGCTCAGTGAGCAAAGCTACATCCATATCATTCAGGACTCAGAAAAGATTGACAGGATGTTGCCAGGTTTGGAGAGTTTGTGCTATGGGGAGAGGCTGAATAGGTTGGGACTGTTTTTGCTGGAGCATTGGAGGCTGAGGGGTGAACTTATTGAGGTTTATAAAATCAAGAGGGGCCTGGATAGGGTAAGTAGACAGTCTTTTCCCCATGGTGAGGAAATCCAAAACTAGAAGGTATAGATTTAAGGTGAGTGGAGAAAGATTTAAAAAGGGACTTGAGGGGCAACTTTTTCACGCAGAGGATGGTGAGTGTGTGGACTGAGCTACCAGAGGAAGTGGTGGAAGCTGGTACAATTACAGCATTTAAAAGGCATCTGGATGGGTATATGAATTGAAAGGGTTTAGAGGAATATGGGCCAAGTGCTGGCAGGTGGGACTAGATTTTGGGGCGGCGCGGTGGCTCAGTGGTTAGCACTACTGCCTCACAGCACCAGGGACCCAGGTTTGATTCCAGCCTCAGGTGTCTGTCTGTGTGGAGTTTGCACATTCTCCCCGTGTCTGCGTGGGTTTCCTCCAGGTGCTCCTTTTCCTCCCACAGTGCAAAGATGTGCAGGTCAGGTGAATTGGCCATGCTAAATTGCCCGTAGTATTTCGGGATGTGTAGGTGAGGTGCATAAGTCAAAGGTGAATGTAAAGTAATGGGGAATGGGTTTGGGTTGGATACTCTTCGGAACGTCTGTATGGACTTGTTGGGCTGAAGGGCCAGTTTCCACACTGTAGGGATTCTATTCTATTCTATCTATGATATAGAGTAATTTAGGATATCTGGTCAGTGTGGATGAGTTGGACTAAAGGGTCTGTGTCTATGTTGTACAACTCTATGTCTCAATGACATGTGCTCTTGCTCACCCACCCTGTAACCCATTGACTGGTTCCTCACCCATATCACAGAATTGTTAAGGTATAGAAGGAAGCTATTCAGCCTGATGCATGGTGCTGAACCTCTGCAAGAGCATCTCTCCTGCTGCCTATTAACCGCTGCACTGATCAGAACAAGGTCAGTCAGCTGAATCTGAGTTCCCTGATTGGGGCTGTTAATCTGGTCCAATCAGAGAATCCTGGCAGAAAGATATCAACAGGAGTTCACACCATGGGTACTGGGGAAAAAATAAGCCCTACCGCAGTTAGGCGGTGGTGCGGGGTTTGATTAAACAAAAAATAATTTAAAAAAACAGGGGATTAAAGATTCAAAAAAAAATCAACAGGAGTTCACACCATGGGTACTGGGGAAAAATAAGCCCTACCGCAGTTAGGTAGTAGTGTGGGGGTTTAAAAGAAAAATAAATAAATAAATATGAGTGTCTGTTTGATCACACAGCATTAAAAAAAAGAAAAAAAGAAAAAATAAATAAATAGGAGTGTCTGTTTGATCACACAGCATAAAGAAGAAGAAAAAATCAACAGGAGTATTTGCTGGGGGTGTGTGGGAAATAAGCACTACTGCAGTTAGGCGGTAGTGTGAGGGTTTAAGAAAAAAAAGAAAAAAATTAGCAGTAGTGTCAGAGGTTCTGCTCACTCTGAGAGCTGGCTCTGGAGGGAGCTGGACTCGAGTGTGTGCACATGACTGCTTCTAAGAGGAAGGGGACTGTTTCTGGACCAGCTGCCCCACATCCAGAAAAAAAAATCAACAGGAGTTTTGGGAATTCTGTTCACTCTGGGAGCTGGCTCTGAGGGGGGGGCGGGGCAGTGCTAAAGGCAAGGACTGTTTGTGTGTAAATAATGGAGGAGAAAGTGAGGACTGCAGATGCTAGAGGTCAGAGACGAGAGTGTGGTGCTGGAAAAGCACAGCAGGTCAGGCAGCATCCAAGGAGCAGGAGAATCAATGTTTCAGGCAAGAGACCTTCATCAGGAATTCCTGATGAGGGGCTTATGCCTAAAACATTGATTCTCCTGCTCCTCGGATGCTGCCTGACCTGCTGCGCTTTTCCAGCACCACTCTCTTGACTGTAAATAAAGGGTGACCTGGTGATGGGATACTGGCCTTTGTGGAGTTACTCCATCTGCAGAGCTGGAAATATTTTCTCCTTAGATGATGATCTGATTCCCTTCGGAAAGTCATAATTAAATTTGGCTCCAGCACACCCTTGCGATACATGCCCAGTTCCCAACATTTACCACATCACAACTATTCAGTTGTTCAACAGCAAATGTTTCACCTTGGAGCAGCCTCTACTGATTGAAGTCACCACCCCTCCATTCACTAGCCTCAAGACAATACCTCAAATTTTGACTTCTGTTCCTTTTTCTCAACTCACTGTACGTGGCACATGGACCGAGGTGGGTGCCTCGGCTTTGCTGCAAGGTTCCAATGAGGATCAACGCCACCTGGATAAATGAGTCCTCATTTTTTGTTTTCAGGACTCGATGTTGAGTTGAACAGTTTCAGAACATGAGCACCATGTCCTTCCATGTCTGTGACCCACCACCCCCCACATTCCCAGGCCCTGGCATCACCTGGTTTGTGTTCAGTACTTTTTCACCCTGTCCCAGCCCCCATTATCACCTCTCTACCTTCTCTTCCTCCCTGACTCGCTGTTAACAATCCCTTTTTTCTGTCAAACTTCTTTCTCTCTCCCTGAGTCTCGTCTCCATCAATCTCCTCATTCCTTTACATCCCCAACTTCCCTGTCTTTGGCATTCCTGATGAAGGGCTTTTGCCCAAAATGTCGATTCTCCTGCTCCTCGGATGCTGCCTGACCTGCTGTGCTTTTCCAGTACCACTCTAATCTTGACATAAGTAAGTGACCAGCTATTGTCAGTTCTGAAGAAGGGTCACTGGACCTGAAACATTAACTTTGTTTCTCTTCCCACTGATGCTTCCAGACCTGATGAGTTTCTCCAGAAATTTCTGATTTTGTTAACCAACCTTTGCATATTGGACGAATCATTCCAATCTCAGTCCTTGCCTGGTTCTGCCTTGAGTGTTAATACCATTATGTCGGATGCCATAACCAGACACATATGCCCCTGTCTTGTTGGCCTTATGCAGGGACCCTTCCCTCCGAGACATCCTGGTGCATTCCTCCCCCACTCCGAACACCCCCCACATCCCCATGGCACCTTCCCCTGCAAACAATGAAGGTGTAACCCCTGCTCATTTACTTCCTCCCTCTCAGTATCCAAGGGACCCAACATACCTACATCTATTGCATCCGCTGCACCCGATGTGGCCTCCTCTATATTGGGGAGACGGGCCGCTTACTTGCGGAACGCTTCAGGGAACACCTCTGGGACACCCGGACCAACCAACCCAACCACCCCGTGGCTCAACACTTTAACTCTCCCTCCCACTCCACCAAGGACATGCAGGTCCTTGGACTCCTCCACCTGCAAAACATAACAACACGACGGCTGGAGGAGGAGCGCCTCATCTTCCGCCTGGGAACCCTCCAACCACAAGGAATGAACTCAGATTTCTCCAGTTTTCTCATTTCCCCTCCCCCCACCTTGTCTCAGTCGGTTCCCTCAACTCAGCACCGCCCTCCTAACCTGCAATCTTCTTCCTGACCTCTCCGCCCCCACCCCACTCCGGCCTATCACCCTCACCTTGACCTCCTTCCACCTACCACATCTCCATCGCCCCTCCCCCAAGTCCCTCCTCCCTACCTTTTATCTTAGCCTGCTTGGCACACTCTCCTCATTCCTGATGAAGGGCTTATGCCCGAAACGTCGAATTTCCTATTCCTTGGATGCTGGCTAACCTGCTGTTCTTTAACCAGCAACACATTTTCAGACCCAACATACCTGCCAAGTGAAGCAATACTTTGCCTGCACTTGCTATAATCGAGTCTATTGCATTCACTGCTGACAGTGTGGTCTTCTCTACATTGGGGAAATGAAGCACAGACTGGATGACCGCTTTGAAAAACACCTACATTCTGTCCACAAAAAAGACCCCGATCTTCCAGTTCATTTTAACACCTCACCCGTTCCCTGGCCCATATCTCTGCCTCAGGCTTACTGCAGTTCTCCAGAGAAGCTCAGCACAAGCTGGAAGAATATCACCTCCATTTCCATGCAACCCTCCAAACTCAATATTGAGTTCGATAATTTCAGAGCCTGAGTACCTTCTCCCATGTCGTTACCCCAACCCCCACACACCAGGCCCTGTCATCACATTGGGCTGCTACCACACAATCCATTGTCAGCCATTAACGGCCCCCATTAGCAGCTATCCATCCTCCTGGACTGACCTTCACCTATTCCTTTGTCAACCTGACTGTTTTTCTCTCTCTGGGCTCTGTATCCTTTACATTTTCTAACCCCTCCACCCACCCCACCCGCGACCCCTTTCCCAACGTATGTACCAACCTTTTCCCACCTACAAATCCTTTCTGAAGATGGGTCGCTGGACGCGAAACATTAACTTTGACTTCTCTTAACAGATGCTTTTTGAGCTTTTCCATGAAGCGGACTGGGGTGGACAAAGTTAAAAATTACACAACACCAGGTTATAGTCCAACAGGTTTATTTGAAAATACAAGCTTTTGGAGCACTGCTCCTTTGACAGGTAGCTAGTGGACAGGATCATAGGACACAGAATTTGTAGTAAAAGATCGTAGCATCATACTCTGATGCGATTATTGAATAAACATGGGATACACCACCACCCCCTTCAAATTCCCCTCCAAGCCACTCCCCATCCTGACTCGGTAATGTATCACTGCTGTTCCTTCAGTGTTCCTGGGTCAAAATCCTGGAATTCCCTCCCTAAGAGTCCACCTACAGCACATGGACTGCAGCGGTTCAAGATGACAGCTCACCCTCACCTCCTCAAGGGGCAACTAGGGACGGACAATAAGTGCTTCCCCAACCAGCGATGCACTCACCAAGAGTGAATTTTAAAAATGCTGGCATTTCTCATTCAGAGAGCTGAGACGAAGGGCCAACTGGCCTCCTTGTGTGGTTTGACAATTCTGTGATCGCTGTTTGAGTCAATCCACAGAGAACATCCCATGCCCTTGAGCAAGTAGTTCCCTGGGATATTTAATCTCTGCCTCACACAGGTTTATCACCACCCTTCCAAGAATGGTACCTGGGGTCAGTAGCCCACGATTGGCATCGGGGGTGGGCTCAGGTCTGACTCTGGAGTGAGTCTGAAGCATACAACTCACTGATCAGTAAACACTGTACGAAAGCTGTGATTCACTGTACCAGCAGTTCACAAAGGCAGCCCACCATCACCTTCTCAAGGGGGCAACTAGGGACGGGCAGTAAAGCCAGTGGCACCACGTCCCATGAGTGAAGGAAAAAAAAGACCTGAGTGGTGCATAATGCCCTTCAGGGATGACAGAAACGGTGTGTGACACCACCGATATTTTGTTTATTCACCGTGAAGTGGTTGAGCATGGCATGTGATTGTGAAACAATTTCCACTGCAGATTAAAGGGAAGTTGAAACAGGCAGTCAGTACACACATCCTGAAACATGCCTGCAAACATTCTTTGCAATTGTTTGAGGTCAGGGTAGAACTTTAAGTGTGGGTCAGAATTAAGAGAAGTTTAGATCATGTTTGAGTCTCGGGAAGGGATGAATTCATTTCAGGAATGATTGATGGGACTGAAAGGCAATGTTTACCTAAGCAGACCTCTCATCAGAACTGTTCACCAAAGCGAGATTGATTCGCTGTTCAGCGTGATACATGTCCTGATGATTCTGTTTTCAAGAGGTTTGACCGAACTGCGATCTCTCTTGGCCGTTGCCTGGCACTTGTGTGGTGCAAAGGTCACTCACCACATGCCAGCCCAAGCCTGGATATTGTCTGGGTTTTGCTGCATTTGGACATGCACTGCTTCAGTATCTGAGAAGTTCGCAAATAGAGCTGATCATTGCGCCATCATCAGCCAACATCCCCATTTCTGATCTTACAATGGAAGGAGGGTTATTAGGGACACAGGGACAGGGGGAGGCCATTCAGCCCCTCGAGCCTGTTCCACCATTCAAAGAGATCATGACTGATCTGTGTCCTAACTCCATATAGCTGCCTTTGGCTCATATCCCTGAATATATTTTCTTAACAAATATTTATCTATCTCAAATTTTTTTTAAAAAGCAAGCGATCCAGCATCCACTGCTGTTTGTGGAAGAGAATTCCAAACCTCTCCCACTCTTTGTGTGTAGAAATGCTTCCTAACATTTCTCCTGAACGCTCTGGCCCGAATGCTCAGACTACGCTCCTAGTTCTAGAATCCCCAAACCGTGGAAAAACGTTTTTCTTTACCTGCCCTGTCTTTTGTTGTTAATACCTTGCAGACTTCAATCAGATCACTCCTCAGCCTTCTAACTTCTAAATAAGCAGGTCTAGTTTGCATACTTCCGCTAATCGAACTCCTGAAGTCCAGGTATCATTCCTGTGAACCTATGCTGTTTTCCCTCCAAGAACAATCCATCCTTCATAAAGTGTGGTGCCGATATCAGCTCACAGTGCTCCAAGTGTGGTCTAACTGGAGACTTTTAATACAGCAACTGCAGCATAGTTTCACTGATGTAGGAGCTGTGTAAGGTTGAGGCAAAAAGGATCAGAAAATGCAGGTCTGCCCAGCGGCTGTTGAGAGAACGTAGAGTTAACATTTCAAGTCCGAGGACCCTTCTTCAGAACAGCTGGACAGCTGGGCAGGAGCTCCTCAGCGTGATGTCCTTGGCCCAGCCACCCTCAGCTGCTTCATCAATGTTCCATCACAGAATCGTGGAGTCATACAGTACTGAGAAGGCCCTTCGGTCCAACAAAACGATGATAAATCTACACGAGTCCCATGTTTCATTGCTTTGAAAACCATGACATTTCAAGTGTTCGTTTTAAAGATTGTGAGGTTTCCTATCTCAGCTCTCCTCCCAGGCAGCGCATTCCAGAGCCCCACCATCCTCTGAGTGAAAATTATTTTCCTCAATTCCCTCTAAACTTATTGCTTTCCTTTAAAATTATATCCCATGTTCTTGATCCTTCAACTGAGGGGAGTAGCAGCTTCCTATCCCCCCCCCGTCCATGCCTTAGCTCCCTGTCCTGCTACCTTTAGGGACCTGTGCTATTGCATACTAAGATCTCTCACTTCAGCTACCCCACTCAGTATATTTCTGTTTATTGCACATTCCCTTTTACTGTTTAATGTCACACTTATCAGAGTTGAGCTCCGTCTGCCCACGTTCCTGCTCCTTCCACTGACCCATCAAGATCATTTTGGAGCTTTCAGCTATCCTCTACACTATCCATGATGTGGTCAATGTTTGTGTTGTCTGCAAATTTCCCAATTGTGCATCCCCACCGCCCTCCCAACACCAACATTCAAGTATCTAGGCTTGAGCTGACACACAGTGCCAGTCAATGACCATTCACAACAAGAGAGAATTGACCCATCACAATTAACATTCAATGGCATGACCATCTCTGAACACTCCATTATCAACAGCTTGAGGGTTATCATTGACCAGAAACTCAACTGGACTCACCACATACAGACAGTGGCTACAAGAGCAGGTCAGAAGGTAGGAATACTGCAGCGAGTAACTCACCTCCTGACTCCCCAAAGCCTGTCCACCATCTACAAGGCACAACACAGGAGTGTGATGGAATACTCCCCACTTGCCTGGATAGGGGCAGCTCCAAAACACACACACACACACACACACACAGAGCCACACACACACACAGACACACACACAGACACAGTCACACACACAGACATGCACACATACACACACAGACACACATGCACACACACAGGTGCACACACACACCGACACAGACACACACACACCCAGACACACAGACGCATACACACACAGACTCACACACACACATACAGACACAGACACAGACACACACACAGACATGCACACATACACACACACAGACACAGACACACACACAGACGCATACACACACAGACTCACACACACACATACAGACACAGACACACACACACAGACATGCACACATACACACACACAGACACAGACACACACGCAGACACAGACACAGACACACATGCACACACACACAGACACACACAGACACAGACACACATGCACACACACAGACTCACACACTCACAGACAGACACAGACACAGACACACACACAGACATGCACACATACATACACACAGACACAGACACACACACACAGACACACACACAGACACAGACACACATGCACACACAGACACACATGCACATACACACAGACACACACAGACACAGACACACACACAGACACACATGCACACACACACAGACACACATGCACACAGACACAGACACACACACACAGACACACAGACACACAGACACACATGCACACACACACAGACACACATGCACACACACAGACACACACACATGCACACTGTGTTTTGGCTTTTGCCGCTGTTTACTATTATTTACTATCTATGCTACCTAACTCTGCGATCTGCCAGTATTGTTTGCAAGACAAAAGTTTTTCACTGTGTCTCGGTACAAGTGACAATAAATTCAATTCAGTTCAATTCAATTCAGCAACACTCAAGAAGCTTGTCACCATCCAGAACAAAGCAGCCTGCTGGATTGGCACCACATCCACAAGCATCCACTCCCTCCACCACCGATGCTCAAGTACCATCTACAAGATGCACTGCAGCAGTTCCCCAAAGATCCTCAGACAGCACCTTCCAAACCCACAACCACTTCCATCTGGGAGGACAAGGGCAGCAGATACATGGGAACGCCATCACGGTCCTGACCTGGTGTTGATCGATCAAAACCCTGGAACTTTACCCCTAATAACATTGTGAGTGTATATACCTTACTCTGGTTCAAGAAGGCTGATCTCCATCTCTGAATGCTGTTGCAATTTCCTGTTGTGGAATATTACTCCAGAGTATGATTCTATCAGGATAAGATCATTTCGCTTGAGGAGTGTGTTATTCTATAGCATTAAATAAAGTAAACTATTAAAAAGGAAAATGGGGTAACACAGTGGCTGAGTGGTTAGCACGGCTGCCTCACAGCGACAGTGACCTGGATTCAATTCCAGCCACGGGCGACTGTCTGTGTGGAGTTTGTACATTCTCCCCGTGTCTGTGCTGGTTTCCTCTGGATGCTCTGGTTCCCTCCCACAGCCAAAAATGTGCAGGTCAGGGTGGACTGGCTGTGGGACATACGGAGGAGTGGGTTTGGTCTGGGTGGGAGTGCTTTTCAGAGAGTCAGTGGGGACTTGATGGGCTGAATGGCCACTGTAGGGATTCTATGATTCTTCAGAGGAAAGCAGGAATAAACAATAAATGCTGA
This sequence comes from Hemiscyllium ocellatum, assembly GCF_020745735.1. Lineage (NCBI taxonomy): Eukaryota > Metazoa > Chordata > Chondrichthyes > Orectolobiformes > Hemiscylliidae > Hemiscyllium > Hemiscyllium ocellatum. The sequence continues at coordinate 136,626,960 of NC_083404.1, forward strand.
CTCAGCCAGCGCTTCCCACATTCGCTGAATGCATGCAACTGGAATAGTAACTCCAGTGGTCCAGTCTATTCCTCTGGGAACATGGGTTCAAGACCAACCGTGGACATTGGTGGACTTTGAATTCAAAGAATTAATAAATTTCTAATGAAAAGCCAGTCCAAGAGTGAGCATGACGACTATTATCGAAAAACCCATAAGGCTTTTTAATGTCCTTTAGGGAAGGAAAATACCGTCCTCACCTGGTCTGGCCAATATGTAACTCCAGGCCCACAGCAATGTGGTTCTCTCTGAAATGGCTGCAGGAGATACTCAGAACAAGGGCAGTTAGGGATGGGCAAACAAATGTTGACTTTGTTACTAATGCCCAAAGACATAAGAAAGAAGAAAATAAAGTTGTATGCGTTCTGTAGAATAAAGTCAGGCAGAGTTGCAATCTGCCCAGGAGTGGGGTGAGCTAGCATTTATTCTTGGATTGAGAATCTCTTTCATATGAAACAGTAATCAATATCAATTGCCAGCAAAAAGGGAATGGTGTGAAAACATATCCAGTCAGTAATTTCTAAAATGCCATTCATCATTCTCAGTTGTTTTGGCAGGGATATAGGGGGCTGTCTTATTTAGATATATCACACTGCAAACAAACATATACAGTTCACCAGGAGCAGCAACTCTGAGGTGAATACAAATTGAAGACTGTAGAGTCTCTGTTTTCAATATGCATTGCAGATATCCTCAGTGCTGCAGGTCAAAAGACTTGCATTTCTATAACGCCTCGGCACAATCCCAGGCTTTTAACAATTTGTTAGGTTGTTTTTCCAAAGTGCAAGTCACTTGTTGGGGAAGCAATACATGCACTGCAGGAAAGTGGAGTTGAGGATTGTCAGATCAGTCACGATCTCATTGAATGGCAGAACAGAGTCGATGGGATGAATGGCCTATTGCTGCTTCTACATCTTATTATCCTACAGCTTTTAGAGATATAGCAAAAATTCACCAGACTAATCCCTGGGATAGTTGGCTTGGATTATGAGGAGAGATTGTGAAGATTGGGTCAGTATTCTCTAGAAAACGCCTTCTTTAAAATTGATCCATCAGGATCGGGGATGACTCATTCCCATAATCCCACTGTTTGATGGGTTCTGATGAATCCAAGCCATGGTCAGCAGGTCACCAGACACGTAGGGCAAGTGATTGGGAAGCAGGACTGAGCTGGAGGGTCTGTCAGCATCTTGCATGGTCCCACCTTCACCGCTGCACATTCCCCACGACATCTCTCCACGCCCCAGTCACAAGGTCAGAGAGAACTCCGATTCATGCTACACGAGAAACAGTAGAAACATTCATTTTAAAGGGACCCAAATTTCCAACAATGGTGACAGGATTGTCCAAAACTACAGGGCATAGGTTTAGGGAGAGAGGGAAAAGATGCAAAAGGGACTTAAGGGGCAACTTTTTCACTCAGAGAGTGGTACGTGTATGGAATGAGCTGCCAGAGGAAGTGGTGGAGGCTGGTACAATTGCAATGTTTAAAAGGCATCTGGACGGGTATATGAATAGGAAGGGTTTGGAGGGATGTGGGCCAATGCTGGTAAATGGGACTCGATTAATTTAGAATACTGGTCAGCATGGACGAGTTGGACCAAAGGGTCTGTTTCCATGCTGTACATCTCAATGACTCTATGATTCTATGACTGTGGGAACGGGCTGCATTGGGTAATGTAGGGACGTACAAGCAGAAGTCAGTCATTCAGCCCATTGGCATTGTACTAACCATCTAGATCATGGCTCATCTTCTAACCCAGTGACACTCTCCTGAACGCTCTCAATATCCTTTAATTTCTGTTTGACTCCAGAAACCTCCCAATTTCTGTTTTAAATCTTCTCCATGATTGAACTCCCAATGCCTCTGGATAGGTTAGTCCAAATATTGAAGGAGTTCCACCCATTTCAGTCTCAAATGACCTGTCCCTTCATCTTGACATTATGTTCCCTGGTTCTGAAGTGACCAGTTAGGGGAAAGCAGCTGATTTCTATCCATCCTGTAAGAATTTTGTGAATTTCTATGAAGCTAGCCTCTCATTCCTTGAAAACACTAGAGAATACTGACCCAATCTTCACAATCTCTCCTCATAATCCAAGCCTACTATCTCAGGGATTAGTCTGGTGAATTTTTGCTATATCTCTAAAAGCTGTAGGATAATAAGATGTAGAAGCAGCAGTAGGCCATTCAGCCCATTGACTCTGCTCTGCCATTCAATGAGATCGTGACTGATCTGACAATCCTCAACCCCATTTTCCTACCTTTTCCCCATAACCCTTGAGAGTTACTGATTAAAAATCCTCTCCATCTCAGCCTTAATGATCCATCCTACCATGGCCATGATATCCTTCCTTAGCAACAGAGGTGAAAACTGTCCACAGTTCTCCCGGAGTGGCCTCACCAAGGCTCAATATAACTTCAGTGAGATGTCTTCACCTCTGTGGGAGGTTGGTTAACTCAGTTGGTTTGTGACACATAGTGATGCCAACAAACATGGGTTCAGTTCCTGCTACCAGCTGAGGTTGTCATAAAGAACCCTCCTTCACAATCTCTGCCTGAGGTGTGCTGACCCTCTTTGTGATGAGAGAGCGACCCTATTGGCTGCTAGAACTATGGCAACTTTTCCCTTTTACTCTTGTGCTCAATGCCCCTTGAAATGAAGACCAACAGATTGAATAACGCTTCGCCTTTCCCACAAAATGATAAAACAAGGACTCGCCCTTCCCATGATTTGATTTGATTTGATTGATTTACTATCACGTGTGCCGAAGTACAGCTTTGTTTATGAGCAGTACAGGCAGATCAGAGTTAGCAAGAATGTGCAGATCAGAGAGACTTAAGACAGAGGCATGCAGGTTACATTGCACAGGGCGTGGGTGAGATCAACATTGGCAAGAGGAGCATTATTTGAGGCTAGAGAATCCGTTCATCAGTCTCATACCAGTCAGAAAGAAGCTGTTCCGGAACCTGCTGATGCGTGTGTTCAAGCTTCTATATCTTCTGCCTGACGGAAGGGGTTGTTGGAAAGCATTGCCAGGGTGGGAGGGGACTTTGATGATGTTGGCAGCCTTTCCATAGCCGTGTAGATGGAGTCTATGGAAGGAAGGTTGGCTTCCATGATGGTCTGGGCTGTGCATAGAAATAATGTTCTTGGCTGGTAACCCCAGCTGATACACACAGATTGTTGGTTCAAGTCCCCATGATGACATCCAGTGGTATCGCAATTTGTTTAATAAAGTCTCAATGATGGACTCTGTGAAGCTAAAGATTTCTTCTTGTTGTTACTAACAACCCCTCTGGGTTCACCGATGTCCTTTCGGGAAGGAAACCTGCCGTCCTTACCCAGTTTGGCGTATTTGTGACTCCAGACCCACAGTGATACGGTTGACTCTTCATTACCCTCTGAAACGGACCAAGCCAGCGCCCAGTTCAAGAGACAATTAGGGATGGACATCAAATGCTGACCTTGCCCCCAGTGATTCCCACAACCCATGAAAGATTGGCAAAAAGAAATGAACACCAAAAATGCCTTGACAGGACCTGAGCGGTCAATGACTATCCTTCAAACAACATCACAAAAAAAAACCATCGCGTGGTCATTGATCATTGTGGGATCTTGCTGTGCATGAATTATCTTGTCATGAAAAGCTCCGGTGTGAATATAATTTCTGACTTTATGAGGGAGTATATTTATTTGTTCAAATATATTATTAATTTTTTAGCTGAGAGCAACAGACGGGTAGGCTGACTAATCTTCAGAAACATTTATTTACACAGGTTTCAGAGTCTTAATTAGGCAAAAATAAAACATGCATCTCATCTCATAAACTGCTTTCAATTCACTGGCATCTCTCCAGCCTCAAGATAGCATTGTCAAGCAGTAATATGCAGTTCAATATTACAGACTCGCAGAATTCTTAGAGCGCCAATGGAGGCCATTCAGCCCATCTTGCCTTCACCAGCAGTTCTTCGAATGAGCATCAATACCTGGTGCTCATCTCTGCTTCATTCCCATACCCTTTAAACAACTAAATTTTACCTTGGTACCTTAAAGTGACAGAACTGGACCCAAACAGAGATGCAAATAAATGCACAAGTCTGATTCAGAATATGTTGTACCTACTAGAGAAGGTGCAAAACTTGACCTGCTCTTGGGAAATAAGGCAGGGCAGGGCAGGTGACTGAGGTGTCAGTGGGGGAGCACTTTGGGGCCAATGACCTTAACTCTATTAGATTTAAAATAATGATGGAAAAGGATAGACCAGATCTAAAAGTTGAAGTTCTAAATTGGAGGAAGGCCAATTTTGACGGTATTAGGCAAGAACTTTCAAAACCTGATTGGGGCCAGATGTTCGCAGGTAAAGGGACGGCTGGAAAATGGGAAGCCTTCAGAAATGAATGGCACGGTTGCTCAGTGGTTAGCACTGCTGCCTCATAGCACCAGGGTCCCAGGTTTGATTCCAGCCTCGGGCAACTGTCTGGGTGGAGTTTGCACGTTCTCCCCGTGTCTGCGTGGGTTTCCTCTGGGTGCTCCAGTTTCCTCCCACATTCCAAAGATGTGCAGGTCAGGTGAATTGGCCACGCTAAATTGCCCATGCATTAGTCAGAGGGAAATGGGTCTGGGTGGGTTACTCTTCCAAGGGTTGGTGTGGACTTGGGCCAAAGGGCTGGCAGGTGGGACTCGATTGGGTTGGGATATCTGGTCGGCCTGGATGAGTAGGACCGAAGGGTCTGTTTCCCTGTTGTCCATCTCTATGACTCTATAAGATAAGAGCAAATTACATTCCAGTGATCTTCAGCACTGGATTGTAAACCATTTTGTTTGAAATAAAAATGTATATTTATATAGCATCTTTAATATGTTGACAAAAAGGGAGGGGGAGGGCATAAGAATGTTACTAATTGAAATTAGAATAGAAATGTTGAAGATAGGAGCAAGAGTAGGCCATTCAACCCCTCTAGTCTGCCTTACCATTCAATATGATCATGGCTGATCTTCAAGCTCAAGATCTTACTCCTGTCCTCCCCCTATCCCTTGATCTCTTTAGCCACGCAAGCTATATCGACCTCATTCTTGAAACTACGTCATGCTTTGGCCTCAACTACTACTCATGGCAGAGAATTCCATCAGTTCTGGATGTAGGCTTGCTCGCTGAGCTGGAAGGTTCATGCTCAGGCATTTTGTCACCATATTAGGTAACACCATCAGTGAGCCTTCAGTGAAGTGTTGGAGTAAGGGACCTGCTCCCTATTTATGTGTCTAGATTTCCTTGAGTTGGTGATGTCATTTCCTGTGGTGATACAATATCCTGTTCTTTTTCTCAGAGGGTGGTAAATGGGGTCTAAGTTGATGTGTTTAGTGTTAGAGTTCCGGTTGGAATGCCATGCTTCTAGGAATTCTCGTGCCCGTCTCTGTTTGGCTTGTCCTAGGATGGAGGTGTTGTCCCAGTCAAAGTGAGACTTCTTTAGGCTCTCCACTCTCCAGGTGTGGACATTTCCCCTCATCTCAATCCTAAAAGGTTTACCCCTCATTCTTAAATTATGACGATTACTTCTAGGCTCCCTGTCCCCCATCGACACTCTCCTTCCGAACCTATTACTGATTTAATTGTCACATCTCACCTAATTTCTTAATAAAGCATGTACAGGAACATTACATTAATCAGCTGGATGCCGTTATAATGCCATTAGATAAATCTTCGAGAATCTCAGGTTAATGTTCCAGGTGCATAGGTTCAAATCCCACCATAGTCGATGGTGAAATTTAGACTCAATAATTTCTGGAATAAATGCCGAGTAGTGCCACTGTTAATGATCATAAAAATCCACTAACATCCTTTAGGGAGCGACACTGCGGTCCTTACCTGGTCTGGCCTACAAACCCACAGTACTGGGGCTGACTCTTAATTTTCTGCTGGCCAATAAATACCAGTGAAGCCCACAGCCTGTGAATGAATCAACAATGACGTATGGCACTGAGACCAATAAGGCAATGTTGGATCAGATCGTTAAAACACTCGGGCAAAGAGGTAAGACTGAAATCGTAAAATAAAACAGAGCATTGTGGATCCTGGAGATCACAAGCCAACAAGACCAGAGCATGCTGGAGAAACTCAGCAGGTCTGATAGAATCGCGGGGTGGGGGAGAAAAAAAGAAGAGTTGATGTAATGGATCCAGTGTTTTGATGAAGGGCCAGCTGAGAAAAGCTGAATATATCAGCAATTGGCCATTCGGCCCTTCAGATCCGCCTCACCATGCAATATGATCATGGCTGATCTGCTATGTCAATGCCAAATTCCTACAACACTTCTAGAAAATCTTTTAAAAAATGATCACTATCTTCCCTGAATATACTCAGTGACTTGGCCTCTTGTGGAGAGAATTCCACAGGTTGCCTCCCCTCTGAGTGAAGACATGTTTCCCCCCTCTCAGCCCTAAGCAGTCTATCCCCTATCCTGACACTGTTTCTCCATGGTCTGAACTCCCTAAACCGGGGGAAAGACCCTCCCTGTATCTAGTCTGTCCAGCCCTGCTAGAACTTTACCCACTTTAATCAGATCCCCCTCTCATCCTACTCAATCCCAGTGAATATGGGCCCAAGGTGTTACCATAACAACAAAGAGACAGTACACCTGATTGAAACAAGAAAACAGTTGATCTCTTGACAGCTCATTAATGCTGATCCTGTAACTGGTCGGCCCAGACGGGCATGAAATAGCTCAGGTCTGTTCCTCAGTGAGCAGTAAGTTTTCTATCTTCTGCCTCTAATTGGCCTTGGTGTCAAGGAAGAGGAAGATCAGTTAGGGAGTTTAGTTGTTCAGTGTTAACCCTGCTGGCAGCCCGAGTGCATGAGCGAAAGGAGAATCAGACTTAATAGATCCCTTGATTGAATAACTTGACAGCTCCCATTGTCTCAGATTACAAACACTTGGTCCAAATATAGCGAAAGCAAACACCCACATGGATTCTGATAGAGGCGAGGAGTCGAGTGTTTCAGTCGAGGAGGGGAATCGGCTGGTGTGTAAAGCATGCACTGATTGGAAAGGTGAGAGTCAGATCTTTGAATTAATAGACAAACTCTTGCTGAGAACTTGAGATTATTTTAAAATGTACACAGGGTTATTCATGTGCAAATCAGATGGCAGTTGGAGAGAGAGATGCCGTCAGTCTAGTAGCTGCTATTTCTACCATTCCATTGTTCGTTTCACAAACAGCACCTATCTCCCAGCCTCCCTGATACACCGCAATAACATGCTGAGTTGTCCCAGCAAGCTGACAGGGGAAGATGCCGCAGTAATGGTGGTATGGCCGGACTGGCAATCCAGAGGCCTTAGATTAATATTCTGGGCATTGGGGTTCACAACCTACTATGGCAGGAGATTTAAATGTGAATTCAGTAAAAAATCTGGAATTTAAAGCTGAATCCATTAATACATTTTTGTTGCAAAAACTCATCTACCTCTGGATGTAGGTTTGCTCGCTGAGCTGGAAGGTTCCTTTTCAGATGTTTCGTCACCTTACTAGGTAACTTCTTCAGTGAGCCTCTGGACAAAGCACTGCTGGTGTTTCCTGCTTTCTACTTATATGTTTGGTTTTCCTTGGGTTGGTGATGTCATTTCTGGCAGTGACATCATTTTCTATGGTGATGTCATTTCCTTTTCTTTCCCTCAGGGGGTGGTAAATGGGATCCAAATCGGTGTGTTTGTTGACAGAGTTCCCTTGGAATGCCATGCTTCTAGGAATTCTCGTGCATGTCTCTGTTTGGCTTGTCCTAGGATGGATGTGTTGTCCCAGTTGAAGTGTAAGGATACTAGTGATCTTCTCAAAACTTGCTAACCCATCTGGTTCACTAATGTGCTTCAGGGTAGGAAATCTGTCATTTGTACCCAGTCTGGCCTACATGTGACTCCAGACCATGTTGTTGACTTGTAACTGTCCTCTGGGTAATTAGGGATGGGCAATAAACACTGGGCTGGTCAGCGATACTCAAACCCCATGAATTAATAAAAATAAACTCTGACTAGTACGGCCAGCACATGGGCTCAATCTCCATCCAGGAAGAGAGAGAACCGAGTGGACAGAGACCCTCAGAAAATGAATCTAGGGGGATGATTATGGGGAGCGCAAAAGTCGCAGAGGAGTTAAAGAAATACTTTGCATCAGTCTTTTTGATGGAAGGTCCTTTGAACAAATCCTATTAATGCTAAAGAATACAAGGGAGGAATTAAGTACCATAACCCTCACTAGAGAAGTAGTATTAGACAAACTAATGGGGCTAAAGGCAGATAAGCCCCCTGGCCCAGATAACTTGCATCCTAAAAGAAATAGCTACAGAGAAAGTGAATGCATTGGCTGTAATTTTCCAATTGGATTCTGGGGAAGCACTGGAGGATTGGAAAACTGTCAATGTCACGCCCTTATCCAAAAAGAGAGGGAGGGAAAAATGAGTAACTATAGGCCAATTAACTTCACGTGTATCATTGGAAAAGTCCTGGAATCAATTCTTAAGGAAGTTTTAGCAGGACATTAGGTTCTTACTCTTAATCTGATCAAGGAGAGTTCAGCATGGCTTTGTGAAAGGGGAATCATGTCTGACTAATAGGGATAGGGAACCAGTGAATGTGTTGTATTTGAACTTCCAGAAGGCATTTGACAGGGTACCTCACAAAACATTGTGGTAAGATATGAGCACATGGTGTTGAAGGTAGTATATTGACATGAATAGGGAAGTGGCTGATGGGCAGGAAACAATGAGTGGGGATCAGGGCTTCTTTTCAATGTTCATGACCTATGACCAGTGGGATTCCACATGGGTCAGTGCTGGGACTATCACTGTTCAGTCTTTTGAGTATAGTAGTTGGGACGTCATAGAACATAGAACATAGAAAAGTACAGCACAGAACAGGCCCTTAGGCCCACGATGTTGTGCTGAGATTTAATCCTAATGTAAAATATAGTAACTTAACCTACACATCCCTCAAACCATGTGTACGTCCAGCAGTCGCTTAAATGTCCCCAATGACTTCGCTTTCACCACCTCAACTGGCAATGCATTCCATGCATTCACAACTCTCTGCGTAAAGAACCTACCTCTGACGTCTCCTTTATACCTTCCTCCTAATATCTTCAAACTATGACTTCTCGTACCAGTCAATCCTGCCCTGGGGAAAAGTCTCTGGCTATTGACTCTATCTATTCCTCTCATTATTTTGTACACCTCGATCAGGTTTCCTCTCCTCCTCCTTCTCTCAGAGAGAAAAGTCCGAGCTTATTCAACCTTTCTTCATAAGGCAAGCCCTCCAATCCAGGCAGCATCCTGGTAAACCTTCTTTGCACCCTCTCCAAAGCCTCCGTATCTTTCCTATAGTAGGGCGACCAGAACTGGGCACAATATTCCAAGTGTGGTCTCACCAGAGACTTGTAGAGCTGCAGCAAAACCTCGCGGCTCTTAAACTTGATCCTCCTGGTAATGAAAGCCAAAACACCATATGCTTTCTTAACAACCCTATCCACTTGGGTGGCAACTTTGAGGGATCGATGTACCTGCACACCCAGATCCCTCTGTTCCTCCACTCTGCCAAGAATCCTGGCTTTAATCCTATATTCAGCATTTGAGTTCGACCTTCCAAAATGCTTCACTTTGCATTTATCTAGGTTGAACTCCATCTGCCATTTCTCAGCCTAGCTCTGCATCATGTTGAGGTACAGGACATTGGTGAGGCCACTTCTGGAATACTGTGTCCAGTTCTGGTCATCCCGTTATAGGAAGGACATTAATAAGCTGGAATGGGTTCAGAAGAGATTTACCAGGATGTTGCTGGGTGTGGAAGGTTTGAGTTATAGAGAAAGACTGGATAGGCTGGGGCTTTCTTCACTAGAGAGTAGGAAGTTGCGAAGCGACCTGATAGAAGTTTGTAAAATAATGAGGGGTACAGATAAGTTAATGGTAGTTATCTTTTCCCTAGAATGGGGTGATTTCAAGACTCGGGGATATATTTTTAAGGTGAGAGGAGAGACATTTAAAAAGACATGGGGGCAAACCTTTTACACAGAGGGTGGTTCATGTGTGGAATGAATTCCTGAGGAAGTGGTGGATGTGGGGATAATTATAATGTTCAAAAGACACTTGGTTAAGTACATGAGTAGGAAAAGGTTGGAGGGATATGGGCCAGGAGTGGGCAGGTGGGACTAGTTTAGTTTGGGATTATGGACTAGATGGGTCAAAGGGTCTGTTTCCATGCTGTCGGACTCTATGAGCTGAAAATGTGTTGCTGGAAAAGCGCAGCAGGTCAGGCAGCATCCAAGGAACAGGAAATTCGACGTTTCGGGCATAAGCCCTTCTTCAGGAATCATGTCGGACTCTCTGACTCCACATTAATGACTTTGAGGAAGGAAGTGAATGTATTGGGGCCAAATTTGCAGATTACAGAAAAACAGGTGGAAAAGCAAATTGTGAGCAGGATACAGTTTACAAAGAGATATTGATAGGAATTAAATGGGCAAACTGGTGGCAAATGGAGTATAATGTGAGAAAATGCAAAGTTTGTTTGGGAAGGGAGAACAAAAGAACAGAATATTATTTAAATGGAGAAAACCTGCAGAAAGCTGTAGCACAAAGCGTCCTGGGGGAGACTTGGACACAAAACACAGCAAGCGAGCACACTGGGCAGCAGGTCCTCAGGAAGGCTAATGGAACGTTAGCCCTTATTACAAGGGGGTTGGAGTATAAGATTAGGGAAGTCTTACTGTAACTGTACAAGGTGCTGGGGAGACCACATCTGGAGCACTGTGAGCAGTTTTGGACCCCTTATTTATGCAGACATACCATTTCTTTGGAGGCAGGTGAGAGAGAGAGAAGGTTCATTAGGATGATCCCTGGGATGGAGGGATTGTCTCATGGCCAAAGGTTAAACAGGTTGGGTCTGTACTCCCAGGAGTAGAATAAGAGATGATTCCACTGAAACATATCAAATTCTTAAAAGTAAATGCTGAGAGGATGTTTCCCGTCATAGGAGAGTCTAGGACCAGAGGGTACAGTCACAGAACAAAGGGGCACCAATTTCAGACTGAGATGAGGAAGAATTTCTTCTCTCTGAGGGTTGGGGGTCTTTGGAACTCCTTGCCCCAGAGAGCTGTGGGGGCAGAGTCCTTGTGTATATTTAAGGCTGAGATCCATAGATTCTAGATCAGTCGGGGAATCAGGGGAAAGGGCAGGAAGGTGGGTGTGAGGAATTAGCCATGATCCTATTGAATGGGGGAGCAGCTCGAGGGGCCGAATGGCCTACTCCTGTTGTCATTTCCTATGGTCTATGGCAGTTTGTAAGCTGATCTCAGTAATGGTGAGAATCAAACTATCATTGACTGTGATAAGCTCCCACCTGGTTCACAAATCCCTGTTAGGGAGAGAAATCTTCTGTCCTTACCCAATCCTTGTGTATGGAGATTGTAACCGCCACCTGGTGATGATGGGTCTCTTTGTGTCACTCTCCAGACAGCTTTACTGCATTGCTGTTTCCCCCACTAGCTGCAGCTCCCCCTCTAACACTGCCCTCACTGGGTCCAGGCACACAACAGTTAACCCTCCCCATCCCGAGGACAGAACCTCCCAGCTCCACCCACTGCCCCTCCCTGGGCAGCACCGGGACAGGACAGGGCGCCAAGGACAGGAGGCTGAGACTGCAGATATCCTGGGAGAGCGAGCTCTGAACCGTCAGTTCCAGCCTCTGTCTCCCCATCACCCTCAGCCCCAGTCTCTGTCTCCCCATCACCCTCAGCCCCAGTCTCTGTCTCCCCATCACCCTCAGCCACAGTCTCTGTCTCCCCATCACCCTCAGCCCCAGTCTCTCTCTCCCCATCACCCTCAGCCACAGTCTCTGTCTCCCCATCACCCTCAGCCACAGTCTCTGTCTCCCCATCACCCTCAGCCCCAGTCTCTGTGTCCCCATCACCCTCAACCCCTGTCTCTGTCTCCCTCTACCCCTCAGCCACAGCCTCTGTATCTTCCTCCCCCTTAACCCCAGCTCTGTCTCCCTCTCCCCTCACCCTCTGCCCCTGTCTCTGTCTCCCTCTCACCCTCAGTCCCAGTCTCTGTCTCCCCATCAACCTCTGCCCCAGTCTCCCCCTCACTTTCAACCCCAGTCCCTGTCTCCCTCCCACCCTCACCCTCAATCCCAGCCTCTCTCTTCCCTCACCCTCAGCCCCAGTCTCTCTTTCTCCCTCGTCCTCAGTCCCTGTCTCTGTCTCCCCATCACCCTCAGCCAGTCTCTCTCTCTCCCCATCACCCTCAGCCAGTCTCTCTCTCTCCCCATCACCCTCAGCCCCAATCTCTGTCTCCCCATCACCCTCAGCCCCAGTCTCTCTCTCCCCATCACCCTCAGCCCCAGTCTCTGTCTCCCTATCAACCTCAGCCCCAGCCTCTGTCTCCCTCACAACCTCACCATCACTCCCAGTCTCTGTCTCCCCCTCACCCTCAGTCCCAGCCTCTGTCTCCCATCACCCTCACTCCCAGTCTCTGTCTCCCCCTCACCCTCAGTCCCAGCCTCTGTCTCCCATCACTCTCAGTCCCAGTCTCTGTCTCCCCCTCACCCTCAGTCCCAGCCTCTGTCTCCCATCACTCTCAGTCCCAGTCTCTGTCTCCCTCACACCCTCACTCCCAGTCTCTGTCTCCCCCTCACCCTCAGTCCCAGCCTCTGTCTCCCATCACTCTCAGTCCCAGCCTCTGTCTCCCCCTCACCCTCAGTCCCAGCCTCTGTCTCCCTTTGCATCTCTTGTTCCAAGCCTCCGTCTCTCTCTGCACTCATGGAAAGCTCTGCAATGTATGCAGTGATCTCAGTGGGTGAGGGGCCGCCCATGTGTATCAGCATGGTGCTGGTATCCCTGTCCCCTGGGGCAGGATGGATCCTGTAGGTGCACCTTGGTGCCTGGCATGGGTAAGCTGACATCACAGGGTAGACCTACACACATTCCTGGACCGCCTCCACCACCAAATCCTAGCCACCCGATGCCTGGAGAAAGAATGTCTCATCTTCCGCCTTGGGACCCTCTAACTACATGGGATCAATGTGGACTTCATCAGTTTTCACATCTTACCTCCCCCCACCTTCTCCCAAATCCAACCCTCCAACTCGGCACCGCCCTCTTGAACTGTCTCACCTGTCCATCTTCCTTCCCACCTGTCCACGCCACCATCCCCTCCGACCTTTCACCCTTAACCCACCTGCAACTACCTGTTGCCTTCCTAGCTACCTTCCCCCCCCCCACCCCCATCCTCCTATTTATCTCTCAGCCCCCTCCCCCTCCCCCCATTCCTGATGAAGGGCTTATGCCTGGAACGTCGAGTCTCCTGCTCCTCGGATGCTGCCTGACCTGCTGTGCTTTTCCAGTACCACAGTCTTTGCCATCTGCACACACGCGGTGAACATCGTACGGTCCTTGAGGGGGTTTGCTAGGTAGAAACAGTATTGAATGGAGACTATCAACAACAGTGTGTGCAGTTTGGGTCTCCTTTCCTGAGAAAGGATGCTCTTGTTCTCGATAGAGCACAGTGAGAGTTTCCCAGGCCGATTCTGGGGATGGCCGGACTGACGTGTGAGGAGAGGTTGAATGGGTTAGGATTGTTTTACGCTGGAGTTCAGACCACTGAAAGGGGGGATCTCATAGAGACTTATAAAATGCTAACAAGATGAGACAGACTGGATGCAGGGAGGATGGTCCCCAGGACCAGGGGTCATAGTCACCAGGGATGGACCATTCAGGACGGAGATGAGGAGACATTTCTTCACCCTAAGAGCAGTGAGCCTGTGGAATTCATTACCACAGGATATAGTCGATGCCAAAATATTGAATGTATTCAAGAGATGGCTGGATATGGCGCTTGTGGTGAGTGGGATCAAAGGTTATGGGGAGAAAGCGGGGTTCAGCTGTTGAGTTGGACGATCAACCATGAGCGTGATGGATGGTGGAGCAGGCTCGAAGGGCCAAATGGCCTCCTCCTGCTCCTATCTCCTAGGTTTCTATGACCTCTAGTGAGCAATTAGACGAGCCACTTAGAGAGTCTAACAGGCACAGTGGGGACACGAGGTAAGCTTCCCACTGCAGAGCTGACATTCCCCACTGGCTCCTGTCACATTTAGTTACAGGCTCCAGCTCCTTTTCCGGCCATTCTGAGAGGTGGGGAATGATTGATTTCGGACTGAGATGGGGAGAAACACCTTCACCCAGAGCTCGTGGAATTCTCTGCCACAGGAAATGGTTGAGCCCAAAAGATTGAATGTATACAAGAAGGCGTTAGATATAGTTCTTGGGGCTAAAGGGATCGGAGAATGCAGGGAGCAAGCAAGAGCACACAGTTGGATGATCAGCCAACTGGAACATGCTCAAAGGGCTGAATGGCCTCGGTAAGTGACTCTGAATGGCCTACTCCAACTCTTATTTTCAATGTTTCTAAGAACTGTTTCATCGGAAACGGAGGAGTTGGTGGGAGTTTTAATCGAGATGTAGTAGTAAAACGTGAGGTCTGCAGATGCTGGAGAGCAGAGCTGTAAATGTGTTGCTGGTTAAAGTGCAGCAGGTCAGGCAGCATCCAAGGAACAGGAAATTCGACGTTTCGGGCAAAAGCCCTTCATCAGGATTCCTTTTGCCTGAAATGTCGAATTTCCTGTTCCTTGGATGCTGCCTGACCTGCTGCGCTTTAACCAGCAACACATTTTCAGCCTTAATCGAGATGTATCCGATTATGAGGGGACTAGGTAGACTGGATAAGGAAGTGATTCCTATTGACAAGCGAGATCAATAACCAGGGAGCAGAGATTTACAGGAATTGGCAGAAAGCTCAAAGGAGGGGAGCGAGGAATTACTTTCATTCAGAGGGTGGGGGGGAAGGGGGAACTCACTGATGGAGATGATTACCTATCTCTGCATCTTAAAGAGTACCTCACACCGCAAGCTCAGTTTGTGAAGATCAGACGGGGAGATCATTCCTGTTTGAGAGCTGGCGTGTGGGATTAGATAGGATTGCTCTTTTTGGCTAAAAGCAACATGAGGGAACAATTGACCTCCTCCCTCTATAATTCCTACCTTCTATATTTCTGTTGGATCTTGAAACCCCGGGTTTAATTTTGAGGATTCCATCTAATCGACTTATTCAGGTCCCTGTTTCCTTCTGCTTTGAGTTTGAAGGGTACATGCTTCAGCTCCTGAATTAAAATCTCTCCTCAAAACACCCCCGACTCCTGAGTTTTAATAAGGAAGGACAAAATGTGTCAGCGCAGACCTGAACAGCTGAAGGCCCTGTTCCTCTGCTGTACTGTTCTTTGTTTGTTCTCCTGAGTCTAAAATCAACTGCAGTAAACATTACTGATGAGTGCTCTTGTACACTCAAACATCATGCATTATTTAATCTTCTTGAAACTGAGTTATTTACAGCAGGTCCCTGACTGGATGGACTGGGACGATCAGTCAGTAACACTTTAGAAACCAGATTCTTCATCGATCATAGAATCCCGACAGTGTGGAAACAGGCCCTTCGGCCCAACAAGTCCACACTAGCCCTCTGAAGAGTAACCCGCCCAGATCTATTCTCCTATATTTACCCCTGACTAATGCACCTAAGCTATACATCCCTGAACACTATGGGCAATTTAGCACAGCCAATTCACCTGACCTGCACATCTTTGGACTGCAGGAGGAAAGCAGAGCACCCAGAGGAAGCCCACGCAGACTCAGGGAGAATATGCAAACACGACACAGCCAGCCACTCGAGGCTGGAATCGAACCCAGGTCCCTGGTGCGTTTCGAGGCAGCAGTGCTAACCACTGAGTCGCTTTGTGGACTATTCTGTCTGCCCAGGTGCAAGCAGCAGGAGGTCCATCACTTGATGGTTCAATGTGTCAACATCTAAAAGACTGTAAAATGACCTGAGATGGATCTTTTTCACACAGAGGGTGGTACGTGTATGAAATGAGCTGCCAATGGAAGTGGTGGAGGCTGGTACTGTTACAGCATTTGAAAGGCATCTAGATGGGTATATGAATAGGAAGGCTTTGGAAGGATTTGGGCCAAGTGCTGGCTAATGGGACTCGATTAATTTTGGATATCTGGTCAACATGGATGTGTTGGCCCCGAAGAGTCTATTTCCATGCACAAAAAAAATGTAGTGCTGGAAAGGAACAGCCAGTGAGGCAGCATCCGAGGAGCAGCAGCATAAGCTCAAAACGTTGACTCTCCTGCCCCTCGGATGCTGCCTACCTGCTGCGCTTTTCCAGCACCACAATTTCGACTCTGATCTCCAGCATCTGCAGTCCTCACGTTCTCCTCCTTTGAGTGAGGATGTCTTGCAGCGATTGTACAGGGCTCTGCTGAGACCAACCCTGGAGCGTTTTGTCTCATTATTTGAGGAAGGACACGGGCAGAGTGCGGTGAAGGCTGATTCCTGGGATGGTAAGTCTGATGGGTGAAGTGAGACTGAGTCAGTAAGGATTTAGAAGATTGAGGGGGATCTCAGAGCAACCTATAAAATGCTAAGAGCATTAGACAGGGTAAATGCAGGAAGGCTGATCCCAATGACTGGGGGAGGGGGAGGGGTGGGAGTCACAGTCTAAGGATACAGGGTGGGCCATTTTGGACTGAGATGAGGAGAAATGTCTTCACCCAGAGAGTGGGAGCCGGTGGGATTCTCTACCACAGAGAGCAGATGAGACCAAAACATTGTGTGTTTTCAAGAAGGAGTTAGATACAGTTCTTAGGGCTAAAGGGGTCAAAGTGTATCCTACTATATCTGTTGATGAAATTTGAGTTCAATTACAAAAAGATATGGAATTATTAAAAAAAACTGGTCTAATTTAATTGTGAGAATCTTAAAGGAAGTGGCAGTAGAGATAATGGATCCGTTCCTTATCATATTCCAAAATTCTCTGCAATTGGAAAAGGTTCCATTGGTTGGAAAAATGTTAATATCCCCTTATTTGAAAAGGAAGGGGCTCAGAGAGTAGGAAATTACTACTCAGTTGGTTTAACATCTGTCATTGAGAAATTGGTAGAATGCATAATTAAGGAAGTAATTATTGGAATGTAGAAAATCGAAATACAATCCATCAGGGTCAGCAGGTTCAATGGAGATTGATAAATGCTTTCAACTGATGTGCTAGAGTTCTTCAAAGCTGTAACAAGCTACGTGGATAATGGCGATTGATAGATGTAGTATATCTGGACTTCAGCAAGGTGTTTGATAAAGTGCCACATAAAAGGTACGATCACATGGGGTAGGGATAATTTATTAGTTTGGATAGATGATTCGTTTGAATATATGAATCAACAGAAAGCAGAGACCAGGATAAATGGCTGGTTTTCTGGTTGGCAAGATATGACTAGTGGATTTTGATGTCCCTGGCACATTTCCTTTCATTATTCCTTTTAACAGCCACAGGGTTCGGTCCTTGGACTCCAACTATTTATAATTGGTATTGATGACTTGGACACAGGGATAGGTTACTCATTTGGTGAAGGAGAATATAATGAGAGGAAAGTGTTCACTGGAGACTGTATGGTGGAAGACTGGAAGACTTCCCCACTGGAGACTGGGGAACAGTAAAAGATCTAAAACTGTAATAGGCATTATGTACAGACTTCATGGTAGCAGCTCTGACCTGCTAGATTGTATAAATGCAGAAATTAGGCCAGTGTGTAGCAAACTCAGGGTAGTATTCATGGGGGATTTAACTTTAACATAGACTGGGAGAGGCAGACAAGCAACTGGCAGAAAGACTATGAATTTCTGGAATATGTCTGGGATAGTTTCTGACAGTAATATGTTCTGGATGCAACAAGGGAACAAGCAACATTGAACTTTGTAATGAGTAATGAGCCAGATTTAATTAGTAACCTAATTATGTGTGGACATTTATCAAATAGTGATCATAACATTATTGAGTTCAATGTAGCGTTTGAAAGTAAAATGCATAAATCAGCGACTAAAGTTTTAGATTTAGTTAAGGCCAACTTTAACAACTTGAATTTAAATTTGAATTGAATTTATTGTCACGTGAACCGAAGCACAGTGAAAGCTTTGTCTTGTGAGCAATACAGGCAGATCACAGAGTTAAGCAGCATAGATAGTAAATAATAGGTAAACAGAGGCAAAAACAAAAACACAGGGACAGGCGAATGTTAAGAGTGTGTGAGGCCATTCAGTATTCTAACAACAGTTGGGTAGAAACTGTTTTGAAACTGGCTGATGCGTGTGTTCAGGCTTCTGTACCTTCTCCCCGATGGTAGAGGTTGTAAAAAACATTGCCAGGGTGGGATGGATCTTTGAGAATGCTGGTGGCCTTTCCTTGACAGTGGGCCTGGTAGATGGATTCTGTAGATGGGAGGTTGGCCTTTGTGGTTGTCCCAGCTGAGTTCACCACTCTCTGTAACCATCTCCAAACTTGAATGGTACAGTTGCCATACCAGGTAGTGATACATCCAGACAGAATGCTCTCGATGGTGCACCTATAAAATTTGGCAAGGGTTTTCGCTGTCACGCCAAATTTCCTCAGCTGCCTGAGGAAGAAGAGATGTTGTTGGGCCTTTGTAACCAGTGCGTCCACATGAAGGGTCCAAGAAAGCTTGTTGTGGATGACCGCTTCCAGGCACATGACACTCTCCACTCATTCCACCTCTGTGCTGTTAATGTGTAGGGGGGGCATGAGTAACATCCCGCTGAAAGTCAATAATGAATTCCTGGGTTTTGCTGGCATTGAGAGCTAGGTTGTTCTCAGTGCATCATTTTTCCAGGTCTTCCACCTCCCGTCTGTAGTCTGTTTCGCTGTCTCTAAGATTCGACTGACTATGGTGGTGTCATCAACGAACTTGTAAATGGCTTTAGTCTGGTATTTGGTGATGCAGTCATGGGTACACAGTGAGTATGGGAGGGGGCTGAGTACATACCCCTGGGGAGGGGGGGTGGGGGGGGGCTCCAGTGATGAGTGTTAGTGAGGATGAAATATTGTCCTCAATCTTCACTGATTGTGGCCTGTGGTCAGTTACAGAGAGTGGGGCTTGGCCCGAGATCACTAAGTTTAGTAATCAGTCTCAAGGGGATAATAGTGTTGGAGGCTGAACTGTAGTCAATGAGTACAAAGACTGTCCATGTGTAAACTGTGAAAATCTGCTCGTGGGCAAAACAACAGACAGCCAGTGGAAGATGTTTAAATAAACATTTAACACAATACAAAACCTGTTTATATCCCTGAGAAGAAAAATGTCCAGTTTTCAGAGAAAAAAAAAAATCACAGACAATAAAGAAATAAAGGACAGTATAAAGCTAAAAAAGGAAGGGCTTACAAAAATGAAAAAACAAATAGCCACAGGTCCTGCCAAATGGTTTAAATACAAAGGGTCACAGAACAGCTTATAAGAGCAACTTGAAGGGATAATGGAGAAAGTGAGGACTGCGGATGCTGGAGATCAGAGCTGAAAGTCTGTAGCTGGAAAAGCGCAGCAGGTCAGGCAGCATCCAAGGAGCAGGAGAATCAACATTTCAGGCATGAGCCCTTCTTCAGGAATGAGGAAAGTGTGTCTAGCAGGCTAAGATAACAGGTAGGGAGGAGGGACTTGGGGGTGGGTGGGGTGGTGGTGGGGGGCTTTGGAAATGCGATAAGTGGAAGGAGGTTAAGGTGAGGGTGATAGGCCGGAGTGGGGTGGGGGCGGAGAGGTCAGGAAGAAGATTGCAGGTTAGGAAGGCGGTGCTGAGTTCAAAGGATTTGACTGAGACAAGGTGGGGGGAGGGGAAATGAGGAAACTGGAGAAATCTGAGTTCATCCCTTGTGGCTGGAGGGTTCCTAGGCGGGAGATGAGGCGCTCTTCCTCCAGCCGTCGTGTTGTTATGGTCTGGCGATGGAGGAGTCCAAGGACCTGCATGTCCTTGGTGGAGGCCTCACCTTCATTCCCCTATGCCCTCGGATTAACGAGTTCAACACACGGCGAGATATCGAACAATTCTTCTGCCGCCTGCGCCTCCGTGCCTACTTCTTTAACCAGGATTCTCGCCCACCCTCTGACGACCCCTTCTCCCGCCTCCAACACACCCCATCCACCTGGACACCCCGTGCTGGCCTCTTACCCGCCCTCGATCTCTTCATAGCCAACTGCCGCCATGACATTAACCACCTCAACCTCTCCACCCTTCTCACCCACTCCAACCTCTCACCCTCGGAACGTGCAGCCCTCCATTCCCTCCGTTCCAACCCCAACCTCACTATCAAACCGGCAGACAAGGGAGGCACGGTAGTAGTTTGGCGCACCGACCTTTACACCGCTGAGGCTAAACGCCAGCTCGCGGACACCTCCTCCTTGACCATGACCCCACCTCCCACCACCACACCATCATCTCCCAGACCATCCATCACCTCATCACCTCAGGGGATCTCCCATCCACCGCCTCCAACCTCATAGTCCCACAACCCCGCACCGCCCATTTCTACCTCCTGCCCAAAATCCACAAACCTGACTGCCCCGGCCGACCCATTGTCTCAGCCTGCTCCTGCCCCACCGAACTCATCTCTGCATACCTCAACACTGTCCTGTCCCCCTTAGTTGAAGAATTCCACACCTACATTCGGGACACCACCCACGCCCTCCACCTCCTCCATGATTTTCGCTTCCCCGGTCCCCAACGCCTTATCTTCACCATGGACATCCAGTCCCTGTACACCTCCATCCCCCATCACGAAGGACTCAAAGCCCTCCGCTTCTTCCTTTCCCGCCGCGCCAACCAGTACCCTTCCACTGACACCCTCCTTCGATTGACTGAACTGGTCCTCACCCTGAATAACTTCTCTTTCCAATCCTCCCACTTCGTCTTCGTAGGATCTGTGGAACAGTCCATCTTCCGCAGCTACACTGGCACCACCCCCCACCTTTTCCTCCACTACATCGATGACTGTATCGGCGCTGCCTCGTGCTCCCACGAAGAGGTTGAACAGTTCATCCACTTTACCAACACCTTCCACCCCGACCTCAAATTCACCTGGACCGTCTCAGACTCCTCCCTCCCCTTCCTAGACCTCTCCATTTCTATCTCGGGTGACCGAATCAACACAGACATCTACTATAAACCGACAGCTACCTGGACTACACCTCCTCCCACCCGGCCCTCCTGTAAAAACACCATCCTATATTCCCAATTCCTTCGTCTCTGCTGCATCTGCTCCCAGGAGGACCAGTTCCAATACCATACAACCCAAATGGCCTCCTTCCTCAAAGACCGCAATTTCCCCCCAGACGTGATCGACGATGCCCTCCACCGCATCTCCTCCACTTCCCGCTCCTCCGCCCTTGAGCCCTGCCCCTCCAATCACCACCAGGACAGAACCCCACTGGTCCTCACCTACCACCCCACCAACCTCCACATACATCGCATCATCCGCCGTCATTTCCGCCACCTCCAAACGGACCCCACCACCAGGGATATATTTCCCTCCCTTCCCCTATCAGCATTCCAAAAAGACCACTCCCTCCGTGACTCCCTCGTCAGGTCCACACCCCCCACAAACCTAACCTCCACTCCCGGCACCTTCCCCTGCAACCGTAAGAAATGCAAAACTTGTGCCCACACCTCCCCCCTTACTTCTCTCCAAGGCCCCAAGGGATCCTTCCATATCTGCCACAAATTCACCTGCACCTCCACACACATCATTTACTACATCCGCTGCACCCGATGTGGCCTCCTTTATATTGGGGAGACAGGCCACCTACTTGCGGAACGTTTCAGGGAACACCTCTGGGACACCCGGACCAACCAACCCAACCACCCCGTGGCTCAACATTTCAACTCCCCTTCCCACTCCACCAAGGACATGCAGGTCCTCGGACTCCTCCATCAACAGACCATAGTAACACGATGGCTGGAGGAAGAGGCGCCTCATCTTCCGCCTATGAGTCTTCCAACCACAAGGGATGAACCTAGATTTCTCCAGATTCCTTATTTCTCCTCCCCCCACCTTGTCTCAGTCAAATCCTTCAAACTCAGCACCGCCTTCCTAACCTGCAATTTTCTTCCTGACGTCTCCGCCTCCACCCCTACTCTGGCCTATCACCCTCACCTTGACCCCCTTCCACCTATTGCATTTCCAACGCCCCTCCCCCAAGTCCCTCCTCCCTACCTTTTATCTTAGCCTGCTTGGCACACTCTCCTCATTCCTGATGAAGGGCTCATGCCCGAAACATTGATTCTCCTGCTCCTCGGATGCTGCCTGACCTGCTGTGCTTTTCCAGCAACACATTTTCAGCTTTGAAGGGATAATGGCCAGGAACATCCAAATCAATAAGAAGGACTGAATAAAATTAGTGTGGGTAGAATGTCAGTAATGAGGAAATTAGCAGCTTTAAAGAGTGATAAGGCCCCAGGAACCTGATGCTTTCTATCCAGGGGTGTTATAGGAAGTAGGGAGCACAGTGTAGATGCTCTAACTATAATCTTTCAGACTTCAACAGATTCAGCACTCATTCCTCTGGATTGAAAAATTCCCAGTTGCTCCTCTTTTTAAGAAGTGTGACAGAGCAAAACCAGGGAATTACAGACCAATTAGACAAACATCTGTGATGGGGAAATGGTTGGAGTCTAGAATGAAGGCTGGGGTAACTGATCACCGTGAAAGTTTTCAGTTAATCAGGGAGACTCCACGTGGATTCATAGCAGATTTGACAAATGTGGTGGACAGAGGTAAGTTGATGGGTGTTGTTTATATGGACTTCCAGAAGGCCTTTGGTAAAGTCCTATTCAAGACACTGTTAGCTAAGATGGAACCTCATAGAATTGAGGGCATTCTACTGGCATGGACAGGAAATTGGTTGACTGTTTGGTAACAGAGTTGGAATAGTGAGTAAGTACTCAAATTGGCAGGATGTGACTGGTGGTGTCCCACGGGAATCTGTATGGGGACTTCAATTATTCTCAATATTCATTAACAAGTTGGATAATAGAATAAAAATCAAATATTCAAATTTGCGAGGGTATGATGAGATCAGCTACAATTGTATTGAATGATGGAGCAGGCTTAAGGGGCTGAATGGCCTATTCCTTCTCTTTTGTTTGTATGTACATGAGATTAAAATGAAGTTGTTTCACATGGTCAAAGAGTTAATGAGGCAGTATATATATCATATTGTTATTTGAAATGAATTATTATTTAGATGGATACTGAAATAACACCGGAGAATTCAGTATCCCGTCACCAAGTCCCCATTATTGAGATGTGGAGAGGCCTTGACACAGACCCAGCTCCCTCAGAACCAGCTCCCAAAGTGAGCAGAACCTCTGACACTCCTGTTTACATTCTTTTCTTTTTTTTATTGCCAGGCAGCGGTAGAGGCAGGCCACAGGCACCAGCAACATTCGTCAAGTGTAGGTGAGGCCCAGGCAGCAGCATTGGGAGCAGGCCCAGGCAGCAAGAGTGGGAGTAGGCCCAGGCATCTAGAGTGGGAGTAGGCCCAGGCAGCAGCAGTAGGCATAGGCCGAGGCAGCAGCAGTGGGTGTAGGCCCAGGCAGCAAGTGTGGGAGTAGGCCCAGGCAGCAAGAGTGGGAGGAGGCCTAGGCAGCAGCAATGGGAGTACGCCCAGGCAGCAGCAGTGGGAACAGGCCCAGGCAGCAGCAATGGGAGTAGGCTTAGCCAGTAGCAATGGGAGTAGGCCCAGGCAGTAGCAATGGGAGCATGCCCAGGCAGCTGCAGTGGGAACAGGCCCAGGCAACAGCATTGGGTGCAGGTCCAGGCAGCAGCAGTGGGATTAGGCCTAGGCAGCAGCAGTGGGATTAGGCCCAGGCAGCTGCAGTGGGAACAGGCCCAGGCAACAGCATTGGGTGCAGGCCCAGGCAGCAGCAGTGGGATTAGGCCTAGGCAGCAGCAGTGGAAACAGGCCCAGGCAGCAGCAGTGGGATTAGGCCTAGGCAGCAGCAGTGGGAGCAGGCCCAGGCAGCAGCAGTGGGATTAGGCCTAGGCAGCAGCAGTGGGAACAGGTCCAGGCAGCAAGTGTGGGAGTAGGCCAAGGCAGCAGCAGCAGCGGTCGTGGTGGTAGCTCAACTTAAAGGAAAAAGGAAAGAAAACCAGAAAAGCAAAAACAAAAATCAATAAAGAAAATCAAAAATCAAATGTCTTCCCGAGACCAGGGGAAAGAAAAGAAACCCTCTTCCTCAAGAGAAACCAACAACAGCAGTAACACACTGGATGTGGGCAGCCAGTTCAGAGTCAGTCCCCTCCCTGACACAAATGGAGAAGGGCTTTTGCCCGAAACATCGATTTCGCTGCTTCTCGGATGCTGCCTGAATTGCTGTGCTCTTCCAGCACCACTAATCCAGAATCTGGTTTCCAGCATGTGCAGTCATTGTTTTTACCTAACAAATGGAGAGTCCTTTGCTTCTGATCCAGCTCCCTCAGAGTGGGCTCTCAGAGTGAACATAACCTCTGACATGCCTGTTTCTTTCTTTTTTTTTAAGAATCCCTACAGTGTGGAAACAGGCCATTTGGCCCAACATGACATGCCTGTTTCTATCTGTCAGCCAGGGCTCCCTGATCGGACCAGGTTAACAGCCCCAATCGGGGAACTCAGATTCTATGAGGTCCACCTGGCTGACCCTGTTACACTCACTGCAGATACAGATACGCAGAATATCTGTTTATTGATTTTTTTGCAGTAACTCTATAACCTTACAGTAAGGTGAAGACTTCCAGAAGTCAATTCATCATTTTGGACCCATCTGAATCCCTGTATCACACAGAATGATCCTAAAACACGCATTAATATTCCTAAAATACCCGTTTTGTCAAAATGTCACGTTTCTCTTTGCAAACCATAACTATTTCCTCAAGGATCAATCTTTGAGTCTGACTGCTACATAACGTCAGCATGATAGGGAATAAAATTATTTTAAATGGGTCTTTAAAAATAAAATGAACAAAAAGGTATAGTGTGAACATTTATGTGTGAATACCTCCACAGCTATATTTTAAAATCCAATGTAAATTTTATACTCACACCTTAACCTTTATCTGCTAACTTATTAAATAGTTGAATCCATGAACTGTAATCTCCTCAAGCCATAGAGTTATAAAGTCATACAGCACAGAAACAGACCCTGCAGTCCAACTCATCCATGCCCACTAGGTTATCCAAACTAAACTAGTCCCTTTTGCCTGCATTTTGTACATATCCCTCTAAACCTTTCCTATTCAAGTAGCCAACCAAATGTCTTTTAAATGTTGTAACTGTATGTGCATCTACCACTTTTTGTGGTAGTTCATTCCACACACTTTATGAAAATATTGTCATTTAGGTTCCTTTTAAATCTTCCCCTTCTCAGTGGGCAGCACGGTGGCTCAGTGGTTAGCACTGCTGCCTCACAGCACCAGAGACCCGGGTTCGATTCCAGCCTAGGCCGACTGTCTGTGTGGAGTTTGCACGTTCTCCCCGTGTCTGCGTGGGTTTCCTCTGGGTGCTCTGGTTTCCTCCCACAGTCCAAGGATGTGTATGTTAGGTGAATTGGTTATGATAAATTGCTCATAGAGTTAGGTGCATTAATTAGGGGGAATGGGTCTGGTTGGGTTACTCTTCAGAGGATTGGTATGGACTAGTTGGGCTGAAGGGCCTGTTTCCACACTGTAGGGAATCTAATCTTAAACCCTCTAGTTTGTAACTCTCCCACCCAAGGGAAAAGACTTTAAACTTCTACAGACTAGATTAAAGTGGTTCCCGGAAAAGCACCGAGGAGCAGGAAAATCGACGTTTCGGGCAAAAGCCCTTCATCAGGATTGGAGGCAGGGTGCCTGCAGAGTGGAGAGATAAATGAGAGCAGGGTAGGGGTGGGGAGAAAGTAGCATAGAGTATAATAGGTGAATAGGGGTGGGGATGGAGGTGATAGGTCAGAGAGGAGGGTGGGGGAAGGTAGCAAAGAGTACAATAGGTGAATGGGGGTGGGAATGGAGGTGATAGGTCAGAGAGGAGGGTGGAGTGGAAAGGAAGATAGGCAGGTAGGACAGGTCATGGGGATGGTGCTGAGCTGGAAGGTTGGAGCTAGGGTGAGGTGGAGGAAGGGGAAATGAGGAAACTGGTGAAGTCCACATTGATGTCCTGGGGTTGAAGTGTTCCAAGGCGTAAGATGAAGCGTTCTTCCTCCTGACGTGTGGCGGTGAGGGAGGAACGGTGGAGAAGGCCCAGGGACCAGGCGAGTTGTTGCTGATAATTGACTACAATTTCCTGGTCACCACCACACTCTCCATTTCAGAGTTTTATTTCATTAAAACTGCATCAGCTACAATGGTGAGATTTGAGCCTGGGTTTGCTGGAAGCATCATGTGAATCTCGAGATGAATAGCTACGTCATAATGCATCTAGGCCATCACCTACCTTTAATTACCACGTGCCATTCTATAGATGGAGAATCCTCCTGTGAGACTCCAAGTTGGTGGCTTTTCTACATTAAAGGTATACTACATTTATAAATAGAGGTCAGTTTAGCTCAGTTAGCTGGGTGGTTGGTTTGCAAAGTAGTGTGGGTTCAATCCCCACGCTGCCTCAGGTTACTGTGCTGGATTCTCCTTCTCAACCTCTCCCCTCGTCTGACGGCTGGTGACCCTCAGGTTAACCCCCCCCCCCGTTGCTTCTCACTTGTGAGAGAGCAGCCCTATGGTCTGGTAACCTGCACATCCACCAATATCATTTATTGTATCCGTTGCTCCCGATGCGGTCTCCTCTACATTGGGGAGACTGGGCGCCTCCTAGCAGAACACTTTAGGGAACATCTCCGGGACACCCGCACCAATCAACCACACCGCCCTGTGGCCCAACACTTCAACTCCCCCTCCCACTCTGCCGAGGACATGGAGGTTCTGGGCCTCCTTCACCGCCACTCCCTCACCACCAGACGCCTGGAGGAAGAACGGCTCATCTTCTGCCTTGGAACACTTCAACCCCAGGGCATCAACGTGGACTTCAACAGTTTCCTCATTTTCCCTTTCCCCACCTCACCCTAGTTCCAAACTTCCAGCTCAGCACTGTCCCCATGACTTGTCTGGACTTGTTCTACCTGCCTAGCTCCTTTTCCACCTATCCACTCACCCTCTCCTCCCTGACCTATCACCTTCAATCCCCTCCCCCACTCACCTATTGTACTCTATGCTACTTTCTCCCCACCCCCACCCTCCTCTAGCTTATCTCTCCACCCTTCAGGCTCACTGCCTTTATTCTTGATGAAGGGCTTTTGCCTGAAACGTCGATTTCGCTGCTCCTTGGATGCTGCCTGAACTGCTGTGCTCTTCCAGCACCACTAATCCAGAATCTGGTAAGACTATGGTGACTTGGCTTGATCATTGTAAACTGCTGTGACATTAAATTGCCCACTTACATTCCAACTTTTTTTCTTTTATACAGGTGCCTGTAAAATTATTTGCTATTTAGATTTGTATTTCTAATGCTATAATTTCTACTATGGTAAACCTTTGATTACCCAGCCCAGGGGCAGGCCAACTGATCAAATATTCCCGTTGATCGAGTGATCCATATCATTAACGTTAAAATGCACATTGAACAATAGAAACACAATGCATCACTGTTCAACTTTATTCACTTAAATAGTAATGCAACTTGGTCTCAAATAAAACTGACTGGCAGTGAGCCTCCCACCCTCAAGCTTACTATTCAGACATTATGCAGATTGTGGTATTTGAGGAGAAATTGACTCAAAATTGAATCACCTGCTGATATTTCATAAGACCATTTGGTTGAACAACAAGTGACATCTGATCTCCCCATGACATCCAGAGTGAGGGTCACTGTTGCTCTGTAAGCTCTCTGTTTGACTCGTTCAGTTTGGGAGACCTCACTTTGACTGAACATAGTGCTGTGATTAACGTTTTCTGAGCTTACAACCAATGAGTTGCCCATGTACAATGTGCTAATTGGTTCAGACTGGGCTTATAGGTATCTGTGATCCATTAGTTAGTCCAACTGAAGTAGGATGGCTCAAACCGACTAACCAAAGGTTTTAACCTTTGAGACTTTGTTGGTCACAGTTCAATTTTTCTTTCTGCATAATTTAGTTAAAGAAAGAGAATCTTCAAACATACAGTTGACCCACAAAGTCACTATCACAGGATTGTAGGCATGATTCAAACAATCCCTTCTGTGTGGCCCATTAAGCCTACTCCAATTCACTGAATAACATCCCATTTAGATCCTGTAATCCTGCATTTCCCATGGTTTATCCATCTAGCCTTCACATCCCTGGACACCATAGCACAGTTAACCTGAATAACTTTGGACAATGGGAGGGAACTCACCAAGACACGGGGAGAATGTGCAAACTCTATACAGACAGTCACCCGAGACTGGAATCGAACCCGTGTCCCTAGCACTGTGAGGCAGCCGTGCTGACCACTGAGTGGCCGTGCCACTCATTAGTACCACTGCTGAACTCATTGCTATGTTTCTGCAGCTGAAATCAACACTTCACACCGTTTGATGGTGAAACCCATGTGTCTGATTTGATCTACACCTGCCAATCATCTTGTGATTTCACGCAGTCTCCCTACACACTGGCTCTCCTCCTGTTAGCCCTCCATTTAATTCTGATAAACGTGTAAATTCTGTTTTCGATTCCATAGCGTTAATGTCAATGCAGTGGACCCAGCTCTGATCTCTATGGAATATCATTTCCCAGGTTCTGTCACTGAATAACTTGCCTTTACTATCACTCTCTGTTTTGTGTTTTACTGTGACCTACTGATCATTCTACCATTATACTGTCGTGGAACGTCCCTATTCAAGTTCTTTTAAAATGTACTGAGTTTATCTGTGTGGACCGGCTAACTTCAAGTTTTGAAGATCAACAACCTTCCCTTTTCAATGTGATTGACATTTCACAGTATCACAGAAACACAGCAGCCCAACAGGAGTCCATTCGGCCCATCATGAATGCAGCAACCCTGTAAATGCACAATCGACTGAGTGCCATTCTCCTGCTTTCTCTAAATAAGTCTGCACATTCTTCCTTTTCAACCAACTAACTCATTCCCTATTGCAGCCCTCCTCTTTTCGGTTTAAACACGAGTGCTCACTTCTCATCATCCAAACTTTGTGGGATAAAACGAAAACTCAACAAAACCATTTCTGCGAGATGATTTAATGCGTTCCCAGTTCCTCTTGTATAAATTCTTGTTACTTTTCATTGCTAATCGATTGTGATTTATGGATGCTTTAAGAAATTGGAATTTGAGCAGGGCAGGTAACAGTCTGACGGCCAAGGATCTGTTTCCATGCTTACAGCTCTGTGACTCGACAGTAAGGCATTAATGATACAATTTGGACATTACTGGATCATTTCAAGATGTTGCTGCCCAAAGCAGGAATGAGAGCGGCAAACAGGGTAACAAACTGAAGCTTTAGCCAATGGGAGATGCATTCATTCTTTTCCTGGAGGTTAGGAAATTCTGAGCTAAATGTTGCTGAACTTCCCTCCTGGTTTGGACTGGCCACCTGACCGATCGAGAGTGAGACCACTGTGGAATCATAAGCACATGCCTGTACTCCAAACAGAAAGAAAGACACAGGGCAAGGAAAGGTTTACAGAGGGGACCTCAGAACGGAGAGGTCACCCGAAATCATTGCAAACCCTTTCCTGTCATTAGGCAGTGAGGTGACTTGATCGAAAATTCAGAGTGGATTTAATAGAGAGATAGGGGCCTCTCAACTGACGACTCTAACACAGAGTTCAGGAGGGATCTCTTGATGAAATGTCATTGTGCTGTCAAGGTCTACAGCACAGGGAAAGGCCCTTTGGCCCATCAAGTCTGTGCAGGTCAGAAAAAGCAATTCAAAGAGACGAGGTGAGGTGAAGTAAGTGGCGTTCCGAAGAAAGCTGAGTAATTAGATTGTGAGGAGAGAAAGGTTAGAAAGAAATGTTGCTGAAGGAAACTGATAGTCGGTTTGTGTGGAGCAATGACCCTGGCACTGACTAGTTGGAGAAACAGGTTGTTATTGTGCTGAGCTCTGCATGCTTTGCAAGGTGTCCGGCCTACCTTTGGACTCACCAAGCAGCTTTGTTTTATTCACTGAGGGAACGTGGTTCTTGCCGGCTGGGTCAGCATTCGTTGCCCGTCCACAGTTTCCCCTGAGAAAGTGATGGTCCCTTTTAATCTGTTGCAGTCCGTGTGCTGAAGGTAGACCTGCAATGCTGCTAGGGAGTTTGCAGTCTGCTTGGATTATAGTTGGGTCAATCCTGTCGTGTCCGGTCAATCCTACACTCACCTTCCAGCTTCACCTTTCCCAGTGTCATCACACCTCGCTGGATTAGAGGTGAATTGATTCTTGAACAAATTCGCAGAATCCCTACAGCATGGAAGCAGGCCATTCTGTCCAGCATATCCATACAGATAGTCCAAAGAGCATCCTCACCAAACCCAGCCTTCCCGATCCTATCCCTGCATCTCCCCATGGCTAACCCACCTATCCTGTATAACCCTGAACACTATGGGGCAAATTACCATGGCCAATTCACCCTAACCCACACATCTTTGGACTGTGTGAACAAGCCGGGGGAAACTCATGCAGACACAGGGAGAATGTGCAAACTCCACACAGTCGCCCGAGGCTGGAATTGAACCTGGGTCCCTGGTGCTGTGTGAGGCAATGGACTACAGTAGAACTTGAAGCCCAAGCACCAACGGTGGGACAATGACATGTGGTGATGCACAAGAAGACCAAATTGGAGGATTGCGGCCTGCAAGAGATTTCAGAACGTTCAATAATCTGAGTGGGTGAAAGTTCTTCCAGAAAGACTGGAACTGCATTAAATCATCTTGCAAAAATCATTTTGTTGTGATTTCATTCTACGAATTGCACGCAAACAGGTCTTGTGGATAGGATGAGAACTAGATGCAGGGGGAGACCATTCAACCCCTCCAGCCTGTTCCACCATTTATTATGATCATGGCTGATCTCATCTCAGCCTCAGCTCCACTTTCCCGCCAGCTCTCTATAAGCATTCAGCCCATTTCCAATCAAACATCCATCTATCTCCTGCTTAAATTTACGCAATGTCCCAGTCCACTGCACTCTGGGGGAGTGAATTCCACAGACTGAGAGAAGTAATTCCTCCTCATCCCTGTTTTAAAGCTATACCCCCTCCCCCTTATCCTAAAGCTATGCCCACTCTTTCCGGATTCTCCCACATGAGGTATCATCCTCTCTATGTCTGCTGTTACATCCTGCATTCCTTAATTACACCCCCTCTCATCTTCCAAGCTCGATGATTTATAAGCCTAAACTGCTCAATCTCTCCTCATAATACAATCCTTTCAACTTTTGAAGAAATCGTGTGAATCTCCTCTGAACCACCTTCATTGTAACATTAAAAATCCCGCCACACCAGGTTCTAGTCCAACAGGTTTACTTGGAAGCATTAGCTTTCAGAAGGCTGCTCCTTCGCTGGGTAACTGTGGATCAGGATCGTAAGACACAGAATTTATAGCAAAAGATCATGGAACTGATATGAAATACTGAACAACCCTAGACTGTTGTTAGGTCTTACATCCTTTAGAGTGGGTTGCAAGTTCCAGTTTTCAAACATGGCCTTCATCCTTCCTCAAATAAGGGGACCAAAATTGTACACAAAACTCCAGTTGTGGCTTCCCCAATGACTTGTACAATTACAGCAGCACGTCCTTACTGTTCTAATTCAGAAGAATACATCACGAAATGCAGCATTGCAGCAACATTGGAGCATGATATAACATTGATAAATCAGAGTCCAAAATTCAACTTAAATTTCAAACCTGTGGAAGATGACATATTTTTCACTGTCAACGAGGGTGGTACCAGGGGACTGGAGAGTGACCAATGTTGTGCCCCTGTTCAAAAAAGGGAATAGGGATAACCCCAGGAATTACAGTCCAGTTAGTCTTACTTCGGTGGTAGGCAAAGTAATGGAAAGGGTAGAGCTGAAAATGTGTTGCTGGAAAAGCGCAGCAGGTCAGGCAGCGTCCAAGGAACAGGAGATTTGATGTTTTGGGCATAAGCCCTTCTTCAGGAAAGGGTACTAAGGGATAGGATTTATGAGTATCTGGAAGGACACTGCTTGATTAGGGACAGCCAGCACGGATTTGTGAGAGATAGGTCTTGCCTTACAAGTCTTATTGAATTCTTTGAGGAGGTGACCAAGCATGTGGATGAGGGTAGAGCAGTGGATGTAGTGTACATGGATTTTAGTAAGGCATTTGATAAGGTTCCCCATGGTAGGCTTATGCGGAAAGTCAGGAGGCATGGGATAGTAGGAAATTTGGCCAGTTGGGTAGAGAACTGGCTAACTGGTCGAAGTCAGAGAGTGATGGTAGATGGTAAATATTCAGCCTGGAGCCCAGATACAAGTGGAGTTCAGTTCTGGGTCCTCTGCTGTTTGTAATTTTTATTAATGACTTGGAAGAGGGAGTCGAAGGGTGGGTCAGTAAATTTGCAGACGATACGAAGGTTGGTGGAGTTGTGGATAATGAGGAGGGCTGTTGTTGGCTGCAAAGGGACTTAGATATGTTGCAGAGCTGGGCTGAGGAGTGGCAGATGGAGTTCAACTCTGTCAAGTGTGAGGTTGTCCATTTTGGAAGGACAAATAAAAATGCGGAATACAGGGTTAACGGTAGGGTTCTTAGTAAGGTGGAGGAGCAGAGGGATCTTGGGGTCTATGTTCATAGCTCTTTGAAAGTTGCCACTCAGGTGGATAGAGCTTGTAAGAAGGCCTATGGTGTATTAGCGTTCATTAGCAGAGGGATTGAATTCAAGAGTCGTGGATGTTGCAGCTGTACAGGACCTTCGTAAGGCCATATTTGGAGTACTGTGTGCAATTCTGGTCGCCTCACTTTAGGAAAGATGTGGAAGCTTTGGAGAGGGTGCAGAGGAGATTTACCAGGATGTTGCCTGGAATGGAGAATAGGTCATGTGAGGATCGGTTGAGAGTGTTAGGTCCTTTTCTCATTGGAACGGCGAAGGATGAGGGGTGACTTGATGGAGGTTTATAAGATGATCAGGGGAATAGATAGAGTAGACAGTCAGAGACTTTTTCCCCGGGTACAACAGAGTGTTACAAGGGGACATAAATTTAAGGTGAAGGGTGGAAGGTATAGGGAGGATGTCAGGGGTAGGTTCTTTACCCAGAGAGTGGTGGGGGCATGGAATGTGCTGCCTGTGGGAGTGGCAGAGTCAGGATCATTGGTGGCCTTTAAGCGGCAATTGGATAGGTACATGGATAGGTACTTAAGCTAGGACAAATATTTGGCACAACATCGTGGGCCGAAGGGCCTGTTCTGTGCTGTATTGTTCTATGTTCTATGATCTATATTTCAGGAGCGATCAGAATTGCAAAGCATTGACAGTGCTGTATTAGGCTGTCCCAGTGAGACAAACCGAAGACAATATCCCGAATGTGTTCAAATGCCAGTGATTTTGGGGTTTGATGTGACCTGATACCTACTCATTTGGTTCTGAAACATTGATTGTTGCACAGAGGGATTGCTGATGAGTCTATCAAAACTGTGAGAAGTTTAAATTGATGCTGAGAGGAGTTGTTCGATTTTATTCCACTGACACAGTTGGAGACAAAGAAACTGATATGTGAGATGGTGGAAATATTTTGAACTCCTGTGGATCTGCTTCAGTGAGAGGCGCTTGTGTTCATGTGGGATTTGCAGCAAAGAAATTGGGCCAGTTGGCCTGACCAGTATGTTTACGTCAGTATTTATTCCCTGTT
This sequence comes from Hemiscyllium ocellatum, assembly GCF_020745735.1. Taxonomy (NCBI): domain Eukaryota; kingdom Metazoa; phylum Chordata; class Chondrichthyes; order Orectolobiformes; family Hemiscylliidae; genus Hemiscyllium; species Hemiscyllium ocellatum. The sequence goes on from NC_083404.1 coordinate 136,660,761, forward strand.
ACAGATAGAGGTGGTCACTTTAAAATCCGACAGGAACTCAAGTGCAGCGTCTTTACACAGACCTTTGCAAAATGATATGCCTCGGTTTTTATCTTTATGTTATCTTTAAGTTCCTTGCTTATAAATGGATGCTTCTGTCATCTCTTACAATCGTTCTTCTTCTTTGGAATATCCTTTAGTTGGGAGGAATTGAATATGTCCTTAAATCTGTACCACTGTTCACAGAGAATGATGAGAATGTGCAACTGATACCATAGAAACAGGGTGGTGTGAATAGTTATCGTGTTGGTGAGTTGGATTCTTTTAGGTTTGATGATTACTGAATGAACTGATGTGAAGGATGCTGTAGGGAAGAGAGGCGAAAGTGAGGACTGCAGATGCTGGAAACCAGAATCTAGATTAGATTGGTGCTGGAAAAGCACAGCAGGTCAGGCAGCATCCGAGGAGCAGGAGAATCGCCGTTTCGGGCAAAAGCCCTCCATCAGGAATCTGTTGGGAAGAGTGATCATAACATGCTGGAATTTCAAATTCAGTTTGATGGTGAGAAACCTGAGTCCCATGCTAATGTTCTGGTGTTAAAACAAAAGTAATCATGTTACCTGATGTTACCTAGCCAGGTAATGAAACGTCTGGCTATCAAACCTACAGCTCAGCGAGCAAACCTACACCCTAAGTAATCACATTGGCATGATGACAGATTTAGATTTGGCAGAAAGACCAAATGGTACGACAGTTGGTGAACAGGGGTAGACATTTAGGGACATATTCAATTCCTCCCAACAAAAGGATATTCCAAAGAGGAAGAACGATTGTAAGAGATGACAGAAACATCCATTTATAAGCAAGGAACTTAAAGATAACATAAAGATAAAAACCAAAGCACATCATTTTGCAAAGGTCAGGGCAGGCTGGATAATTAAGAGACTCTTAAAGATTAGCCAGGGATTACTAAAAACATAATAAAATGAGCAAAATATTAGATTAGATTAGGTTTACAGTGTGGAAACAGGCCCTTCGGCCCAACAAGTCCACACCGACCCGCCGAAGCGCAACCCACCCATACCCCTACATTTACCCCTTACCTAACACTACGGGCAATTTAGCATGGCCAATTCACCTGACCACAAAACATGAAAACCAATAGCAAAATCCTTTATAATAAGGAAGAGAGTAGCTAAAGCAAGTATTACAGGATGAGATGAGGGAGTTAATGGCAGGGAACACTGAAATGGCGGAGCCACTAAACCAATAATTTGCTCCAAAGTTTCCAATGGTAACAGATAAGGTTATAAGGAAGGGATGAACTTAAAATAATCATCATTCAGGAAAAGGTAGTGAGCAAATTGAAGTTAGACAAGTTCTAAGGGGCTGGCGACTTACGACGTGGGATCTTAAAGGAAGTCAGAAGTAACAAGACACCAGGTTATAGTCAAGGTTTATTTGAAATCACACGCTTTCAGAGCTCTGAAAGCTTGTAATTTCAAATAGGCCTGTTGGACTAAAACCTGGTGTTGTGGGACTTCTGACCAGGCCAACACCAACACCTCCATGTCACAGCTAACATCGACATCTTAAAGGAAGAGATAATGAGTGATAATAATAGATTACAATATTCAAAAATTCTCTGGATTCTGGAAAGGTTTCGGTGGATTGGTAAAATGTTCAGGTAATGCTCTGAGTCAACAAAGGAGAGGGTGATTCATGGGTACCACTGGTTGGCCCAGCATTTACTGCCCGTCCCTAGTTGCCCCTTGAGAAGGTGGGGGTGAGCTGCCTTCTTGAACCGCTGCAGTCCATGTGCTGTGGGTAGACCCACAATGCCCTTAGGGAGGGAATTCCAGGATTCTGACCCAGCAACACTGAAGGAACGGTGATATATTTCCAAATCAGGATGGGGAGGGGCTTGGAGGGGAACTTGCAGGGGGTGGGGTTCCCGTGTATCAGCTGCCCTTGTCCTTCCAGATGGCAGTGACCGTGGGTTGGGAAAGTGCTGGCTGAGGAGCCTTGGGGAATTTTTTGGAGCTTGATAGGATGGATACTGATAGATTGGGTGGAATTTTCCATATCCACCCAAAGGTTTTTGAAAGACAGATGAAGAAATTTAATTGGGCTGTAAACATAAATTCAGGCTCCGACATTGGGTTAATGTTTGGGTATTACAGCCTCAGAATCTTTCAAGCAGATCAGCTTTGTCATTAGCATGAACTTCACACACTTATTGGCTGGAATTACATCTGTGCAATCTTATTAGCTGCAAACATAAGACATTGGAGCAGAAATGAGGCCATTTGGCCCATCGAGTCTACTCCACCATTCATGTTTTTTCAAACCCCATTTTCCCATTTTTTCCCCCCTGTAACCTTTGAACCCCTTGGCAATCACGAACTCATCTATCCCTGTTTTAAATATACTCAATGACCTGGCCTCCACAGCCTTTTGTGGCAATGAATTCCATAGATTCACCACTCACTGGCTGATCCTTCCACTCATTGGGAGGGGTCTAGGACTGGGACCTGCAGTTTAAAAATCTCCCTTTAAGATGGCAGTGAGGTGGATTCTCTTCTAGAGAGTTGTTAATCATCATTCCGCCCCTCCACCCCCAGGGGGCAGTGGTGGGCCAGGGAATATACTTAAGGCAGGAGACTTGACCAGGTGAATGGAGTAAGTGAGGACTGCAGATGCTGGAGATCAGAGTCAAAAGGTGTGGTGCTGGAAAAGCACAGAAGGTCAGGCAGCATCCGAGGAGGAGGAAAATTGACGTTTTGGGCATGTGATGAAGAGTTTGAAACATTGACTCTCCTGCTCCTCAGATCCTGCCTGATCTGCTGTGCTTTTCCAGTGTCACACTTCTTGACCCAGGTGGATGGAATGTTTGCTTTGATAGCTAAAGGAATAGAATGCATAGGTGAGGAAGTATTGTGGCAACTATACAAGCCATTGGTGAGACCACACCTGGAATATTGTGCACAGTTTTGGTCTCGTTATTTGAGGAAAGATCCAGTGGCATTGGAGGCAGTTCAGAGGAGGTTCATCAGATTGATCCCAGACATTGGTGCCCAGGGGTGACGCGGTGGCTCAGTGGTTAGCACTGCTGCCTCACAGCGCCAGGGACCTGGGTTCAATTCCCACTTGGGCAACTGTCTGTGTGGAGTTTGCACGTTCTCCTTATGTTTGCGAGGGTTTCCTCCGGGTGCTCCGGTTTCCTCCCACAGTCCAAAGATGTGCAGGTCAGGTGAATTGGCCATGCTAAATTGCCCATAGTGTTAGGTGCATTAGTCAGAGGCAAATGGGTCTGGGTGGGTTACTCTTTGGAGGATCGGTGTGGACTGGTTGGGCCGAAGGGCCTGTTTCCACACTGTAGGGAATCTAATCTAATCTAATGAGGGTTTGTCGTATGAAGAGAGCCTGAACAATTTAGGCCTGTACTCTTTGCAATTTAAAAGAATGAGATCAAATTGAGGTATTCAAGGTAATAAAAAGTTTAAAGTAGGCATGGAGCGGATGTTTCCTCATGTGGGGCATTCTAGGATGAGAGATCATAGTCCCAGGATGAGGGATAGCAAATTTAAAACAGAGTTGTGGAGGAACAATTTCTCCCAGAGGGCTGTGAATCTGTGGAATTCACTCCCCAAAGTGCGGTGGATGCTGGGACAGTGAGTAAATTTAAGGATGAGTTAGACAGGTTTTTAACTGGTAATGGGCTGAAGGGATATGAGGAGAAGGCTGGAAAATGGGGGTGAGGAGCGTATCAGCCACGATTGAATGGCGGAGCAGACTCGATGGGCCAAATGGCCTAATTTTGCACCTATATCCTCTGAACTTATGAATGTATAAGCTGAACTTAAGACCATTTTAGACCAGCCAGCTCTATTAAAAGGTGTAGCAGGTTGAAACATATGAATTCGGAGCAAAAGTAGTCCCTTGAGCTGCTCTGCATCCATGTCTGACCTGACTGTAAACTCAAATTCATGCTCCGGCCTACATTTTGTGCCTCTTGCTGAACAAGAATCTATCAGCCTCTACCTTTCAAGAATCTGCCTCCATCTCCTTTTGAGGAAGAAAATTCCAAATTCCCACAACCCTCTGAGAGAGAGAAAGAGAGAGAAACAAATTGTGGAAGCTTCATTTGGAGTGGATGACACCTGAGGTTAAACAACGATCCTTAGTTCTCGATTCTTCCATAAGAGAAGACATCCTGTTAAAGTAAGAAGGAAGTTTTTCCCATTAGTGGTGGGATCAATAACCAGAGATTTAAGGTAAAAGTTAGGAAGCTAAGAAGAGAGTTGAGGAGAAGTTTGAGAACTCATTGCCTGAAAAGGAAAACTCTCGTAATATTTGAGCAAAGATTAAACATTCACTTGTGGTACCATAGACTTAAGGGCTATGAGAAAGAGAATAATGCTGCCTTTATTGATCAGCACAGGTACAATGGACCAAATGGTTTTCTTCAGTACTTTAAATGTTTACTAGTTCATCCTCGGTAACCCCCACCCCACTCAGAATTTTATAGGATTCAAATAAATCACCTCTAACTCTTCTAGACTCCAGTAGATACAGGCCAAGCTTATCTGCCCTTTCCTGATAAGACAACCTGCCCAAACCAGGGAGTATTCTAGTCAAACCTTCTCTGAACTGCTTCCAACATAGCTCCTCAAATAAGGAAACCAACATTGTGCCCAGAACTCCAGTTGCAATCTCATATTGATTTCTCTTGTTCTTTGATGTGAACATGATCTGTCACTGGAGACCACCATTACTGCTTTTCCAGTAAACTTCACACAGGCCTCTGAGATATCCGTGCTCATCACGTTGAGACTTCAATCTTCGTTGTCCCCCCACACATGGCTGTGCCTTCGGATGGTGGGACCCTAAGCTCTGGAATTCTCTTCCTAAACCTCTCCTCCTCTACCCTGCCTGGAAATCCACCTCCTTGGTGGTGTAGGCAGGTGTGACAGGGACGTTTAAGGGGCTTTCAGTAAGCACATGGATATGGAAGGAAGGGAGGGGCATGGACCAAAAGCAGGCAGAAGGGATTAATTTAATTTGCTGTCATGTTCGGCTCAACATCGTGGGCTGAAGGGCCTGTTCCTGTGTTGTACTGTTCTGTGTCCTTTTGATCACCAACACTAATATCTCCCCAAGCTGCTCAATGTTGAATTATGTTTTATAATGCTCCTATGAAGTACCTTGAGACTTTTTATTAAAGGCACTGTCTAAGTTAATGTAAGTTGATGTTAGAGCTTCTTCCACTATGCTTCTTTTAATCCACATATTTCATAATTTATTGAACTATAGCCTATTAAAATTTTATTCTTCCACTTTCTGGTGATGTCAGGAGAAAGTGAATGAGTTATTTATATATTCACCATATTCTTGGATGAGCAGATCTCCCAACACTAGAAGCTCAACACTATCCAACACAAATTGGCCCACTCAACACCTTCATCATTAACCCCCTTCACCCTGTCACGAAGATGTGGGTGTACTGTACCTTTAAGAGAGCTAAAAGCTGGTGGAGCCACCTGACAGCACCAAATGTTCTCAATAAGATACAATGTAACACTTGGTTGAAAGCTAATTTAGCTGGTTGCCTGGAAACGACCAAACAGATTCGAATTAGACCAATCAGGTTAAACTATACCCCAAAAAATATCAAACCCCAATCAGATTTGAATTGAGTATATTGGCAATCTTAAAAGCCAATGACACAACCCGATGCTTTGGGTGTATAAGACCAGGGAAAATTGAACAGTTGGGAGGAGAACTGCCAAGTCAGTGGCATCTGTACACTGCCCAGAGAGGTACCTTATCGATCACTAACCTGTGAAGGTATCCCCAAGGAGAAGAAAAGAAGACTGAAATATAGAGAAGCACGAAAGCTGCCCAGTTTTGAGATAAAAAGTTCTGTTTTTTGCAAATCTTAATGGGGGGGGGGTGGAGTTTACCGGACTAGTATTGCATAGGGGAAAGTAAAAAATACCTTAGAGGAAGGAATTAGAAATAGTTAATTATTCTCTGTTATTCAAAGTTTGTGAGAAGATTTGTAGCTCGGGTGCTCGTTGTTGTGGTTCTGCAAGAAAAACTCCCAGCTCGGCGAACAGAACCACAACATATTGTCTGTTATACTTAAAGAAATAAAGTTGTTAATTTTTACTTTAAATCATCCTTGGCCTCTCGCACTTTCACAGATTACTGCATGGGATAAATCTTTACTGAGCTGTGGGTTTTCATTAAGCAGGAGAGTTTACCTCGTGTTGTAACAACCCCCACAAAAAGTTGCAGCTGTGTGTACCATCTGCACATCTGAAATCCACCAAGGCTCCTTCAACAGCACCTTCCAAACCCAAAACCACTTCAATCTGGAGGGACAAGGGTAGCAGGTACATGGAAATATCACTCCCTGCAAGTTCCCCTCCAGGCCACTCACCAGCTTGACTTAGAAATATATCGCCATTGTTTCAGTGTTACTGGATCAAAGTCTTGGAATTCCATCCCTACTGAGCGTCTCCCTACATCCCAAGGTCTGGAGTAGTTCAAGAAGGAAGCTCACTGTTACCTTCTTCAGGGCGACTAGGGACAGGCAATGAATCCTGACCCAGCCAGATAAGCCCTCAGCACTCGATGGAATTTCGAAAAAACCCAAGTAATGAAAGACTCAGGAGAGTTAAGGTAAAAAGAAATCTTCAAGGAAAAATCTGTATAATGAGGGTGGAGTTAGACGGATCTTTGGTCAATGAGGCTGCAGAGGGTTATGGGAGATGCACTGGAAAGTGGAATTAAGGCCACAGTCAGAACAGATCTTACTGAATGGTGGAACAGACTTGATGGACCGAATGGCCTGTGATTTTGGATCTTATTATCCCATACTTGCAGTCTTTACTCACTAACCTCTAAATCACCAACTTGCAACAATGTTGGAGCAAACATATTAAGGGATATAGGCCAAAGGCAGGGATATAGAGTTGGGTCACAGCATGATCTCATTCAATGCCAGAACATGCTCAGAGGGCTGAATGGCTGCTCCTACATGTGCAGGATGAAGAAATAGAGAGAAAGTCAGCCAACCGTAAAACTAAAGAATGTATCTGGGAAACCAATGAATAGAGACATGGCAATAAATGTGGGCCGGTTAGCAACACCCATTTCCCAGAAATGATTTACAAAAACAAATAAGGCTTGAGGTCAGAAAAATACTTACCTCTCTACAATGCAAACTGAATCGATCAAGAAGTGAACAATCAAAAGAAATTAATGTGACTCTTTGTTAATACCTTCAAGAGGGATTCCTGAGTATCTGGTTTAAGAAATGATTAAAAGGCTTCAATTATGTTTATAGACACCAATTATCATCAACTTTATCTGGCATGAGTAGTTCTGTTACAGCAAAGTTTATGAGCTGAAGAAGAGATTAAGAGAAGATTCTTGGAATTCCACAGTCTAAGAGGCTGCCATTCTCCCCATTGGCTCTTTGTGAACAAAACTTCTTCACTTAATTCCACTCCTGTTTTATCTGCATGGTTTTTAAAATTTGTATTGTGATTTTTATTGACTGAGGGAGATTAAGGGTTGCAGAACCGTGAGTAGATGGAGTTTAAAATTCACATGGTCAAAATGATGGCAGTACGGAGTAGAGAGGCCAATTGGCCTCCACTCTTTCCCACGGTCTGTTTTGCTTTCAGCTCAGCCTTAGGCCTGCCATGTACTGGGGCAACATTGCAAGTTCTAATCGTTGCAGACTTCATTCACACTCATGCAAGACTGGGGTGCGGGTATGCACCTTCCTGGAGGTGGAGTGGAAAGGGACAAGGAGGGCAAATGAGGGAGGGAGTTGGCTATGCTGAGGTAATAACCCCTTTCTCGCCAACTCACTGATTCTGTATGAGGAGCTACATACAATAGGGTAAAAACAAGGACTGCAGATGCTGGAAACCAGATTCTAGATTAGAGTGGTGCTGGAAAAGCACTGCAGGTCAGGCAGCATCCGAAGAGCAGGAAAATCGATGTTTCAGGTAAAAGTCCTTCATCAGAAATAGAGCCTCTATTCCTGATGAAGGGCTTTTGCCCGAAACGTCGATTTTCCTGTTCCTCCAAGGTCCATACTTTGGGTGAAATATCATCAGCATCTGCCAGAAACTGCTCCTTTGTGAATTTTTTATTCTTGACACTCATTCATTAAGTTTTTAACCTTGCAAGAACAAAAAAAAATAGCTTTTCAGAAAAGCTTTTCCTGAAACTTTCCAGCTTGACATTTCTTGCATTTCTATTTTTTCTCGAGCTTGAATGGACTAAACCACTGATTCCACAGCATTCCTTTCTTCCTTGCAAGTTGGACAGCTGCCTGATGAGTTCTTTTTCCCTTGTAGTCATAAGTTTCAATTGATGAGCTTCAATCACATGCTCAATGCATCAAGTACTACCTCGTTGACAGTCTTGTGCTCTGGAAATTGCTGTTCTAACAAACTGGTGTACACAGTCAGAGTTATTAGCACGTTTTGCAAAGATTTGTAGCTCAGGTTGAGGTTCTGGATGTAGGTTTGCTCGCTGAACTGGAAGGTTCAGTTTCAGATGTTTTTTCACCAAACTAGGCAACATCATCAATGAGCCTTTCAATGAAGCGCCGGTGGCATAGCCCACTTTCTATTTATGTGTTTAGGTTTCCTTGGGTTGGTGATGTCATTTCCTGTGGTGATGTCATTTCCTGTTCTTTTTCGCAGGGGGTGGTAAATGGGATCCAAGCCTTTATCTGTTGATAAAGTTCTAGTCGGAATGCTATGCTTCTAGGAATTCTCATACACGTCCCTGTTTGGCTTGTCCTAGGATGGGTGTGTTGTCCCAGTCGAAGTGGTGTCTTTCCTCATCCCTATGTAAGGATACTAATGACAGAGGGTCATGTCTTTTTGTGGCTAGTTGATGTTCATGTATCCTGGTGGCTAGTTTTCTGCCTGTTTGTCCAATGTAGTGTTTGTTACATTCCTTGCACGGTATTTTGTAAACAACATTAGTTTTGCTCATTGTCTGTACAGGGTCTTTCAAGTTCATTAGCTGCTGTTTTAGTGTGTTGGTGGGTTTGTGGGCTACCATGATACCAAGAGGTCTGAGTAGTCAGGCAGTCATTTCTGAGATGTCTTTGATATAGGGGAGAGTGGCTAGGGTTTCTGGATGTGTTTTGTCTGCTTGTTTGGGTTTGTTGCTGAGAAATCAGTGGACTGTGTTCATTGGGAACCCTTTCTTTTTTGAATACACGGTATAGGTGATTTTCCTCTGCTCTGCGTAGTTCCTCTGTGCTGAAGTGTGTGATGGCTCATTGAAATAATTTTCTGATGCAGCTTCGTTTGTGGGTGTTGGGATGATTGCTTCTGTGGTTCAGTATTTGGTCTGTATGTGTTGTTTTCCTGTAGACACTGGTTTCAAGTTCCCCATTGGCTGTTCGCTTTACTGTGACATCTAGGAATGGCAGTTTGTTGTTGTTTTCCTGCTCTTCAGTGGATTTTATGCCAGTAAGGGCATTACTGATGGTCATGAATGTTTCCTCTAATTTGTTTCGCTTAATGATGACAAAGGTGTCATTCACGTAGTGGACCCAGAGTTTGGGTTGGATGGTTGGCAGAGCTGTTTGCTCAAGTCTCTGCATTACTGCCTCTGCTAAGAACCCTGATATTGGAGATCCCATGGGTGTTCCACTGGTTAATCTGCAGGTCTTGTTGTTGCAGGTGAGGTGGGTGGTAAGGTGATGCTGTCCTTGCTGATGAAATTGTTGGTGTTTGGTATATGTGTCTTTGGTTCCTCTAATAGTGCAATCAGTGTTTCCTCGGCCAGGTTAATGGTGATGGATGTGAACAGGGCGGTTACATCAAAGGAGACCATTATTTCATCCTCTTCTATCTTGGTGTCTTTGATAGTCTTCAGGAATTCTTAGGTGGAGTGGATGGAGTGGTGTGAGCCTTCTACTAAGTGTTTTAGTCTTTGGTATAGCTCCTTGGCCTGTCTGTAAGTTGGTGTTCCAGGTAGCGAGATGGTGGTTCTGAGGGGGGGCTTCGGGTTTGTGAGTTTTGGGTAACTGTAGAAGCGTGGTGTGTTGGGATCCATCTGGTTTCATTTTTTGGAAGTCAATCTTACTTATTTCTCCAGATTTCTGAAAGTTTTTGAGTAGGGCTGTGATTCGGTTCTCTAGTTGTGGGGTTGGGTGTCTCGCCACCTGTTGGTAAGTGTTGGCATCTGCAAGCAGTGCGTTCACTTTCTCAATGTAGTCTCAATGATTTAAAACTGTCAAGCATCCTTTGTCTGCAGGTAGGATAACAATGATTACATGTTTTTGAGTCCTAATGCTTTTCTTTCTTGTGTACTGAGTCTGTTCCATTCCTTTTTCCTGCTTAATGTTGGTGTACTGTCTGTCTGATGGTTTGTTGGGTTTCTTCTGTGAGTTCCTTGTCTTTCAGTGTTGTTCCTAATGCTGAAAAGAAATCTGTCTTGTCCGCATCCTAGAAGTTGTAATTTAATCCTCTTACTAAGATGGTTTTTTCAGTATCTGTTAAGGGTCGGTCAGGTAAGTTTTTTTTTAATCCATGATTCTCTGTTGTCTGTGTTTTTATTTTGTGTGAGGTTGTCTAGCTTTTTCTACAAGTCTAGTTTTATTTTCACTTTCTGAGTTTGCCGCTATCTAATATCAATGGCTTGTTGTACTGTGTCTGTCCATTCATGGTCTGTTGCATTAGTGAGTAAAGTCTTTTAGCGCAAAATTTCCTGGTTGCATTTACAAAGTCTGTTGTGGGCAATGTTAATCATTTCTCTGAGCATTGTCCAGCCATTTCGCTCTGCTATCCTATTGTGGGGTGTTAAGGGGAGGTTTGTATTGAAGACATTTAGGTAGCACCTGCTTTCTTAGGCATTCGTGCAGGAAGGGCGGCACGGTGGCACAGTGGTTAGCACTGCTGCCTCACAGCGCCAGGGACCTGGGTTCAATTCCCGCCTCAGGCAACTGACTGTGTGGAGTTTGCACGTTCTCCCCATGTCTGCGTGGGTTTCCTCCGGGTGCTCCGGTTTCCTCCCACAGTCCAAAGATGTGCGGGTCAGGTGAATTGGCCATGCTAAATTGCCTGTAGTGTTAGGTAAGGGGTATATGTAGGGGTATGGGTGGGTTGCGCTTCGGCGGGTCGGTGTGGACTTGTTGGGCCGAAGGGCCTGTTTCCACACTGTAAGTAATCTAATCTAATCTAATCAAGTACAGCTGTTCACGGGTGACGCTCTGTCGGATGGAATTAAGTTTCCCATTTTCGGGCCAGTTTTAATGTATTGCACCCATAGGTGTTAGTGAGCTTTGCGAAGATTTGTAGCTCAGGTTGAGGTTCTGGATGTAGGTTTGCTCGCTGAGCTGGAATGTTCAGTTTCAGATGTTTCATCACCATAGTAGGTAACATCTTCGTGAGTCTCCAGTGACGCACTGGTGGCATGGCCCGCTTTCTATTTATAGAACATAGAACATTACAGTGCAGTACAGGCCCTTCGGCCCTCGATGTTGCGCCGACCTGTCATACCAATCTGAAGCCCATCTAACCTACACTGTTCCATGTAAGTCCATATGCTTGTCCAACGACGACTTAAATGTACTTAAAGTTGGTGAATCTACTACCGTTGCAGGCAAAGCATTCCATACCCTTCCTACTCTCTGAGTAAAGAACCTACCTCTGACATCTGTCCTATATCTATCACCCCTCAATTTAAAGCTATGCCCCCTCGTGCTCGCCGTCCCCATACTTGGAAAAAGGCTCTCCGTGTCCATCATATCTAACCCTCTGATTATCTTATGTCTCTATTAAGTCACCTCTCAACTTCTTCTCTCCAACAAAAACAGCCTCAAGTCCCTCAGCCTTTCCTCATAAGACTTTCCCTCCATACCAGACAACATCCTAGTAAACCTCCTCTGCACCCTTTCCAAAGCTTCCACATCCTCCTCATAATGCGATGACCGCAACTGAACACAATACTCCAAGTGCGGCCGCACCAGAGTTTTGTACAGCTGCAGCATAACGTCATGGTTCCGGAACTCGATTCGTCTATTAATAAAGGCTAAAACACTGTATGCCTTCTTAACAACCCTGTCAACCTGGGTGGCAACTTTCAAGGATCTGTGTACCTGGACACCGAGATCTCTCTGCTCATCTACACTATCAAGAATCATACCATTAGCCCAGTACTTTGCATTCCGGTTACTCCGACCAAAGTGAATCACCTCACACTTGTCCGCATTAAACTCCATTTGCCACCTCTCAGCCCAGCTCTGCAGCTTATCTAAATGTTTAGGTTTCCTTGGAGTCAGCTGTAACTGTCAAAACACTTTCTAATATTAAGATCCCAGCATCGTTGGCCACTTCACCTGCCCAGCCACCTTCTCAACTGAGATAAAATACTTATCAACCCAGCCCTCAGTAAATCTCAGCACTGAGTATCAAATCTCAGTTTAAGTGAAATCATTGATTGAAATCAGAATTGTCCTGGGTGGCACGGTGGCTCAGTGGTTAGTACTGCTGCCTCACAGCACCAGGGCCCCAGGTTCAATTCCAGCCTCAGGTGACTGTCTGTGTGGAGTTTGCACATTCTCCCTGTGTCTGTGTGGGTTTCTTCTGGGTGCTCCGGTTTCCTCCACAGTTCAACGATGTGCAGGTCAGGTGAATTTGTTCTCTATTCTAACCTCTTCTTTGGCTAATGCATATTGTCTACATTCCCTCTGTTGTTAGGGTTCAAGATTTCTTAATTCTATCTCACATAACCTGTCGACACTATGTACCATTGTCATGGCTTCATTCTTGAACCTGTTTTGCAGCAATGCGTCCATGGTGTATCCTTTGGTGTTCCAGGGGATCTACTTGATGCACTCCTATTGGGCTAGATACTGTCACAAGTTTGACTTATTCCATCAGGTAGTTCTGCAGACATGTGGACGCTATCATACCCCACCTCTCTGTAGTTACATGTGTTTAGAGTGAGGTGCTGGAAAAGTACAGCATTAATCCTTCATCAGGAAGGGCTTATGCTTGAAACGTCAATTTTCCTGCTCCTCAGATGCTGCCTGACCTGCTGTGCTTTTCCAGCACCACACTCTCGACTCTGATCTCCAGCATCTGCAGTCCTCACTTTCTCCTAGTTACATAAGTCTGCCGTGGCAATTTTTAAACATGAAATACTGAAGTTAATTGTCTCTCTTTTTTCAAACCAAGCTTTTACTTACGTAAGAACAGAAAATAGGAGCAGGAACAGACCATTCGGCCCTTTGAGCTTGCTGCCTCATTCAATATGATCACGGCTGAGCATCCAACTCAGTTCCAACTTTCTCCCCACATCCTTTGATCCCTTTATCCCTAAGAACTGTATCTAACTCCTTCTTGAAAACATTCAATGTTTTGGTCTCAACCACTTCCTGTGGCAGAGAATCCCACCGGCTCCCCCACTCTCTGAGTGAAGACATTTCTCCTCATCTCAGTCCGAAATGGCCCACCCTGTATCCTTAGCTAGTGACCATTACTTCGTTATGTCTCAACTGTGAATCAAAACGGTAAATGGTCATTTTGTGTCAGAAATAAAGAATCAAGTGAATGAAACAGATCTGAGGAAAGTTGGGATTTGGTTCTGGTCAAAGGTGACAGTCCCTTTTGACACCGAGCAGTACAAAACCAAGGCAATTGGGTCAAGTGTCAAGACAGTGAGAGGTCCTGTTAATCGCAAGAAAGTATTTTGCTTCAAAACAGATTATTAAAATATTAATGAAAATTCAAAACAGGAGTGAACTCTAATTAAATTGCCTGAGAGGGTGGTGAAATTGGAGTTAGTACTCAGAATTATTTATGGGGGTGGTGGCCCCCCACACCCAGTCTCTACACATGCTGAAGAATTGGGGATTCCTCAGTGTCTCATAACCCCTGACCTGTTTAAAGGGATAGCTGCCTGTTAATGGGCTCAGATTGAGATGTTTCACCACCTCCCCCTTAACCCTGGGCCAAGAGGAAATTGCCTCTTCCGAGAGATGGCGACTGCTCGCCAGCGCCACTGTGTGTGGTGGCAGCTGTTGGGGCTGCACTGTGTCCCACTCTAGGGCTATTGCTAGAGTAAGGTTAGAGTGGTGCTGGAAAGCACAGCAGGTATCGCTAGAGTAAGACAGCAAGACAAATGGGTGGATTTCTCAGGCCACCAGTGAGGGGTGTGAGGGTGGAGGGCCATGATCATGAGGGTGGTGGAGGACGATGCTGAAGACCATCAAAGGGAGTGGATCTCTCCATTGGGCACTGGGTGCCCCCACACGTGGTGACTTCCCACATTTCTCCAGACTATCATAGCATGCCCAAAGATAGTAAAATACCAGCGGGAGTGGACCAGATGTGGCTACTCTCTATCCACATCAGAACCTTTTCAAAATGTTGGTTTTATTCACACCTGAGACATGGGCATCACTGGCTGGGCCCAGTATTTATTGCCTGTCCCTAGTTGCCCCTTGAGAAGGTGGGGGTGAACTACCTTCTTGAACTACAGCATCAGTCCATGTGCTGTAGGTAGACCCACAATGCCCTCAGGGAGGGAATTCCAGGGTTCTGCCCCAACGACAGTAAAGGAATGGCAATATATTTCCAAGTCAAGACGGTGAGGGGCTTGGAGAAAAGATTATTTTCATTTATTTAATCTGTTTATGGGATGTGGCTGGGCTCACCCTAATTGCCCAGAGGGCAACTAAGCATCAGCCACATTACAATGGATCTGGAGTCACATGTAGGCCAGACTGGTTGAGGATGGCAGATTTCCTTCTCTAAAGGATGTTAGTGAACCAGATGGGTTTTTGTAAACAATTGACATTGTTTCTGTTAGGCTAAATTTTAATTCTAGATTTAATTGTTTTCAAAGTTCTCTAATGCTCTGCTTTTATTTCAGATCACCAGCATCTGCAGCATTTGCTGTTCATTTAAGTATCTGAGGAGTTGTGAATGGTTCTGAATATCGTCCAATCATGGGTGAACATCCCCATTTCTATTTAGAACATAGAACAATACAATGCAGTACAGGCCCTTCGGCCCTCGATGTTGCGCCAACCTGTGGAACCAGGTCTGACCTTATGATGGAGGGCAAGGTGTTGATGAAGCAGCTGAAGATGGTTGGGGCCTAGGACACTACCCTGAGGAACCCCTGCAGAGATGTCCTGGAGTTGAGATGACTGACCCTCAACAATCTCAACCATCTTCCCATGTGCCAGGTGTGATCTCAACCAGCAGAGAATTTGCCCCTTAATGCCCTTTGATACCAGTTTAGCTTGGGCTCCTCGATAACACACTTGGTCCAAATGATATCAGGGGTCCTCGCTCTCACTTCACCTCTGGGATTTGGCTCTTTGGTCAATATTTGAACCAAGACTAACGAGGTCAGAAGCTGAGTGGCCTTCCTCTGGCATTCATAAGCATCCAAATAATCTGGATGGGATGTCTGAAGGGAAGCTAAGGCCAGCATAAGAAAGTTAGGCGTTCCAAAGAAGAGACATACCAGATTCGAAACGTGAACCCTGTTTATCTCTCTCTCTCTCTCTCCACCGAGGCTGCTGGACCTGCTGAGGTTCTCCAGCACTTTCTGTTTCAAACTATTGTTGGTCCGTCGAGCACCGGTAATGGCAGACTTGCATCAAATTGTAGATTATAAACGAGCGATCAATTAGAGAGACAAGTGACCGCCAGGGGTGAGAAGCAGTTATTGGTTTCAATTGAAAGTTTGGTTTCTTTTACTCCTTGGCTGGTAACTTCAGTCACAGTATTGGGCAAGTTATAAGTGATATTTCAAAGGCTAAGGACATCTAATTGTGAGAATATATCACAGCTACAGGCAGTTCTGTGCAGAGGCCTTAAATGAAATACTTAGCGGATTTGTTGCAATTATGTGGATACCTGGAGTATTTTTTCTCTCACACAATTTACTCTAGTTTCTCCTCTCTCTATAACCTTGGGATTCTTATATGTATTACTGAAAGTTATGAACTGAACAGTAAAAGCACCTATGGGGCAGAAGGTTTCTTTTAGAATGGGATAGATTTACCTAAATTAACTCATGCAACTAAAGGCAACCGTGTCTGAAAGCAGATGAGTCAGTCACGGTTCAATAAGTAGCAATCCCAACTCTGAGTCAAAGGTTCCTCTTCCCTTTTCAGAGACTTTAGCTATGAAGGCCAGTCTGTACCCATGGAATACTGCAGTGTCATAGAGTCATAGAGATGTACAACATGGAAACAGACCCTTCGGTCCAATCCGTCCATGCTGACCAGATATCCCAACCCAATCTAGTCCCACCTGCCAGCACCTGGCCCATATCCCTCCAAACCCTTCCCTATTCATATACCCATCCAGATGCCTTTTAAATGCTGCAATTTTACCAGCCTCCACCACTTCCTCTAGCAGCTCATTCCATACACGTACCACCCTCTGTGTGAAAAGATTGCCCCTTAGGTCTCTTTTAGATCTTTCCCCTCTCACTCTAAACCTATGCCCTCTAGTTCTAAAGTTATCATCATTCATTAAACTGAAGATCCAGTTGCTCTGCTAGCAAACCAGCAAAAGGTTCGATCTCCACTATTTCAAAGAACAACAATGTCTGAATATTTATCCCTCAATCAATGTCATTAAGCCAGAGTTTCTGGTCATTGTCACAGCTATTTATGTGGGACTTTGCTGTCTGCAAATTGAATAGATGCTTATTATATTTCATCAGCGATGATGTGGAGGTGCCGGTGTTGGACTGGGGTGAGCAAAGTCAAAAGTCACATGACAACAGGTTATAGTCCAATAGGTTGAGTCCATACGCTAGATGTCTGAGAAAGGAGCGAGGCCCTGAACTCTGATGGTTTCAAGTAAATTTGTTGGACTATATGCCGGTGTTGTGTGATTTTTGACTTCATCTGTGATGGCACTTCAAGAGAGCTTTAATTGGCTTCCCTAGCACTTTGGGACTTCCTGAATTTTCTGACCTTTCAAGGCAAATCTGTCTTTTACTTACACTATCATCAGATCCTGCTGTCTCTGTTGCTCTGCTAACTCAAAGGAATAGAAAATTCATTTATCTTGGGGCTAATATTTACACTGTTCCAATGCACTGGCATGCAAGGGTTCAGTTAGACATTTTGCAGCCTTCTGTTCAATATTGAATTCAACAAAGTTCAGATTTTAACCTTTGCCCCCATTTTATTTCATTCTGCGTTTATTTGTCCTGGACAGCAGCAGCTGTTACTGATGGTTCTGTTACTGCCATTTACACCCTCCTCGAGACCAAACATTTGATTCTTTGATTGTCCCATTACATCCTTCTTTCCTTTTGTGCCTTTCCTTGTTTAAGCTCTCCTTAACAGCTACTCATTTGAATGTGAAAGCAAGTTGTGCAGGGGCAGAGGTCACATTGCTACGGCAAGCCAGCTGGCACACAACGTTCAATTGCAAATTCTGTGAATATCCCTTGCCTCACTGAAAATAAAAGCGCGGGCTAAGTTTATCCTGTTCCTGAGATGCTGCCTAGCCTGCTGTGCTTTAACCAGCAACACATTTTCAGCTCTGATCTCCAGCATCTGCAGTCCTCACTTTTTACTCGAAGATTTTAACCTACTGCGAATCCTCTTGCAAGGATGCCTTCCTTGAAGAAGCTCTCTTCCTCCCTCTACAAGGATTTCAGTGAGTCCCTCTCTCACTGCACCCCCCAGTTCATCTCCTCTGCACAGAAGTTCTTACCTCTCCGCCCCCACCTCACTCCGGCCTATCACCCTCACCTTGACCTCCTTCCACCTATCACATCTCCATCGCCCCTCCCCCAAGTCCCTCCTCCCTACCTTTTATCTTAGCCTGCCTGGCACACTCTCCTCATTCCTGATGAAGGGCTCTGGCCCGAAACGTCGAATTTCCTGTTCCTTGGATGCTGCCTAACCTGCTGTGCTTTAACCAGCAACACATTTTCAGCTCTGATCTCCAGCATCTGCAGACCTCACTTTTTACTCTATAGTTAAAGGTAACCCAAGTTTTACAACATGCATGGTCAGCAAAGAGAAACTGATCATTCATGGGTAAAATTTGCATCTGTCTTACTTTCATCAGTTTCTATATGTGTTTCTCATCCATTATCGCTAAATAATTCAGGACAAATGCGTGAATGGTTGTTGTCCATTAGTCTGGTGTCCGCTCGATCCTGGGGTTTGTTGATCTCATATCAAAAGTTTGTTGGAGGTAGTCTTTCTGATTTAATATCTCTGCTGGGTTGATCACACCCAGAGTCTAGATTAGAGTGGTGCTGGAAAAGCACAGCAGTTCAGGCAGCATCTGAGGAGCAGGAAAATCGACGTTTCGGGCAAAAGCATCAGGAATTCAGGCAGAGAGCCCGAAGGGTGGAGAGATAAGCTAGAGGAGGGTGGGGGTGGGGAGAAAGTACCAGAGTACAATAGGTGTGTGGGTCAGGGGATGAAGGTGATAGGTCGGGGGGCGGAGGGAGGAGTGGATAGGTGGAAAAGCAGATAGGCAGGTAGGACAAGTCATGGGGACAGTGCTGAGCTGGAAGTTTGGAACTGGGGTGAGGTGGGGGAAGGAGAAATGAGGAAACTGTTGAAGTCCACATTGATGCCCTGGGGTTGAAGTGTTCCGAGGCGGAAGATGAGGCATTCTTCCTCCAGGTGTCGGGTGGTGAGGGAGCGGCGGTGAAGGAGGCCCAGGACCTCCATGTCCTCAGCAGAATGGGAGGGGGAGTTGAAATGTTGGGCCACAGGGCGGTGTGGTTGATTGGTGCGGGTGTCCCGGAGATGTTCCCTAAAGCGCTCTGCTAGGAGGCGCCCAGTCTCCCCAATGTAGAGGAGACTGCATCGGGAGCAACGGATACAATAAATGATATTAGTGGATGTGCAGGTAAAACCTTGGTCGATGTGGAAGGCTCCTTTAGGGCCTTGGATGGAGGTGAGGGAGGTGGTGTGGGCGCAGGTTTTGCAATTCCTGCGGTAGCAGGGGAAGATTCCAGGATGGGAGGATGGGACCTGACCAGGTAGTCACAGAGGGAACGGTCTTTGCGGAAGGCAGAAAGGGGTGGGGAGGGGAATATATCCTGGTGGTGGGGTCTGTTTGGAGGTGGTGGATGATTTGGTTTATGCGAAGGTTGGTAGGGTGGAAGGTGAGCACTGGGGGGTTCTGTCCTCGTTTCGGTTGGAGGGGTGGGGTTTGAGGGTGGAGGTGCGGGATGTGGATGAAATGCATTGGAGGGCATCTTTAACCACGTGGGAAGGGAAATTGCGGTCTCGGAAGGAGACCATCTGGTGTGTTCTGTGGTGGAACTGGTCTCCTGGGAGCAGATACGGCGGAGGCAGAGGAATTGGGAATACGGGATGGCATTTTTGCAAGAGGTAGGGTGGGAAGAGGTGTAATCCAGGTAGCTGTGGGAGTCAGTGGGTTTGTAAAAAATGTCAGAATCAAGTCGGTCGTCATTAATGGAGATGGAGAAGTCCAGGAATGGGAGGGAGGTGTCAGAGATGGTCCAGGTAAATTTAAGGCCAGGGTGGAATGTGATGGTGAAGTTGGTGAATTGCTCAACCTCATCGCGGGAGCATGAGGTGGCGCCAATGCAGTCATCAATGTAGCGGAGGAAGAGGTGGGGAGTGGTGCCGGTGTAATTACGGAAGATCAACTGTTCTACGTAGCCAACAAAGAGACAGGCATAGCTGGGGCCCATACTTGTGCCCATGGCTACCCCTTTGGTCTGGAGGAAGTGGGAGGATTCGAAGGAGAAATTGTTAAGGGTGAGGACCAGTTCAGCCAAACAAATGAGAGTGTCGATGGAAGGGTACTGTTGGGATGTTGGGAGAGGAAGAAACGAGGGGCTTGGAGGCCCTGGTCATGGCGGATGGAGGTATAGAGGGATTGGATATCCATGGTGAAGATGAGGCGTTGGTGGCCGGGGAAACAGAAGTCTTGGAGGAGGTGGAGGGCGCGGGTGGTCTCTCGAACGTATGTGGGGAGTTCCTGGACTAGGGGGGGATAGGACAGTGTCAAGATAGGTGGAGATGAGTTCAGTGGGGCAGGAGCCGGCTGAGACAATGGGTCGGCTAGGGTGGTCAGGCTTGTGGATCTTGAGTAGGAGGTAGAACCGGGCAGTGTGGGGTTCCCGGACTATGAGGTTGGAAGCTGTGGGTGGGAGATCTCCTGAGGTGATGAGGTTCTGTATGGTCTGGGAGATGATGGTTTGGTGATTGGGGGGTGGGGTCATGTTCGAGGGTGTGGTAGGAAGAGGTGTCCTCGAGTTGGCGTTTGGCTTCAGCGGTGTAGAGGTCAGTGCGCCAGACTATCACTGTGCCCCCTTTATCTGCTGGCTTAATGGTGAGGTTGGGATTGGAGCAGAGGGATTGGAGGGCTGCGCGTTGTGAGGGTGAGAGGTTGGAGTGGGGGAGGGGGTTAGACAGGTTGAGGTGGTTAATGTCCCGGCGGCACTTAGAAATGATGAGGTCGAGGGCAGGTAATAGGCCAGCGCGGGGTGTCCATGTGGATGAGGTGTATCGGAGGTGGGCGAAGGGGTCCTCAGAAGGTAGGCGGGAATCCTGATTGTGAAAGTAAGCTCAGAGGCGGAGGCGGTGAAAGAAGTGTTCGACGTCACGGCGTGTATTAAATTAATTGATGTGTGAACGGAGGGGGATAAAGGTGAGTCCTTTGCTGAGGACTGATCGTTCAATCTCAGGGAGGGGGAGGTCTGGAGGGATGGTGAAAACTCGGCAGGGCTGGGAGCTGGGATCTGGTGTGGGTGTGGAGCTGGGAATGGGGGGAGCTGGGATCTGGTGTGGGTGTGGAGCTGGGAGTGGGGGGAGCTGGGATCTGGTGTGGGTGTGGAGCTGGGAATAGGGGGGTGGGGACGGTAACTGGAGTGGGTGTGGTGGTGGGGGGAATGGGGGTGGAGTCATGGCACCCAGAGCCTGTCCAGGTTTCGTGACTAGTTTTTTATGATTGCCCTGAAAGCTCCTCTTGTTCTGTGCTCCAATGTTCTATCACAAGCTGGTTAGTGAGCTTGCATGGCATGGAACTATAAGGCCAGTTCCCCTGAATTAGCCAGGAGTAAGGTGCTGCAATCACTTACCAATTAAATCTTAACAAGACACTTCAAAAGTCACAGCAGGATCAGGAATACTTTATAAAAGGAAATGAGAACAGAAATTGCCGGTGACTGTCTGCAAATCAGGAAACACCTGTGCAGAGAGAAATAAAATGAACATTTGGAGTCCGATGCGGAATTTTGCCAAATTCAAATTCGACCGATGTCTGCAATATAGAATTAACCGCAGTGACAGTGACCGTGAAACCGTCATCAATTGCTGTAAAAAAACCCAACTGCTTCACTAGAGTCATACAACACGGAAACAGACCCTTCAGCCCAATTCGGCCAAACGTCCCGAACTAAGCTAGTCCCGTTTGCCTGTGTGTAGCCCATATCTCTCTAAACCTTTCCTGTCAATGCACCCATCCAAATGTCCTTTAAATGTTGTAATCGTACTCGTCTCCACCACTTCCTCTGGCAGCTCATTCAATATACACACCCCACTCTGTCTGAAAATGTTGTCCCTCAGATCCCTTTTAAATCTTTCCCCTCTCATTTTAAAACCTCTAGCTTTGGACTCCCTTACCCTGGGGAAAGACCTTGTCTATTCACCTTATCCATGCTGCTCATGATTTTATAAACCTCCATAAGATCACCTCTCAACCTCTTGACGCTCCAGGGAGAATAGATCCAGCCTATTCAGCCTTTTCTTAGAACCCAAACCCTCCAACCCTGGAGTATCCTTGTAAATCCACTTTCGACTTTAATGTCCTTTAGGGAAGGAAATCTGCTATCCTTACCTGGTCAGGTCTACACGTAACTCCTGCACCACAGCAATGTTGTTGAGTATTTACTGCCCTCTTGTCAATTAGGGATGGGGAATACATGCTGGCCTGGTCAGCAACACCCACATCCCATGAATAAATTAAAAATAAACACATGGACTCTGTAGTGATTGTAACAGGGTCAACCAGATGGACCTCATAGAATAGGAGTTCCCTGATTGGATCACATTAACAACCCCAATCAGGGAGTCCTGGCTGACAGACATAAACAGCAGTGTCAGAGGTTCTGTTCACTCTGAGAGCTGGTTCTGAGGGAGCTGGCTCAGTGTCAATAAAGGAGAACTTGGTGATGGGATATTGGCCTCTGTGGAGTTATTTCAGATTCAGTCCGAAATGAGTACCCCTCCCCCTGAGGCCACTGTTATGGATTAGGCCAGACCACTCAAGACATTCTTTAGCAGGCGGCCCCAGACCATAACTTTACCATTTGTTTCGGTAAGTGTACCGTGAAAATTAAAATTAAGGAGTAAGATAGTGAGGTTAGACCATAAGAGAGACTAGACCATAAGACCAGAAGACATAGGAGTGGAAGTAAGGCCATTCGGCTCATCGAGTCCACTCCACCATTCAATCATGGCTGATGGGCATTTCAACTCCGCTTACCAACGTTCTCCCCGTAGCCCTTAATTTCTCGAGACAACAAGAATCTATCAATCTCTGCCTTGAAGACATTTAGCGTCCCGGCCTCCACTGCACTCTGTGGCAATGAATTCCACAGGCCCACCACTCTCTGGCTGAAGAAATGTCTCTGCATTTCTGTTCGGAATTTACCCCCTCTAATTCTAAGGCTGTGTCCACGGGTCCTAGTCTCCTCGCCTAATGGAAACAATTTCCTAGCATCCACCCTTTCCAAGCCATGTATTGTCTTGTAAGTTTCTATTAAGTCTCCCCTTAATCTTCTAAACTCCAATGAATACAATCCCAGGATCCTCAGCCGTTCCTCGTATGTTAGACCTGCCATTCCAGGGATCATCCGTGTGAATCTCCGCTGGACACGCCCCAGTGCCAATATGTCCTTTCTGAGGTGTGGGGACCAAAACTGGACACAGTACTCCAAATGGAGCCTAACCAGAGCTTTATAAAGTCTCAGTAGCACAACGGTGCTTTTATATTCCAACCCTCTTGAGATAAGTGACAACATTGCATTTGCTTTCTTAATCATGGACTCAACCTGCATGTTTACCTTTAGAGAATCCTCAACTAGCGCTCCCAGATCCCTTTGTACTTTGGCTTTACTAATTTTCTCACCATTTAGAAAGTAGTCTATGCTTTTATTCTTTTTGCCAAAGTGCAAGACCTTGCATTTGCTCACGTTGAATTCCATCAGCCATTTCCTGGACCACTCTCCCAAACTGTCTAGATCCTTCTGTAGCCTCCCCACTTCCTCAGTACTACCTGCCTGTCCACCTAACTTCGTATCATCTGCAAACTTCGCTAGAATGCCCCCAGTCCCTTCATCCAGATCATTAATATATAACATGAACAGCTGCGGCCCCAACACTGAACCCTGTGGGATACCGCTTGTCACCGGCTGCCATTCCGAAAAAGAACCTTTTATCCCAACTCTCTGCCTTCTGTCAGACAGCCAATCCTCAATCCATCCCAGTAGCTCACCTTGAACACCATGGGCCCTCACCTTGCTCAGCAGCCTCCCGTGTGGCACCTGATCAAAGGCCTTTTGAAAGTCTAGATAGACCACATCCACTGGGTTTCCCTGGTCTATCCTACTTGTCACCTCTTCAAAGAATTCCAACAGGTTAACTGAAGAAGGGCTCATGCCCGAAACGTCGATTCTCCTGCTCCTTGGATGCTGCCTGTCCTGCTGCGCTTTTCCAGCAACACATTTTCAGCGAGGTTAACTACCAGGTTTAAAACAGACAAAAAGTTTATTTACAAAATTACACAATGGAACACGGAGAACAGAATACAGAACTCTATCAAAACTAGACTTAATTATGCTGTTCCGAACATACACAACAGTCACAATAAGCAAACTTCCTTTAAAACCCAATACAAATGAAACACATTCTTACAGATTGAAGTTGAAGGTCAGAAAGAGAGAGAGAGAGAGAGAGTTTCCACACAGCTCACAGTTTAACTCCTCACCTGTTCAAGCCTGAACTAAACTGCTCAGCTAGAGAGCTGACCACTCCCCTTTCATTATACAGGAGCCCGGTCTGGTTTATTATTCTCTGAAAATAATCAAGGACAGAGTATCCCTGGGCTTAGGAACAGCTTCTAAGAAAAGGGACTAGCTTTGTGACTCCATGTCTCATGTTTTAGTCCTTTGTCAGAGGAAATACATCTCAGTGGTGTCTACAATCTTTCATGAGATGTGCACATGATTGAAAATGTCAGTATTTATTGCTTATCATCAATTACCCTTGAACATAATGTCTCATGAAGGCCATTCCAGACCAGGTGGATTGTTCTGATGATCGACGTTGGTCATGATTTATTTCCAGATTTTTATTGAGTTCAAATTCCACCATCAGCCGTGGCAGGGTTTGAACCCAGTTCCCAAGAACATTTCCAGGGTCTGCTGGATTAATAGTCTAGCAACAATGCTATCAGCACCCTCCCCCTCTCCCCAGTGCTGGGGATGCTGTCAGGAAGGAACTTCAAGGATTTTGACCCAATGCCACTGTGATGTTGCTGCTCCTTTAACAAGGTTAGACTGTCCTTAGCCTTTTTTGTCAGAGCGGTTGTAAAAACAGTGATTCTAAAATGTCTGGGGTTGATCAATTTGAAGGGTTTTAGGGTAATTAGATTATAGCTAACAGATACTGCCTCAGACAGAAGGCTTTCAAGTTTAAAACAAACAAACTCTTGTACAATGAAAGGGGAGTAGCCAGTTTTCCTAGCTCCGTTTTCTCTGGTGCGCTTTCAGTGGTCTGGCTGTTCACTGATAGCGGTCAGTTCTGTTTGAGGCTGCTGGTCCCAGAGGCACTCCATGGAGGAAGGGCCTTCCATGCTGCATTTCTCTGCCATTTTTCTCTCTCTCTCTCTCTCTCTTGTAAAACCTTACGTTTGGTTTTATCTTTTTTGCCAAGGGATGTTCATGGGGATCGTTGCAGGAATTTGGAACAGTATCATTAAGTTGGGGTAATCTGTTGGGTTTTTGGATAGGTTAAGTTATTCAGTATTCTGTTCTCTCTTGTTTTGTTTCATTTGGTAATCTTGTAAATAAATTCTGTTTTGTTTAAAAAACTAACTGGTTTGAACCAGCTGCATCTCTCCTGGAATATCCACTCGACACCTGCTTAAAACAAAGTAAGGGTCATGGCCACCTTCTTGAAATGTTTTGAGGGTCTCTGGCCTGGTCCATAATAACAGTGACAGGTAGGTGATCTAATTAAACCATGGGGGCATGAAGTATTGCTGTCACTTGGACATGGTTGAGACAGAGACATGATTGGAAGCATAACATTCCAGGGTCTTCACGTGAGACAGGGAAGGATGTAAAGGAGGACAGGGTGGTGGAATATTGATCAGGGAATCTATTGTGGCGGTCTGGAGGGATGCTATCTTTGAAGGCTTCTCAAATGAGGCCATATGCATAGACCTTTAAAGTAGCACACACTTTGCTGGGACTGTGACCATTGTTGTCAATCCCTCTGTAGTGAGTATGTATGTCCAGCCAGCCAGGAAAGTCTACACATGGTTATGGGTACTGTGTGTCCTTGTGAGGCTGATGAAGCCAATCTTTGGGCCTCATCTCCCGCCGTACAGTTGACAGGGGTTTCCGGGAGGTGGAATTTGTCTTTGTCCTCAAAATCACTGGTATTCCTTTC
Source organism: Hemiscyllium ocellatum (assembly GCF_020745735.1). NCBI lineage: Eukaryota > Metazoa > Chordata > Chondrichthyes > Orectolobiformes > Hemiscylliidae > Hemiscyllium > Hemiscyllium ocellatum. Next base: position 136,686,454 of record NC_083404.1, read on the forward strand.
TCTGGTTCCTTTTCAATACTTCTTTCTGCTGGTGAGTATTTCGTCCTTTCACAAAGGAGGCTCCTCCAAGCTGGTTTCTTCTGAATTGAGGTCTCCCACGCATTGACATCTATGTTGTTTACTTGAGGAAACCCTCAGGGCTGTTGGAAATACTTCCTTTGTCCTCCTCTCATGTGAGAGTACGATAGGCCCTATAGTCCGAGAGAAAGAGAAAAGCAGATATGGTGGTGATGGTGTTATTGCTCGACTGTTAAACCAGAGATAGTGAGGACTGCAGATGCTGGAAGTCAGAGGCGATAAAGTATGAAGCGGGAGAAACTCAGCAGGTTGGGCAGCATCGGAGGAGCAGGAAAGTCAATGTTTCGGGGCGGGACCCTCCATCAGGACTGGGGAAGGGGAAGGGAGCTCGGGGAGGGAGCTCAGATGGTGATAGGTGGATGCAGGAAGTTGAGATTGGTCAGTGGGAAGGGTGGAGCAGATAGTTGTCAAGATTAGGGTGGTGCTGGAAAAGCACAGCAGGTCAGGCAGCATCCGAGGAGCAGGAAAATTGACCATTTCGGGCAAAAGCCCTTCATCATGCTCCTGCCCGAAACGTTGATTTTCCTGCTCCTCGGATGCTGCCTGACCTGCTGTGCTTTTCCAGCAACACATTTTCAGCTCTGATCTCCAGCATCTGCAGACCTCACTTTTTACTTGAGGCTGGAATCGAACCTGTGAGAGGTCCTTTCATCAAAAGGGACTTAGTTTAAGAAGGAGGTCTTCGGTAGTAATCAACAGACAGGCCACATGGAAGAACAAAAAGTAGATGATGTAGGAGCAGCGGAATGGAGCAACTATTTCTTATTCCCAAATAGTGCACGCAACCGGCCCAGGAACCAGCCCTTAGGTCTTGTTTGAGCTGAGAAATCTTTAAGGAGATAGTGAGGTCTGCAGATGCTGGAGATCAGAGCTGAAAATGTGTTGCTGGAAAAGCGCAGCAGGTCAGGCAGCACCCAAGGAGCAGGAGATTCCTGAAGAAGGGCTTATGCCCGAAACGTCGACTCTCCTGTTCCTTGGATGCTGCCTGACCTGCTGCGCTTTTCCAGCAACACATTTTCAGCTCTGAGAAATCTTTATACCATCACACAAGAAATAAATAAAGCGAAATTAAAACCTCTTTCTAATCCTGCATCGATAAATAAATGTGATGAAAAAAGGCATCTCTGTATGACTTCCTCAAAGTGATCACAATGTAATTTCCTTTAATAATATTTAATTTCATCTATACTGCTCTCAGCAGAGTTGCAATGCTATTTAAGCTGTACTCCTAAAAAAAATCACTACTTAATTGAACAAAGGAGTAAAGGTAAAGTTGTCATAACTCTGTGGGCTGCTCTCTTATTACAGAGAGACGATGGGTGGGGGTTAAACCTGTGGGTCACCATGCCTCAGGCGAGGGGGGAGGTTGAAAGGGTGAATCCTTCATGGTAACCCGCTCTGTCAGCATCAGTCTGGATTGAAGACTAGTTGGCTGATCCATTGAGCTAACTGACCATCTGGGTGATCAGACAGAACAGCAAAAGGCACTGCTGGAGCTTTAAGCTTCAGCTGCTTTTGTAGATTGCTGGATGATTGTCCACGTATGAAGAATGACGTTCATGTTAAAACAGTGAGGATACCCTGCTGTGCCTGCATCAACACTCCACCCACCCAGTCCACTCTGACTCCCGTGACCAATGTGCCTGGTTAACAGATTTTGAGTTGATATTCGGAGCTGGTGTAGTTTGTTGCAGTTTATTACAGTCCCTTTCTAATCTGGTCTCCTGCTGTTCTGCCTGTGGGTCAGCCCAGAATGAGGGGTGGGTGATGAACACTGGTTTAAAATTAGGGAGTCACTCATTTAACACAGAGGTGAAAGTCCTCCTTTCTCATCGTAGTGAGCTGTGCTACTTTGGAACCCTCTGCCTCAGAAGACGGTGAAGACGGACTAACTGAACATTTTTAAGACGGAGTTGTATAGATTCTCATTAGCAAGGGTATTGGGGTCGTCAAGGGACAGATAGAATGGGGATGTGTATTTCAAAGCACAATTGAATTGGCCACAATCTCATGGAATGACAAGGCAGGCTTGAGGGGCTGAATGACCACGTTACTCCCGGTCTACATGGTCACATGAGCCGTGGACTGGGCTGGGTGATGCTTCAGGGACTGAGGGAGTACAGCAGCTTCTAATCCCGGACATCTCGTCCTGTACTCCAACCTATCATTGACATAGCAGCTTGTGATATTGATAGCATTTGGAGGGAAAGCAGCGTGAAGATGCTTTGTTTAAATTCGTTCACAGGATGAGGGTGTTGCAATTATTGCCTGTCCATAATTGCTCCAGAGGACAGTTTAAAGTCAACCACATTGGCTGTGGGTCTGGAGTCACATGCAGACTAGATCAGGTAAGGATAGAAGTTTCCTTCCCTAGAGGATATTAGTGAACCAGATAGGTTTTCACATCAATGGGCAATGGTTTCATGGTCATTATTAAACTCTTAATTCCAGATTTTTATTATTGGATTCAAATGGTGGGATTTGAACTTGGGTCTCCAGAACATTACCAGGGTCTCTGGATTAACAGTCCAGTGACAATACCACTACGCTACCACCAGCCCCCCCACCACCAAACCATAAACATGGAGAAATTCTCCTTCGGCTCTCTTCCACACCAGTCATAGACCCCTGTCTCTCCTTGGACATTGCCACCTTTATGAAAGCGCGGTTGGAAGAGGTTCCTTCATGTTGCTATTTGCTTTCTCTTTCTGCCTTATGATGGAAAAATTCTGAACCCCAGTTGGGATTCAAGCACGAGGTTGTGGCACGCACTGCTCAGAATCTGTGTTCTTTAATGAGCTCTTTGTGCTTTTGAAAGCCCTGTTAGCGTCAAAGAAGGATTTTAAACTGATGCCATCAAATTCTTTCCCTTGATTCCCTTGCAGTTTGCCATCTTGGTTTGAGACTTAAGGGATATTAGATTTGGAGCAAGTTGGAGTCAAAGCAATGCATATTTGTAAATATTTAACATTATGAAAGTGTCTGAAATTGACCGGACTAATGAGAGGGCAATGATAACTCAATGATGTAACTTAGCCAATCACAGAGAGAATTCATTGCAATTCACAATGTAAATATGTGCCAACTTTTAGCTGTGTCATATCCTGTTCCAGATCAAACTCCCAGCCATGAGAATTGGAATAAAAATCACCAAAATGATTAAAAGTAAACCTCTTAAACACTTAATTCTCTGTGATGTATCTCAAAATTGCATTAGTGAGATCAAAGGAGCAGTTCCCCGAAGAGTCTCTTTCAACTGACCTTATTCCAATTAGTGTGTGGTTACTTAACATTGTCTTGACTTATTAGAACACTGCTCAAACAGGAACAATTTGTAGGGCTGTGGGCAAAGAGTGGGGAGGGAATGGGACTAATTGGATAACTCTTAGAAAGAGATGACACAGATGTGATAGTCTAACCAGTCTCTTCCTTGTGTTTTAACACAAGGAAAATCCTGTGGATGCTAGAGATCTGAAAAAGAAACTGAAATTCCTGGAGAAACTCGGCAGGTCTGGCAGAATCTGTCAAGACAGAAAAACAGAGTTAATGTTTCAAGTCCCATCGAGACTCCTCTTCAAAATTCTTCTTCCATTTCTGATGTATCACTCCATGGTTGTATAACTAGGAGAAAGTGAGGACTGTAGACGCTGGAGATCAGAGTTGAGAGTGTGGTGCTGGAAAAACACAGCAGGTCAGGCAGCATCTGAGGAGCAGGATGTGTATAAGACATCTTCCATACGTGTATTAAAACTTTAGTCAGACCACATTTGGAGTATGGTCTGCAGTTCTGGTTGCCACACCATATGAAGGATATGGAGGCTTTGGAGAGAGTGCAAAGGAGGATTATCAGGAAATTGCCTGGATTGGAGTATGTTAGCCATAAGAAGATATTGGACAAACTTGGATTGCTTTCATTAGTGTATTGGAGGCTGAAGGGTGACCTGAAAGAAGTCTACAAGATTACGCGAGGCGTAGATAGGGTGGAGAGTCAGACATTTTTTTACCCAGGGTGGAAGTGTCACATACTAGGGGACACTGATTTAATGTCAGAAAAGGAAAGTTTAAAGGGGACCTGCAAGGCAAGGTTTTAACACAGGGGTGGCTGGTCCCGGAAGAGTGCTGGGGAATGTTAAACAGGAAACAGTTGCAATTTGTTTTAAAGGTAGAAGAGAATTGGTATCTTAAGGATAGCTAATCAATATTTTGACTTGGATACATGACCCACGAGAATCACTTTACCATTGAAATGAACTTTGAAAGAAGAAGGAGTTGAACATATGTCTGAAAACTCACTGACAACTTTTGTCTGCCAGGACCCGGTAAAAATGAGAGTGTCCACCAGACCTTAACATCCACATGATAGGAATATAGAAGGATGAGCTCACATTTGGTTTGAAAAGACCAACTCGATGAAGACATGAAACTTTCACTGGGATAGTGTGCTGGAAATCAGACACCACTCCACCCAGAGTCATCTCTAATGTGAAAAGATTGAGTCAACGTATCCAAGATTCTTTCATTTTACCAGAATGCTGAACTCAATTTGAAAGAAAACACTCATAAAGTTTCTGTAATTAACAAAAAAAAATACTGTTTATCATGAACAAATTGGCAGATCATTGGACTGAGAAATGGCAGACAGAGTTCAATCTGGATAAGTATGAGGTATTGTATTTTGGTACAACAGACAAGGGTAGGGCTTATACAACTAATGGTAAGGCCTTCGGTAGTGTTGGAGAACTGAAGGACCTAGGGATGCAGGTCTATAATTCTTTGACGTTTGCGTCACATATAGACAGGGTGGTTAAAAAGGCGTTTGGCATGCTTGCCCTCCCCCAAGTCCCTCCTCCCTACCTTTTATCTTAGCCTGCTTGGCTACTCTCTCTCATTCCTGATGAAGGGCTTATGCCCGAAACGTCGAATTCCCTATTCCTGAGATGCTGCCTGGCCTGCTGTGCTTTAACCAGTAAAAAATGAGGTCTGCAGATGCTGGAGATCACAGCTGCAAATGTGTTGCTGGTCAAAGCACAGCAGGTTAGGCAGCATCTCAGGAATAGAGAATTCGACGTTTCGGTATGCTCGAAACGTCGAATTCTCTATTCCTGAGATGCTGCCTAACCTGCTGTGCTTTAACCAGCAACACATTTTCAGCTGTGATCTCCAGCATCTGCAGACCTCATCTTTTACTCGAATGCTTGCCTACATTGCTGAGTCCTTTGAGATAGGAGATAGGAAGTTATTTTGAGGTTGTGCAGGATGCTGCTGAGGCCTTTTCTGGAATGTTGTGTCCAGTTCTGGTCATCCTGTTATAGGAAGGATATTATTAAGCCAGAGAGAGTTCAGAAGAGATTAACCTGGATGTTGCCGGGGGATGGAGGGTTTGAGTTATAAAGAAAGGCTGGACAGACTGGGACTTCATTCACTGGAGCCAGAGGGAATTGAGAGGTGACCTTATAGAAGTTTATAAAATAATGAGGGGCATAGGTCGAGTTAATGGTAGTTGTTTTTACCCTAAGATGGGGAATTTCAAGACCAGGGGACACATTTTAATGGTGAGAGGAGAGAGATTTTAAAAAGACATGAGGGGCAAATGTTTTACACAGAGAGTGGTTCATGTTTGGTATGAGTTTCCTGAGGAAGTGGTGGATGTAGGTACAATTATAATGTTTAAAAGATATTTAGATAGATACATGAATAAGTAAGGTTTACAGTGATATGGGCCAGGAGCAGGCAGGTGGGACTAGTTTAGTTTGGGATTATGTTCTGAATGGACTGGTTTGACTGAATTGTCTGTTTCCCTGCTGTATGACTCTATAAGTGTATAATTCACAAATATGAATTACTGACTGAAAATTCTCTATACTGTAAACTCTACCTTCTTTAAACATCCCACTTCATAAACATAGATACAGAAAAACAGACAAGGCATAGATTTTAAGGGTGGATAAAGAAACAAAGAAAAATGGGGAATCACAGTTCAATAGCACCAGCCTGGACAATAGGATTTTAAAAATTATTTTTAAAATTTTCCTTTCAATATTTTTTTGCTGAGAAAGGGGGTTATTTGCACAATGACTATGTCTTTCATTTGTTGCTTGAAATTTTTCTCTTTTCATTGTCTTTGAAGGTCTTTATTCTTTCTTCAACATGTGCTTTGCAGAGTAAGTGGAAGGCAGCTGGCTGTTACTGGAGATGTGTGGTATCTCCATGTCGAATGAGGGATTCACAAAGAGAGGTTCTGGGCATGCTGGGTGTTTTTTTTCTGTCATATTGTTCATACACAAGGCTGAAGTCAGTCACTCAGGAAACAATGGTGACATTGTTACTACACTGAGCACTTCTGAATGACAACTGGTCCTGATTGAAAACCGATCTAAACATCTGAATGCTTGTATCAGGCAACTTTGTAGATACAGCTCACATTATGTTCTAGTAACCCCCTTTACAAAATGAGATGAGTGAAATGGATAGGGAAAGCATACAGTATGTGATGGCAGACAGTTAGAGGGAAATGAGTGAATGTGCACCTCACATAACATGTCGCACTGTTAGATAAATCTTACCCCCAGTCACCCTCCATCTTCCCTGGACCATTGAATCCCCCAGTGTGAAAACAGGCCATTTGGCCCATCAAGTCCACCGATTCTCCAAAGAGTGTCCCGCTCAGTGCCACCTCCACACCTCCCCCCCACCCCCCCCCTCCTCCCAGCCCCCATTATCACTGTAAGCCTGCATTTCCCTGGGCCAATCCACCCTGACCTGCACAGCTTTCGACTGTGGGAGAAACCGGGGCACCCGGAGGAAACCCACGCAGTCACGGGCAGAATGTGCAAACTCCACACAGACAGTCACCCATGTGCCTGGTGTTGGGAGACAGCAGTGCTATGATGTTGCTCAATTTGTAAATTCCACGAGGAGTCAGTGCCTGTGAACTCGGTTTAACTTGAAAGGTCATTCTCAAGCCTATTTTGTTTGACTCATTGGCAGAATGGCTCAGGGAGACAGTTGGGTTGGAGTAATGTTGCCAAACAGCTAAATTTCGAAACCCAAGCTGAGACTCTGAGCATAAAACCCATAAATGCAGTTAGAGAAATTTAATTTTGCTTCCTTTTATTTAAAAAAAAATGTAGTGGCTCAATAGTGGCCATATAATCATTGCTATAAAACTCAGCTAGTTCAACAATGCCCTTTTGGGAGGGAAATCTGCCAACCTTACCTGTTCTGAGCTACTTCAGGCCTACAGCAAATGTAGTTGACTCTTACTGCCATCTGGGCATTACACACTGACCCAGCCAAGGATGCCTAGATTCAATGAACCTTGCAAAAAACTGAGATGTAGCTGGGCCAGTGTTTATTGTCCATCCCTAATTGCCCAGAGGGCATCAAAGAGTCTACCACATTGCTGTGGGCCTGGAGGCAATTGAATTAAAAAGGAAATTGTAGGGATTGCTGGCTGAATCAGCACTTACTGCTCATCTCCAATTGCCCTGAGGAGGGCAGTGCTGAGGCCTTGCACTCCTTGGGCTGGAGGTGGGTGCAATCGTTTGCAGGAATAGCTCTGACCAGTGACTGCCGGACAGGTATCTGAGGTGTCTTTTCCTCTCTGTACCTTGTATTAGCTCACCCTTTAGTTTGATTCATCCTCAGCTGTTAGCCTTTGCTAGTTAATTGTGTGAATAAGGCACCATCCAATTGACTTAGGAATGTCATTATGGAGGACCTTGACATTTTTGGGAACCATTTATTTGTTATTTGAGAGAGAAGGAGAGAGTTAAAAGAACCAGTATTACTGTGTAGTTGCCTCATGTTCTTGTTGGTAACTCCACATACATAACAATTCCATAATATTCTAAAATGTACCATTGTCTCTCGCTGCCCTTTCAGACATCACATTCCAGGTTGTGACAACTCGCTGCTTTTAATAAAAAGAATCTTCTGCCGCTGGTCCTTTTTCTAGTTACCTTAACTGTCCTCTGGTTATCAACCCTTTTACATTTTACTTTGCAAATTAATTTTTGATTTGTCTGTCACTTTAAATAAAACAGCAGTGTGAAATCATCAGCCCCTCTATATATGGACTGATGCTAATCAGATGGTTACCATCCCAACACATTTCTTCCCCATTACCAGTGACTTTGCCTCAAGCAATGATACTTAAATTGGGTGCCATTTTAAAATTAAATTTCAATCTATGTTCGCAAGGAGAAATGATATTTTAATGGTTATGTATATCATTTCTGCTATACTCAGGAGATGGACGCACTGCTGGCTTGGACTCAGATCTCTGATGCCTCACATAAATTTATAGGAGTTGAGGGGAAGTGTCTGTTAATAAGTGAATGGGCTCACCATAGAATCCCTACAGTGTGGAAGCAGGCCATTTGTCCCATCAAGTCCATAATGTCCCTTTGAACAGTATCCCACCTAAATCCACCCATCCCTGTAACCCTGCATTTCCCATGGCTAATCCACCCCAACCTGCACATCCCTGTAACCCTGCATTTCCCATGGCTAATCCACCCACCCTGAACATCCCTGGACATTATGGGGCAATTTCCCATGGCTAATCCACCCCATCCTGCACATCCCTGGACATTATGGGGCAATTTCCCGTGGCCAATCCACCCCAACCTGCACATCCCTGGACATTATGGGGCAATTTCCCGTGGCCAATCTACCCTAGCCTGCATATCCCTGGACACTATGGGGATTTCCCATGGCTAATCCACCTCACTCCGCACATCCCTGGACATTATGGGGCAATTTCCCACGGCTAATCCACCCTAGCCTGCACATCCGTGGACACTATGGGGCAATTTCCCATGGCTAATCCACCCCACCCCGCACATCCCTGGACATTATGGGGCAATTCCCGTGGCCAATCCACCCTAGCCTGCACATCCCTGGACATTATGGGGCAATTTCCCGTGGCCAATCTACCCTAGCCTGCATATCCCTGGACACTATGGGACAATTTCCCATGGCTAATCCACCCCACTCCGCACATCCCTGGACATTATGGGGCAATTTCCCACGGCTAATCCACCCTAGCCTGCACATCCGTGGACACTATGGGGCAATTTCCCATGGCTAATCCACCCCAACCTGCACATCCATGGACATTATGGGGCAATTTCCCGTGGCCAATCCACCGAACCTGCATATCCCTGGACACTACGGGGCAATTTCCCATGGCTAATCCACCCCACCCTGCACATCCCTGGACATTATGGGGCAATTTCCCATGGCTAATCCACTCCATCCTGCAAATCCCTGGACACTATGGGGCAATTTCCCGTGGCTAATCCACCCTAACCTGCACATCCCTGGACATTATGGGGCAATTTCCCATGGCTAATCCACCCCACCCCGCACATCCCTGGACATTATGGGGCAATTCCCGTGGCCAATCCACCCTAGCCTGCACATCCGTGGATACTATGGGGCAATTTCCCATGGCTAATCCACCCCAACCTGCACATCCATGGACATTATGGGGCAATTTCCCGTGGCCAATCCACCGAACCTGCATATCCCTGGACACTATGGGGCAATTTCCCATGTCTAATCCACCCCACCCCGCACATCCCTGGACATTATGGGGCAATTTCCCATGGCTAATTCACTCCATCCTGCAAATCCCTGGACACTATGGGGCAATTTCCCGTGGCTAATCCACCCTAACCTGCACATCCCTGGACATTATGGGGCAATTTCCCATGGCTAATCCACCCCACCCCGCACATCCCTGGACATTATGGGGCAATTTCCCATGGCTAATCCACCCCATCCTGCACATCCCTGGACACTATGGGCAATTTCCCATGGCTAATCCACCCCACCCCGCACATCCCTGGACATTATGGGGCAATTTCCCATGGCTAATCCACCCCAACTTGCACATCCCTTGACACTATGGGGCAATTTCCCATGGCTAATCCACCCTAACCTACACATCGTCAGAATGTGGGAGGAAACTGGAGCACTCAGAGGAAACCCACGCAGGCAGGGGAAGAATGTGCAAACTCCATGCAAACAGGCTGGAATTCTATTTATAATAAGCTTTAATCTGCAATTTGAACGGGAGAGGGTACAATCGGTAGTGACAATATTTCAGTTGAATAAAGGGAACTATGGAGCTATGAGGGAGGAGCTGGCCAAAGTTCAATGGTGCAATACTCTAGCAGGGACAGCAGTGGAACAGCAATGGCAGGTACTTCTGGATATAATGCAGAAGATGCAGGATCAGTTCATTCCAAAAAGGAAGAAAGATACTAAGGGGAGGCAGGAGTGGCCGTGGCTGACGAGGGAAGTTAAGGACCATATAAAGACAAAAGTGAAAAAGTATGACATGGCAATGATGAGTGGGAAATCAAAGGACTGGGAAGCTTTTAAAGAACAACAGAGGATAACTAAAAAGGAAATAGGCAGAGAAAAAAATAAGGTACCAAGTTAAACTGGCCAAAAATATGAAGGAGGATAGTAAAGGCTTTTTTAAATATGTGAAAAGAAAGAAATGGTTAAGACTAAAATTGGGCCCTTGAACACAGAAACGGGTGAATTTATTATGGGGAACAAGGAAATGGCAGAAGAGTTGAATAGGTACTTTGGATCTGTCTTCACTGGGGAAGACACCAGCAATCTCCCAGATGTAATAATGGCTGAAGGACCTGAACTGAAGGGTATTTATATGAGGCAGGAAATGGAGAGACTGTTAGGTCTGAAGGCTGATGAGTCCCCGGGACCTGATGGTCTGCATCCCAAGGTACTGAAGGAGGTGGCTGGAGAAATCGTGGATGCATTGGTGATCGTTTTCCAATGTTCTATAGATTCAGGATCAGTTCCAAAGGATTGGAGGGTGGCTAATATTGTCCTCGCTTTTTAAGAAGGGAGGGAGAGAGAAAACAGAAAATTATAGACCAGTTAGTCTGACCTCAGTGGTGGGAAAAATGCTGGAGTCTATTATAAAGCACAAAATTACGACACATCTGGATAGCAGTAACAGGATAGGTCAGAGTCAGCATGGATTTATGAAGGGGAAATCATGCTTGACTAATTTTCTGGAATTTTTGGAGGATGTAACTCTGAAGATGGACAAGGGAGATCCAGTGGATGTAATATACCTGGACTTTCAGAAAGCCTTTGATAAAGTCCCATATAGGAGGTTAGTGAGCAAAATTAGGGTGCATGGTATTAGGGGCAAAATACTGACATGGATTGAAAATTAGGTAAAAACAATGACTGCAGATGCTGGAAACCAGATTCTGGAGTAGTGGTGCTGGAAGAGCTCAGCAGTTCAGGCAGCATCCAAGGAGCAGTGAATTGGTTGGCTGACAGGAAGCAAAGAGTAGTGATAAACGGCTCCATTTTGGAATGGCAGGCAGTGACCAGTGGGGTACCGCAGGGATCAGTACTGGGGCCGCAGCTTTTGACAATGTACATTAATAATATAGATGAAGGTATTAAAAGTAATATTAGCAAATTTGCTGATGACGCAAAACTGGGTGGCCGGGTGAAATGTGAGGAGGATGTTAGGAGAATACAGGGTGACCTGGACAGGTTAGGTGAGTGGTCAGATGCATGGCAGATGCAGTTTAATGTGGATAAATGTATGGTTATCCACTTTGGTGGCAAGAACAGGAAGACAGATTACTACCTAAATGGAGTCAAGTTAGGTAAAAGGGGAGATCTGGGTGTTCTTGTACATCAGTCAATGAAAGCAAGCATGCAGGTACAGCAGGCAGTGAAGAAAGCTAATAGCATGCTGGCCTTCATAACAAGAGGAATTGAGTATAGAAGCAAATAGGTCCTTCTGCAGCTGTACAGGGACCTGCTGAGACTGCACCTGGAGTGTTGTGCGCAGTTTTGGTCTCTAAATTTGAGGAAAGACATTCTGTCTATTGAGGGAGTGCAGCGTAGGTTCATGAGGTCAATTCCTGGAATGGCGGGACTATCTTACACTGAAAGATTGGAGCGACTGGGCCTGTATACGCTTGAGTTTAGAAGGTTGAGAGGGAATCTGATTGAGACATATAAGATTATTAAAGGATTGGACACTCTGGAGGCAGGAAGCATGTTTCCTCTGATGAATGAATCCAGAGCCAGAGGACACAGTTTAAAAATAAGGGGTAGGCCACTTAGAACAGAGTTGAGGAGAAACTTCTTCACCCAGAGAGTGGTGGGTGTGTGGAATGCTCTGCCCCAGAATGTTGTGGAGGCCCAGTCTCTGGATACCATCAAGAAAGAGTTGGATAGAGCTCTCAAGGATAGTGGGATCAAGGGTTATGGGGATAAGGCAGGAACAGGATACTGATTGAGGATGATTAGCCATGATCATAATGAATGGTGGTCTTGGCTCGAAGGACAGAATGGTCTACTCCTGAACCTATTGTCTATTCCACCGCCCCCTGGCCCAACATTTCAACCCCCCTTCCCACTCTGCCGAGGGCATGCAGGTCCTGGGCCTCCTTCACCGCCGCTCCCTCACCACCAGATGCCTGGAGGAAGAATGCCTCATCTTCCGCCTTGGAACACTTCAACCCCAGGGCATCAATGTGGACTTCAACAGTTTCCTCATTTCCCCTTCCCCCACCTCACCCCAGTTCCAAACTTCCAGCTCAGCACTGTCCCCATGACTTGTCCTACCTGCCTATCTTCTTTTCCACCTATTCGCTCCACCCTCCCCCCCGACCTATCACCTTCATCCCCTGACCCACACACCTATTGTACTCTATGCTACTTTCTCCCCAGCCCCACCCTCCTCTCACTTATCTCTGCACCCTTCAGGCTCTCTGCCTTTATTCCTGGTGAAGGGCTTTTGCCTGAAATGTCGATTTTGCTGCTCCTCGGATGCTGCCTGAACTCCTGTGCTCTTCCAGCACCACTAATCCAGAATCTGGTTTCCAGCATCTGCAGTCATTGTTTTTACCTATTGTCTATTGAACTGGGTCCCTGGCAGTGTGAGGCAGTAGTGCCAACCACTGAGCCAATGTGTCCCCAAGTTCATGGAAAGAAACACTCAGGAGCAGGTTATGACCATCTCCATAATAAGGTGAAAACAAGGACGGCAAATGCTGGAAACCAGAGTCTAGATTAGAGTGGTGCTGGAAAAGCACAGCAGGTCAGGCAGCATCCGAGGAGCAGGAATATCGACCTTTCGGGCAAAAGCCCTCTATTCCTGATGAAGGGCTTTTGCCCAAAACGTCGAGTTTCCTGCTCCTCAGATGCTGCCTGACCTGCTGTGCTTTTCCAGCACCGCTCTAATCTAGACCCCCATCTCCATAATAAGACAATCTCACCATCACCCCATTCAATGGCATCACCATCACTGAATCCCCCACTATCAACATCTTGGGGTTGCCATTGACCAGAAACTCAACTAAACTCAGTTTATAAACACAGTGGCTACAAAGGCAGGTCAGAGTCTAGGGATACTGCAGCAAGTAACTCACCCCCTGACTCCCCAAATCCTGTCCACCATCTACAAGGCACAAGTCAGGAGTGTGATGGAATACTCCCCACTTGTCTGGATGGGGTGTAGCTCCAGCAACACTCAAAAACCTTGACACCATCCAGGACAAAGCAACAGTGTGTACTATCAACAAGATGAGCTGCAGAAATTCGCCAAAGATCCTTAGACAGCATCTTCAAAATCCATGACCTCTTCCATCCAGAAGGACAAGGGCAGCAGCAGAAGGACATGGGAACACCACCCCCAGCAAGTTCCCCCCCAAGGCACTCACCATCCTGACTTGGAAATGTATCGCCGTTCCTTCAGTGTTTGCTGGGTCAGAATCCTGGAATCCCCTCCCTCAGGGCATTGTGGGTCAACCCACAGCACATGGACTGCAGCGGTTCGAGAAGGCAGCTCACCCCCACCTTCTCAAGAGGCATTCGGGACAGGCAACATATAGTAGGCCCAGCCAGTAATGGACCGCAGATTCCCCCCAGATGTGATCGACGATGCCCTCCAACGCATCTCCTCCACTTCCCGCTCCTCCGCCCTTGAGCCCCGCCCCTCCAACCGCCACCAGAGCAGAACCCCACTGGTTCTCACCGACCACCCCACCAACCTCCATATACAGCGTATCATCCGCCGTCATTTCCGCCACCTCCAAACGGACCCCACCACCAGGGATATATTTCCCTCCCCTCCCCTATCAGCGTTCCGAAAAGACCACTCCCTTTGTGACTCCCTCGTCAGGTCCACACCCCCCACCAACCCAACCTCCACTCCACAACCTGCACCTTCCCCTGCAACCGCAAGAAATGCAAAACTTGCGCCCACACCTCCTCCCTTACTTCTCTCCAAGGCCCCAAGGGATCCTTCCATATCTGCCACAAATTCACCTGCACCTCCACACACATCATCTATTGCATCCGCTGCACCCGATGTGGCCTCCTCTATATTGGGGAGACGGTCCGCCTACTTACGGAACGCTTCAGAGAACACCTCTGGGACACACGGACCAACCAATCCAACCACCCCGTGGCTCAACACTGTAACTCCCCCTCCCACTCCACCAAGGACATGCAGGTCCTTGGACTCCTCCATCGCCAGACCATAACAACACGACGGTTGGAGGAAGAGCGCCTCATCTTCCGTCTGGGAACCCTCCAACCACAAGGGATGAACTCAGATTTCTCCAGTTTCCTCATTTCCCCTCCCCCCACCTTGTCTCAGTCGAATCCCTCGAATTCAGCACCGCCTTCCTAACCTGCAATCTTCTTCCTGACCTCTCCGCCCCCACCCCACTCCAGCCTATCACCCTCACCTTGACCTCCTTCCACATATCACATCTCCATCGCCCCTCCCCCAAGTCCCTCCTCCCTACCTTTTATCTTAGCCTGTTGGACACACCTTCCTCATTCCTGATGAAGGGCTTATGCACGAAACGTCGAATTTCCTGTTCCTTGGATGCTGCCTGACCTGCTGCGCTTTTCCAGCAACACATTTCCAGCCAGTAATGCCCATGTCCCATGAATGAGTAAACAAAAAGAAGTTTAAAGACAGCTTCCTGTTATAACATCCCATCCCCTCATTTGTCATATGATGTTGCAGTGTTGTCCCATCAGGTTGCTTCAGTTTATAATTATATCGTTCCCTGTAAGTTAATAACCTGACTGCTCCCATCCCATTTGGGAACAAAGGAATGTTAATGGTAATTAAATCCCATGGAGTGATTGAATGATAATAATTCTTTGATGTGCAGTTACCTAGAGATGTTACTGGGTAAATATTTCAATTCTGAATCTGTGAGTTTCTTTTGTCGAACAAGTTACATACCATAGAGTTCACGGGGATGTATTATTAGGTTAAAACCTTGAAGATTAATTGAAGCACTCTGATCTGCTTCAGAGGTTTGAGCAATGCTCCAATCGTTGGAGACATACCATCTTTGCAAAATCCTCCGAATCCAAGTCCAAGAGAAGTGGGTCAACAGCAGCTTTCTCCCCCTAACCAATGTGCCCCTCCCTCATTGAGCCATTCAAAACCTGCTCCCCCGTGCAGGGGATTTTGTTCATGTGCCTGATATTTGAATGTACAGCCCCCGTCCCCCTCACTGTGACAGCATCAGTTGTGGAGAGTAATCAACCATTACTGTACGACTTTGGTGATGTCAACAAACAACAATTGAAACATCTAGAATGGCTACTACTTTTATCTGCTACAGATACATCCATGAGACGTGATTTTAAAGGGCTGGCCATTTAAATGGCTTGACAGCTTGAGAATTATGTGGACCCAATCACGAGCATTATGATTTCGTTGAAGATTCGTTACTCTCACAAGTATAAGGTCCTTCCTGCATGGGGGTCAAAAGTCATCAGGACACACATAGGGGTCAAAGGTCATCAGACACACACATCAACAGGGAACATGTTCAACGATGAAGTGGGTTTGAGTGGAAACGACCTTGCTTCGTGCCTGATTCGTATATCCAGGTGCACATTTTTGCTAAAATTAGAGACCGGGAAGAGCTTATTCTGCTTTCTTCTTCAGTTTTCAGTTCCTATCTTTCAGCTGGAATAAATTACTTTGCCCTAAATAAAAATGGAAGGAACTGCTGATAGTGTAAATCAGAAACAAAAAAACAGAAATTGCTGGAAAAGCTCAGCAGGTCTGTCAGTATCTGTGGAGAGAAAGCAGAGTTGACGTTTTGGGTCTGGTGACCCTTCCTCAGAACCCCTAACATTGCCCCTTTATTGTTAAGGAACTTGATTTTTAATTCCTGATTTCTTCTGAACTCTGTGCTGTTTCATTCATTCTCTGAGATGTTTGTACAATTTCTTCTTACAACTCAACCACTGCTCGTTGTCATCTCTGAATCTTTTTTCAAAGTAAATGCAATCAATTCTGCTCTAATTTTCTGTCTCCACCTATAATGCAGTATAATTAAAGTTAATGCTCAGGATTAAACATGTAATTTGATTTTAAACACATGTATTGAATAACCCGTCCTGTTCAATTTATTTTAGTTGTTCAGGGGATGTGGGTACCTCTGGCTGGGCCTGTCCATGGAGAAACTGTTGGTGAGCTGCGTTCCTGGTGCAGCATAGAGAGAGAGAGAGAGAGAGAGAGAGAGAGAGAGAGAGAGGTCACTGCCTAAATATTTCAGTGCTGTATACTTTTGTGCAGAATGTTATGTGCCACAAATCCCTTCGGGAGGATGCACTGGGTGGGGGAGCAGCTATCATTCCAGGATAGTGAGAATTATTAAATATGGCTTCCACTGAATGAAGCCACACTCAGCAGCGTTTTGCAAGTGAGTGAGGACACTGTTGTCAAAGTTGATCGTGATTTGGAGATGCCGATGTTGGACTGGAGCGACGCTCCGAAAGCTAGTGTGCTTCCAATTAAACCTGTTGGACCATAACCTGGTTGTTGTGTGATTTTTAACGTCAAAGTTGATGAAACCTTTCGAAAGCAAATTGAGGAGAGGATTGGGGATGCCGAGGAGATCGATTCACAGTGTGTGGTTAAGGCAATATGTTACTGTGGAAACTGCCAGCACTAGTATCAAATCCTTCACTTTAATTCACTCCTGGGACATGGGCATCGCTGGCCGGGCCCAGCATTTATTGCCTGTCCCTAGTTGCCCTTTAGAAGGTGAAGGTGAGTTGCCATCTTGAACTGTTGCATTCCATGTCGGTAGATGTGATATACTTCCAAGTCAGGATGGTGAGTGGCTCGGAGGGGAACTTGCAGGGTGCTGTGTTCCCATGTATCTGCTGCCCTTGTCCTCCCAGGGGGAAGAGGTCGTGGTTTGCAAGGTGCTGTCTGAGGAGCCTTGGTGATCCTGCTGCGTCAGTGTGGGTTATCTGTCTCATCACTAGTCTCTCTCTGCTGGCAGCTACACAACTGGAGGTGAGGGCCAAGTGGTATTATCGCTAGAATACCAACCCAGAAACTTAGCTACAATTCTGGGGATGTGGGTTCAAACCCAGACATGGCAGTTGGTGAAATTCAAAATCAATAAAAATAACTGAAATTAAGGATGTAATTATGACCATGAAGTCAGTGCTAGGAGAACCCATCTGATTCACTAATATCCTGATGAAGGAGCAGCGCTCTGAAATTCCAAGTATGATGTCTGATTCTACTCTCGATCATCAGTATATTGATGGAAGGGGTCACCAACAGTGCTATCAAGCAGCAGCTGCTCAGTTACACCCAGTTTGGATTCTGCCAGGGTCACTCAGCTCCTGACCTCTATACAGCCTTGGTTCAAACATGGACAAAATAGCTGAACTCCAGAGGGGAGGGAAGAGGGACAGCCCTTGATACTAAGACCACATTTAACTAACATTTGATCTACAAGTACAGTGGAATACTCCCCACTTGCCTGGATGGGGGCAGCTCCAGCAACACTCAAGAAGCTCGACACCATCCAGGACAAAGCAACCGTTTGATTGACACCATATCCACAAATTCCACTCCCTCCATCACTGACGCTGAGTCGTAGCAGGGTATACTATCTACAAGATGCACTTCATAAATTCACAAATAATCCTCAGACAGCAACTTCCAAACCTACGACCACTTCCATCTAAAAGGACAAGGACAGTAGATAGATGGAAACACCGCCCCCTGCAAATTCCCCTCCGAACCCCTCACCATTCTGACTTGGAAATATATCTCCGTTCCTTCAGTGTCGCTGGGTCAGAATCCTGGAATTCCCTCCCTAAGGGCATTGTGGGTCAACCTACAGCACATGGACTGCAGCAGTTCAAGAAGGCAGTTCACTGCTGCCTTTTCTAGGGGCAACTAGGGATGGGTTATAAATGCTGGGCCCAGCCAGTGATGCCCATGTCTCACAAGTGAATTTAAAAAGTCATTTTACCAAGCTGCTCCTTCCCTCTGGATGCCTGCTTGTATATCGTTCATTCTGCCATGGCAATTTAGCATCTGAGAAACTGGTGTCACCTCACACAATTTGGATGTCTTGATATCAGGCCGATTATTTACTTTAACACAACACTGGCCACAGTGGCCAGGGTGCTGAATGAACTCAACCAGCCCACACTTGTAAAACTCCGATAATAATGTTCTGTAATATCACCAATTGGACAGCGCTTGGGGAGTAATCCCAACTGTGCCAAGAATGATTCCTAACAACTGATTTAGACTTATCAGTCACGTTAGCAACATGGCTCACTTACATTTGCTGCAAATTCCATATCGTCTTAAACAGGGATATTTTCTCTTGAGGAGAAATGGAACGTATCCAGACACTGAACCTGTTATGAGGTTTTTTTTTAATGATCATAGATGATGGCACTCATAGGGAAATGAGATCCCAGAGCGATACCTTGCTTGTCAGGCCATAACATTTACTATTGCAATTTCGTTACCATGGTGATCAGTCACTGAATATATTCATAAAAGAATACAGTGTACTTTTAACAAAAGGATGTTCATTATTACACAACAAGCTTAACACACCATTAGGTTGGAGGTGAATGTAGCAATATACACTGACCTTGCCAGTCTCACCCACATCTTACAAAAGATTAAAAGGAGTGTGTTCTTGCCCAGTGCCAGAAGCCTGCTTCAGATCTCATCCATCAGAAGGTGGTTCATTCCCAATTGGTTGGTGTTGTCTGTTTCCCCAGAGGATGCTGAGAATGTGGAATTTGCTACCACTAGAATGAGCAGAAGTACAAAGCGTGACACATTTAAGGGGAAACGGAATAAGCACAAGAAGGAGAGAAGATTACGTTATTAGGATAAGATGAAGAATGGTGGACGGAGGCTTGTGTGCATCATTAGATGGGCCAAGTGTTCTACTTCAATGATGTTATTTCAATGTAAAACATCCTCAAAAGCAAGGGATCTTTCCAATCCTTTTTTTTTCTGTAGTCTTTGAAAGAATCCCACCGACTCCCACAGCTACCTGGATTACACCTCTTCCCACTCTACCTCCTGCAAAAATGCTATCCCATATTCCCAGTTCCTCCACGTCTGCCATATCTGCTCCCAGGAGGACCAATTCCACCACAGAACACACCAGATGGCCTCCTTCTTTGGAGACTGCAATTTCCCTTCCCACGTGGTTAAAGACGCCCACCAACGCATCTCGTCCACATCCCGCACCTCCACCCTCAGACCACACCCCTCCAACTGTAACAAGGACAGAACGCCCCTGGTGCTCACCTTCCACCCTCCAAACCTTCGCATAAACCAAATCATCCGCCGACATTTCCGCCACCTTCAAAAAGACCCCACCACCAGGGATATATTTCCCTCCCCACCCCTTTCCACCTTCCGCAAAGACCGTTCCCTCCGTGACTATCTGGTCAGGTCCATGCCCCTCCTACAACCCACCCTCCCTTCCTGGCACCTTCCCCTGCCCCGCAGGAATTGCAAAACCTGCACCCACACCTCCTCCTCATCTCCATCCAAGGCCCTAAAGGAGTCTTCCACATCCATCAAAGTTTTACATCCACTAATATCATTTATTATGCCCATTGCTCCCGATGCATTCTCCTGTACATTGGGGAGACTGGACGCCTCCTAGCAGAGCGCTTTAGGGAACATCTCTGGGACACCCGCACCAATCAACCACACCGCTCTGTGGCCCAACATTTCAACTCCCCCTCCCACTCTGCCGAGGACATGGAGGTCCTGGGCCTCCTTCACCGCCGCTCCCTCACCACCAGACGCCTGGAGGAAGAATGCCTCATCTTCCACCTCGGAACACTTCAACCCCAGGGCATCAATGTGGACTTCAACAGTTTCCTCATTTCCCCTTCCCCCGCCTCACCTCAGTTCCAAGCTTCCAGCTCAGCACTGTCCCCATGACAGTCTATCGCCTTTTCCACCTATCCACTCCCCCCTCCCCCCGACCTATCACCTTCATCCTCTTCCCAGCTCACCTATTGTACTCTATGCTACTTTCTCCCCACCCCCACCCTCCTCTAGCTTATCTCTCCACCCTTCAGGCTCTCTGCCTTTATTCCTGATGAAGGGTGTTTGCCCAAAACGTCGATTTTACTGTTCATTGGATGCTGCCTGAACTGCTGTGCTCTTCCAGCACCACTCATCCAGAATGTGAAAGAGTCACCTTAGTGTGGCTTTTATACTGATTTGTATTGATGATTATTGAGTGCCTATTGTGTTCGAGGGAGGTTGTATGGCTGTTATTAGATCTCATTAGACTAGGAATCCAAAATCACATCTGGGAGCATGGGTTCAAATCCAACCACAGCAAATGGAGCAGTTAGACCTCAATAAAAAAAAAATTCTGGAGTTAAAAGTTAATTTAATGGTAACCATATAATCATTGTCAATTGCAATTTTTGAGGAGAGTTATAACTCAGGTTGAGGTTCAGATTGTAAGT
Organism: Hemiscyllium ocellatum; assembly: GCF_020745735.1. Taxonomy (NCBI): domain Eukaryota; kingdom Metazoa; phylum Chordata; class Chondrichthyes; order Orectolobiformes; family Hemiscylliidae; genus Hemiscyllium; species Hemiscyllium ocellatum. The sequence continues at coordinate 136,707,376 of NC_083404.1, forward strand.
TTGCTCACTGAGCTGGTAGGTTTGTTCTCAGATGTTTCATCACCATGCTAGGTACCATCATCAGTGAGCCTCCAACAAAGTGCTGATATTCTGTTCCATGTTCTATTTATGTGTCTTTGGTCTGTTACGGTGGGTGATATCATTTCCGGTTCTTTTTCTCAGAGGTTGGTAAATGGGGTCTAACTCGATGTATTTATTGATGGAATTCTGGTTTGAATGCCAGGCCTCTAGGAATTCCCGTGCGTGTCTCTGTTTAGCCTGTCCCAGGATGGATGTGTTGTCCCAGTCGAAGTGATGCCCTTCTTCGTCTGTATGTAAGAATACTAGTGAGAGAGAGGGTCATGTCTATTGGTGGCTAGTTGGTGTTCATGTATCCTGGTGGCTAGTTTCCTGCCTGTCTGTCTGATGTAGTGTTTGTTGCAGGGTATTTTGTAAATGACATCTGTTTTGCTGGACTCTAGACCCACAGCGATGTGATTGACACTTAACAGCCCTCTGGGCACTTAGGAATGGGGAATAAGTGCTATTGATAACTACATTCAACAAACATATTTCTGTTTTAAAAGTGCAACACCTTGATTAGCACATGATTAAGTTTTCATAAATGAATGAGAACAGAACATTGCTATTGATTTGTTTAATGTTGCTTTCATCAGGACCAATGCAAGAATGCCAAATTTCAAAGAGAACAATAACTCACCCAGCATGACGCAAAGGTGGTGATTGATAAACAAAGTTAAAAATCACACAATGCCAGGTTATAGTCCAACAGGTTTAACTGGAAGCACTAGCTTTCGGAGTGACGCTTCTTTATCCACCTGATGAAGGAGCGTCGCTCCGAAAGCTAGTGTGCTTCCAATTAAACCTGTTGGACTATAACCTGGTGTTTTGTGATTTTTAACTTGTACACCCCAGTCCAACACCGGCATCTCCAAATATTGGTTAACAAGTCAGCTTTGATTGGTTGAGACACTGTCAAGGAAATGTACCGTAGTTCTATTAATTTTGTTAATAATAAATTTTGTGTTTGAGGCTAAGAACACAACACTACCTGGCCTAATATTTTAGACTCTGCAGTGTTTGATATTCCTAACACATTTACCAGAAGGTTTTACCTTAGAGCAAGTGCTTGATATTATGTGGATAATTTTCCAGTGCTTTATCTTTAATGACTGCTATTTTCTTACAGGAGACTCATGAGAACCTTATGTTTTTGCCACTGTAATAACATGGTCACAATCTAATGAAAACATTATATCATGGGTGAAAAATTATGTTTCTTAGCTCAAGATATTAACGCAGTCAATTTAGAAGAAACTGTTTAGAACATCAGTGTGTCTGACAGGGTTAAAAAGGAAATGCAGGTACCAGTGAAAATTGCTTTTAAAGGAGTGTAGGAAACGTAGCTTTTCTTTTTCTACTATTTGGTTTGAGGGTTGATAGATTCTTCAAAATGCTTTTAAAAGCATCACCACTGATACCTGTATCACCTAGTGTTTTGGCTACAAGTGTTGAATTCTCTCCCTAAACCTTTCCACCTTTACACCAAACTCTGGCCAAGGTTTTAATCGTCTGGCCAAATAGCATGATCTGTGGATGTGAAATTGCTCGCTGAGCTGGAATGTTTGGTGACAAAATGTCTAAAAACATACTAGGTAATATCATCAGTGAGCCTCCGGTGAAGCACTGGTGTTAGTGACCCGCTTTCTATTTATGTGTTTAGGTTTCCTTGGGCTGGTGATGTCATTTCCTGTGGTGATGTCATTTCGTATTCTTTTTCTCAGAGGGTGGTAAATAGGGTCTTCATCAATGCGTTTATTGATAGAGTTCCAGTTGGAATACTTGGCATTACATTGGACGAACAGGCAGAAAACTAGCAACCAGATACATGAACATCAACTAGCCACAAAAAGACATGGCCCACTCTCACTATTATCCTTATATACGGATGAAGAACTGAAAAATGTATTGCTGGAAAAGCACAGCAGGTCAGGCAGCATCTTCAGGAATGCCCAAAACGTCGAATCTCCTGCTCCTTTGATGCTGCCTGACCTGCTGTGCTTTTCCAGCAACACATTTTTCAGCTCTGATCTCCAGCTTCTGCAGTCCTCACTTTCTCCTATATGGATGAAGAAGGTCACCACTTCGAATGGGACCACACACCCATCCTAGGGCAAGCCAAACAGAGACACGCACAGGAATCTTAGAAGCATAGCATTCCAACTGGAACTCTATTGACAAGCTCATTGACTTGGACCCCATTTACCGTCCTCTAAGAAAAAAAAAGGAAATGACATCGCCCCAGGAAGTGATGTCATCACATGAAATGACCTCACTAACCCAAGGAAACCTAAACACATAAATAGAAAGTGGGTCACTAACCAGTGTTTCACCAGAGGCTCACTGATGTTGTTACCTAGTATGGTGACGAAACGTCTGAAAATGAACCTTCCAGCTAAATGAGCAATCTTACATCCAGAACCTCAACCTGAGCTTCAAATCTTCTCAACTCTCACTAGCACTATCTATGGCTTGGTGTGAAATTTTTGTATGAAGCATTTTGAAATGTTTTATTGCATTAAAGGTGCTGTACAAATACAGTTTTTTTCATGAGACATGGGCATAGTTGGCTAACTCCACGTGCCTTTGAATTGAGTGACTTACTAAGGCCATTAACTAAGAGTCAACCACATTGCTGTGGATCTGGAGTCATATGTAGGCCAGACCAAGTGAGGACAAAGAAAAACAGCAGATGCTGGAATCCTAAAGAAACAAGCAGGACATTGGAAGGACACAGCAAACCAGGCAGCATCAGGAGGTGGAGAGGTCAACATTTCGGGTGTAACCCTTCTTCAGGACTGGGGATGGGCGTGGGGGGAGCTGCAGATAAAGGGGCTGTGGGGGAGGGGCAGGGTGATGAAGTGGGGATAGGTGGAGACAGGCAGCGGGTATGACCCGGTTGGTCAATGGGGGGAATGAATCTTGCTGGTGGCAGGGAGCAGTGGAAGGGAGGGGGAGGGGCTGGGCAGAGGGTTGGATGATGGGAAGGGAGGTTATTTGAAACTGGAGAACTCGATGCTGAGTCCTCCAGGCTGTGGAAGATGAAGTGTTGTTTCTCCAATTTGCAGTGTGGTACTTTGTGGCAATGGAGGAGGCCAAGGATGGTCATGTTAGAAAGGGAGTGGTTGGAGGAATTGAAGTGGGTGGTGACTGGGAGGTCTGATTGGCCCCTGAGGACTCTGCTGTGATGTTCAGTGAACCGTTCCTGAAGTTTACGTTCAGTCTTCCCGAAGTAGAGAAGACCACACCGGGAGCACCTGGTGGAGTAAACTAGGTTGGAGGAGGGGCAGATGAACGGAAGATTTCCCTCCCTATGGAACATTAGTGAACCAGACAGCTTGTTATAACAATCACAGATAGAATCACTATGCTTCAATTCTAGACTTATGAATTAAATTTAAGCTCAATAATCCACTGAGCTGTGTCACCAGGCTTAAGCCAATGGAACTGTAATGCAGTGACAAGATTAGAGTGGTGCTGGAAAAGCACAGCAGGTCAGGCAGCATCTGAGGAGCAGGAAAATCGATGTTTCGAGCAAAAGCTCTTCATCATCCAGCATCTGCAGTACTCATTTGGAGCAACACGGTGGCTAGGTGGTTAGCACTGCTGTCTCACAGCGCCAGGGACCCGAGTTTGAATACAGCCTTTGGGTGACTATCTGTGTCGAGTTCGTATGATCTCCCCGTGTCTGCGTGGGTTTCCTCCGGGTGCTCTGGTTTCCTCCCACAGTCCAGGTGAATTGGCCATGCTAAATTGCCTATAGTGTTAGGCATATTAGTCAGACAGTAATGGGTCTGGGTGCGCTACTCTTCGGAGGGTCGGTGTGGACTTGTTGGGCCATAGGGCCTGTTTCCACACTGTTGGAAATCTAATCTAATCACTTTCACCTACTAATGCAGTGAGGAGACCACCGTGCCATTGCCACTATACCTGGTCAACATTTTAAATTACAAATTTCAAAAGTTATTCGAAGCCAGTGTATGGAGTGACACCACAGACCATCCATGGTGTCATTAACAGTCCTGGCACCAACCTTCCTATAGAAAGTCTTTCGAAAGTTCCGAATGAATTTGCTTCCACTCTCCTTTAAGACAGCACAATCCAGCAACAGACAGCAACACATTGCAGCCAGAGTACGTTCTCCTCATCTCCCGCGCCTCTGTGTTTCTTTTGTCAATTATCGTAAATTTGTGCCCTCAAGTTACCCATCCTTCTGGCAGTGGAAATAGATTCTTCTTATTGATTTAACAAAGGGAAAATCCACAAAATCATTCAGAGTCTTGGCCGAAGCGAAAATTAAGTTGTCTCTTCAGCTGTTAATGAATTCAATTCTCGCTTTCCTTAGTTCAAGCCCTGTTAATGTCAATATAGTGCTATTAGCTAAAATCTATACTGTTGTATGTCATCAGCTTGGTTAGTTTGCAATTAACAGTTGCTATCAAAGTAAACATTTATAAGCAATGTGCAATGACATGCTCCAAAAGATTTTGTAACAGAAGTTGAATTGGAATATGAACCACATCGATCCTTTTGTTTCACATTTCATGTAACCATTTGAAATCTCTCCACAGCGATGGGAATCTCACTGATTGTAAGAAGTCTTTGATTAATAGGAATGAAGTCAGTTGGATCGAGAGAGTGCGATTTGATTTTCTCCTGTCATGTTTGCCAACAATTCTGACTGACCTCTGCGATCGTGACACAGGGAGGAAAATTCCAACAACAAATGATAGGGGAAGGTGACTTAAATAAGGTGGGGCAGTGGGAAAGATCTGCTGTCTGAGGAAGGCTTGTGGCCAGCCCTGCACTGGTGGCTCAGTGGTTAGCACTGCTGCCTCTCAGCACCAGGGTCCCAGGTTCAATCCCAGCATCGGGTGACTGTCTGTGTGGAGTTTGCACGTTCTCCCTGTGTCTGCATGGGTTTCCTCCGGGTGCTCCGGTTTCCTCCCACAGTCCAAAGATGTGCAGGTCAGGTGAATTGGCCATGCTAAATTGCCCATACTGTCATGGATGTATATGTTAGGTGCATTAGTCAAGGGAAATGCAGAGTAATGTAAGGTAGGGTAAAAAATGAGGGCTGGAGATCGCAGTTGAAAATGTGTTGCTGGTTAAAGCACAGCAGGTTAGGCAGCATCCAAGGAATAGGAAATTCAACGTTTCGGGCATAAGCCCTTCCCGAAACGTCGAATTTCCTATTCCTTGGATGCTGCCTAACCTGCTGTGCTTTAACCAGCAACACATTTTCAACTAATGTAAGGTAGGGAATGGGTCTGGGTGGGTTACTCTTCAGGAGAGTCATTGTGGACTTGTTGGGCCAAATGACCTGTTTGCCCATTGTAGGGATTCTATGAAATTAATATGGCTGCCTTCTAAGCAAGTCATCACTTGAGGAAACCATCCTGGGTGTGACCCAGCATAGCACAGAAATGGCTCCACTCATCAACGTCAATGTTTGTGATTCCCACCTCATGCCACCTTCTAATCCCTTCTCCCAGATATGCCTACATCTACCACCCCTTGTCTCAACAAGCTTCATGACCTAATCACTTACCGTGCGACGAGATTTATCTTTTATTCTTTCAACTAATTGGGCATCACCAGCTAGGCCCACATTATTCGCCCTTCCCTAATTGCCCAGAGGGTAGTTAAGAAATGGCCACATTGCTGTGGGTCTGGTGTCAAATGTAGGCCAGACCAGGTAGGGATGGCAGATTTCCTTCCCTAAAGGACATTGCTGAACCAGAAGGGTTTTTACGGCAATGGTCACTGAAATAGCTCCACAGAGGCCGGTATCTGGTCACCAAGTCCTCTGTTATTCACACATGGAGAGTCCTTGACACTGATCCAGTTCCTTCAGAGCCAGCTCTCAGAGTGAACAGAGTGTCTGACACTTCTATTCATTTTTTTCTTCTTTTTGCTTTTTTTTTTCCCCCAGCACCCATGTTGTGTGTGTGCAGGTGGGAGACACAGTGAGAGACACAAGGTGTATGAATCTTTATTCAATTTCCACCACCAGGAAGATAGGAAACACCCGAGTGGCCAGTGACAAGCAGTGCGCTTCACATCAAAGGGCAATGCTGTGTGATCAAACAGTGAAGGGGAGTTTACTCCTGTTTATTTTTACAAGGTGTACGAACCTTTATTCAATGTCACTTCTTTTTTTTTAGTGAGCAGGATGGCTGACGCTCCTGTTTATTTTATTTTTTCCCCCACATTACTGCCTAACTGCGGTAGTGCTTATTTTCCGCTGCACGCATGTTGTGTGTGTGCAGGTGGGAGACACAGTGAGAGACACAAAGTGCATGAATCTTTATTCAATTTCCACCACCAGGAAGATAGGAAAACACCCGAGTGGCCAGTGACAAGCAGTGCCCTTCACATCAAAGGGCAATGCTGTGTGATCAAACAGTGAAGGGGAGGGCAGGGACTAAATCAAAATAGAGTTGGAGGGGGAAATGATGCACCCCACTCCCTGCGGCGCCCACCTCTCCCTGAACAGCTCCAGGGTGTTGGTGGACAACGCGTGCTCGTTCTCCAAGGACACCCGGGCCCTAACGTAACCGCGGAACCCTCCACGGCCCGCTGCCTGGACCTGTTTATAGCCAGTTTGGCCAGGCCCAGGAGCAGACCCACAAGGAGGTTTTCAGACCTACTCCTGTTTATATGTCAGCCAGGGCTCCCTGATTGGATTGTTAACTTGGTCCAATCAGGGAACTCAGATTCTATGAGGTCCATCTGGCTGACCCCATTACACTCACTGCAGTCACTATTACCCTTTTAATTCTGGGTTTTAATCGAATTCGAATTTCACCATCTGCCATGGTGGGATTTGATCTCAGTCCCTCAAACATTAGCCTGGGGTTTTGGATCACTAGCCCCAGAAATAAGGACATAAAAAATAGGAACAGTATAGGCCATTCATCTCCTCAAGCCTGCTGTGCCATTTAATAGGGTCATAGTTCTGACAGGGAGAAAGTGTGGACTGCAGATGTTAGAGATCAGAGTCGAGAGTGTGTTGCTACAAAAGCACGGCAGGTCAGGCAGCATCCGAGGAGCAGGAAAATCAACATTTCAGGCAAGAGCCCTTCATCAGGAATGAGGCCTGTGGGCTGGGGGCTGAGAATAAATGGGAGGGGGATTGGGCTGGGGGGAAGGTAGCTGGGAATGCTATAGGTAAATGAAGGTGGGGGAGAAGGTGATAGATCGGAGAGGAGGGTGGAGCGGATAGATGGGAAAGACAATGGACAGGTAAAGAGAGTAATGCCGAGTTGGAGGCTTGGGACTGGGATGGTGGGGGGGGGAGAGAGGGGAGGGGAAATGAGGAAACTGGTGAAGTCCACATTAATCCCGTGGGGCTGCTGGGTCCCGAGGCGCCACCCTCCTGACCTGTCCATCACCTTTCACATCTATCTGCTCCACCCTCCTCTCCGACATAACACCTTGTCCCCCATCTTCATCTACCTATTGCATTCCCAGCTACTTTCCCCCCCAGCAACATCCCCGCGTCCCCATTTATCTCTCAGCCCCCACCCACAAGCCTCATTCCTGATGAAAGGCTTATGCCTGAAACGTTGATTCGATTCCCAAGTTCCTCGGATGCTGCCTGACCTGATGTGCTTTTCCAGCATTACACTCTTGACTCATAGATCTGATAGCCCCCACATCCATCCTCCAGCCCTTTCACTGTAAGTACCACTCCACTCCCACCTCCTCTGTCTTGGTGATTGGTTGGTATTTATGGTTTCAGGCTAGTTTTGGAGTTTTGCAAAAGCGCTCTCAAGGGGTGCCTTATTGAAATCTTTCAGAATATTATTTTCTAGAGAGGCAAGCCACACCCTGTCTGGCCTTTACTAATCTGGGATTATCTTGACTGTACCTTCTCTTTGAATTTAGATAAAATCTTGAGAACAGGAAGAATGTCGGGTCAAGGGGATAGTTAATGAACAATTTAGAAAACTCTGAAGCATTATGACTAATGGGTTTAACTGGACAAAAGTGACCATTGGGACGTGGTGGAGTGGTCATGTCTGGACTAGAAGGAACACATTTGAGACCCCCTGCCTCAGAGGTGGATCCTAACATAAATCAAAATACTCAGGTGCTGGAAATAGAGGCATTGACTCATATAGTGCATCAACAGACCCTTCGGTCCAACTAGTCCATACTGACCATAATCCCAAACTAAACAAGCCCCACCTGCCTCCCACTTGGCCCATATCCCTCCAAACATTTCCTATTCATGTACATATGCAAATGTCTTCCAAACATTGTAACAGTACCTGCATCCACCACTCTCTGGGGAAATCCATTCCACACACTAACCACTCCCTGTGTAATAATATTGCCCCTCCATTTCTGTTTAAAATCTTTCTCCTCCCATGTTAAAATTATGCCCCCTAATCTATACCCCTCATGCATTTATAAACCTCGAAAATGTTACCCCTCAACCTTCCATGTTCTAGTGCAGAAGTCACAGTGGGCAGCATGGTGGCTGACAGTGCTAAAAATCTGGTTCGATTCCACCCTCGGGCGACTGTCTGTGTGAAGTTTGCACATTCTCCCCGTGTCTGCATGGGTTTCCTCCGGGTGCTCTGGTTTCCTCTCACAATCCAAAGATTTGTAGGTCAGGGTGGGTTAGCCATGGAGAATGCAGGGTTAGAGGGACAGAGTAGGGGGTTGGGTCTGGTTGGGATGTTTTTCAGAGGGTCAGTGTGGACTTGATGGGCCACATGGCCTGTTTCCATACAGTAGGGATTATATGACATGGAATCCAGCTTCTCCTTGTGACTCAAACCCTCCATTCCCAACAACATCTCTCTTCCAAATTCTCCAGCTTTTAACAACATCCTTCCTATAAATCTGAAAAGAAAATGCTGGAGGAAACGTAATATCTGCGGAGAGCAAAACCGAGTTAATGTTTCGTGTCCAGCATGAATCCTTTTAGATATTATAACATGACGGGAGAGATTGATTTTTTTGAAAGAAATGTTGGCCCCTTGATTTATTAGTCTTTCCATTGTCTCCAAATCCAAGAGGAGAGAATATAATAAAGCCATGATATATTGTTAAAGTTGCCAATAAATGGCATCAAAGGCTTTAACAAACATACTCTACCTCAACACTACAGAGAAATCTTGAAATTAAGAGTCTGTGTCTGAAACTTTATCAGTGTCTGGTCTGTACAGCAGTAAAAACATTCAACACTGGTGATGGACCTTCAAATACAAAACTTTAATGGAAACAAGGTCAGTTAAGTAACAGTAAATTTACTTAATCATTTTTTTTTATATACTGCTGTCTCACATCAAATGAAAGCCCCCATGTTGAGAATTCCTAATTTGGTTTTCAAGTATTACTGGGTGGAGATGGTGCTGTACACTGATGACTGTATATTGTTTAGCACCATTCACAACTCCTCAGATTCTGAAGTGTCCAGTTATAGCAAGATCCGGACAATATCTGGGCTTGAGCTGACAAGTGGCTAGTAACATCCGCATCACACAGTGTCAGGCAATCTCCAACAAGAGAAAACGTACATAGCTCCCTTTGACGGTCAAAATATAAACTGCAAGGACTGCAGATTCTGTAAATCAGAAACAAACACGGAAGTTGCTGGAAAAGCTCAGCAGGTCTGGCAGCATCTGTGAAGAGAAATCAGAGTTAATGTTTCGGGTCTCATGACCAGACTCGAAATATTAACTCTGATTTTTCTTCACAGATGGTGCCAGTTTTTCCAGCAACTTCTGTTTTTCTTCTTTCGACTGTCAATGGCATTGCCATTGCTGAATCCCTCACTATCCACCTTGAGTTATTCGAGGAGAAAGTGAGGACTGCAGATGCTGGAGATCAGAGCTGAAAATGTATTGCTGGAAACGCACAGCAGGTCAGGCAGCATCCAAGGAGCAGGAGAATCGACGTTTCGGGCATGAGCCCTTCTTCAGGAGTTGTAGGAGTTATTGTTAACCAGAGGCTGAACTGGAACCGCCATATAAACACAGTGGCTCCAAAGGCAGGTCAGAGGGTAGGAATCCTGCAGTGAGTAACTCGCCTCCTGACTCTCTGTCCAGAAGGATCCGGTCCAGTGTCCACAAGGCACAAGCCAGGAGTGTGATAGAATATTCCCAACCTGTCTGGATGAGTGTAGCTTCTAAGACCAGTGACACTATCAAGACAATGTACACAATGGCACCACAATCATTCCTTCAACATTTATGCATAGCAGCAGCACCATTCACAATAACTCACCAAGAGCACCTTCCAAACCCACAATTCTTACTGCCTGGAAGGGAAAGGGAGCAGATGCATCACACTTGGAAGTTCCCACCCAAGCCACTCACTGTGCTAACTTTCTTTCATTGTCGCTGGGTCAAATCCCTGGACCACTCTTCCCCTACACTACTCTGGATGCTTTGCTTCAGACGTACTGTCACAATTCATGAAAGCAGCTCACCACCACCATTCTTCAGGGCAATTAGGGATGGGCAAGAAATACTGGCTCAGCCAGTGATGCCACATCCCGTGAATGAATGAAAGGGATCAGGGAGTTCTCTGATGGATATAATTTAGCACTCAGAAGCTAACAAGGAATCTAACACAGAGCTGTGCAAATGTGATATTTATATTAAAGATCTTTTTTCAAGACGTTACTGTTTGTGATTCTCTAATTTTAATGAATGATGGAGTATAAAGACATTTCAATCCATCGTGCCAATACTTGCAATTTAAAAGCCTTTCTTACTAGTTCCAATTTGCCCAAAGGCCCTGCAATTTTCCACCTTTCAAACAAACCTTCTTTAACATTTTGTAATTGTAATTTCACAAAATAATTCCAATCAACATGAAAAAATATTCACAGTGGTCACCTCAAGATTGGCTTAAATCATAAATGACACATTTTTAATAAGAATGTTATTATTCTTATTAAATAACATTTTTATGGCTGCACTTTGCAATTGTGTGACTTAATTCAAAATTTCAACAACATATATTTGGGGAATTCAATTTATAGGATCAAGCTTTGAACATATTAATAATTGTTGCTGGAAAATTTCAGTTCAGATTAATGTAAAGGCCATTGATCATTGATAGGATTGCATGGAGTCTTAGAGTCAGAGAGATGTACAGCGCAGTAACAGATCCTTTGGTCCAACTTGTCCATGCCAAACAGATATCTTGAGCTAATCTGGTCCCATTTGCCAGCACCCAGCCCATATCCCTCCCAACCCTTCCTATTCACATGCCCATTCAGATGCCTTCTAAATGTTGCAATTGTACCAGCATCCACCACTTCCTCTGGCATCTCATTCCATACACAAACCACCCTCTGTGTGAAAAAGTTGCCCCTTAGGTCCCTTAAAAATCTTTCCCGTCTCACCTTTTCCCCCAGGGAAAAGACCTTGGTTATTCACCCTATTCTGTGCCCCTCATGATTTTATAAACTTTTGTAAGGTAATTCCTTAGCCTCTGACACCTCAGGGAAACTCATTTCAGCCTATTCAGCCTCTGCCCATAGTTCAAACGCTCCAACCCTGGCAACATCCTTGCAACTCTTTTCTGAACCTTTCAAGTTTCGCAACATCCTTCCGATAGGAGGGAGACTAGACTTTAATGCATTTTCCAAAAGTGGCCTCACCAATGTCTCATATCGCGACAACAGTGAGAATCAAATGTTTCCACACATCCAGCATTCTTGATTAATGAACCTATCCATCCAGTATTTAATCTAAATAATCGAATCATCTAATATTCTTGTTTCCACTCATTGTTGGACAAACCTAAACGTGGATTGAGGTATGTGGTCAGAAAAAATAAACAGAAATAAATTATCCCTAACATAATTCGAAATGTTTCAGCTTCTGTGAACAAAAGAAAAGATTTGAATTTACGTAGCAGTTTTCAGGGTCATTGGATGTCTCAGCTAATTAAGTAGTTTGATGTGTAGTCAGAAAAGAAGGCCAGTTTAACTGGTTAAAGGTACTGCAAAATATAATTAATGGCAAACATGTGCAGTAGTCTGTAGCTACACAGTCACAATCGATTGCAACATCGGTGAATATTTTACTTGATGAATGAATATTTTGCTCAAGGGCAGGTTCACTGTTCTCAGAGAAAGTGGAGGAGGAAATTAGTTGCTTTAACGCTTGCAGGGTCTCCCAAAGAGCGTCACGATCAATGAATCTTATGCAGTGTTGGAATTGAAGAAGACACATCCTACCATACCAATCTGCACAGATCAACCTCCCTTAAATGTGGGAATGACCTTAAAATCAGTAATTGCTGGAGAAACTCAGCAGATCTGTCACCTGTGGTGAGAGAAATGTAATGTATTGAGTGCCATGTGACTCTCAGTGTTTGTGATTTCGAATGAAGGATAAATATTGGTCAGAACAGCTCTGCCCTTTTTATGAAACAGAATTAGATTATAGAATCTCTTCAGTATGGGATCATCAGCCCCCAAGGGACTGTCCAATGGGAATCCCAGTCAGGTTCCTGGAGCTGTGGGCAGCAGTGCGAACAACTGAGCCACTGTCACAGGTTCATTCTCAACACTCTGACAGAGCAAACTGTTTCTGGTTAACACTTCACAACATAGTGACGAGAACAGAGAAAATAATATTTGGACATTAAAAAAATTTAATGCATTCATGGGACGAGAGCATCACTGACTTGGCCAGCATTTGTTGCCTGTCGCTAATTGCCTCCCCAGGCCATTTGAGGCAAACATTCAGAGTTAACCACATTTCTGTGGGTCTGGATCCACATATGGGTCAGACCAGGAAAGGACAGCAGATTCCCCTCCCCAAAGGACATTAATGACCCAGGTGGTCTTTTACAAGAATGGACAATAGTTATTTCAACTACTTTCACTTCAAGATTTATTAATCGATTTGCGTTGGATTTAAACCAATGTTTCCAGAGAATTAGAACACAGGTAAAGTACTGCAGATTCTGGAAATTTGAAAAGCGAACAAAAATTGCTGGAGAAATAGAGTCATAGAGATGTACAGCAAGGAAACAGACCCTTCGGTCCAACCCGTCCATGCCGACCAGATATCCCAACCCAATCTAGTCCCACCTGCCAGCACCCGGCCCATATCCCTCCAAACCCTTCCTATTCGTTTACCCATCCAAATGCCTCTTGAATGTTGCAATTGTACTAGCCTCCACCACTTCCTCTGGCAGCTCATTCCATACACGTACCACCCTCTGCGTGAAAAAGTTGCCCCTTAGGTCTCTTTTATATCTTTCCCCTCTCACCCTAAACCTATGCCCTCTAGTTCTGGACTCCCCAACCCAGGGAAAAGACTCTGCCTATTTATCCTATCCATGCCCCTCATAACCCTCTATAAGGTCACCCCTCAGCCTCCAACGCTCCAGGGAAAACAACCCCAGCCTGTTCAGCCTCTCCCTATAGCTCAGATCCTCCAACCCTGGCAACATTCTTGTAATCTTTTCTGAACCCTTTCAAGTTTCACAACATCTTTCTGATAGGAAGGAGACCAGAATTGCAAGCAATATTCCAACAGTGGCCTAACCAATGCCCTGTACAGCCACAACATGACCTCCCAACTCCTGTACTCAATACTCTGACCAATAAAGGAAAGCATGCGAAACGCCGCCTTCACTATCCTATCTACCTGTGACTCCACTTACAAGGAGCTACGAACTTGCACTCCAAGGTCTCTTTGTTCAGCAACACTCCCGAGGACCTTACCATTAAATGTATAAGCTCTGCTAAGATTTGCTTTCCCAAAAATGCAGCATCTCACATTTATCTGAATTAAACTCCATCTACCACTTCTCAGCCCATTGGCCCATCTGGTCAAGATCCTGTTGTAATCTGAGGTAACCCTCTTCGCTGGCCACTACACCTCCAATTTTGGTGTCATCTGCAAACTTACTAACTGTCCCTCTTATGCTCGCATCCAAATCATTTATGTAAATGACAAAAAGTAGAGGACCCAGCACTGATCCTTGTGGCACTCCACTGGTCATAGGCCTCCAGTCTGAAAAACAACCCTCCTCCACCACCCTCTGTCTTCTACCTTTGAGCCAGTTCTGTATCCAAATGGCTAGTTCTCCCTGTATTCCATGAGATCTAACCTTACTAATCAGTCTCCCATGGGGAACCTTGTCGAATGCCTTATTGAAGTCCATATAGATCACATCTACTGCTCTGCCCTCATCAATCTTCTTTGTTACTTCATCAAAAAATTCAATCAATTTTGTGAGACATGATTCCCCACGTACAAAGCCATGTTGACTATCCCGAATCAGTCCTTGCCGTTCCAAATACATGTACATCCTATCCCTCAGGATTCCCTCCAACAACTTGCCCACCACCGAGGTCAGGCTCACTGGTCTATAGTTCCCTGGCTTGTCCTTACCGCCCTTCTTAAACAGTGGCACCACATTTGCCAATCTCCAGTCTTCCGGCACCTCACCTGTGACTATCGATGATACAAATATCTCAACAAGAGGCCCAGCAATCACGTCTCTAGTTTCCCACAGAGTTCTCGGGTACACCTGATCAGGTCCTGGGGATTTATCCACCTTTAACCTTTTCAAGACATCCAGCACTTCCTCCTCTGTAATCTGGACATTTTGCAAGATGTCACCATCTATTTCCCTACAGTCTATATCTTCCATATCCTTTTCCACATTAAATACTGATGCAAAATATTCATTTAGTATCGCCTCCATTTTCTGTGGCTCCACACAAAGGCCGCCTTGCTGATCTTTGAGGGGCCCTATTCTCTCCTTAGTTACTCTTTCGTCCTTAATATATTTGTAAACCTCCTTTGGATTCTTCTTAATTCTTTTTGCCAAAGCTATCTCATGACCCCTTTTTGCCCTCCTGATTTCTCTCTTAAGTATACTCCTACTTTCTTTATATTCTGAGGATTCACTCGATCTATCCTGTCTGTACCTGACATATGCTTCCTTCTTTTTCTTAACCAAATCCTCAATTTCTTTAGTCATCCAGCATTCCCTATAGTTACCAGCCTTCCCTTTCACCCTGACAGGAATATACTTTCTCTGGATTCTTGTTATCTCACTTCTTAAGGCTTCCAATTTTCCAGCCGTCCCTTTACCTGCGAACATCTGCCCCCAATCAGCTTTTGAAACTTCTTGCCTAATACCGTCAGAATTGGCCTTTCTCCAATTTAGAACTTCAACTTTTAGATCTGGTCTATCCTTTTCCATCACTATTTTAAAACAAATAGAATTATAGTCACTGGCCCCAAAGTGCTCCCCCACTGACACCTCAGTCACCTGCCCTGCCTTATTTCCCAAGAGTAGGTCAAGTTTTGCACCTTCTCTAGTAGGTACCTCCATGTTTCCGTAATTGTTATGATATCCCAGTCCCATGTTCCTAACCATGCCCTGAGTTCATCGTCCTTCCCTGTTAGGCCCCTTGCATTGAAATAAATGCAGTTTAATTTATTAGTCCTACCTTGTCCCTGCCTGCCCTGACTGTTTGACTCACTTCTGTTCTCAGCTGTACCCGTCTCAGATCGATCTCCTTCCTCACTATCTCCCTGGGTCCCACCCCCCACCTTACTAGTTTAAATCCTCCCAAGCAGTTCTAGCAAATTTCCCTGCCAGTATATGAGTCCCCTTCCAATTTAGGTGCAATCCGTCCTTCTTGTACAGGTCACTTCTACCCCAAAAGAGATTCCAATGATCCAAAAATGTGAATCCTTCTCCCATACACCAGCTCCTCAGTGCGCTCTCTCCCTCCCTCTCTCTCTCTCTCTCCTGCACTGTCCTCACCATGTGCTTCCTTTGTCTGCTCTTCTCCCTTTTAAAACTACTGTTGTTTTGACTTTTTTTTCCCAAAGTTCCAAAACAATGCAACAGCATATCAAACAGTAATTGCTGCTCCTGGGATTCGAGAAAATCACGTCCAACACCTAAAATACCCCCCAAAAAAGGAGCGGCCTGTTACAGCCAGAAATGTTTCCTGTCCTCCATCTTGGATTACCCAGAATCCTCTGGCAGCATTTATAGGGAGAGTCAGAGTTAATGTTTCGAATCCAATCTGACTCTTCTGTAGGGCATTTCTGATTTCCAGCACACTATTTTGCATTCGTTATCCTGGACTATTAGTCTGGTTTATTGGATTACTGATCAAAGTACATTACCACTTAGAAACATATGGAAGCACAGAAACTAGGAACTGAACGAGGACATTCAGCCCTTAGAGTCTTCTCTCCTATTCAATTGTATCTTGGCTGATCATCCAACTCAGTCTCTTATTCCCATATTCTCCCAATTTAACCCTAAGTACTATAACTAAGTTTTGGCCTGAACTGCTTCGTATGGCAGAGAATTCTACAGGTTCCCCACCGACATTTCTCCTCATCTCAGTCCGAAATGGCCCACTCCATATCCTCAGACTGTGACCCCCTGGCTCTGGACTCCCTCTGGTCACTGGGAACACCCTTCCTGCATTTCCCTGGCCTAGTCCTGTTAGAATTTCGTAGGTTTCCCTCATTCCTCTCAGCTTTTATGCTGGCAATTCATCCTGATGCCACGTGCTTAAGTATAGATCGCAATGAATGGTCAACCAGCTATAACGGTGAATAATGTCTCATCCCAACCCCAATGCCATGTCAATGGAGGGAATATCAGATCTGGCTTCTCACTCCCTCATTGGTATTCACTGAAGGCAAAGTTTAAGCTCAATCTTGCAAAGTTTTTCTGATTCTGATTGCTTTGAGAAAATAATTCAGAATTGGTCACATCATTGAGGATGGAAGCTTGAGTCAGCTTAATACTTATCTTCTGCAGTGCAGTATGAAAATATAATCCCCTGAAATAAACTGAAGCTAATTAAAAACACAACGAACCATGGCAAATAATGATGGAAAGTCTTTATAATTTATATATCCAATTAAAGTAAATCATTAATGTTAATTCAATATGAGCTAACTCGATGGAGAGTTCTGAGTTAGATATTTATGGATTCGATCCAAATGAAAGCAGACTCAATGGACTGGTAAAATCCCTCCCTTTATGAAATATCGATATCTTATCTGGTTGGAATTAGTCTCACTGCTATTTCATTGGATTATCTCAATGGAGGAACTAAATCACCACTTTCTAACCTCAAAAAACTTCCTGTTGGAAAGAGGTTGGAAACAAAAGCAGACACTCCAGAGAGGAATGGATCGTGGTAACACTGGTGATGGAATTGTACAATCATAGGAGCAGGAGGAGGGCAGTCAAAGAATCATACAGGGCAAAAGAGGTCCTTTGACCCATCAGCTCTGTATGGCCAAAAATATACTGCTACCTACACTAGTTCTGCTATCCTGCACTGGGCACATAGCCGAGTGATGACACCTTATGACACTAACTGCCTACTTTTTAAATGTTGTGAGGCTTCCTGCCTGATCTCCCCTCCAAGGCAGAGCGTTCCAGACCCCCACCACCCTCCTGCTGAAAAGATTTTGCCTCAACTTCCTTCTAAACCTTCTGCCTTTCACCTTAAAATTATCCCTCCTTGTTATTGATTTTTCAACAAAGGGGAACAGCTGCTGTCTATCCCCCCCGTCCATGCCCCTTATAATCTTAAAGCCAAATCAAATCCCCCCAAACTTTCTCAGCTCCAAAGAAAACAGCCCAAGATTATCCAGTCTCTCTCCATCGCTGAGATGCTCCATCCCAAGCAACATCCCATCCAGAGCAATCACACAGGAGTCTAGTTGTGGCCTCACCAAAGTCCTGTACATAACCTCCCTGCTCTTCTAATCCATGCCACAAAGGCAAGTGCCCTATGTGACCTATTAACCGTATTAACCTGCCCTGAAACCTTTAGGGATCTGTGGACAAGTACTCCAAGATCCCTCTGTTGTTCTGAGCTTCCTCATGCCCAGTCATTCACTGAGTACCTCCTTGTCTTCTTCCTTCTTCCAAAGTGCATCACCTCACAGTTATCAGGGTTAAACTCCATCTGCTACTGGTCTGCCCATCTAATCAAGTCTTGGGTCTGTCTACCGTTCAGTTCAATCACAGCTGACCTCGAGTTGACCTCCGTACGCCTACTTTGGTTCCATAGCATTTGATTGCTGGGACTCACTTCTCGCTGCATGAAGATTTGTTGCCTGACATGACGGCTGACTTTTATATTTATTTACATTCTTCAAATGTTGTCACTGGGCTGTCGTAGAACCCAAGAACTGTTGAGAAAAAGACACATTTTTTCCAAACACTGTGCCTTACACTCGCCGGGATGATCACAAGAATGGCGATGGGAAAGGAAAGTAATGGTTAAAATGTATGAGACGAGAATGCTGATTGGTTGTCAATTGATTGTTAGACTAGAATGCACCAATCAATGGAGGTGTGACAGTTCACTGCCAGAAAATGAGCTAAAGATTTGTGGTTGCTGGAAATGAGAAACAATTACAAACTCTGCTTTCCCCTCACAGATACTGCCAGGCCTGCTGAGTTGTTCTAGTAACTTTTGTTTTAGTTTGCTGCCAATCTTATATTGCTTGCCAGCATTCTTTGCAGTCTCAGGATTAATGGGTAACTGACGTCCAATCATAGAGCCAGATCCAATGTTGCACTCTGCGTTTTGAGTTTTGCAAATACGGGATTGGTTGGGTCCAGTCTGTCTTGTCAAGTGTCACTTCACGTCAGCGCTGGTGAAGAATCATCTCGACCTGAAATGTTAGCTTGCTCTCTCTCCATGGAAGCTGCCTGACCCGCTGTCATCTCCAGCATTTGTCGTTTTCAGTACAGATCCCAGCATCTGCAGTAATTAGCTCTTACATTCAGTATTGAGACATTGATGCAATATTAAGATCCATCAGCTGCACTTTTAACTGTGGAAATAATTTGACACTGTAAATTGGAGTTGCACACTGACCTCCCAACTCTGAGGTGTGATTGACGCTAGTTATTTTCCATCATGTTGCAAGACAGGGTGGTGTCTCACTAACACCATGGCAGAATGAAACATGACGACACAACCCCGGCACAGCTGACAAGTCCCAGCGTGGCACACCAAGAAACCAGACAGTAGTCGTCCACTCAATTCATGGAGAAGGAGTTAATCATTAATCTTTAATATATTTGCGAAACTCTGTTGGATTCAGCCTGAGGTAACAGCTCCAGATGAGGTGCTGTCCCACTGGTAACGTCACAGAACCATGGAATAATGTCACTCACTCGTAAAACCTGCAACATATTCTCCATCCTCCATGTCAAAATTAGAAAATAATACAGAATCCGATACATAGAATCCCTCCAGCGTGGGAGCAGGTCCATCGAGTCCACACTGACCCTCTGAAAAGCCCAATGAGACCCATTCTCCTGTCCTATCCCTGCAATCCCACATTTACCATGGGGTTACATGCACATTCCTGGACACTACGGTCAATCCACCCAATCTGCACATCTTTGGACTATGGGAGGAAATGGGAGCACCCAGAGGAAACCCACACAGACACGGGGCTGAGGGGTGACCTTATAGAGGTTTATAAAATCATGAGGGGCATGGATAGGACAAATAGACAAGTTCTTTTCCCTGGAGTGGGGGAGTCCAGAACTAGAGGGCATAGGTTTAGGGTGAGAGGGGAAAGATATAAAAGGGACCTAAGGGGTAACTTTTTCACGCAGAGGGTGGTGCATGTATGGAATGAGCTGCCAGAAGAAGTGGTGGAGGTTGGTACAATTACAACATTTAAAAGGCATCTGGATGGGTATATGAATAGGAAGGGGTTTAGAGGGATATGGGCCAAGCACTGACAAATGGGACCAGATTAATTTAGGATATCAGATCAGCGTGGATGAATTGGATCGAAGGGCCTGTTTCTGTGCTGGACGTCTCTAATACTCCATGGCTCTATGACCCACTGCCCCACCCGGATCATTCAAACCAAGTCTGTCTGTGAACTACAAAATCGAATCACAGAATAATTTCAAATAAGAACTGTTAATTATGGTGACTCAGTGGTTAGCACTGCTACCTCACAGCTCCAGGGACCTGGGTTCGATTCCACCTTGGGCAACTGACTGCGTCTCCCCGTATCTGCGTGGGTTTCCTCTGGGTGCTCCGGTTTCCTCCCACAGTCCAAAGCCGTGCATGTCAGGGTGGATTGACCATAGTTTCCAGGGATGTTCAGGCTAGGTGGATTAGCCATGGTAAATGGGGGGCTACAGGGATAGGGTGGGGGAATGGGTCTGAATGGGATGCTCTTCAGAGGTCAGTGTGGACTCAATGGGCTGAATGGTCTGAACCCACACTGGAGGGATATCTATGAATTTGATTCTGCATTATTTTCCCATTTTACCATGGAGGATATGGATTATGCCTCAGAGTTTACAGGTAAAACAGTCTGGCGATAATGAGATACCAGAAGGTGTATAGAATAAGGTACACAGTCAATTCATAATATCTTTGGCTGTTGGTATCTCAGGGGTTTGGTGAACTGAAAGGAAGGCTGTTCTAATGTGAACAATTTGTCATGGCAGATTGGAGCCCTCTCGCAGTCAGAATCATTCATGAACAGAGAGGCCCTTCGGCCCATCAAGTCTGCACTGACCTATCTCCCACTTTCCAGCACTTGGCCCAAAGCCTTAAGTATTATCACACTTCATGTGCTTTATTAAAGGTTGTGAGATTTCGTGCTTCATAGCCCCTCCCAGGCAGTGCATTCCAGACACCCCTCCTCCACTTTCTGGGTGAAATTCCTTTTGCTCAAATCCCCTCTAAGCCTCTCATCTTTCTCTTTAAAATTATGCTCCCTCATTATTGACCCTTCAACTGGGTCAAGTCCCTTCAAAGCTGCTTTCTATTCACCAGGTCCATGCCCCTTATAATCTTAAACAGATCGATCAAGTGCCCCCCCC
Source organism: Hemiscyllium ocellatum (assembly GCF_020745735.1). Taxonomy (NCBI): domain Eukaryota; kingdom Metazoa; phylum Chordata; class Chondrichthyes; order Orectolobiformes; family Hemiscylliidae; genus Hemiscyllium; species Hemiscyllium ocellatum. The sequence goes on from NC_083404.1 coordinate 136,728,304, forward strand.
CCCTCAGCCTTTGCTCTTGCAAAACAAACAACCCAGACTGACTTGGAAATATATCACTTTTTCTTCACTGCCACTGGGTCAACATTTTGGTGGTGGAGGGAATGGATGTTTGTGGACGTGGTGGCAATCAACCAAGTTGAGTTGTCCTGGATGGTGTCAAGATTCCTGAGTGTTGCTGGAGCTGTACCCATCTAGACAGATGGGGAGTGCATTGTAGATGGTGGACAGGCTTGAATATTGTCAGGGCCCATAGATTTGCAGTATCTATGTTGACAACCATTTCTCTGTATCACAGTAAGGCAATGGAACAGTAGGATAATGGAACAGCAAGACAATGGGACAGGAAGACAATGGAACAGTAAGACAATGGGACAGTAAGGCAATGAAACAGTAAGACAATGGGACAGCAAGACAATGGAACAGTAAGATAATGGAACAGCAAGACAATGGAACAGTAAGACAATGGGATAGCAAGACAATGGAACAGCAAGGCAATGGAACAGTAAGACAATGGAAGAGGAAGACAATGGAAGAGGAAGACAATGGAACAGCGAGACAATGGAACAGCAATACAATGGAAGAGGAAGACAATGGAACAGCGAGACAATGGAACAGCAATACAATGGAAGAGGAAGACAATGGAACAGCAATACAATGGAACAGTAAGACAATGGAACAGCAAGATAATGGGACAGCAAGACAATGGGACAGTAAGACAATGAAACAGTAATACAATGAAACAGTAAGATAATTAAACAGCAAGACAATGGAACAGTAAGACAATGGAACAGCAAGATAATGGGACAGCAAGACAATGGGACAGTAAGACAATGAAACAGCAATACAATGAAACAGTAAGATAATTAAACAGCAAGACAATGGAACAGTAAGACAATGGAACAGCAAGATAATGGGACAGCAAGACAATGGGACAGTAAGACAATGAAACAGCAATACAATGAAACAGTAAGATAATTAAACAGCAAGACAATGGAACAGTAAGACAATGAAACAGCAAGATAATGGAACAGTAAGACAATGGAACAGTAAGACAATGAAACAGCAAGACAATGGAACAGTAAGACAATGGAGCAGCAATACACTGGAACAGTAAGATAATGAAACAGCAAGACAATGGAACAGCAATACAATGGAAGAGGAAGACAATGGGACAGCAATACAATGGAACAGCAATACAATGGAAGAGGAAGACAATGGAACAGCAATACAATGGAACAGCAAGACAATGGAACAGTAAGACAATGGAACAGCAAGACAATGGGACAGCAAGACAATGGAACAGCAAGACAATGGAACAGTAAGACAATGAAACAGTAAGACAATGGAACAGTAAGACAATGGAGCAGCAATACACTGGAACAGTAAGATAATGAAACAGCAAGACAATGGAACAGCAATACAATGGAAGAGGAAGACAATGGAACAGCAATACAATGGAACAGCAAGACAATGGAACAGTAAGACAATGGAACAGCAAGACAATGGGACAGCAAGACAATGGAACAGCAAGACAATGGAACAGTAAGACAATGGAACAGCAATACACTGGAACAGTAAGATAATTAAACAGCAAGACAATGGAACAGTAAGACAATGAAACAGCAAGATAATGGAACAGTAAGACAATGGAACAGTAAGACAATGAAACAGCAAGACAATGGAACAGCAAGACAATGTAACAGCAAGACAATGGAACAGCAAGACAATGAAACAGCAAGACAATGAAACAGCAAGACAATGGAACAGCAAGACAATGGAAGAGGAAGACAATGAAACAGCAAGACAATGGAACAGCAAGACAATGAAACAGCAAGACAATGAAACAGCAAGACAATGAAACAGCAAGACAATGGAAGAGGAAGACAATGAAACAGCAAGACAATGGAACAGCAAGACAATGGAACAGTAAGACATTGGGACAATGGTTTCATTGCCTAATGATAAACCACGAGGCCATCATCTCCCCTGCTGCTCTCCTTTCAGAAGGTGTCATGAGAGGGTGTCTGAGGGAACCTCTGTTTAATGTCTCATCTGAATGATAGCTCCTCCAACTGTGAGTATTCCCTCAGTACTGCACGGGAGCATCACAGTATCAGACATATAGAGCAATTCAGAAGGACACTATCAGGCTGTGTGTCAGCACTTTGAAAAAGATGTCAAACTTGTCCCTCTCCATCTGTTCTTCCTCCTGCAGAAATGTTTCAAATCTTTATCCAATTTCTCTTTTGAAAGCTGCCTCTATCTCCCTTTTAAACAGTGCATTCCAGGTCATTACACAGTCTGAACCCTCTTTACTGCTTTGTAGGACTAGGAGTTTGGCATTTCATGATAGAGTCATGGGGTATTAGAGATGTACAGCACAGAAACAGACCCTTCAGTCCAACCCCGTCCATGCCAACCACATATCCCAACCCAATCTAGTCCCACCTGCCAGTACCTGGCCCATATCCCTCCAAACCCTTCCTATTCATATACCCATCCAAATGCCTCTTAAATGTTGCAATTGTACCAGCCTCCACCACTTCCTCTGGCAGCTCATTCCATACACGTACCACCCTCTGTGTGAAAAAGTTACCCCTTAGGTCTCTTTTATATCTTTCCCCTCTCACCCTAAACCTATGCCCTCTAGTTCCGGACTCCCCGACCTCAGGGAAAAGACTTTGTCTATTTATCCTATCCATGCCCCTCATAATTTTGAAAACCTCTATAAGGTCACCCCTCAGCCTTTGATGTTCCAGGGAAAACATCCCCAGCTGTTCTGCCTCTCCCTATAGCTCAAATCCTCCACCCCTGGCAACATCCTTGCAAATCTTTTCTGAACCCTTTCAGGTTTCACAACATCTGAGCACTGACCCTGGTCATTCTGCCAGCCTGGAACTGCCCCCAGCCAGATCATGTTGAGTTTACTTATAATTGCACAATCAAAGTGTATTGATTGCTTATGTTAGTATTCTGCTTAATTCTAAGCAATGTAGATTTGAGTACTTTAGTTTCAGATGACACAGCTTAATCTCATGATAAGGAAACGCACCATTTAATTGGGAACGGAATGTAGGGGACACATTATATAAAAGCAAATTACTGCGGATGCTGAAATCTGAAACCAAAAGAGGAAACGCTGGAAAATCTCAGCAGGTCTAGCAGCATCTGTAAGGAGAGAAAAGACCTGACGTTTCGAGTCTAACTGACCCTTAGTCAAAGCTCGACAAAGGGTCAGTTAGACTCAAAATGTCAGCTCTTTTCTCTCCTCACAGATGCTGCCAGACCTGCTGAGATTTTCCAGCATCCTCTCTTTTAGTAGGGGACACATTGTTGAGTTATGTATAAGACAATGCCAAGGGTCCATTTTTAGGGGATTTTGACTTGCAGATTCATGTTGTGAGAACCTGCCACCTTCAATGAAACACAGGCAAATCTTATACTCTTAACTCAGAAAAGACTTCTAGAGTCATAGAATCATAGAGTATAGCACGGAAACAGACCTTTCGGTCCAACCCGTCCATGCCGACCAGATATCCCAACCCAATCTAGTCCCACTGCCAATACCCGGCCCATATCCCTCCAACCCCTTCCTATTCATATACCCATAGTGCCGGCTTTAGCTCAGTAGTTCCTTCGATTTCACTCTCATTCTTCTGGTTGCGAGTTTGCGTCCAGTTAACTACGTTCGGCCTATCACCCTCACCCTCACCTCCTTCCACCTATCGTATTCCCAGCGCCCCTCCCCCAAATTCCTCCCCCCCCCCACCATCCCACCATTTATCTCAGCCCGCTTGGTACACCAGCCTCATTTCTGAAGAAAGGCTTATGCCCGAAATGTCGATTTTCCTGCTCCTCAGATGCTGACTGACCTGCTGCGCTTTTCCAGCTCCAACTTTTCAACTCTAACCAACATTCTGTACAGCTGCAGCATGACCTCCCAACTCCTGCAGTCAATACTCTTAACAAGAACAGAAATTGATGGAAAAACTCAGCAGGTCTGGCCGTTTCTGTGGAGAGAAATCAAAGTTAGCGTTTCGGTTGAGGGACCCTACCTCAGACTCTTCTGGAACTGTCACATGACCTGAAATGTTAACTCTGATTTCTCTCCGCAGACGTGGCCAGACCTGCTGAGCTTTTCCAATGGTTTCAGCTCTTGTTTCTGATTTACAGCATCTGCAGTTCTTTCAGTTTTTACTCTTTTTTTTTAACTTAAAGACTTCATTTGGTTTAAAATGAAAAATAGTACTTATTTGACAAAATAATTCACCTCCCAATATCCCAAAGTCTGTCCACCACTGACAAGGCACAAGTCAGGAGTGTGACTGGATGGATGGGGACAGCTCCAACAACACTCAAGAAGCTCAAAACCATCCAGGACAAAGCAGCCCGCCTTATTGTCACCACATCCACAAATATCCACTCCCTTCACACTGACACTCAGTAGCAGCAGTGTGTACCATCTACAAGATGCACTGCAGAAATTCATCAACGCTCATTAGACAGCATCTTCCAAACCCACGACCACTTCCATCTAGAAGGACAAGGGTAGCAGGTACATGGGAACACCACCCCCTGCAAGTTCCCCTCCAAGCCACTCACCATCCTGACTTGGAAATACATCGCTGTTCCTTCAGTGTCGCTGGGTCAGAATCCTGGAATTCTCTCCCTCAGGGCATTGTGGGTCTACCTACAGCACATGGACTGTAGTGGTTCAAGAAGGCAGTGCACCCCCACCTTCTCAAGGGGCAATTAGGGATGGGTAATAAGTACTGGTCCAACCAATGATGCTTTTATCCCACAAATGAATCAACAGGAAAACTTACTGAAGCACAGTGGTAGTGCTGTTACCTCTGAGCCAGGAAATTGGGTTCAAATCCCATTTCCTCTGGTAGATATATCATTACGTCTTTCAACAGGTTGGTTCAGAATATCTAAATGCTTAATAATGCAGGAAGTTCAACACCTGGGGGTTATTATCTGGAGGTGCAGTGGTATTATCCCTCCCTCTGAGCTCGAAGATTCGGGTTCAATGTCCATCTGCTCCAGAAGTGTGCTATAATATTGGTAAACAGGTTGGTTCAAGATATCTGAGCGCTTAACAAAGAGGCTCTTGTGGGGCAGTGGTAGTGTCCCTAACTGTGAACCAGGCAACTCTAGTTCAGGTCCCACCCACTCCAAAGGTAGGTTTCTGAATAGGTTGATTCCAAATCCTAAACGCTTATTAAAAATCCAGTGTGATTAACAAAGGTTTTACTGTGGGAAACTAGGGCTCCAAATTTTCATTGGTTTTAATGCACAGGCCTCAGTTGCCCAACATCTGGATAATCACCCCTGCAGTGTAGGTGGGAAGACCCTGCGGAAGTGCTATGGTAGCAGATTCTGAAGAAATCGCCGGGGAATTATGAAGATTCTACTGGGCAATCCCACTTCGCCTGGAATCCTCCAGAAGTGCTCACATACATCACAGCTTCTGGGGGGGGGGGGGGCTCTGCAGCAGTTAGGTAAATATTTACTCAGGAAAAGTTCAACTATCGATTATCTAGAACAATTCCTGAGTAATGCTGGACCCCATACTTCTTCCACATGCTCCTCCCCCCAGATAACTAACCCACGCCCTCTATTTCCCTGTTCTGAACCCCCTACGCCATTGCTGGGACTGACTCCCCTTCTGTCTGCCCTGACTCCACCACTCCCCACTCCCCCTTACCACCCTGCCAGTCTGAAACCAACCCCCGACTGCCTTCTCCCCCCTGAATCCTACCCTACTTCCTTCATCACCTTCTTTGACCCTCTGTGACCCAGAGGACCTGGCACCACTCCGACCAGCCCCTCCCAGGGGTGAGAGACACACCCAGCCCCTCCTGGGGGGAGCAATGAGATATTGGGACAGTCAGGGTTTCCATCAGGCAAAAGTGAGGACTGCAGATGCTGGAGATGAGAGTTGAAAGTGTGTTGCTGGAAAAGCGCAGCAGGTCAGGCAGCATCCGAGGAGCAGGAAAATCGACATTTCAGGCAAAAGCCCTTCATCAGGAATGAGGCTGGGAGGCTCGGGGGTGGAGAGATAAATGGGAGTGGGGTGGGGCTGGGGGGAAGGTAACTGAGTGTGCAATAGGTGGATGGAGGTGGGGATGAAGGTGATAGGTCGGAGGGGAGGGTGGAGTGGATAGGTGGGAAGGAAGATTGACAGGTGGGACAGGTCGTGATGACGGTGCTGAGTTGAAAGGTTGGAACTGGGGTGAGGTGGGGGGAGGGGAAATGAGGAAACTGGTGAAGTCCACATTGATACCCTGGGGTTGAAGTGTTCTGAAGTGGAAGATGAGGCATTCTTCCTCCAGGTGTCGAGTGGTGAGGGAGTGGCGGTGGAGGAGGCCCAGGACCTGCATGTTTTCGGCAGAGGGGGAGGGGGAGTTGAAGTGTTCAGCCACGGGGCGGTGTGGTTGATTGGTGCGGGTGTCCCGGAGATGTTCCCTAAAGCGCTCTGCTAGGAGGCGTCCAGTCTCCCCAATGTAGAGGAGACCGCATCGGGAGCAATGGATACAATAAATGATATTGGTGGATGTGCAGGTAAAACTTTGATGGATGTGGAAGGCTCCTTTAGGGCCTTGGATAGATGTGAGGGAGGAGGTGTGGGCACAGGTTTTACAATTCCTGCAGTGGCAGGGAAAGGTGCCAGGATAGGAGGGTGGGTTGCTAGGGATCCTGACAAGATGGTCGTGGAGGGAATGGTCTTTATGGAAAGTGGATAGGGGTGGCAAGGGAAATATTAAATCTGGTGGTGGGGCCCTTCTGTAGGTGGCGGAAATGGCGGAGGATGATGTGATGTATCCGGAGGTTGGTGGGGTGGAAGGTGAGGACTGGGGAGGTTCTGTCCTTGTTACGGTTGGGGGGGAGGGATCTGAGACCGGAGATTCGGGATGTGGACGAGGCGTTGGAGGGCATCTTTAACCACGTGGGAAGGGAAATTGCGGTCTCTAAAGAAAGAGGCCATCTGGTGTGTTCTGTGGTGGAGCTGGTCCTCCTGGGAGCAGATACTGTGGAGGCGGAGGAATTGGGAATACGGGATGGCATTTTTGCAGGAGGTAGAGTGGGAAGAGGTGTAATCCACGTAGCTGGTGGGTTTGTAAAAAATGTCAGTGTTGAGTTGGTCATCATTGATGGAGATGGAGAGGTCCAGGAAGGGGAGGGAGGTGTCAGAGATGGCTGAGGTGAATATAAGGTCGGGATGGAATATGTTGGTGAAGTTGATGAATTGTTCAATCACCTTGTGGGAGCACGAGGTGCCACCAATACAATCATTAATGTAGCGGAGGAAAAGGTGTGGAGTGGTGACGGTGTAACTACGGAAGATGGACTGTTCTACGTAGCTGACAGAGAGGCAGGCATAGCCGGGGCCCATATGGGTGCCCATGGCTACCCCTTTAGTCTGGAGAAAGTGGGAAGACTTGAAGGAGAAATTGTTTTGTAAAGAGCGTTCCCTCCGTGACTACCTGGTCAGGTCCACGCCCCCCAACAACCCATCCTCCCCTCCCGGCACCTTCCCCTGCCACCACAGAAATTTCAAAACCTGCGCCCACACCTCCTCCCTCACCTCCATCCAAGGCCCCAAAGGAGCCTTCCACATCCATCAAAGTTTTATCTGCACTTTCACCAATATCATTTACTGTATCTGTTGCTCCTGATGTGATCTCCTCTACATTGGGGAGACTGGACGCCTTCTCGCAGAGCGCTTCAGCAAACATCTCCGGGACACCCGCACCAAGCAATCCCATAGCCCCGTGGCAGACACTTCAACTCGCCCTCCCACTCTGCAGGTCCTGGGCCACTCCCTTACCACCTGACGCCTGGAGGAAGAACGTCTTATCTTCCACTTTGGGTCCCTCCAACCCCAGGGCCATCAATGTGGTCTTCACCAGTTTCCTCATTTTTCCTTGCCCCAGTTCCAACCTTCCAGCTCAGCACCACCCTCATGACCTGTCCCATCAGTCCATCTTCCTTCCCACCTATCCGCTCCACCCTCCTCTCTGACCTATCGCCTTTACCCCCATCTGCATCCACCTTTTGCACTGTTAGCTACCTTCCCCCCAGCATCGCTGCTCTCCTATTTATCTCTTCACCCCTGAGTCTCCCAGCCTCATTCCTGATGAAGAGCGTATCCCTGAAATGTCGATTCTCCTGCTCCTCAGATGCTGCCTGACCTGCTGTGCTTTTCCAGTAACACACTCTTGAGTCAGAGTTTCGGTGTCAGACCATGCTCATCACCCTCACCATCAAATCACAGAGTGATCGCGCTCCCTTTGAAATGAGCCTCCTTTACATTGAGGGTCAATCAGAATGTGCTAATGTCACTGTGGCTCAAAAAGAGTTAATGACCAGCAGTTTCAATGTCCAAAACATCCACTTGATTTGAAACTGATGCCTGAAGGACCTGCAGGCAATTCAGAAACTGAAGACACTTAAGGTGTTCAAGCAACAGCAGCAGTGAACCCCAAATGTCACGGCACTACGTCGATAGGTATTACTTTATAACACTAGTAAAGTTATCTCACAAGACTGTTGCTGAAAGCTTAAAATCTCAGTCAGACAAACAGATATTGCCTTATGACTGTGACCTCTGGTTCCTGACATGTCATAGGGAACAGGCTGCAGTGTAATAAACACGACCACATCACCCTTTGAAGGTATTAAAAGCTGAGTCAGACAAACTGAGAATAGCTGAGGGAGCTGCAGGTTATCCAGAAAAACTACTGTCTTTCAAAAAAACAAATTTTGTTCTCTCTTTAATGTTTAACTCTTCTGAAAACTTCTTGATGAGTTTGACATTTCTCGTGAGATAGAGTCATGGATTCATAGAGATGTACAGCATGGAAACAAACCCTTCGGTCCAACCTGTCCATGCTGACCAGATATCCCAACCCAATCTAGTCCCACCTGCCAGCACTCGGCCCATATTCCTCCAAACCTTCCTATTCATATGCCCATCCAAATGTCTCTTAAATGTTGCAATTGTACCAGCCTCCACCACATCCTCTGGCAGCTCATTCCATACACGAACCACCCTCTGTGTGAAAAAGTTGCCCCTTAGGTCTCTTTTATCTTTCCCCTATCACCCTAAATCTGTGCCCTCTAGAGAAAAGACTCTGCCTATTTATCCTGTCCATGCCCCTCATGATTTTATAAATTTCTAAGAGGTCACCCCTCAATCTCCGACACTCCAGGGAAAACAGCCCCAGCCTGTTCAGCCTCTCCCTGTAGCTCAAACCCTCCAACCCTGGCAACATTCTTGTAAATCTTTTCTGAACCCTTTCAAGTTTCACAACATCTTTCCAATAGGAAGGAGACCAGAATTGTGCACAATATTCCAACAGTGGTCTAACCAATGTCCTGTACAGCCACAACATGACCTCCCAACTCCTGTACTCAATACTCTGACCAATAAAGGAAAGCATTCCAAATGCCTTCTTCACTATTCTATCTATCTGCGACTCCACTTTCAAGGAGCTATGAACCTGCACTCCAAGGTCCCTTTGTTCAGCAACACTCCCTAGGACCTTACCAATAAGCGTATAAGTCCTGCTAAGATTTGCTTTCCCAAAATGCAGCAACTCGCACTTATCTGAATTAAACTCCATCTGCCACTTCTCAGCCCATTGGCCCATCTGGTCCAGATCCTGTTATAATCTGAGGTAACTCTCTTCGTGGTCCACTACACCTCCAATTTTGGTGTCATCTGCAAACTTACTAACTGTCCCTCTTATGCTCACATCCAAATCATTTATATAAATGACAAAAAGTAGAGGGCCCAGCACCGATCCTTGTGGCACTCCACTGGTCACAGGCTTCCAGTCTGAAAAACAACCCTCCACCACCACCCTCTGTCTTCTACCTTTGAGCCAGTTCTGTATCCAAATGGCTAGTTCTGCCTGTATTCCATGAGATCTAACCTTGTTAATTAGTCTCCCATGGGGAACCTTGTTGAACGCGTTACTGAAGTCCATATAGACCACATCTACTGCTCTGCCCTCATCAATCTTCTTTGTTACTTCATCAAAAAACTCAATCAAGTTTGTGAGACATGATTTCCCACACACAAAGCCACGTTGACTATCCCTAATCAGTCCTTGCCTTTCCAAATACATGTACATCCTGTCCCTCAGGATTCCCTCCAACAACTTGCCCACCACCGAGGTCAGGCTCACTGGTCTATAGTTCCCTGGCTTGTCTTTACTGCCCTTCTTAAACAGTGGCACCACGTTTGCCAACCTCCTGTCTTCCGGCACCTCACCTGTGACTATCAATGATACAAATATCTCAGCAAGAGGCTCAGCAATCACTTCTGTAGTTTCCCACAGAGTTCTCGGGTACACCTGATCAGGTCCTGGGAGTTATTCACCTTTAACCATTTCAAGACACCCATCACTTCCTCCTCTGTAATGTGGACATTTTGCAAGATGTCACCATCTATTTCCCTACAGTCTATATCTTCCATATCCTTTTCCACAGTAAATACTGATGCAAAATATTCATTTAGTATCTCCCCCATTTCTGTGGCTCCACACAAAGGCCACCTTGCTGATCTTTGAGTGGCCCTATTCTCTCCCTAGTTACCATTTTGTCCTTAATATATTTGTAAAAACCCTTTGGATTTTCCTTAATTCTATTTGCCAAAGCTATCTCATGTCCCCTTTGTGCCCTCCTGATTTCCCTCTTAAGTATACTCTTACTTTCTTTATACTCTTCTAAGTATTCACTCGATCTATCCTGTCTATACCTGAAATGTGCTTCCTTCTTTTTTTAACCAAACCCTCAACTTCTTTAGTCATCCAGCATTCCCTATACCTATCAGCTTTCCCTTTCACCCTAACAGAAATATACTTTCTCTGGATTCTCGTTATCACATTTCTGAAGGCTTCCCATTTTCCAGCCGTCCCTTTACCTGCGAACATCTGCCTCCAATCAGTTTTCAAAAGTTCTTGCCTAATACCGTCAAAATTGTCCTTTCTCCAATTTAGAACTTCAACTCTTAGATCTGGTCTACCCTTTTCCATCACTATTTTAAATCTAATAGAATTGTCATAGATATCACTAAAGTTGAAGTTGCAGTGGACAGCGAAGAAGTTTAGAGCTGAAAATGTGTTGCTGGAAAAGCGCAGCAGGTCAGGCAGCATTCAAGGAGCAGGAGAATCGATGTTCGGGCATGAGCCCTTCTTCCTGAAGAAGGGCTCATGCCCAAAACATCGATTCTCCTGCTCTTTGGATGCTGCCTGACCTGCTGCGCTTTTCCAGCAACACATTTTCAGCTCTGATCTCCAGCATCTGCAGTCTTCACTTTCTCAGCGAAGAAGGTTATCTCAGATTTCAACAGAATCTTGATCAGATGGGCCAATGGATCAAGGAGTGGCAGATGGAGTTTAATTTAGATAAATGTGAGGTGTTGCATTTTGGAAAGGCAAATCAGGACAGGCCTTATACAGTTAATGGTAAGGTCCTGGGGAGTGTTGCTGAACAGAGACCTTGGAGTGCAGGTTCATAGCTCCTTGAAAGTAGCGTCACAGGTAGATAGGATAGTGAAGAAGGTGTTTGGTACACTTTATTGGTCAGAGCATTGAGTAAAGGAGTTGGGAGGTCATGTTGCGGCTATATATGACATTGGTTAGGCCACTTTTGGAACACTGCATTCAATTCTGGTCTCCCTGCTACAGGAAAGATGTTGTTAAACCTAAAAGGGTTCAGGAAAGATTTAAAAGGATGTTGCCAGGGTTGGAGGGTTTGAGCTATAGGGAGAGGTTGAATAGACTAGGGCTATTTTCCTTGGAGCATTGGAGGCTGAGGGGTGACCTTATAGAGGTTTACAAAATCATGAGGGTCATGAATAGGGTGAATAGCCAAGGTAGGGGAGTCCAAAACTAAAGGGCATAGGTTTAGGGTGAGAGGGGAAATATTTAAAAGGGACCGAAGGGCAACTTTTTCACGCAGAGGATGGTACGTGTATGGAATGAGTTGCCAGAGGAAGTGGTGGAGGCTGGTACAATGACAACATTTGAGAGGCATCTGGATGAGTATATGAATAGGAAGGGTTTAGAGGGATATGGGTCAATGCTAGCAAATGGGACTAGATCAATTTAGAATATCTGGTTTGCATGGACAAGTTGGACTGAAGGGTCTGTTTCCATGCTGTACTGTTCTATGACTCCCTGGAAGCATTCTCCTTGATCTTGGCTGATCTCCAGTCTCAACACCATGCTCCTGCTCTCTCCATGTACCCCTTCTTACCTTCTAATATCTAGAAATCTACTTCTTTCTCAAATACACTCAGTGACTGAGCCCCCTATTGCCTTCTGTGGTAGAGAATCCCACTGGTTCACTCCCCTCTGAATGAAGACCTTTCTCCTCAATCTCCTTTTGAAATGACCTGCCCTGGATCCAGAGACGGTGACCATGTTAACGCCCCGCTCCCTGTCTGATACTGGAAACACCATCTCTGCATCCAGTCCGTTCAGCCCTGTCGGGATGTTAACCGTCTGACAGAGATTCCCGCTCATTTTTCTACACTCAAGTAAACACAGGCCCGGTTGACCCAGTCTGTCCTTATAAGGAATCAGCCTGGTGGACATTTGCTACACTCCCCTCTACAGCAAGGACAGTTTTTCTCAGGTTAAGAGATGGAAACTGCAATCTGTCATTGTATATTTTCCACTGAAGTGGATAAGTTCTCCTTTACTTACTTTTCTCACTGTGTCTACCGGGCAGTTCCCCCACTCAGTCACCTTCACTCAATCACCTTGAATGCTTCTCCTCTGTACTCACTATCCCAGGTCCCTTTGTGTCACCCTTTTAATGGCCTCAGCTCACTTTACCCGCCTGCTCACCAAAACCCTTAATTCATTGACTGTTCAAAAATCTATCTATCTTTGCTTTAAACTTATTCAACAAGTTTGCCTCAGCTGCTTGGAAATATTACATTTGATTTTGTCATCCAAGTCATTGATGATATTATGAATAGCCCACGCATTAATTCCAAGTCACCTCCTTCTATCCCTTTGTTCCTGTTCTCTGTTTCCTGCCTGCTATTGTATTACCACCCACCCCATGTGCTTTAATCTAACTTCTTATGTTGCAAGTTATTAAAAGCCTACTGGCTATACAAATAGATCACATCCACTAGTTTCCCCTTATCTGTTGCAATCGTTATGCCCTCGGAAAACTTTAATTGACTTTATAAACATGATCTCTCTCATAAATTCATATCACCTTTGTGTAATCCTATTGACACCTCCAAGTGTCGTGTCATCAAGTCCTTTAAAGTAGACTCTGGAATTTTACCAATTATTAATGTTAGGGTAATTGGGCTGCAGTTCCCAGTTTTCTCTTTCCCACTTTCCAAGCTGCTGGGCCTATTCCAGAATCTATAGAATCTTCGAAGATGACAATTCGATGTGTCAACCTTTTCCAAATCCACCTCCATTAGTCCCCTGGGATGCAGATTCTCAGGCCCTGGGCATGTATTCAGTCTCATTAATCTCCCAAGCATGTGCTTTTTAAGTAAGCCTAATCTCCTTCCCTAATCTCCTCCTGCCCAATAGATGCTTGCTTCCCCAGCATTTCTGTAAAGTTACTTTTCTCATCTTCTGTGGAAAGAGGACAAAACTAATTATTTAATTGCTTTGACATTTCCTTGATCTCTACTTCAATTCCTCGCCTTCAGACTGTAAAGAGCTTACATCTGTCTTCATTAATTATTTTTCTTTTTATGCATTCATAAAAGCCCTTGCAGTCCACTCTCATGTTCCTAATGGGTGCACTCTATTTTTCCTTAATAATACTCTTAATAAGCTTCAGCCTTCAAAGCTTGTGCGAAGATTTGTAGCTCGGGTGCTCGTTGTTGTGGTTCTGTTTGCCAAGCTGGGAATTTGTGTAGCAGACGTTTCGTCCCCTGTCTAGGTGACATCCTCAGTGCTTGGGAGCCTCCTGTGAAGCGCTTCTGTGATGTTTCCTCTGCCATTTATAATGGTTTGTCTCTGCCGCTTCCGGTTGTCACCGGCCACTGCAGCGGACAGCTGGAACTGACAACCGGAAGCGGCAGAGACAAACCACTACAAATGCCGGAGGAAAGATCACAGAAGCGCTTCACAGGAGGCTCCCAAGCACGGAGGATGTCACCTAGACAGGAGACGAAACGTCTGCTACACAAATTCCCAGCTCAGCGAACAGAACCACAACAAACTTCATCCTTGTTTGCAAAATTTTAAAGTATCCATATCCTCAGGCTTCTTACACTTTTTTAGCAATCACCTATAACTCTGGATCTGACATTGTTCTGTTGTCAGCTGTGATTGGGTCACTTCTTCTGATGTGTTCTTTTTCCCAAAAACAATGTATAAGAACTTAAGAACTAGGAGCAGGAGTAGGGCATTCGGCCCATCAAGCCTGTTCTGCTATTCAATGAGATCATGGCTGATCTTTCCGTGGACACAGCTCCACTTTCCCATCCATTCACCATTACCCTTAATTCCTTTACTATCAAAAATCTATTGTTGCCTTAAAAACATCCAATGAGGGAGCCTCAACAACTTCCCTGGGCCAGAAATTCCACAGATTCACAACCCTCTGGCTGAAGAAATTCCTCCTCAACTCAGCCCTAAACCTGCTCCCTCTTATTTTGAGGCAATGCCCCCTAGTTCTAGTTTCACCCACCAGTGGGAACAACCTCCCTGCTTCGACCTTACCTACTCCCTTCATCATTCTATATGTTTCCTATTTCCCCCCCCTCCGCCCCCCACCTTTACTCTTCTAACTACCATCTACTCAATCCCTCCTCATAAGCAAACTCCCTCAACTTCGGAATCAACCTGGTGACCCTCCTCTGCACCCGCTCCAGCGCCAGTCCATCCTTTCTCAAGTAAGGACCCCAAAACTGTACACAATACTCCAGATGTGGTCTCATCAAGGCCCTGTATATTTGCTTCTGCTGTAGGTGTGAGATATCAGTTGAACAACAGTAGACTCAGATTAAACCCTGACACCTCAAGGCTACCCTGAGAACTCTCAAACTACCTAGTTTGCTATCTTTCCTTTAGTGCTGGGCACCATTCCCTTTTAAAGCTTTTTATTTTTATGTGTTCAGGTATGTGTGTGTGTGTGCATGCATGCGTGTGTGTACGTGTGTCTGTGCATGTGTGTCTGTGTGAGAGTGTATCTGTGTGTGCGCGTGTGTGTTTGTGCATGCGTATGTGTCTGTGTGCCTGTGTGAGGGTGTGTGTGTGTGTGTGTGTGCGTGTGTGTTTGTGCATGCGTATGTGTCTGTGTGCCTGTGTGAGGGTGTGTGTGTGTGTGTGCATGCGTGTGTGTCTGTGTGTGAACGTGTGTGTGTGTGTATGTACGTGCATATGTGCGTGTGTGTGTCTCTGTGTTTGTGTAGTGCAGTGGTGTCACCTGTAGGAGAGTGTGTGTGTCTGTAGGAGTGTGTGTGCACGTGTATTTTATTATTTTTCTTGGGATTAGCAGATAATGAAATGGTCTTTGCTTTCACTCAAGGTAGGCTTCTAATTGACTCCGTATTTATTTTGACAAATTCCATTTTATTGGAGTGAGGCGTGATAACATGGTAAACTGGAATTACAATCTTTGTTGCGTCTGACTGAGGAGGTTAAAATGAGGGAAATGAGACACAATAGGTCTGCAACAATTCTCTGAAAAGAACCCCACCCCATCCCTCAGGGCTGACTCACCTAGCCTGCACACTATGGGGGTAATTCAGCACGACCAATCCACCCTAATGTTTGGACTGTGGGAGGAAACCACACAAATAGTGATCTGAGACTGGAATTGAACCCAGGTCCCTGGTATTATGAGGCAGCAGTGCTAACCACTGAGCCACCGTGCCATACAGCTGGTCTTCACCTGAATCTAGCCTTGAAATACAAAAGAGGATCATAAGCCTGTGGAGTTAGTAAGGGAAGAGCAAATGCAACCTGATATCAATATGTGTGAGGTACTGCATGTTCATCAAGGGAATAATGAAGGCACATACATTTTGGAGAAAAAAAAGTGATGGGAGAATGAGAGAACCAAAGAGATCATTAAATGTTACGACATACCTTATCAAGTATTATTAAATGCAAATAATACATAGGGGATATTTTCTAGTATGCAAACAAAAGGGCCAGAAATGTAAGATCGACACTAATTAATCCAACAGGGAATTTGGGCTGAACATATTTTACTGTTGGGTACTGCAAAACTTCCAAATTGCTGAAAAACGACCCATTTTATCAAAGTTTTCTCATCTTGCACTCATCAGGATAATTCACAAGAATACTGATTCAAGTGCAAAACCAACATTGATGCCAGGCTGATTCCAGGGACTGACGTGTGAGGAGAGGTTGATTGGGTTAGGATTGTTTTACACTAGAGTTCAGACCCCTGAAGGGGGGAATCTCATAGACTCTTATAAAATGCTTCTAGGACGAGACAAGCTGGACACAGGGAGGATGGTCCCGCTGGTGGGTGTGTCCAGAACCAGGGGTCACAGTCACCAGGGGTGGACTGTTCAGGATGGAGATGAGGAGACATTTCTCCCCACAGAGAGCAGTGAGCCTGTGGAATTCATTACCACAGGAAGTAGTTGATGCCAAAATATTGCATGTATTCAAGAGGACGCTGGATATAGCACTTGAGGTGAATGGGATCAAAGGTTATGGGGTGAAAGCGGGGTTAGGCTGCTGAGTTGGACAATCAGCCATGATCGTGATGAATAGTAGAGCAGATTTGAAGGTCCGAATGGCCTCCTCCTGCTCCTATCTTCTATGTTTCTGCGTTTCTATGATACTATATGAGATGCGTAGGTTAGGGTGGGGTTTGGCCATGCTTAATTGCACATAGTGTCCAGGGATGAGCAGGCCTGGTGGGTTAGCCATGGAGAATGCAAGGATAGAGAGGTAGGGTTGGGTGGGGGTGGGTCTGAGGCGGAATACTCCTTGGAGGGTGGGTGTGGACTTGATGGGCCAAAAGGCCTGCTTCCACACTGTAGGGATTCTATGATTCAATGACAGGAGAGTGCTGATTGGTTGGTAGGTGGGCTCTGTTTGGTATTGCCTAAGGTCATCACTGTTGGCACTGAAAACTACCTTTCCACTTTATACAATAAAAAAGGTTAGTCACAATTGTTGGACGTCCGTCAGCTCAGTCCCTGGACTCTCGGGGTGATGCTCTGAAAGAACGTCAGCTGCTTCACCCTATTGCTCCTTCGCTCATAAAGTGGGGATATTTGCTGATGATTGCACAAGCTTTGGGATTATTTTGAACTCCTCAGATACTGAAGCTGTCTGTGCCCAGATATACAAGACCCGAGATAACCTTTCCTTCCTAACACCGCGATCTGTGTACCTACACTCCAACAGCCGTTCTCAAAGGGAGCTCACTACCATTTCCTTCAGAGTAACTAGGGATGGGGTTGGCTAGCGATGCTCACATTCTTGAAAGATTTTTAAAAAGTGCGTGATCACAGACGTGTGACAACACAAAGGAGGCCATTCAGCCCATCTTGTCTATACCAGCTCTCCAAATGAGCAAACGACCTTGTGCCATTCTCTCTCAGTCTCTCTGTTAACCTTCATAATCTTCCTTGTCAGTGAACCCTTTTCAATGGAACCTGCCTTGGATTCTCAGGAAGTGCGTTCCAGCCCATAACTACTCCACAGTTTGGAGACATTTCTTTTTTCTTGCTCCTGCTTCATTTGTTCTCAATCCTATGCTGAGAGGGAGCGGTTTTCTCATGGTCACTCTGTCCAAGCCCAGCATCATTCGGGAGGCCTTTCCCCAACCCTTTTCACCCCTGGAGAATATGGAGCATTGTCATGACTCGAAAATTCCTCATCGCTGGGAAATTGTCTCAACGTTCTGACATGTTTAAACAGCCAATAACTAAATCAGCAAGCATTAACCCACGATTGGCAGTGAAGGAACAGATGGAGGCCATTCAGCCCCCTCGCGTCTGTTCTGCCATTCAATGAGATCATAGTGGATCTGTGGCCTAACTCCATATGCTTGCCCTTGGCCCATATCCCTCAATACCTCTGCTTTAACAAAAATGTATTTATTTTAGATTTAGAACTAGCAACAGATTCGGCACCAATTGCCCTTGGAGGAAGAGAGTTTCAAACATCTACCACCCATTGTCAATAGGAGTGCTTCCTGACATCACTCCTGAGTGATAATACACCCCGAGTTCTGGAACGCCAACCAGTGTAGGTAGTTTATCTAGGCGATTCGACGTTTCGGGCATAAGCCCTTCTTCAGGAATTCCTGAAGAAGGGTTATGCCCGAAACGTCGAATCTCCTGTTCCTTGGATGCTGCCTGACCTGCTGCGCTTTTCCAGCAACACATTTTCAGCTCTGATCTCCAGCATCTGCAGACCTCACTTTCTCCAGTTAGTTTACCTACCCTGTCTTTCCCTGTGAATATCTTAAAGACATCAGTCAGATCACTCCTTAACCTTCCAAATTCGAGAGGAAGCAGCATTGGGAGAGTTGAGGAGGTTTGAAAATGACCCTTTGAGGAGCCTTCATCCACTTGCTACTTCTTAGGAAATCATTTTGAGTTGCGCGGGTTCCCTCTCCCAGCCTGGCTTTCCCACAGATAGTGGGGGAAACGTGGCAGAAGTTTCTTGGGCCTTCCAGAGTCTCGAACTGTCATGCACCATCACACTTTGTTTTTCATTATTTAGTGGATCAATATTAATCTACACCTTTCATTCCCCAGAGCTTTCACTGTAGGCTAACATTCTCGTGGGCTTCACATTAAATACTTTGTGAAGGTCAAGGTATATATAATGTGCTACGACTGCAACAGAGAACGGGATTAAATTATGTTTGCTTACTATGACTTGACTCAAATACCATCTTGTGTTGTAATTATTGTTTTCACCTTAGTTAAAGACTTTTGGAGCCATTTGTATTATTAAAGACCTTGATGACCTTAACAATACCTGATTCTAATGGGTCCATTATTTTGTTGCTTTAAGAAAATAAGTACTGGTCACTAATTTTCAATCTCTATTTTCAACCTTGTGTTTAACAAACTGAAAATAAAGCTTGTTGATGACTCACTTGCGAATATCCGAGCTGTTATTTTTAGGGTCATTAAAGTGATAAAAAGCACACAGGATAAAAAACAGAAATGTAGAGTCCCCTGTCTAGCCTGAACTTAACCGTGGGTGGCATGGTAGCACAGTGGTTGGCACTGCTACCTCACAGCGCCAGAGAGCTGGGTTCAATTCCTGCCTCAGGCGACTGACTGTGTGGAATTTGCACATTCTCCCCGTGTCTGCGTGGGTTTCCTCCGGGTGCTCCGGTTTCCTCCCACAGTCACAAAGATGTGCGGGTCAGGTGAATTGGCCATGCTAAATTGCCCGTAGTGTTAGGTAAGGTGCAAATGTAGGGGTATGGGTGGGTTGCGCTTTGGCAGGGCGGTGTGGACTTGTTGGGCCGAAGGGCCTGTTTCCACACTGTAAGTCTAATCTAATCTAATTAACTGACTGAATATTAATATTTCTTGTCATCTCTCCATTAAATTGTAGTTCAAACATTTCACATCAATAAACAAAAATCTGAAATTAAGGATCTAATGATGACATTAATTCTATTGTTGATTGTCAGGAGAAACCTATCTAGTTCATGAATGTGCTTTAGGGAAGGAAATCTACCATCCTTACCCGGTCTGGCCTACATGTGACTCCAGACCCACAGCAATGTGATTGACTCTTAACTCCCCTCTGGGCAATTGAGCATCGGCAATGAATGCCAGCCCAGCCAGTGATGCCCTCAGCCCGACAAAACAGCAACTGGATGTTACTTCCCCAACTCTCAAATGGCCAGCGTTCCAGGGAGGTTACAAAAAAACATGAAAAAGGACCGCTGTAAAATGGGAACAATGATGTGAATGACTGGGAGGAACTCAGTACCAATCATCCAAAGTGCTGTCAACATGCCCATGGAGCTGCTGCGGTGTCCAGAGGTTAGAACAATGAGGCTGGAATGGCAACAGAGCAACACTCTGACTCCCACAAGCCCATGGGATGTTCTGCCCCCTAATGCCCAACAGATCTGCTGGTTGAATATTGATTTGCTCAATCGCACAATGACCCATGACCAAAACCCATGACCCTGAATAAACATCACCCTTAAATCCAGGGACATCCCAGCAGCTCACAGGGTCATAGAGATGTACAGCATGGTCCAACCAGTCCATGCCAAACAAATATCTGAAAATTAATCTAGATCCATTTGTCAGCACTTGGCCCAAATCCCTCCAAATTCATATACCCATCCAAATGCCTTTTAAATGTTGCAATTGTACCAGCCTCCAACACATTCTTTGGCAGCTCATTCTATACACGTCCCACCCTCTGCATGAAAAAAGTTGCTCCCTTAGGCCCCTTTTAAATCTTTCTCCTCTCACTCTAAACCTTTGGACTCCCCCATCCCTTGTCTATTTACCCTATCCATGCCCGTCATGATCTTATAAACCTCCAAAAGGTCACCCCCTCAGCCTCCAATGCTCCAGGGCAAACAGCCCCAGCCTATTCAATCTCCCCCTCTAGCTCAAACCTTTCAACCCTGCCAACATCCTTGTAAATCTTTTCTGAACATCCAGTTTCACAACATCCTTCCCTTAGCAGGGTGACCAGAATTGCACGTAGTATTCCAAAAGTGGCCTAACCAATGTCCTGTACAGCTGCAACATGACCTCCCAACTCCTGTACTCAACGCACTGACCAGTAAAGGAAAGCATACCAAACGTCTTCTTCACTATCCTATCTACCTGCGACTCCACTTTTCAGGAACTCTGAACCTATCCTCCTACTTCTCTCTGTTCAGCAACCCCCCCAGGTCATTACCATTAATTGTAAGTCCTGCCCTGATTTGCCTTTCCAGAATGCAGCACCTTGTATTTATCTAAATTAAACTCCATCTGCCACTCCTCAGCCCATTGGTCCATCCGATCAAGATCCTGTTGTACCTGAGGTAACCTTCTTCACTGTCCACTCCACCTCCAATTTTGGTGTCATCTGCAAAGTTACTAACTTTACTCCTATGTTCATATCCAAATCATTTATATAAATGACGATAATCAATGGACTCAGCACTGATTCTTGTGGCACTCCACTGGTCACAGGCCTCCAGTCTGAAAAACAACCCTCCACCACCACCCTCTGTTTTCTACCTTTGAGCCAGTTCTGTATCCAAATGGTTAGTTCTCCCTGTATTCCACGAGATCGAACCTTGAGAATCAGTCTCCCATGGGGAACCTTGTTGAACGCCTTACTGAAGTCCATATAGATCACATTAGATTAGAATACTTACAGTGTGGAAACAGGCCCTTCGGCCCAACAAGTCCACACCGACCCGCCGAAGCGAAACCCACCCATACCCCTACATTTACCCCTTACCTAACACTACGGGCAATTTAGCATGGCCAATTCACCTGACCCGCACATCTTTGGACTGTGGGAGGAAACCAGAGCACCCGGAGGAAACCCACGCAGACACAGGGAGAACGTACAAACTCCACACAGTCAGTTGCCTGAGTCGGGAACTGAACCCGGGTCTCAGGCGCTGTGAGGCAGCAGTGCTAACCACTGTATCACCGTGCCGCCCACATCTACCACTTTACCCTCATCAATCCACTTTGTTACTTCTTCAAAAAACTCAATTAAGTTAGTTAAGTTAGGCCACCCCTCAGTCTCTGTCATTCCAGGGAAAATAGCCCCAGTCTATTCAGCCTCTTATTAGATATTTGCATTTTTCAACCCGAATATTGGAGCTGACATCATCAAGTATGCTTTTCCAAGTCACTAAGAGCTGCAGAATGGTAGGAAGTGTTTTGAGTTATTCTTAGGAAACCTTTTGAATTTTTGTGGGCAAGTTTTTGATATACCCCTCGACACCCTTTGTTTTCCCCATGGCAACAATCAGCTTCTCAACCAATCAGCTCCTATTAATCTCAATCAATAAATTCTTCTTAATTTCAACCAATCAGCTCCTATTAATCTCAACCAATAAGATCCTCTTAATCTCAATCAATCAGCTCCTATTAATCTCAACCAATAAGATCGTCTTAATCTCAACCAATCACCTCCTATTAATCTCAACCAACAAGATCCTCTTAATCTCAACCAATCAGCTCCTATTAATCTCAACCAATAAACTCCTCTTAATCTTTTAGTATAAATTGCTGAGATCATTTAAAATATGGTGTCCATACATTTGTTCCGATGAGCACAAGACACAAACATTTACCACCAATAATTATATTGAAATAATTTGATGCACTGTTGTGCAGGGACAGGGACAGGGAAAGACAGTAAGTAAAGATATTTCCCTTGGTTGACGCTTCCTGAAATGTGGGCCTAGCCTCAGCCAGACCATTCTGGAGAGAGTTTAGAAACCACTTCTAAACACAAAGAGTATTGCAGGTTTGGAATTCTCTTCCTCAAACAGTGGTTGATACCAATTCAACTCTTAAATTTAAATCTGAGGTGGATAGATTTTCCTGAAGCATGATGGGATACAGGCTCAAGGCAGGCATATGGAGTCGGCCATGTTCTTACTGAATGGTGTGCAGACTGAACGGTCTACTCCTGTTCCTATGTTCCTATTGCGTGATGTAGCATTCTGGATATAGACTTACACATGCGTATTACCATACAGACCATAGCTCTTTAGATATGAGCCAAGTGCTGGAAAATTTTAGATTAGAATAGTAAGGAAATTTTTATTGGCAGCGCAGACTTGATGGGTCAATTTCAATAACTGTATGACTCCATATAATGTAACAATACAAGTGTTGAACGTTGCATGTGGGTTACATGGATAAAGGGTACAGAATATAAAAGCAATAGGGTTATGTTGGAAGCTTATAAATCACTGGCTAGACTTCAGTTGAAGTGAGTGGATGTCACGCTGGAATATGCTCCATCTGTCTCCCCTCCATCTCCTGTTTAGATAGTTGTATCAACAATGGGAAATATTTAATGTCTCCATCAGCATTCGAATCCCATAAATTATTCAGAGGCTCCACTGCTTCCTGCAGCTCTGCCATCTTTCCAACCGTATGTCGTTAAAGAGATGAATGTCAATAAGCCCAGAAATGAGCCTTGCTGTAGAACATTTTATGGACATTAAGGATATTGTTCCATTTCAGCAGTTTCCTTTTCATTTTAATCTAAGCAAGGTTCTTCCTCACGGCCCTCCTAGGTAATAATTGCCACGAACCTGACTGACAGTCAAAGCTGAAATTGCCGGAGAAACTCAGCAGGTCTGGCAGTGCCTGCGGGGAAAGTGAGAGAGAGTGACAGAGACAGAGCTAACCTTCTGGGTCCAGTGACCATTCTGTTCTGTTTGTTTCAAAGCCCTTGGCTTTATTTCATTTGTGTTATTAAAGCACCTGTTTGTGGCCTTCACTCCATTAATTTCTTGAGAAAGAATGGGCGCTGGGAACGGTAGGTGTCTTCAGATGGCAGTGAGATGCGAAGTTATTAAAATGCAAACCAAATGGGGAATGAGATGCCAATAGCTGTACGCATTTTTTTTGAATAGTTGCAAGTGACAGTCTCGGAAATAGCTGCTGATTGCGTTGATACGTGGGATGGTTGTGAAAGCAGTCATACTTCACATTTACCTTAGAAAGCTGATTTGGAATAAGTTGTGTCCTTTCTTTATACAAGAAGTTTCAACTTAACCATGAGCTTAGCTTGACCAACTTTATTTTACTGGTCTTGTCTCCACCAGGCCTCAATTCTAAATTGCGCTCCCTTTCATTCTGGACACAAAGGCCATTGGTATTGTTGCAGTAATACGGTTCATGTTATGGATGGTTTTGATGTGTAGTGGATCTCACTGACGACAAAATCCTTGACTGGGATTGTGAACTTGGACCAGTCAGGGAGCCCTGGCTGACAGATATCACCAAGAGATGAGAAACTCCTCAGTTCAGGGACTGAGTCTGAACTGGTTTTTTTTTAGATTACTTACAGTGTGGAAACAGGCCCTTCGGCCCAACAAGTCCACACCGACCCGCCGAAGCGCAACCCACCCATACCCCTACATATACCCCTTATCTAACACTACGGGCAATTTAGCATGGCCAATTCACCTGACCCGCACATCTTTGGACTGTGGGAGGAAACCGGAGCACCCGGAGGAAACCCACGCAGACACGGGGAGAACGTGCAAACTCCACACAGTCAGTCACCTGAGGCGGGAATTGAACCCAGGTCCCTGGCGCTGTGAGGCAGCAGTGCTAACCACTGTGCCACCGTGCCGCCCACATAGCTGGTGTATTGGACACTCACAAAGAAAGGGTGGCAGAATACTGGCCTCTGTGCAGATATTTCAAGATGGTTTGCTGGTTCTACACCAATTATAATTCAATCCTTCCCCCAGTATGTGTCACAGCACTTTCTGTCCTTTCCTGGATTGTGGGTACTGATGACTGGGCCAGCATTTATTACCAATCCCTACAGTGGAGGCTGTGGTGTAGTAGTAATACACAGGATCCAGAGGCCCAGGTTAATGTTCCTGGGCTCGAATCCCACCACTTCATTGAATTCAGTAAGAAGCTAGCCTCATGGCATCCACTGTTGGTTTTTGCTAAAAACCCATCTAGTTCATTAATATCCTTTAGGGAGGGAAATCTACCATCCTTACCTGGGTGGGTCTACACCAGATTCACTGTTGTTCACTCTGAACTGCCCTCCGGGAAATTAGAGATGGGAAGCAAATGCTATCCTGGCCAGTGGTACCAATATTCCATAAACACGTGAGAAAGACAATCCCTGGTTTCCCTTGAGAAGGTGCTGTCTTGAACAATTGTGATCCATTTGGTGTGGGTACCCCAACAAGATCCTTAAGGAGGGAACTCCAGGAATTTGATCCAGCGACACGAAAGGAACGACCAACCCAAAGAAACCTAAACATATAAATAGAAAGCAGGAATTTTCAGTATTGCTTCACATGAGATCCACTGACGACGCTACCTAGTAAGGTAACAAAACATCTGGAAATGAACCTTTCAGCTCAGCGAGCAAACCCACATCCAAAACTTCAACCTGAGCTACAAATCTTCTCAAATATAATTCCAAGTCAGGATTGTGAGTGGATTGGAGAGGAACTTGCAGGGGGTGGTGTTCCCAAGTACCTGCTGCCTTTGTCCTTCTAGGTGGAAGTGGTTGTGCGTTTGGAAGGTGCTGTCTGAGGGAATTTGATGTATGTCTGTAGTGCATCTTGTATAGATGGTAAACACTGCTGCTACTGAGCATTAATTGTAGAGGGAGTGGATGGTCCCAACATCACCACTATATTGATAATCTCTCCTTACTCGTTAACATTTTTTTAAAAATCTGCTCCACATTATTTTGGGGCATGACCATGGCAGTTGAGATTGATTGGTTATTCCAGAAACAAACTCACACACGAAAGAGGAACAATAGTAAACAAAGACAGAAATTGCTGGAAAAGCTCGGCAGGTCTGGCAGCACCTGCGGAGAGAAATCAGAGCTAACGTTTCAGGTCCAGGGACCCTTCCTCAGAACTGACTGGACCTGAACCATTAAATCTGATTTCTCTCTGCAGATGCTGCCAGACCTGCTGAGATTTTCCAGCAATTTTGATTTTTGTTTCTGATTTGCAGTTCTTTCACGTTTTATTTTAGGAACAATAGGAGCCACTCAGCCCTACAAGCCTGCTTCACCATTCAGTAAGATCATGGGTGACCTGGTTTTAACCTCAACTCTACATTCCTGCAACCTTTCGGTCAGTAAACATTTACCTACCTCTGCATTCACTGCCTTTTGAGAAAGGGAATTCCAAAGACACACAACCCTCTGAGAGAAAAATATGTTCTGTTTTAAATGGGCATCCTCTTATTTTTCAATTATGATCCCTGAAACTATTTCTGGATTCCTGTTCATGCTGATATTTAATTGTCCATTTCCAGTGAAGCATCGTTGTCATAAGTTCATAGATTCATAAGATATAGCAGCAAAATTAGGCCATTCAGCCCATTGAGTCTGCTCCCCCATTCGATCATGGATGATGTGATCCTCACCCCCATTTTCCTGCGTTGTCCTCATATCCCTTCAACCCATTACCAATTAAAAATTTGTCTAACTCCTCCTTAAATTTACTCACTGTCCCAGCATCCACCGCACTTTGGGGAGTGAGTGCCACAGATTCACAATCCTTTGGGAGAAGTAGTTTCTCCTCAGCTCTGTTTTAAATTTGCTACCTCCTATTGCAAGACTATAATCTCTCGTTCTAGAATGCACAATTGCCCAGAACTTTGCCGTGAAACCTTCCAACAGCCCACGTGATACTAGGCATCATCAATTTAAAGAACTCTTTCAAAGGCAATTGAAAACAAAGTTTGCTTTCTATGCTTGGTAAGTTTGAAGGTGTAATATTTGCAAACACCTTGACTTCTAGTCTTAGGGAAATAAGCAGGTCTGCTCAATTAGCAGTATGCTTCACATCTCTCACCCTCTCGCTCTCCTGCGAAGGTGACCTGAATTTCGAAGTGGGTAAGGAGGCTCTTCCCTGTTGAGTTGACGCTGAATTAAATTAATTTGCACTCTTCAGTTGGCAAAGTCTTAACTTGGAACACCTGCAAATGTTTCCGCTCCAAATCACAATTTGCATCTTGGTAAACAGAAGTATTTTTAAGTTCACTGAATAACACAAACTGTACAGCACGAAACAGACCCTTCGATCCAACTCATCCATGCTGACCAGATATCCTAAATTAACCTAATCCAATTTGCCAGCACTTGGCCCATATCCCTCCAAACCCTTCCTATTCATATACCCATCCAGATGCCTTTTAATTACTGTAATTGTACCAACCTCCACCACTTCCTCTGGCAGCTCATTCCATATACGCACCACCCTCTGTGTGAAAAAGTTGCCTCTTAGGTCCCTTTTATATCTTTCCTCTCTCACCTTAAACCTATGCCCTCTAGTTCTGGACTCACTAAGCTGAGGATAAAGTCCTTGTCTATTCACTCTATCCATGGCCCTCTTGATTTTATAAACATCTATAAAGTTACCCCTCAGTCTCTGACACTCCAGGGAAAGCAGCCCCAGCCTATTCAGCCTCTCCCTATAGCTCAAACCTTCCCAACCCGCAATACCCTTGAAATTTTTTTCTGCACCTTTTCAAGTTTAACGACATCTTTCCTATAGGAGGGAGACCAGAACTGCATGCTGTATTCCAACAGTGGCCTAACCAGTGTCCTGTACAGCCGCAACATGACCTCCCAACTCCTGTACTCAATGCACTGACCAATCAAGGCAAGTGTATCAAATGCCTTCTTCATTACTCTGTCTACCTAAGACTCTATTTTCAAGGAACTATGAACCTATACCCCAAGGTCTCTGTTTGGCGACATTCCCCAAAGTACTTTTGATACTGATGAACATCAGCCTATAGCTCCTCACATCGATGAGATTGGTGGGCTGGAGATGCACCAAGCCCTCTGAGACTCCAATCCCTTGCTCAGACTTGACTCACCCCAGGTCCAAACTTCCAGCTCAGCATTGTCCCCTGAACTTGTCCTACCTGCCTATCTTCTTTTCCATCTATCCACTCCACCCTCCCCCCGCCCCCGACTTATCACCTTCATCCCCTCCCCCACTCACCTATTGTACTCTATGCTACTTTCTCCCCACCCCCACCCTCCTCTCACTTATCTCTCCACCCTTCAGGCACTCTGCCTGTATTCCTGATGAAGGGCTTTTGCCCAAAACATCAATTTTCCTGCTCCTCTGATGCTGACTGACCTGCTGTGCTTTTCCAGCACCACTCTAATCTAGACTCTGGTTTCCAGCGTCTGCAGTCATTGTTTTTACCTCGTTGATTTTAACCCTACTGCAAATCCTCTTGCAAGGATGCCTGCCTTGAAGAAGTTTTCCTCCTCTCTCTACAAGAATCTCAGGGAGTCCCTCTCCCACTGCAACTCCCAGGTCATTTCCTCTGCCCTGAAGCTCTTCAACCATGTCCTGAAACAGACTCGCCTCATTTCCCCTTCCCTGTAATGGGGTCAGCCAGACCAACACAGGAGAAGGAGGGAAGGTTGAATGGACAGAGACGTTGATGGGTGGGAGTGGATAGGTGAGATGAAGAAGGGTGGGAGGATACATAATGAAGGGAGCACCAACCCCTTGGATTGAATGGCCTGATGTTGTGACTCACAGCATCCCAGAGATGCCATGGTCCAGAGGGAGGCCATCAGGTCATCATGCTTGCAACTGGCTCCTCAAACGCGGAACTCACCTTCTCCCGTTCACCTTGCACGTTCCTCCTTGTCCAATAACCTTTAACCTTTCCCCTTC
Organism: Hemiscyllium ocellatum; assembly: GCF_020745735.1. Lineage (NCBI taxonomy): Eukaryota > Metazoa > Chordata > Chondrichthyes > Orectolobiformes > Hemiscylliidae > Hemiscyllium > Hemiscyllium ocellatum. Next base: position 136,756,693 of record NC_083404.1, read on the forward strand.
TGAATGCCTCAACCTAGCCTGCCCTCCAATTCACTTGATCCACCTTTACCTTTTGCATTGGGGAAGTTGACAAAATAACCCAGCCAAGACCTAGGTGTCACCCTGGAGAGGGGTCATCTTAACAACACCGGCCAAAACAGAAATCCGATGTTAACGGGGCCTGGAAACTCATGACTACTTCTTTGGAGGGGTGGTGGAGCTGAGCAGGAGAGGTGGGGGTGGGGCGGGGGGGGAGTGATGGTAGGGGTGGGGTTGGGAAGGGGGGGTTGGGAGAGGAGGAGAGGTGGGAGTGGGGTGGGGAGGGGAGGGGTGGGGGGGAAGGGGGTGCAGAGGAGAGTAAGGATAGGGTTGGAGGAAGGGAGGGGACTGGTGGGTGTGGGGTTGGGATGGGAGGGGAGGTGGGGTGGGGATGGATATGGGGAAGAGACTGGAGTGGTGGTGGGGGTGGGATGGGGATGGGAGGAGGGGCAGGGGTGGAGGTGGGAAAGCAAGGGGAGTGGGGGTGAGGGTGGGGAGGGAGTGGAGTAGGGAGAGGAGGAGGGGTGGGGGTGGCGGTGGGGAGGGTTGGTCAGGGTTGGGTAGGGTGGGGTGGGTAAGGGGGAGTTGGGATGGAGCACTGCAATAGTGATCCCCGTCTTTGCTACAAAATGCTACACTGTCTCGCGCTCCTGCGCTTCTGTGTAACACTTAGAAACCAGGAGCAGGAGGAGGCCATTCAGCCCTTCCAACCTGCCCCATCATTCACTAGGATCATGGAAGAACCTTTATCTCAATGCCATATTCACACTTTCTCCCCATACCTCTTGATGCCTTTAATATCATCAAAAGAATCCATTTCATCCCTGAATATTACTCAATGACTTGGCCTCCCCAGCCTCTTGTGGTGGAGAATCCCACAGGTTCCCTTCCCTCTCAGTGAAGAAATATTTCCCCCTCTTGGTCTGAAATGGTCTACCCCATATCCTGAGACGGTGTCCCCTGGTTGGAGACACCCCCAACCGGGAAAGTACCCTCCTTACTCTGTCCAGCCCTGTTAGAATTTTATACACTTCATCTCAGATCCCCTTCTCATCCTTCTCAACTAGAACAAAGAACAAAACAGCACAGGAACAGGCCCTTTGGCCTTCCAAACCTGCACCGACACATTTTGCCCTCCCATACTACAACTGCTTTCACTTACAGGATCCGTATGCCTCCATTCCTTTTTTCTTTAGTAAATACAGGCCCAGTTGATCCAATTGCTCCTCATATCACACACCTACCACCCCCAGTATCTGCTACACTCTCCTGTGGCAAGTGTATTCAAAACTACAAGGAATACTGAAGTCAGTGATGCTGGTGTTCACTCTGTCTGGAGTACTCTTGATACCATCCTAGGTTGCTCTGCCCATCATCAACCTCAGTCAGATGGGCTATATCATGAGGTACACTCATCATCCAATCACAATGACATGTAAAAGCCATCATGAAATCCCTTGAAATTTCCTTTTGGGAATCATCTACCACTTTTCAGAGAGAGTGAGAAATGTATCCACCCAGAGAGTGGGGAGCCTGTGGAATTCTCTACCACAGAAAGTGGTTGGGGCTGAAACATTGAATGTATCCAGGAAGGAGTTAGATACAGTTCTTAGGGCTAAAGGGATCGCAGGATATGAGGGAGGAAGCGGGAGGAAGGGACTGAGTTGGATGATCAGCCATGATCATGTTGAATGGTGGAGCAGACCCGAGGGGCCGAATGGCCGAATGGCCTCCTCCTGCTCTGAGTTCAACGTTTCACCTTGCATGTTTGCACCCAATCTCCAGATGGCTGCAATCACAGGATGGTTCAGTTTTATGAAGGGGGGAGCACATTGTGTTTGAATTGTTCAGTATTTGACTATGTCTGCCTGTTGACTGCTCACTGCACATGATTGGTTAAGTCTTACATCACTTAGAAAGAGTGACTCATTCCAGGCTGGTGATGGCTGAGTGGTGTTATGGTTAAACCAGAGATCCAGGTAATTTTCTGGGGACCTGAGTTTGAATCCTGTAGAGGGTGGAATTTGAATCTAATAAAATGAAACCACTGATAATTGTTGTGGAAAAACCCATCTGCTTCTCTAATGTCCTTTAGGGAAGGAATCCGCCGGCCAATATGAAATCCCACACCAATGTGGTTGACTCCACACTGCCACCTGGACAATAAGTGTTGGCCAAGTCAACAAAGTCCATATTCTGTGAACAAACAAGTAAAGAGTTTGCAATTAAAGAGTAATTCATCTTATTCAAATCCTGTTGTGAGCAATAATAACCACATAAAAAAAAATGAACAAAGATAATTCAATGGGATAAAGATTTGGCTAAAGTAAAGTGTTATGTTTTCATAAGGCTGAAATAGCTGTGTGAATTATGTGTAAATCCATTGAAAGCTATCATAATACTGCCATATGTTCTGATGAGCACAAAACAATTAAAACGAGATGAGTTTAAACAGAGAAAATGAATAATGGTAATTGCAGGTTAATGAGCGCAGAGGTTTGCTTGTTGACTTTTTAACTGGTAAGTGTCTCAGTATTCTAACATTTTAAGTTTAACAAATACCACCAAAAATGTTTAATGACACAGATACTTTGATGCAGTGAGACACACTTGGTTCCTTGCCTGGCTGGCGATTTCAAAGCTAAGATCTTTCATTGGTAAGTTGGGAGGCAACAGCCGACTGGCTTTATGGCTAAACTATTCACCCAGAGCCCCAGTTACCAGCCTGGTGATGCAGGTTCAAATCCTGCCACGGCAGGTGGTTGAATTCAATAAAAATCTGGCAGTCAGAGTGGATCGATGACCATGAAACCGTCTGGTTCACTAGTGTCCTTTCGGGGGGAAATCTGCAGTCTTTGTCCAGTCCAATGTCACTCCAGACCTGCAATGATGTGGTTGACTTGAAACTGCCTTCAGGGCAATGAGGTATAAGCAATAACTGTTGGCCCAGCCAGTGACACTTGCATCCTGTAAATGCGTTTCTAAAATAAATGGTTGGATACTAAGATAGGAAGAGGCGGGATGTTTAACAGTAAGACCAATGATCCCTGGGATGGAGGGATTGTCTTATGAATAAAGGTTAAACAGGTTGGGACTCTACTCTATGGACCTTAGAACAATGAGAGGTGATCCTATTGAAATATCTCATACTTAAGGGGTTTGACAGGGTCAATGCTGAGAGGATGTTACCCCTCGAGGGACAGTCTAGGAGCAGAGGGTACAGTCTCAGAATAAAGGAGCACCAATTTCAGACGGAGATGAGGAGGAATTTCTTCTCTCTGAGGGTTGGGGGTCTTTGGAACTCCTTGCCCCAGAGAGCTGTGGGGGCAGAGTCCTTGTGTATATTTAAGGCTGAGATCGATAGATTCTTGATCATTCGGGGAATCAGGGGAAAGGGCAGGAAGGTGGGTGTGAGGAATCAGCCATGATCCTAGTGGATGCTGGAGTAGGCTGAAGGGGCTGACTGGCCTATTCCTGTTCCTACAGCATAGAAACAGGCCATTTGGCCGGACAAGTCTGAACAGTATCCCACACATACCCTTTCCCCTACACTATTAGGCTACACTTACCCCTGACTAATGCACCCGACCAACACATCCCTGAACACAATGGGCAATTTAGCATGGCCAATTCACCCTAACCTACACATCTTTGGATTGTGGGCAACCCACAATCAGAGGAAACCCACACAGACATGTGGAGAGTGTGGAAATTCCACACAGAGAGTCACCCGAGGCTGGAATTGAACCCGGGTCCCTGGCGCTGTGAGGCAGCATGTGCTAACCACTGAGGTATCATGCCGTCCTTTTTTTTTAATGGTCTTATCTGTAAACAAGATCAATTCTGAATAAAGTGGTGTAAAGACTACAATTAAGGGTGCAGAAAGCAGCCATAACAGCGTAGCTGAATTAAGTCACATAATTGGACAGTGCAGATGGACACTATTCAGCTCATTCTGTTTATATGGGTTCTCTGAACCAGTGAGTGTCATTTTCCATCTCCTGCCTGTAATCCTACAGAGTTCTTTTCCTTTTCAGGCAACAATTCTCTGTTGAAAACCTTAGTTGAATCTGTCTCCAGCTCACTATCAGGTAACACCTTCCAAACCTGTCTTGCCCTTTGGGTGAAAGTGTTTCTCTTCAGGCCACCCTTGATTAGGTGAGATCCCCTACTGTGTGGAAACAGGCCATTTGGTCCAACAAGTCCACACCGACCCTCTGACTAATGCACCTAACACTACGGGCAATTTAGCATGGCCAGTTCACCCTAAACTGCACGTCTTTGGACTGTGGGAGGAAACCGGAGCACCCGCAGGAAACCCACGCAGACACAGGGAGAATGTGCAAACTCCACACAGACAGTCACCGGAGGCTGGAATCAAATCCAGGTCCCTGGTGCTGTGAGGCAGCAGTGCTAACCACTGAGCCATCGTACTGCCCTGGGTGATCACTTTGTGGAATACCTCCAATCTGTCCATAGGGGTGACCCTGACCTCGCAGTTCCTTGCCATTTCAATGACCCAGCGTGCTCTAAAGCTAACAATTCATAGAACATAGAACATAGAACAATACAGCACAGAACAGGCCCTTTGGCCCACGATGTTGTGCCGAACATCTATCCTAGATTAAGCACCCATCCATGTACCTATCCAATTGCCGCTTAAAGGTCGCCAATGATTCTGACTCTACCACTCCCACGGGCAGCACATTCCATGCCCCCACCACTCTCTGGGTAAAGAACCCACCCCTGACATCTCCCCTATACCTTCCACCCTTCACCTTAAATTTATGTCCCCTTGTAACACTCTGTTGTACTCGGGGAAAAAGTTTCTGACTGTCTACTCTATCTATTCCTCTGATCATCTTATAAACCTCTATCAAGTCACCCCTCATTCTTCGCCGTTCCAATGAGAAAAGGCCAAGAACTCTCAACCTATCCTCGTACGACCTATTCTCCATTCCAGGCAACATCCTGGTAAATCTTCTCTGCACCCTCTCCAAAGCTTCCACATCTTTCCTAAAGTGAGGCGACCAGAACTGCACACAGTACTCCAAATGTGGCCTAACCAAAGTCCTGTACAGCTGCAACATCACTTCACGACTCTTGAATTCAATCCCTCTGCTAATGAACGCTAATACACCATAGGCCTTCTTACAAGCTCTATCCACCTGAGTGGCAACTTTCAAAGATCTATGTACATAGACCCCAAGATCCCTCTGTTCCTCCACCTGACTGAGAACCCTACTGTTAACCCTGTATTCCGCATTCTTATTGGTTCTTCCAAAATGGACAACCTCACATTTGGCAGGGTTGAACTCCATCTGCCACTCCTCAGCCCAGCTCTGCATCATATCTAAGTCCCTTTGCAGCTGACAACAGCCCTCCTCACTGTCCACAACTCCACTAATCTTCGTATCATCTGCAAATTTACTGACCCACCCTTCGACTCCCTCATCCAAGCCATTAATAAAAATTACAAACAGCAGAGGACCAAGAACTGATCCCTGTGGAACTCCACTTGTAACTGGGCTCCAGGCTGAATATTTACCATCTACCACCACTCTCTGACTTCGACCGGTTAGCCAGTTTTCTATCCAATTGGCCAAATTTCCCTCTATCCCATGCCTCCTGACTTTCAGCATAAGCCTACCATGGGGAACCTTATCAAATGCCTTACTAAAATCCATGTACACTACATCCACTGCTCTACCCTCATCCACATGCTTGGTCACCTCCTCAAAGAATTCAATAAGACTTGTAAGGCAAGACCTACCCTTCACAAATCCGTGCTGGCTGTCCCTAATCAAGCAGTGTCTTTTCAGATACTCATAAATCTTATCCATCAGTACCCTTTCCATTACTTTGCCTACCACAGAAGTAAGACTAACTGGCCTGTAATTCCCGGGGTTATCCCTATTCCCTTTTTTGAACAGGGGCACAACATTTGCTACTCTCCAGTCCCCTGGTACCACCCCCGTTGACAGTGAAGACGAAAAGATCATTGCCAACGGTACTGCAATTTCCTCTCTTGCTTCCCACATAATCCTAGGATATATCCCATCAGGCCCGGGGGACTTGTCTATCCTCAAGTTGTTCAAAATGTCCAACACATCTTCCTTCCTAACAAGTATCTCTTCTAGCTTACCAGTCCGTTTCACACTCTCCTCTTCAACAATACGGTCCCTCTCATTCGTAAATACTGAAGAAAAGTACTCATTCAAGACCTCTCCTATCTCTTCCGACTCAATACACAATCTCCCACTACTGTCCTTGATCGGACCTACCCTCGTTCTCGTCATTCTCATGTTTCTCACATGCGCATAAAATGCCTTGGGGTTATCCTTGATCCTATCCGCCAAGGATTTTTCATGGCCTCTCTTAGCTCTCCTAATCCCTTTCTTCAGGTCCCTTCTGGCTATCCTGTATCCCTCCACTGCTCTGTCTGAACCCTGTTTCCTCAACCTTATGTAAGCCTCCTTCTTCCTCTTTACTAGACATTCAACCTCTCTCGTCAACCAAGGCTCCCTCACACGACCATTTCTTTCCTGCCTGATAGGTACATACATATCAAGGACACGTCGTATCTGCTCCTTGAAAAAGTTCCACATTTCCACAACATCCTTCCCTGACAACCTATGCTCCCAACTTATGCTTCTCAAATCCTGTCTTACAGCATTGTAATTTCCCTTCCCCCAATTGTAAAATCTACCCTGTTGTGTGCACCTATCTCTCTCCATAACCAAGGTGAAAGTCACAGAATTGTAGTCACCATCACCAAAATGTTCACCCACTAACAAGCCCATCACTTGTCCCGGTTCATTACCGAGTACCAAATCCAATATGGCCTCCCCTCTGGTTGGACAATCTACATACTGAGTTAGAAAAGCTTCCTGGACACACTGCACAAACACCGCCCCATCCAATCTACTTGTCCTGGACTTGTTGCAACATTCCAACAAATCACCAGGTGAGCTCAAACAGCCAGATCTCATTTCCCTTAGATACTCCACCACTTCAGGTTCTCAATATTAAATCCAATAACTTCAACAACTCGTCACATGATGGCTGTTTGCAATGTTTCTGACATTCACTTCCTCCTGCCTCACTCCTACTCTCTGTGAGGGCATGTTCTCCTCCTTTTATCTGGCATCTTCTATGGAGAGAGAAAGCAGAGTTAATGTTTTTGTGTTTAGTGACCCTGGGGTCTGACCTTCACAGTCTGAGGATGGGCCACTGGACCTGAAATGTGAACTCTGTTTTCACTCGCCACAGATGCTGCCAGACCTGCTGAGTTTCTCCAGCAATTTCTATTTTTGTTGAAGGACAATTCTCAGTCTGACTGGACTGAAGTTCAATGTGATTGGATTGCTAGTTTGGGTTTTGGAACTGCTAAAGTCCTGTTTGAATTGAAATGGTTTTCTGTTCTGTTTTGGGTAGTGGTTGTGTTCAGATAAGCAGCAAAATATGGTAATCTCAGGAGTTTAGAGGAATTTGAGCTTATGTATCTAATGCAGCACAGTTGGAGTACCAAAACCCCAATGCAGTTTGAGAAGACTATGAGTATTCAGTGGTGCCAAACCCTGACACCTTTCACCTCTTGGTTATATTTTATATTATATTTTTATTAACTCACATAATCTGGCTGGGTCACCCCCTGACTCCCCAAAGCCTGTCCACCATCTACAAGGCACAAGTCAGGCACGAAAATGTGTTGCTGGAAAGCACAGCAGGTCAGGCAGCATCCAAGGAACAGAGCAGGAGAGTCGACGTTTCGAGCATGAACCCTTCTTCAGGGTTCCTGAAGAAGGGCTCATGCCCGAAACGTCGATTTCCTGGTCCTTGGATGCTGCCGGAACTGCTGCGCTTTTCCAGCAATACATTTTCAGCTCTGATCTCCAGCATCTGCAGTCCTCACTTTCTCCTACAAGTCAGGAATGTGATGGAATACTCCCCACTTGCCTGGACGGGGGCAGCTCCAACAACACTCAAGAACCATCCAGGACAAAGCAGCCAGCTTGATTGACACCACTTCCACTCTCTCCACCACCTATGGTCAGTAACGGAAGTGTGTACCACCTACAAGTTGCACTGCAGAAATTCACCAAAGATCCTCAGACCTTCCAAACCCAAGACCACTTGCATCTAGAAGGACAAGGGCAACAGATACATCGGGACACCGCTCAATGCAAATTCCCCTCCATGCCCCTCACCATCCCGATTTGAAAATATATCGCCGTTCCTTCAGTGTCACTGGGTCAAAATCCTGGAATTCCCTCCCTAAGGGCATTGTGGGTCTACCTACAGCACATGGACTGCAGCGGTTCAAGAAGGCAGTTCACCCCCACCTTCTCAAGGGGCAATTAGGGATGGACAATAAATGCTGGGCCCAGCCAGTGACACCCACATCCCACAAATGAATATGATCGGTTCGGGGAATGGACAGTTCCTTGTCAACGTGACTCTAGGATGGTGTGTTGCCTCCTTGGTGCTAGAGTGGAGAATGTCTCCGAGTGGCTGCAGGACCATCATCTAGGGCAGGATAAACAGCCAGACATCACTGTCCACGTTCGATTGGAGGCAGGGGTAAGGTGCTGCCATCAGAATTGGGTGAGCCAGCTAATACACTGGCAAACAGGACGTCAAATGTAGTAATCTCCTGGATTACTCTCAGTGCCCCGTGCAAGGGAGCGCAGAAGCAGATAGATGAGACTATGTGATTGGAAAGATGATGCAGGAGTGAGGGGCTTGAGATGCTTGTTGAGATGACACCTGTATGAGCTCCCATTTGAGCAGAGCTGGGGTGGCATTTCAGCGTGGCGCTTTGCTAGTGTTGTCGGGAGAGTTTAACCCAACTTGGCAAGGAGTATGGGAGCCAGGAGAAAAGACCAGCAAGGAATTATTCACAACATAACGGGAAAGGCAGGTGGCGCCACAAAAGGGAATATTTACATAATGGGCAAAGTTGGAGTGAGGGGAAAAGTAAAAAAAGTCTGTATTCAGTTGGAAGTCAGGGTTACTGTGCATGGAGGAGATTGTTGGATTATATTAAATAAGATTGTGAAGTTAGCTCTTCAGTTTGCCAGTTATAGAGTCATACAGCACAGGAACAAACCCTTCGGTCCAACTCATCTATGCCAACCAGGCTTCCTAAACTGAAACTGGTCCCATTTTCCTGTGTTTGGCCGATATCCCTCCAAACCCATTCATATACCCATCCAGATACCTTTTAAATGCTGTAATTGTACCAGCCTCCACCACTTCCTCTGGCAGCTCATTCCATACACGCACTACCCTCTGCGTGAAAATGTTGCCCCTCAGGTCCTTTTTCAATCTTTTCCCTCTCACCTTAAACCTAAATCCTCTGGTTTTGCACTCCCCTACTCTGAGGAAAAGATCTCAGGAATTCACCTTATTCACAGCCCTCGTGATTTTATGAACCTCTATAAGGTCAGCCCACAGCCTCCTATGGAAAAAAAGCTCCAGCCTGTCCAGTCTCTCCCTATAACTCAAATCCTTCAGTCTCAGGTAAGTCCTTGTAAATCCTTTCTGCACCCTTTCCAGTTTAGTAACATCTTTCCGAGCGCAGAGTGATCAGATTTGTACACAGTATTCTAAAAGTGAGCCATACCAATGTCCTGTAAAGCTGCAACAGGACATCTCAACCCCTGTACTCAATCCTCTGACCATTGAAGGCAAGCGTACCAAATGCTTTTTTCATTATCCTGTCTACCTGTGACGCCACGTTCAAGAAATTTAGTACTTGAACCCCTAGGTCTTGAAGAAGGGCTCAGTCCCGAAACGTCGATTCTCCTGCTCCTTGGATGCTGCCTGACCTGCTGCGCTTTTCCAGCAACACAGTTTCACCCCTAGGTCTTGAGCTGAATTGAATTGAATTGATTGTCCCGTGTACCGAGGCACAGTGAAAAGCTTTGTCTTGTGAGCAATACAGGCAGATCACAGAGTTAAGTAGCATAGATAGTAAATAATAGGTAAACAGCAGCAAAAACAAAAACACAGGGACAGGCGAATGTTAAGAGTTTGTGAGTCCATTCAGTATTCTAACAACAGTAGTGCAGAAACTGTTAAGAAACCGACTGGTGCATGTGTTCAGGCTTCTGTACCTTCTCCCCGATGGTAGAGGTTGTAGAAAAACATTGCCAGGGTGGGATGGATCTTTGAGAATGCTGGCGGCCTTTCCTTGACAGCGGGCCTGGTAGATGGATTCCATAGATGGGAGGTTGGCCTTTGTGATTGTCCGGGCCGTGTTCCCCACTCTCTGTAACCGTCTCCGATCTTGAATGGTACAGTTACCATCCCAGGTAATGATACATCCAAACAGAATGCTCTCGCTGGCGTACCTATAAAAGTTGGCAAGGGTATTCACCGTCACGCCAAATTTCCTCAGCTGCCTGAGGAAGAAGAGACATTGTTGGGCCTTTGTAACCAGTGTGTCCACATGAAGAGTCCAAGAAAGCTTGTTGTGGATGACCACTCCCAGGAGCTTGACACTCTCCACTTGTTCCACTCGGGGGGAGCAATGTGCAGTTTTATGGAAAAAGGCGGGAAATTGGCATTAAGTCGTAATGCTCATTGGGAGATCCAATGCAGACATAATGGGACAAATGGCCTCCTGTTGTACTGTAATAATTGTCTGACCTCTGATCTAACTGTGCCTGCCCACCCACAGCAATGTGGTTATTCCTTAACTGCCTTTGAAACAGGCTGAGTAAGTTGTGCAGTATGAAGGCTCTTATGGATGGAAGCAAAATGTTTCCATTACCAACAATGCCCAAATCCAATGAAACATTAACTTTTTTAAGAAAAGAACCAACAAGGGTACAGTTGACTGTGGAGCCTTATTTTATGATCCCAAATATGTGCTTTAAGACTAAAAGAACCATATAATCTGATGATGTGACAGCAGAAGTAGGCCATTCAGCCCATCCAATCTGCTCCACCATTCAATGAGACCGTGGCTGATCTGATAATCCTCAACTCCACTTTCCTGCCTTTCCCCCATCACCCTCGATTCCCCTTCCTGATTAAAAATCTGTCTGTCTCAGTCTTAAACATACCTAATGCCCCAGCCTGGACAGCGCTCTGTGCTGAAGAAATCCACAGGTTCACTCCCCTCTGAGAGAAGAAGTTCATCCCGATGTGCAGCCTCCTTCCTCTGAGATTATTCCCTCTGGTCCATGACCCTCCCAGAAGAGAAAACGACATTTCCACATTGAAATAGTAAAATCAAAGAACTGCAGATACTGGAAATCGAAACAGAATCAGCAGATTCTGGAAAAATCTTCGGAGGCCTGGCAGGAGAGAACGCAGGGTTGAGGAAAGACATTCTGGCTATTGAGGGAGTGCAGCGTAGGTTCACGAGGTCAATTCCTGGAATGGAGGGATTACCTTACACTGAAAGACTGAAGCGACTGGGCTTGTATACCCTTGAGTTTAGAAGACTGAGAGGGGATCTGATTGAGAGATATAAGATTATGAAAGGATTGGACACTCTGGAGGCAGGAAACATGTTTCCGCTGATGGGTGAGTCCCGAACCAGAGGACACAGCTTAAAAATTCGGGATAGACCATTTAGGACAGAGATGAGGAGAAACTTCTTCACCCAGAGAGTGGTGGCTGTGTGGAATGCTCTGCCCCAGAGGGCAGTGGAGGCCCAATCTCTGGATTCATTTAAGAAAGAGTTGGATAGAGCTCTCAAAGATAGTGGAATCAAGGGTTCTGGAGATAAGGCAGGAAGCGGATACTGATTGGGAATGATCAGCCATGATCATATTGAATGGCAGTGCAGGCTCGAAGGGCTGAATGGCCTACTCCTGCACCTATTGTCTATTGTCTATTGTGTAAAAATATGAGGAGACAGACAAGTACATAGGAAAGAAATTTTCCCCTTGATGGAGGGATCAGTGACCAGGAGACACGGGTTTAAGGGGAGGAGCAGGAGGTTTAGAGGGGGTATAGGGAGAATCTTTTTCACCAGGGGGTGTTGGGAATCTGGAAACTGCTACCTGTAAGGTTGGGAGAGGCAGACAAGGGTATTGGTTAAGGGAAGTCAGGAGGTGAGTTACCCGTTGCACTGTTGTTAGCCTCTGACCTGCTCTTGTATCCACATGTGGCAGGTACAGGTTACATAAAGATGAGTCACCTGGGGTCACTGACGGTGTAATCCATGTCCTCCTGACCATATGGAAAGGTCACTTTGGCATTGTCTGTACCCACTGAGCTCCAGGAAGGCCTGGGGGGAGGGGTGGGTCATCGGAACCTCATGGAACTAGGTTAATAATCCAGGGGGCCCTAACGCACATCGTGGGACCAATTGGATTTAACTCTGACCACGGTCACTGGGGGACTCTACATTCAGTGAATGAAAGCTGGCAGTGAGAGCTGATTTCAGTAATGGTGACCATCATAGGAGCAGGACTGGGCCATCAGCCCATCGAGATTGCTCTGCCATTCAATAGGTTCATGACTGATTATCCAACACAGTGACCCCGTTCCTGCTTTCCTCCCGTACCCTTTAATTCTTTTAACCTTAAGATTGTTGGGAGGACCAGCTAAAAGGAGGTAGTTCACTGTCAAAATGCCAAACACATTCTGTTAGGGGCTAGAGCTAACCACAACTCCCACATCCCATGGGGCCTGGGTGAGACCACCAACTTTGTGGAGGGTGGTTTGGTAAGGCGACTCAGTTCAGAGATGATTCACATGACTGATTTCTGAGATGAACATGTTAACTGACGAGGAAAGGTTGAACAGCTAAGGCACTTTTGAAAAATGAGAGGTGATCTTATTTCAATACCAAAGATCATGAGGGATCTGGAAAGGGTGAATACTGAGGGGATGATTCCCCTTGTGGAGGAATCCAGCACTAGGGGACCTAATTTGAAAATGAGGACTCTCTTAATTAAGGCAGCGGTGATGACCTACGTATATATTTTGTTCCCTCGGTCACCATGAGTCTGTGGAACATTGGAAGGTGGTGGAGACTGGGTCAAGGAGTGTATTCAGTGCTGCGTTTGAGGTATTTTCGACGGCAGGTGGGGTTACTTAGGAACAGACAGGAAATTAGAGTACAGGCCATAGTCAGATGTCATTGAATGGGGTCAAATGACTCTTCCAGATCCCAAGTACTGTGTTCATTTTGACCTGCTTTTCACCCTGACAATGACATCCCCATGAGGAATTTTATTTTTGTTCACTCATGGGATCTGGGCAATGCTGGCTGGGCCAGCATTTATTGCCCATCTCTAGTTGCCCCTCATATAGATGGCAGTGAGCTTCCTTATGTCCCACAAAGCCCTTAGGGAGGGGAGTCCAAGATTTAGACTCAGTCACACTGAGCGATAGGTTTTCAAGTCAGGCTGGCGGGGGGGAACCTGCAGGGGGCGGTGTTCCCATGTATCTGCTGCCTCCAATTGGAAGTGGTCATAGAATCAGTGCTGTCTGAGAATCTTTTGGTGAATTTCCTCTCCAATATTTGCCACATGGCAAGAAAAATAGAATCTTACACTCATTTTGAGATTCATCAATTTTCTTGAAAGATTTCTTTCAATGACGTGGGCATTCAAAGGGTTAATTTCCGAAAAACAGCAGGACAGGAATAAGTGCTTAATTAATCCGACTGTGAGACTCTGTTCACAAATCTATAGCTTCCAATCAGCCCTTATCCTTGGCAGCTGGCAACATACAGTGGTTGTAATTAAGATCACAGTGGTCTATCTACTTCCTATTAATGTTAACTCCAGAGACCCATAATCATTCTCTTGACTGTTTTGGAGTTCCTCATGATCACACAAGGAGAACTGATGTTAGATCCCATTAACCTGAAATATTTTTCCTTGATTTTCATCATTATTTTATATTGATCTCAGTGGCTCTCGTTTCTCCTTGTCTCAGAAACCAGCAGTCTCCCAAAGTTATTCATAAAAGCTGCAGGAAAAGGTTATAAACAGAAAGACACGCACTGACAGAACACTTTTTGTGACACCTCAAAGTAGGTTACAGCCATTTAAATGCTTTTTGAGTCAGAGTCATAGAGGTGGACAGCACAGAAACAGGCCCTTCGGTCCAACTTATCCATGCTGACCAGATACTCCAACCTAATCTAATTCCATTTGTCAGCACTTGGCCCATATCCCTTGAACTCCTTCCTATTCATATACTCATCCAGATGACGTTTAAATCTCTAATTGTACCAGCCTCCATCACTCAATCTGGTAGCTCATTCCATACTTGCACCACCCTCTGCATGGAACGGTTGTCCCTTTGGCTCAGTGGTTAGCACTGCTGCCTTACAGCACTAGGGGCCCAGGTTCAGTTCCAGCCTTGGGTGACTGTCTGTGTGGAGTTTGCACATTCTCTGTATGGGTTTCCTCCAGATGCTCTGGTTTCCACCCTCAGTCCAAAGATGTGCAGGTCAGGTGAATTGGCCATGCTAAATTGCCTGTTGTATTAGTCAGAGGGGAAATGGGTCTGGTGGGTTACTCTTTGGAGGGTCGGTGTGGACTTGTTGGGCCAAAGGGCCTGTTTCCACACTGGAGGGAATTTAATCTAAATCCTTCCCCTCTCACCTTAAACCTATGCCTTCTAGTTCTGGACTCCCCCAACTTGGGATTTTGAGGCAACTATCCCTTGACATTTCTTCATAGACTTTTAGATTATAGGGATGTTGATTCAGATTCACTGGTTGCTATAGGGCCATAAGACGTTAGAGTCGAGTAGGCTATTCAGCCCACCAAGCTGCAAATGTGTTGCTGGTCAAAGCACAGCAGGCCAGGCAGCATCTCAGGAATAGAGAATTCGACGTTTTGAGCATAAGCCCTTCATCAGGATGGATTCAGTGAGGTGATGGCTGATCAGAAGCATTTTCCCCACATGCCTTGATTCCCGTTCCTGATTAAAAATCTGCCTACCTCAGTCTCAATAGTCCTCTGTAGTAAAGGCTTCCACAGATTCACATTCACACCATGGGAGAGAAGTAATTCCTCCTCATCTCTGTCTGAATGGTTGGCCCCTTAATCTGAGATTCTACCCTCTGGTTTGAGACTCACCCAACAGGAGAAATGCTCTGTCCACATCAAATGTATTCAAGGTCGAGATAGACAGATTTTTAATCAGTAAGGACATCAAGAGTTATAGGGGTAAGGTAGGAAAGTGGAGATGAGGAATTATAAGATCCCATTGAAAGGCAGAGCAGACTTAATGGGCTGAATGGTCTACTTCCACTCTACTGTCTTGTGCTGTTATAGGCTTGCTCCAGTTCTCTTCTTGAAGTTAAGTTTCAAATGAAAGTTCAGTTTTGAGTGAGTCTGAGCCCCCAGTGTGGATGACAGCAGCAATGCTCTCATACTTTGTATTAGTGCATCACGTACCAGGGTTCAGAGCAGCGTGAATCCGCGTGTGGCCTCTAAATGACCTTTTTGTCGAACGAGGATATGTGTTATCGGCAAAATGTAAGAGTTCCAACAATAGACGTCTGTTTTCGTTGTAGTTCACAATTCTATAATTTCTGAGCTGTCTTCCATTCCAGACTGTTGACATCAGCACGGGAGTTGAGGGTGATCATTTTGTCCTCAGGATGGAAATTAATGGGCGGCACGGTGGCACAGCAGTTAGCACTGCTGCCTCACAGCGCCAGAGACCTGGGTTCAATTCCTGCCTCAGGCGACTGACTGTGTGGAGTTTGCACATTCTCCCCGTGTCTGTCTGGGTTTCCTCTGGGTGCTCTGGTTTCCTCCCACAGTCTAAAGATGTGCAGGTTAGGTGAATTGGCCATGCTAAATTGCCTGTAGTGTTAGGTGCAGGGGTGAATGGGTCTGGGTGGGTTGCGCTTCGGCGGGTCGGTGTGGACTTGTTGGGCCGAAGGGCCTGTTTCCACACTGAAAGTAATCTAATCTAATCTAATCTTTGAAGTAGGTTCCATTATCTCCCAACTCGCCGTGTTCCCTGAATTATGTTCAAGCTTTCCCACATTTACCACTATAGTTGTGATCCCTCAAGTGTCTGAAACAATTTTCTTCCATCAAAATTTGAAAAAAACCTCAATAATGTCACTGCTGACCCAATTGGAAAAGATCTTATTCTTCAAGTTTTCTTTCAGTTTTTTTTTCTCTGTCTTCAAATCAAGGCACGTCCTGGTCAATCTAGGTATTGAACCCCCTTGAAAGCTTCAGCCAGTTTCACATTGTGAACAGCTCAGTACTGCTGCGATCTTACAAACAAGCTTTACAGAAACTCCCTACTGAAGTTGGAGAGCTGGAGCACATTTTGAATGATGGATGATGAACTGGTGACAGAGTGGTGAACAAAAGGCACAGTTGATGGATGTATCGCTCAAGCTAATGGATAACATTTCTTACCATATTTATTGATCTCAAACCTTCAACTCCACTCAATAATTAACGACAATGATTGCTACAAAGCCGAATCTCTAAATATTGTGAATGAGGTTTGACATTTGGAAGGCTCTGATTTGGGTTTGAGACTGTCCATTTGATGAGACCCTGGAGCTGGAGGAGGCCATTCAGCCTCTCAAGCCTGGTCCGCCATTTGCTTCGATCATGGCTGATCTCATCTCGGCCTCAACTTCACTTTCCTGCTTGCTCCCCATAACCCTTGAACCCATTGCTAATTAAAGATCTGTGTGTCTCCTCCTTACATTTATTCCCAGCAGCCACCACACTCTGGGGTAGTGAATTCCACAGATTTACTAATAAATTTTCCTCCTCTTTATTTTAAACCTGACGCCCCTAAAACTATAACCTCTCATTCTAGATTGCCTCCCATGGGGAAACATCTTGTCTACATCTACCTTGTCATTCTCCTTTAGTATCTCAGAGACCTCAATTAGATCTTCTCTCATTCTTCTAAACCCCTCAGAGTATGGGCCTAAATTATTCAATCTCTCTTCATAAGACAAATCTCTGGAATTAATCCAGTGAACGTCTTGGGAAAGTTCAACCAAGTAGTAATGAGTTGTAGCAAAGACACTTTTTCTGAAGATGAGGATGCCAACATGTCATAGTGTCATTACAGCACAGAGGAGGTGATTCAGCCCATTGAGTCCATACTGGTTCCCTAAAGAGCAGGTCAGGCAGCGCCTGAGGAGCAGGAGAATCGATGTTTCAGGCAAAAGCCCTTCATCAGGAATGAGGCTGTGAGCCGAGGGGGTGGAGAGATAAATGGGAGGGGGAATGGGGCTGGGGGTGATGTTAGCTAAGAGTGCGATAGGTAAGTGGAGGTGAGAGTAATGGTGATAGGTCAGAGAGGAGGGTGGAGTGGATCAGTGGAAGGAAGATGGACAGGATCATTCTGGAGCAAGGTTTGGAAACATTCCTGTCCACAAACAGTGATAGAAATGTAGAATCGAGGAGCACGGCCATTTAGCCCTTCGAGCCTGCTCAGTCATTGAACATGATCACGGCTAATCCTTTATGGAATAGAATCCCTACAGTGGGGAAACAGGCCACTTGGTCCAACAGGTCCACTCCAACCCTCCGAAGAGTATTCTGCCCATTTTCACCCCTCTACCCTATCCCTGTATCCCTGTAACTCTCATGACCAATCCATCCAAACCTGCACATCCCTGAACACTGTGGGCAATTTAGCATGGCCAATCCACCTGAACCTGCACAACTTTGGACTGTGGGAGGAAACCGGAGCACTCGGAGGAAACCCACGCAGACACGGGGAGAATGAGCAAACTCCACACAGTCAGTCACCTGAGGCTGGAATTACCTCAATACCATATTCCTACTTTCTTCCCATATCCCTGATGCCTTTAAAATTTGAAAAATGTATTTATCTGATTCTTGACTATATTCAGTGATGAGGCCTCCCCACATTCTGCCGATAGAGAATCCTACAGGTTCACTCACCTCTGAGTGAAAACACTTTTCCTCATCTCACTTCGACCGTCTACCCCATATCCCGTGGTCCCAATACACTTCAACCAGATCCCCCTCTCATCCTTCTCAACTCCAATGAATACAGGCACCAGTCAAACCAACCTCTCCTCATGGGATAGTTCCGTCATCCCCCAATAACAGCCCAGTGATGTTCCACTACCTTTCCTCTCTGGCAGCTTTACCCTTTCTTAGGAAGTCAGATTAACACTGTATGCGATGTTTCACATGTGGTCTCAAACTTCCCAACATATCACCACTTAAGTAATATTTTTCCTTTCTGCTTTTCACACCAAAGTGTATAACTACAGATGTAGCCAAGTTGTACTGCATCTGCCCACTCGCTCAACTGGTCTCAATCTCCCCGAAACCTGCTCACAAACTGTACCCCATATTATCAGCAAAAATGGAAAAGTTGAATTTCTTTTTCTCATCCAGGAAGAAGTGGAGGACTGTCCAGTAAATGTAGGACCTGATCAGGTGTGCACTAGAACTCTGTGAGAAGCTATGGAAGTTATTGCTGGGCCCCTTGTTGAGATCTTTGTGTCATCGATAGCCATAGATGAGGTGCCTGAAGACTGGAGGTTGGCTAATATAGAACATAGAACATAGAAGGATACAGCGCAGTACAGGCCCTTCGGCCCTCGATGTTGCGCCGACCAAATCCTACCTAACCTATACTAGCCCAATAACTTCCAAATGCCTATCCAATGCCCGCTTAAATGACCATAAAGAAGGAGAGTTCACCACTGATACGGGCAGGGCATTCCATGAACTCACAACCCGCTGTGTGAAGAATCTACCCCTAACATCTGTCCTATACCTACCACCCCTTAATTTAAAGCTATGTCCCCTAGTAACACCTGACTCCATTAGCGGTAAAAGGTTCTTAGTATCTACCCTATCTAAACCCCTAATCATCTTATACACTTCTATCAGATCTCCCCTAAACCTTCTCTTCTCCAATGAGAACAGCCCAAGTGCCTCAGCCTTTCCTCATAAGATTTTCCTACCATTCCAGGCAACATCCTGGTAAACCTCCTCTGCACTCGTTCTAAAGCTTCCACATCCTTCCTATAGTATGGCGACCAAAACTGCACACAATACTCCAGATGAGGCCGCACCAGAGTCTTATACAACTGCAACATGACCTCAGGACTCCGGAACTCAATTCCTCTGCCAATAAAGCCCAGTACACCATATGCCTTCCTCACAGCACTATTTACCTGGGTGGCAACTTTCAGAGATCTGTGTACATGGACACCAAGATCCCTCTGCTCATCCACACTACCAAGTAGCCTACCATTAGCCCAGTAATCCATCATCTTGTTATTCCTACCAAAGTGAACGACTTCGCACTTAGCTACATTGAATTCCATTTGCCACATTTCCGCCCAGCTCTGCAACTTATCTATATCCCGCTGTAACCTACCACTTCCTTCCTCACTATCCACAACTCCACCGACTTTTGTGTCATCCGCAAACTTGCTTACCCAGCTTTCAAGTCCTTCCTCTAGATCATTTATAAAGATAACAAAAAGCAATGGTCCCAAAACAGATCCTTGTGGTACACCGCTAGTAACTGCGCTCCAAGATGAACATAATCCATCAACTACTACCCTCTGTCTCCTTCCAGCCAGCCAATTCCTAATCCAAACCTAATCCAAATGTGGTGCCACTGTATAAAACAGGTGGTTAGGACAAGCCAGGGATTTATAGACCAGTGGGCCTGATGTCGGTGGTGGGCACATTGTTGGAGGGAATCCTGAGAGACAGGAAGTAAATGTATTTAAAAAGGCAAGAACTGATTAGAGGTAGTCCAAATGGCTTTATGTTTGGGAAATCATGTCCCACAAACTTGATTGGATTCTTTGAAAAGTAACAAAGAGGATTGGTGAGGATAGAGTGGTGGATGTGATCTATATTGGCTGCAGTAAGGCATTCAACAAGGTTCTCCTCTGTGGCTCAACACTTTAACTCTCCCTCCCACTCCACCAAGGACAGGCAGGTCCTTGGACTCCTCCATCGCCAGAACATAACAACACGACGGTTGGAGGAAGAGCGCCTCATCTTCCGCCTGGGAACCCTCCAACCACAAGGGATGAACTCAGATTTCTCCAGTTTCCTCATTTCCCCTCCCCCCACCTTGTCTCAGTCGATTCCCTCGAACTCAGTACCACCTTCCTAACCCGCAATCTTCTTCCTGACCTCTCCGCCCCCACCCCACTCCGGCCTATCACCCTCACCTTGACCTCCTTCCACCTATCACATCTCCAACGCCCTTCCCCCAAGTCCCTCCTCCCTACCTTTTATCTTAGCCTGCTGGACACACTTTCCTCATTCCTGATGAAGGGCTTGTGCCCGAAACGTCGAATTTCCTGTTCTTTGGATGCTGCCTGACCTGCTGCACTTTAACCAGCAACACATTTTCAGTTCAACAGGTTCCCCATGGGAGACTGGTTGGCAAGGTTAGATCTCATGGCATACAGGGAGAATGCAGGGAGAAATTGAGGTGTCCCTCCTATAGGAAGAATGTTGTGAAACCTGAAAGGGTTCAGAAAAGATTTACAAGGACGTTGTTGGGTTTGGAGGATTTAAGCGATAGGGAGAGCTGAATAGGAGTGTCGGAGGCTAAGGGGAGACCATATAAAGTTTTATAAAATCATGAGGGGCATGAATAGGGTAAATAGACAAGGTTTTTTTTCCCCTGGGATGGGGGAGTCCAGAATTAGAGGGCACAGGTTTAAGGTGAGAGGGAAAGATTTAAAAGGGACTTAAGGGGCAATATTTTCACTCAGAGGGTGGTGTGTGTATGGAATGAGCTGCCAAAGGAAGTGGTGGAGGCTGGTACAATTACAACATTTAAAAGACAGCTGGATGGGTACATGAATAGTAAGGGTTTAGAGGCATATGGGCCAAGTGCTGGCAAATGAGACTAGATTGGGTTGGGATATCTGGTTCGCATGGATGAGTTGACCAAAGGGTCTGTTTCTGTGCTGTCCACCTCTACGATTCTATAAATGGATGGACCTTTAATAATTTTAAATCAAAGATGCATAGAGTTTTGTGAAGCAAGAAGATAAAAGGATTCAGAGCAAACAATGGCTGAGCAGATCAGGTTCAGATACAGGTTGGCTATGATAGGATAGAGTCAAAAGGCTAAATGGCCTTCTGTTTGTACGTAAACCTTTGCCAATAACAAAAAAAAGCACAGCCCCAGAGCCTGCTGGACAGTTTAATAAGATCATGGCTACTGTGTTTCACAGCGCTATCCACCTTGTCCATTCACTGATACACACATTTACAGAAATCGAATAAACTCAGTATCGAAAATGTCGATTGTTACTCAACATCCCCTTCGTATTGGAGTCAAAGGAGTTTGAGACAACAGAACAACAGAGCAGTTACAAAACAGGAGAAGGCCATTCTGCCCAGCAAGTCTTTGCTAGGTCTCTGAAGGCGTAATATATTTAGCGCCCCTCTCCCTATAACCCCCTGCATTCTTTATTTTTGTGTAATAGTCTAACTGCCCCTTGTTTGCCTTTGCTTCCATCACATTCTTCGGCACCGCATTCCAGATCCGAACTTCTCATTTCCCCTCACACCGTCATTGCTATTGTTCTGAGTCTTTGTTTAAAACTTTTCGAGTTTTAAAAATTTTTAATGATTGCTGAGGAGTATGAGTCACTGGCTGGGGCAGAATTTATTACCCTTTCCTAACTGCCCTTGGACTGAGTGGCTGTCCAGGTCAGTTTCAAGGGCAGTTGAGAGATCGCTAGATACCTGGAGTCACGTGTAGACCAGAGCAGGTAAGAGTTTCCTACTCTTAACAATTCACAGTCCTTCTTCTCTGTCTCTCCTGACCCTTCAGGATTTTGAGACCTTCCATCCTATCTCCTCTCAGCCTTTTCTTTCACAAGAACAGTGAAAAAGGTTATTCCAGAGTCCAACGGGATCTTGATCAGTGGGCAGATAGGCCGAGAAGTGGAAGACAGAGTTTAAGTAAGATTAATGTGAGGAGCTGCATTTTGGAGAGACAAATTAGGGCAGGACTTTTGCAGATAATGGGAGCGTTGCTGAACAAAGAGATCTTGGAGTGCAGGTTCATAGCTCCTTGAAAGTGGAGTCACAGGTAGATAGGATAGTGAAGAAGGCGTTTGGTATGCTTTCCTTTATTGGTCACAGAATTGAGTGCAGGAGCTGGGAGGTCATGTTGCTGTTGTACAGGACATTGGTTAGGCCACTGTTGGAATACTGCATTCACTTCTGGTGTTCCTGCTATCAAGCAGATGTTGTGAAATTTGGAAGAAATCAGAAAAGATTTATAAGGACGTTGCCAGGGTTGGAGGATTTGAGCTACAGGGAGAGGCCGAACAGGCTGGGGCTGTTTTCCCTGGAGCATCGGAGGCTGAGGGGGTGACCTTATAGAGGTTTATAAAATCACAAGGGGCATGGATAGGATATATAGACAAAGTCTTTTCCCTGGGGTGGGGAGTCCAGAATTAGAGGGCATGGGTTTAGGGTGAGAGGGGAAAGATTTAAAAGATACATAAGGGGTAACCTTTTCACCCAGAGGGTGGTGTGTGTATGGAATGAGCTGCTGGAGTAAGTGGTGGAGGGTAGTACAATTACAACATTTAAAAGGCATCTGGATGGACATATGAAAAGGAAGGGTTTGATGGGTATGGGCCTAATGCTGGCAAATAGGACTAGGTTAATTCAGGATATCTGGTCAGCTTGGATGAGTTGGACCGAAGGGTCTGTTTCTGTGCTGTACATCTCTGTGGCTCCATGACTGTATGACAGCAGTCCCAGTTGCTCCAGTGTAGCTTCCTAACTGAAGTTCCTAAATCCTGGTAACTCTTCTACACTCTCTCCTCCTCTTTATAAAACGGGGTGCTCAGGATGGGTCACAATACTCCAGTTAAAAGCAGAACCAAGTTCAACAAGACATATTTGCAATTGGAACCTCCACCCTGTTAATAAAGCCTCAGATTCTGCATTAACAACTCCCTCAATCTGTCCTTCCACCTTGAATGTTTTGCACACTTACACACACTTTGGCCCTGTACCCCTTTCCAAGCTTTTTATGAATTTCTGTTTGACCAGCTGCAGTGGGATTTAAAAACCAGCCTCAGGATATTGACCTGAATCAGTGGACACTAGGCACTTGGCTTTACCATTAAACCGCTGTCAGTGCCTGTTGAAAATCAAAGGGATAATACCATGCTATTTCACCCACAGCTGTAGACCGAGTGAGGAAAGTGAAGTTTACAGACTCACACAGAGTGGTTTGATGAAATTCTGCTTCCTCAATGCCAATGAATTCTGATTGCAAACTGAACTACGATGCACTTAATTGGCACAGATATGGAGCATGCACTCAAATTCCACTTTAAACATGAATAATATATTGGTCTTGTGTGCACATGAATACTGATTGCACTTGGGTTTCTGGCTGTGCTGGTGTTGTTATTGTGATTCCTTCCCCTTCAATATGTCACATGCTTAAAAAGAATTTAATCTGACTAAACTCCTTGCACTGAATACATTGAGTCACTGCTTGAAGTTCTCCAAACTAGCAACATTACCCCTTTAGAAGGACAAGGGGCAGCAGATACATGGGAACACCACCCCCTGTAAGTTCCCCTCCAAGCGACTCACCATCCTGTTTTGGAATCTTTCAGTGCCACTAGGTCACAATCCTGAATTCCCTCCCGAATTGTGGGTCTACCTACAGCACATGGACTGCCCCGGTACAAGAAGGCAGCTCACTCCCACCCTCACAAGGGGTCACTGAGGATGTGACATAGTGGTCCAGCCAGCGACAGTCACATTCCAGAAAAGGATTCAGAGAAAGTTCCTCAGTGTTGGGTGAATTGTTATCAACCATTGTTCAGATCTTGGGACTCTCAGATCAAAGATGGAAAATTGGGGTTTGGGTTCTTTAGCTTCACTCGATAGAACTGAGCACAATTTCAAGTTCATCTCTCAGTGCAGTACTGAGGGAATGCAGCACTGTCAGGACAAGATGTGGAGGTGCTGGTGTTGGACTGGAGTGTACAAAGTTAAAAATCACGCAACACCAAGTTATAGTCCAACACGTTTATTTAGAAGCAATGGCTGTCATCAGGTAGCTAGTGGGGCAGGATCATAAGACACAGAGCTTATAGCCAAAGATCCAAGTGTCATAGAACTGATGCAATATGTTGAACATTAGCTTTGATCTTTGACTATAAATTCTGTGTCCCATGATCCTGCCCCACAACCACCTGATGAAGGAGCAGTGCTCTGGAAGCTAGTGCTTCCAAATAAACCTCATAGAGTCATAGAGGTGTACAGCATGGTAACAGACCCTTCGGTCCAACCTGTCCATGCCGACCAGACATCCCAACCCAATCTAGTCCCACCTGCCAGCACCCGGCCCATATCCCTCCAAACCCTTCCTATTCATATATCCATCCAAATGCCTCTTAAATGTTGTCATTGTACCAGCCTACAACTCATCCTCTGGCAGCTCATTCTGTTGGACTATAACTCGGTGTTGTGTGATTTTTAACTTTGTCAGTACATCAAGAGCATGATTACCTTCTCTGTTGGACAGAAATGATCACACAGTACTGCTTTGGACAGTAGCAACAGGAATTCTGCGTCGCATCCCTCAACATTACTGAAGCAGACAATCTAGTCAGCCTTTCCTGACTGTTTATATAAGAATGTAAGAAGTAGGAGCAGGGGTAGGCCATGCTGTTGTGCAGAAATTTCACAGCTGAGATCCCAACATGACATTACCATGTTTCAAAAGGTTCATAGGCCATACCTCCCAACAAATGGATGATCAAATTAAAAACCTTGTTCCTACATTTGCTCTTAATAACCAGATGCAGACTGCACTCAACTCACCAACTTTGCAAAACCCTAAACAAGACATCAACCATTAGATGTGATTCTATGAACAGAAAGCACTCATTGAATGAGCCTGAGTGTGCTTACAGTCTGATGAACCATCAATTAAAAATAATCAATCAAGATTACTCTCAGGTTACACAATCCATGAACAATAGGAATATGTTCAAGCATTGCACCTTATCCTGAACTCCCCAGGTGCCTGAGAAGCCGAACGTTCTTCTTGATAATGTCTCAGCCAATCTCAATTAACAATAACTCGACACTATTTTCTCCTGTTGTATAAATCACAGTGGTGGAAGTTTGGGGCATTCCTGTGTTTGTCCTGACAAGGGTAAGAGAAGAAAAAGCTTCAGTAATATATCTCTCTTTTCAATAATATCCAAGCTCCACACATGCAAGCAACAATAGAAGAGCTATTTCCTTCATGTTTCTACATGTTTGAAAGCTGCCAGAGCTAGAGGGTCACTATTTAAAAATAAATGGCTCCCCACATAAGGCAGAGAGGGGGAGAATTCTTTTCTGTCTGAGAGTTGTGAGTTTTTGGAAGACTCTACCTCAGAGTTCCAGGGGTAGAGTCTGGCATTATTGAATATTTTTAAACTGGGAGTAGATAGATCCCGAGGTAAAAACAATGACTGCAGATGCTGGAAACCAGATTCTGGATCAGTGGTGCTGGAAGAGCACAGCAATTCAGGCAGCATCCGAGGAGCAGCGAAATCAACGTTTCAGGCAAAAGCCCTTCATCAGGAATAATCAGTGGTGCTGGAAGAGCACAGCAGTTCAGGCAGCATCCAACAAGCAGTGAAATCGACGTTTCGGGCAAAAGCCCTTCATCAGGAATACAGCTGTATTCCTGATGAAGGCCTTTTGCCAGAAACGTCGATTTTACTGTGCCTCTGATGCTGCCTGAACTGCTGTGCTCTTCCAGCACCACTGATCCAGAGTAGACAGATCCCTGACTAACAAGTGAGTCATTTTATCGAGAATAAGCAGAATGATTAGGTCAATCATTAACTGATTGGAAGTTATTGCAGGGTCAAGAAGCTGAATAACGTTAATAACCTGGAATTTGGGGATTAAGCTTTGGAAGAGATTATACAAATTAGGCCTGTTTTGTCCAGAATTTGAAATCTTAAGGTGTGATCTGATCATCGTCTTTAAGACATGAACAGGAAAAGACAGGGGAGATAAAGATCAACTATTTCCACTGGTTGAGGATTCTAGAACGAGGGGTGTAGTCTGTGAATTAGGTCCAGGCCATTGAAGAGAGATATTAGGAAGCACTTCTAGGTTGAGAGAGATTTGGAACACTTCCACAAACTGCAATTATTGTTGGATAAGTTGCTAATTTTAAATCTGAGGGAGATATATTTTTATTATGCAGAATGTTAAGGGATATGGGTCAAAGGCAGGGATATGGAGTTAGACGAGATATCAGCCATGATATTATTGAATGGCGGAACAGACTCGAGGGGTTTAATAGCCTACTCCTGCTTTCTGTTCATATGTTCATCAGGAAGGTGCTACAGAAATGCAATTTCTTCTTCTTTCATGAATAAAGATGTATTTGCAAACTTTGTGCAGTATTGTGGTAATGAAGAAATCTTGTAAAGACTTTAGACACACTGAAGTATTTTTTAAAGTTATTAGGTGGAAAGTCACACAGGGAGGGGTTACAGTTTCCAGCCAAAATAAAGGTGGGATTGCAACTCCAAAGTGCGTGCAGGAGCAGAGGGACTTGGGTGCATGTGTGAAGAGATCCTGATGGTGGCACGATATATGGAGAAAACAGTTAATAAGTGCCCTCAGTTTTACTAATAGGGACATGGTGTATAAGAGCAAGGAGGTGATGTTGAATTTGTACAACACACTCGTTAGGTTTCAGATGGAGTATAGTGTACAGTACACATTATGGGAAGGATGTGAATGCATTGGAGAGAGTGCAGGCGAGGTTTGCCAGAAAGGTTCCAGGGATGGAGGAATTCAGTGATGGGGGTAGATTGACTGTTCTCCCTGAAGAGAAAAAGGCTGAGAGGAAATCTATAAGGGTTTTCAAAATCATGAAGGGGCTGGATAGAGTAGGTAGGGAGAAGGTTCTCTCATTTATGATAAGGACAAGAATGAGAGGAGCATGGGTTTAAAGTGATGCACAAATAAAGTAAGGGTAATGTGAGAAAAAAAAAGCCTTTTCACCCAGCGAGTAGTGAGGGTCTGGAATGCACTATCTTGAATTGTGGTGGAGAGTGTAGTGCTGGAAAAGCACAGCAGGTCAGGCAGCATCCGAGGAGCAGGAAAATTGACGTTTTGGGCAAAAGCCCTTCATCAGGAAGGGCCTGAAATGCCGTTTCTCCTACTCCTTGGATGCTGCCTGACCCGCTGTGCTTTTCCAGCATGACTCTGATCACCAGCATCTGCAGTCCTCACTTTCACCTTGAATTGTGGTGGAGGCAGGTTCAATTGAGGAGGACATTGGATGGTTATTTCAATAAAAAGCAAGTGCAAGGAAATAGTGAATAAAACCAGGAAATTGACACTAGGGAAGAGGATCAGTGAAGGGTAGGCCAAGGATCAAATAGGTTTAGTTTAGTGTTTAGTTTGGTCAGTGTAGACATGGTATTTCTATGCTGAATTGCTCCTTCTGCACCGTAACAATTCCAGACTGCGGTCACCAACACAGATACATGTCTCTGAGGTCTTGGCAGATGCAGAATGCTCAGGGAATCAAGCATTGAGAAGTCTTCCACTCATTCTTCCACAGGACAATCAGTATTCACAAGAGCTTTTCTCATTCAGAAACAGGACAGCTAAGCTGAGAACTCATTCCCTTTGACAAACTACCCACCGGTGATTTTTGGTGAATTGAATAGTGGTGGATTTTAAACCTCTGTCCAAGCCATCAGCCTAGGACTCGAGATTACTAACCCAGTGACATTAAAACAACTTTGCCTCCTCTTTTATTCTGTAATAAATCAATCATGATGTGTTATTTAAAGAAAGCTGGTTGATGGATTGTTTTGTTTTAAGTTTAATGCAAAAAAAAACCTTTGGCTATTTTGGGAATTAGGAAATATCTTCATTGTATGTTGTGAGCCAAAATGAGAGGGAGATAATAAAGTCATCACACCTTGATTGTAGCAATGCATGATCCTGCAAGCCGTTTCATGCTGTGATCAATGCCAATATAACTTTTTTTGGAAGAAATATTCACTCATATGTTAAACGAAAATGTAGGCAAAGGGTCAAGTTCACCTCTCTGCTAATTAACTTCCTATTAATAAACCTCCTGATCGGCACGGTGGCACAGTGGTTAGCATTGCTGTCTCACAGCGCCTGAGACCCGGGTTCAGTTCCCGACTCAGGCGACTGACTGTGTGGAGTTTGCACGTTCTCCCCGTGTCTGCGTGGGTTTCCTCCCACAGTCCAAAGATGTGCGGGTCAGGGGAATTGGCCATGCTAAATTGTCCGTAATGTTAGGTAAGGGGTAAAGGTAGGGGTATGGGTGGGTTGCGCTTCGGCGGGTCGGTGTGGACTTGTTGGGCCAAAGAGCCTGTTTCCACACTGTAAGTAATTTAATCTAATCTATATAATGTCAAACAAGGGGAATGCACGCAACATGCAAACAGAAATGATCAATGCACAGTTCGACACTGCATGCTCATTTAATGAACTGTTAGTTTTCCTGTTAATTAAGGTCACAATCTCACATTCACACATATTTTCTCTCTCTCTCTCTTACACATGCATACACACAAGTATGCGCATACATGCATAATTAAATAAAAAGAACATGTTTGATACTAAGATTAAACAATAATGAGGCAAAACCATACCATACAAATCAAACAAACACTCAGCGTAGGACAAAACAGAATAACTTCTCCTTTAAGATTAGTGCAATGGTTCTAAAACATTTTAAAGAAAATAAACAACCTCATTTATATCGCACCTTTCACCACTTCAGAGTACCCTGAAGTACTTCACAGTCAACGAAAGACTTACTGATTTTGTAATGACCAGGTAAGAATTGATTCAATTCCCATCTTTTCACTTTTCCCAAATGGCTATGACGAACATATCTTTTAACCCAAGGTTATATCCTTCCAATTAAAATGTAACTGGCTCATTTTCACTGTCACATTAAACAGCCAGTTACAAGGTTTCCTTGAGTTAAAGAAAAAGCAATTTTATCATCTTCTAACCCCGAAAATCTCTTTCTGACTCTCTCTCTCAAACGCACACACCCACACACACACATACTCTCTCTGTCACATACACACAAAGGTACACACACACACACACACACACACACACACTCTCTCTCTCACATACACACAAAGGTACACACACACACACACACACACTCTCTGTCACATACACACAAAGGTACACACACACACACACACACACACACACACACACACACACACACACACACACACACACACACACACACAGCACAAGCTTCATTTCAAAAGGAAGGCATGTTTAAAGAATGTCCTTGAGATGTAGGAATTCAACCCAAGACTATGGTTATTTCATTGATGTCTTGAAACATCAGCCATGATTAATTTTGTCGGTGCACCATTCTGATATTTCTTTTAATGCTATTTTATACCCAGTCAAGTTCCATTCTGGCATGACAGAGAGAGAGAGTGTTCTCCAGCTCCATTTCAGCAGTCACAAAGCCATCTCCCATCTCTTCTTCCACTAGCAGCCCTTAAAACATATGCTTCTTCTGTGTAGACCATATAAGGAAGTTCATTTTCCATTTCACTTATTGTAAGCAAGGCTCCTGTCTGTGTAAAAGCTCCCATGAAGATGTAAATCATAGTAAGAGATGTGAACCTTCTCCAGCCTTACAGTGTGATCTGGATTCCATGCCTTTATTGAAACGTTGCTAGAGGGGAATGTTGAGCAGGAGTCTTACTGTCCGTGTTCTAGCCCTATTTTACTAAAGCTCAATTGCCACTCTCAGAGACATTTTGTTATCTGTCTGTAAAGGCCATGATTTGGGCTGCATGAAATGCTGCACCAACTACAATTTTCTTAAATTGTCTTGTGTCAGCTCAAAAAAATACCCACAAACAAGCTCTGGGCAGCTACGCCACATATCAATTTCAGTTCGGACTGGTTTTGTTTATTCCATACTGGTTTCATGAAGCTGTGTGGGCTGGTAATTGTCACGGCCACTTTAAGTGAGAGTTTTGTCTTTTTCTAAAAGCATTTCAGGCCATGACAGACCCTGGTATTAAAGTCAAATGACAGAACTCGAAAATCAATCATCCATCTGTTATCGCCATCATGACGAAAGACATTTACTGTATATTGTAGGAACAGAGGCAGTTAGTTTCCAATCTCCCACAAACAATCATGATTGCTTTCGGCTACTCCTCATGTTTCATTGGGGGATATGCCGGGCCATGAGGTTACAGGTTGTGCTAGAGTACAATTCTGTTACTGTAGCACCTTATGGTCTTGAGTTGCTAGATCTGTTTGAAGTCTGTCCCAGCGAACACGCTGCCACACAACACAATGGAGGGTACCCTCAAGGCAGAGACAACAATGGTTCCTTTACTGCATTTTCCTGTTCCAATGGAAGACCATCACCCTGAAACATTTCTCCTTTCCATGGAACATTGCTGAAGGATTCTGTAGCACGTTGTGGGTTCACTTTCTAAGTGCGGATCATCATTCCTTGTATTCACTTAGTAAAAGTAAATTAATCTTCTCATAACAAAACAGAGATGCTAACAACTGAGACTTTCGATAGTTTTGCCTGATTTATTATTCCCACAATAGTTAACTTCTTACCTCTACCCACCTCTCACAGTTTGAAAAGTGTTAATAGAGGCCTGAGGAAAAGATGGAAGAGTTGCAATACACAAATTCTCGTTGAAATTGAAGTCTCAACGTGCACAAACTTTCAAATTTGTTCGAATTGGATGGATTAGTTATCTTTGAAAACAAAATAAAATGTTCAGGAGTGGGCATTGCTGCGAAGGTGACTGCAAACTACCCATCCGAGTTGTCCATTGAGAAGGTGGTGATGAACTGCCAAATCCTGACACCTTACAACTCGAAGCTAATCCCCAAGTTTCTATTTTTATTCTTTCATGGGATGTGGGTATCGCTGGCTGGGCCCAGCATTTATTACCCGTCCCTACTTGCCTTTTGAGAAGGTGGGGGTGAGTTGCCTTTTTGAACTGCTACAGTCTGTGTGCTGTAGATAGACCCTCAATCCATGTTAGGGAGTGAATTCAAGGACTCTGACCCAGTGACACTGAAGGAACGGTTATTTATTTCCAAGTCAAGATGGTGAGGGGCTTGGAGGGGAATTTGCAGGGGGTGGTGTTCCCATGTATCTGCTGCACCTGGCTTTCTCGAGAGAAATGGTCGTGGGTTTGGAAAGTGCTGTCAGAGGATCTTTGGTGAATTTCTACAGTGCATCTTGCAGATGGTACACACTGCTGCTACTGAGCATTGATGCTTTGTATGGCTTAATGTGTTCCAACTATTACCTCAAGCATTTGTGGCGATCTTGCCATCAGATGAACGTTAGCAGTTTGCTCACCACACCAGCAGCCTGAATTTATATCATAGGGTAAAAACACCCCAAATCACTTCTGTTATGAGTTACGGGACAAAATGTGATATTGAGTCACATCAGATGTTAATGTGGGGGGTAGAATTTTGGATAAGGGGATTTAAGGTTTGCCTTAAAGGAGGAGAGCGAGATGGAGAGGTGTCGGGAAAGATTTTGAGATAGCATCTAGGCGACTAAAGATCCAGCTGACAATTGAGTTACAGCCCACATCCCATGCGAGAATAAAGGATACTAATCTTTGACCAATTGCAGTCGACTTGCCAGCCAATCAGCACTGTCCTCTGGAACCAGAGGGTCACAGTCTAAGGATATGGGGTGGGCCATTTCGGACTGAGCTGAGGAGAAATGTCTTCACCCAGAGAGTGGGGAGCCGGTGGGATTCTGTACCACAGAAAGCGGATGAGACCAAAATTGAATGTTTCCAAGGAGTTAAATACAGTCCTTAGGGATTAACAGGTATGGAGAGAAAGTGGGAACAGGGGACTGAGTTGGATAGTTAGCCATGATCCTCTTGAATAGTAGAACAGGCTTGAAGGCTAAATGGTCTGTTGCTGCTCCTATTTTCCATGGAATGTAAATATTGGTTTTTACTGGAATGCAGGAGGTTGAGGGGCGGTCTGATAGATGTTTATAAGATTGTGAATGGCATGGATGGGATGTAAAGTTTGAGGCTTTTTCCCAGGGTGGAGGGGTCAATTACCATGGGACACAGGTTCAAGGTGCGAGGAGGGAAGTTTAAAAGAGATGTGCAAGGCACGTTTTTCACACAAAGGTCGGGAGTGCCTGGGATACCACTGCCAGGGGAGGTGGTGGAAGCAGGTATAATAGCAGCATTCAAGAAGCACCTGGACAAATACATGGATAGGAAGGGAATAGAGGAATAGGGATCCTGTAAGTGGATCCTGTAAGTGGGTATGAGATAAGTGGATCCTGTAAGTGGATCCTGTAAGTGGGTATGAGATATTAAAGAGGAAACAGTGATGTTAAATTGGAAAGACAATGTAGATAAAGATACTGTTTGGAGATTCTAGAACAAGTCTGAGAATTATGCCCAGGGTTTAGATCAGAGTGGTGCTGGAAAAGCACAGCAGGTCAGGCAGCATCCAAGGAGTAGGAAAATTGACGTTTTGGGCAAAAGCCCTTCATCAGAATTCCTGACCTGCTGTGCTTTTCCAGTTTTAGTATAGAAGGGCAAAATGTGTCAGTACAGGCTTAGAGAGCTGAAGGGCCTATTCCTGCGCTGTAATATTCTTTGTTGTTCTTTGTTTTAAAACTCAAGTTCTGAATCATCAAAGGATTATTTAAAGAATAAAGAACAAAGAAAATTTTTTTAGGAACCTTGTGCCAATATTCAAAGGTTCTCTTCAGGCAGCCGGCAAACATTCCACTTTCAAACGCAATCTCTGACAAAAATGTACCTGGTCATTGTCACATTGTCGTCTGGGGCAGCTTGCAATGCAGATACTGGCTGTCCCATTTTCTGATATTGTACCAGGTGACCATGTATTTAAAAAAGACTTGTCAGGCTGGGAAGTGTTTTGGAATACTTTGAAGTTGTCCAAAATTCCGCAGCGGTTTTAATCCTCAGATTTTTGTTTGAAGGCAGACCTCTGTGTGACACCACCTCATAATTGAGCATTTTTGTACATTCTCAGTGGGCATTGTGCATTCCAACAAGACCATTATCACAAAGACATTGGTAAAAAGAAACAATCCCATGTTCTTGTCAAGTTCCACCACCAGATCTAATAATAATGGTGGGCGGCACGGTGGCACTGGGCAGCACGGTGGCACAGTGGTTAGCACTGCTGCCTCACAGCGCCAGAGACCTGGGTTCAATTCTTGACTCAGGCGACTGACTCTGTGGAGTTTGCACATTCTCCCTGTGTCTGCGTGGGTTTCCTCCGGGTGCTCTGGTTTCCTCCCACAGGTGTGCAAGTTAGGTGACTTGGCCATGCTAAATTGCCCATAGTGTTAGGTAAAGGGGTAAATGTAGGGGAATGGGTGGGTCACGCTTCGGCTGGTCGGTGTAGACTTGTTGGGCTGAAGGGCCTGTTTCCAAACTGTAAGTAATCTAATAAGCTCGCGTCTTAAAAATTAGTGTCTCCAAGTAGCCCCGTGCCAAGGATATGTCAAACATTTCTGACTGTCATTGGA
The DNA here is from genome assembly GCF_020745735.1 of Hemiscyllium ocellatum. NCBI lineage: Eukaryota > Metazoa > Chordata > Chondrichthyes > Orectolobiformes > Hemiscylliidae > Hemiscyllium > Hemiscyllium ocellatum. The sequence continues at coordinate 136,790,299 of NC_083404.1, forward strand.
ACAGGAGCAGTGCAGAAGGAGGGCATCAAATTGTGATCATTTTCCAAAGTGTTAAGACAGCAGCTTGAGATATTAAAGGGGAAACAGTGATGTTAACAGGGAAAGACAACATAGATAAAGATACTGTTTGGAGATTCTAGAACAAGTCTGAGAATTATGCCCAGGGTTTAGATCAGTGTGGTGCTGGAAAAATACAACAGGTCAGGCAGCATCCGAGGAGCAGGAAAATCGACGTTTCAGGCAAGAGCCCTTCACCAGAATTCCTGACCTGCTGTGCTTTTCCAGCACCACTCTGATCTAAGCTCTGGTTTCCAGCATCTGCAGTCATCACTTTTACTGCCTTAAGAAATATGCCCAGATTGTTCAGGAGAGATGTTAGGAAGCACTTTCACACACAAAGGGCGATAGAGGTTTGGAACTCTCTTCAACAAGTGGCAGTTGGCGATGGATCAGTTATTGATTTTCAATTTGAGATCAATAAAGTTTTGTTAAGCAAAGGTATTACGGGATATGAGGCAACTATACGGAGTTAAGTCACAGATCAGCCATAATCTCATTGAATGTTTGAACAGACTAAAGGGGCTGAATGGCCTCCTCCAGTTCCTACAATTCCATGATATTACCTTTAGCATCCATTGTGGAATTGTAGCAATTGGCAATGACCCAGAGGGTAAATTAAGGGATTTCAGTTTACACCAGAAAGTTGCTGGGAACTTTAACGCGTGCGTGAATGGATGTCAGAAGCAGCCTCAGTGGAACTCACAAGAGGCTGATGGGTAAAGGAGGAAAGGAAAAATAATCACAGAGCTATGGGGAGCGTGAAGCTACTGAGACAGTCCTTTCACAGAGCCAGTATAGACTGGATGGGCTGAATGGTTGTCTTCTGAACACTACCTCAAACTGTTCGACAGGCTGTAGGATACCTCCAGGGTCAGTTGGGCTTGAATCCAGGCTTTCAGTCCAGCAGTAGGATGACTATCATTGGGAGTGTACTTGTGTTGAGGTGGTAGTGTCCCTACCTCTGAGCCGGAAAATCTGGGTTCAAGTCATCCCTTCTCCAGAGATGGGTAAAAACGTCCACGGAGAGGGAATGGCCTAGTAGTTACATTTCTGGGCCACTAATCCGGAGACCTGGGTGATGTTCTGGGAACCATGGCAGATGGTGGAATTTGAATCTAATAAAAGTCTACAATTAGCGATGACCATGTTACCATTGCCAAATTGTTGTAAAAGCCCATCTGGGTCACTAATGTCCTTTAGGGAAGGAAACTGCCGTCCTTACCCAGTCTGGTCTACATGTGAGGTAAAAACAATGACTGCAGATGCTGGAAACCAGATTCTGGATCAGTGGTGCTGGAAGAGCACAGCAGTTCAGGCAGCATCTCGTTGGATGCTGCCTGAACTGCTGTGGTCTACACGTGACTCCAGACCCACAGCGATGTGGTAGATTCTTAACCACCCTCTGGGCAATTAGGGATGGGTAATAAATGCTGGATTAACCAGCAGTGCTGACATGAATGAACAAAGTAAAATCTCTGACCAGATTGATTTGAAAGTCTCTACTGTCACTGTTCAAGAAAACCCTTATTCCTACACTATATGATTCCACCATTCTGGTTGATGGAGTTTGTCTAATCAATCAAGTTAACTGTCTTGGGCCTGTTAAGCGCAGAGAGTTAAACATAGCTAACTGGAGTGTTTAGCCCTCCACCTGCCAAGTTGTAATTGCTACAAATAAGGCAGCTCCTCCAGAGATGAGACTTTTTAATTGCGCTCTTGGCAGGTCAGAATTAGGTTCTTAATAGGATACCCTTGGCTCGTAATTTGAGCAACAGAGCATCTTAATTTGGACTCCAATTGAATTAGGCGTTCCCGTGGAGCCAGAATCTTCCGGGCGATTGTGATAATGCTTCATTGTTTAGGCTGAATCTGAAAGAAGAGAGGCAATTTTTTTCCATTACCACCTTTCACATCCTGACGACGTCCCAATGTGCCTCACTGTCATGTAGCTTTTGAAGAGTGGTTGCTGCTACTGTGTACGACCTTTGGGATATACCTGTGCAAAACATGAACTCCTGGCCATGCAATGATGACCAAACAGCTTGCTTTAATAATGTTGGACTAATATTGGCCAGGTCATTGGGAAATACTCTTTTACCCATCTTCGAAATAGCACCGTGCAATTGGGCTACATTTTCATCGATTCATCAAGACTCGTTAGACAGTACCATCCAAACCAAAAACCTCTACCACCTCAAAGGATAAGGGCAGCAGATACATGGGAACACCACCCCCTGCACGTTCCCCTCCAAGGCACTCACCATCCTGACTTGGAAATATATCACCGTTCCTTCACTGTCACTAGGACACAATCCTGGAATTCCCTCCCGGAAGTCAGAGGTTCTCAAGGGGGTTTAGGGACAGGCAATAAATGCTGGATGGGATAAAAACAATGACTGCAGATGCTGGAAACCAGAGTCTAGGTTAGAGCGGTGCTGGAAAAGCACAGCAGTTCAGGCAGCATCCGAGGAGCAGGAAAATCGATGTTTCGGGCAAAAGCCCTTCATCTGTACTATACTTCTGTACTGTTTATCCTGTTCAGTTCCGAACTCTGCTATTTTAAAGATGGTCCGGAGTCCGTGTGGGATGAGTTGGTTACGGAGGCAGGCACTGAGGAAGCAAACGTGGCTGTAGTAGCGAGTCTGTTTCAGGACATGGTTGAAGAGCTTCAGGGCAGAGGAAATGACCTGGGAGTTGCAGTGGGAGAGGGACTCCCTGAGATTCTTGTAGAGAGAGGAGGAAAACTTCTTCAAGGCAGGCATCCTTGCAAGAGGATTCGCAGTAGGGTTAAAATCAACGAGGTAAAAACAATGACTGCAGACGCTGGAAACCAGAGTCTTGATTAGAGTGGTGCTGGAAAAGCACAGCAGGTCAGTCAGCATCAGAGGAGCAGGAAAATCAACGTTTTGGGCAAAAGCCCTTCATCAGGAATACAGGCCAGTCATCCCCATGTCCCATGTACAAGTGAAAACTAAACTACTGAGGTGTTGTGTAAATACTAAATTTAAATAAAAGACACAAAATTCTTCACACAGTGATTGTCTCACAATCATTGCCTCCTCCTCTCACCTTCATCAATGTGGTGTGGCTATTTCTGGGTAGCCCAGGATTTATTGATGAGTCAGCAACAGCAGCTGTGGGAGTGGAGTCATTTGTGGGCCAGACTGGGTAAGGATGGTAGATTTCCTTCCCTAAATGGCATTGTTTGAACTGGATGGGTTTTTAAAATAACAAAATCTATTGAAAACAAATGTTACCATCTGCAATAGGAGTATTCCTCAGAGAATGAGCCTGAACTTCTAGATTATCAGACCAGTGACATTTCCACTGCATCATTACACCCCCTTCCCCTGTTGTCAAAGCACTGTATTGAGTTCAACAGGATGTTCTATTACCCAGCAGACCTCACCCATGCTTGTGGTATGACTAAACTGTGTCCTTCACTCTCTGTTTCTGCATCTTTGGACCACAAGTCTCCATGTGCCTCACCAAGATAAGACCTCCTTCTGTTTGTTTGAGCTGCTACTAGATTAGATTAGATTACATTACAGTGTGGAAACAGGCCCTTCGGCCCAACAAGTCCACACTGACCCACCGAAGCGCAACCCACCCATACCCCCACACTTACCCCTTTACCTAACACTACAGGCAACTAATCCTGGCCAATTCACCTGACCCGCACATCTTTGGACTGTGGGAGGAAACCGGAGCACCCGGAGGAAATCCACGCAGACTCGGGGAGAATGTGCAAACTCCACACAGTCAGTCGCCTGAGGCGGGATTGAACCCGGGTCTCCGGCGCTGTGAGGCAGCAGTGCTAACCACCGTGCCGCCCACGACTCTTGACATGTCCTTCACTGTTGGACCAGGTTTGATAGCAAAGGTTTGATTAGGTGGGGGTGGTGGGTTTAGGGGCAGTGGGTGTGGTTGGGTGGATTTGGGGGCAGTGGGTGTGGTTGGTGGATTTGGGGCAGTGGGTGTGGTTGGTGGATTTGGGGGCAGTGGGTGTGGTTGGTGGATTGGGGGGCAGTGGGTGTGGTTGGTGGATTTGGGGGGAGTGGGTGTGGTTGGTGGATTTGGGGCAGTGGGTGTGGTTGGTGGATTTGGGGGCAGTGGGTGTGGTTGGTGGATTTGGGGGCAGTGGGTGTGGTTGGTGGATTTGGGGGGAGTGGGTGTGGTTGGTGGATTTGGGGGGAGTGGGTGTGGTTGGTGGATTGGGGGAGTGGGTGTGGTTGGTGGATTGGGGGAGTGGGTGTGGTTGGGTGGATTTGAGGGGGAGTGGGTGTGGTTGGTGGATTTGGGGGCAGTGGGTGTGGTTGGTGGATTGGGGGAGTGGGTGTGGTTGGTGGATTGGGGGAGTGGGTGTGGTTGGGTGGATTTGAGGGGGAGTGGGTGTGGTTGGTGGATTTGGGGGGAGTGGGTATGGTTGGTGGATTGGGGGAGTGGGTGTGGTTGATGGATTTGGGAGGAGTGGGTGTGGTTGGTGGATTGGGGGGAGTGGGTGTGGTTGGTGGATTGGGGGAGTGGGTGTGGTTGGTGGATTTGGGAAGAGTGGGTGTGGTTGGTGGATTGGGGGAGTGGGTGTGGTTGGTGGATTTGGGGGAGTGAGTGTGGTTGGTGGATTGGGGGAGTGGGTGTGGTTGGTGGATTTGGGGGGAGTGGGTGTGGTTGATGGATTTGAGGGGGAGTGGGTGTGGTTGGTGGATTTGGGGGGAGTGGGTGTGGTTGGTGGATTGGGGGAGTGGGTGTGGTTGGTGAATTGGGGGGAGTGGGTGTGTTTGGTGGATTGGTGGAGTGGGTGGGGGTGGTGGATTGGGGGAGTGGGTGTGGTTGGTGGATTTGGGAAGAGTGGGTGTGGTTGGGTGGATTTGGGGGAGTGGGTGTGGTTGGTGGATTTGGGAGGAGTGGGTGTGGTTGGTGGATTTGGGGGCAGTGGGTGTGGTTGGTGGATTTGGGGGCAGTGGGTGTGGTTGGTGGATTTGGGGGCAGTGGGTGTGGTTGGTGGATTGGGAGGAGTGGGTGTGGTTGGTGGTTGGGGGAGTGGGTGTGGTTGGTGGATTTGGGGGGAGTGGGTATGGTTGGTGGATTGGGGGAGTGGGTGTGGTTGATGGATTTGGGAGGAGTGGGTGTGGTTGGTGGATTGGGGGGAGTGGGTGTGGTTGGTGGATTGGGGGAGTGGGTGTGGTTGGTGGATTTGGGAAGAGTGGGTGTGGTTGGTGGATTGGGGGAGTGGGTGTGGTTGGTGGATTTGGGGGGAGTGAGTGTGGTTGGTGGATTGGGGGAGTGGGTGTGGTTGGTGGATTTGGGGGGAGTGGGTGTGGTTGATGGATTTGAGGGGGAGTGGGTGTGGTTGGTGGATTTGGGGGGAGTGGGTGTGGTTGGTGGATTGGGGGAGTGGGTGTGGTTGGTGAATTGGGGGGAGTGGGTGTGTTTGGTGGATTGGTGGAGTGGGTGGGGGTGGTGGATTGGGGGAGTGGGTGTGGTTGGTGGATTTGGGAAGAGTGGGTGTGGTTGGGTGGATTTGGGGGAGTGGGTGTGGTTGGTGGATTTGGGAGGAGTGGGTGTGGTTGGTGGATTTGGGGGCAGTGGGTGTGGTTGGTGGATTTGGGGGCAGTGGGTGTGGTTGGTGGATTTGGGGGCAGTGGGTGTGGTTGGTGGATTGGGAGGAGTGGGTGTGGTTGGTGGTTGGGGGAGTGGGTGTGGTTGGTGGATTTGGGGGGAGTGGGTGTGGTTGGTGGATTGGGAGGAGTGGGTGGGGGTGGTGGATTTGGGGGGAGTGGGTATGGTTGGTGGATTGGGGGAGTGGGTGTGGTTGGTGGATTTGGGAAGAGTGGGTGTGGTTGGTGGATTTGGGGGGAGTGGGTATGGTTGGTGGATTTGGGGGCAGTGGGTGTGGTTGGTGGATTTGGGGGGAGTGGGTATGGTTGGTGGATTTGGGGGCAGTGGGTGTGGTTGGTGGATTTGGGGGCAGTGGGTGTGGTTGGTGGATTTGGGAGGAGTGGGTGTGGTTGGTGGATTTGGGGGGAGCTGGTGAGTGCTGGATTTGGGTAGTGTGGGTGGGGGTGGTGGTACCCAGGCTGTGATGTTGCAGATTCTAGATTAGAGTGGTGCTGGAAAAGCACAGCAGTTCAGGCAGCATCTGAGGAGCAGGAAAATCAACATTTCGGGCAAAAGATCTTCATCAGGAATTGAGGCAGGGTGCCTACAGAGTGGAGAGATAAATGAGAGAGGAGTCGGGGTGGGGAGAAAGTAGCATAGGGTACAATAGGTGAATGGGGGTGGGGATGGAGGTGATAGGTCAGAGAGGAGGGTGGAGTGGATAGGTGGAAAAGGAGATAGGCAGGTAGGACAAGTCATGGGGACAGTGCTGAGCTGGAAGTTTGGAACGAGGGTGAGGTGGGGGAAGGGGAATTGAGGAAACTGTTGAAGTCCACATTGATGCCCTGGGGTTGAAGTGTTCCGAGGCAGAAGATGAGGCGTTCTTCCTCCAGGCGTCTGGTGGTGAGGGAGCGGCGGTGAAGGAGGCTTAGGACCTCCATGTCCTCGGCAGAGTGGGAGGGGGAGTTGAAATGTTGGGCAACGGGGCAGTGTGGGTGATTGGTGTGGGTGTCCCGGAGATGTTCCCTAAAGCGCTCTGCTAGGAGGCGCCCTGTCTCCCTAATGTAGAGGAGACCGCATCGGGAACAACGGATACAATAAATGATATTGGTGGATGTGCAGGTAAAACTTTGATGGATGTGGAAGGCTCCTTTAGGGCCTTGGATAGAGGTGAGGGAGGAGGTGTGGGCGCAGGTTTTATAGTTCCTTTCAGTGACAAGGGAAAGTGCCAGGATGGGAGGGTGGGTTGTAGGGAGGCGTGGACCTGATCAGGTAGTCATGGAGGGAATGGTCTTTGTGGAAAGTGGAAAGGGGTGGGGAGGGAAATATATCCCTGGTGGTGGGGTCTGTTTGGGGTGGTGGAAATGTCGTCAGATGATGTGGTTTATGCAAAAGTTGGTAGGGTGGAAGGTGAGCACCAGGGGCGTTCTGTCCTTGTTACGGTTGGAGGGGTGGGGTCTGAGGGCGGAGGGGTGGGATGTGGATGAGATGCGTTGGAGGGCATCTTTAACCACGTGGGAAGGGAAATTGCGGTCTCTAAAGAAGGAGGCCATCTGCTGTGTTCTGTGGTGGAACTGGTCCTCCTGGGAGCAGATACGACGGAGGCGGAGGAATTGGGAATACGGGATAGCATTTTTGCAGGAGATACGGTGGGAAGAGGTGTAATCCAGGTAGCTGTGGGAGTCGGTGGGTTTGTAAAAAATGTCAGTGTCAAGTCGGTCGTCATAAATGGAGATGGAGAGGTCCAGGAAGGGGAGGGAGGTGTCAGAGATGGTCCAGGTGAATTTAAGGTCAGGGTGGAATGTGTTGGTGAAGTTGATGAATTGCTCAACCTCCTCGTGGGAGCATGAGGTGGCGCCAATGCAGCCATCAATGTAACGGAGGAAGAGGTGGGGAGTGGTGCCGGTGTAATTACGGAAGATCAACTGTTCTACGTAGCCAACAAAGAGACAGGCATAGCTGGGCACATATGGGTGCCCATGGCTACCCCTTTGGTCTGGAGGAAGTGGGAGGATTCGAAGGAGAAATTGTTAAGGGTGAGGACCAGTTCGGCCAAACGAATGAGAGTGTCGGTGGAAGGGTACTGTTGGGGATATCGGGAGAGGAAAAAGCGGAGGGCTTGGAGGCCCTGGTCATGGTGGATGGAGGTGTAGAGAGATTGGATATCCATGGTGAAGATGAGGCGTTGGGGGCCGGGGAAACGGAAGTCTTAGAGGAGGTGGAGGGCGTGGGTGGTGTCTCGAACGTATGTGGGGAGTTCCTGGACTAGGGGGGATAGGACAGTGTCGAGGTAGGTAGAGCTGAGTTCGGTGGGGTAGGAGCACGCTGACAAAATGGCTCAGCCAGGGTGGTCAGGTTTGTGGATCTTGGGAAGGAGGTAGGATTGGGCAGTGCGGTGTGATGTTGCAGATTGATGTTCTCCTGCTGCCTCCTGAACACTTCACTTTAATCTGCTGCCGGCGTTCTGAGTCTAGCCCATTTAACAAGATACATCAGAACACAGGGGTTAGGAGCAGGCGTAACCTATTCAGCTCTTCAAGCCTTCTTCCTCCATTTAACGTGGTCATGGCTGATCTTATCCTGGTCTCAGCTCCCCGTCTTGCCTGCTGCCCGCAGCCCTCATTTTGCTTTCCATCAGAAACATATCGATTGCTTTCTTGAATCTGTCCACTGCACTCTGGGACAGAGATTACCACAGATTCACCACCCTCTGACAGCAGTAGCTTCTCCTCATCCCAGTTTTGAACCTACCTCCTGTCACTCCATATCTATGACCTCTTGTTGATTAGATTTCCTACAGTGTGGAAACAGGCCCTTCAGCCCAACAAGTCTACACCGACCCACTGAAGCACAACCCACCCAGACCCATTCCTCTACATTCACCCCTTACCTAACACTACGGGCAATTTAGCATGGCCAATTCACCTGACCCGCACATCTTTGGACTGTGGGAGTAAACCGGAGCACCCGGAGGAAACCCACGCAGACACGGGGAGAACGTGCAAACTCCACACAGTCAGTCACCTGAGGCGGGAATTGAACCCGGGTCTCTGGTGCTGTGAGGCAGCAGTGCTAACCACTGTGCCACCATGCCGCCCCCAACCGTGCCACCCCCGTGTTCTTGACTGTCCCACAAAGGGAACACCTGTTCAATGTCCACCTTATCAATCCCCTTTTATATTTTATATCCCTCAATCAGATCTCCCCTCATTCTTCTGAACTCCAGTGAGTACAGGCCCGAGGTGTTCAGCTGCTCCTTGTCCGACAGCCCGTTCACCCCTGGAACCAACCTGGTGAACCCGCTCCGAACTGTCTCCAGTGTCACCACATCCTTCTTCAAGGAAGGAGACCAGAGCAGGGTACAATACTCCAGGTGTGGTCTCACCATGCCTTACATCATTGTAACCACACTTCTTTACTTTTATAATCCAGTCCTTTGGCAATAAGTGCTAGGATTCCATTTGCCTTCTTTATTACCTGCTGGACCTGCACACCCACTTCCTGCGATTGGTCATGTCACACACAGAATGAAGGGTTTGATAATGGGGGTCTGTCTCCCTGAAGATGTGCTCTTGGCATTCCAATCATCCCATGATGGACCATCACGTATCAGCAGTTTTACAAACATAACTAATTCTTAATATGCATACTGGAGGCGAAAGGGAAAGAGAGGGGAAAGATTTATAAGGGAACTGAGGAGCAACTTTTTCATGCAGAGGGTGGCATGTTTATGGAATGAGCTGCCAGAGGAAGTGGTGGAGGTGGGTATGATTACAACATTTAAAAGGCATTTGGATGTGCACATAAATAGGAAAGGTATAGAGGGTAATGGGCCAAAGCATCCAAATGGGACTAGTTCAGTTTAGGGCAAAAAACAAACTGCAGAGACTGGAATTGAAAGCAGTTAAACAGGAGGCTGGAAGAACATAGCAAGCCAGGCAGCATCAGGAGGGACAGGCAGGAGGCTTGGGGAACACAGCAAGCCAGGCAGCATCAGGAGGGACAGGCAGGAGGCTGGGGAACACAGCAAACCAGGCAGTATCAGGGGGGACAGGCAGGAGGCTTGGGGAACACAGCAAACCAGGCAGCATCAGGAGGGACAGGCAGGAGGCTGGGGGAACACAGCAAGGCAGGCAGCATCAGGAGGGACAGGCAGGAGGCTGGGGGAACACAGCAAGGCAGGCAGCATCAGGAGGGACAGGCAGGAGGCTGGGGGAACACAGCAAACCAGGCAGTATCAGGAGGGATAGGCAGGAGGCTGGAGGAACACAGCAAGGCAGGCAGCATCAGGAGGGACAGGCAGGAGGCTGGAGGAACACAGCAAACCAGGCAGCATCAGGAGGGACAGGCAGGAGGCTGGAGGAACACAGCAAGCCAGGCAGTGTCAGGAAGGACAGGCAGGAGGCTGGAGGAACACAGCAAGCCAGGCAGTGTCAGGAAGGACAGGCAGGAGGCTGGGGGAACACAGCAAGGCAGACAGCATCAGGAGGGACAGGCAGGAGGCTGGGGGAACACAGCAAGGCAGGCAGTATTAGGAGGGACAGGCAGGAAGCTTGGGGAACACAGCAAGCCAGGCAGCATCAGGAGGTGGAGAAGTCACGAAGGGTTAATACCTGAAACGTTGACTTCTTCACTTCCCGATGTGGCCTGGTTTGCTGTGCTCATCCAGCATCCCATTTGTCTACTTTAGTTTAGTTTAGGAAACCTGGTCAACATGAACGTGTTGGGCCAAAGGGCCTGTTTCCGTGGTGTACTCCCCTGTGCCTCAATGATATCAATGTTTTACATAATAAAACATAAGATCAATGGATTAGTGGAAAGGTGGTTAAGTCGGTTTTTCTCTCATGTTGGTTCTGTTCCTAACTCCTGTGGGTCCAATGGGACAAATACGGCTTTCAGATTTAACAACAAAGGTTGCTGGAGAAACTCAACAGGGCTGGCAGCACTTGCTGAGGGAGAAATCGAGTTAATGTTTTGAGTATAGTGTGACCCTTTTTCCAAACCCAAAGTTTTGAATTTGAGTGTCCCCAGGTTCAGAGGAGGAGTCACACCAGACCTGAAACGTTAACTCTGTTTCTCTCTTCACAGATGTTGCCAGACATGCCAAGTTTCTCCAGCGATTTTTGTGTTCTTTCTTTCCAGCGTCCTCAGCGTTTTGTCTTTGTATGTCTTTCGGGGTCTCAGTCAATTCAGACGGAGCCATTCTCAGTGATGGGCATCGTGGTGCCCCATCCAGAGTGCACTAGGAAACCCTTGCCAATCTCAGTGCATCTTCTGAATGATGTATATCGTGGAGAAATATTGATGCATCAGCTGAGGGAAGTGTGGGAGGCGGTAATCTGTAGGAGGTCCGATTTGCTCAGATTGAACCTGATGTTATGAAATGTCATGGCTTTCAGAATTATAGGAACACAGGGAGAGGAGTAGGCCATTCAGCCCATTCAGCCTACCCCACCACTCAATGCAATGGCTAACCCGACTCTTTAATGTCCACCCCATCCCGATAACCCTGGACATGACTCTCCCACATTTCCCATCATAGCGCACTACAAGATGTCGGAGCAGAAGTAGGCCATCCAGCCCTGCTCCCCCATTCAATGAGATCATGGCTGATCTGATAATCTTCAACTCCATTTTTTAGTTTCTCCCCATAACCTTGGAAGCCCCCCTCCCCATTAAAGATCAGTCGGCATTGGTCATCAGGAATCTGTCGATCTTCACCTTAAACTTACTCAATGACTGAGCTTCCACACCTCTCAGGGATAGAGAATTCCAGTGACTCAATGCCCTCCACGTAATAAAACAAATCTTCTAACACACCCCCTACCTTATTTTTGAACAGTGTCCCTTGGTTTGAGACTCCCTGACCAGGGCAAGTGCCTTACCTGAATCTACCCTGTCTATCCCTTTCATAGATAGCTCCGCCCATTCTTCGAAACTCGTCGTTTGCCCAAGGCCTCCTTATCGGATGGATCCACATCCCGGGAACAATTCTAGCAAGGCTGAGTCAGTGTTGAGGACTCCCAGGGTAATTCAGACACATGACTGTGTATCTCTGTGGGTCAGGACGTACCCAGGGGTGGTGAAACTGGTGTCCCTGACAATACAGTGCTGAGCTCAGCCCCTGCTGGCCTTCAAAACAAGACAAGGAGCAAAAATCTAAAACAGCTAGAGTACATCAACTAGCCACAAAACAACATGACCCTCTGTCACTAGTATCTTTACATACAGATAAGGAAGGACACCACTTTGACTGGGACAACATATTCATCCTAGGACAAGCCAAGCAGAGACATGCACGAGAATTCTTAGAAGCATGGCATTCCAACCGGAACTCTATCAACAAACACATCGAGTTAGACCCCATCTACCACCCCGTGAGAAAAAGAACAGGAAATGACATCACCACAGGAAATGACATCACCAACCCAAAGAAACCCAAAAATGTAAATAGAAAGCAGGAATCATCAGCAGTGCTTCACCTGGAGGCCCTCTGAAGATGTTACCCACGTAGGGTGATGAAACGTCTGGAAATGAACCTTCCAGCTCTGCGAGCAAACCTGCATCCAAAACCTCAACCTGAGCTACAAATCTCAAAACGTGATACAACTAGAATGCATCCACTAAAGGCAAAGTATTGCTGGGAATCTGAAACCAACACGAAGAAGGCTGGAGAAACTCAGCAGCAACTTTGAAGGGAGGAACAGAGTTAGCGTTTCGAGTCCAGTATGACTTCTTCAGGACTGGGTAGTTTCGGTAATTTTTGAGAGAGAATATTTCTATGTTCCTAACTCCTGTTTGATGGTGGACCTGTGTAGTATTCTATAATCGTCTGATTGCTATATAAAGGCAAGTGGTTTCTGTCGCTTTGTCACGTAATGCTACATCCTGCCAAAGCCTCTCTCTGAAAAAGATGAAAGCCATCGTGGGCACACTTGATGTGTGTTGAATATTATGAGATTTTAAAGTAATTAAGCTGTGAGCGGTACATTTTGCTACCGTGAAGAGGGAATTGATGATTAAACCGTGGATGCATTCACGAATGAAAGGAAAGGTCATGGATTGATATTCCTGTAATGTGATTAGGCCAGGGCTCCTTGTCTCACTAATCAATGTTCCTCCAGCATCAGTGCTTTCACTCCAGGGCTGAATTCTGTCCTGTGAGATTTCTCTCTAATCTATGGCTAAACCTGTAACAAATCCTCTCATTAGAGTCCATAGAGAAGGCATTAGAATGGGTTACCTGGTCCAGATCAAATACTATTTACAATTCCACGCTGGTCTTTCAGATAGAATGAAGACAATGTAAGTTCCATGGGGGATTGCCCATCTGCCCATTAACTCTGTCTGGATGTATCACTACCTGGCATGGCAAGGGTACCATTCAAGATCGGAGACGGTTACAGAGAGTGGTGAACACGGCCCGGACAATCACAAAGGCCAATCTACAGAATCCATCTACCAGGCCCGCTGTCAAGGAAAGGCCGCCAGCATTCTCAAAGATCCATCCCACCCTGGCAATGCTTTTCTACAACCTCTACCATTGGGGAGAAGGTACAGAAGCCTGAACATACGCACCAGCCGGTTTCCAAACAGTTTCTACCCTCCTGTTGTTAGAATACTGAATGGACTCACAAACTCTTAACATTCGCCTGTCCCTGTGTTTTTGTTTTTGCTGCTGTTTACCTATTATTTACTATCTATGCTGCTTAACTCTGTGATCTGCCTGTATTGCTCACAAGACAAAGTTTTTCACTCGGTACACGTAACAATAAATTCAATTCAATTGAATCAATGCTTCAGTGAATACAGTCCTAACTGATCCATCTCTCTTTATATACGAGTGCAGGTCTTTCTATTATAACACGTGTTTCGTCAACACAAACTTGCTGTAATGCGATTGAAGAATTGGGGATGCTCTTTCTGCGGCTCGACCTTTTAAAATGTGTTTTGGTTTTTAACTGATTACATTGCCAACACAAGCACTGCTTCTAAAGCTCAATTTTTCTGTAATGGGGTTTTGCAGAAGAACACAGCCGATCGGTGATGGAAGAATTGACTGTATGGGGAAAGGATGGCCTGGTCCAGTCTTATTGCTCAACTGCTAATCCAGAGACATAAGGAGGAGAAAGTGAGGTCTGCAGATGCTGGAGATCAGAGCTGAAAATGTGTTGCTGGAAAAGCGCAGCAGGTCAGGCAGCATCCAAGGAACAGGAGATTCGACGTTTCGGGCATAAGCCCTTCTTCAGGAATTCCTGAAGTAATGTTCTGGGAATGTGGTCCAAATCCTGCCATTGCAGATGGTGGAATTCAAATTCAATAAAAAACAAATATGGAATTAGGAGTCTAATGATGATTGTTTATGGCAAACTCATCAGGTTCACTCATACCCTTTAGGGAAGGAGATCTGCCATCCTTACCCGGTCTGTCCTACATGTAACTCCAGACCCACAGTGATGAAGTTGACTCTGAGCTACCCTCTGGGCAATTAGGGATGGGCAATAAATGCTGTTCGTGATACCTTCATCCTGTGACTGAATAACAAAGATGTCCTACCATTCCAGGCGTCAGCATTATTGTGTTATCTTAATCCCATTGTCAGTCAACATTAGCTTTACCCCCTCCCCCTTATATTCTGTCATGGGATGTGGTAATAACTGGCAATACAGGCATTTGTTACCCATCCATAGTTGCCTGAGGCTTTCTGGGCTATTTCAGAATCAACCATGTCACTGTGAGTCTGGAATCACACCTAGGCCAGACCAACGTGGGCTTTTCCCCGGGGTGGGGGAGTCCACAACAAGCGGCCATAGGTTCAGGGTGAGAGGGGAAAGATTTATAAGGGACCCGAGGGGCAACTTTTTCACGCAGAGGGTGGTGTGTGTATGGAATGAGCTGCCAGAGTAAATGGTAGAGGCTGATACAATTACAGCAATTAAAAGGCATCTGGATGGGTATGTGAATAGGAAGGGTTTGGAGGGATATGGGCCTAGTGCTGGCAAATGGGACCAGATGAAGTTAGGATATCTGATCGGCATGGACGGGTTGGACCGAAGGGTCTGTTTCTGTGCTGTACATCTCTCTGACTCTATGTAAGGACGGCAGATTTCCTTCCCTGACGGGTATGAGTGAACCGGATGTGTGATGAAGTTTTGTGGGTGATCAGGACTGAGACTAGTCTTCAATTCCAGATGGATTTGGATTTGAATTCCAGCAGCTACTGGGGTGGGATTGAATCCCTTCAGAATTACTCTATCCATCTGCATTACTCAACCAGTGATGTTACCAATACACATCATCTCCCCTGGGTATATAATTGGAAGATTGGTGTTGAATTAGATCTCAGTTGGCAGGAAACTACAAAGACTAACAATGAAAGTTTTAGGGTTTTCTCAAAGGATATAGACAGAGTTGCTATGGCATAAAAGGAGGCCGTTCAGCCCATCTTGTCCAGAGAGCTCTCTGTAGAGAGATCCAGGCCTGATCCCTTTCCTTTTCCTGTCTTATTTCCCACATGTGCCCAACAAATTTTCTTTTGAGAACATTCATCATGCCCACCTCCCAAACCCTCATGGACAGTGAGTTCCATCTTGTTATGACCCGCCCTTTCTCTTCACATTCCCCCATATCCTCAAACCTCTCTGACACCTGGCCCTAGTGCCATTAGCTAATGCAAACTCCTTTTCGTCATCTAACATATTTATAATGTTAGATATAATTTATTGTCACAAATACAAGATACATGAGAAGTGTTTTGTCCTCATAATCCGGCACCATTTTGAGTTGCAAAGAGAATTGAAAGAAATTACATAAATAGAGTTCACCTTCTGAACTAATGGGTCTTCAAACATGGATCCAGGGCTTCTGCAAGGTGTCCCAGGTCCTAGGAGTCTCCATGCCACAGGCCCACTGCTGCCCGAAGCTGGTGACTAACCATAGCTTAAGACCCGCCGAGTCCCTAAGTCCACACTCTGGGTCTAAAGTACCCAGAAACCCTTGCTCCAGGTACCACCACAGCCAATGACCTGCCAAGCACCACCCTGACCTCCCCATGACATCAGACGATGAAGGAAGAGGAGGAAAAAAAACAAGGAAGGAGAGAAAGAGAAGGATACGGCCAGACAGGAGCCTGAAGACTACCTACAGTGCCAGCACAGCCATCTTGGTTATCTTAGCCTATCATAATATGTACTCCTCTGTTTGACTTTCCCCTCAATCTCTTTCCCTCCAAGGAGAGCAAGCTCAGCTTCTAAAACCCAACCGGGCATCTAACACCCTCATTCATGTACCATCATCGGAGATTTACTGTAGAAGTGAGAGTGTGTTGCTAGAAAAACACGGCATGTCAGGCAGCATCCGAGGAGCAGGAAAATCAATGTTGCAGGGCTCCGACCCGAAGCATTGATTCTCCTGCTCCTCGAATGCTGCCTGACCTGCTGTGCTTTTCCAACGCCACACTCTCGATTCTGATCTCCAGCGTCTGCAGTCCTCACTTTCTCCAACTTCACTGCAGAAGACCAACCTTCTATAGAATTCACTGCCACTGCCTCAGGCTGTGGAGGCCAGATCATTGAGTGCACTTAAGACTGAAATAGATAGGTTCTTCAGTATCAAGGGTTAAGGCAGACAGTGGTTGAATCTGGTTGAGAAACTTATCAACTTTGATTGAATAGTGGAGCAGATTCGATGGGCTGAATGGCCTAATTTCTGCTCCTATGTCTTATGGTCTTTTGATCTTACGTCGTCTGCTTACTCTCTAACTCCTATCAAGGTACCAATCCCCCATTGTGGCCATGTTCGTGACATGTATTAGCTCCTGGTTCCCAAGCTCAAAACTGTTGTACGTACCCACCCCGGTCTGAACAGCTCCCCCCACACGGTGATCCTCCGAGATTATTGTCTCTTGTGTTTGCCCCCACCTCTTCAACCAACCATTATGTCACGTATTTAATACATTCTAAAGGTTCTATTGAATACAGGCTTCGTGCAGGAAAGCAGGACTTGTGGCGGTAGATACCTTGAGTTCAGAAATGTAAAATCAAGGGTTTTCACACGTTTGGCCCATCATAGACAACAGTGTCCAAATAAATGTAGTCTGCTTGAGCTGTGAACAAAATCCTGGAATTCCCTCCCTCAGGGCCTTGTGGATCTACCTACAACACATGGGCTGCAGTGATTTGAGAAGGCAGCTCACCCCCACCTTCTCAAGGTGACAATAAAGCTACTTCAATTCAGTTCAAGGTTAACAAGGGATACAAAATAAAAGCTAGCTTATCTAGCAATGCCTACATTGCATGAATACATTTTAAAAAGCTGAAGATTTATTTACGTTACAGACGCTACAGACTTCTTGGTTTTTAAAAGCCTCATTCAAGCTCATGTAAGCAAATTTCCAGACAGCCACATACAGGCCACGAAAATGATACAGAACTAATGTACCTCTATTTTAACATGCACAATTTAGAAATGCAAATCAGCCACTCAACACAATCAGTGATAGTGTTGACAATCAGTAATATTGACTTTCAAATTATTAGATTAGATTCTGTACAGTATGGAACAGGCCCTGTGGCCCAACAAGTCCACACCGACCTTCCAAAGAGTAACCCACCCAGACCCGTTCCCCTATCCTATATTTAGCCCTGACTAATGATGCTAACACTACGGGCAATTTAGCGTGGCCAATCCACCCTGACCTGCACATCTATGGACTGTGGGAGGAAACCCACGCAAACACGGGGAGAATGTGCAAACTCCACACAGACAGGCGCCTGAGGTGGGAATTGAACCCGGGACCCTGGCACTGTGAGGTAGTAGTGCCACCCACTTGCGAGGGCACTTCCCCCATCATCCAGGGTAGATTTTAATTTTGGTGTCCTACTTTAGCTGAGGAGTAAGTCAACATCATTTTCTTCAAATTCTCACACAGATGTGAAAAAAGCTTTTACTCTATTTCCTGTGGACCCATACAATTGCAAGTCATTATTGTGAAGAAAACTGTGCAAACCAATAATGTTATGCAACAGAAATACATTGGTGACTCTGTGACATGATGACAGCTTGTGACTTTGAATGACTTTAATTGGAATTACTCCATCACATAATGTTATATTATAAACTACAGCAAGGTCTATGGCACAGGAAAAAAAGCCCTTCAGCCCGTCGTGTCCATACCAGGCAATCACACGCTGCTGACTATTCTAATCCCATTTCAGCATTTGGCCCATCGTCTTGTCATTGCAAGAGCACATCGAAATACTTCTTCAATGTGATGAGGGATTCTGCCTCTCCCACCCTTTTGGACAATGGCTTCTAGATTCCCACCACCTCTGGGGGAAAATGTTTTCCTCACCCCCCCCACTTTCCTAAACCTCCTGCCCCTCACCTTCAATCTATTCACCCCTTTCACTGAGTCCTCCAACATGGGGAAAAGTTCCTTCCTCTCTACCCTATCCAAGTCCTTCATAATTTTATCCATCTCAATCACGTCCCCTCTCAATCCCCTCGGCTCTAAGGAAAGCAACCTCAGTCTGTCCAATCCCCCTTCATCTCTGAAATTCTCTGGGCCTTCAGCCCAACAAATCCACACTGACCCTCCAAAGAGTAACCCACCCAGTCCCATACCCCTCCCCTATTATCCTATATTTACCCTTGATTATTGAGTCTAACCTACACATTCTGGAACACTATAGGCAATTTAGCATGGCCCTGGCCTGCACATCTTTGGATTGTGGAAGGAAACCAGAACAACTGAAGGAAACTCACACTGAGAATATGTAAACTCCACACAGACAGTCGCCCAAGGCCTGGAATTGAACCTGGGTCCCTGGCACTGTGAGGCAGCAGTGCTAACCACTGAGCCAACATGCCACCCCAGGTCCTATTCTATCTCAAGTTACTCTTTTTCCTTTAATATACTTAAAGAATCTTTTTGAATTCACCCTAATCTTCTCAACCAAGGCTACCTTGTGGCCCGTTTTGGCTCTCCTGGCTTCTTTCTTCAGTAAACTCCTGTATCCTTCCTATAATGTGGATTCCACGTCTGAAAACCTGTTGTATATTGCGACCTAAGACAAGATTCTCTTCTGCTGAGGCTCATTTGCACTTCATTCTCCATTGAAGACCACCAGAGGACCCCTAGACCACCAGAGTGTTCCGATGCACTGCTGGACAGTCATCCAAGACATTATGGTTCCAGACGGGATAGTCCAAAATGTAAAGCTCCTGGGAGAGGTCAGGATAAATGAGTTCCCCTTTTTTTATTTTTCTGCTCCCACCTCTAGTTGGTTGTATTAATTCAAAAAGACCCCTCCTCTGCGGAATCCTTTCCCACAATTCAAATCAAATTAAGATGCGTTTGCACAAATGCATGAGTACATAGAACATAGAACATAGAACATAGAAAAATACAGCGCAGTACAGGCCCTTTGGCCCTTGATGTTGTGCCAATCCAAGCCCACTTAACCTACACCAGCCCACTTTCCTCCATATGCCTATCCAATGCCCGTTTAAATTCCCACAAAGAGGGAGAGTCCACCACTGCTACTGGCAGGGCATTCCATGAACTCACGACTCGCTGGGTAAAGAATCTACCCCTAACATCTGTCCTATATCTACCACCCCTTAATTTAAAGCTATGCCCCCTCGTAATAGCTGACTCCATATGTGGAAAAGTAGGTGGGGAACAGAGGGATACGGATGCTTAGGAATTGACTGACAGGTACATTTGGATCGGCTCAGGCTTGGAGGGCTGAAGGGCCTGTTCCTGGGCTGTAAATTTTCTTTGTTCTCTTTGTTCTTATCTTTTCAAAGGAACTAATTTGACCAGGTTTTCTTGAGTTTATTGGATTTGGAAAAGATTTACAAAGCTTTGAGTTACAGGGAGAGGCTGGATAGGCTGGGGCTGTTTTACCTTGGAGTTGAGAAGTGACCTTATAGAGGGTTATAAAATGATGATGTTACCGAGTATGGTGACGAAACATCTGAAAATGCGAGCAAACTTACATCAAGAACCTCAACCTGAGCTGCAAATCTTCTCAAAGTTCACTAACACCTATGGGTGCAATACGTTAAAACTGGCCTGAAAATGAGAAGCCTAATGCCATCCGACAGAGCGTCACCCGTGAACAGCTGTACTTCCTGCACGAATGCCTAAGAAAGCAGGTGCTACCTAAATGTCTTCAATACAAACCTCCCCTTAACACCCCACAATAGGTTAGCAGAGCAAAATGGCTGCACAATGCTCAGAGAAATGATTGACGATGCCCACAACAGACTCTAAATACAACTGGGAAATTTTGTGCCAAAAGACTTTACTCACTAATGCAACAGACCATGAATGGACAGACACAGTACAACAAGCCATTGATATTAGATAACGGCAAACACAAAAAAAAGAGTCCTGCAGAAAAAAAGCTAGACAAACTCACACAAAATAACAACACAGACAACAGAGAATCATGGATAAAAAAAACATATCTGACGGACCCTTAACAGACACTGAAAAAACCATCTTAGTAAGAGGATTAAGTTACAACTCCCAGGATGCGGACACGACAGATTTCTTTCCAGCATTAGGAACAACACTGAAAGACAAGGAACTCACAGAAGAAACCATCAAACCATCAGACAGACAGCACACCAACATTAAGCAGGAAAAAGGAAGGAAACAGACTCAGTACACAAGAAAGGAAAGCACCAGAAGGACTCAAAAAAGATTAAAAACATTATTATCCTACCTGCAGACAAAGGACATTTGACAGTCATTTTAAACTGAACAGATTATATTGAAAAAGTGAACGTACTGCTTGGCGATACTAACACTTACCAATAGGTGGCGATACACCCAACCCCACAACTAGAGAACCGAATCACAGCCCTACTCAAAAACACTTCAGAAATCTGGAGAATTAAATAAGACTGACTTCCAAAAATGGAAACCAGATGGATCCAGCACACCATGCTTCTGTGGGATTAACAAAACTTCACAAACCAGGAGCCCCCCCCATACCCCCCCCAGACCCATAGTCTCGCTACCTGGAACACCAACTTACAGACGGGCCAAGGAGCTATATCAAAGACTAAAACACTTAGTAGAAGCTCACACCACTCCATCCACTCTACGAAAGAATTCCTGAAGACCATCAAAGACACCAAGATAGAAGAGGATGAAATAATGGTCTCCTTTGACATAACCGCCCTGTTCACATCCATCAACATCAACCTGGCCAAGGAAACACTGATTGCACTATTAGAAGAACCAAAGACATATACACCAAACACCACCAACTTCATCAGCAAGTACAATATCGTCAAGCTAGTAGACCTATGCCTTACCACCCACTTCACTTTCAATAACAAAACCTACGGACATACCAACGGAGCACCCATGGGATCTCCGATATCAGGATTCTTAGCAGAGGCAGTAATGCAGACACTCAAATAAACAGCTCTGCCAACCATCCAACCCAAACTCTGGGTCTGCTATGTGGATGACACCTTTGCCATAACTAAACAAAACAAATTAGAGGAAACCTTCATGACCATCATTAATATCCTTACTGGCATAAAATCCACTGAAGAGCAGGAAAACAACAACAAACTGCCATTCCTAGATGTCACAGTAAAGCGAACAGCCAATGGGGAACTTCAAACCAGTGTCTACAGGTAAACAACACATACGGACCAAATACTGAACTACAGAAGCAATCATCCCAACACCCACAAACCAAGTTGCATCAGAACATTATTTCAATGAGCCATCACACACTGCAGCATAGACGAACTACGTAGAGCAGAGGAAAATCACCTACACCTGTATTTAAAAAGAATGGGTTCCCAATGAACACAGTCCGCCAATTTCTCAGCAACAAACCCAAACAAGCAGACAAAACACACCCAGAAACCCTAGCCACTCTCCCCTACATTAAAGACATCTCGGAAATGACTGCAAGACTACTCAGACCTCTTGGCACTATGGTAGCCCACAAACCTACCAACACACTAAAACAGCAGCTAATGAACTTGAACGACACTATACAGACACCAAGCAAAACAAACGTCATTTACAAAATACCTTGCAAGAACTGTAACAAACACTACATTGGACAAACAGACAGAAAGCTATCCACCAGGATACATGAACATCAACTAGCCACAAAAAGACATGACCCTCTCTCACTAGTATCCTTACACACAGATGAGGGCAGACACCACTTTGACTGGGATAACACTTCCATCCTAGGACAAGCCAAACAGAGACATGCACAAGAATTCCTAAAAGCATGGCCTTCCAACCGGAAATCTATCAACAAACATATTCACTTGGATCCCATTTACCACTCTCTAAGAAAAAGAACAGGAAATGATGTCACCACAGGGAATGACATCACCACAGGAAATGGTGTCACCCACCATTAGGAAACCTAAACACATAAATAGAAAGTGGGTCACTAACATCAGTGCTTCACCAGAGGCTCACTAATGATGTTACCTAGTATAGTGACGAAACATCTGAAAATGAACCTTCCAGCTCAGCAAGCAAACGTATGTCCAGGCATCATGAGGGACATGATAGGGTGAATAGCCAAGGTCTTTTCCCTAGGATAGGTGAGTCCAAAACTAGAGGGCATCGGTTTAAGAGGAGAAAAGGTTTAAAAGGGACTTAAGGAGCAATGTTTTCACACAGATGAATGGAATGAGCTACCAGAGGCAGTGGTGGAGGCTGGTATAATTACAACATTTAAAAAACATCTAGATGGGTGTATTAATAGGAAGCGTTTAGAGGGATATGGGCTAAGTGCTGGCAAATGGGAATAGATTAGGTTAGGATATCTGATCGGCATGGATGTGTTGGACCGAAGGGTCTGTTTCTGTGCTGTACATCTTTATGACTCTATGATTCTAAATGCAAGAAGACACGACAATGTGACGTACATATGCACAGAATAATCACAGGATCATAGAATTGTACAAAACAGGTCTATCAAGCCTGCACTGACAAAAACTGTTCTAAACCTATACCATTCTTAATTTCCCATAGTTGGCCTATAGCCTTCAATGTTATGACACTAAGTGATCATCCAAATACCTTTTGAAAATTGTTAAGTTTCTTGTCTTAACTGCTGTCCCAGACAGTACATTCCAAACCCTCACCTGCTTCTGAGTGAAAAAGAAATCACATAAATCCCCTCTAAACCTTCTGTCTAATATTTTAAAATGATGTCCATTGTTTTCCATACTTCAACTAAGGGAAACAGCATTTTTCTGTCTACCCCATCCCTCTCATAATCTCACACACCTCTATCAGGTCCCCAACAACATTCTCTGCTCCAAATAAAACAAGCTGAGCTGACTTGGAATATACCACCATGTCTCTCTGTAATGCCAGGTCAGAATCCATGAATTCTATCCCTCAGTGCATTGTGGGTCTACCTACAGCACATGGACTGCAGCGGATCAAGAAGACAGCTCGCCCCCACCTTCTCAAGGGGGCAACTAGGGACAGGCAATAAATACTGGACTTAGCCAGTGATGTCCACACAAAACATGAAAGAATTAAAAAGAAAATCCAGCCTCTTTTTCATAGCTAAAAATGCTCCATGCCAGGTAACATCTTGGAGAATCTCTTCTGCACAATAACGAACACTGCTCCAGTGTAATCACATCCTTTCTGGAGTGTGGATACCAGAACTGCACACAGTACTCCAGCTGTGGCCTAACTAATGCTCTGTGGGCTTCAACATAACCTCCCTGCTCTTCTCATCTATGTTATAATCAATACAAGTGCCCTGTTTGCCTTCTTAATGACTGTATGAGCCTGCCCTGCCACCTTCAGGGATCTGTGGTCAAAAACTCCAAGATCCCTATTTTCCTCTGAGAAAATGGGAATGACAAATGACTTCAAAAAGAGATGAAAGTTAAAAGATATACAGTTCAGATCCTACCTGACTATTGAAGAGTAGATACTGGAGTATTGATCATTGAGTAGTTGAGTTTGAGATTCTTGACTTTGCAGGTTGGGTCAGATTCTCTTATTCCAGTTCCTGTTGAATGGATTCCTGACTGGCTTCCAACACTCAGAGCGAGAGACTCGGTTACTTGCAATGCACGGGTAACCAGCAGATAGTTCTTTGATTGTGATTTTCACAGCACTCTAGCACTTAAACACTGGTTTGTTTGCATCAGGAGTTCAGCTCCCTAACGCACAAAAACCAGGGTTAAACAACATTTTTCTGTCCCCGTCCTGTGTTTCCTTGAACAGGGAAATTGCAAACGTGTTTCTCACCATGACTCTCTTATTTTCTCCCAACACCCCCTTGTCTGAATTACTCACAAGAGGTTACAATTTTGTTTGTAGTGTATTCCTCCTTCTGACATTTCCTTGGCACCTTTGGGTGTACTATTCCAGGGCTCTTCTTTAGATAACCACTGAATTTACCCGAACGGTCATCTTTTAGCTGGACCTCCTCTTTGGCAAAAAAGTCTCTTGCAATTAAAAGTTCAAAAGGTCCATGGTCATGACAATAGAAAAGAGGGCTGGTGGCACACACTACCTGACTACCGGTTACAGAGTCATAGAGTCATGGAGATGGACAGCACAGAAATAGTCCAACCCGTCCATACTGACCAGATGCCCTAAATTAATCTAGTCCCACCTGCCAGCACCTGGCCCATATCCCTCCAAACCCTTCCTATTCATATACCCATCCAGATGCCTCTTAAATGCTGTAATTGTACCAGCCTCCATCACTTCCTCTGGCAGCTCATTCCATACACGTACCACCCTCTGTGTGAAAAAGTTGCCCCTTAGGTCCTTTTACAATCATTCCCTTCTCACAAATCTCTGCCATCTTAGTTATGACTCCCGTAGTCTAGGGAAAAGACATGGCCTATTTATCCTATCCATGCCCCTCATAATTTTGTAAACCTCTATAAGGTCACCCCTCAGCCTCCGACGCTCCAGGGAAAACAGCCCCAACCTATTACGCCTTTCTCTATAGCCCAGACCCTCCAACCCTGGGAACATCCTTGTAAATCTTTTCTGAACCCCTTCAAGTTTCGCAACATCTTTCCTATGGCAGGGAGACAAGAATTGCACGCAATATTCCAAAAATAGCCGAACCAATGTTCCTGTACAGTTGCAACATGACCTCCCAACTCCTACACTCAATGCACTTTGCTGGTATCTAGGCTTTCTGATCACTGTTATAACACCCAGCAGTAAGTTTTCCAAATTCCAAAGAGATGTGAAACTATACAAGTACTATTCTCTGTCAGTTGTTGACTGTTCTCCAGCATTTTTTGTTTGCACTTTGACTTATTATTTCAAAGGCAGCTCTGCACTGAAGGGTCAGAGCTTGTCATTTTTGAATCAAGTGGTTAGGGATGGGCACCCGAGGTGGGTGGAGATTGGTGGGGGTGGGAGGAATACTTACAGCAATAATAAAATGTTTTGACTGAGAGCAAGGATCTACAAGGACTGTTCCCATGCTTTATGGAACATTACAAGTGCGTGCTGCGTATATGGCCATTTAGGTTGATATCAGACATTGAAAAGAAGTATTAGGCACAAGTGAGTCCACTGTGCATGTAAGGACCAACCAACCCAACCGCCCTGTGGCTGAACACTCTAGCCCCACCATCCCCACTCTGCCAAGGACATACAGGTCCTTGGCCTCCTCCATCGCCAGACCCTGACCCCATGACACCTGGAGGAAGAGCGTCTCATCTTCCGCCTAGGAACCCTCCAACCACACGGGATGAATGTAGATTTCTCCAGCTTCCTCATTTCCCCTCCCCCCACCTTATCTCAGTCCCAACTCCCCGGATTCAGCACCGCCCTCTTGACCTGCAATCTTCTTCCCGACCTCTCCATCCCCCACCCCCTCTCCGGCCTATCACCCTCACCTTAACCTTCTTCCACCTATCGTATTCACAGTGCCCCTCCCCCAAATTCACTCCCCCCAACCTTTTATCTCAGCCCGCTTGGCACACCAGCCTCATTCCTGATGAAGGGCTTATGCCCGAAACGTCGACTCTCCTGCTCCTCAGATGCTGCCTGACCTGCTGCGTTTTTACAGCACCACGTTTTTCAGCTCTGGTCTCCAGCATCTGCAGTCCTCACTTTCTCCACGTAAGATCAGACTAATTAGTTGGTGCTAATCCTACAGGGTTCCCATAAATTGTGCAACAATACACCATCAGTCTGCAAAGGAATGATCGGAGCTCCGTCTGAGTACTTGATTTGTGCCTTATTAAATAGAGCTTTTAAGAAAAGGAATGATCCAGGAATGAATTGTCAGGCAGACTGGAGACTAATTATTCATCAAAATGAAGCAAATTACTTCGTACAGGTGTAGAGGTCAACTAATAATGCCCCACAGTTCCTCATAATTAAAGATTCATTGCTGCTGCAATATTCAACATAATTTTAAAAATTCAGGGAATTTAAAGTATTTAAATTCAAATTATTGACAATTCTTGGAGCACCAGGCTTTCAAATCGGATGTGAAAGCCAATCAAATATTGCTCACGGATTCTTTTAATCACGATTTGAATCATTTCAACTGTGCTCTGTAACTGGTTACTAAAAGATAGGCAGGTTCAGGGTGCAAGTGGAGGCCATTCAGCCCTCTGTGCTGGTGCTACGGTGATGCCAGAGTTACCCAGTGTAATCCTCCCTTTTCTAATGATTGCATTTGTTCCATTTGTTGTATTCAGAGTGTTGTAGGTTCCAACTCCAGTGGGGTACTCATGGGGCTCAAGTCCCTCATTGTGTAGACTCAAGAGCCAGCAAGCTCAACACTTTAATTATTCATTCACAGGATTGTGGGTGTCACTGGCCAGGCCAGCATTTATTACCCATCCCTGATTTCTCAGAGGGTAGTTAAGAGCCAACCACATTGCTGCTGGGTCTGGAGTCACAGATTGTTGTAAAATCCCATCTGGTTCACTAACAACAATCGATGGGGGTAAACGTTTGGGTTCTGATTGCTGTCTGTATTCCTGGTGGGAGAAGGAAGGACAGTCACCATTCATTATGATTCCTTTTGAATCTTTACCAACAGAGTGGATTAAGGATTGACTGTATTCCTCTGAGTGCAGTTCGAATATTGCAGTAACCTCATGGGGAAGACGGTAACCGTATGTGTCCACCCAGACTCTACCGGGAAGCTGCCTCACTTCTCACTGGGGGAGTTGGAGAGCTCAAATTCCCTTCTTGAGCACAAAGAAACTCGACTGAGCCTTCACGTACTGTTCTGAGGGAGTGCTGCACTGTCAATGGTGCCATATTTTGGATGAAATATTAAATTGAGGCCCTGATTTGATTTGATTTATTATTGTCACCCTTACCTGGGTACAGTGAAAAGTTTTAAGATTAGATTACAGTGTGGAAACAGGCCCTTTGACCCAACAAATCCACACTGACCCTTCAAAGCGCAACCCACCCAGACCCATTCCCCTACACCTAACACTACAGGCAATTTAGCATGGCCAATTCACCTAACCTGCACATCTTTGGACTATGGGAGGAAACCAGAGCAAACTCACACAGGCACAGGCAGAATGTGCAAACTCCACACAGACAGTTGCCTGAGGCAGGAATTGAACCCAGGTCTCTGGTGCTGTGAGGTAGCAGTGCTAACCACTGTGCCACCGTGCCGATCATACCAGACAAGGATCACAGGGTGATTGAACAGAGCGAGGAATACAATGTTACGGCTGTAGAGAAGGTACACAAACGGTATGAGCTGAAAATATGTTGCTGGAAAAGCGCAGCAGGTCAGGCAGCATCCAAGGAGCAGGAGGATCGACGTTTCGGGCATGAGCCCTTCTTCAGGTCCCTGTCTATGGAACCGACTGACCCTGCACGGACTCCGGACTATACCGCACTACACAAAGAGTAAGGTCAACATTAGATTTAGAATTTGAGAGGTCCATTCAGAAGTCCAATAGCAGCAGGGAAAAAGCTGTTCTTGAACTTGTCAGTACGTGCGTTTAAGCTTTTGTATCTTCTGCCTGATGGAAGAAGTTAAAAGAGATTATAACGGGGGTTGCTGGGGTCATTGATGATGTTGGCTGCCTTCCTGAGAAATGTGGATAGAGTCGATGGATGGGAGGTTGGCTTCCGTTAGGGACTTGGCTGTGTTCACAACTCCCTGTAGTTTCTCATGGTCGTCAGCAGTTGCTGTACCAAGCTGTAATTCACCTGGATAGAGTGTTTTCTGTAATGCATCTGTAGGAGTTGGTGAGGGTCCTCATAGGAATGCCCCATTTCCTTAGCCTTCTTAGGCATTGTTGTGACTTCTTGACCGTCGCATGAACATGGATGGACCAGGTCAGATTGTTGGTGATGGTCACTCCCAGGAACTTGACGCTGTCCACCAACTCCACTTCAGCCCCATTGTTACAGACAGAGTCATGACCTCCACCTTGCCTCCTGAGGTCAATGATCAGCTTCCAAGTTTCGCTGACATTGAGGGAGAGATTGCACCACGTCACTGAACATTCCATCTCTTTCCTGTATTCTGTCAAGTCATTGTTTGATATTCGGCCTACACCGATGTTAGCAGCGAACTTGTAGATGGAGTTAGGGTGAAATTTGGCCACACAGTCATGAGTGTACAGGGAGTACAGTAAGGGCCTGAGTACACAGCCTTATGGGGCGCCGGTGTGGAGGATTACCCTGGAGGATGTGCTGTTGCATATCCTCACTGATTACAGTCTGTGGGTCAGGAAGTCAAAGATCCATTTGCAGAAGGCAGAGTAGAAATCTTTTCATGGAGTTCGGAGATTAGTTGGATTGGGATTATAGCATTGAAGGTGGAGTTGTAGTCGAAATGTAGGAGCCTGATGTAGGTAATCTTCTTATCCAGATGTTCCAGGGATGAGTGCAGGGCTAGGGAGATGGTGTCTGCCGTGAACCGAAAACTACAGGTATACCAACTAGCACCGTCTGCATGAAAAAGTTGCCCCTTAGGTCCCTTTTAAATCTTTTCCCTCCTGCCTTAAGCCTATGCCCTCTAGTTTTTGGAGTGTGGTGCTCTTTTGGGGGGGGAGGTGTGGGGGGTGGACTCAATGGGCATGAATGGCCTGCTCCCACTCTGTCGGGATTTTATGAATTGGAGGTGAGTCCAAAATGACAAAAGCTATGATTGTATTAAGTGGTGGAATAGGCTTGATGGGCTGAATGGCCTCCCCATGCTCCTCGTCCTTATGTTCCTGTCCTTCAGATATACTCATTCATTTGTTTTTAATGAATCACCTTCATTCGGATGTGAGGCTTAAACACAAGCCTTCTAGTTCAGAGGTAAAGATGCAATTACTGCACCACAAGATGCCCTTGATGGCTGAGTGTTTATTACAATGTGTAATAACTAGTGAATCCAGAATTTGCTGCATTAAATTAATGTGCAATTTATGCCTTTCTATTTCAAGTTTAATGGTAGAAAATTATAGAAAGAGGGTTATAACAGTGGCACCCTCTCTCCCATGTTGAGAACACAAATTCCAAGCAATATCTGGCTCTCAATCAGCGTGATGTTTGGTTATCTGATCATTATCTCACTGCTGGCTATGAGATATTGCTGTGTGTAAATGGAGTGCTGTATTTGCTAACTTCTGACAGTAACAGTATTACAGCAACCGTTGAGACTTACATGGCAGCCAGAAAAAGTACTACATAAATGCACGTCTCTTTATTCTTTCTCGATCACAAAACATTGGCTGTCAGTAAGTACTGTGAGGATTTGTCACTGTCAGAGGTGCCATCTTTTGAATGGGATGTAAAACCATTGCCCTTCCCATGGCCTCAGATGGATATGAACATTCCCCGGACACTGTGAAGAAAATGAGAGTGGTTCTGCTCAATATTCATCCATCAAATAATGATCTGCACAACGATGTATATGTGAACTCACTGTGGACAAAAATGATCTTTTATCCCTGCCCCAACTATTTACCTGCCTTCCCCTAAAACATCTCGAAATTTCATTGTGGGAACAATTACCACATTCCCACCAGTCATAGAAGCATAGAGATGTACAGTACAGAAACAAACCCTTTGGTCCAACTTGTCCATGCCAACCAGATATCCTAAATTAATCTAGTCCCATTTGCCAGCATGTACCCCATATCTCGCTAGACCCTTCCTGTTCAAGCACCCACCCAGATACCTTTTAAATGTTGCAATTGTACCAGCCTCCACCACTTCTTCTGGCAGCTCATTCCATACACTCACCACCCTCTGTGTGAAGAAGTTGCCCCTTAAGTGCCTTTTAAATCTTTCTTATCTCACCTTAAACCTATGCCGTCTAATTTTGAACTCCCTTATTCTGGGGAAAAGACCTTGTCTATTCACCCTAACTATGGTCCTCATGATTTTACAAACCTCTATAAGGTCACCCCTCAGCCTCCGACGCTTCAGGGAAAACAGCCCCAGCCTGTTCAGCCTCTCCCTGTAGCTCAAATCCTCCAACCCTGGCAACATCCTTGTAAATCTTTTCTGAACCCTTTCCAGTTTCACAACTGCCTTCCTATGGCAGGGAGCCCAGAATTAAATGCAGTGGTCTCTGGATAAAAATGGTTTCCCTATAATCTGCCCTGCAACCATTCACAATCCTCTCTTCAATATTGTTATAACCTCCTGCTGACATCATACCAAATGTTAAAGTGTTTCTTTAAGCTGCCCCAATTTCTCTGACATTCAGGTCAAGTTTGATAGAAAGCACAGACTGGGTTTCTGTACTGAGCAAGAGTAATTATTTATCATAAATAATTTGACTATAACTACAGGTATAAATCATTGGCTTATAACAGTATTAAATAAAACTCTAATTCCTTTATTAAATCTTCAAATACACACACATACACACACACACACACACAGACACACACACACACATACATACACACACGCACGCACATACATACACACACACAAACACACACATACATACACACACACACATACACACACATACATACATACACACACATACACAGACACACAAACGCACACATACATACACACGCACGCACATACATACACACAGACACAAACACACACACATACACACACACAAACACACACACACACACGCACATACATACACACAGACACACACACACACAAACACACACAAACACACACACACACGCACACACATACACACACACACACATACACACACACACACAAACACACACACACACAAACACACACAATAGTTTATTGGTGGAGGTAGCTGAAGGAAGGTCAGTTCAGTGATCTTTACTTCTTGATTCCAATGTTAAGATGATCCTTACTCAGCTAACATTGATGTCCAGTTGTCATTCTCTGGATGCTTCCACTGGCTTGTAAGATGTACAGAGCAAATGACTCACTGAGAAATATCTCTGATTTATCAATTCAAAAGTCACAGCTCACTACAACTGCTGCAGGAGAGGTGACTGCTTTCTTTCAAGTTTAAGTTGAGTCTTTATTTTACTGCAGAGATCAGGCAGCCACTGCTGTAAACACTAGCACACATCTGTGACTCTCTGTCTCTCTGTCTCTCTCTCTGTGCCTCCATCACGTGTTTCCAGTTCCAACCTGCTCGGTTAATTAACATCAATCAGCTTCACTTTTGCTGACTCCTTGGCTGTTGATTGGCTGTAGGAACCCATAGCCATGAAAACAAGCTCCACAACAGACATTATATTCCGCGCTGTGAAATTATGCAGCCATCCTGGTAAATCCCCGTTTCTTTTTTGTTTAAAAGCAGTTCTTTCTTGGTCCTTAGTTTTCAAAGACACAAAATGAAAAGCAAAAAATCTTGCATTCTGTCTGAACCACACTGTTTGCATTCTCAGTCAGAAAGCAAATCCCAGTGAGTGAAAGTTACGGTTTAACTCTGTCTAAAAACAGAGTGATAGGTATTAACGTTAAAGGGGTTTGAACATAGGGGGAGGGTGGGACCAGAGATGGTTCCTTACACATTTCAAACACTCAAGCTGAAAGGCAGCTTGATGATGACAAAGCAATCAAGGATACAGCATGATCATAAATACCATTCTGAGGGGGAAGGAAAGTTTATCTATTATTCAGTCAGGCTTAGCATTGATCTAAGTATTTCTACTCCATCGAAAACTCGATCAATGAATGTTCATAAAAAGGCAATTAAATAGTCAATGTTTTGCTTTCTAAAGCTTTCTTCAGTTCATTAATGATGTACAACACTTCACGGCACATTGTTTGACTAAAAAGGACCTCTTCTACCTTTGGCTAAGCTGAAAGTTAGTGATTCCAGTGAGGAAGACTTTGATGCATTGCCAAGTATGAGGTGGAATGTGGAAGCAGATAAAAGGTCATCTCTCACCAGGAAGCTGATATACTCTTGAGAATGTGTTAAAGAGCTGACACAGGCATGGTGGGCCGAATGGCCTGATTCGGTGCTGAAACCTCAAGCCTGCACAATAGGTTAGAACATAGGCTGAGTGGATTGGAATACGATGATAATGTTGAGGAGCAGAAATCGCCCATTCAGCTCATCGAGTCTGCTCCCCCATTCAATGAGATCATGACTGATCAATAATCCTCAACTCCACTTTCCTGCTTTTTCCCTGTAACCTTGGATTCCCTTCCTGATTAAATATTTGTTTTCAACTCAACTTTTAATGCACTGACTGACCCAACATTTGTGGTAAAGAATTCTACAGATTCACTCCTGTCTGAGAGAGGAAATTCTTCCTCATCTCTGTCTCAAGTTGTTCTTCTGAGATTATTCCCTCTAGTCCTAGACTCTCTCACAAAGGTAGACCTTTCCACATCTACCCTGAAGAATCTTGTATGTTTTAATAAAGTCACCACCTATTATTCTAGACTCGAATGAGTACAGACCCAACCTACTCAACGTCTTCCTCTCCATTTTCTAGGGTCAACTGAGTCGGATCAACAGGAAGATTTGTCAGAGTTTATTCTCTGGCCCTGACACATTTTCTATGATCATATTTTGTATGCAATATCTTCACAGGTGACAGGCATCAGTTTAAATGTTCCAACTTACAAAACAAAAGTCAAAAACTGGGGCTTTCTTCAATATAGCAGAGGAAAATATGGGCGACTTTTGGTGGTATTTGAATTGACAAAGGGAAGGGGCGGAGGTGATACAAATAAATGGAAATAGATTGAACCCTGCGGTTGGAAGATTTTAAATCCAAGGATCATAAATGCCACACTTGGCTAAACCAAGGCTGTAATGAGGTCAGGAGCTGAGTGACCCTGTGGAATCCAAACTGGGTGTCACTGAGCAGGTTATTGTTGAGAAGATGCTGCTTGATAGCCCTGTTGGTGATACCTCCCATCACTTTACTGATGATGGAGAGGAGACTGATGGGGCAGTAATTGGCTGGGTTGGATTTGTAGAAGAAAGTGAGGACTGCAGATGCTAGAGATCAGAGTCAAAAGATGTGGTGCTGGAAAAGCACAGCAGGTCTGGCAGCATCTGAGGAGCAGGAGAGTCAATGTTTTGAGCATAAGCCCTTCATCAGGAATGTTGAAGGGCTTATGCCTGAAACATTGACTCACTTGCTCCTCAGATGCTGCCTGACCTGCTGTGCTTTTCCAGCGCCACATCTTTTTGACTCTGGGTTGGGTTTGTTCTGTTTTTCAAAAAACATTTCTGGTCAATTTTCAGGATTGTCGGGTTGTAAGTGCACTAGAACTGCTTAGTTAAGGGAGTGGAAAGTTCTGGAACACAGGTCTTCGATACCATTGCCTGAGTGTTGTCAGGGCCATAGCCTTTGCAGCATCCAGTGACTTTAGTTGTTTCTTGATATCAGATGGGGAACTGACTGAAGATTGGCAAATGTGATGCTGGGTATCACTGGAGAAGGCCCACGTGGATTTGGTGAAAGTTGTGGCCAATGCTTCAGCCCTGCCCCTGGAGCTCTCTCTGATCCATTGGTTGTGGGATCACTAAGTTCTGTCCATCACTTTCTGCTTATGCTGTTCTGTACACAAGTAGTCCTGTTTGGTGGCTTCACTAGGTTGACTCCTCATTTTTAGGTATTCCAGGTGCTGCTCCTGGCATATCCTCCAGCACCCTCCATTGACCCAGGGTTGATCCCCTGGCTTGACGGTAATGGTTGAGTGGGGGATATGCCGAGCCATGAGGTTACAGATTTTGCTGGAGTGCAGGTCTGCTGTTGTTGATGGCCCCCAGCGCCTCATGGATGTTCAGACTTGAGCTGCTAGATCAGTTTGAAGTCTATCCCATTGAGATGGTGATAGTGCCACACAAATACTTCAGGGAAGCCGGATTTTGAGGAAGCAAATGTAAAATTACAACTTTTGTATGCCATGCACTGGTAACCTTGAGAGATCTATTTATGGCTGATTGTCTGTGACAATATTAACTTGTGTATAATTTTCCTTTTCTACAGAGCAAAAAAGGTATAAGGTTCCCACAGTCCTCCTGGACCATAGGGCTACACTCTCAGTACAGAGAGATGACTGATGGGGGTTTAACCTGAGGGTCACCATTCCCCCAGCAAGTGAGTGCTGTTGAGAAGGAGCATTCTCTATGGTAACCTCAGCCAATGCAGGATTTGAACCCACATTTCGATGTCACTCTGTATTACAAACCAGAAATTCAGAAGAACAATCTAACCCGTTAAGAAGCTATTAACGAAGGTAACTACCCAAAAGGTTTAGCGAGCGATCTGTGGTGTGGCACGGTGGCTCAGTGGTTAGTACTGCTGCCTTACAGTGCCAGGGAGCCGGGATTGATTTCACCCTCGGGCGACTGTCTGTGTGGACTCTGTGCATTCTCCCCGTGTCTGCGTGGGTTATCTCCCACAGTCCAAAGATGTGCAGGTTAGGTTAATTGGCCATTCTAAATGTCCCCCATGTCTAGGGATGTGCAGGCTAGGTAGGGTATAGAGCCATAGTGATGTACAGCATGGAAACAGACCCTTCGGTCCAACCCATCCATGCTGACGAAATATTCCCAACCCAATCAAGTCCCACCTGCCAGCACCCGGCCCATATCCCTCCAAACCCTTCCTATTCATATACCCATCCAAATGCCTCTTAAATGTTGCAATTGTACCAGCCTCCACCACATCCTCTGGCAGCTCATTCCATACACGTACCACCCTCTGTGTGAAAAAGTTGCCCGTTAGGACCCTTTTATATCTTTCCCCTTTCACCCTAAACCTATGCCCTCTAGTTCTGGACACCCCAGGGAGAAGACTTTGTCAATTTATCCTATCCATGCCCCACATAATTTTGTAAACCTCTATAAGGTCACCCCTCAGCCTCCGACACTCCAGGGAAAACAGCCCCAGCCTGTTCAGCCTCTCCCTATAGCTCAAATCCCCAACCCTGGCAAAGTCCTTATAAATCTTTTCTGAACCCTTTCAAGTTTCACAACATCTTTCCGATAGGAAGGAGACCAGAATTGCACACAGTATCCCAACAGTGGCCTAACCAATGTCCTGTACAGCCACAACATGACCTCCCAACTCCTGTACTCAATACTCTGCCCAATAAAGTAAAGCATACCAAACGCCTTCTTCACTATCCTATTTACCTACAACTCCACTTTCAAGGAGCTATGAACCTGCACTCCAAGGTCTCTTTGTTCAGCAACACTCCCTAGGACCCTACCATTAAGTCCTGCTAAGATTAGCTTTCCCAAAATGCAGCACCTCACATTTATCTGAATTAAAATCCATCTGCCATTTCTCAGCCCATTTGCCCATCTGGTCCAGATCCTGTTGTAATCTGAGGTAACCTTCTTCACTGTCCACGATACCTCCAATTTGGTGTCATCTACAAACTTACTAACTGTACCTCTTATGCTCACATCCAAATCATTTATATAAATAACGAAACGTAGCGGACCCAGCACCGATCCTTGTGGCACTCCACTGGTCACAGGCCTCCAGTCTGAAAAACAACCTTCCATCACTACCCACAATTCTACCTTTGATCCAGTTCTGTATCCAAATGGCTAGTTCTCCCTGTATTCCATGAGATCTAACCTTGCTAACCAGTCTCCCATGGGGAACCTTGTTGAACGCCTTACTGAAGTTAATACAGATCACGTCTACGCTCTACCTTGAATAATCCTCTTTGTTATTTCTTTAAAAAAGTCAATCAAGTTTGTGAGACATGATTTCCCACGCACAAAGCCATGTTGACTATCCCAAATCAGTCCTTGTCTTTCCAAATACATGTACATCCTGTCCCTTAGGATTCCCTCCAACAACATGCCCACCACCAATGTCAGGCTCACTGGTCTATAGTTCCCTGGCTTGTCTTTACCGCCCTTCTTAAACAGTGGCACCACGTTTGCCAACCTCCAGTCTTCTGGCACCTCACCTGTGACTATCAATTACATAAATATCTCAGCAGAGGCCCAGCAATCACTTCTCTAGCTTCCCATAGAGTTCTCGGGTACATCTGATCAGTTTCTGGGGATTTATTTGCTTTTATGCATTTCTAGACATCCAGAACTTCCTCCTCTGTAATATGGACATTTTTCAAGACGTCACCATTTATTTCCTTACAGTCTCTATCTTCCATATCCTTTTCCACAGTAAATACTAATGAAAAATACTCATTTAGTATCTCCCCTATTTTCTGTGGCTCCAACAAAGGCCGCCTTGCTGATCTTTGAGGGGCCCTATTCTCTCTCTAGTTACCCTTTTGTCCTTAATGTATTTGTAAAAACCCTTTGGATTCTCCTTAATTCTATTTGCCAAAGCTATCTCATCTTTTTGCCCTCCTGATTTCCCTCTTAAGTATACTCCTACTTCCTTTATACTCTTCTAAGGATTCACTCGATCTATCCTGTCTGTACCTGACATATGCTTCCTTCTTTTTCTCAACTAAACCCTCAATTTCTTTAGTCATCCAGCATTCCCTATAGTTACCAGCCTTCCCTTTCACCCTGACAGGAATATACTGTCTCTGGATTCTCATCTCATTTCTGAAGGCTTCCCATTTTCTAGCCATCCCTTTACCTGCGAACAACTGCCCCAATCAGCTTTTGAAAGTTCTTATCTAATACCGTCAGAATTGGCCTTTCTCCAATTTAGAACTTCAACTTTTAGATCTGGTCTATCCTTTTCCATCACTATTTTAAATCTAATAGAATGATGGTCACTGGCCCCAAAGTGCTCCCCCATTGACACCTCAGTCACCTGCCCTGCCTTATTTCCCAAGAGTAGGTCAACATTTGCACCTTTCCTAGTAGGTACATCCACATACTGAATCAGCCAAATATTTGAATCCTTCTCCCATACACCAGCTCCTCAGCCATGCCTTCATCAGCTCTGTCCTCCTATTCCTGCCCTCACTAGCTAGTAGCACCGGGAGTAATCCAAATAATACTACTCTCGAGGACCTCCTTTTTAAATTGGCCATGCTAAATTACCCACAATGACAAGCGATGTGCAGGCTAGGTGGTTTGGCCGCTCTAAATAACCGACAGAGTCTGGGAATGTGCAGGCTCGGTGGGTTAGCCATTGGAAATGCAGGATTCAGGGTCAGAGGCTGGGTCTGGGTGGGCTGCTCTATGTGGGGGTTGGTGTGGAGGCGATGGGCCAAATGGCCTTCTCCCACACTGTAGGCATTCTATGAATGCATTCCTTTTTGTGGAGTAGGTTACTGGTAAATTGAGAAAATTCCAGATTAATTTGTAATTCCACCTGCTGGATTGATTGTCTATTCTCTAGTTTGTTCCTTTCTTTGAACGTGTTGAAGATTGCTAGTACCATTTCAGATGGCATTTAAGAATCAGCCACACTGCTGTGAGTCACAAGTAGGTGGGCGGCACGGTGGCATAGTGGTTAGCACTGCTGCCTCACAGCGCCTGAGACCCGGGTTCAGTTCCCGCCTCAGACGACTGTCTGCGTGGAGTTTGCACGTTCTCCCTGTGTCTGCGTGGGTTTCCTCCGGGTGCTCTGGTTTCCTCCCACAGTCCAAAGATGTGCAGGTCAGGTGAATTGGCCATGCTAAATTGCCTGTAATGTTAGGTAAGGGGTAAATGTAGCGGTATGGGTGTGTTGCGCTTCGGCGGGTCGGTGTGGACTTGTTGGGCCGAAGGGCCTGTTTCCACACTGTAAGTAATCTTAAAAAAAAATCTAGGTGAGACTGGATATTTGCTCCTGAATAAACATTTCCACTAAAATCTAGATCTCTACAATATGGACGAGTCAGTGAGGTATCCAAGGATCCTGCAAGGGCAAACATCCAATCACATTGATGTATTTTCACAGAAAGCAAGTCAGGAAGTTAAATATACGGGATTTTATCCATTATTAATGAAATTTTCACAGAAAACATAATAAGTGATTGGAACATAGAAAAGGTTGATCCCCCTCTAAAATAAAACTAGTTAAAGGAGCAGTGAGGTTGTTCAGAGGTAGTTACGATATCTTTAAAAATTCAGATACAGTGATTCAACAAGTTGTAACATTTTCAAAGGTTTTTTTCCCCTGAAATTAATATTAAATCATGGCAATAATTTTGTCAGATCAACAATTTATAGTTGACTGCTGTCTGGGGTTCCTCGCCAGCTCGTCCTCTGGAGAAACATGGAATCACAGCCAACAACTTTGAAAATATCACATCAACTGCGCAAGTGCCCACTCTGGGGGTTGCTGTTAACTTCAGAGGAGAAAGTCTCTGAAAGGGTTGTTGGCATTACCACTGCAGAAGTCCCAGGAGAAAGTGAGATGCTGGATATCAGAGTCGAAAGGTGTGTTGCTAGAAAAGCACAACAGGTCAGATAGCATCCGAGGAGCAGGAGAGTCTACATTTCGGGCAGAAACCATCATGTGGGACTTATGCGAGAAACGTTGATTCCCCTGCTCCTCGGATGCTGCCCGGCCTGCTGTGCTTTCCCAGTGCCACACTTTTTGATCCTTCAAAGTCCTGCCTACTTTGTCATGGCAGCATAAAGAAAATGGTCCTGCTCCAAGAATCTGATAGTGTAGCAGCAAAAATGTTATACTGACCAAAACCTGACATCTCTCTGACAAACAGAATGACAGAAGCTGGCTTCTTCAAAATTAAAACATCGAAAGAGTTGTCTGTTGTTAGAATGTGTTTATTTTAGCTTAAGATGATTTAATAAAAATTACACAGCTCTGAACACAAGCAGTAAATATGGCTTATTCAGCAGAACTCACTATGTTTGTGCATGTGTGTGTGTGAATATGTGTGTCTGTATGTGTGTGTGTGTCTGTGCGTGATTGTGTGTGTGTGTGTCTGTGTGTCTGTGTGTGATTGTGTGTGTGTGCGCGCGTCTGAGTGTGTGTGAGTATGTGTGTGTCCGTGAGTGTATGTGTGTGTCTGTACATGTGTGTGTATGTGCATGTGTGTGTATGTATGAGTATGTGTGTGTCTGTATGTGTGTGAGTGTGTGTGTGCATGTCTGTGTCTGTGTGTGATTGTGTGTGTGTGTATGTGTGTCTGTATGTGTGTGTGTCTGTGTCTGTGTGTGTGTGTCTGAGTGTGTGATTATGTGTGTGTCTGTATGTGTGTGTGAGTGTGTGTGTCTGTACATGTCAGTGTGTGTGTGTGTCTGTATGTCTGTGTGTGTTTGTGTGCATGTGTGTGTGTTTGTGTGTGTGTGTATGTGTGTGTCTGTGTATGTTTGTGTGTGCATCTGCGTTTGTGTGTGTGTTTGTGTGTGTGTCTGTGTATGCTTGTGTGTGCATCTCTGTGTGCATCTGTGTATGTGTGTGCATTTGTGTGTGTGTTTGTGTGTGCGTCTGTGTGTGCGTGTGCGTTTGTGTGTGTGTTTGTGTGTGTGTCTGTGTGTGTGTTTTTGCTGTTCCACAGTACCATTTCCAATTTGTGTGCAGTAATGTGCATAAGGTTCTGCAATAATATTCCAAGAAAGGTCATTTATACTTCAAAAACATCGCATTCTGGAAAGGTCAAGCAATTAATTTGCATTCACACCCGAGCTAAGACACAGAATGCAGGAGATTAAATGTGACTTTTAGCAGTCGCTGGGGATTTAAATAAAAGAAGCTGACACCTATCCATATGGTGACATATCCCAAATGAGGTATAAGTTTGAAGCAACAATGAATACACTGAACTTAAGTCTGTTGCTGTATTGCTGTTACAGTGATGACTGTCAATGTCTCTCACTACTGTTCAGTGCAGGAACTTGTAGAAAAAGATATGACAACTGCTGGGTTGAAAGCCATATCTGACTGGAATAAATGAATCAATGTTTAAAGGGATTTTTATGACAGTATGTCTCTGGCTCTGTTACGCACTGTCTCTTTTTTCTCGTGCGTTGTGAATAGTAAAGCAAAAGTAAATTACTGAAGGTATGGAATTAAAGAAAAAACCTGGAAAAACTCAACAGGTCGGGCAGCATCTGTCGAAAGAGACTGAGTAGAAACGATGCTTCATCCCAATGTAACATGTTACATTTCGACTCACTGAAGGAGTGGCAAGTTGCATTTTCCAATCCGATAAGGCCACTCAGTTAAAAAGGAGTTTGGAAATGAGTAGAATTTGCGGATATACTTTGCTCTGTGAAGTTTTAACTTGGGCACTTACCCAGTGAATGAAATGGGACAGTGCCAAGTAAAAAATGAAGGCTTCAATCCACACAGAGCAAGCCCATAAAGACAGGTCCATTTAGGGCAGGAAGATGATTATTCTAATGGGAAATGCTAGAAAAACAAGAGGATGGTGAGGGAGAAGGTGGGACCGCTCAAGGATAAAGGTGGGAACTTGAACTTGATGGTCGAGGATGTGGGAGAGATCCTCAATGAGTATTTTGTGTCGGTTTTCACCCAGGGTAATGAGAATTGTGTGGAGCATGCCAATATGCTTCAGCATTTTGGGATCAAGAAGGAAGTGGTGTCTATGCACATTTGGAAAAGCATATCCTAACTGGAACAGTCGGTATGGCTTTGGGAAAGGCAGGTTATGTCTGACTCACTTGATTCACTTTTTCAAGGTGGTTACAAAGGTGATTGATGAGGGGAGAGTAGTAGATGTTGTCTACATAGATTGCGGTAAGGCTTTTGACAAGGTGCCTCATGTTAGGCTCATCCAGAAGATTAAGATGTATGGGATCCATGGTGATGCGGCCACGTGGATTCAGAATTGACTTGAAAATGTGTTGCTGGTTAAAGCGCAGCATGTCAGGCAGCATCCAAGGAACAGGAAATTCGACGTTTCGGGCAAAAGCCCTTCATCAGGAATTCAGAATTGACTTGCCTATAAAAGGTGGGGGTAGTGATGGAAGGGGGTTTTTATGGCTGGAGGTCAATGACTAGTGGTGTTCCGCAAGGATCCGTATTGGGATCTCTGTTATTTGTTATATATATAAACGCCTTGGATGAAAATGTGGCTTAGATGATACAAAGGTTGGTGGAGTTGTGGATAGTGTTGACGGTTGTCAAAGGATAGAGCAGGATATAGAACAGCTGCAAATATGGGCAGAGAAATGGAGTTTAATCTGTGTAAGTGTGAGTTGCTGCTCAAGTGTTAAGGAAAAGTACACAGTTAATGGCAGAACCCTGAACAGCACTGATAAACAGAGGGACCTTGGGGTTCAGGCCCGTAACTCCCCAAAAGCGCCCATGCACAGGAACAGAATTTAAGGTGGTGAAGAAGGCATGTGGTGTGCCTGCCTTTATTGGTTTTGGGGAGCTACGGGCCTGAACCCCAAGGTCCCTCTGTTTATCCCTCTGCCCATATTTGCAGCTGTTCTATATCCTGCTCTATCCTTTGACAACCGTCAACACTATCCACAACTCCACCTACCTTTGTATCATGTAAGCCACATTTTCATCCAAGGCGTTTATATATATAACAAATAGCAGAGATCCCACTACGGATCCTTGCGGAACACCACTAGTCATTGACCTCCAGCCATAAAAACCCCCTTCCACCACTACCCCCACCTTTTATAGGCAAGTCAATTCTGAATTCCTGATGAAGGGCTTTTGCCCGAAACGTTGAATTCCCTGTTCCTTGGATGCTGCCTGACATGCTGCGCTTTAACCAGCAACACATTTTCAAGTCAATTCTGAATCCACATGGCCACATCACCATGGATCCCATACATCTTAATCTGCCTGCCTTTATCGGTCGGGGAATTGAATACAAGAGTCAGGATGTCACATTGCAGCTTTATAGGACTTTGGTTTGGCCATACTTAGAATATTGCATTCAATTCTGGTCGCCACATTACAGACAAGATGTAGAGGGTTTGGAGAAGATGTAGAAGAGGTTTACCAGGATGCCGCCTGGATTAGAGGGTATGAGCTATAAGGAGAGGCTAGAAAAACTTGGATTGTTGTCAGCAGAGGCTGAGTGGAGACTTGATAGAAATCTATAAAATCATGAGATCGGTCGACAGTCAGAATCTTTTTCCAGGTTTTAAATGTCTCTTGTTGTGTCGTCATAGTCTTACCAGACCATAGGGTCTGCTGTCTCATTAGAGAAGGTGATTTAACCTGAGGGCCATCAAACTTCAGATGAGGGAAGACTTGAGAAGGAGAGTTCTTCATGGTAACCTCAAACTCATGATAGGAATTAAACCCATACTGTTGGCATCCCACTGCTCTGCAAACCAACAATCCAGCCAACTGAGCTAAAACAATTCCCTTTGAAATGTCTAATACAAGGGGGGGATGTACTTAAGGTGAGAGGGGAACAGTTTAAAGGAGATGTGAGGGGCAAGGTTCTTACACAGAGAGTGGTTAGAGTCTGGAAAATGCTGCCAGGGTGGTTGTGAAGGCAGATATGATAGGGGCATTTTAGAGACTTTTAGATAAGCACATGAGTAGACAATAGACAATAGACAATAGGTGCAGGAGTAGGCCATTCAGCCCTTCGAGCCTGCACCGCCATTCAATATGATCATGGCTGATCATTCCTAATCAGGATCCACTCCCTGCCTTATCTCCATAACCCTTGATTCCACTATCTTTGAGAGCTCTATCCAACTCTTTCTTAAATGAATCCAGAGACTGAGTAAGCAAGGAATGGAGGGAGATGGACTAAGGGCAGGCAGATGGGAATGTTTTAATTTGCCGTCAAGTTCATCATAACAGTATAAGCCAAAGGGCCCATTACTGTGCTGTACTGTTCTGTGTTCTGTGGGTTCTATGTCCTATTCTGCAAGTGAACCAGTCAGTATCTGTGAAAAGAACAATCACAGAACCATGTTTTTCTGGATGGGATCAACAAATCACATAATGGTGCTGTATAGGAGCAGGCCATTCAGCCCATTCCTACATCTAGGAAAACACTGTGAATAGCTGAAAATGTGTTGCTGGAAAAGAGCAGCAGGTCAGGCAGCATCCAAGGAACAGGAAATTCGACGTTTCGGGCATAAGCCCTTCATCAGGAACGTCGAATTTCCTGTTCCTTGGATGCTGCCTGACCTACTGCTCTTTTCCAGCAACACATTTTCAGCTCTGATCTCCAGCATCTGCAGACCTCACTTTCTCCTCAAACACTGTGAATACTCAATTACATGATGGTATAAGTGATCTTGATGACAGCTTGCTATTATAGGGACTGCATTCTTCTTGTTTTTGAGTTTTGATTAGATGTGACTGTGCATGTAGCAGCAACATTCAGTCTGCACGAGTTGATTTGAACAGCAATCTCATTAGAAACTTGAACAACAAGAATAGGACTCAACTATTCGGCCCTTCAAACCTGCTGTCCCATTCAATATGGTCATGGCTGATCATCCAACTCAGTCCCCTGTTCCCACTTTCTCCCCATACCTTTTGATCCCTTTAGCCCCAAGAACTATATCTAAATCCTTCTTGGAAAAGTTAAATGCTTTGGTCTCAATCACTTTGTTATGAAGGTGTAGAGGTGTATTGTACCTTTAAGAGAGTTGAAAAGCTAACAAGGACTGACAAAGCCCAGAGAGTCCTGAACAAGTCAACAATGTAACACTTAGTCAAAACAAATAGCAGCAGATGGGTTGCCATGAAACAAAATCAAATTTAAATTCCACCAATCGGTTTACCCAAGATACCAAAATCCAATCAAATTTGAATTTAGCATTTTATATTAAAACCAATGAAATGTTTCAATGTTTTGGAGTACAAAAACAGCTATTTTGAACCATTAGAGGGAGAACTGCCAGAAAGACCAGCAATTAGCCTGCCAGCTGAAGAACTCTCTGAAAGGTACCTGTCCATAAGAAGTTCACACGGCAGAACATCGAAACCGACCCAGAGAAAACTTACAGAGAAATATCTACAAAAGAGAATCGACAAAACTGATTGGGCTTTGAAACATGATTTTTATTTTGTAAATCTTAGTTGGGATTTTTTCTCGGACCAGTATTATAGAGTGGGTGGTAAAAGATAGATTTAACAGAAAGGAGTTTAAATAGTTTTTGGTTTTAATATTCTCTGTTGGACTTAAAGAATAATGTTGTTAATTATTACTTTAAGTAGTGCCTTTGGGATAGTTCTTTGAGTGAGGTGAGCCTTGGTGTGTCAGGTTTAAATTAGCCGAGGGGTTTACCCAGTGTCGTAACAACTTGCTGTGTCAGAGAATCCCACCGGCTCCCCACTCTCTGGGTGAAGACATTTCTCCTCATCTCAGTCGAAAATGGCCCACCCTGTATCCTTAGACTGTGACCCCCTATCTAGACCTATCTAACTGCAACACTTCCTCCATCTAGGAAAACACTGCGAATACTCAATTACATGTTGGTATAAATGATCTTGATGACAGCTTGCTATTATAGGGACTGCATTTTTCTTGTTTTTGAGTTTTGATTAGATGTGACTGTGCATGTAGCAGCAGCAACATTATCTTTGACATATTAATTTCCCATCATACATAGGTCACCCATCGCCCTGGAGTTCACTGACCTACGCTGACTGGCAGCTTGGTAGTGCCTTACCTCAAAACTCCCCAGCTGTTTCTGAAGTCACAAACAATCCCAATACATCGCTCCCATTTCTGTAACCCCTTCCAGACCTTACTGTCATCCACTGACAACCTGTATAACCTCGTCCCACTCCACACTCCTCCTTATCTCTATCACCTTCTCCAGACCCTACACCCCTCACTATCTCTGTAATCACCTCCAGCACCCTACACCCCCTCCCTATCTCTGTAACCTTCCCTAGACCCTACACCCTTCCCTATTTCTGTAACCCCCTCCAGCCCCTACACCCCTCCCTATCTCTGTAAACCCC
Organism: Hemiscyllium ocellatum; assembly: GCF_020745735.1. NCBI lineage: Eukaryota > Metazoa > Chordata > Chondrichthyes > Orectolobiformes > Hemiscylliidae > Hemiscyllium > Hemiscyllium ocellatum. The sequence goes on from NC_083404.1 coordinate 136,835,173, forward strand.
TCCAGCTCCTACATCCCCTCCCTATCTCTGTCTCCCCCACCAGCCCCTACACCCCTCCCTATCTCTGTAATCACCTCGAGCATCCTACACCCCCTCCCTATCTCTGTAACCTTCCCCAGCCCTGTAATCACCGCCAGCACCCCACACCCCTGCCTATCTCTGCAACCTCCCCCAACCCTTACATCCCCTCCCTATCTCTGTAATCTCCCCCAGCCCCTACACCCCTTCCTATCTCTGTCGCCCAATCCAGCCCCTACACCCTTCCCTATCTCTGTCACCCCCTTCAGCCCCTACACCCTTCCCTATCTCTGCAACCTCCCCTAGCCGCAACACTCCTTTTTATCTCTGTAACCCTCCAGCCCCTACACCCCCTCCCAATCTCTGTAACCTCCCCCAGCTCCTACACCCCCTCACTATCTCTGTCACCCCCTCCAGCCCCTACACCCCCTCCCAATCTCTGTAACCTCCCCCAGCTCCTATACCCCCTCACTATCTCTGTCACCCCCTCCAGCCCCTACACTCCTCCCTAGCTCTGTAACCTCCTCCAGTCCATACATCTTTCCCTATCTCTGTCCTCTCTTCCAGCCCTTACAATCCTCCCTATCCCTGTAACCTCCTCCAGCCCCTACACCCCCTCCCTAACTCTGTCACCCCCTCCAGCCCCTACACCTCTGTAACCTCCTCCTGCCCTATACTCCTCCCTATCACTGTAACCTCCTCCAAACCCACATCCCTCCCAAATCTGTAACTCCCTCCAGCCCCTACACTCCCCCATCTCTGTAATCTCCTCTGATCCCTACACCCACTCCCTATCTCTGTAACCTCCTCCAGCCCCTACACCTCCTTCCTATCCTTGTAATCTCCTCCAGCCCCTACACCCCCTTCTTATTCCTGTAACCTCCTCCAGCCCCTACACACCTTCCCATCTCTGAAAACCTACTCCAGCTCCTAAACCCCTCCTGAACTCTGTAACCTCCCCTAGTCCCAATACCCCTTCTTAATTCTATAACATCCTCTAACACCTGCACTCAATTACCTCCTGTACGCAATCATCCTTTGTTTTAAAGACAAAAAAACATACAGTCATAGAGCTGTACAACATGGAAACAGTCCCTTTGGTCCAGTTCATCCATGCCAACTAAATATCCTAAACTAAACTAGTCCCATTTGCCAGCACTTGGCCCATTTCCCTCTAAACCCTTCCTACTCATACCCATCCAGATACCTTTTAAGTGTTGGAATTGTACTAGCCTCCACCACTTCCTCTGGCAGCTCAATCCATACACATAACACCCTCTGTGTGAAAAGGTTACCCCTTTAGGTCTCTTTTATATCTTTCCCCTCTCACCCTAAACCTATGCCCTCTAGTTTTAGACTCGTTGTGGTTCTGCTCGCCGAGCTGTAAGTTTTTGCTGCAAACGTTTCGTTCCCTGGCTAGGGAACATCATCAGTGCGGTGGGAGCCTCGTGTGAAGCGCTGCTTTGATGTTTCTTCCGGTATTTATATTGGTTTGTTCTTGCCGCTTCCGGGTGTCCGTTTCAGCTGCAGTGATTTGTATCTGGGGTCCAGGTCGATGTGTCTGTTGATGGATGTTCTTGCCGTTTCCGGGTGTCAGTTTCAGCTGTAGTGGTTTGTATATGGTGTCCAGGTCAATGTGTCTATTGATGGAGTTTGGGGATGAATGCCATGCTTCTAGGAATTCTCTGGCTGTTCTCTGTCTGGCTTGTCCTATGATAGTGGTGTTTTCCCAGTCAAATTCATGTTGCTGGTTGTCTGAGTGTATGGCTACTAGAGATAGCTGGTCGTGTCGTTTTGTGGCTAGCTGATGTTCGTGGATGCGGATTGTTAGCTGTCTTCCTGTTTGTCCTATATAGTGTTTTGTGCAGTCCTTGCATGGTATTTTGTAAACTACGTTAGTTTGGCTCATGCTAGGTATTGGGTCCTTTGTTCTAGTGAGTTGTTGTCTGAGCGTGGATGTTGGCTTGTGTGCTGTTAAGAGTCCTAAGGGTCGCAGTAAACAAAAAACAAAAAAAAGATTTTAGTTTTAGACTCCTCCCACCCCAGGGAAAAGACATCGTCTATTTATGTTATCCATGTCTCTCATGATGTTATAAATCTCTGTACGGTCACCCCTCAGCCTCTGATGCTCCAGGGAAAACTGCCCCAGTCTATTCAGCCGCTCTCTGCAGTTCTCCCTTTCTCTGGATTCCTGATATCTATTAAATTGTGGAAATTTTTTGCATCTTTTCCATTAGCTCCGTATTCCTTTTAGAATAGGGGGACTTTTGGCACAATCCTCTGAGTGTGTGTATAACCCCCCTGAGGTAAATTGGTTTGATTTGTTCAGATTTTATTCAGAAAGCCGGAAGGACTGCTTAGGTTCACCTCAGACTTGCTGAACATTTCCATCTTTTTCTGTTCACTTTGATTTCAGATTTTCAGCATCGACAGTATTTTGCTTTCACATTCTGTAATTGATTAGTTCAGCCGATGAGCTGCTTATCAAACAGTTGACAGCTGGCTTTGCTTTCATGTAGAACGTGAAAAGATAAAAGATTTTCTGACTCTATCTCTGGTTTTAATGTAAGCCTTCTGACGGAGCCGTGCTGATTATCTGCACACTAAACAGCTTACGATTCCTAAATCTCAGATGTACATTGCTCACCTATTCTTGGATTGCACTGAGTTTGTGAGATATGCTCCGATTCCCAATATTTTAAGGAAATCAGAAGTGACAATTTTTTGAAAATTAAAACAGTTCACAGGATGTGGGCTTCACATTACTTCAGTTGCCCGTCCCTAGTTGCCCCCTTGAGAAGGTGGGGGTGAGCTGCCTTCTTGAACCGCTGCAGCCCATGTGCTGTAGGTAGACCCACAATGCCCTTAGGGAGGGAATTCCAGGCTTCTGACCCAGTGACACTGAAGGAACGGTGACATATTTCCAAGTCAGGATGGTGAGGGGCTTGGAGGGGAACTTGCAGGGGTGGTGTTCCCATGTATCCGTTGCCCTTATCCTGCTGTTTGAGGACCTTTGGTGAATTTCTGCAAGGTGTCTTGTAGATGGGACACACTGCTACTACTAAGCGCCAATGGATGAGGGAGTAGATGTTTGTGGATATGGTGCCAATCAAAGATGATGTCAAGCTTCCTGAGTGTTGTTGGAGCTGCCCCCATCCAGGCAGATGGGGAGTATTCCATCACACTCCTGACTGGCGCTTTGCAGATGCTGGACAGGCTCTGGGGAGTTAGAAGGTGAGATGTCTCTGACCTGCTCTTGCAGCCCCAGTATTAGTATGGCAAGTCCAGTTCCATTTCTGGTCAATAGTTTTTTTCCTTAATTTATTCACAGGATGTGAGTGTCTTTGGCCAGGCCAGCATTTATTACACATCCCTAATTGCATTAAGAGTCAACCACTTTACTGTGAGTCTGGAGTCACATGTAGGCCAGACCAGGTAAGGATGGCAGTTTCTTTCCCTAAAAGACACCAGTGAACCAGATGGGTTTTGTTTTCTGACAATCATGGTCAGCTAATTCCATATATTTATTAAATTCAAATTCCACCATCTGCCATTGCAGGGTTTGAACCTGGGTCTCCAGAATATTAAGAGGTTACCTTGAGGACGTTGATGAAGGGGAATTTAGGAACGGCAATATCATTGAGTGTCAAGGAGCAATGGTTAAAATCTCTTGTTGGAGAAGGTCATTACTTGGCACTTGTCAGTGTGAATGTTACTTTCTCTGAAGGATCTTTACGATGGACACCAGACACCGACATTTCAGGCAAAGCTCCAAGGGCACAGTCCAAACACCACCATATTCACAGGCATTGGCATCCAATTTGCATCTGCCTCATGCACTCCAAAGGCAGGTGGTACAGGAGCAGGGATATCTTGCTGCAACTGTACAGGGTCTTGATGAGACCACACCTAGAATATTGAGTGCAGTTCTGATCTCCTTCTCAGAGAAATGATGTTCTGGTCATGGAGGGAGGTCAAGGAAGGTTTAGCTGATTCCTGGGATGGCAGGACTGATGAATGAAGAGAGATTGGTGGCTATATTCACCATTGTTTAGCAGCATGAGATGGTGAGCAGCCTTTTTGAGCCCACAATTCTGTTCCAGAAGAGGATTTTGAGGACAGATAGAAATCTATAGACTTCAAACAGGACTGCATGGGAAGGGTGTTCCTGATGGTGGTGAGGTCCAGACCCAGATGATCACAGTCTAAGGACACGGGGTGGGCCACTTTGGGCTGAGATGAGGAGAAATGTCTTCACCCAGAGAGTGGGGAGCCTGTGGGATTCTCTGCTACTGAAAGCAGTTGAGGCCAAAACATTGAATGTTTTCAAGGAGTTAGGTATAGTGCTTAGGGCTAAAGGGATCGAACGGTTTGGTGGAGAAAGCAGGAACGGGGTCTGAGTTGGATGATCAGCCATGATCACATTGAATATTGCAGGCTCGAAGGGCCGAATGGCCTACTCCTCCTTCTATTTCCTATGTTTCTAATCATACGTACTGTACAGCAAATGGCTACATGGTTCAGGTAATAATCCAAAGATTATTGTCTTTCTGGTTCTGCTCCTCAATGTGCTCTCTCCCAATACCATTGTGCTCCTTTCCCTACTGACAGGAGATTGAAAGGTGTCCTGAACTGAAGTGTTTTGTTCTCTTGACTTCACCTTTGTACAGACCTTACCCTCTCTCACCCAGGTGAGTGCTTTGTATTTCCTAAAGAATTACAGGGGCTGAGACTCCTGTACATGAGTATTCTCCAACCTTTTAACTCTAATTCTACCCCCTTACATACCACACACACCCTCCTGTCCTTTACGTGAGATAGAATTGGACTGTCCTATCCTAAAGCTGTGACCCTAACCTTAACTCTGTTGAACTTTTCAGAACAAATTGTACAAGCATCTCTTTCTCTTCCTGATGCATTTTAATTTCTCCACCACAGCCTCCAAACCGGTTACTCTCATTTGGATTTTCTCTACTTTTAGATATTTGCTGCAAAAGTGGTTTCCCACGATACCTTTTGGGTCCAGTGGTTCCCACACCCTGCAGCTGCAATGCAGCGCCTATTTAAACTTTGCCCACATGTTAGTTAATTTGTAATAATTCATTAGTTTAATCAGCCATATAAAAATAATCTCACTGTATCTGTTGTGATGATACTGTGGCTTTTGCTTTTTGGCTAACTGACAGCTATACACCTTGCTGTGGGTCCGGAATCACACGTATATCAGGTCATGATGGCAGATTTCCTTCTCTTAAGGTATTTAGTGAATGAGATGACAATCAATGACGACCATAATTGAGACTAGCTTTCAACCTTAACTTTTATTTTTAATGAAGTCAATCTGAATTCCACCAGCTGCCATGGTGGGATTTGAACCTGTGTCTCTAGAACACCAGCCCCTTGTCCTCTGGATTATTAGACCATTGAGATCACCCCTCTTTCACCCTCTCCACCTTAATGCCATATTCTACTTTATACTGCTCTTAATATAGTAAATGTTTTTATTATCTAGCATTTATGCAACCAGGAATGTGACTTTTGATCTAATATTCTGGATAATCAAGAGGTCAACATAATCAAGGTAAAAACTCACACTAAGTAATAGAAACGTAATGTATGGGGTGTAACCATCACTGTTAGACTTTATTTACAGAATAAGTCACTTAAAAATAATGCAACTTTGCCTTAAGTAAAATTTACCAGCAGACAGCCTCCCACTTCAGTTAACGACTCTGACATTATGGAGGCTGCAGAGACATACGAGGAGACATTAAATCAACTGTTGGTATCTCATCTGCCCATTCGATTAAACAACAGATATATTTACACTGAGGTAAATACTTTTTAAAAAACTGTAATAACTGGACATCAGTAACATACAGTAAATTACAGGTATATCATTTTTGCCAGTTTATTGACTGTGCTGGTTCATAAAGTGCTGGTTAAAGCACCGTTTACTGTGCATGTGTTGGGAAGGTTGATCATGTTAAACATACTATATAGTTATAAGTCATCGTTGTTACAAAGCATTCAGTTTGATAACCTCCATTGAGAATATTTACCAGCATTTACCAGATGATATTGGTGAATATTATCACTTTTTGAGATGTTAATCTGCCTCGTGTTATCAGGGTAACCTTTCTCTCCCCGTTCCCTCACCCCCACCCCCACCCCCACCCCCAACCCCAACCCCAACCCCACCCCCACCCCCAACCCCACCCCCACCCCCACCCCCACCCCCAACCCCAACCCCACCCCCACCCCCACCCCCACCCCCAACCATTAGATTTCTGATTTGAGATTTAAATCTTGGATTCCTTTTGCTTTTTTATCTTAAAACTTGCCCACGTGATAAAGTTCCAATGAGTTGTAGATTGTGATTATCTCTCTACCTTAGTTAATTTGTACAGTTTTGGATTACTTGTTACTTTGTCCAGACCCTCAGCATGTGACTCTTATATCTATCATGTTCCTGCCATTTGGTTTGTCTCCAGCACCATCTGACTTTTGATCATTATTAATTATCTCTCTGCCTTAAATAATCGGTTCATAGGTCGTCCCTTATTAAACTGCTGACACTTTACTTGATACACTTGATCAGATGTAGAGACATGAGTGGCCAGTTGCCATTCCTCTCACACTATTTAGATTAGAGATTAGATTCCCTACAGCATGAAAACAGGCCCTTTGGCCCAACCAGTCCACACCGACCCTCCAAAGAGTAACCCAACCGGGCTCATTTCCCTCTGACCAATGCACCTAATACTGTGGGCAATTTAGCATGACCAATTCACTTGACCTGCACATCTTTGGACTGTGGGAGGAAACCAGAGCAAACCCACACAGAGACGGGGAGAATGTGCAAACTCCACACAGTCAGTCGCCTGAAGCTGGAATCAAACCTGGGACCCTGGTGCTGTGAGGCAGCAGTGCTAACCACTGAGCCACCGTGCCACCCCACTTACCTGTTGACTTTCTTGATTATCTGGAATTATCTTGCTGTTATCTCTCTGCCTAAACATTCTGTGCACGTGTGCTTCCCTCCACTTCACCTGACGAAGGAACAGCGCTCTGAAAGCTTGTGATTTCAAATAAACCTGTTGGACTGTAACCTGGCCTTGTGCTACTTCTGAGTTAGGGATTTTCAGTTGGAGTTTCCATTAATTTAAAACTGCAAAGAAAATCTGCCTCATAATTATGATTTTGAAATTTTAATTTACTGTTGAAATTAAAACATGAATCTTTAAAGGTCTGCTTTTCAAATATATGTAATTATTTTCATTAATAAATGACAACATAATATTCAGTTACAAAAATGCCCTATCTCTGTCAGAGAAAGCAAAATCAATGATAATATTTTCTTTGTGTGCTGAGGGATAATCTTGAAGCACCACAAAAGCTCACTTTTATTGATGTTCTGAAAGTGATTAACTTTCTTGCATTCCTGTTCTTGTAATGGACAAAAATTAAATTCAGTCTTTGAGTAAAACAGGCTTGGTTCTGAGTATTCTCATTAGATGTCTTGACATCCAATCTAAATTCTTTTCCTCTATGTTCTCTTTATAATCGGGTAATTTTTAGCAATTGGTCTTGTGACAGTATTCTTGAGAAAAGCCTACATTTCTGTGGCACCCATCCTGGCCTTGAGTTGGCCCAGCAGCACGTTGCAGCTAACATTTGGAAATGCAGCAGCATGGGAAACCATAGCAGCCAAGCCGCACACAGTACGATCCCACAAATTGCATGAAAGACAAGTCATTCTTCCTCTCAGTGATGCTGATGACTCTAAGCCACGACAGCGGGGAGCACTCCAATAGCACCTTCACATCCGGAATGAAGAGAGTTCCGATAGTTTGAGAGAGTGGCAATGTAAACCTACTGGAGTCATAGAGGTGTACAACATGGAAGCAGACCCTTCAATCTAACTCGTCCATGTTGAACAGATATCCCAACCCAATCTAGTCCTGATTTGGGGATGCCGATTTTGGACTGGGGTGTATAAAGTTAAAAATTACACAACACCAGGTTATAGACCAACAGGTTTAATTGGAAGCACACTAGCTTTCGGAGCGTCGCTCCTTCATCAGGTGATAGTGGGATAGTGATAGCACTATCTCCTGATGAAGGAGCGTCGCTCCGAAAGCTAGTGTGCTTCCAATTAAACCTGTTGGACTATAACCTGGTGTTGTGTGATTTTTAACAATCTATTCCTGTTTGCCAGCACTTGGCCTATATCCCTTTAAACCCTTCCTATTCATATACCCATCCAGGTGCCTTTTAAATGTTGCAATTGTACCAGCCTCCACCACTTCCTCTGGCAGCTCATTCCATACACGCACCACCCTCTGTGTGAAAACGTTGTCTCTTACATCCCTTTTATATCTTTCCCCTCTGACCCGAGGCAAAGACTTTGTCTATTTACCCTATCCATGCTCCTCATGATTTTATAAACCTCTATAAAGACACCCCTCAGCCCCCAACGCTCCAGGGAAAACCGCCTCAGCTAGTCAATGTACAGCTGTGCAGCATAGGTCTGCATTAGCAATTCAGGAACTCAAAATCACCACTTCTTAACAACATTGGGTTAATTGGACAAATGCATTTTTAAAAATGCTTTTGAAGCAAGCTCCTGAAACTTATTACTGAGAATGTATTTATGAGTAAGGTGGGCTGTATGTACAATAAGTAATAGCTTACGCTGATTTTTGCAGTTTCTAGCTTCATTGATCAAGTGTGTGAAGTGTGGTCCTTACTTTTTTCACATCTTTTACATTGTGAAACTTGAAAGAGTTCAGAAAATATCTACAAAGATGTTGCCAGGGATTGGAGGGTTTGAGCTATAGGGAGAGGTTGGGGCTATTTTCCCTGGAAGATTGGAGGAGTGACCTTATAGAGGTAAAAAAAACCCCACCCTCCTCTAGCTTATCTCTCCACCCTTCAGGCTCACTGCCTTTATTCCTCATGAAGGGCTTTTACCCGAAACGTCGATTTCGCTGTTCCTCAGATGCCGCCTGAACTACTGTGCTCTTCCAGCACCACTAATCCAGTGACCTTATAGAGGTTTATAAAATCATGAGGGGCATGGACAGGGTAAATAGACAGTATTTTTCCCAGGATAAGGAAGTCTAAAACTAGACGGCATAGATTTAAGGTAAGAGAGAAACGATTTAAAAGAGGCATAAGGGGTAACTATTTCATGTAGAGAGTGATGCATGTATGGAATGAACTATCAGAGGAAGTGGTGAAGGCTGGTACAATTACAGCATTTAAAAGGCACCTTTTCTTTTATTCATTTGTGGGACTTGGGTGTCTTTGCCTGGCCAGCATTGATAGCCCATCCATATTTGCCTTTGTGAAAGAACAAAGAAAATTTACAGGAACAGGCCCTCCTACCCTGCGCTGATTCAAATCCACTGTCTAAACCTGTCGCCCAATTCCTAAGCATCTGTATCCCTCTGCTCCCCACCTACTCATGCATCTGTCCAGAGGCATCTTAAATGAATCTACTGTGACTGCCTCTATCACCTCTGCTGGCAACGTGTTCCAGACACCCACCACCCTCTGTGTGAAGTACTTGCCGCGTGTATCCCCCTTAAACTTTCCACCTCTCACCTTGAAAGAGTGACCTCTCATTATTGAATCCTTCACCCTGGGAAAAGGCTTGTCTCTATCCACCCTGTCTATACCCCTCATGATTTTGTAAACCTCAATCAGGTGCCCCCTGAATCTTCTTTTTTCTAATGAAAACAAACCTAACCTACTCAACCTCTCTTCATCGCTAGCACCTTCCAAATCAGGCAACATCCTCATAAACCTTCTCTGCACCCTCTTTAAAATGCCTACATCCTATTGGTAATGTGGTGACCTGAACTGTACACAGTATTCAAAATGCATCCGAACCAGTGTCCTGCACAATATTAACAGGACCTGCCAGCTCTTATACTCGATACCCTGTCCGATGAAGGCAAGCATACCACATGCCTTCTTGACCACTCTATCCACCTGTGCAGCAACCTTCAGGGTACAATGGACCTGCACTCCCAGATCTCTCTGATCATCAACTTTTCCCAAGGCTCTTCCATTTACTGTACAATTCGCTCTAGAATTAGACTTCCCAAAGTGCATCACCTCACATTTGCCTGAATTAAACTCCATCTGCCACTTCTCTGCCCAACTCTCCAGTCTATCTATATCTTCCTGTATTCTTTGGCAGTTCTCTATGTGTTCTGCCATTTCACCAATCTTTGTGTCTTCTGCAAACGTGCTGATCATACCAACAGTGCTCTCTTCCAGATCATTTAGGTATATGGTAAGAGTGAGTTGCCTTTTTGAATTGCTGCAGTCCATTTGCTGTAGGTTAGAACATAGAACATAGAAAAGTACAGCGCAGTACAGGCCCTTTGGCCCTCGATGTTGCACCGAAACCTATCGGCATTGTGTTTGACCCACAATGCCGGTAGGGAGGGATTTCCAGGATTTTGACCCAACGACTGTGAACGAACAGGAATATATTTCCAAATCAGGATGGTGAGTGGCTCGGAGAGGAACTTGCAGGGGGTGGTGTTCCCATGTACCTGCTGCCCTTGTCCTTCTGAATGGAAGTGGTCATGAGTTTGAAAGACGCTGCCTGAGGATCTTTGGTGAATTTCTGCAGTTACACCTTGTAGATGGTACACACTGCTGCTACTGAGCAACGGTGGTGGAGGGAGTGGGTGTTCGTGGATGTAGTGCCAATCAAGTGGGCTGCTTTGTCCTGGATGGTGTCAATACTCTTGAGTGTTGTTGGAACTGCCCCCCATCCAGGCAAGTGGGGAGTATTCCATCACACTTCTGACTTGTGCCTTGTAGATGGTGGACAGGCTTTGGGGAGTCAGGAGGTGAGTTACTCACCAATAAACTCCCATCTTCTGATCTGAGGGATCATTCAATCCACCACAACCATCTTCCTTTGTGTCAGGTATGACTCTAACCAGTGGTGTTTGCCCCCGACACCCATTGATTCCAGTTTTGCCAGGGCTCCTTGATGCCATATTTGGTCAAATGTGGCCTTGATGTCAAGGGCTGTCACACTCGCCTCATCTCTGGAATGAAGTTCTTTTGTCCATGTTTGGACCAAGACTGTAGTGAGATCAGGAGCTGAGTGACCCTGGCAAAACCCAAACAGGGCGTCACTGAGCAGGTGCTGCTTGATAGCACTGTTGATGACATCTCCTATCACTTTATTGATGATGGAGAGGAGACTGGGTGGTAATTGGCCAGGTTGGGCTTGTCCTGCTTTCTGTGTACAAGACACACCTGGGCAATTTTCCACGTGTTGTAACTACACTGGACGAGCTTGTCTAGGGGAGTGGCAAGTTCCGGAGCAGGTTTTCAGTACTATTGCTGGAATGTTATCAGGGCCCATTGATTGCAGTATCTAGTGCTTCCAGCCATTTCTTGATATCTCATGGAGTGAATTGAATTGGCTGAAGACTGATAATCTGTGATACTGGGGACTACTGGAGGAGCCCGAGATGGATCATCCACTTGGTACTTCTGACTGAAGATTGATGCGAATGCACCAGCCTTATCTTGTGCAATGATGTGCTGGGCTCCTCCATCATTGAGAATGGGGATAGTTGTGGAGCGGCCTCCTCCAGTGAGTTGTTTAATTGTCCACCACCATTCACGACTGGATGTGGACGTAGGATGGAGCTGAGATTTGATCCGTTGGTAGTGGGATTGCTTAGCTCTGTCTATCATTTGCTGTTTGGCGAGTAGTCCTGTTTGGTAGATTCACCAGGTTGACACCTCATCTTCAGGTACGCCTGGTACTGCCCCTGGCATGCCCTCCCACATGCTCCATCGAACCAGGGTTGATGCCCTGGCTTGATGGTAATGGTTGAGTCGGGGGATATGCCGGGCCATGAGGTTACAGATTGTGCTGGAGTGCAGTTCTGCTGCTGTTGATGGCCCCCAGCGCCTCATGGATGCCCAGTCTTGAGCTGCTAGATCAGTTTGAAGTCTGTTCCATTTAGCATATTGGTAGTGTCATACAACATGATGGAGGTTATTTTCAACATGAAGGCGGGACTTCTTTTCCATAAGGACACTGCAGTGGCCAATTTTACCTATACAGTCATGGACAGATGCTTCTACAGCTGGCAGATTGGTAAGGATGAGGCAAGTATGTCTTATCCTCTTGGTTCCATCACCACCTGCTGCAGACCCAGTCTAGCAGTTATGTCCTTTAGCACCCAACCAGCTCGATCAGTAATGCTGCTATCAAGCCACTTTTGGTAGTGAACATTGCAATCCCCCTCCCAGAGTACATTTTGCGGCCTTGCCACCCTCTTTGCTGCCTCCAAATGTTGTTTGTGTAGGAGCACGGATTCATCAGCTGAAGGAGGACGGTACATGGTAACCAATAAGAGGTTTCCTTGCCTGTGTTTTAACATTAAGCCATGAGACTTCATGGGGTCTGGAGTCGATGTCAAGGACTCCCAGGGCAACTCTCTCCTGACTGTATCCCACTGTCTCCACCTCAGCTGGGTCTGTCCTGCTGGTGGGACAGGGTATATCTAGGGATGGTAATGGTGGCGTTCTGAGGTGTTATCTGTAAGGTATAATTCTGTAACAATGATTGTCAGGCTGTTGCTTGACTAGTCTGTGAGACAGCTCTCTCAATTTCGGCACTCGCCCCCAGATGTTGGTAAGAAGGATTTTGCATGGCCGACAGGACCGTTTGTTTTTGCTGTTGGCTTTTCTGGTTCCGAGGTCGATGCCGAGTGGTTCGTCCGGTTTCATTTCTTTGTGACTTTCTAGCGATTGATACAACTGAGTGGTTTGGTCTGCCATTTCAGAGGGCAGTTGAGAGTCAACCACATCGCTGTGGACCTGGAGTTACATGTAGGTCAGAGCAGGTAAGGATGGCTGATTTCATAGAACATAGAAACATACAGCTCAGTACAGGCCCTTCGGCCCTCGATGTTGCGCCGACCGAAGCCTACCTAACCTACACTAGCCCAATAACCTCCATATGCTTATCCAATGCCCGCTTAAATGACCATAAAGAGGGAGAGTCCACCACTGCTGCTGGCAGGGCATTCCATGAACTCACAACCCACTGGGTAAAGAATCTACCCCTAACATCTGTCCTATACCTACCACCCCTTAATTTAAAGCTGTGTCTCCTAGTAACAGCTGACTCCATTAGCGGAAAAAGATTCTCACTGTCTACCCTATCTAAACCCCTAATCATCTTGTACACCTCTATCAAATCTCCCCTAAACCTTCTTTTCTCCAATGAGAACAGCCCCAAGTGCCTCAGCCTTTCCTCATACGATCTTCCTACCATGCCAGGCAACATCCTGGTAAACCTCCTCTGCACTCGTTCCAATGCCTCCACATCCTTCCTATAGTATGGCGACCAAAACTGCACACAATACTCCAGATGCGGCCGCGCCAGAGTCTTATACAACTGCACCATGACCTCAGGACTCCGGAACTCAATTCCTCTACCAATAAAGCCCAGTACACCATGTGCCTTCTTTACAGCACTATTTACCTGGGTGGCAACTTTCAGAAATCTGTGTACATGGACACCAAGATCCCTCTGCTCATCCACACTACCAAGTAGCCTACCATTAGCCCAGTACTCCATCTTCTTGTTACTCCTACCAAAGTGAATGACTTCACACTTAGCTACATTGAACTCCATTTGCCACCTTTCTGCCCAGCTCTGCAACTTATCTATATCCCGCTGTAACCTGCCACATCCTTCTTTGCTGTCCACAACTCCACCGACCTTTGTGTCATCCGCAAAATTTCCTTCCCTGAAGGACATTAGTGAACCAGATGGGCTTTTCCAACAATTGACAATGGTTTTGTGGTCATCAATTGAGTCTTAATTACTGATTTTTAAAAAAATTGCATTCGAATTCCACCATCTGCTATGGCGGGATTTGAACTCAAGTCCCCAGAGCATTATTCTGGATTAATAGCCCAGCGTTAAGACCTCTAGACCATCGCCTATATATCACCTCCCCTATCTGGATGGGTACATAAATAGGAAAGGGTTTAGAGGAAACAGGGCCAAATGTTGACAAATGGGACTAGATTAATTTAGGATATCTGGTCGGCATGGACGAGTTGGACCGAAGGGTCTATTTCCGTGCTGCACATCTCTGTGACTCTATCTGAGCTGTTGTGATGTCCCAAGGTGTGCTGTGTAATTATCAGAAAATGTCACTGTGATGCCAAATTGCTACGTCAAATATTGTCACCAGGTACAGATCAAAAACACTAGTTTTACCACTTTGTAGTTCTTAATTAATCTGGCTCCTGGCATCTCATTAATATACATTGACAAAGGCCGTTATCATTTTGCTAACGTCTTTCCTCGTGGCATCAGAAGGCTCGACATAATTCATGGACCTCGTGGTCAAAAATAAAACACAGCCAGCTGGAATCCAACGAAGCAGTTCCACTAAAATAAGTGAAATAGACTCCACTATCTTCTTCCTTTCTCCCCAGTAGATTTTATTTTTAATGTTAAGGTACAGTAGCGTCTTAAGGGCAGAAAGCACAACAACATTTTATTCCGTATTGTCAACCTTTGCTTGTACAATATGTGTTCATTGAGCGACTGTACAAATGCAGCAAATTTGCCTTTATAATATTTGTCATCATATTAATGAGACACCGCTTGGTTGGTTTGTGACGCGATGTCAGTTCCCTAACCATTTTGTCCAGATTCAGCTAGATTCCACACATTTCATGCAAAATAAAGACTTCTTGCTGGTGGTAAAATAATAATTATTCAGCGGCTGGTGAAAAAAAAATTACATTTATAGCTAGGGACCAGCGATTCAAAGCAGCCCCGCGTCAGAAGATCACAGATGTTTATCTGATGTTTGACAGACATCAGTTTTGATAATACAATTTTCACCCAGAGTGTTTGCATAGTGAGCAACCAGCCATTGCATTCTGTGTGGTGTACCCAATCACTGTAATCGCACAGGAGTTGGAATCTGCAAAATAAACACAGAGTTATAGGGAATATATGCTGCAGTTTTCAATAAAAGTTAACTTCCAGGACTGCACTAAAATTAAATGATGACGTCATTTCCTTTCTTTCTAATTCATTCCGCAGTCACTGTCCAGCCCGAATTGCCCAGAAGGCATTTCAGAGTCAGCCTCATTGCTGTGAGTCAGAGAGTCATAGGAATGTGCATCACAAAAACAGACCCTACTGTCCAACCCGTCCATGCCGACCAGATATCCCAACCCAAACTAGCCCCATCTGCCAGCACCCGGCCCATATCCCTCCAAACTCTTCCTATTCATATACCCATCCAGATGCCTTTTAAATGTTGCAATTGTACCAGCCTCCACCACATCCTCTGGCAGCTCATTCCATACACGCACCACCCTCTGTGTGAAAAGTTAACCCTTAAGTCCCTTTTATATCTTTCCCCCCCACCCTAACCTATGCCCTCTAGTTCTAGACTCCCCCGCCCCAGGGAAAAGACCTCGTCTATTTATCCTATCCATGTCCCTCATGATTTTATAAACCTCTATAAGGTCACCCCTCAGCCTCCGACACTCCAGGGAAAACAGCCCCAGTCTGTTCAGTCTCTCCCTATAGCTCAAATCCTCCAACCCTGACAACATCCTTGTAAATCTTTTCTGAACCCTTTCATGTTTCACAACATCTTTCCGATAGGAAGGAGACCAGAATTGCGCACAATATTCCAAAAACTGTCTAACCAATGTCCTGTACAGTCAGGACATGACCTCCCAACTCCTGTGCTCAATGCTCTGACCAATAAAGGAAAGTATACCAAACATCTTCTTCACTAAGGTTAAAAACAATGACTGCAGATGCTGTAAACCAGATTCTGGATTAGTGGTGCTGGAAGAGCACAGCAGTTCAGGCAGCATCCAACAAGCAGCGAAATCGACATTTCGGGCAAAAGCCCTTCATCAGGAATAAAGGCAGTGAGCCTGAAGGGTGGAGAGATAAGCTAGAGGAGGGTGGGGGTGGGGAGAGAGTAGCATAGAGTACAAAGGGTGAGTGGGGGAGGGGATGAAGGTGATAGGTCAGGGAGGAGGGTGGAACGGATAGGTGGAAAAGGAGCTAGGCAGGTCGGACAAGTCCAGACAAGTCATGGGGACAGTGCTGAGCTGGAAGTTTGAAACTAGGATGAGGTGGGGGAAGGGGAAATGAGGAAGCTGTTGAAGCCCCCACCCCCACCCTCCCCTAACTTATCTCACCACCCTTCAGGCTCACTGCCTTTATTCCTGATGAAGGGCTTTTGCCCGAAACGTCGATTTCGCTGCTCGTTGGATGCTGCCTGAACTGCTGTGCTCTTCCAGCACCACTGACCCGGAATCTTCTTGACTATCCTATCTACTGGGGATGCCAGTCTCAAGGAGCTATGAACCTGCACTCCAAGGTCTCTTTGTTCAGCAACACTCCCTAGGACCTTACCATTAAGTGTATAAGCCCTGCCCTGCTTTGCCTTTCCAAAATGGAACACCTCATGTCTGGAGTCACGTGTAGGTAAGGATGGAAGATTTGCTTCCTTGAAGGACATTAGTGAACCAGATGGGTTTTTACAGTAATTGATAATGGTTGGATTTGTGTCAGCTCTTCCATGAATTCAAACTTCACCATCCGAGGGAGTTAAGCCCCTGACCTGAGAACATAGCTTGCGGTTTTTGAATAACTACTCCAGTGGCATTACCACTACCCCACCTTCTCCATGATGGCAGTCAGTCAAAGAGTGTGGTGCTGGAAAAGCACAGCTGGGCCGGCAGCATCCGAGGAGCAGGAGCTCTTGAAACATCGACTCTCCTGGTCCTCGGATGCCGCCTGACCTGCTGTGCTTTTCCAGCACCACACTGTTTAACTCAGATCTCCAGCATCTGCAGTCTTCATCTTCCCCAAGATGGCTGCGACACAATAATGGTTTGTAGGCATTTTCCAAAATATTATTCATTTTAAATTCAGCACTTTCTCTGATTTAGGAATTTGAACAGTTTTGAGGTTGGTTTGTGGTCACTTTCACTATTTCGCTCAATCCATTCAATATTTAGCCTTTTTTTTAATCACTCACATGATGAGCATGTCACTGGCTAGTGCCCATCCCTAGTTGCCCAGAGGGTAGTTAAGAGTCACCTACCTTGTTGTGGGTCTGGAGTGACATGTAGGCCAGACCAGCTAAGTATAGTTTCCTTCCCTAAAGGACATTAGTGAACCAGATGGGTTGAAACTTTTATTGAATTCAAATTCCACCATCTATTGTAGTGGGATTCAAACCTGGTCCCCTTGAACATTATCTGGACCTCTAGGTTAACAAGTCCAGTGATAATACCGTTGGGTTGTCACCTTCCCAATACAGGTCTCTGTACCAATTTCATTGTTTCTTCCTAAGGGGAATGGACTGCTGCTGTACTGTTGCATCCTAGACCTGTATGTTATTGTTAGAGCTATAGGGAGAGGCTGAACAGGCTGGGGCTGTTTTCCCTGGAGCGTCAGAGGCTGAGGGATGACCTTATGGAGATTTACAAAAGTATGAGGGGCATGGATAGGGTAAATAGACAAGGTCTTTTCCCCCTGGGGTGGGGGAGTCCAGAACTGGAGGGCAAAGGTTTAGGGTGAGAGGGGAAAGATATAAAAAAGAGCTGTGGGGGCAAAGTCCTTGTGTATATTTAAGGCTGAGATCGATAGATTCTCGATTTGTTGGGGAATCAAGGGAAGGGGCAGGAAGGTGGGTGTGAGGAATGTCGGATCAGCCATAATCCTATTGAATGGGGGAGGAAGCTCCTTTTTCACACAGAGGAAGGTGCGTGTATGGAATGAGCTGCCAGAGGAAGTGGAAGAGGTTGGTACAATTGCAACATTTAAGAGGCATTTGGATGGGTATGTGAATAGGAAGCATTTGGAGGGATATGGGCCGGGTGCTGGCAGGTGGGACTAGATTGATTGGGATATCTGGTCGGCATGGACGGGTTGGACTGAAGGGTCTGTTCCCATGCTATACATCTCTATGACTCTATGACTCTATGACATGAAGTTGCAGGGAACAAGGCAGGATAGTCTCAAGGGGCTAACCCTATCACAGACCTCCTCCTGTTCAGATGTCTCTATTCCACCCAGCAAACAAGTAAAGAATTATCATAAATGTTATTTATATGTATAAGCCTATGTGTTAAATAAGACCATAAGAAATAGGAACAGGAGTAGGCCATTCGGCCCCTCAAGACTCTTCAGTTGTCCAATAGGATCACGGCTGATCCAACATTCCTCATGCCCACCTTCCTGCCCTTTCCCCTGATTCCCCGACTGATCAAGAATCTATCGGTCTCAGCCTTAAATATACACAAGGACTCTGCCCCCATAGCTCTCGGGGGCAAGGAGTTCCAAAGACCCCCAACCCTCTGAGAGAAAAAATTCCTCCTCATCTCCGTCTGAAATTGGCACATTCTGCGACTGTACTTTCTGGTCCTCGACCCTCCCATCCTCAATGAGGTCACCTCTCATTCTTCAGAAAGAGTTAAAACAGGTTAAATATGTGTCTGAGACACAACCCCTTTAAAAGGTAAGTGAATACCATATTATCCATGATCCTTTGATAGACTATAAGAAAATTCATCACATTCAAACTCCACCATTCACGTTTTGAGAGAAGTCCCTGGATTGGGGCCAAATGTCCAGCAGGATACAGGAATTTTGTTTTCCTGATCAAAGTTCAAAACATCAAACTAATGTTCCTAGCAAAACTTCTAAGTGACTTGTTGTGTTTCCAAAGTTTGTGTCCTTTCCTTTAAGTCCCTCCCTCATGCCTTTACAGTCTCTGAATGTTCCTGCAGCCTCTCAGATTCGAGGCCAGAGGAGGCAGTGAGAGGCTAACTCCCTTGTTGGAAACCCTTGGAGCATAGTGCGCAGTCTCGGTTTAAAGGATAACTTTGGATTGAGCTGAGGAGACATTTCTTCACTCAAAGGGGTTTGTGATCTTTGGAATTCTCTACCCCAGAGGATTAGGGAAGCTTTATCTTTAAAGATACTTGAGGGTGGAACAGAGAGAGAGATTTAATCTTCAGTGATTCGAGAATGGGTGGGTAAGTGGAGGTGGAGACCAAGGTCACTCATTTGAAAGACAAGAAAGACTCACTGGTCCAAACGGTCCATTTCTGCCCCTATTTCTTATTTTCAAAATCACTGTGCTGCTCCAATTCAAGCCCCTTGACGATCCCCGATTTTAATTATTCCACTTAAGTGGCTGCTGTATTTGGTAGCTTGGTACCTAGATTCCACCCATCAAGGTAAAGGGAGGAGCTAATCAGGGTTGGATTAGAATTTTTGTGCCCACTGTCATCTTGTGCATAACCAGAATGCTTTCAGTAGCAGTGGCATGCAATTGTTCTTAAGTTGAGACTGATGTCTCACAAGAGGACACCATTTCTCTTAAATGTAATGGAAGTGGCCATTGAGTAATATGTAATAAACAAGATTGAGGACTGCCAAAGGCTTTGTGTGGGCATCCTATCCTACATAGTATCAGTGACCAGGCATAAAAACAGCAAGAAAAATTGGTGGCAGTGTATTTACCCAAGATATCCAGATTGTTCCAGACGACACAAAGACATAGCAATATACCCCAGGAGGTACATGTATCTAAGCCCTAATCTCAAGAATTCACTTCTTCAACTCTCTTATCTTTCCAGCTCTCTTTCTTCCATCTTTTCTGTAGTCCATGGGATATGGATTTCACTGGCTAGGACAGCATTTACTACCCAGAGACAGCTAAAAGTCAACCACAGTGCTGTGGGTCTGGAGTCACATGTAGGCCAGACCAGGTAAGGATGGCAGATTTCCATCCCTAAAGGGCATTATGAACCAGATACATTTTTTCTGATCATTGACAATAAATTCCAGATTATTTTGTTGAATTCAAATTCCACCCTCTACCACAGTGGTTTTTGAACTGCCGAACATTATTTAGGTCTCTATAGTAACAGGCTAGCCATAATGGCATGAGGCCCCCACCTCTCCTCCTTCCACAAGGCTTAGTTACCTGCTCCTAATATCTTCTTTAATGTTATTATCCCCAGGGACAGTGCAAACCTTCGCAAGGACATTGACAAGTGGTTGGGTTTATGACAGATGTTGCTAAATGCAGGCAACTATCAGGTGACACACTTTGGCTGGAAGAACATTGAGTATAAAATAGAGGGGGCAATTTTAAATGGGGTGCAGGAGCTGGATGTATATTTGCACAGAACACTGAAGATGGTAGGACAGGTGGAGAGTTAGTAAAGCACAGAATTCTTGGTTTTTTCTCAGCTCAGTGGTCTAGGGCCATAGATTAAAAGTGCAAGATGTTGAATTTGTATGATGTACTTGTTAGACAACAGCTGGAGTATTCAGTATACCACATTTTAGGAAGGATGCCAATACATTTGGAGAGAGCACAGAAGCCATTTACATGGATGGTTCCATGAATGAGGAATACTCTTGATAGATTGAAGACATTGGAACTATTCTCTCTGCAGAGAAAAAGGCTGCGTTCAAAGCCATGGACAGGCTGAATAAGGTGCATAGGAAGAAGCTGTTCCTGCTCATAAAAGAACAAGAATGAGAGGATGCAGATCTAAAGTGATGTACAAACAGGGTGATGAGAGTAAAACGAATAGTTAGGGTCTGAACTGCATTGTCTGGAAAGGACTGGAAAGTGGGCATGAGGAATGTTGGATCAACCATGATCCAATCGAATGGTACAGTAGGCTTGGGGGGCTGAATGGCCTACACCTGTTTCTTATGATCTTATAGTCTTATAGTGGAGGCAGGTTCTATTGAGACACCTAAGAGAGGCCTTGGATGGTTATTTAGGTGAAAATGGTGAACAGGGATATGAGGAAAAGGCTCCGAGAGGATAGAATGGCACAATGGGCTGAATGGGCTCCTTCTTTGCTGTAACAATTGTGTGAAGGGGCTGGTGTCGAATGTTGTTTGATAATCCTTCTTGTGCAGCACCTTGCGATACTTCCTGATATTAAAGGTACTTCTCAAAAACAAGCTGTTTTTGGAGGAATTTGAGCTCTGGTTCTTAAATGGCCTATCAGACTGAGAGATCACTTCAGAAACCGTCATCATTAATAGTAATAATGATGCACTATAAAAGCCCAGAATATTCAGGCACTGCTCATTAAGAAAATTTATTTTCCCCTGGGACTTGCAGTAACCATGACTACATTTAATTCTGAAATGATGGTTACCATCATCAGAAAGATTAGCTGGTGATAAATGGGAATGCAATATAGTGTAGAGCAAAACTGAAATAAGATTACACAAAGCCAGACAAATCAAAAGAAGGCACGTTTTATTCTCTAAATGTAAGAGCATTGTGGACTAACAACAGTGAGGCTGAAACTTTGTATTTGTCAGTGTTGTTATATAAAACAGCTGAAGTAATTTTCGATGGGATGGAATCCATTAGTGAACGTGATGATCCGATTGGATTAAGCAGATGCACATTTTTGCTGGTTTTTAAGATGTTTTAACAACAAACCTGAACACTCACTTGTAAGGGAGTATCAAAAGAAGCATGAACTATGGCTAACTCCATAAGAAATAGGAGCAGGAGTAGGCCATTCGGCCTCTCGAGCCTGTTCTGCCATTCAATAGGATCATGGATGATCCAACATTCCTTGCGTACACTTTTCTGCCTTTTCCCCATAACCCATGATCCCCCGACTGATCAAGAATCTATATCAGCCTTAAATATACACAAGGACTCCACCCCCACAGCTCTCTGGGGCAAGCAGTTCCAAAGATTCAAGTACATTTGACCCATTCCTGCATTAACATAGAAAATACAGGAGCTCATAATAATATAGAATCATAGAGTCTTAGAGTGATACGGCATGGAAACAGGCCCTTCGGCCCAAACTGGTCCATGCTGACCATGGTGCCCACTCAACTAGTTCCAATTGTCTGCATTGGGTCCATTTCCCCCTAAACCCTTCCCATCCATGTACCTATCCAAATGTTTTTTCAATGTTGCTATTGTATCTGTCTCAACCACTTTATGTAGCAGCCCTTTTCATACACGCACCACTCTCTGTGTGAAGGAGTTGCCCATCAGGTCCTTCCTAAATCTTTCCCCTCTCACCTTAAACCTATGCCCTCTAGTTTTCAATTCCCCATTCTTGGGGGAAAAATAACTTCAAGTAAAAAATGAGGTCTGCAGATGCTGGAGATCACAGCTGCAAATGTGTTGCTGGTCAAAGCAGAGCAGGCCAGGCAGCATCTCAGGAATAGAGAATTCGACGTTTCGAGCATAAGCCCTTCATCAGGAATAAGAAAAATAACTTCACCCTATCTATGCCCCTCATGATTTTATACACCGCAGTAAGGTCACCTACATTCTAAACAATAAAGGCCTATCCTGGCCAACCTCTCCCAATAACTCAGGCCCACTAGTCCTGGCAACATCCTTGTTAATCTTCTCTGTACTCTTCCCAGTTTAACTATGCCTTTCCTATAACAGGTGACCAACACCTCAAGTACGGCCTCACCCATGGCTTATACAGCTGTAGCATAACATTCTGACTCCTAGGTGACTTAGGTGACTTGACTCTCCAGTCTGCCCAATGTTATAGAGATCGCATCGGGAGTAATGGATACAAAAAATTAAATTAAAACTGTTAAACAAACGTAACCGCGTCCACAAACAGACACTGCCAAACAGTCCTGACCTGCTCCGCCGAGAGAGTGAGGATTGTTCACTCATTTGTAGCTGCAGAAGCAATCATTTTTCAGCTATTACGAGGGGGCATAGCTTTAAATTAAGGGGTGGTAGCTATAGGACAGATGTTAGGGGTAGATTCTTTACTCAGCGAGTTGTGAGTTCATGGAATGCCCTGCCAGTAGCAGTGGTGGACTCTCCCTCTTTATGGGCATTTAAACGGGCATTGGATAGGCATATGGAGGAAAGTGGGCTAGTGTAGGTTAGGTGGGCTTGGATCGGCGCAACATCGAGGGCCAAAGGGCCTGTACTGTGCTGTATTTTTCTATGTTCTATGTTCTGTGTTCCTATGCTCACTGCCTCCATTGATGAAGGCCAGCGTGTGAAATGCCTTCTTCATTCCCCTGCCTACCAGTCACGCTGCTTTCAACAAACCAAGTGCTTGTACTCCTGGGTCCCTCTGTGCCACAACACTCCTCAGGATCTTATCATTTACACTATAACTCCTAACTTGGTTTCCAATTTGCAACACCTTACAGTTACCTGTATCGAATTGCATTTGCCAATCCTCAGTCCACTTCCCCCTCTGATCAAGGTCCCTCTGTAATTTTCGATAAACTTCCTCAACAACACCTCCAAATTTTGTATCAACCACAAATTTACTAATCATGCCTTGTACATTCACACCCGGATCATGTATGTTAATAACAAATAACAAATATAAGAGCAGAAAGACACTATTCCAACTTTTAAATCTGTCCTGCCATTCAAAGTAATGATAAATTTCCTCACTTTCCTGCGCCTTCTAAGTATTTGTGACCAAAATGACTTTACCATTAATGTACCCGATGACTGGGTGTCCCGCAACCCTCTGGGGCAGAGAATTCCAGAGATTCACAAGCCTTTCAGTGAACATAGAACATAGAACATAGAAAAATACAGCGCAGTACAGGCCCTTCGGCCCTCGATGTTGCGCCGACCAAAGTCTACCTAACCTACACTAGCCCAATAACCTCCATATGCTTATCCAATGCCCGCTTAAATGACCATAAAGAGGGAGAGTTCACCACTGCTACTGGCAGGGCATTCCATGAACTCACAACCCGCTGAGTAAAGAATCTACCCCTAACATCTGTCCTATACCTACCACCCCTTAATTTAAAGCTGTGTCCCCTAGTAACAGCTGACTCCATTAACAGAAAAAGGTTCTCAGTGTCTACCCTATCTAAACCCCTAATCATCTTGTACACCTCTATCAAATCTCCCCTAAACCTTCTTTTCTCCAATAAGAACAGCCCCAAGTGCTTCAGCGTTTCCTCATACGATCTTCCTACCATGCCAGGCAACATCCTGGTAAACCTCCTCTGCACTCGTTCTAATGCCTCCACATCCTTCCTATAGTATGGCGACCAAAACTGCACACAATACTCCAGATGAGGCCGCACCAGAGTCTTATACAACTGCAACATGACCTCAGGACTCTGGAACTCAATTCCTCTACTAATAAAGCCCAGTACACCATATGCCTTCTTCACAGCACTATTTACCTGGGTGGCAACTTTCAGAGATCTGTGTACATGGACACCAAGATCCCTCTGCTCATCCACACTACCAAGTAGCCTACCATTAGCCCAGTAATCCATCTTCTTGTTACTCCTACCAAAGTGAATGACTTCACACTTAGCTACACTGAACTCCATTTGCCACCTTTCTGCCCAGCTCTGCAACTTATCTATATCCCGCTGTAACCTGCCACATCCTTCTTCGCTGTCCACAACTCCACCGGCTTTCGTATCATCCGCAAACTTGCTCACCCAGCTTTCAAGCTCCTCCTCTAGATCATTTATAAAGATGACAAACAGCAATGGTCCCAAAACAGACCCTTGTGGAACACCGTTAGTAACTGCACTCCAAGATGAACCTATTCCATCAACTACTACCCTCTGTCTCCTTCCAGCCAGCCAATTCCTAATCCAAACCTCTAATGCACCCTCAATGCCATACCTCCGTAGTTTTTGCATTAGCCCACCATGGGGTACCTTATCGAACGCCTTGCTAAAATCCATATACACCACATCTACTGCTTTACCCTTGTCCACTTCCTTGGTCACCTTCTCAAAGAACTCAATAAGGTTTGTGAGGCATGACCTGCCCTTCACAAAACCATGCTGACTATCCTTGATCACATTATTCCTATCCAGATGTTCATAAATCCTATCCCTTACAATTCTCTCTCAGACTTTGCCCACAACAGAAGTGAGACTCACTGGCCTATAGTTACTCGGGCTATCCCTACTCCCCTTCTTGAATAAGGGGACCACATTCGCTATCCTCCAGTCTTCTGGCACTATTCCCATAGACAATGACAACATAAAAATCAAGGCCAATGGCTCTGCTATCTCCTCCCTAGCTTCCCAGAGGATCCTAGGATAAATGCGATCAAGCCCAGGGGACTTATCTATTTTCATCCTTTCCAGTATTCCCCAGACCTCTTCCCTACATACCTCAAGACCATCCATTCTAATCACTTGTGACTCAATATTCACATCAGCAATAGTGTCCTGTTCCTGAGTGAATACTGACGAAAAGTATTGATTTAGTGTCTCTCCAATCTCCTCCGCCTCCACGCACAACTTCCCACTACTATCCTTGACTGGACCGATACCTACCCTAGTCATCCTTTTATTCCTGACATACCTATAGAAAGCCTTTGGGTTTTCCCTAATCCTACCAACTAAGGACTTTTCATGTCCCCTTCTCGCTGCTCTTAGCTTGCTCTTTAGATCCTTCCTGGCTACCTTATAACACTCAATCGCCCCAACTGAACCTTCACGCCTCATCTTTACATAGGCCACCCTCTTCCCTTTCACAAGAGATTCCAATTCCTTATTAAACCATATCTCCCTCACAAGACCCTTTACTCCCTGCCTGACTGGTACATACTTATCAAGGACACTCAATAGCTGCTCCTTGAACAATCTCCACATATCATTTGTGTTCTTCCCTTGAAGCCTATTTTTCCAATCCACGCATCCTAAGTCATGTCTCACCGCATCATAATTTCCCTACCCCCAGCTATAACTCTTGCCCTGCAGTGCACACTTATCCCTCTCCATCACTAAAGTAAAAGTCACCGAGTTGTCGTCACTGTCCCCGAAGTGCTCACCTACGTCCAAGTCTAACACCTGGCCTGGTTCATTCCTAGAACCAAATCCAGTATAGCCTGGAAACTCCCCCCAAATTGAGACCTAAATGTTCCTCTCCACATAAACCAAAAAGAAATTGGTGGATTTGACTTCTTAAAAACTGATTCAGGTCACGGCAGTAAGGGAGGTTCATACTTAGCATTGCAAAGCCACTGAAGATGTAATTCAGGGTGCAGTTAGCAGCTCTCCTGACTCCCAATCACAAGTTCCACTCCAGGATTAGATTACTTACATTTACAGTGTGGAAACAGGCCTTTCAGCCCAACAAGCCCACACCGACCCGCTGAAGCGCAACCCACCCATACCCCTACATTTACCTCTTACCTAACACTACGGGCAATTTAGCATGGCCAATTCACCTGACCTGCACATTTTTGGACTGTGGGAGGAAACCGGAGCACCCGGAGGAAACCCACGCAGACACGGGGAGAACGTGCAAACTCCACACAGTCAGTCGCCTGCGGTGGGAATTGACCCAGATCTCTGGTGCTGTGAGGCAGCAGTGCTAACCACTGTGCCACCGTGCCGCCCACAATATGAGCTCAATCAGCAAAGTCAACACTTTGGTATGTGGCTGACTGGGAGAATGGTAGCCTTTTCAATGAGATTGTTAACATGAAGATAATACCACCTGATGGCATTATTTCAAGAAAGAATGAGTGAGCTCTCCAAGTTGCCCTGGCCAATAGTTAACCCTAAATCATTATCATAAAA
Source organism: Hemiscyllium ocellatum (assembly GCF_020745735.1). NCBI lineage: Eukaryota > Metazoa > Chordata > Chondrichthyes > Orectolobiformes > Hemiscylliidae > Hemiscyllium > Hemiscyllium ocellatum. The sequence goes on from NC_083404.1 coordinate 136,861,847, forward strand.
GAATCAGCTAAACTTGCATAAGACAAAAGAATTAATACTAAACTAGTGTAAACTATTAAGTTCAAATATCATATTATGTCTTGTTTCTGGGCTACACACTTTAGAAAAGAAATGAAGATTCAGAGGGAATGCAGAACGGATTAACAAGAATGTTTCTAAGGATGAGGAACTTCCATTGTGTGAGACGTTGGGACCATTCTCCATGAAGATGCAAAGATTGAGAGGAGATCTGGTCAGCGTGGTCATGAGGGTAGGCAGAGGTGGGTACTGCAGACGCTGGAGATTAGAGTCACGATTAGAGTGGTGCTGGAAAAGCACAGAAGGTCAGGCAGCATCCGAGGAGCAGGAAAATCAACGTTTCGGGCAAAAGCCCTTCATCAGGAAATCATGAGGATTCTGACCAGAGTAGATGGGAAGAAACTGATCCCATTTGTGGAAAGATCAAGGACCAGAGGGAAGAGATTTGAAGGGAAGGAATGGCGACAATGGTGGAGAAATATTTCCATGCAGTCCGTGTTCAGGGTCTGGAATGCACTGTCTGAGAGTGTTGATGAGGCTGGTTCATTTGGAGGCTTTTGACAGGAAGTGGGTCGGCGTATGGGAAGGAGGAATCTTCACAACTCCGGGTTGAGGCTGCACACACGGATGGCACTAAATGAATTGCTCTTTCAGGGAGCCAGCAGGGACATGATGGACCAAATGGCCCCCCTCTTTGTGCTGCAACTGGTACAGACTCTGTTATTTTGCTCACTTGAAGAGCCGAGCCAATTAGTCTCCTTACTGTTCTGTCTGCTACCTTCCAGGCCATTCCAATTCTGTCAGTCTGTGCTGTGGTCCTTGTCACATTGTGGCTGTATGCTGGTTGGTTACAGATGATATGAAGCAAAGGGAGATGGGTGAATCATGATGCTGAGTGATTTCAGAGAGTCATTGCCAAGTTGGCCAAATGGACAGACACCTGGCAGATGGATTTCAACACAGAGATGACCCAGTGCTTTTATCACTAGACTATTAATCCACAGAAGGAGAAAGTGAAGACTGCAGATGCTGGAGATCAGAGTTGAGAGCATGGTGCTGGAAAAGCACAGCAGGTCAGGCAGCATCCAGGGAGCAAGAGAATTGACATTTCAGGCAAAAGCCCTTCATGAGGGAGTGGCCCAAGGAGGCTGAGAGATAAATGGGAGGGGGGTGAAGCTGGGGGGATAGTAGCTGACAGTGTGATAAGTGGATGGAGATGAAAGTAAAAGTGATAGGTCAGAGGGGAGGGTGAAATAGATAGGTGGGAAGGAAGATGGACAGGTAGGACAGTTCATGAGGGCGGTGCCAAGCTGGAAGGTTGGAACTGGGGTAAGGTGGGGGGAAATCCATATTGATGCATGGGGTTGGAGGGTCCCAAGGTGGAAGATGAAGCATTCTTCCTCCAGGTGTTGGGTGGTTTGGGAGTGGCGATGGAGGAGGCCCAGGACCTGCATGTCCTCAGCAGAGTGGGAGGGGGAATTGATGCGTTCTGTCACGGGGTGGTGGGGTTGGTTGGTGAGGGTGATCCAGAGATGTTCCCTGAAGCGCTCTGAGAGAAGGCATCCAGTCTCCCCAAAGTAGAGGAGACCACATCGGGAGCAACAGATACAATAAATGACGTCTGCAAGTGCAAGTGAAACTTTGATGGATGCGGAAGACTCCTCTGGGCCCTTGTACGGAGGTGAGGGAGGCGGGTGGGTGCAGGCTTTGCAATTCCTGCAGTGGCAAGGGAAGGTGCCGGGATGGGAGGATGGGTTGTCAGGGGGCGTGGACCTGATGAGACAGTCGCAGAGGGAGCAGTCTTTATGGAAAACAGGTAGGGTGGGGAGGGAAATATATCTCTCATTGTGGGGTCCGTTTGGAGGTGGTGGAAATGGTGGAGGATGATGCAATGTAACCAGAGGTTGGTGGATGAATGGTGAAGACTAGGGGGTTTTGTCCTTGTTGTGGCTGGAGGAGTGGGATTCGAGGGTGAAGGGGTGGGAAGTGGATGAGATGCACTGGAGGACATCATCAACCATATGGGAGGGGTAATTGTGGTCCCGAGATGAAGGTAATGTTCTGGGGGTCCAGGTAATGTTCAAATCCCTCCACAGCAGAAGCTAGAATTTGAATTTGATCATAATCTGGAAATAAGAATTTAATGATAACCATGTAACCATTGTCTACTGTCAGGAAAGCCCCATCTGTGTCACTAATGGCCTTTAGGGAAGGAAATCTGACATATTTACTTGGTCTGGCCTACATGTGACTCCAGGGTGACTCTGAGCTGCCTTCTGGGTAATAAATGTTGGTTCAGCCAATGGCATTCATATCCCATGAATGAATTTAAAAAAGCCCAATTTCTCTAATATTTCCTTGTATCTAAAATCCCTCCATCCTGGTATCATTATGGTATATCACTCTCTTCAGGGTTTTAACATCCTTCCTTAATAAGGGCCCCAGAACTGAGCACAATGCTCCAAACTGGTTTGACCAATGATTTGTAAACATTTAGCATAATTTCCTTGCCATTATACTCTATGCCCATTTAAGCCAATATATCCTATGAGCACTGCAGATGAGGCAGTAACCGAGGAGCAAGAGAATCGATGTTTTGGGCATAAGCTCTTCATCAGGAATGTCAAAACCCAAAACTTTGATTTTCCTGCTCCTGGGATGCTGCCTGACCTGCTGTGCTTTTCCAGCACCACACTCAGAGTTGTACTGATGAGCCAGTGTTGTCTCTCTATGTTTCTCTGACCAGCATGCATTACCTCACATTTCTCTGCACTGAACTCCATCTGCCAGGTATCTGTTCATTTGGCGAACATGTCAGTGTCCCTCTGAAATCACTCAGTATCCTCCTCACAAATCACTGTTCTCCCTAGCTTAGTGTTATCTGCGAATTTAGAGATTTTTGTACCTCCAAATTGTTTATATTCAGAGGGGTATGATTGGAACATGTCAGATCTAGTGTGTTTTATCTTATTTAAGGAGGAGGGAAGGTGTTGTATTCCAGATGCAATTTGTTGATCAAATTACTTGACTTTAACCAAAACACACTTTATTCTTACACCACGGTAAAAATGCAAACAAGAAGAGAATTGGCATAACCCGATCAGGCATGGGACGATACGATGGCATTAAGAGATGTATTCTGACTTGTTTTTTTTTAAGAGAGAGTTTGAGCCATTGGTCATGAGCTGTCTCCTCCAATCCAATAAAGTAAACAACTTGTGGGCCTTGTGTTTTTTTAAAGGTTGAAATAATAGAAGCAGCCTGAAGGGGTGGAGTCAGCCTCCCACAAGTTTTAGTTTAGCTTTCAGCAGTTGTTACAGTTTTGAAGATGGCTGTGAAAACTGCCTCTTCTCTCTCTGCCAGGATTTTCTCTCTCTATTGCCAGACTGGTATATGAAACAATCTAGTTTACTGAATTTGCCCTTGCCAAAGGTATGTTTATGGAATGTCGCCACGTTGAATCAGATACTGTTAAGTTGTTAAATAATTTATTGTTCTGTTAAGTTTTCCAATATGGTTAAAATTATAGTAACTCTTATTTGTTTTGTTTGTAATTTAACTGTAGAGTAAGAATAAAGTGTACTTTGATTACAATTAAGCCGTGTAACCAATCGAATTACATCTGGAACACAACATCTTACACTTGCCTTTAAATAAGATAAAAGTTAGGGTCTAGGCTATCTCCTTGATATAGTTGAAGGGGGGTTTGTTCTGGTACATAACAGGTGATATGGGGATGATATTTGCTCTTATATTATCACCACTTAGCTCGAATTTAACTTTGCTCTGTTATCCGACTTGAAAAATTGCCCTTTATTTTTCTGGAGATTCTTGAATTCCAACACGGAAACATATCAATATAGAACTGCTCTTACACTGAGTTTATTTACAAAACTCCAGCTGCAATTTATATAAATGACTTACCTCAGGCAATCTCTGAATAAAAATACCCAAGCAACACATAAAAAGCTAATAAATTGAACTTTTTAATAGTTACCAGGCCTCATGGCATTAAATACTCTCCTGCCTCATTGGGGGGGACAAAACATCAGTGATGTGAATTGTGGCCAATTTCTACTCCCTTGAGTGTAGATCTATGCAACTAATGATCACTTCTCGACCTCTACTCAACTGCAATGGACAAACTCAACTAAGATTAAGCTTATTAATGCTTATATAATGGAACTGTTGCTGGATGTAATAATTTCAAATGCAGATTCACTTATTCATTCCCGGGACACGGGTGTCACCAGCTGGCTCGACATTTATTACCCGTCCCTAGTTGTCCCTGGAGAAGGTGGGGGTGAGCTGCCTTCTTGAACCGCTGCAGTCCATGTGCTGTCAGTAGACCCACAATGCCCTTAGAAAGGGAATTCCAGGATTCTGACCCAACGACACTGAAGAAATGGTGATATATTACAGGAGGTGAAGCCTAGTGATATTATCGCTGATCTAGTAATCCAGTGACGCAAGTAATGTTCTGAGGTTATTAATTCATTGGAACCCATTCACAGAAAGATTACTGGCCTGATACCCAGAATTGACAGATTGCGTTAAAGAATGCAGAAGTAGGCCATTCAGCCCATCGAGTCTACTGTGGCAATCAATGAGATCATGGCTGATCTGGTAATTCTTAAATCCACTTACCTTTCCCCCTACTGATTAAAAACCTCTCCATCTCATCCTTGAATAAACAAATGATTTTATTATTGTGTGTGGTTTACAGTGAAAAGCTACACCACTGTTGTCATGAACTGTGCCATTTTGGATAGTTGAACTGAATTGAATTTATTGTCACGTGAACCGATGCACAGTGAAAAACTTTGTCTTGCGAGCAATACAGACAGATCACAGAGTTAAGTAGCATAGATAGTAAATAATAGGTAAAACAGCAGCAAAAACAAAAACACAGGTACAGGTGAATGTTAGCAGTTTGTGAGACCATTCAGTATTCTAACAACAGGAGGGTAGAAACTGTTGTGAAACCGGCTGGTGCGTGTGCTCAGGCTTCTGTACCTTCTCCCTGATGGTAGAGGTTGTAGAAGAACATTGCCAGGGTGGGATGGATCTTTGAGAATGCTGGCGTATGAGAATATTGGATAGTTAAAAAATAAGAAAGAAAGCAGCAAGTTAAAGCTTAAAGAGAGTCCATTGGCCCTGAGCCAGCTCATTAACAATGCCTGTGCTGCCACCCCTCCTCCTCCACCTCCGGCTACACCGGACCCAACCAGCGGTGAAGTCGCCCATCCTTAGGTGCCATCATTTGCCGCTGGGCCGGTTCTGCCCCCGCACCTGCCTCTCCACTGCATGCGCCGTACCCAACGAGGTCAGAACCGTTTCTCTTGCTGCTGGGCCCATCTCGTTGATGCTGCCATGATGCCCTTCTGCTACCAGCAGCAAACCCGCCTACTGGTGATGCCACTGAACCTCAGGGCACCCTCGTTGGCCATCGGCCCTACCTCACCAACATCACCTCCATCGATGTAGCAACCACAGATTCTGATGCCAGGTCGCTGGGAAGGGCTCACTTCTCGAATAGACTTAATATCCCAGCCTTGACAGCCCTCTGTGGGAAAGAATTCCACAGGTTCACTCCCCTCAGAGGGAAGATGTTCTGCTTCAGCTATGGCCGGTCCATTTTAGGTTAACTTGGGATTCGCTCTTGACATGGAATGCAGCAAGTGAAAGTGGTTAGATTCTCTCTTTATCAAAATGGCATGCGGAAGTGCTTCAGGGATACCCTCAAGGCCTCACCCACGGAGTGCGGCATTCCCACAGACACCTGGGGATCACTGGCCCAAGACCATCCAAAATGGAGGAGGTACATCCGGAAAGGCGTCGAGCACTTCGAGACTTGCCATTGGGAAAAAGCGGAAGCTGGGGGGGGGAGCAGAGCTGTCACACCAATGCCCCACCCACCACTTCCTGTGACCATCTTCTGTCCCCGGTGTGACAGAGCCTGCGATAGGCCATCAGTCTACACAGCAACCTAGGGACTCACCCTGAGAGTGGCAGGCAGTCATCCTTGTCCATGAGGGACCGCCAATGATGAAACTATTGGTGTTGTTTCATTGCTAAATTAATCTGAAATCCTTGCCATAGCAATTTGAAATATTGGGATGGTACACGGGTTAAGTACACATTGCCAATGACTCCGTGGACATATCACTGTTCCGTGGAAAGTTATCTCTTTAGTTTGGACAACAAAATTTGACAAGGCATATCCCCAACATCCTGCGGATTCAATTTAGGGGCAATGTTTCTAAATGAGAGATATTCCTTCTCAGACACGAGGAGAATATGGCTTTTCTTTCAGTGGGTTGTGTGACTCTGGAACTCTACACCTCAGAAGGTGGGGAGGTACCATTGAAAGTTTTTAAGACAGACGTAGATAGATTCTTCATAAAAGCAGAAAGAAGAATGGATGCTGTAAATCAAAAACAAAAGCAGAAGTTGCTGGAAAAGTCCAGCAGGTCTGGTGGCATCTGTGAAGGGAAATCAAAATTAACATATCGCGTCCAGAAACCCTTCTTCAAAATTGATGGTGGTGAGTAAAATGTTGGTTTTTATGAAGGTGGGGAGGGGGTAAGGTGCAAATGAAAGGTAGGGATAGAATTCAGAGGGAGAGAAGAATAGTTGAACAGACAAAGGAGTGGATAATGATGTGGCTGAGAGGGTTATCAGCTATTAATGGGGACTGATCGTGGCTAACAATGGGTCTGTGTAATGGCAAACTGTGTGATGTCAAGGCCTGGGGTGTGGGAGTTAGGATAAGGACATGGGAGAGCTCAAGCCCTAAAATTATTGAACTTGATATTGAGTCTGAAAGGCTGCAGGGTCCCCAGGGCAAAATGAGGTGCTGTTCTTGCAGCTTGTGCTGAGCTTCCCTGGTATTCTGCAGCAAGCCTGGAACTGGGCTGTTGGCCAGGTGTGTTAAAGTGGCAGACAATTGGAATCTCTGGGTGTCTTTTGTAGACAGAACATACGTGTGCTGTGAATCAGCCACCCAGTCTACACTTTGTGAGCAACGAATGCAGTAGACTCGACTTTGGGAAGTGTAGGTAGAGTGCTGCTTCAAGGTGTGTTTGGGTCCTTGGATACTGAGGAGGGGGGAGGTAAATGGGCAGGTGGGTCCTTGTTGGGTGGGATTTCAAGGGTTATTGAGGGGAGAGAGGTGTAGATGAGAATGTGAATTTGGTACACAAGCAGTTTAACCTTGACCCTGTTCATCTATTTGGTCATGTGTTCAAGAATGGTAATATAACGTGGAAGGTAGGATTGAGGAGCAAGATTAGATCATTCAGCCACTCCCCCTGAGCCTGCTGTGAGTTCTTTAAGATCATGCTTAATCTAATTGTGGCTTCAACTTCACTTTCTTGTCAGCTCTTCTCCCCCATAGACCTTGAGTGCCTGCCTATTAAAAATCAGCTTAACTTAGCCTTGAAAATAACTGGTGACCCAACCTCTACTATTTGGCGGCACGGTGGCACAGTGGTTAGCACTGCTGCCTCACAGCGCCAGAGACCTGGGTTCAATTCCCACCTCAGGCGACTGACTGTGTGGAGTTTGCACATTCTCCCCGTGTCTGCGTGGGTTTCCTCCGGGTGCTCTGGTTTCCTCCCACAGTCCAAAGATGTGCGGGTCAGGTGAATTGGCTATGCTAAAATTGCCTGTAGTGTTAGGTAAGGGGTAGATGTAGGGGTAAGGGTGGGTTGCGCTTCGGCGGGTCGGTGTGGACTTGTTGGGCCGAAGGGCCTGTTTCCACACTGTAAGTAATCTAATCTAATCTATTTCCTGGGGAAGAGAATTCTACAGACTCACGACCTTCTGAGAGAAAATATGTTTCTCCATCTCCATCCCAAAAGGGAGACCTCTAATTCATAAACGGTGCCCCCTTGTTCCAGTCTGTCTTACAAGAGAAATTATCCTCCCTCCACACACATAGCCCAGTTCCGTCCAGACCTTTATAGGTTTCAATGAGGTTGTGTGAAGAGAAATTGGATTGGTTAGCAGTGGAGTTTAGAAGAATGAAGGGCATCACATAGAAACCTATAAAATTCTAACTGGACTAGACCGGGTAAACACAGGCAGGATGTTCCTGATGTCCAGGGAATCCAGAACCAGGGGGTCACTGTCGAAGGATATGGGGTGGGTCATTTCGCGCTGAAATGAGAAGAAATGTCTTCACCCAGAAAGTGGGGAGTCTGTGGAATTCTCTGCCACAGAAAGCAGTTAAGGCCAAAGTATTGAAAATTTTCAAGAAGGAGTTAGACATAGTTCTTAGGGTTAAAGGGATCAAAGTATCTGGAGAGAAAGGAATGATCAGCCATGATCCTATTGAATGGCAGAGTAGGTTTGAAGGGCTGAGTGGCCTCCTCCTGTTCCTATTTGCTATACTTTGATTCTTTTTTCTAAACACCAATGGATAGATGGGACAATATGAAAAATAAGATCTAAACCGAAAGGTTTAATCCCCAGATTGTGTGACAAAGCCACTCTTCAGAATCCTTTATGTGCAGATGCTTGAAGTTCGCACTTAGATTGAAAATCTCCTCAATCTAGCTTTAGCGCCAGAGTCATACAGCATAGAAACAGACTCTTCAGTCCAACTCATCCACGCCAACCAGGTTTCCCAATGTAAACTAGACTGTTAGGCCATATCCCTCTATATAGTAATTGTCCCCAGCTCCATGACTTCCTCTGATAGCTCATTCCATACATGCTCCACCCTCTGTGTGGAAAAGTTGTCCCTGAGGTCTCTTTTAAAATCTTTCCCCTCTCACCTTAAACCTATGCCCTCTAGCTCTGGTCTCTCCCACCCCAGAGAAAAGACCTTGTCTGTTTATCCTATCCATGTCCCTCTTGATTTTATAAACCTCCATAAGGTCATCCCTTAGCCTCTGACATTCCAGGGAAAACAGCCCCAGCCTATTCAACCTCTCCTTATAGCTCAAACCCTCCAACCCTGGCAACATCCTTGTAAATTTTTTCTGCACTTTTGTTTCTGTGTTCTACAGCCATCATTCAGTATCAGAGCTGGGAAATGATTGCTTTACTGTCGGCTTATTATGAAGGTGTGGAATAGTCGACTGTGCTATTGTCACCTGTTTTGGTCTGAACAAGGTTGTTGGATGTGGTTGGTTTAAACAAGCTGAGAGGCACAGGGAAGGTGGGAAACACAAAATCATTTTGATCTTCTACCCTTGCCAATTGATCCATCTGCCCCAATGCATCCACAACTCATAACCTTCGGTGCAATCCCCGAGTGTTAAAAGTAAGTGCTATGGAGGAGCGTTTGTTTGAAAGTTGCCCACATGCAGTCCTTGAATGATCTGCTATCATTGTGGTGGGACAATGTCAGGTTATGTTTTGTTACTTGCCGTCCAGAGTGACATCTGCAGTCAATATTAAAAAGTGATCAAAAATACAACAAACCCTCCCCCCAAAAAAACCCACACATGGGCACCGCACGCGGAAAGGTCGATGCATGGACAGAGACGACATGCAAACGCACAGTAACATTAAAATCAGTAAATGAAGCAGCTACTAAGTATTGATTTCAACGCTGGATTTACATTTCTGCAGAAGTATGGATTCAAATACGGAATTTGATTCCACAGACTCTGGCAAAAGTCCCGTCCAATCAAGAAGGAATTCAGTACTGTACATCAGCCAACGCAAAGTGGTGACCTTGATTATACCGTCATGTAAAAACTGCGCATGCAGTAAATCATAAACAGAAACAAAAGTTTCTGGGAAAGCTTAGCCGATCAGGCAGAGTCTGTGGAGGGACATCCAAGTTAACATTTCGGATCGAGTGACCCTTCCCCAGAATATCTCAATGTAATCACTGCTGAATGGATGCTCTTTGTAGTTTGTATTTTGACATGTATCGATCTCCGCAGACACCGTTGATAGAATTATAAGATGTCCTAAACCAGAAGATGGCCATTCAGCCCTATTGAGTTAGCAGTGACTCTGTTGATAGTGGCCGAATCAATACCACTTATCCTTGATTCTTCCCAAATACTGACCAATGTGGAGAAATTTCTTTGTTGAAAGTTCATGTCTTCATCAAACCAGGAGCTAAGTGCATCCCAAGTCACATCTATTTGTTGTTGAAAGCAATTCTCCCCCCATGACTCTCAGGGACAATATTGACATCTTCTTCCTCAGTGTCTGTACCTCCAGCAGGAAAGCCTAGTAAAAGCCTATGTCCTGTATTAGTCATTCTCACAGAGTTACAGGAGCAGAATGAAGCCATTCAGCCCATTGTATCTAACCTTGGTGGTTGGGGAGTTTTTGGAAGCAATGCTGAGGGGCAGAATTATTCTATATTTGGAGAGGCAGAGATTAATCAAGAACAGTCAGTATGGCTTAGTTAATCCTGCGGTGTGGAAACAGGCCCTTCAGCCCAACAAGTCCACACTAACCCTCTGAAGATTAACCCACCCAGAGCCATCCCTCTACTCTTTGGTCCTGTATTTACCCCTGACTAATGCACCTAACCTACACATTCCTGAACACAATGAGCGATTTATCATGGCTAATCCACCTAAACTGCACATCCCTGAACACAATGGATGATTTATCATGGCCAATCCACCTAACCTACACATCCCTGAACACAATGGGTGATTTAGCATGGCCAATTCACCTAACCTACACACCCCTGAACACAATGGGCAATTTAGCATGGCCAATCCACCTAACCTACACATCCCTGAACACAATGGGTGATTTAGCATGGCCAATTCACCTAACCTACACACCCCTGAACACAATGGGCAATTTAGCATGGCCAATTCACCTAACCTACACACCCCTGAACACAATGGGCGATTTAGCATGGCCAATTCACCTAACCTACACACCCCTGAACACAATGGGCAATTTAGCATGGCCAATCCACCTAACCTACACATCCCTGAACACAATGGGCGATTTAGCATGGCCACTCCACCTAACCTACACATCCCTGAACACAATGGGCGATTTAGCATGGCCAATCCACCTAAGCTACACATCTTTGGATTGTGGGAGGAAACCAGAGCACCCGGGGGAAACCCATGCAGACATGGGGAGAATGTGCGAACTCCACACAGACAGTTGCCCTAGGCTGGAATCAAACCCAGATCCCTGGCACTGTGAGTCAGCAGTGCTAACCACTGAGCCATCATACCGCTGAAGGGGAGGAGGTCATGTCTGACCAACTTGATTGAACCTTTCAAAGAGATGACCAGGTATATTGATAAGGACAATCCTTTTGATTTAGTTTACTTGGACTTCAGCAAGGCTTTCTCCCTGTGAGAAACTGATTGCAAAATATTCTACGGAATCCAAGGAAATTTGGCAAATTGGATCCACAATTGGCTGAGGAAGCAGAGGGTGGTGGTTGGGGCTGTTGTTTCTGACTGGAAGTCTGTGTCCAGTGTGGTCAATATTGAGGCAATCACTGTTTATGACTTATATAAATGATTTAGATGTAGGAGGGTTGATCTGTAAGTTCACAGACAATACAAAAACTGGTGAGGTGGTAAAGACTCAGGAATATAGTCTGGGATGACAGGAGCTGAAAATGTGTTGCTGGAAAAGCGCAGCAGGTCAGGCAGCATCCAAGGAGCAGGAGAATCGACATTTCGGGCATGAGCCCTTCTTCCTGAAGAAGGGCTCATGCCCGAAATGTCAATTCTCCTGCTCCTTGGATGCTGCCTGACCTGCTGCGCTTTTCCAGCAACACATTTTCAGCTCTGATCTCCAGCATCTGCAATCCTCACTTTCTCCTGGGGTGACATGAGGACAGACTCAGGCTACACAGATGGACTAATGAATAGTGACTGGAATTCCATCCAGATAAATGTGAGATGATGCACTTAGGCAGGGCAGACAAGGCAAGGGAATACATGATGAACAGTACGATACTGGAAAGCTCCGAGGATCAGAGGGACTGTGGTGTGCCTTTCCCTTAAGGTACTGGGACAGATAGATGAAGTGGTTAAGAAGGTAAATGGGAGGCTTGCCTTTAGTCCTGATGAAGGGTTTATGCCCAAAACATCGACTCTTCTGCTCCCCGGTTGCTGCCTGGCCTGCTGTGCTTTTCCAGCACCACCCTTTTCAACCACATGCCTTCATTAGCCTAGGTATAGAGTTTCAGAGCAGGGTGGTGATGATGGAACTTTCTAAAATCTTGATTCGGCCACAGCGCGAGTACTGTGTACCATTCTGAAATCCACATTCTCAGAGGGATGTGATAGCACTGGGAGAGGGTGCAGAGGGAGACTTACCAGGATGGTACCTGGGCTGGAAAGTCTCAGTGATGGAGAGAGATTGGACAGACTGGAGTTGTTTTCCTGAGAGCAGAGGGGATTGAGAGGGGACATGATTGAGATGGATAAAGTTCTGAGGAACATGGACAGGGTAGATAGAATATAGAGTATGCTCGAAACGTCGAATTCTCTATTCCTGAGATGCTGCCTAACCTGCTGTGCTTTGACCAGCAACACATTTGCAGCAGATAGAATATAGAACATAGAACATTACTGCGCAGTACAGACCCTTCGGCCCTCGATGTTGCACTGACCTGTGAAAACAATCTGAAGCCCATCTAACCTGCACTATTCTATCCCCATCCATATGTCTAGATCAGAGTGGTGCTGGAAAAGCACAACAGGTCAGGCAGCATCCGAGGCAGGAAAATCACTTTTGCCTACTCCCATCCATATGCCTATTTAATGACCATTTAAATGCCCTTAAAGTTGGTGAGTCTACTACTGTTGCAGGCAGTGCATTCCACGCTCCTACTGCTCTCCGAGTAAAGAAACTACCCCTGACATCTGTCCTAAATCTATCACAGATGGGAAGGATCACTTGATGGAGGGATCAGTGTCCAAGATGTAGGTTGAAGGTATGAGAGAGGAGGTTTAGAGGGGATGGGAAGGATTTTTCTTTCATCCAGAGGGTGGTGGGAATCTGCCTGTAAGGGTGGGAGAGTTAGAAACCCTTACCACATTGGATAGCATTTAGATGATCACTTCTGATACCAAGACATGCAAGGCAATGGACCAAGTGCTGGAGAATGGGATTAGAATAGGTAGGTGGTTTTTTTTGAACAGCACAGACTCAGTTGGCCAAATGTCCTTTCTCTGCACGGTAGATCTCTGTGACTCTATGTGTCTGCACTGGTTCTCTCAACAAACTCAGTGTCATTCCCCTATCTCTCTCCCATAAACCTGAGTGTGGTTACAATGGCCTTGGTTAATGCCTCACCACAACCTATCTCCATCACGTTTCCAGGCAGTCCAATCTAGACTCGAAGCACTCGCTGGGTGAAACAGGCTTTTTCACATCAACTTTACTCCTTTTGCACATCACCTTAAAACTGTGCCTTTTCGTTCTTGTTCCTTTTCAAAGTGGGAACAGCTTCTCTCCATCTAGTCTGTCCAGACTGCCAAATGATTTGACAATCTCCATCAGATCTTCTCTCAGTCTTCTTCTCTCCAAAGAGAACAATCTCAACTTCAGCAATCTGTCCACCACTGAAGTTCCTCATTCCTAGAACCATTACTCTTTGCTGTACCTCTTCAGCACTCTCTCCAATGTTTTCCCATAATATGCCCAGAATTATACACAATGTTCCAGGTGAGGTCTTATTAAAGTTCAACGTCAACTCTCTGCACTTGTACTGTATGCTCCCATTAATAGAACACAAGATTTGTTTTACTGGTTATCATATATACAAATTTCTTGGACTATTTTTAAAATTAGATTTATGGGGTCGAGTATTACTTGGAGTCTATTATTGAGGGGCTGACATTCATGCACAGTGACATGTGGTAATTCCGTGAGTGTTACAGGGGAACTGAGCTCATCTGAGCTGTATACAAAGGGAGGTTTTTGGATATTTCATGCTTTACTTACTCAAAGATAAAGCAGGTCTTCACTTCCTTGTTTTTAACACAAACGTGTGCGCTGCCTTGTGAAGAGATTGTGTGGATATACAATGGCAGTACAAAGTCAAGTTGTGAAGGTCTTTGTAAATCCTTGTGCATTCATTTCACAAACAGTGCATAGCTCTGGCCACCATGGGCTGGAATGTTCATTTCTGGCTCAGGACAAACATCTCAGCTAAGGCCCTGTCAATGCTGAGATCTCTGAAGTTCAAAACCCACTTCTGGTGATCCTGGTGTGCTGTAATGTAAATGACATTGGTTCAATGGTGTGATCACTTGTTAATTGATGGCGGTGAGTGTGGGAGGGAAACTGGGCAGGATATTATTAAATTAAACTAGATGCAGAAACAAATTCCCAGGATGTTGCCAGGACTGGGGTGGTGGGGGGAGTGGGTTTGAGTTCTACAAAGACGCTGGACAGACTGAGACTTGTCTCCCTGGAGCGTCGGAGGCTGAGGGGTGACCTTCCAGGCGTTTATTAAATCATAAAGAGCATAGATAGGGTGAATAGCTAAGGTTTTTTTTCCTCAGGGTGGGGGAGTTCACAATTAGAGGACATAATTTTAAGGTGCAGGGAAAGATTTAATAGAGACCATAGGGGCTACTTTTTCACACAGAGGATGGTTTGTATGTGGAACGAGCTGCCAGAGGAAGTGGTGGAGGTGAGTACAGCTATGATATTTAAAGGACATTTGGATAGGTACATGGATAGGAAAGGTTGAGAGGGATATGGGCCAAACAAAGGCAAATGAGACTAGCTCAGGTTGGGAAATTTGGTCAGCATGGATGAGTTGGGTACATATGACTCTGACTCTATGACTTTCTGACTGTATGAATCTCTGGCTCTATTACTGTTTCACTTTCTGACTCTCTTACTCTATCTCTCTGTAACTCTATTACTCTCTGACTCTATGACTCCATGTCTCTATGACTCTGACACTCTGATACCTACTCTATCACAGCATCACTCTATAACTCTCTAACTCTATCACTCTATCACTCATCACTCTATAACTCTGACTCTCTGACTCTATCACTCCATCACTCTAAAACTCTCTGACTCTCTGACTCTATCACTCTATCACAGCATCACTCTATAACTCTCTGACTCTATTACTCTATCAGTCTATCTCTCCATCACTCTATAACTCTCTGACTTCCTGACTCTATCACTCTATCGCTCTATTACTCCATACCCTCTGACTCTATCATTCTTATCACTCCATCACTCTCTGACTCTCTGACTCTTTCACTCTATCACTCTGTAACTCTCTGACTCTCTGACTTTGACTCTCCCGTATGTTTAGAAGGTGAACGGCGAATGGAGCTGTGGCTGCTGTTGGTGAAGGAAATGTTGGGTGATGCAGAGCTTGGGGCAGCCGATAGGGAAACCAGCATTCATACCCCCCTCCTGCCCACTACTGGGGTGGGGAGCAGTCAAGTCGTGCCAGCGAAGACGGTAGTGTAGAGCAAAGACCACTCAGTAGCACAGACCAGTCATTGCAGCACTTAGAGCATAAAGGCACAGTAGCTGGGTTCCCTCCAGCTGGTTTCACCCTGTCTGTCAGCTCCGAAACCAAATGGAAGTAGACAAGAAGTGAGGAACAGCAAAAGTTTTATTAACCAGCACCAGAACCAGGAATGTGCCAATTGATCAAATATTCTGGTTGGTTAAGAGGTCCCCATAGTCAATGTAAAAACACAAACTCAGTATGAGAACCTTAATGCAAGGGGTGCACACATTTCAGTTACGCTTTATTTACAGCATAAATTACTTAAATAATAATGCAACTTTGCCTTAAATAAAACTGACTGGCAGAAAGTCCTTTCACTCACACCCTCAGTTGGTGACTCAGACATCACAGAGATCACGGTATTTGAGGAGAAATTGATTCAGAATTGAATCAACTGTTGCTATTTCATGTGGCCATTTGATTGAACAACAAGTATATTGACACTGAGGTAAATACATTTCAACACTATAACAACTGGGCACTTTAAAGCAGCAAACTTTGCTGCATTTGAGGGATGTAATTTTTGACCTGTTTTGAGAGTTCCAGTTCATAAGGTGCATGTTGCAACGAAGAGTGCTGTGGGTAGTTAGACGAGAGACAAAGCAGTGAAGGTTGTCAAGATTGGACCTTGAGTTGATGGGGTTGTCCTAAGTGAAGCAGCTTGGGAGGGGTAGAACAGGAAAGCAAAGCCAGCTATCACCAGATGGCAGCTCTCATCCTGATCTTATTTCTGGTGTTCTTGGATTCACCGTTTGGTCAGACAGCACATTCCAGATTACAACCACTCGCTGTGCAAAAACATTTCTCACCTCCCTCCTGGTGCCTTTGTCAATTGCAATCAACCCAGCACCGTCTACCCCTGCCAGTGGAAACACTTCCCCCCACTTACTCCATCAAAACCTTTGCGAACTTGCAAAGTTTCCATTAAAATTGCCCTAAACCGTCTATGCAGTAAATCAACATCACCAAAAAAATCAATGATCAGCTCTTGAGTGCGTTCCTGAATGTGGGAGCTTGGTCTGTGCAACTTGGCCTCTGACATTACAACAACGATGATACATTAAAAACAATGCTTCATTGTCAACAAAGCACTGTAAAATGTCATTGGATTCTGAAAATTTTTGCAACAATGGAAAACCTTTCTTTGTTTTAAGGAAAACAATGTCAGCTCCCCCTGCCTCTTTACATAACAGACCCTTTCAGAGCATGAAGATGCTGGAAATCAGCAATGAAAATGGAAGTTGCTGAAAAAGCTCAGCAGGTCTGGCAGCATCTGTGAAGAGAAGTCAGAGGTAATGTTTCAGCACAGGTGACCCTTTCTCAGTTCTGAGAAACGTTAACTTTGATTTCTCTTCGCTGAGCTTTTCCAGCAGTTTCTGTTCTTGTTTCCTGTCACAACATGAATCATCACTGCTCTTCATTGCAGCTTAACACTTCCCAAAGAGACCTCAGTCCACAGTCCATCATCTCCTGTTGTTTCATTCCCTCTGCCTCTACTCATAAAGGCTATGTCTTTTTCTTAAATATACTCTCCTTGAACTATTAACCAACTCTCCTAGGTGTATCTGTCCAGGGCCATTATTGATGGATTGAATGATCCCTCAGATCAGAGAATGGGAGTTCATTGGTGAGTAACTCACCTCCTGACTCCCCAAAGCCTGTCCACCATCCACTAGGCATAAGTCAGGAGTGTGATGGAATACTCCCCACTTGCCTGGATGGGGGCAGCCCCAACAACACTCAGGAAACTTGACACCATCCAGGACGGAGCAGCCACTTGATTGACACCACATTCACAATCATCCACTCCCTTCACCACCGACGCTCAGTAACAGTAGTGTGTACTATCTACAAGATGCACTGCAGACATTCGCCAAAGGTCCTCAGACAACACCTTCCAAACCTATAATCACTTCCATCTAAAAGGACAAGGGCAGTGTAGACATGGGTACACCCCCCCCCCCCCCCAACAAGTTCCTCTCCAAGCCACTCACCAA
Source organism: Hemiscyllium ocellatum (assembly GCF_020745735.1). Classification (NCBI taxonomy): domain Eukaryota; kingdom Metazoa; phylum Chordata; class Chondrichthyes; order Orectolobiformes; family Hemiscylliidae; genus Hemiscyllium; species Hemiscyllium ocellatum. The sequence continues at coordinate 136,879,325 of NC_083404.1, forward strand.
TCTGATTTGGAATATATCGCCATTCCTTCAGTGTCGCTGGGTCAAAATCCTGGAATTCCCTCCCTCAAGGCATTGTGGGTCTACCTACAGCACATGGGCTGCAGTGGGTCAAGAAGGTAGCTCACCCCCACCTTCTCAAGGGGTCAACTAGGGACAGGCAATAAATGCCTGGTCCAGCCAACAATTTACAGATTAATCCGATGAACAATTTTAAATAAAAGTGACTTAGGAAATAATGAATGTAAATCCAAAATCTAAACTTAATCTAAAAAGAACCTTGTTCAAGCTCTATTTTTTTAATATAAAAAAACAGAAAGCGCCAGAAAAGTAGGAAGTGCTGGAAAAACTCAGAGAGTCACTGGGAAGGGAAACAGACCCTTTGGTCTAACTTGTCCATGTTGACCAGGCATCTCAACTCAATCTAGTCCCATTTGCCAACACTTGGTCCATATCCCTCCAAACCCTTCCTATTCATATACCCATCCAGTTGTCGTTTAAATATTATAATTGTACCAGCCTTCACTACTTCCTCTGGCAGCTCATTCCATACGCGTACTATCCACTGTGTGAAAAAGTTGCCCCTCAGGTTACTTTTAAATTTTTCCCGTCTCACCCTAAACCTGTGCCCTCTAGTTCTGGTCTGACAGCATGTGTGAAGAGAGGGTCAGAGTTTGTGTTTTGTATCAGATATGACTCCTTTGGAGTCATTCTGTTTACGGGTCTATTTGCTCCTGTGACAAGTTTCCAACCTCATGTTCACCACACAACTAAGAATGCCTATTTCCAGCTCCATAATATCATCCAAATCCTCCAGTGCCTCAGCTGATTCACTACTGAAACCTTCATCCCCTCTGAACCTGACTACCCAGTGCACTCCTGCCTGACCTCCCACTTCTACCCAACAAAACCTTGAGTCATCTAACATTCTGTTGTTCATCTTTTCATTTGCACTGTGTCCTGATCCCCTCCTGTAGTCACTGACCTAAATCAGTTCTTCAACAGGTAAAAATTATGGTCTTAAAATTCTTATCCTTGTTTTCAAATCCTTCCATGACCTGCCACTCCATATCTCTGTAGATTCTTCCATTTGCCCAACTCTTTGTAATGCTTGCATCCTTTCCTGGATGGCTGGTTTATAACACTGAGTGATGCCAATAGTATGTATTCAATTCCCTCACTGGCTGATGTTGTGGTGCAGGAATCTCCTCTCGTTGGCAGTGTGCTATCCTTCAGATTAAATCACTGATAGTTAGCTTGACCAGTGATGGGGAAAATACTGGAGTCAATTATTAAGGATATAATAACCGAGCATTTGGAAAGCAGTGACAGAATCAGTCCTAGTCAGCATGGATTCACTAAAGGGAAATCATAGAACATAGAACATAGAAAAATACAGCGCAGTACAGGCCCTTCGGTCCTCGATGTTGTGCCGATCCAAGCCCACCAAACCTACACTAGCCCAATAATCTCCATATGCCTACCCAATGCCCGTTTAAATGCCCATAAAGAGGGAGAGTCCACCACTGCTACTGGCAGGGCATTCCATGAACTCACGACTCGCTGAGTAAAGAATCTATCCCTAACATCTGTCCAATACCTACCTCCCCTTAATTTAAAGCTATGCCCCCTCGTAATAGCTGACTCCATATGTGGAAAAAGGTTCTCATGGTTAACCCTATCTAAACTCCTAATCATCTTGTACACCTCCATAAAGTCACCCCTAAACCTTCTTTTCTCCAATGAAAACAGCCCCAAGTGCCTCAGCCTTTCCTCATACGATCTTCCTACCATACCAGTCAACATCCTCTGCACCCGTTCCAGTGCCTCCACATCCTTCCCATAGTATGGCGACCAAAACTGCACACAATATTCCAGATGTGGCCGCACCAGAGTCTTATACAACTGCAACATGACCTCAGGACTCCGGAACGCAATTCCTCTACCAATAAAAGCCAGTACGCCATATGCCTTCTTCACAGCACTATTTACCTGGGTGGCAACTTCACAAATCATGCTTCACAAATCTCCTGGAAGTTTGTGAGGATGTGACCAGTCGAGCGGACAAGAGTGAATCAGTAAATGTTGTGTATCTGAACTTTCAGAAGGCTTTGGACAAGGTTCCACACAAGAGATCAGTCAGGAAAATTAAAGATCATGGAATGGAGGTAATGTATTGACATGGATAGAGAACTGGTTGGCAGACAGGAAGCAGAGAGTTGGAATTAACGGGTCCTTTTCAGAGTGGCTGGCAGTGAGGAGCGGGATGCCACAGGGTTCAGTGCTGGGACCCCATCTGTTCACAATATACATTAACCATTTGAACTTGCAGATCAAGGGATATGGAAAGAAAGCAGGAATGGGATACTGAGATTGCATGATCAGCCATGATCATATTGAATAGCACTGCAGGCTTGAAGGGCCAAATGGCCTCCTCCTGCACCTATTTTCTATGTTTCCGTGTTCTATGTTTCTATGTAGCCAGCTGTCTGTAATGTGAGGGAAGCCTATAGTCCAGTAAAACAATGGTACCTTTACTCAAAGGTGTTGGCATGGCTTCATGGAGCAGTTATGGCTGGCTCATGTCAACATTTAGGACACAGCCTTGTTGGATGATGAATTCCCTTGAAGGAGCCCTTCACTGGCAGTGATGAGATCTGAATGAGATTCCAACTCACAAGAGTTGATGAGGGAGGTTTCAAAAAAAAAGTGAGGCAAAAAGCCCTGGAGACCAAGTTATCCCTCTGACTCTGTGTTCAAATCCAATATCTGTCATGCACCTACAAACTAAATGTGTTGGGAAACTCAGTGACTCCCATTGAAACAGCATGTGATCTCTCCAAATACAGCTCCTTTGCTTACTGCAGCCAGGTTCCTTTAGTTTCCAAAGTGTTATTTTCCAAGAATTCCAGGTTATGGATATACCTTCTGGCAATGACATTCTAAAACACTATTTCAGACAGCACACCCTTATGTCAACTTGCCCTGTAACACCTGCCATTTTCCATATCTTTATAAATCTTTCCTTTTTATGTCAGATTTCAAGTTTCCTTTGAATGTTCTGACTGAACTTACTTCAAACACCGTTCTTAAAAAGTGCGCTCCAGATTACTGAATGACTGCTTATCACCCCCTCTGGTTCTCTGGTTCACTTTAGTCTGTGACGACCGTCCTTCCTCGGAGTGTAAATAATTCTCCTTGTTTCACTTGTTAAAAACCCCTCACAAATCGGGAGGGGGGAAGAATCCTCTCTCCATGAACAATTCTCCTGAGATGATCTGGCAATGAAATTTCATCATCTGTTACTTGTGGAATAAAAATTAAAGGATGGAAATGAGAGAATATTGAGAATAAAAATTGATTTTGCCACAATTCAACAGCTTTATTCAGCAAACACCTAACTGTTAAGACTGGATAGGAGGTTTCCATTCTCTCTCTCGCTCTGTTTGGTTTCACTACCTCGTGGGGTTCAGCCAAATCAAATTGCTTTACAATATGGTCAATCACATGCTTACTGCATGTTTGAGTTAGAATAAATTTAACCATTTGCCAGACTTCTTTAATAAACACAAAATTGTTGATCTATTATAAAACAAAACTATCTCATGAAGCAGAATCGGTTAGCACACACAGTTTGTAATGTGAAAATGAAAACAAGACCTTTCAATAATCCAATACACTCACACAGACGGGAGTATGTACACACACACACATATACACACACACACACACACACATGCTCACACACACACACACTCACACACACACTCACTCACATACCCACTCACTCTCAAACAGACACACACACACGCTCACATACACACACATGCTCATACACACACACACACATACACACACATGCTCATACACACACACACTCACTCACATACCCACTCACTCTCAAACACACACACACACACACACATGCTCATACCCACACACACTCACACACACACTCACTCACATACCCACTCACTCTCACACACACACGCACAGACACACACGCACGCTCACATACACACACTCACACACACGCACAAAGACACACGCACACAGACACACACACACACATAGACTCACACACACACACACACACAGACACAGACACACTCACACAGACACAGGAACACACACACACTCTCACACACACACGCACACACTCTCACGCGCACACACAGACACGACTATCAGTCCTTCCAGGTGTTAGTTTAGAAAATCTTCCCTGTACTGCCTCCAATGCATTTACTTCCTGCAGTAACTCAAGTTACCAACCCTGTGGAAAATCTCGCAAAAATCTAACTGATATCTTTTAATGAAGGAATAGCCATCCTCTTCTGGTCTGGTCTACACGTGACTCCAGATCCACAGCAATCTGGTTGACTCTTAACTATCCTCTGGTTAATTATGGATGGGCATTAACCAGCAGTTACCTAGCAAGTGACACCACATCCCATAAATAAGTAAGAGTGTAGTGCAATGAGAATGAATGGAATGACGAGGTGGTGATGTGTGTGATGGTGTGACTGGGAAATCAGTCAGATGCAATACACTATAAACAACAAGATGGGATAGTCTGTCTCAGTGACAGAGTCAGGAGAGGAACTACAATCCCCAATCTCCATGGCAACACAAACCTGGCCGTAATCCATTTTACGTTAACTTCCAACTACTTCAGTGAAAGTTTAAGGAAGCAATTTTCTGAAAAGTAATGGGAGCATACTGGATATAAATGTACTAACTGACTGAGAATAAACAGGAGCTGTGTGTACTGGGCTGAAGAACATGGACAGTGAGACTATCATGTTCATAGGAGAAATCTCCTGCTGAGGGTCAATGAGCTGAAGAGTGAGTTTGAGAGACCTCAGATACATAAAGGAGGTGGGCCAGTATCTGCTCTGGACTTTGCAAAGATCAGCAAGCTTGAGCAGTTCTACGTGCCTCTTCAGTTCCTACCTGCCAAAACTGATTACAGTCCATTTCCCCTCGAACTGAAACAGCATTGAAATAATCATTTGAAGATCAATCTCATTCTGCGGCATCAAAAGAATACCAGACTGGAAGTGAACAGAAAGCAAGTGAAAGATGGAAATTTTGTATGTATGTAGCACCTTCCACAACCTTGAGATGTCTCAATGGGATTTTCAGCCAATGATGTACTTTTTGAAATATAGTCACCACTACAATGTCAGAAATGCTGCCCTGATAGCAGGAACTGCCAGTTTCTCTCTTGTACAGGGTGGATTAGGTTCCAAACATTAGTTGAATAAGAATAACCTGTTATTGTTTTTAGATTAGATTCCCTACAGTGCGGAAACAGGCCGTTTGGCCCAACCAGTCCACACCGACCCTCTGAAGAGTAACCCACACAGCCCCATTTCCCTCTGGGAGTCTGGTCTGTGAGGCAGCAGTGCTCATCGCTGAGCCACTGTTTTACTTCACCTCCTGTATGACAATAATATTCACTATTAGACAGATTATCCATTCCAGCATGTATAGAAATCTGGGAACATCATCATGAGTGACTCCATACTGAGTTGGATACACCAAGGGTTCATCAATTTATCTGGCTTGGACCGATTCTCAAGTGAAATCAATCCCAATAAATTTTATATGAAAAATAGGTTCTTACACTTGCTAAGGTCAATCTTCCATAAGCTGCAGCATCAAGTTTCTTTTAAATCTCTAGTAGAAAGGCAATGACCTTTAAGTGCCATTTCATTTTATGATGAATAAAATCCTCACAATATTGCTGACAGATTAAACCTCGAGTTTAATATCGGTGCCGAAATTCACAGACGTGATTTATTCAACCTATTACAGTAAACAGGACCACTGAACCAAGCAAAGACTGGTTTGACCTAATTTAGGTGTTTTTATTTAGATGTAAGCAGCCCTAATATCATCCAACTCTGTGTCAAAACCCACAAAGACAGCAATCTCATTTAAAGATGTGAAAATGAATTGGAGAGGCTGAATTTTAAACATTTCAGTTGTGCCCCAATCCTTTCCTCAAGAGTTACATTGACCTGGAAGATAAGACAGAGGCAACAATATTGGCAGAAGGGTGGGCAGTGAGGTTAGGATGGCAAGGGTGACAGGGAGGGTAATGTGTGGTAAGGGGGACGGGATGGGCAGGACAACAGGGTAGCAAGGGCCCTGAGGTCAGGAGAGAATCAAAGTCTCAGGGTGGGGGAGAAGGCTTGGGGTGGGACGGTCAGGGAGTTGAAGAAGTGGGGGCGATCTGAGGGTCAGGAAGGATGTCAGGGAGTGACAGTGGGGCAAGGGTGATTGAGGCCAGTGGGCTTTTGGAAGGTTAAGTAGTTGGAGGGTCAGAGGTTGATTCAGAGAGTCATGGGGGTGTTGAGGTAGGAGTTGGGGCACCAGTGAGGATATTAAATCAAGAGATGATCAAATCGGTCTCTAACATTTTCAGGGGAAATAGCTGAGTAAATTGGATTTGTTTCAAGTCTCCAATTCTAATTCAGAGTCCACATAGACTCAGAGGATTACCCAATGAAAGGTTACGATTCCAAGGAAATTCCCACAGGGTCAGTGCATTAGTACTGAAGGGTCTCTCTCTGGGGATATGCCCATTCTCCCACTATTGAGGGAATGAAGATTTGGGCCAGTTATGGAGCAGGTACTGTGCTAATGTCTGAATCTGATGCTTCCTGTTGGATTTACTAATGACTAATTTGGACATAGGATCTGGACTTCAGATCCAACCCACAAGTGGGAACACCGGTTCGATATCTACCCTGTTCTGGTTACCAGGGGAGGTGGTGGAGGCTGATACATTGGCAATGTTTAAGAGGCACCTTGACAGATACATGAATAGACAGTGAATAGAGGGATATGGACCGCATAGAGACAAAGGTTTTTAGTTTAGAAAGACATTATGTGTCAGCATAGTTTTGATGGACCAAAGGGCCTATTCCTGTGCTGTACAATTCTGAGTTCTATCAAACTCTTTTGTAAACCTTAAAGACCAAACTTAGGTCATACATCAGTTTCTACTTGAGAGGACCGTGCCCTGGGTCTGGGCAACATTTCCTGATAGATATAACCCTCCAAATTCTGGTAACTTTCTAATAAAATGTAAATGCACCTCCTCCAGTATTGTACATTTTTCAAATCATCTTGAGAGCAGACAGTTTACTGTGGTCTAGGCAAGTTTCAGACAGGTTTAGTATTGGTGAAGCCATAAGTACTGTGCACTGTTTCAGTCAGCATAATTAAGAAAGGATATTACATAATCCAAAGTTGTGCAGAGAAGGTGGGCTGCATTGACACGAGGGAGTGGGAAGGGGGTTATCTGAGGAAAAACAATTGGGTCCGTATCCATTGGTGTTTTGGAAGAATGAGAAGTGATCTTATTGAAAGGTATAAAACCCTGAGGGGACTTGACAGGGTCGATACAGGAAGGGTGTTCCCCCTTGTGGGTGAGACAAGAGCAAGGGACATGGACTTAAAATAAAGAGGCTTCATAATTAATCCTGTCCCCCTGAGAGCAGTGGAGACTTTTTAAGGCAGATGTAAATCAATTCTTGATTAACATGGGGAATCAAAAAGTCCTTGTCGAAACTAGCAACTGGAGTAGGCCATTCAGCCCTTCAAGCCCCATGCACCATTCAATTCATGGTTGATCATCCAACTCCATCACCTGTTCCTTCTTTCTCTCCAAGCCCTTTGATCCATCTAACTCAATATCTAACTCTGTTTGAAAGTCAGTGTGGAAGCAAGCCATTCAGCTCATCGAATCCAACCAGCCATCCAAAGACCCCCTCTATCCCTTGTAATCCTGTATTGCCCATGGCCAATCCACCTAACCTGCACATCTCTGGACACTATGGGCAATTTGGCATGGCCAAGCCACCTGATGTGCACATCTTTGGACTGTGGGAGGAAACCAGAGCACCTGGAGGAATCTTCGAGTAAAAAATGAGGTCTGCAGATGCTGGAGATCACAGCTGCAAATGTGTTGCTGGTCAAAGCACAGCAGGTTAGGCAGCATCTCAGGAATAGAGAATTCAACGTTTCGAGCATAAGCCCTTCATCAGGAATAAGAGAGAGAGAGCCAAGCAGGCTGAGATAAAAGGTAGGGAGGAGGGACTAGGGGGAGGGGCGATGGAGGTGGGATAGGTGGAAGGAGGTCAAGGTGAGGGTGATAGGCCGGAGTGGGGTGGGGGCGGAGAGGTCAGGAAGAGGATTGCAGGTTAGGAGGGCGGTGCTGAGTTGAGGGAACCGACTGAGACAAGGTGGGGGGAGGGGAAATGAGGAAGCTGGAGAAATCTGAATTCATACCTTGTGGTTGGAGGGTTCCCAGGCGGAAGATGAGGCGCTCCTCCTCCAGCCGTCGTGTAGTTGTGTTCTGCCGGTGGAGGAGTCCGAGGACCTGCATGTCCTCGGTGGAGTGGGAGGGGGAGTTAAAGTGTTGAGCCACGGGGTGATTGGGTTGGTTGGTTCGGGCGGCCCAGAGGTGTTCTCTGAAGCGTTCCGCAAGTAAGCGGCCTGTCTCACCAATATAGAGGAGGCCACATCGGGTGCAGCGGATGCAATAGATGATGTGTGTGGAGGTACAGGTGAACTTGTGGCGGATATGGAAGGATCCCTTGGGGCCTTGGAGGGAAGTGAGTGTGGAGGTGTGGGCGCAAGTTTTACATTTCCTGCGGTTGCAGGGGAAGGTGCCGGGGGTGGAGGTTGGGTTGGTGGGGGGTGTGGATCTGACAAGGGAGTCACGAAGGGAGTGGTCCTTGCGGAACGCTGATAGGGGAGGGGAGGGAAATATATCCTTGGTGGTGGGGTCCGTTTGGAGGTGGCGGAAATGGCGGCGGATAATACGTTGTATGCGCAGGTTGGTGGGGTGGTAGGTGAGAACCAGTGGGGTTCTGTCTTGGTGGCGGTTGGAGGAGCGGGGCTCAAGGGCGGAGGAGCGGGAAGTGGAGGAGATGCGGTGGAGGGCATCGTCGATCACGTCTGGGGGGAATCTGCGGTCCTTGAAGAAGGAGGCCATCTGGGTTGTGCGGTGTTGGAATTGGTCCTCCTGGGAGCAGATGCGGCTGAGACGAAGGAATTGGGAATATGGGATAGTGTTTTTACAGGGGGCAGGGTGGGAGGAGGTGTACCGCAAAACCAAACTAAAGGAGTTGCCATGGGCACCCGCATGGGCCCCAGCTATGCCTGCCTCTTCGTAGGATACGTGGAACAGTCCATCTTCCGCAACTACACTGGCACCACCCCCCACCTTTTCCTCCGCTACATCGATGACTGTATCGGCGCTGCCTCGTGCTCCCACGAGGAGGTTGAACAGTTCATCAACTTTACTAACACCTTCCATCCCGACCTGAAATTCACCTGGACTGTCTCAGACTCCTCCCTCCCCTTCCTAGACCTTTCCATTTCTATCTCGGGCGACCGACTCAACACAGACATCTATTATAAACCGACTGACTCCCACAGCTACCTGGACTACACCTCCTCCCACCCTGCCCCCTGTAAAAACACTATCCCATATTCCCAATTCCTTCGTCTCCGCCGCATCTGCTCCCAGGAGGACCAATTCCAACACCGCACAACCCAGATGGCCTCCTTCTTCAAGGACCGCAGATTCCCCCCAGACGTGATCGACGATGCCCTCCACCGCATCTCCTCCACTTCCCGCTCCTCCGCCCTTGAGCCCCGCTCCTCCAACCGCCACCAAGACAGAACCCCACTGGTTCTCACCTACCACCCCACCAACCTGCGCATACAACGTATTATCCGCCGCCATTTCCGCCACCTCCAAACGGACCCCACCACCAAGGATATATTTCCCTCCCCTCCCCTATCAGCGTTCCGCAAGGACCACTCCCTTCGTGACTCCCTTGTCAGATCCACACCCCCCACCAACCCAACCTCCACCCCCGGCACCTTCCCCTGCAACCGCAGGAAATGTAAAACTTGCGCCCACACCTCCACACTCACTTCCCTCCAAGGCCCCAAGGGATCCTTCCATATCCGCCACAAGTTCACCTGTACCTCCACACACATCATCTATTGCATCCGCTGCACCCGATGTGGCCTCCTCTATATTGGTGAGACAGGCCGCTTACTTGCGGAACGCTTCAGAGAACACCTCTGGGCCGCCCGAACCAACCAACCCAATCACCCCGTGGCTCAACACTTTAACTCCCCCTCCCACTCCACCGAGGACATGCAGGTCCTCGGACTCCTCCACCGGCAGAACACAACTACACGACGGCTGGAGGAGGAGCGCCTCATCTTCCGCCTGGGAACCCTCCAACCACAAGGTATGAATTCAGATTTCTCCAGCTTCCTCATTTCCCCTCCCCCCACCTTGTCTCAGTCGGTTCCCTCAACTCAGCACCGCCCTCCTAACCTGCAATCCTCTTCCTGACCTCTCCGCCCCCACCCCACTCCGGCCTATCACCCTCACCTTGACCTCCTTCCACCTATCCCACCTCCATCGCCCCTCCCCCTAGTCCCTCCTCCCTACCTTTTATCTCAGCCTGCTTGGCTCTCTCTCTCTTATTCCTGATGAAGGGCTTATGCTCGAAACGTTGAATTCTCTATTCCTGAGATGCTGCCTAACCTGCTGTGCTTTGACCAGCAACACATTTGCACCTGGAGGAATCCCACACAGATACAGGGAGAACATGCAAACTCTGCACGGCCAGTTGCCTGAGGGTGGAATCGAACCCAGATCCTGGTGTTGTGAGGCAACAGTGCTAATCATGCTAACAGTGCCACCCTATATCTGCTTCCTTCTTGAAAGGAGGACACCCCCCTTATTAAGGATAAGTGGGTAAATAGAGTTGTGCACATTAGGTGGATTGGCCATGCTAAATTGCCTGTAGAGTCTAGAGATGTGCAGGCTAGGTGGATTGGCCATAGGCAATGCAGGATTACAAGGGATGGATTGGGTCTTTGGATGCTCATTGGAGGGCTGGCATGGATTTGTTGGGCTGAATAGCCTGCCTCCACACTGTATGATAACTGGATGGTGAACAGTCTCAAGGAGGTTCTCCTGATGAGGGGCTTATGCTCAAAACATCGATTCTCCTGCTCCTTGGATGCTGCCTGACCCGTTGTGCTTTTTCCAGCACCACACCCTCGACTCAAGGAGGTTGTTAATGGTCTCCTTCTGTTCAGACTTCGTACGGCCGTGACTAATATATTTTCTCCATTTCCACTTCTTCGTATTGTTTGAGGAGAAATTTCAAATATGCATTGGAGTGACCAAATTTGTAAACCTCATGAGGCAAAATCTACAAGCTGCAATAGCCTGTGGGTGTAACCATGGAGATGATAACTTGGTTGTTTCCAGTGCTGAGCTCAGTACTTCACAGAAAAGGATTCTGGGGAGTAACACGGTTTACTGAGATTATCTCAAGTATTTACATTATAGGAAGGTTCTGTCACAAGATCCCAGTTCCACACAACCCTCTGTGCTTTCACCACCCACTCTTCTTTCACGTCAAACCCATTCACATCCTCCTTTGTCTTACTTTAGAATAATATGATTAGGCACAACCGCTGAAGCAATGGGAATATTTTTACTTGAGCAACATGCCTGAATCATTTAACTGCGGATGCTGGCAAAATAAATAACGATGTGAACGCAGAAGTGCTGGAGAAACTCAGCAGGATTGTGGAGAGAAAGAAACATAGTTTATGTTTCAGGTCCATGACTCTTCATCGGAGCTGAAGATAATGGAAATGTATCAAAGCAGGATTTGAGATAGAGTGGAGGCCAAGAGTGAGTAACCATTCACTGAACTTGTCTAAGATCTGTCTAGGTCAGCATTTATTGCCTGTCCCTAGTTGCCCCCTTGAGAAGGTGGGGGTGAGCTGCCTTCTTGAACCACTGCAGTCCATGTGGTGTAGGTAGGCCCACAATGCCCTTAGGGAGGGAATTCCAGGATTCTGACCCAGTGACACTGAAGGAATGGCGATATATTTCCAAGTCAGGATGGTGAGGGGTTTGGAGGGGAATCTTCAAGGGGTGGTGTTCCCATGTACCTGCTGCCCCTGTCCTTTGAGGTGGAAGTGGCCATGGGTTTGGAAGGTGCTGTCTGAGGATCTTTGGCGAATTTCTGCAGAGCATCTTGTAGATGGTTCTTACTGCTGCTACTGAGCGATGGTGGTGGAGGGATTGGATGCTTGTAGATGTGGTGACAATCAAGTGGCTGCTTTGTCCTGGATAGTGCTGGAAATGTGCTGCTGGTTAAAGCACAGCAGGTCAGGCAGCATCCAAGGAACAGGAAATTCGACATTTCGGGCCAGAGCCCTTCATCAGGAAGGGCCAGAGCCCTTCATCCTTGGCTGCTGCCTGACCTGCTGTGCTTTAACCAGCAGCACATTTTCAGCTCTGATCTCCAGCATCTGCAGAGTTCACTTTTTACTCTTGTCCTGGATAGTGTCGAGCTTCTTGAGTGTTGCTTGAACTGTACCCATCCAGGCAAGTGGGGAGTATTCCATCACACTCCTGACTTGTCGATGATGGGCAGGCTTTGGGGAGTCCAGGGCTCACTTGATGTGCCACATCTAATCCCAGATCTCCTCTGTAACCTGGTCCATATCTGACCGCACCATAAGCATAGATGGCATTGGAACAAGGGCAGGCCATTTAGCCCCTTGATTCTTTTCTGCCTTTCAATAAGAGTGGGGGGGGAGTTCAAACCTAAGGGGCATATTTTTAAAGTGAGAGGAGGAAGATATAAAAGAGACCTGAGGGGCAACTTTATCACACAGAGGGTAGTTCATGTGTGGAATGAGTTACAAGAGAAAGTGATTGATGCAGATACAATTGGAACATTTAAAAGTCCTTTGGTCAGGTACATGGATAGGAAAGGTTTACAGGGATATGGGGCAAATGCAGGTAAATGGGACTCATTTTGTTTGAGAAATTTAGTTGGCATGGATGAGTTGGACCGAAGGGTCTGTATCCGTGTTATAAGACTCTATGACTCTATACCTGATCTTTGATCTCAACTCTGTTTTTCTGCTCTGAACCGATATCCCATGATTCCCTCATGGTTCAAAAATCCACCAATCCCTGCATTGAACATACTCACTGGCTGTTTACATCATGAACTCTCTCTGTAGAGAATTCCAAAGATTCACAATCCGACAAGTGAAGCAATTACCCCTCAACTCTGTCCGAAATGTTGACTCTTGAGTCTGAGACAGAGACGCTAACTGGGAGTTTTGTTCTTTTTTGCAATATGGGTGGGGCAGGATTGCTTCAACAGCAAGTAGCACATCACTCCCACGTTCACCAGTGAGAAAGCTGACAGACTGCAAGCAGCAATCAGACAGCTAAGTACTGACTGGTAACCAGACTCCTACTTACCCCATCCCCTTGCCCCAGTCCTATCCCCAGTTGTCCCCAGATTGAGGTCATTGGTTGAACCAGCTCCCCTCCCCACAATGCCCACTCCCCCCAGCCTGGTTTCCCTGTTGGCAAAGCAAGGAATAGAGATGTGAGGGCATTAAGTGGTTCATCATTGACCACCTGGTGGCCATTTAGGATGCTGGGTTGCAGATGTCTCCTAATGGACCCAGAATCTGATGGCTGAGGTGGAAGGGAAAGTTCAGGTCCCTCTACTGTGCCAACCCAGCCCAATATTTACTCTTCCTGCCATCTGCCTGCCATGTCTAGAAAGAGTAACATCTTCCTCCCCACCCCGGGTTCTAGCCTCCCTAGCCAATTGTATAACTGCCACCCAACAACTAACCAGTCAGGCTACAATTTGCCTCATTAGTGATCACCCTTCTTCCTTCTTATTCTAGTCAAGGCTCTGGTCAGTGAATGACTCCTAGGATGTTCTGGTGTATGCACGAGAATTCCTAGGAGCACGGCATTCCAACTGGAACTCTATCAAAAAACACATTGACTTGGGTCCCATTTACCACCCCTGAGAAAGAGAACAGGAAATGAATCGCCATAGGAAATGATGTCACCACAGGAAATGATATCACCAACCCAAGAAAACTCAAACATATGAATGGAAAACGGGCTACGCCACCAGTGCTTCATTTAGAGGCTCACTGAAGATGTCACCTAGTATGGTGATGAAACGTCTGGAAATAAACCTTCCAGCTCAGCGAGCAAACCTACATCCAGAACCTCAATCTGAACTACAAATCTTCTCAAAACTCACTAACTCCTAGGATGTTCGATGCTTCTTTTATCCATTCTTGAGATCCAGGCAACACCGGCCAGGCCAACATTTATGGACCATTCCTAATTGCCCAGAAGGCAGTTAAGAATCAGCCATGTTGCTGTGGGTCTGGAGTCACACATAGGCCAGACCAGGTAAGGATGGCAATTCCTTCCCCAAATTAGGACATTAATGAACCTGATGCAGGTTTTTCAACAACCAACAATGGTTTCATGGTCATCAGTAGACTCTAATTTCTAGATTCCTTTTAAGTTGAATTCAAGTTGCACCATCCATCATAACAGGATTCCAAGCAAGATCTCCCACGTATAACCTGGGCGTCCAAATTGACAGCACAGTGATGGTAACGGTAGGCCATCAGCACCCAATGTCGAGGCATTCAGGAGGGACATTGGTTGGTTATTTGGATGGAAATGGTGAGCAGGGTATTGGTAAAAGACAGGAGATTGACACGAGGGGATAGAACCAGTGCAGGCTGAATGGCCACCTTCTGAGCCAAGACGGCTCTGTGATTCTGCGGTGGGGGATTTTTCTTGGACAGCATGAAGAGATGGGTAGACTCTCTCGATGAGATTTACGACCCCCCCCCCCCTTGCCTTTGTCACTGCTGTCGCTGACAATGTTGAATATATCTCCAACCATACAGCCTGCTGCAATGTGAACGCATTTTGAGCTGAGAATTGAAAAGGTTGGTGATGATTTCCATCCCTGTGTCACTTTGCCTTCAGTTGGTCAAACTAGATAATGCATGAAGTAAGAAATCATGATTTAAGAAATAAAGGTTTACAACTCCTGTCACATCGCAGCTTCATCTGAACTGTGTCTGGGCCCGTCTGATGCTATTTTTACAAGTCAACATTTAACATGAGAGTGAGCACTGATTCATGTCAGGGATATTTCACTCCCAGACAATTTCAGACAGTCGATTCATGTCCATTCCTCAACTTCAGCCATACCCACAGCCAGGTTCTTTTTGTATTACAACAAATCGTTTGATAAGTAAAGATATTTCCTTCTACCCTTTCAGAGTACTGCTGTCTGTCCTTTCCCTTAATCTCATCTTCTTGTCTTTGAGCAGCAGTCTCTCTCTCTCTTTCTCTCTCTCTCCATCTCTCACCTTCATGCTGACAGACGCCAATGTTTCCTGAGTGATGTTTCAGTGACACTATTAAACATTAATGCCGTTTGTATGAAAGAAATTGCGAAGGGTGCAGGAAATTACTCATGTCATGATAGCTGATATTAATTGTGTTTTTCAGCCCTGTTAAAACAGCATAGCAAATAGTTCCTGGCCAGGTAGAGCTACAGAACAAACCATAAATTTGGTATAGCCCTAGCAAAAAAAAAGATAATGCAGCAAATAAATATGATATTGCTCACAGATTTATGGTTCATGAAGAAACGTTGTGTTGAACACAACAGTAAATAGTGCTGGTGCAATGTTTAATATCTTTAAACAGTTCAGAGATAGATTGCAGCATTATTCAGTATTTAAGCAGATTCACAGTCTTTACTTCAGTTGTTTATAGATACAGGCATCGCTGGCTGGGCCCAGCATTTATTGACCCGTCCCTAGTTGCCCCTTGAGAAGGTGGGGGTGAGCTGCCTTCTTGAACCGCTGCAGTCCATCTGCTGTAGGTAGACCCACAATGCCCTTACAGAGGGAATTCCAGGATTTTAACCCGGTGACAATGAAGGAACGGCGATATATTTCCAAGTCAGGATGGCGAGGGGCTTGCAGGGGAACTTGCAGGGGGTGGTATTCCCGTGTACCTACTGCCCTTGCCCTTATGGATGGAGATGGTCATAGGTTTGGAAGGTGCTATCAAAGGATGTGTGTTGAATTTCCACAACACATCAGTGGTGGAGGGAGTGGATGCTTGTGGATGTGGGGCCAATCAAGCGGCTGCTTTGTCCTGGATGGTGTCAAGCTTCTTGAGTGTTGTTGGAGCTGCCCCCATCCAGGCAAGTGGGGAGTATTCCATCACTCTCCTGACTTGACGTTGGTGGACAGGCTTTGGGGAGTCCAGGGCTCACTTGATGTGGCACATCTAATCCCTGACCTCCTCTGTAACCTGGTATATGTCTAACCACACACTTTGACCTGAAAGCTATTATCCTGCACTATTCCCACATCCTTTGATATTCTTTGAATGCTGGGCTGAATCTTACTGTTTCTTAAATGCTGAGAGAATATTTCCCTTATGGCACAGTCTAGGGTCAGAGACATAGTCTCAGAATACAGGGGCATTATTTAGGGCTGAGATGAGGAAGTCTTTCTTCTCTAATAGGGTTGTGAGTGAGGAGGATTGGCCAGGCGAAATGACCCATAGTGTTCAGGGATGTGTAGGTTAGGTGTGTTAGCCATGGGAAAATGCAGGGGGCAGAGGGTAGGGGGATGGGTCTGAGTGGGATACTCTTCAGCGGGTTAGACTGGACTTGTTGGGCCAAATGGCCTGTTTACACACTGTAAGGATTCTTTGGTCTTCGGAACTCCTTGTAGCAGAGAGCTGTGGGGGCAGAGTCCTTGAGGCAGAGAGCGATAACTTCCTGATCAGTCGGGGAATCAGGGTTACGGGGAAAACATGGGAAAGCAGACATGAGGAAAGTCAGATCAGCTATGATCCTCTTGAATGGTGGAGCAGGTTTAAGGGGGCCTCCACCTGTTTCTCATTTTTATGGCCTAATGGGTATGATTATTTTGGCTAAATGCAGGTTGTGTTGGGTTTATTGGAGAGTTTCTTGCCCTGAGACTGAGTGAGTTAGTGTAGTGCAGATTGAAATGATACACACTGCTGCGACTGAGCGTCGGTGGTCGAGGGAATGGAAATTAAGGATGTTCATTTGGGTACCGGTGAAGTGGGTCACTTTGTCCTGGACAGTCTCAAGCTTCTTGAGTGTTCGAGCTGCAGCCATCCAGGCCATGGGTGAGTATTCCATCACGCTCTTGTGTTGTATCTTGTAGATGGTGGACAGGCTTTGGGGAGTCAGGGGGTGAGTTACTCGCTGCAGGATTCCCAGCTTCTGACTTACTCCTGTAGGTGCTGTGGTGATGTGACTGTTCCAGTTTCAGTTTCTAATCAATGGTAACCCCCAAGATCTTGCACTCTCCCACGCATTCTCTCTTTCCCACAGTTTAAAGGAAGTTGATCTTTATAAAACATCTTACAAGCTGTTAGTGCCTTGCGACCATCTGACTTGTAACATGCTCAGCCATCTGCTGATAAAGACATTCTTTGTCCAAACTTCATAACTGCCCTTGAAAAGTTCAATATCCTTCAGCCTCAATGGGAAATGCAATCCTCCCCGTGCAGCGGTAAACTTATTAATGCTTACGTTAGAATTATAACAATAAACTGGAGTGTAGGAAGCTGAGGGGAGACTTTATTAAAGTTTATAAACTCATAAGGAGCATGGATAAGGTGAATGACAAGGGTCTTTTCTCCTGAAGTGGGGGAGTTTGAAACTAGGGGGCATATTTTTAAAGTGACAAGGGAAAAATTTAAAAGGGACCTGAGGGGCAACGTTTTAACACAGAGAGTGGTTCTTGTGTGAAGTGATGGATGCGGGTACAGTAACAACATTCAAGACATTTGGATAAGTTCAAGAACAGGAAAGGTTTAGAGGGATATCAGCAAACTGCAGGCAGGTGGGACTGGTTTAGTTTGGGATTATGGTCAGCGTGGACTAGTTGGACCAAAGGGTCTGTGTCTGTGTGGTATGACTCTATAACTGACTAAGTAAGGCTTCTTCAGAGTTAACATCACTTCGGTATGTTGCCAATGCCTCATCCCAAAACAATTTATTCATTAAATCCCCTTAACGTAAACTAGGGGTTCAGATGAAAGCACTTTTCAAGCCCCAATGAAATCTCTTATGGTGGAAGGTGATGGCTTTGTGGGATTGGCACTGGATGGTTAATTCAGAGACCCAGACAACGTTTTGGGTACCTGGTTTGAAATCCTACAATGGCAGAAAAATCTGGAATAACAAGTCTAATAATGACCATGAGACTGTCAATTGTTGGAAAAACCCATCTGGTTCACTAACATCCTTCAAGAAAGGAAATCTGCCATCCTTACACAGTCTGGTCTACATGTGACTCCAGACCCACAGCAATATGGTTGGCTCTTAACTGTCCTCTGGGCAATTAAGGATGGGGCTTTACTGAGCCAGGGATGATCCATGGACACTGCATCCCTCACAGGGTATCCACCCTATGACCAACATCCCTTATGTTGGCACTACCTTTGTTCCCCTGGAGGAACACTGGCCATTGGCAGCTGCCCTGGTCATTTTTGGGGACTGAGTAGAGATGGCGGACAAGAGGAAGATGGCACCGCCATTCTCGATCAGCGATCTGGAGACCCTGGCCCTGCTCCAGGAGGGTGGTGTAGAGGGGCATTGTGCTCTCCAAGGAAGGTTGGCACTGTGGGCCGTCAAACCAGAACCCAGCAACCTGGACAGAAACTGACACCGGGATCAGTGTCAAGTCGAGGGAGAGGAAAGTCACAGCTGCAGTACCACAGGAAGGTAATTGATCTCCTCCACGGCAGGGCCACACTCTATTGTCTGCCACCTTACACTCTATCCCTGCCAACGTACTTACCTCCCACCAAGTTCCATGCTCGGGCTCCTTCCCTCACCCGCTCCCTTTCTCCCATCCTCCCACCCCCACTACCCTACTCGTTGCCTCCTCACTCTCTCAATGCCTCTCCTCAATGTGCACCAGCTCCACCAGCTGTGTCACCCACTCACATTCACTCCAGTGTTACCACAGCAAGAGGAGACTGGGTGTAGGGACTCCATATGGGGGTGGTGTCTCTAACACCCATGTGCTCACCCTCTACCAGACAGAGGAAGGGTGGGGGGGGCGGGGGGGGAAGGGTGTACATTCCTATGGAGGAGGCAGAGGCATCAGCAACACTTTTAAAATATTGCATACAATTACAGTCTCCCTTCTATAGGAAAGATGTTGTGAAACTTGAAAAGATTTACAAGGATATTGCCAGGGTTGGAGGGTTTGAGCTACAGGGAGAGGCTGTACAGGCTGGAGCTGTTTTCCTTGGAGCGTCGGAGGCTGAGGGGTGACCTTATAGAGGTTTATAAAATCATGAGAGGCATGGATAGGGTAAATAGACAAAGCCTTTTCCACAGTGTAGGGGAGTCCAGAACTAGAGGGCATGGGTTTAGGGTGAGAGGGGAAAGATTTAAAAGGGACCTAAGGGGCAGCTTTTTCACACAGAGGGTGGTGCGTGTGTGGAATGAGCTGCCAGAGGAAGTGGTGGAGGCTGGTACAATTGCAACATTTAAGAGGCATCTGGATGGGTATATGAATAGGAAGGGTTTGGAGGGATATGGGTCAAGTGCTGAGCTTCACTGGAGCACTGCAGTAAGCCTGACACAGAGACATTGGCCAGGGAACAGGGTGGGGTGTTAAAGTATCAGGAAACTGGAAGCTCGGGGTCTTTTCTGCAAACAGCAAGTTGGGCTGAAACATTGAAGTGAACCAGACAGTGCGTGCCCTGCATCCAGAGCCAATTGGAACCAGTGGTGGCAATTCCTTTTGCCCCGTCTATCCCAAAGCTCAATGGATGCCCAAGGTGTGGGATGTTATTAATGAGTAGGTGGACAGAAGGAAGTCTGTCTCTGCCCCCTTCCCCCACCCCCCAGGCGACACAGCCTCAAGAGGTGGGGTAACAGTGCCTTGGGGAAATCAGCAACCAGAACAACGGCCCCATCCTGTGAGGTGGGAATGAGAGGCAGAGGGGAATGTAAGATGGTAATCTGATGAGGATGTCCCACCGACGGACGAGGGAGAATCAGCCCGAGCTGCTGGACCTGGGAGGGGCCTGCCTGGCACCTGGCACTGCTCAGCCCCCTGCCCGGGGAGGACCCTGCGATCTAGGGAGTGAATGGAAGGGCTCAGGGAGGAAGGAGCAGACAGGTCTACATGAGATGCACTGGTCATCATCGCAGAGAAACTGCAGCCATTCCTGCGACACAATTGCCATCTATCCTCACTGTCTGGAGCAGTGCAGCCATTCCTGTGACACACTGGCCATCCCTGCTCACAAACTGGAGCAATGCAGCTATTCCTGCGACACACTGACTGTCCCTGCTCACTGTCTGGAGCAGTGCAGCCATTCCTGCGACACACTGGCCATCCCTGCTCACAAACTGCAGCAATGCAGCCATTCCTGCGACACACTGGCCATCCCTGCTTACAAACTGGAGCAGTGCAGCCATTCCTGCGACACACTGACTGTCTCTGCTCACTGACAGGAGCAATGCAGCCATTCCTGCGATCACCTGCCTACTTCCATGGACAGGCTCTGCACCCTGCCCTCCATTGCCCCTTGCACTAACGCTCAAGACTGAAGACAGGGTGGGAGGAGGCTTTGACCACAGACCAGGTGCACCCCCTCCTCACAAGGAAACAAGGCACCCACCAAGAGCAGGAACTGCACACAAAGTCCTGAGCAGTGTCCTCCCAGGAAACTGTGGTGGTGACCATGCCCTCCACCTCCAACCTCCCCCTGCCTTCTACAATTCCTCCAAGTTCACACTAAGAAGGTCCGAGGGAGTGTTGCTGAACAAAGGGACCTTGGAGTGCAGGTTCATAGCTCCTTGAAAGTGGAGTTGCAGGTAGATAGAATAGTGAAGAAGGTGTTTGGTGTTTATTGATCAGAGTATTGAGTACAGAAGTTGGGAGGTCATGTTGTGGCTGTACAGGACATTGGTTAGGCCATTGTTGGAATATTGCATGCAATTCTGGTCTCCTTCCTATTGGAAAGATATTGTGAAACTTGAAAGGGTTCAGAAAAGATTTACAAGGATGTTGCCAGGGTTGGAGGATCTGAGCTACAGGGAGAGGCTGAACAGGCTGGGGCTGTTCTCCCTGGAGCATCGGAGAACGAGGAGTGACCTTATAGAGGTTTACAAAATTATGAGGGGCATGGATAGGGTAAATAGACAAAGTCTTTTCCCTGGCGCTGGGGAATCCAGAACTAGAGGGCATAGGTTTAAGGTGAGAGGGGAAAGATATAAAAGAGACATATGGTGCAATGTTTTCATACAGAGAGTGGTACGTGTATGGAATGAGCTGCCTGAGGAAGTGGTGGAGGCTGGTACAATTGCAACATTTAAGAGGCATTTGGATGGGTATATGAATAGGAAGGGTTTGGAGGGATATGGGCCGGGTGCTGGCAGGTGGGACTAGATTGGGTTGGGATATCTGGTTGGCATGGACGGGTTGGACCGAAGGGTCTGTTTCTATGCTGTACATCTCTATGACTCTATGACTCTCTAAGAAGGGAGAAGTCTCCTGGCCCGACCAAACCTCCAGTTCCTACAGACCACACTGAGGAACAGGCTGCCTCTACCCCGATTTGAGGGAAAAGGGAGCTAAGTGCACCGGGAAGGAGAGGAGATAGAAAGTGTACTGAGGACACATGGGCCCACAGTGAGAGTTATGGGACCAGTTTGTTTTGTTCTCACCATTGATGTGGTTGTCACTGTCACTGTGTAGGGTCTAGATCCATTGTTCCACTCGGCAGCAACATGCCTTGGGCAGTACCTGCTCCTCGGTTGCTGCCTGACTTGCTGTGCTTTTCTATAACCACTCTAATCTCTATATAATTCAACCATGTTCCCCAAAAATACACAGAAACCAACAACAGCAGTAACACATGGATGTGGGCAGCCAGCTCAGAGTCAGTCTCCTCCCTGACACAAGTGGAGAGTCCTTTGCTACTGCTCCAGCTCCCTCAGAGTGGGCTCTCAGAGTGAACAGAACCTCTGACTCTCCTGTTTCTATCTGTCAGCCAGGGCTCCCTGATTGGACCAGATTAACAGCCCCAATCGGGGAACTCAGATTCTATGAGGTCCACCTGGCTGACCCTGTTACACTCAGCGTTTAGATCCGAGTGGTGCTGGAAAAGCACAGCAGGTCAGGCAGCATCCGAGGAGCAGGAAAATCGACATTTCGGGCAAAAGCCTTTCATCAGGAATCTGTTACACTCACTCAAACTATCACCGGGGTTTTGCTGACATGTACAACATAAGTCAGACAATGAGATTAAACATGTTCTTTCAAAACCCTGTCAGTAATCACTTCCTAAAACCTGATATCTTACATATAGAGTTTAGTAGTTCAAGCTAGGACAGTCCTTCCCCAAATAAGCTCCTGTAGAATTATTTACAAGTTATTTTACAATGATTTATGGCCAGATATGGTTGAATTGGCAGCCTCTCCTGCCTCTGAATCATGAATTTTTGTATTTGACTCTCACTTGGACATATCATATAAATGAAGTTTGACTTCTCTTGCAATTGGATTGAGCGTCTTAATTTCTTTGTGAAAATCTAATTTTGCTTTCATGTAACATGTGAGCTAAACCTTACGCTCTATGGGCTAAATTCCCCAGACGTAAGTAAGAGTTAATAAGGACTTGACTGGAAGTGCAGCTTAATCGGATTTTCCTATAACCCTATTATATCCCGAGCTTTCAGGCTGGGGGTGCCTGCAGAAGGATATTTCCAGGCCTGGGATCATCTAGATGGAGAGGGCATGGTTTAAAAATAAACAATCATGGTTAAAGACCGGGATGATGCAAAATCTTTTTGCACTGAGTGTCACAAATCTTGGGGGCTATCTTCATCAAAAGCAGAGTCATAGAGATGTACAGCAGGGAAACAGACCCTTTGGTCCATCCCGTCCATGCCAACCAAATATCCCAACCCAATCCAGTCCCACCTGCCAGCACCCGGCCCATATTCCCCCGAACCCTTTCTATTCATATACCCATCCAAATACCACTTAAATGTTGTTATTGTACCAGCCTCCACCACATCCTCTGGCAGCTCAATCCATACCACCCTCTGTGTGAAAAAGTTGCCCCTTAGGTCCCTTTTATATCTTTCCCCTCTCACCCTAAATCTATGACCTCTAATTCTGGACTCCCCCACCCCAAGGAAAAGACTTTATTATTTATCCGAATCATGCCCCTCATGATTTTATAAACCTCTATAAGGTCACCCCTCAGCCTCCGATGCTCCAGGGAAAACAACCCCAGCCTGTTCAGCCTCTCCCTGTAGCTCAGATCCTCCAACCCTGGCAACATCCTTGTAAATCTTTTCTGAATCTTTTCAAGTTTCAAAGCAGCCTTCTGATAGGAGGGAGACCTGAATGTTTGTGAGGCAGAGGGGGATAAATGAGGAGGGGATCTGTTTGTACACTGTGAAAGGGTGTACAGTTTTGCTCTCCTTACTTGAGAAATGGTGTTTTGGCATTGGGAGGGATGGATAGTTGTGTAGAGGAGAGTCACTGGGATGATTCCGGAGATGAGGGAGTTGGCTTCTGAGAAGACGATGAGGAGACTGGGACAACACTTCTTGGAATTTAGCAGAGTGAGGGGGGATCTTATAGAAACATATAAAATGATGAAGGGAGTAGATAAGACCGAAGCAGGGAGGTTGTTCCCACTGGTGGGTGAAACTAGAACGAGGAGACATAGCCTCAAAATAAGAGGGAGCAGGTTTGGGGCTGAGTTGAGGAGGAACTTCTTCAGCCAGAGGGTTGTGAATCTGTGGAATTCCAGGCCCCGTGAAACTGAGGCTTCCCGGGTAAATGTTTTTAAGGCAAAGAGAGATTTCTGAACAGTAAAGGAATTAAGGGTTATGGTGAGGGGACGTGGAAATGAGGCCATGAGAAGCTCAACCATGACCTTACTGAGTGGCAGAGCTGGTTGGATGGGCTGAATGGCCTCCTGGTTTGTGTGTCCAGATGTTATCAGGGGTTAGTGGGAACGTGCAGTTCAAGTTCGAACCAAACAGCCATGAATGTTTTGAATAGCAGAGCAAGTTCGAGGGGCTGAATGGCCTAAGCCTGCTTCTAACTGCTACGTTGAGACACAGGGAGCACTGCAGTGACAAAGATTTTATCCTTGGAGTGACAAGCTTAACTGAGAATTCATCTGTCCTCTCGGGATGTTCTAAAAGATCCTGCGACTCGATTTAATGAACAGCAGTGAAGCTACGGCCAGAGTCAGTCCACATTCAACATCACAGAGAGGGATTATGTCACTCTGCTGCCCATGGGATCCTGCTGTGCACCATCCAACTGCGCCCCTCCGACTTCACATTCCAAACTGACTTTCAAAGTCACCAAGCAGCTGCAAGTCTCCCCTTTCTTTCCCTCTCATGATTAGTTGCAACCAAAACTTTTGCTGCGATTAAACCTTTCAGGACTTCACATCCAACAGGGAAGGCTTTCCATCAGTATTTCACAACACGGGCCAGATGGGCTGAATGGCCTCCCCCTGCTGAGCTGGGAGATTCTACAATTATCATACAGCAACAAGACTAAAAGGAAGAGACCCTGCGACAGTGTAAACTGCAGGCTTCTGAAATCTGTATGAAGTGGAGGAAAGAGATTGATGAATTTATTCATGTCCCAGGTATGTTTGAGTCAGAGATGCGGATGTGGGTTTAGTGTGATGCTCTGTCTAGAGTTGGCAGTCAATCCTTGCCTCTCTGGGGATGTCAAACTGCAGCGTTTTATTCTCCTCACTGACCCCCGTTGGCTGGTCCCTGCCATTTGATCCTCCATCATGAAGAAACTCACTTTACAGAGCCCTTCAAAACAGTATCCCTTCCTTTGCTGCGGGCGACAAGTTTATTTTTCACGTTTACTTTCTGAGAAAAAGCTTTTGCTGAGCATCTTGAGGCTGTGCTTCTGGGGTGGGTGCTTCTTGTTGGAGCAGAGCTGCATGCAGGAAATGCAATAGCCTACGATTCGCACAGCAAGATCCCACAGGCAGCATTTTGAGGTTATCCGACCGCCCTCCTTCTCATACCGATGCCTTGCTGATGGGGAATTGTTTGTCAGTGAATGGAGTTGGGTGGTTGAGGAGGAGGAGTGGGGAGGAAGAGGAGGACTCGGAGTGGGAGCAGTGGGGGGGCCAGGTGGCGAGGAGAGAGAACTTGGCAATCAGGCGCCACGTTTGCCACTCGGTTTACTTGCTTTCTGTGTCCCGGCTACTGTGCCAATCCTGGAAGGGGCACCACACACTTGTGGGTCTTGTTATCCAGGGAGGGCGGCCTAGAATCAGAGAGCTTTATGGTACAGAAAAAGGGCCCTTCGGCCCATCATGTCCATAGAGTTATACCCAAAACGTTGAGTTCTCCACCTCCTGATGCTTGCTGTGTTCTTCAAGCCTCCTGCTTGCCGACTCCTCCTAAAGCACCCACCTAGTCTAGTCCCCTTTATAGAACAGAGAACATAGGACTGTACAGCACAGGGACAGGCCCTCTAATCTGCAATGCTGTGATGAACATGATGCCAAATTAATCTAATCCCTTCTGCCTGCCCTTGCTCCGTATCCCTATATTCCTTGAATATTCTTCGTGTTTATCTAAAAGCCCCTTAAACACCCCAATCCTATCTACCTCCAACATCACCACTGCAGTCTCTGTGTAAAATATCTGCCCCACACGTCAGCTTTGAACTTTCCCCCTCTCACCTTAAATGCATGACCCCTAGTATTAGACATTTGAACACTGGGAAAAAGATTCTGACCGCCAACCCTATCTATGCATCTTGTAATTTTGTAGATTTCTATCAAGTCTCCCCTCAGTCTCCGCTACTCCAGAGACAACGCCAGCTCTAGGCCTGTAGCCTTGTGTGTTATGGCATTTCAAATGTTCATCAAAATACTTCCTAAGTGTCTTGAGTGGTCCTGTCTCTATCCATCATCCTCTGGATGGAAAATTCCTCAAATTCTCTTTGAACCTCCTTCCTCTTATGTTAAAAGTTGGTCTCCTGGCCCTTGACCCCACTACTAAGAGGAAAGGTTTCTCCCTATCCAGAGATGTCTCAGCCTCTCTGAATATTGTACACCTCAGTCAAATCCCCCTTCGCCTTCTCTGCTCTAAGGAAATCAATCTGACCCTTTCACGCTCTGTCTTCATCGCTGGACTGCTCCATCGCAGGCAATATCTCTGTCTTCAAAGTTTGTGAGAAGATTTGTAGCTCAGGTGCTCGTTGTTGTGGTTCTGTTCACCGAGCTGGGAGTTTTTGTTGCAAACATTTCGTCCCCTTTCTAGGTGACATCCTCAGTGCTTGGGAGCCTCCTGTGAAGCGCTTCTGTCATGTTTCCTTCGGCATTTATAGTGGTTTGAATCTGCCGCTTGCGGTTGTCAGTTGCTGTCCGCTGCAGTGGCCGGTATATAGGGTCTAGGTCGATGTGTCTGTTGACACATCGACCTAGACCCTATATACCGGCCACTGCAGCGGACAGTAACTGACAACCGGAAGCGGCAGAGCCAAGCCACTATAAATGCCGAAGGAAACATGACAGAAGCGCTTCACAGGAGGCTCCCAAGCACTGAGGATGTCACCTAGAAAGGGGACGAAATGTTTGCAACAAAAGCTCCCAGCTCGGCGAACAGAACTACAACAATATCTCTGTCTCTAGGGTAAGCAAGAACCAAGGGTTACGGGAATAAGGCAGGAACAAGATGTTGATTCTGGATGATCAGCCATGATCATAATGAATGGTGGTGCTTGCTTGAAGGGCCAAATGGCCTACTCCTGCACCTATGGTCTATTGTCTATTGTCTAATCATATCCTTCTGAAAGTGTGGGGACCAGATCAGCATACAGTACTCCAGCTGTGACCAAACTAATACAATATACAGTTGCAGCATAATCTCCTTTTCTCACTAATAACTGGGATGAATTCACATTTGCAGGTTTGTATTGGCAAATGTATTCTATTTTGTTCAAAAGCACATAATCTGTAGGCAGTCAGTCCATGTGACGTTTTATCAATTCCTACAAATCTGACTCCAGGTTAAGACACAGACAGATTCTAAACAAGGCCTCACACCCAAAATACATTGTCTGAGCTGAGATGTCATCTGTTTTATACTGATAAAACAATAAGTTATCACAGGGCAGTGACTTGAAAGAAATTTGGGGATTCGCATAATAATCAATTGAAACCTGCAGCCCCATTCTAACCGATTAAAGGTTTAACAGCAATCTTAAGGCTTGTTCAATACATTCCCATCAGTTGTATGACTCTTTGATATCTTACTTATAAATTCTGTGTTGGATGTTCCCTCTCTCACTAGCACCTTAAGAAGCAGCGTGGCTCCAAAAAATTGTGATTTCAAGTAAACCCGTTGGGCTATAATCTGGAGACATGTGAATTTTGAACTAATAATTTAGAGTATACTTGGCGAAGTTGGTGACATCGTGGTAATATCGCTGGATTCATAATCCTGAAACTCAGTTTCTGAGGACTCCCATTGTAGTGATGAATTCAATGGGAAATTTTAAAAAAACTAGACTAATGAAAGCCAATTGTCACAATAAAAGCACGACCGATTCACTAGTGACCTTGAGGGAATAAAGTCTGGCCACCCAGTGACTCCAGACCCACAGCAATGTGTTTGTCTCTTGAACAGCTCTCTAATTAGATTACTTAAAGTGTGGAAACAGGCCCTTCGGCCCAACAAGTCCACACTGACCCACCGAAGTGCAACCCACCCATACGTTTACCCCTTTACCTAACATACAGTCAATTTAGCATGGCCAATTCACCTGACCCGCACATCTTTGGACTGTGGGAGGAAACCCCCGGAGCAAACCCGCACAGACACGGGGAGAATGTGCAAACTCCACACAGTCAGTCGCCCGAGTCGGGAATCGAACCCGGGTCTCTGGTGCTGTGAGGCAGCAGTGCTAACCACTGTGCCACCATGCTGCCCACAATGCTAGTCTAGCCTGTGACACCTACATCCCACTAAAAAAAACACATAAAAAACTGAATTTATGTTCATTAGCAGCTGGGGTGGGATTGGAACTCAGTCACATAGCCACTACATCTCTGTACCCCAGTTAACGTTTACAGCACCCAGAGGATTACATCATCTGCCATCCCTCTTATTAGACAGCACTCTTTCCAACATAAGTAACCCAGGTGTTTACACTACCCCTAAAGCTCTGCGGGGGATATATCTTTTTGACTGGTTTTCAAAGAAAAAGATACAGTTCTCCGTCCCTCTGAGGGTTAGCTGCAAGGATTTGTAACGTTGACTTTGAATAAGAAACAAGTTCATAAATTCTGCTCAGGAATAAAATCGATGGTTGTTTAATACGCCCACATCAGACTCCTCACCCAAACAGCGCAGGCAGGCATGAATCAATATTTTCCAGATTGACTCGACTCAATAGAAAGCTCAAACACTTAATTGCAGTAACCTTCAACTCTAAATGGCAGCTTATTGTGAATGATCTTGTGCCAATCGGAAAATACAGAAATTCTGATTCCGAGTCTCCTTTCACTTATTTTTTTGAATTTCTTTTTCTCGTGTGGGGGCCAGAGTTTATTGTCCCTTGGGAAGGTGGGGGTGAGCTGCC
The DNA here is from genome assembly GCF_020745735.1 of Hemiscyllium ocellatum. Lineage (NCBI taxonomy): Eukaryota > Metazoa > Chordata > Chondrichthyes > Orectolobiformes > Hemiscylliidae > Hemiscyllium > Hemiscyllium ocellatum. The sequence goes on from NC_083404.1 coordinate 136,907,939, forward strand.
TTTTGAATGACTGCAGTCCATGTGCAGTGGGAGCACTCACAATACCGTTAGTTCGTAAGATATAGGAGCAGAATCAGGCCATTCGGCCCATCGAACCTGCTCCCCCATTCAATCGTGGCTGGTATGCTCCTCACCCCCATTTTCCTGCCTTCTCCCCATTACCCTTCAACCCATTACCAATTAAAAATCTGTCCAACTCCGCCTTAAATTTACTCACCTCCCAGCATCCAAGTTTCACAGACTCACAATCCTTTGGGAGAAGTAGTTTCTCCTCAACACTGTAAAGGGAGGGAGTTCCAGGATTGTGATGGAACGGGGATTTATCTCCAAGTGAGGATGGTGATTAGTTTGGAGGGAAGCCTTTAGGGGGCGGTGTTCTCATGTTTCTTCTATCATTCCCTTTCTGGGCCAGGACTATCCAACAAGCAGCCCTCTCTTTCACGCTGTTGAGATTTCGAAAATGGAGAGTACAACTGGAAGACTCTGTGAGGAGATGAGTCTCCAATCAGAACCCATTCCCCGTCTGCATTTCACCACATGGTCCAATCAGAAGTAGTCGTGTGAAAGGAATGGCCTCTGATTGGAAGAGCAGTGAGCTGCACAAACTGGGGGGGGTGGGGAGTGCGTGTGGAGGGAGTGGGTTCGTTCAGCCTGAGGTCTATGTCCTGGGAGCACCCTCAGTGATGGATCATTGCTGGTTCTGGGAAAGAGACTTCAAGTCCAGGAGTCAGTCAGGGCACCAGGGGGTGGTCTCCTCCCAGTTGAGGCACCACTCCCCTGAAACAATCATGAATTGTTCCAGCACAGAATGAGGCCATGCGGCCTCACCCCTGCTTGCACCAGCCCTTCAAAGGAACATCATTACCTACTGCCAATCTTCTGCTCATTCCCCTTGGCCTTGCACATCATTTCTGCCCCAATAACCATCCAATGCCCCTCTTGAATGCCTCAGTTGAACCTTCCTCTACCTTCCTCCTCCATAGATGTGCAAGTTAGGGTGGATTGGCCATGCTAAATTGCCCATAGTGTTCAGGGATTTATACATTTGGTGCATCAGTCAGGGGTAAACGTTGAGTAATAGGGCAGGGGAATGGGCCTGGGTGGGTTACTCTTCAGAGGGTTGGTGTGGACTTGTTAGGCCGAAGGGACTGTTTCCACACTGTAGGGGTTCTATGATTCTATTCTATATTTCCATGCAGTGCATTCCAGACCCTAACCACTTGCTGAGTGAGAAAGGTTTTCCTTCATCACTCTGGCATCCATTCTAATTCACTGCAAATCCATGGCATCTTGTTCCTGAGTCTTTTCTCTCGGTATTTACTTTGTCCAATTAGTTCATGATTCTCAGGGGGGTATCAAGATGGCAGGATGTGCTTGTGTCTGAGTATGGAAAGGATCAGGAGAGACAGAATGTGTGTGAGTGGGAGATGGAGAGTGGGCACACACCGGGGGCAAGTGAAAGGAAGGGAGTGAGTGGACACACGAATATGGGATAAACAGGGAGAGCGCGTACACACAGACACACACACATACATACATACACATACATACACACATACACACACTTACACATACATACACACACACAGATACACATACATACATGCATACACGCACAGAGACACACACACACGTACATACACTCACAGACACACACATGCATACACACACATACATACACACACAGACACAGACACACACACACAGACACATACACACACTCACACACACAGACACACACACACATACACACCCAGACACACATGCATACATGCACACAGATACACACACACACACACACACACACATACACATACACACACAGACACACATGCACACAGACACACACACATACACACACACAGACACACACACACACAAACACACACACAGACACACACATATATACACACACAGACACACACACAAACATATACACACAGACACACACTCAGACACACACACACAGACACATACACACATACAGAGACACACACACTCACACACACACACACAGACATACAGACAGACACAGACACAGACACATACACACACACATATACAGACAAATACACACAGACAGACACACAGACAGACACATACACACACAGACACACACACATATACATGCATGTACAGACACACACACAAATACTCTCACACAGATACACATACACACTCTTTCTCACACACACACACACACACACACACACACACACACACACACACACACACACACACACACACACACACACACACACACCCTTCTGCAATGTCTGCTTCCTCACCAATAAAACAATCCCTGGACTATAAGGCAATTAGCTCCTCACTCAACTGTCACACAAACTGACTGAACCCAGTTTGAATAAAAACTGAAAGGACTGCGGATGCTGTAAATCAGAGACAAAAACAGGAAAAAAAACTCAGCAGGTCTGGCAGCATCTGTGGAGAGAAAGCAGACTTCACGTTTCAGCGGTTCTGAGGATGGGTCACTTGGTCTGCTTTCTCTGAGCTTTTTCAGCCATTTCGGTGTTTTGTTTCTGAATTTGGTTTGTACGGTGCAGCACAGAAATAATTGAAAATGTAATGTTCGTTACATCCAGCTCCTTAGCTCGGCCCTGGTCCTACCTCTTCTCAAATGGGCACTCTCTAGCTATGATCCTTAATCAACAAGTCAAAAGAAGATTGGCACTTCTTAACCGGCCTTTTATATTTACTCCGTTAAATTATTGATATTTTGCTTTGGATATTTTTCTGTAAACTCTATCTTTACTGTCATGATAAACCTTATCGTTTTCAAATTTGATCCTTCAAGTGCAACAAAACTTCAAACTTCCCATCCCTGAAAAAATAACTAGATGGACGTGGTCACAGGTTTGGAAGGTGCTGTTTAAGGATCTTTGTAGACAGCACACACTGTTGCTACTGAGACTTGGTGGTGGAGGGAGTAGGTGTTTGTGGATGTGGTGCCAAATCATGTGGGCTGCTTTGTCCTGGATAGCATTGAGCTTCTTGAGTGTTGTTGGAGCTGCCCCCTTCCTGGCAAGTGGGGAGTATTCCATCCATTCCTAATGAAGGGCTTTTGCTCAAAACGTTGATTTTCTTGCTCCTCGGATGCTGCCTGACCGGCTGTGCTTTTCCAGCACCACCATCTTGGTAGTATTCCATCACACTCCTGACTTGTGCCTTGTAGATGGCAGACAGGTTTTGAGGAGTCAGGAGATGTAGGATTCCTAGCCTCTGACCTGCTGTTGTAGCCATTGTGTTTATATGGCGAGTTCAGTTGGGTTTGTGGTCACTGGTAACCCCAAGGATGGGGGCTACAGTGATGGTAATGCAATTGAATGTCAATTGTAGACAGTACACACTGCTGCTACTGAGACTTGGTGGTGGAGGGATTGAACTTTTGTAGATGTGGTGCTAATGAAGTGGCTGCTTTGTCCTGGATGGTGTTGAGCTTCTTGAGTATTGTTGGAGCTGTCCCCATCCAGGCAAGTGGGGAGTATTCCACTTTGGTTGGTTAGATTCTCTTTTGTTGGAGAGAGTCATTGTCTGGCAATTGTGTGTGGCATGAATGTTACTGGCCACTTGTCAGCCTAGGCCTGGGCATTGTCCAAGATCTTGTTGCATTTGGATGTAGACAACTTCAGTATCTGAGGACCTATCCTGCAAATGCTGCTGAACGTTGGACAATCATCGGCAAACATTCTCACTTCTGACCTTATGATGGAGGGAAGGTCGTTAATGAAGCAGCTGAAGATGGTTGGGCTTTAGGATGATACCTTTTCAGGTCAGGATTGGATATTGTCATGGGCTTAGTGCACATGGGCACAGACTGCTTCAGTAACAAAGGAGTCTCACCTCGTCCAGAACATTGTCCAGTCATCCTGACGTTGCCAAATGTCCTTAACTAGGCAAACTCTTTCTAAGGGCGTTTAGAGAGTTTCTAAGAGAATGATGAAGAAGCTATGACAGTGAGAGTCAAGTCAGCCATTGCAAACTAAATACAGAGATCAGCATCTGAAACTAAACCAGATGGAGAAACGTAGCAGGTCTGACAGTACCTGTTGAGAGAAAAATGGTTTGTATTTTGCGTCCAGTGATGGTGTTGAACTGCTCTGATAAAGGATGACTGGACTCAAAGCATTAACAGCATTTCTCTCTCCATTGATGCTGCCAAACCCACTGAGTTTCTTCAGCAATTTCTCTGTTTCTTTCAGACCAAAATACCCGTTTTGGCAATAAAACACGGGTCTGCTGGGTACAATCCTGTCTGATCGATTTGTGGTCTCAGCCTCGCTTTCCTGTCCTTGTTTTTCTAGGGCCTGTATAATGCAGGCTTAAATATCTACAATGGCCAGGCCGCCAGACCTCTCTGGAGAAGGCAAGAGACTTACAACTTTGTAAGTCACTTTGTGGGTGGCACAGTGGCTCAGTAGTTAGCACTACTGCCTCATAGCATCAGTGTCCCAGGTTCGATTCCAGCCTCAGATGACTGTCTGTGTGGAGTTTGCACATTCTCCCTGTGTCTGCGTGGGTTTCCTCCCCAGTACAAAAATGTGCAGATTAGGTGAATTGGCCAGGCTAAATTGCCTGTAGTGTTGGTTCACAATTCGGAGGGAAATGGGTCTGGGTGGGTTACACTTCGGAGGGTTGGTGTTGACTGGTTGGGCTGAAGGGCCTGTTTCCACACTGTATCTAATCTAATCTCTGAGAGTGACAGGACAGCTCCTTCAAAGACCTGGCAGTGACACAATGGGCTACATTTTGTACGTTTGTCACAAGTTTGCATTTAGACACACACTTGCGACGCCAAAGCATGCAAACAGGTCTGTGGCCAAGTGTTGGAAATTAGAATTGGAACAGTTAGATAGCTCACATGGGCATGATGGGCCAAAAGGGCTTTTATCAGCTCTGTAGACCTCTGAATTCTAAGCCCATCTTTCCTCCCATCCTGGTTTCTGAGTTGGACCATGGACCTCCATTGGATCCTTCCACATTCATGAACACACATGAACACACTCGGGTGCAGTGGCCTGCTATTGCTCCTGCAGGATGTTTGACCCAGAGACTCTCCAGATCTTGCTGCCTGCAGTTCTGAGAGGAATTGCCGGCTGACTATCGATCTCTTTCATCATGGCACGAACCCACCTTCCGTGGTCAGACAAGGAATGCTCGAACCCAGGGTTTCTGAACCACAGGTGGGACTGTGACCCAAAAGCTCAGAGCATGTGTAGACTCAGAGTAAGTCACGACATGGAATTACATTCTTTGGCATTGGTCAAGTCCAAAGTCACATTTTTCTTCATCTCTGCCCAGTAGAGGTTCCATCTGCGCACTGGGTCCAATCATTAATTTCACTTCTGGGAGCCCTGAACTATATTGTACAAAAGTCACATTATTGAGAAAATGTTTGGTGTGCTTCCCATAACTGAGGGAGTTGTAAGCTCAATATGTTCTGCCAACAGACATGGGGGCTTTAAGAGGTGACATTGGAACTGGACTTGCTGGCAAGGAAGAAGGGGACACTAATGTAAACAAAAACCATGGGCTGACTAGAAGCCCCGCCAAAAGCCAGCTTAAACCTCATTAAAACTCCAGGGAATGCTAGATCCTGCAGTGTTCCTGCTGCTTCCCAGCCGGCTGCTGTCCCTTGGCAAAGGGTTGAAAGAGCTCCACAGTGTCTCACGTCTGAGCTGGCAAACAGAAATAGGGGGTTTCTCAAAGGCAGAGTCTCAGTCCCAGATGTGAATGCTACATCTCTTTCTCTGTTTACCATCTTCCTTAGGAAGTAGTCATTTGACTGCACAGAGCATGGGTGTCAAAGACATAATTTGTCAAAGTTTTTCACATTGTGTTCATCAGGACCATTCACAAGAATACCAATGCAATGGGGAAAGCCACCTTTTATCTTGCATGAGAGGACAGTGCTCATTGTTTGACAGGTGGACTCTGATTGGTAGAGGGGTTGCCCTGGAGAATGTACCTGTTAATCTTAATTGACAGTTAACAGCCAGACTTTGTTTAAATTTTAAAGCAAATTGTTTCTTTTATTCAATCGTGGGATAAAGGCATCGCCGGCTATGCCAGTGTTTTATTGCTCATCCCCAGTTGCCCCTAACGGGGGTGAGCTGCCTTCTTGAATCACTGCAATCTGTGTGCTGTGGGTGGATCCACAATGCCCTCAGGGAGGGGAGTCCAAGTTTTGACCCAGCGACACTGAGGGAATGGCGATATATTGCCAAGGATGGTGAGGGACCTGGGGGTGGGGGTGGAGCTTACAGGGGGTGGTGTTCCCACCTGCAACTAGTTGATCCTGATTGGTCAGGTCATTGCCCTGATAAATGAACCAGTGACCAGCTGTGATGGATTTAGTTGAGTTAAAACAGGCACAGTGTGTGTACATGTTCTCTCTGTCTACGTAGAACAGGGTCCCATGTATTAACTTATGAAACTTTCAGTGTGCGCAAGTGCATTACACTGACCAACAATACCAAATCAGTGCAATTCTTCACACACTTGGGATTATTCAGCAAACGCTGTCCATTAGAATCAGATGTGATGTTGGGAACTGTAATACACGTTCCACAAGTGCAGGCTGGTTAGGTACAGTCAATTCCTTGCTCGTTGTCAAAGGTTTGATATTCCCATGTGGTAGTTGTGCAGGTTGAGGGGACAGAGCAACAAAGGGAAGGGTGGGGTAGGGAAGCTATGGGTGTCCAGGTAGGCTCAGGGAGAGCTGTCTTACACTTCACTCTCACCCCCGAAGGTCTGAATGGCCCACCCCTGGCCTTGTGAGAATACAATTGTAAATCCTGCAGTATTTGTGTTAGCTGGCTGTGTCCCAAACTCTGTCATTCTCTCCCTCCCATTCTTTTTGGCTTTCCTTAAAGCCTAACACTTTACCCAAGGTATGGGACACCCCAACTGAAAATAACGTCTCCCGTGGCGAGGTTCCGAATCTGTTCTGATTACAGTCGGCTCTTCTATAACGCGCGTATCTTCAACACGACTTGGCTATAATGCGATTGAAGAATTTAGGCCATTATTTGTAGAACACAAACTTTCCTTACCTGCACTGGCGATAATGCAATTCTGGTTTAAATGGAGCTATTACACAAATTTCTTATAACACGGGATCGCGTGGGAACGGCAATATCGCGTTCAATCAGAACCAGCTGTATGTTCCAGCAGGGCACATTGCTGTGTTTAACATTAAGGGCGCTACATCAATGCATGTTGCTCTTGTTGTGAGATATGGTGATAGTAGAACGAGCTAGCTGCACTGCCTGTTGTTGTCAAGGTGACTGGAGCACTGCAATTTGTACCTCTGACTCCTTCCAGGATATCAATCAGTCTGCAGGCCATGTGCTGTTAACCAGGCTCTGACTAAAGGCTTTTCCCCCAGTGGATAGCTAGAGGCAGCAGGGTTAACACAGACAGCAGAATTCCCTCAATTCTGCGTCTACACCACCCTGCGGGAGCTTCCGAAATGATCTGCAATTGACTGAATGAATTGCAAAGGGTTTTATTTTATTCATGTGCGCCTGATGTGTGGTAACCCCCAGGTACATCTTTCCCTTCTGTGGCTGATGCTTTCCTGTCAAACGATTATTTAAATTCTTCATCAGACGCCAAATATAGACAAGGAGAAAGACAAAGGGCTTCTCCCCAGGGCAGGGGGTGTTGAAAACTAGCAGGCAAATTTTTGAGGAAGGATTTAAAACAAGAGATGGGGGCAAAGTTTTTCCACAGACAGTGACTCGTGTGTGGAGTGAACATCCAGACGAAGTGATGGATGAAAGTACAGTTACAACATTTAAAAAATACTTAGATAAGTGCACAAATAGGAAAGATTGGAGGGTTGTGGGCCAAATGTGGGCAGGTGGGGAATAGTTTAGTTTGGGATTATGGTTAGCGTGGACTGGTTGGACTGAAGGGTCTGTTTCCGTGCTGTCTGACCGTACAACTTTATCTGCCCTAATGTTTGTTTGATATGAGCAAGAAACTTTTATTGTATTGTAGCCGAATATTTATTATAAAAGACAAGCTTGCAGATACGCTGACTAGAGCTTCCTCAGTTCTTTGCCTAGAGTCAGCTTAGAGTCATAGAGTCATAGAGATGTACAGCACAGAAACAGACCCTTGGGCCCAACTCGTCCATACTGACCAGATATCCTAACCTAATCTAGTCCCATTCGCAACACTTGGTCTATATTCCTCTAAACCTTTCCTATTCATGTACCCATCCAGCTGCATGTTGAATCACAGAATTGGACAGTACAGATAAGGCCCTTCAGTCCATCAGGTCTGTAATGTCAGAACCACATTACTCCCTACACTAGTCCCACTTTCCAGCACAATGCCCTTGAATGTTATGACACATTGAGAGCCCATCCAAGCAATCTTTTTAAAGTTTGTGAGGTTTCTTACCTCAATTCCCATCGCAGGCAGAGCATTCCAGAACCCCCATCCCCTTCAAATCCCGTTTCAACTTCTTTCTTTACATTTTAATATTCTGCCCCCTTGTCATTGAGTCTTCAGTTAAGTTACTTCCTGTCCCCCCTGTCCATGCCCCTCATAATCCTATACCCCTCTATCAGGTCCCCCCCTCAATCTTCTCTGATCCAAAGGAAACAATCCAAACTTATCCAGTCTTTCTTGATGATTGAAATGCTCCATCCCAAGCAACATCCTGGTGAATCCCCTCTGCACCCCCTCCAGTGTAATCCCATCTGTCCTATAGTGCAGAGACTGGAACGGCACACAGTACCCCAGCTGCAGCCTGACCAATGTCCTGTACAGCTCCACAGGTCCAATCCGCAGTGCTGGAGTCTTCGGGTTAGGCTAGACCTCAGGTACTGGATCCAGTCTGGCCAGAACAGGGATTGAACCTTGTGTTTGACACCACCAACCAACTGACCAATTTCCACTCAGACTTGGGGGTGGGGGGAACCATGTGATATAGGGTGTGTGATTTACATATAAATCTTATATAATCTATTTTAGAGTTTAGACTTTGAATTAACTTCATGTGGGATTTGATGTGTGTGTGTGTCTCTGTGTGAGAATGTGTGTGTGTGTGAGAGAGAGAGAGTGTGTGCGTGAGATGTGTGAGTGTCTATGTGTGGGTGTACCTGTGTGTGCATGTGTGTGAGAGAAAATGGGTGTGTCTGTGAGTGTGCGCATGTGTGTGAGCGAGAGTGTGTGTGTCTTTGTGTGTGTATATTAAAGAGAGAGAGAGAGAGGGAGAGAGAGGGAGAGAGATGGGTTTAGTGATTAACTTGTAAGCATGTCTGTATCCATACAACTTTCTTCTAAAACACAGTAAGACCAATTGGCTATCAGGAAATTAATTGAGTTTTGTTTTCTTGGGCAAGTTTTGCAAGTGATCAAAATTTTCCATTAAGTTTTAGAGAGAAGGTTTTGTAATGATTTTTGTTTGATTTATGGAGACCATGCATAACTTGAAGAAAGCCCGACTGGGTTTCAGGCTTTGCAGAAGTTTTGTCTCAATCTGGACTTGTGAATCAGGACCAGGGGATTGAAGCTAGAGCTAAACCAAACCTTCTCTGTGATGGAGAAGGGAGTTATCTTTCTGATGATAGGCTTGAAATGGGTTTAGTGAGATTGTACGTTACTGCATGTTTTGAAATATGTAAGCTTGCCCTACGTGCAAGTAGGTCAGCTAATTCTATTTAATTCCTCATTTCTTTTGTGTAATGCACTTCTGTTTTATTGTTGAAGCTTAATCTGCAGCATCGCACACTTGTGTTTCAGGGGAAGACCATCACTTCATCAATGGAGCTGAGGTTGAGAGGGTGGAGACCGTCAGGTTCCGAGGAGCGATGATAACCGACAATCTGTCCTGCACCTCCCCCGCCGATGCGATGGTTAAGAAGACTCAGCGATGACTTTCCTTCTTCAGGAGGCTTAGGAAATTTGACATTTCCATAAATGTCAATTTATGTGGATTCTATCTGGGCACTATACCTCCCTGGTATGGCAACTGCTCTGGGCAGGACCATAAGAAATGGCAAATGGCTGTGTGCACAGCCCAGACGACCACGGAAGCCACGCTTCCATTCGTGGACTCCATCTCCATTCTCGTTGCAACAGAAAGGCTGTCAACATCATCAAAGATCTTCTCACACCAATGATAATCTCTTCCAACCTCTTCCACCAGGTAGAAGATACAGAAGCTTGAACACATACACCAGCAGGTTTAAGAATGGTCCCTTCCCTGTTGTTATTCGACTGCTGAATGGACCTTCCAAATTTTGAATCTAATGTTGATCTTGCTTGGTGCACCTCCTGTGCAGCAGTTGCCTTGTGTACCCTGCTCTGACTGAGCACCCTGTGATCTTATGTCCTTATTTATTCTGATCTGCCTGTACTGCTCACAAAATGAAACTTTTCACTGTACGCAGGCACATGTGACAACAATAAATCAAATCAAATCGTAAACCTCAAAAGAAAAGTGCATCGACTTAGATTCCTGTGTCAGACCTGACCTCCCCAGTATTGCCACCAGCTGGCTACTTTCTTTATGCCCTTGGAATCTGAACCAGTGATTGGTGGAAGAAGGAAGTGGCTATGTAGAGACAGGGTGGATAGAGGCAAGCTTTATCCCAGGGTGAAGGATTCAGTAATGAGAGGTCATGTGTTCAAGGTGAGAGGTGCAAAGTTTAAGGGGGATACACGCGGCAAGTACTTCACACAGAGGGTGTTGGGCGTCTGGAACACGTTGCCAGCAGAGGTGGTAGAAGCAGGCACGGTAGATTCATTTAAGATGCGTCTGGACAGATGCAAGAGTAGGTGGGGAGCAGAAGGATACAGATGTTTAGCAATTGACTGATAGGTTTGGATTGGCTCAGACTTGGAGGGCCGAAGGGCCTGTTCCTGGGCTGTAAATTTTCTTTGTTCTTTGTTCTTTATCCAATCTAAAATTAACATATAAGACCCAACCATGCCTCGGTGCTCCCTTTAGCTCAGTTGGCTTGGTAGCTGGTATGCAATACCAATTAATGCTAGCACTGTGGGTTCAATTCTCACCATGGCTGGGGTTACTATAAAGGTCTGTCCTTCTCAACCTCTCCCTATGCCTGAGGTGTGGTGACCCTCAGGTTAAACTACCACCAGTTGTCTCTCTCACTAATGAGCAGGTAGGACTGTGGTGTCTTGGCATTGTGTTTTAAGAAATACTTGCCCTTCAGTTAAATACTGGTTAAGCTCCAGAATGTCTATCAGAATGTTTGGATGAAATCTCCGAGAGAGAGAGAGAGAGAGGATTTGTTAGATGCCAATGCCACACAGACAGAACTTGATTTCTGAAAACAGATGGTCATTCCAGAGAGAAACATGTCATGTACTTTAACAGACGGCATAAAAGATTAACAAGGTTTGTCCTACAATGTTTTATTGATGTAATGAAGGAAAAGCTTGAGGCATCTTCATGATTGAAAGTTGATGGTTTCAGAAATACGTTATTAATAAGAGTAGAATGCGGTTTAAAATATGCAGGCTTTATTTAGATTGGATTAGAAATTAAACAAAGCTGATCTGAAGTAAAATTTTAAAGATTGTACACCTATTAAATTTTACATAGTGACAGCAGAATTATTTTCAATCAATGGCCTGGTAGAGCCATTTCAGAGGATGTGTAAGAGTCACAAAACCATAGAAATGTTAAGGAGCAGATAAAGGCCAGTGTCACAAACTTTATTGAGATTTTTGAAGAGGTAACCAACAAGATAGATCAAGGCAGCATGGTGGACATGGTCTACACAGACTTTAGCAAGGCCTTTGACAAGGTTCCGCATGGTAGACTGCTGAGTAAGGTTAGATCACATGGGATCCAGGGAGAATGAGCCAATTGGATACAAAATTGGCTTAAAGGCAGGAGACAGAGGATGTTCACATGAGAGGCCTGTGACCAGTGGTGTGCTGCAAGGATTGGTGCTGGCTCCACTGCTTTTTGTCATTTCTAGTTTGCAGGTGATGGTATAGTGGGCAGTGAAGAAGGTTATCGAAGTCTACAAAGGAATCTTGATCAATTGGGCCAATGAGACGAGGAATGGCAGATGTAGTTTAATTTAGATAAATTAAGGTGAGGTGTTGCATTTTGCCCAGGACAGGAGTTACACAGTTAATAGTAGAGCCCTGGGAAATGTTGTCAAACAGAGAGACCGAGGGGTTCAGGTACACAGTCCCTTGAAAGTGGTGTCACAGGTAGACAGGGTGGTGAGGAAGGCGTTTGGCACATTTGCCTTCATTGGTCAGAGCACTGAGTATAGGAGTTGGGAAGTCGCATTACAGCCGTACGAGACATTGATCAGACCACATTTATAGCATTGTGTCCATTTCTGGTCACCTTGTTATAGGAAGGAAAACTGGAAAGGGTGCAAGGAAGATTCACAGGATGTTACCAAGATTGGAGGGTTTGAGTTATAAGGAGAGGCTGGATACGCTGTGACATTTTTCACTGAAAAGTAAAAGGCTAAGGAGGTGACCTAATGGAGGTTTGTAAGATCATGAGGGTCATAGATAAAGTGAATTGCTGTTTCCCCAGAGTAGGGGAGTTCAAAACAAGGGGGCATATTTTTAAGGTGAGAGGGGAAGGATTTATTGGACCTGAGGGGCAACTTTTTCACACAGAGGGTGGTGCATGAATGGAATGAGCTGCCAGAGGAAGTGGTGGAGGCTGGTACAATTACAACAATTGAAGACATCTGGACAGGTACATGGATAGGAAATGTTTAGAGGGATATGGGCCAAACAGAGACAAATGAGATAGTTCAGTTTAGCATATCTGGTCAGCATGGATGAGTTGGGTGGAAGAGTGTGTTTCCATGCTGTATAACTCTATGACTATGGGTCATCGTGCCTGCACTAACTCTGTTTGCCACCAAATCTAGTCTGGACCTGACAACTAGACAGCTGCAGAACTGGAGTCACTTGTAGAACTTGGAATCACAGTTTCAGATTGGGAAGGTGTTAATTTAAGACTGAGATAAGGAGACATTTAAAAGGTATGAGGAGAAAGTAGTGAGAGATTACTGAGTTGGATGATCAGCCATGACCCTAGTGAATGGTGGAGCAGGCTCGAAGGGCCGAATGGCCTCCTCCTGCTCCTATTTGCCAAGCTTCTATGTTCACTCAGACAGTGGAGGATATTTGCAATATATCCTGATGAAGGGCTTATGCTCGAAACGTCGAATTCCCTATTCCTGAGATGCTGCCTAACCTGCTGTGCTTTAACCAGCAACACATTTTCAGAATATTTGCAATACCCTCACCCAGAGACCTGTGGAAATTCAATCATTGAGGGGACCCAGATAGTAAGGATGAGATCATATGGGCAAGAGGAGCTGAGATAAAAGATCATCCCTGAGCATTTTAAATTGCAGAACTGATCTGAAAGGCCAAATGGCCTGGTCCTGCTCCCATTTCGTATATTTGTATAGGTTAGATTGGTGAAAGGCAGGGACGGGAGGCTCCGTTTTCCCATGTGGATAACAGAGAGCCATGTGGTAAAATATGTTGTGAATGTGAAAACTCTGGCTCTCAATGTCAGGAAAAGGATTTTCGATTTTCCCCTCCAGGTTTGAATGGTGAGATCAGAGGCTCACCGATGAGCAGTGACTCTCTTATTTCCATTCATTTGCATCTCATTTACAGCACAACTCACCTCGTTTATATATATTATTCCCCTGTTCCCTCCCACGAAATGGACAGTGAAAGTTAAAAGTCTTTGCGGTTTCCTGCCAAATACTGTCTCCTTCTCTGAGAATCCATTTTAACGGCTGTTCACAAACATGTCCTTCAATGTTTCATTGCCTGGAATCCTCCTTCAGCCTTCATTGGAAAAGTCCCCGGCTCAATGTCATTTAATTTAGATAAATTAAGGTGAGATGTTGCACTTTGTTCAGGCAAACCGGGACAGGAGTTACACAGTTAATGCTAGAGCCCTGGAAAATGTTGTCAAACAGAGAGACCGAGGGGTTCAGGTACACAGTCCCTTGAAAGTGGTGTCACAGGTAGACAGGGTGGTGAGGAAGGCGTTTGGCATGCTTGCACTGAGTATAGGAGTTGGGAGGTAGTGTTACTGACATATGAGACATTGGTGAGGCCACATTTGGAGCATTGTGTCCAACTCTGGTCACCTTGCTATAGGAAGGATGCTATTAAACTGAAAGGGGTGCAAAGAAGATTCACGGGAAGTCCTCGCCCAACTCAGAATCAATGCCAGTTCTTAGGGAGCTCTGTTTGGAACTCTGGGATACCATTGACCTGCGTGCTCCTCACCCCAGTCGTTCGCATACAGGGAAGCATGGCCACCGCATACAGTCAGACAGCACAGAAACAGACCCTACGGTCTAACCAGTCAATTCCAAACATAATCCCAAACTAAACTAGTCCCACCTTCCTGTACTTGGCCCATATCCCTCCATGTACTTATCCAAATGTCTTTTAAGCATTGTAACTGCACCCACATCCACCATTTCCCGAAGAAATCCATTCCACATGTACACCTCTGTGTAAAATTTTGCCCCTCATGTCTTTTCAAAATCTCTCTCCTCTCATCTGGGGCCCCTAGTCTTCAAATCCCCCACCCTAGAGAAAAAGCACTGCCCATTGACTTTTCATAGAAACATAGTAAATGGGGACACGGGTTGGCCATTTGGCCCTTTAAGTCTGCACTACCATTCAATATGATCATGGCTGACCATGTAATCTCAGTATTCTCTTCCCTTGATCTCTTTAGCCGCAAGGGTCCTGTCCCACTCCCTCTTTAATCTATCTCGCAAACTAGTGCCAACAGCTTCCTGTGGGGGAAAATTCCATAGGGTCACAACTGTCTGTGTGAAAAAATTCTTCCTCATCGCGAATGACTTATCCTGTATTCTTAGGACTGTGACCCCTAGTTCGGGGCTTCCCCAACATTTGGAAAATTCTTCCCACTTCGAGCCTGTCCAGTACCATTGAGGATATTATATGTTCTATGAGATCCCTCCTCATGCTTCTAAATGATTTTATAAACCTCTGTAAGATCACTTCCCAACCTCCTGTGCTTTAGTGAAAAAAGTCACAATCTATCTGGCCTTTTCTCATAACTCAAATCTTCCATACCTGACAATATCTTGGTAAATCTCTTCTGACCCCTCTCTAGCTTAATAATATCCTTCCTATAACTGGGCGACCAGCCCTAGATACAGTATTCCAGAAGGGGCTTCCCCAATGTCCTGTATAACCACAGCATGATTTCACAATATCTCCTGCACCTATTATTTCTCAGTGCTCGATCACTTTGTGTCTACTTGGAGGCTGTCAGTCTCTGTGGTTTGCATCGCTGATTAGCTCAAAGGAAGGGTTACAAGTTGTGAGGTTGAGGATGAGGTGGGTGAGAGTTACTCAGTGATTGGATGGATGGAGTATTGAGACTGGAAGCTCATGAGCAGACTTGATGTGAATGTGTAGTAGTTGAGTTTAGAACATAGAACATAGAAAATACAACGCAGTGCAGGCCCTTTGGCCCTCGATGTTGCGCCGACCCAAGCCCACCTAACCTACACTAGCCCACTATCCTCCATATGCCTATCCAATGCCCGTTTAAATGCCCATAAAGAGGGAGAGTCCACCACTGCTACTGGCAGGGCATTGCATGAACTCACGACTCGTTGAGTAAAGAATCTACCCCTAACATCTGTCCTATACTTACCACCCCTTAATTTAAAGCTATGCCCCCTCATAATAGCTGACTCGATATGTGGAAAAAGGTTCTCATGGTCAACCCTATCTAAACCCCTAATCATCTTGTACACCTCTATCAAGTCACCCCTAAACCTTCTTTTCTCCAATGATAACAGCCCCAAGTGCCTCAGCCTTTCCTCATACGATCTTCCTACCATGCCAGGCAACATCCTGGTAAACCTCCTCTGCACCCGTTCCCGTGCCTGCACTGTGTTTGAGTGAGTGAGGGATAATGGAGAGAAGGTGGTGGGATTTACCCATGCGGAGTTCAGGAGGACATTAACCCTGTAGAGAGCACTGGCGCACTCCACCATCGGAGTTCAGGTCAGAAGTGTTTTGCAACTTGGCCTCCTCTGGTGGTTGCTAAGGTACCCATCGGGAATGTTTGAGAGCTAGCTTTCCTCTGTGAGTTTTTGAGATCTCCGTTTCCTCAGAGGGCAGAGAGTGTGGGGTAATTCGGGCTTCGGTGCTTGGGCACCAGCAGCTAGTGTTCCGGAAAGTTCCAATCGTGGCAGGAATGATGCTCTTGAATGAGACAGGTCCCCAAAATGGCCGTTTACATTGTCAATGTATCGAGGAGCGGAAGACAATGTGATGGAGGTCGCTGTGAGCCATGTTGGAGCACCTGTTAGGAAACTTCCTGGAAGTAATAGCAAGCATAAAAATGGCAAATCTAAAACTTACCTTTCTGTCTCAGATTTTAAATCACTGCCAGAACTATTAACACCTCCCGTTGTATAGCTGTCTTGGGATGAAGAGTGTAAGAGATGTATATATGGAAATGGAACTGGCTCCAACTCCCACATTGTCCACTTTATGATAAGCAGTCTACCTGCTCATAATGTGTTCTCCTCTACATTGGGGGGAGCGGGGTGATTGTTTTGCTGAACAGCTACATTCTATCTTGAAAAATGACCTTGAACTTCCAGTTGCTGACCACTTCCATGGACCACCCTGGCTAACATTGCTGTCTCAGACACAAAGAAACTGCAGATGCTGGAATCTACAGCAGACAGGCAGGAGGCTAGAAGAACACAGCAGGCCAGGCAGCATCAGGAGGTGGAGAGCTTAACGTTTCGGGTATAACCCTTCTTCGCATTTCTGTCTCAGGCTTGCTTCAGCAAAGCTCACCATAAGCTTCTCTATTTTCTACTTGGGGACTCAGCAAAGAGTTAAATAGGTTTAGGGCCTGGGCACCTTCTTCCATGTCCTTTACCTACACACCACCACCAGCCCCCCCACCACCCCACCCCCACCCCACCCCCACCTTACCCCAGGCACTGACATGACACAGGCTTCTGTCAGCATGGCCATCCCATTCCCACCTCCTCATTGTCCCATTAGCAGCTTTTCTCCTTCCCCCTCTTCCTATCATCTATCCCTTTATCTCCCTAACTCTCTGTCGCTCTGTCTGGGCTTCATCTCCACCTATCCGTTTCCCGTTTCCAGCATGTGTAGCATGTTTTCCTTGCTACGATCAGTCCCGAAGAAGGGCTGCTGAACCCAAAGCATTAGTGCTGCTCAAAGTTTGGGAGAAGATTTGTAGCTCGGGTGCTCGTTGTTGTGGTTCTGTTCGCCGAGCTGGGAATTTGTGTTGCAGACGTTTCGTCTCCTGTCTAGGTGACATCCTCAGTGCTTGGGAGCCTCCTGTGAAGCGCTTCTGTGATCTTTCCTTCAGCATTTATCGTGATTTGTATCTGCCGCTTCCGGTTGTCAGTTTCAGCTGTCCGCTGCAGTGGGCGGTATATTGGGTCCAGGTCGATGTGTTTGTTGATAGAATCTGTGGATGTGTGCCATGCCTCTAGGAATTCCCTGGCTATTCTCTGTTTGGCTTGTCCTATAATAGTAGTGTTGTCCCAGTCAAATTCATGTTGCTTGTCATCTGCGTGTGTGGCTATTAAGGATAGCTGGTCGTGTCATTTCGTGGCTAGTTGGTGTTCATGGATGCGGATCGTTAGCTGTCTTCCTGTTTGTCCTATGTCGTGTTTTGTGAAATCCTTGCATGGGATTAATGCTGCTTCTGTCTCTGTAGACACTGCTGAGTTTATCCAGAATTTCTGTTTTTGTTTCAATGTTAAATGAGCCAGGTATGGTGTTAAGACGATACTGAGAAACAAAGATGTACCTGCTACAAAACATTTCCAACACAGTTAGGAATACCACCTATTTGTTATTCACAGTCAATTTTGTAAATGCATCTTGTGTCACATTAATCTCTGCAAGGAACATTCCTGCAATCTCTCCAACAACACTTTTCACTCAAAATGTTTCACCTTTGATTAAAGGAGACTTTTTCTTTTGCTATTTTTCATGTGAATAGATGCGTGCGTGCTTTTAAGAATTTTTTTTCAAAATGTCTTTCAGTACGGTGTTTGAAATAATGAGGTTAATGTTTATGAAAAATACAAAGGGAAAAGATACCTTTTAAAGTGTGTTAGAATAAATTTTCTTCTTTATTGCCTAGCCTTCCAGGGTAATTTTTTTTTTGAAAAAAGTTTAAAGAGTTTTAATCAGTAAAGGAATCAAAAGTTATGGGAAAAGGCAGGAAAATTGTTTTTTTGGATTGGAAGCCTGTAACCAGTGATGTGCCACAAGGATCAGTGCTGGGTCTACTGCTTTTTGTCATTTATATAAGTGACTTGGTTGTGTATAGCAGAGGTATAATTAGTAAGTTTGCAGATGACACTAATATTAATGGTGTGGTGGACAGCGAAGAAGGTTACCTCAGATTACAACGGGATCTTGACCAGGTGGGCCAATGGGCTGAGAAGTGGCAGATGGAGTTTAACTTAGATAAATGTGAGGTGCTGCATTCTGGAAAGGCAAATCAGGGCAGGACTTATACACTTAATGGTAAGGTCCTCGGGAGTGTTGCTGAACAAAGAGACCTCGGAGTGCAGGTTCATAGCTCCTTGAAAGTGGAGTCGCAGGTAGATAGGATAGTGAAGAAGGTGTTTGGTATGCTTTCCTTTATTGGTCAGAGTATTGAGTACAGGAGTTGGGAGGTCATGTTGTGGTTGTACAGGACATTGGTTAGGTCACTGTTGGAATACTGTGTTAAGTTGTAGCTTCCCTGCTACAGGAAGGATGTTATGAAACTTGATAAGGGCTCAGAAAAGATTTACAAGGATGTTGTTGGAGGATTTGAGCTACAGGGAGAGGCTGAATGGGCAGCACAGTGGCTCAGTGGTGAGCACTGCTGCCTCACAGCACCAACCAGGGACCCAGGTTCAACTCCGGCCTCGGGCAACTGTTGGTGTGGAGTTTGCATATTCTCCCCGTGTCTGCATGGGTTTCCTCTGGGTGCTCCGGTTTCCTCCCACAGTCCAAAGATGTGCAGTTTAGGGTAGATTGGCCATGCTAAATTGCCTGTAGTGTCCAGGGATGTGCTGATTATCCATGGGAAATGTAGGGATATGGTTAGGGGGTGAGTCTGGGTGAAAAGGTCAGTGTGGAGTTGTTGGGCTGAATGGCCTGTTTCCATACTGTAGAGATTCTATCAAAAGGAGCACATTGCCAGGATGGTGGGGACTGGTGAAGCAGAGAGGGAGCAGTGAATATTTGAAGCTGTTTTATTCATATCAATTTATTCATTATTTTACAATTTGTTCAATAAATTATTCACTGATTAATTGTGTCAGCCAAGATGGTGCTGGAGCGTGGCGACATTATACACTTTTCACTGTACCTCGGTGCAAGTGGCAATATTAAATAAATCAACGATTCAGATCAAATACAGAACATGAGAGCTAGAAGCGGGAGGAGACAACTCAGCCCCTTGAGTCTGTGAGCCCACAATACTGGGGGCAATGTATTAACCTGGGTTGAGGATTGATTAACACACAGGGGGTGGCATGGTGGCTCAGTAGTTAGCACTGCTTCCTCACAGCGTCAGGGATCCGGGTTCGATCCCACCCTCCGGCGACGGTTTGTTTGGAGTTTGCAGCTTCTCCCCGTGTCTGCTTGGATTCCTCCGGGTGCTCCGATTTCCTCCCACAATCCAAAGATGTTCTGGTTAGGTGAATTGGCCATGCTAAATTGCCCATAGTGTTCAGGGATGTATAGGTTGGGGGCATTAGTCAGGGGAAATGCAGGGTAATAGGGCAGGGGAATGGGTCTGGGTGGGCTACTCTTCAGAGGGTTGGTGTGGACTTGTTGGGCTGAAGGGCCTGTTTCCACACTGTAGGGTTCGATGATTCTGTGAATAGCCTGTGGCTGTTTTCCCTGGAGTGTCGGAGGTTGAGGGGTGGCCTGACAGGGGCTTCTAAAATCATAAGAGACATGGATACATTGAGTAGCCAAGGTCACTTTCCCTGGAATGGGGGAGTTCAAAACTAGAGGATGAGAATAGAAAGATTTAAAATGGGATTTAAGGGGTAAGGCTTTCACACAGAGGGTGGCACGTGTATGGAATGAGCTGCCAGGTGAAGAGGCGGAGGCTGGTACAATTATAACATTTAAAAGGCATTTAGATGCGTATATAAATAGGAAGAGTTTAGAGGGATATGTGCCAAGTGCTGGCAACTGGGACGAGATTAGGATATCAGGTCGGCATGGATGAGTTGAACTGAAGGGTCTGTTTCCATGCTGTACATCTCGATGACTTTATGAAAATGGATTTGAGGATTATCAGATCAGGAGTGATCTCGTTAAATGGCGGAGCAGACTCGATAGACTCAGTGGCTTACCCCTGCTCCTTCTGGTGGCCATTCAGCCCATTGTGCGTGTATAGCTCTATCCCCTAGTACAAATCTCCTGCCTTTTCCCCATATCCCCTCTTAAATGCCTCAATTGAACCTGCCTCCACCATATTTCCAGCAAATACATTCCAGACTCTGCCTACTTGGTGGGTGAGAATGGTTTTTCTCACATCATCCTTGCTTCATTTGCGCATCATTTTAAATATATTATCTCTTTCTTGTTCCTGTTACAAGTGGGAATAATTTCTCCCAATCTACCCCACCTAGCTGGTGCATGGTTTTGAAAACCTCTATCAGATCTCCTCTCAGCCTTCCTGTCTCCAGGGAGAACAGTCCCAATTGCTTCAATCTATCCGCCTTGTAGTCCCTCATTTGTGGAGCCAATACTTTAGTCATTGCAGTAGCAAACAGTAGTGTTGTTTCAAAAACACTAAATTAGGGGCTAAAGGGGGAGTGGGAATTAACATAATAACTATCACTGGAGCGAAAAGGTTCGGGAAACTAATGGGATGAAGTCCATTAAGTCACCTGGATCTGATGGATTGCATACCAGGATATTAAAGGAAGTAGCTACAGAAACAGTGGATAAACTGGTAATAATCTTCCAAGACTCCCCAAGAATAGGAAGACTGCTGATGTAACACGGGAAAAAGTGAGGCCTGCAGATCAGATTTGAGAGTGCATTGCTGGAAAAGCACAGCAGGTCAGGCAGCATCCGAGAAGCAGGAGAGTCGACGTTTCGGGCCAGAACCCTTCATCAGGAATGAGGCTGGGAGCCTTGGGGTTTGAGAGATAAATGGGAGGGGGAGTGGTGGGGCTGGGGGAAGGTAGTTAAGAGTGCAATAGGTGGATGGAGGTGGGGGTGAAGGTGATAGATCGGAGGCGAGGGTGGAGCAAGTAGGTGGGAAGGAAGATGGGCAGGTCATGAGCTGGAAGGTTGGAACTAGGGCGAGTTGGGGGGAGGGGAAATGAGGAAACTGGTGAAGTCCACATTGATGCCCTGGGGTTGAAGTGTTCCGAGGCGGAAGATGAGGCGTTGTTCCTCCAGGCGTCAGGTGGTGAGGGAGCGACGGTGAAGGAGGGCCAGGACCTCCATGTCCTCGGCAGAGTGGGAAGGGGGAGTTAAAATGTTGGGCCATGGGGTGGTGTGGTTGATTGGTGCAGGTGTCCTGGAGATGTTCCCTAAAGCGCTCTGCGAGGAGATGTCCAGTCTCCCCAATGTAGAGGAGACCGCACGGGAGCAACGGATACAATAAATATTGGTGGATGTGTAGGTAAAACTTTGATGGATGTGGAAGGCTCCTTTGGGGCCTTGGATGGAGGTGAGGGAGGAGGTGTGGGAGCAGGTTTTGCAATTCCTGTGGTGGCAGGGGAAGGTGCCAGGATGGGAGGGTGGGTTGTTAGGGAGCATGGACCTGACCAGGTCGTCACAGAGGGCATGGTCTTTGTGCAAAGTTATTAGGGGTGGAGAGGGAAATATATCCCTAGTGGTGGGGTCCGTTTGGAGGTGGCGGAAATGTCAGCGGATGATAGGGTTAGTGCGAAGATTGGTAGGGTGGAAGGTGAGGACCAGGGGGGCTCTGTCCTTGTTGCGGTTGGAGAGGTGGGGTTTGAGTGCGGAAGTGCAGGATATGGATGAGATGAATTGGAGGGCATCTTCAACTATGGGGGAGGGGAAATTTTGGTCTTTAAAGAATGTAACACGCTTATTGCCTGGGGAGGTAATGGCCTAGTGGTATTATCACAAGACTATTAACCCTAACAAATTTATTAATGTTCTTCTGAACCAGTAGATGTTACATATTTGGATTTTCAGAAAGTGTGAGACAAGGTGCTACACATTAGTCTACTTAATACGAGAAAAGCTGATGGTGTTTGGGTGGTACATTAGCATGGTTCTAGGCTTGCCCAATAAACTGAAGTTGGGATAAAGCAGAAATTTTATCGGATGGGTGTGTGTAACTAGAGATGCTTGACAGGGATCATAGCTGGGGCCAGAATTATTTACAATATACATTCAGGACTTGAATGATGGGAAATAAGCGTTCTATTGCCAAGTTTCTAAATAACACAAATACGTAGAAAGGCTCACGGTGAGAATGGGACAATGCAGAGAGCTCTAGGCAGGTTAAGTGAGTGGGAAAAAAGAACTTGTAGGTGGAATATAATGTGGGGAAATGTGAGGCCATGTACTTTGGCAGGAAGACCAGAGGAGCTGACTATTATTTAAATCATAGAATCCCTGCAGTGTGGAAATAGACCACCTGGCCTAACAGAACCACACCAAGCAGCCTCCCATCCAGACTCAGCCCCCTATACTTCCCATGGCTATCTCACCTATAGCCTGCACATTTCTGAATGCTACGGGCAATTTAACACGACCAGTCGGCCTAACTTGCACATCTTTTGACTGTAGGAGGAAACCCACACACACACGGTGAGAATGTGTAAACTCCACACAGACAGTCGCCTGAGGCTGGAATCAAATCTGGGTCCCTAGCGCTGTGAGGCAGCAGTGCTAACCACTGAGCCACCGTGCCATGCATGAAATAGGGACAGATTGCAAAAATTGACAGAGGGATTTGAGAATCTTCATCCATGAATCTTGTGTAACAGGGAAAGCAATTATAGTTGAAAATGTGTTGCTGGTTTAAAGCACAGCAGGTCAGGCAGCATCCAAGGAACAGGAAATTCAACGTTTCGGGCATAAGCCCTTCATCAGGAAAGCAATTATAGTGTTGATCTTTATTTCCAAGGGAAGATAGTAGGAAAGTCCTGCCGAAATTGTACAAAAGACTGGTCAGACTCCAGCTGGAATACTGTGAACAGTTAGGGTCTCTTATCTAAGTGAAGGCATTCTGATGTTGGAGGCATCCCAAACAGAGTTCATTTAGATGATCTTGTGTAAAAGGGGCATTTTGTTGCGAACTTTGTCCTGTACTCACTAGAGTTTAGAAGATTGAGACGTATAAGCTTCTTAGGAGACTTGACATGGAAGATGTGGAAGAGGGAGGTTCGAAGACCAGAGGGTACAGTCACAGGATAAAGGGGCACCAATTTCAGACTGAGGTGAGGAGGAATTTCTTCTGTCAGGGGGTTGAGGGTCTTTGGAACTCCTTGCCCCAGAGAGCTGTGGGGGCAGAGTCCTTGTGTATATTTAAGGCTGAGATCAATAGATTCTTGATCAGTCGGGGAATCAAGGGAAAGGGCAGGAAGGTGGGCGTGATAATGTCGGATCAGCTATGATCCTATTGAATGGTAGAGCAGGCTTGAGGGGCCGAATGGCCTACTGTTCCATGTTCTCCTGGTCTTATTGCCTTATATGTATATTTACATTTGGGAATTTACCTCATTGGAACTGACTGTACTTGAACAACAGAAAACATATCCTGAAGCCTCTAAAATCCCGAAGGAATTAAACAGAAATGTAACACTGAGATTACTGATGCAAGTAGTTTGAGAGATGATGGCTTTATGACAATATCCTGGGAACAAACAAGCGAGGAAAAGGTACATTGTTTTTTGTTTACTTACTTACTCTTGGGGTCTGAGAGTCGCTGGCCGGGCCCAGCATTTACTGCCCGTCCCTAGTTGCCCACCTTGAAAAGGTGTGGGGGAGCTGCCTTCTAGAACTGCTGCAGTCCATGTGCTGTAGGAAGACCCACAATGCCCTTAGGGAGGGAATTCCAGGATTCTGACCCAGTGACAGTGACGGAATGGGAAGGATGACAAATGCCAACCTCAGTGACAGCCCTGTCCCGTGAATAAAAGAACTGGATTTGACAGGGAAAGAGGAAGGTTTGTTGGAGAAGGTTTATGGAGGGACTTATGGAACTTAATACCTGGGAAGCTAAATAGAAGACTTAGCTTAATGTAACTTGGCATTAATCTTAAAAATTAAATTGTTTTGGCTCGAGTAGTGGCAGTCAGAATGTTACGATACAAGCTGCACCCTTAAACTTGGCATTGTAATCTTGGCGAACACCATGCTGAAGTCTTGAAAGGCTGGTGAGAGGTTTGAAGTGCCAAGCCTTCTGTGCAATGACACGCCAAGTCACTTTCACCTTCCATTATAGAAAGAGAGACTGGAATTTACATAGCACCTTTCATGACTGCCGCACGTCCCCAAAGCATTCTGCACGAAGACACACTCCGGATGTAAGGTCAAAAGTCACAGATGCGGAGGTAGGCCATTCAGCCCATCGAGTCTGCTCCAATATTCAATGAGATCATGGCGGACCTGATAATTCTCAACTCTACCTTCCTGCCTTTCCCCAATAACCCTTGGTTCCCCTTCCTGATTAAACTCTATCTCAGCCTTGAATATAAAAGCTGGTGTGGAGTACCCACATTTACTGAGGGTACACTCGGTCTACAGTCACCCTTCACAAACCAGCATGGTCCTTCCCATTGAAGTCCTGATTGAAGTCCATCACATTCGAAGTTGATGTCACTGATGTCTAACCATGACGCTTACTGAAGGATCGTGATGGAGGCACCACACGGTCTCTATTTCTGAAAATCATCTTCATTGTGATTAATGAGCCCAGCGTGCATAAACTCCCATTCCCCGAGCAGGAATCATAACTGGGCACAGCGGTGAATGGGGAGAGGAAGGGGGGGGGGTTGAGGGAGCTGGGGTGGGGGGAGAGAAAAGGGACGGTGAGGGAGAGGACAAGTGGGGACAGGAGGGGGAGAGTGAGGGAGGGGAGAGTGGAGACAGGGAGGTGGGGGAAAGGGGTGGAGTGTGAGGGAGAGGGTTAGTGGGAGCAGGAAGGTGGGGGCAGGAGCGGGTAGAGTGCAGGAGAGGAACAGTGGGGAGAGGAAGGTAGGGGAAGAGGAGGGGGAGATTGAGGGAGGGGGGAGTGGGGACAGGATGGTGGGGGGCAGGAGAGTGAGGGAGAGGGGACTAGGGAGAAGAAGGTAGGGAACAGGAGAGGGGGCGTGAGGGACATGGAGAGTGGGGAGAGGGAGGTGAGGTAAAAGGTGACAGAGAGGAGGGGGAGTGTGAGGGAGAGGGGGTAAAGGGCGAGGGAGGTGCTGGGAGAGGAGGGGATGCGTGAGGGAGAGGGGCAGTGGAGAGAGGAAGAAGCAGAGCAGAAAGGAGGGAAAGAGGGGACAAGAGATGGAGGAGAGGGGGGGGTGGGGGGATGGAGAGGGGAAAGGGAGGGTAAAGAGTAGAGGAAGAAGGGTAGGGGGTAGAGAAAGAGGGGGTATGGGAGGTGGGCTAGGGTGAAGGAGATGGGGAGAAGGGGAAGGGATAGGCTGGGAGGATGAGAGGAAGAGGAGGAGGGAAGGGGAAAGAAGGGGGGAGCAAAGGGAGGGAGAGGAGAAGGGAAAGGGAGAGGGACAGTTTCTTCCTTTTCCCATACCACCCACTGACAGCCATCATTATATCCTGCTCCTTAGCTGCTGTGTATGGTGTGGACGTTGTGTATTTGTGATTGGAACGCTATGTGATTGCCCAGTTAGTCTGCACTCACAATGACACAGACATTGGACAATAATCTCGAGCACTAAATGGCTGATGATTGCCTATTATGGACAACAGTCGCTGTGGCCATATGGTCTTGCAAAGCCCCAGCTTCTCCCTATCCCTCCAATGACTTGAAACCCTCAGGAACCTCTACCCTGCTCCCATTCCGGCCTTCCCTGGTTTTAACCACTCCATCATTGGCAGGTGTCTCTTTCACCTTGGAGCTCGGATCCCCCTGGAAGAAGATGGTGGTTTGATCCATTGAGAAGCTAGACAGTACAGTCTCTGATGGTGGAGTCATGTAAACCAGAAAGGAAAAGTAATGTGGATGCTGGAGATCTGAAATGAAAGCAGAAAACGCTGGAGAAACTCAGCAGGTCTGGCAGAGAGAAACCGAGTTAACATTTCAAGTCCAGCATGACTCTTTTTCAGATATGAAGGAGATGATGTACTCTGAAGAAGAGTCTTTGCACGGGAAGCGATGGGTGGAGTCTCAATAGGTGAAAATGTGTTGCTGGAAAAGTGCAGCAGGTCAGGCAGCATCCAAGGAACAGGAGATTCGACGTTTCGGGCACAAGCCCTTCATCAGGAATGGTGAAGGGCTTGTGCCCGAAACGTCGAATCTCCTGTTCCTTGGATGCTGCCTGACCTGCTGCGCTTTTCCAGCAACACATTTTCAGCTCTGATCTCCAGCATCTGCAGACCTCACTTTCTCCTCGGAGTCTCAATAGGGACCTGGTGAGAAATATGGTAGATCCATGCTCATGAATGTACACTCGTAATGTCGGCATACCTCACTGCATCTTTCCCCAGGGGTTGGTTACAGCAAGACCTAACAGAACCCTCACCTGATTTGGAATATTGTGATGGCTGCTTGGTTTTGTGTCTGAGGTGTCTGTTTTTGATAATTCTGAGTTTTTTTGTCACTGGTGAGAATGGTGACTTTGAACACTTTTCACTGTACTCCTGCATCCTTGTAACTGAGTACATGTGACAACAAATACCGGATTCTAACTAGGAAGGGAGTACTGGGGAGGGTTCAGAGAATATTTACAAGATTGATCCCAGGGATGAAGACCTTGTCATATGTGGATTGGTTGAGGTCTGTACTTGATTGAGGTTGGAAGGATGAGGGAGGGGGGGATCAGATTGAAGCTTACAGAATACTAAGAGGCCTGGATAAAGTGAATGTAGAGAAGATGCTTCCACTCATCAGAGAGACTAGGACCCACAGGCACAGTCTCAGAGTGAAGGGATGACACTTTACAACTGAGATGAGGAGGAAATTCTTCAGCCAGCGGGTGGGATACATTTTCACTGAGGGCTGTGAAGGTCAAATCTTTGTACTTAAGACAGATAGGATCTTAATTGGTAAGGGGATCAAGGTTTATGGGGAGAAGGCAGGAGAATGGGATTGAGAAACATATTAGTCTTGGTCAAATGGTGGAGCAGACTCAATGAGCGAAATGGCCTCAGTTTGCTCCTATATCTTATAGTGTTATGTTCTTCTGCATCTTTAATCACGAATTTGAAAGGAGAAATGGATCAAGGAGGTTATTGAAGAACCATTTGCATCAATCCTCCTAACTCTCTTAGTTCTGAAGAAGAATCATATCAGACATGAAGTATTAGCTCTCTCTCTCTCTCTCTCTCCACAGGTGCTGCCAGAGCTGCCGAGTTTCTCCAACATTCTCTGTGTTTGAATCAGAATTCCAGTATCCGCTAGTCCCATTCAGCTTCTGGCCAATAAAAACCCAACGATGTTGATAATGGGGGGATTCAGTGATGGTAACACCATTGGGGGTCAAGAGGTGATAGGTAGATTCTCTTTTGTTACAGGTGGTCAGTAACTGGCACATGTGTGGCATGACTGTTATTTACCACCTATCAGCGCAGGCCTGAGGGACTATACTGAGCTAATTAGAGAATTAAGCAAAACAAAAAGTTATTCAGGAGAGATCATAGAAATTTCAAACTGCTGAAAATGGACTGTATGAAATTTGTGGGTCCTGATAGTTGAACAAATCTGAGACAGAGAAATGGGAGCAAACATCCCTCCTGGATCATTAGTCTCTTTGTCAGAGCATCAAAACACAGGCTGTTTGCTCAGTTGAATAGTTCGACCACAACCAGGCCAAGTCATATGTGAAACTGTCTCATTGGCTCGATTTTGTGATGACCCGTAGTGACCCTGTATCTTTGGTGTCACTCTGCATCACAAACAAGCCATCTAGCCAATCTTCAATATTGACTCCATTGCCCAGTGCTACTGCATGGGACGTGGGCATCACTGGCTAGACCAGCATTTATTGTCCATCTCTAGTTGCCCTTGAGAAGGTGGTGGTGAGCTGCCTTCTTGAACCTCTCTGCTTGCCATAGGCACTTACCTCTTGCTATGTTAAAATCGATCTGTGCCTTGGACATATTCGATGAATGAGATTCAATTCCCCTTTGGTGTAGAGAACTCCAAAGATTCCTCACCTTCTGATTGAAGAGGTTCCTCTTCATCTTAGCCCACCTTTGAGTCTGAGACGGTGACCGTGGTTCTGGAGCTTGTCAACCGTGTTAAATACAAGTCAATTCAAACCAGGGGGGGTTACATTCCAGGGATTTGGAGACAGCCCTTGCAGAAAGGAAGGTGCTTTGAAGTGTTGGAGGCCAAGCATCTCCAGACCCAGGAGAACCACAGTTGATGTGTAAATTTCCTGTCCTTTCATTGTGTAAGTAAATTCCTTTAAGGCAGGATAAATTTCCTGTCCTTTCCATGTGTAAATTTCCTGTCCTTTCATTGCAAACACCAAGGCTTCGAATTCAAAAGGGTTTAGCAAAGTGAGGAGTCAGTGAATGGGGAAGGAGCGAAGAAAAAACTAAAAGGGAGGTTTAGTTGTAGTAGGGACGGCAAACCCAGGGGGTATGAAAACTGTCAGACCACAAGGCTACTCACTTACATTAGACAGAGAGAACTTGTGGTGGTTTAACCTGAGGGTCACCTTGCCTCAGGTGAGGGGACAGTTTGAGAGGGAAACCCTGTGCGTGTAATCTAAGTCAGTGCTGAAATCAAACCCATTCTGTTGGTGTAGCACTATACATTACAAGCTGGTCATCCAACCAACTGAGCTAACCAATCTCCTTAAAGCCAAGCTCATCTGATTCATTAATGTTCTTCAGGGGAGGGAGATCTACCATCCTCACCTGGTTTGGCCTACACATGGTCCCAGATCCACAGCGATGTGGTTAACTCTTAACTAGCCCCTGAAATCCCCTAACAGGCCACTTAGCCCAAGGGTAGTTAATGACGGGTACCAGAGGCTGACCTTGCCAGTGACTCTGTTGGCATCACTTTGCATTACACACCAACCGTCCAGCTAAATGAGCAAACTGACACTACCCTGCCTTGAAGTAATAAACTAATTCTTGTCTGTCCTCATGGGATGCATGAGATTCCACAGCAGAATCCAGGGAAAAGGAGGGAGTTTTCTCTGGTCTCCTGGTCAATGGATATGCCTTAGTCATCACTGCAAAAAGAGCCAGATGAACTGTTCATCGCTACACTGCGACAATGACTACACTTGTAAGGCATTTCACTGGTTGTATGGGACACCCTGAGATTTTGCAAGTCGCTATATAAATGCAACTGTATATTGTATACTTTCTTTACTATCATGTCCTCCACCAACCGGGGTGGGGCGATGGGCCAAATAGCCTCCACCATAACGATTCTGTCATTCCACGACGATGATGTGCAGGTGCCGTGTTGGACTGGGGAGGGCAAAGCCAGAGGTCACATGACACAAGCTTTCGGAGCGTTGCCCCTTCACCAGGTCAGACCTGACAAAGGAGCAGCACTCTGAAAGCTTGTGATTTTAAATAAACCTGATTCTATGACTATGCCATCATATCAAAAGTCAAACATTTTGCAAACAGGAACATATATTTCTAAATTTTGTCATGATTGGAACACTGCTGGTCAGTGGAACATTAAATAACAGATAACTCTTATATTCACAATTTAATTGGAGAGGGATTGTACAATTATTAAACTGAAAGCAAGGAATTTATCTTCCTGATCATACTGTTAATAATTTCCAGCACCTGGCTAACATTTGCAATAATTTCTTTTTGAATTTACAAAATATTAAGATGACCTGATCTTAAATCCTTATCGAAAATGATTTATGTTTGCTTCCTAATCTTAAGTAGAGATCTTTAAAATTCCATTAATTCAAATTTCAGATCAGTATAACCCTGTAGGATGCCATCTCTTTTTGCATTAATCATAATTACAAATCTCAATCACATTAAACAGAGAGATAACTGCTAATAATTAAATCATTATCCTACATCACTGTGGTCCAATAAATGATTGACTTGAATCAGCGTCATCTGCCAATAAACATTAAATTTATGTAACATTTCACAGCACAAAAATAGGCCATTCAGTCCAACTGGTTCATGCTGGTATAAAGGCTGAAATTGCTGGAGAAACTCAGCAGGTCTGGTTGCATCTGTGGACAGAAAGCAGAGTTAATATTTTGAGTCCAGTGTCTGGCAATACTGTGGCTTTAAGAGGTGGACATTGTTCTGGTTTATTTAATGAACAAAGGTTGAGTCAGAGGTGCCAAACAATCGACTCCAAAATGAAGAGAGTACACAAGGTCAGAAGTCACACCACACCAGGCTATAGTCCAATAGGTATTTTTTTTAAATCACAAGCTTTCGGAGCACTGCTCCTTCCTCAGGTGACGGCTTCCCATGTTGCTTTCAGCAAGAGGTCCCAAGCACGAATACAGTGAACTGCAGAGACATTCGACTGCGGTGGCAGGACTATTTACACTTCAGTTATCGTTGATTTCCCCGCCTGAACCAAACAGTATGAAGCACTGATGGGCCTCAGCGCGGATAAATCTGACTCCAGGAAAGGTTAATTCCATTTGGAACCACATTGTACACACTTAGGCCATCTTTAAGTTGCGTGTCAATAACACCGCAGCAGAAGCAATAACAATATTGCTGTCCTTGGTATTTGCTTCCTGAATTCCGTAAGGACTAAATATAAGCAAAAGAGGCATTAGTAATATATTGCTGTCACACATCAACACAAGCGTCATTTCCCGTAAGGCTTTCTGTGAGTATCACTTGCTCGACACGACTTTATTTATTATTGGCCAAATAGATTCTCTTTTGCAGTTTGCGTCCCAGTTGGGAATGTACACCAGCCAAAATAAGGCCAATGAAAAGCAAATATAGCTACAGGAGGTGCCTTTTTTACCCAGCAGTCATAAATACAGATGTTCAAATGGCTTTTTGGCATCTCTCAAAGCAACAGGCCAAGACAAGAGTATCTTCGAACGTCTTTCCAGAGAGAATGATTTATTTATGTCAGGCCAGCGCCCTTAGTCAAAGCCATTGTTAACATAAACTTCACTTGATTCCTCCTCTATGTGCTTCGATCACCAGTGATCTCATGATAGATAATCTCATGAATATCTTATAGCTTTGTTACTGATTTACAGAGAGCAGAAAGGGCCTAAGGACCACAACCTTCATCTGCTCCTCCTTTATTTGCCAGACGCTCCTTGCCTTCTGCCCAGAGTGCATCCTGGGACTTGCTCTCTCAGACCCCTATTTGGAAGACACCAATTTCTGGGCCAGTTACTGCAGCCACAGCAGGGTCAGGTGATGTGTTCTCCCACAGCATTTGTTAAGACCACCGACGTCTCACCTCAGATCAACCATTTTGGGCCGAAATGAGGAGAAACATCTTCGCTCAGGTGCAGTCATAAGGTAAAAACAAGGACTGCAGATGCTGGAAACCAGAGTCTACATTAGAGTGGTGCTGGAAAGGCTCCAAGGAGCAGTAAACTCGACGTTTCGGGCAAAAGCCCTTCATCAGGAATTCAGGCAAAGAGCCTGAAGGGTGGCGAGATAAGTGAGAGGAGGGTGGGGGTGGGGAAAAAGTAGCATAGAGTACAATAGGTGAGTGGGGGAGGGGATGAAGGTGATAGGTCAGGGAGGAGGGTGGCGTGGATAGGTGGAAAAGGAGATAGGCAGGTTGGACAAGTCATGGGGACAGTGCTGAGCTGGAAGCTTGGAACTGGGGTGAGATGGGGGGAAGAGGAAATGAGGAAACTGTTGAAGTCCACATTGATGCCCTGGGGTTGAAGTGTTCGAGGCGGAAGATAAGACGTTGTTCCTCCAGGTGTCTGGTGGTGAGGGAGCGGCGGTGAAGGAGGCCCAGGACCTCCACGTCCTCGGCAGAGTGGAAGGGGGAGTTGAAATTTTGGGCCACGGGGCGGTGTGGTTGATTGGTGCGGGTATCTCGGAGATGTTCCCTAAAGCGCTCTGCTAGGAGGCGCCCAGTCTCCCCAATGTAGAGGAGACCACATTGGGAGAAATGGATACAATAAATGATATTAGTGGATGTGCAGGTAAAACTTTGATGGATGTGGAAGGCTCCTTTAGGGCCTTGGATGGAGGTGAGGGAGGAGGTGTGGGCGCAGGTTTTGCAGTTCCTGCTGTGGCAGGGGAAGGTGCCAGGATGGGAGGGTGGGTTGTTGTAGTAGTTACGGAGGGAACGGTCTTTGTGGAAATTGGAAAGGGGTTGGGAGGAAAATATATCCCTGGTGGTGGGGTCCGTTTGGAGGTGGTGGATGATTTGGTTTATGCGAAGGTTGGTGTAAACATGGCGATAAATCTTTGGCAATTTCAGTGGTAGAGTGCTGTGAATGATTATCATTCACCATTCAAGTTCAAGCCAGACGTGGATAGATTTTAAAGTGACCTCAAAAGCTTAGCTCAATATTATTTCTGAATGTAGAAGGCTAATGAAAGATTGTACAATATAATTTATTGATGGTTCGTCATGAAACAAGAAATCACACTTGTCACAACTGAAAACTCCAAGAGTATAGGAAAAGATTTGGCCATTTAGCCCTTTGTTCCTCTTGTGCTTAGAAACGCAAGATGACCACTGAACCCCCCGAGACCATCCCATCATTGAATATGATCACTGCTGATCTCGATTTCCAATTCCACTTTCCTACCCGCTTCCCATATCCCTGGATTCCCTGGGACCAAAAATCTCCCGATCCCAGCTTTGAATCAACCCAAAGGTGAAGCCTTCACCAGCCTCTGGGGCAGAGAATTCCAAAGATTCACAATCCTTTGAGGGCAGACGTTTCTCTTCAATGACTGTCTCTGATCCTGAGGCTGTGCCCAGTGTTCTAGCTTCCCCATCTGAGGAAGCGGTTTTTCGGAGTGTATCTCTAAGAATTTTATACATTTCAAAAAGATTACACATCATTCTTTTTCACTGTTGGAAGTGTCGATCTATTCAATTCAATCTGTCCTCATACAACAAACTTTTTATCATTAGAATCACTTCATAGAATCAGAAAGATATATTGGCCTTGGACCAACGAAGCTTATGCCTGAAACGTCGATTGCCCTGCTCCTCGGATGTTGCCTGACCTGCTGTGCTTTTCCAGCATCACACTCTCAATTCTGATGATGGAGGTGCAGTGTTCTTCAGTTCAATTAGATTAGATTCCCTACAGTGTGGAAACAGGCCCTTCGGCCCAACCAGTCCACACCGACCCTCCGAAGAGTAACCCACCCAATTCACCTGACCTGCACATCTTTGGACTGTGGGAGGAAACCGGAGCACCCAGAGGAAACCTACACAGACACGGGGAGAATGTGCAAACTCCACACAGTCAGTCACCCGCGGCAGCAGTGCTAACCACTGAGCCACCGATCCGCCCAGATATAGAGGGTGGAAACCTGTGTCATATACTCCTGAGAATTAGAGTGAGCCTTTATTGTCACCGTGAGTGCAGGGAAAGGTTTGCAATGTCCCCACTTATGGCACCATCTTAGGTACTGGGTACCCAGGTACAAGGAGCGGTACAAGGAGCCTAAATACTCAGTACAAGATCGAAAGAATAATTCATAAAAGTTCAGCGCAAGAATAAAAACAAAGAAAATAAGGACTCAATTTACTGTCCTTTTCCACCGCAGTCAATCTCAGCGCCAAGCCTCCAGACCGCAAGCCTCAAAACCAGAGGCTTCACCTCCAGTTGGCAAGGGTCTCCCCTCCCTGTGTCACCCTCCAGATGGGACTCTCCTCCCTGTGCCACCCTCCAGATGGGACTCCACTCCCTGTGCCACCCTCCAGATGGGACTCCACTCCCTGTGCCACCCTCCAGTCTGGGTCTCTCCTCCCTGTGTCACCCTCCAGATGGGACTCTCCTCCCTGTGCCACCCTCCAGATGTGACTCCACTCCCTGTGCCACCCTCCAGATGGGACTCCACTCCCTGTGCCACCCTCCAGTCTGGGACCCCCCTCCCTGTGCCACCCTCCAGTCCGTGTCTCTCCTCCCTGTGCCACCCTCCAGTCTGGGTCTCACTGCCCTGTGCCACCCTCCAGTCTGGGACCCCCCTCCCTGTGCCACCCTCCAGTCTGGGTCTCCCCTCCCTGTGTCACCCTCCAGATGGGACTCCACTCCCTGTGCCACCCTCCAGTCTGGCTCTCACTGCCCTGTGCCACCCTCCAGTCTGGGACTCCCCTCCCTGTGCCACCCTCCAGTCTGGGTCTCACTGCCCTGTGCCACCCTCCAGTCTGGGACTCCCCTCCCTGTGTCACCCTCCAGTCTGGCTCTCACTGCCCTGTGTCACCCTCCACTCTGGGTCTCTCCTCCCTGGGTCACCCTCCAGTCTGGGTCTCACTGCCCTGTGCCACCCTCCAGTCTGGGACTCCCCTCCCTGTGTCACCCTCCAGTCTGGGACTCCCCTCCCTGTGCCACCCTCCAGTCTGGGTCTCACTGCCCTGTGTCACCCTCCAGTCTGGGTCTCCCCTCCTGTGCCACCCTCCAGTCTGGGTCTCACTGCCCTGTGCCACCCTCCAGTCTGGGTTTCTCCTCTCGGTGCCACCCTCCTGTCTGGCACTCACCTCACTGTAACACCCTTCAGTCTGGGTTTCTCCTCCCTGTACCACCCACCAGTCTGGGTCTCACTGCCCTGTGTCACCCTCCAGTCTGGGACTCCCCTCCCCGTGTCATCCTCCAGTCTGGGACTCACCTCCCTGTGTCACCCTCCAGTCTGGGACTCCCCTCCCTGCGCCACCCTCCAGTCTGGGACTCACTGCCCTGTGTCACCCTCCAGTCTGGGACTCCCCTCCCCATGTCATCCTCCAGTCTGGGACTCACCTCCCTGTGCCACCCTCCAGTCTGGGTCTCTCCTCCTCAATTCCCCTCTGAGTAAGTGTAAAGTTAGAAGTTTGAAAGGAAGCTGGAAAAGAATAGGCCGAGTGTCTGACTGCGTCACCATCTTGCACCAGCTTGCACCTATCGAAGAGCTTTAACAGGTCGTGACTGCCACGTTCTCCCGGGACTGGGTAAGTGCTTCCCAGGAGAGTTTTCCAGAATATTTGTCACCTTCCATATTTGCTCCGTCTGCCCCCATCAGAGTGTGTTCCCTCTACACGCTGGCACACGTTGCACCAACACAGCCCGTCGCACACCCACATGCCCTTCCATCCAGAAGGTCAGTGCCACAGGAACTATCTTCCTGAAAAGGAGGGGGGAAGAAGAGTCCTTGAATATTTCAAGGCAGAGGTAGATAGATTTTTGTTGGGGGTGGGTGGAGGGAGGTGCAAGGTTATTTTGGACGATCTGGAATGTGGAGTCGTCAGGTCAGCCATGATCGTACTGAAGATGGAGTGAAGAAATTGGGACTATTCCCCTTAGGAAGAAGGCCGCCAAGAGATAGACATTTATAAATCCATGAGGGGACTGGGTGGAGCAGATAGGGAGAAGGTGTACCTACTGGGAAAAGAAAGAAGATTGAGAGGGCATGGATATAAAGTGATGTGCGAGGGTGATGGGAGGACAAACATTCTCAGCCAGCGAGTAGTTCGAGTCTGGAAATGTGGGGAGGCAGGTTCTACTGAGGCATTCAAGAGGGTCATTGGATGGTTGTTGGGATATAAATGATGTGCAGGGATATGGGGAAGAGATTGGCATCAGGTAAGGGTGCTGATTTGCAGAGCCAGTGCTGGTACGATGGGCCAAACAGCCTCCTTCTGCACGTTAACAATTTGGTGGAGGAGGTGAGTGGCTGACAGATTAGATTAGATTACTTACAGTGTGGAAACAGGTCCTTCGGCCCAACAAGTCCACACCGACCCGCCGAAGTGCAACCCACCCATTCCCCTACATTTACCCCTTACCTAACACTACGGGCAATTTAGAATGGCCAATTCACCTGGCCCACCCATCTTTGGACTGTGGGAGGAGCACCCGGAGGAAACCCACACAGACACAGGGAGAACGTGCAAACGCCACACAGTCAGTCGCCTGAGGCAGGAATTGAACCCGGGTCTCTGGCGCTGAGAGGCAGCAGTGCTAACCACTGTGACACCCACTATCAGGCTAGCAGACAGATACAATGATCACTAGCCATCTCCCATCAAATATTAAACGGTTAAACTGACATGAGATCCGCCTCATGGTTTTGTTTGACAGATGGCTGTTGGGGTGAGGGGATTGTGTGGGAAGAGGTGTAGGGATGATGTAATCTGACTGGAGCGAGCTGGAGGACAGGCCTGAGTGAGTCTCAGGTCGTCTGTTCCGATCTCAGTGAGAATGCTTACTGCTGCCAGAGTTCAGACCTGCTTTGTTTCATTTCCAATATCCATGACACTTGCCTGACAGGCACGTGTGCCGGAGACATTTTGTTAACAAGATGAACTTGTACCTAACAAATCTACTTAGCCAGATATTAGTTCAGATGAATGCTGTGATTGATGTACTTCTACCGAGGAGGAATAATTAAACTTTAAATAAACAGTGCATTCAATTATCATTTTTCCCAATATAAAAGGGAGCATGCTGGCTGAGACAATTAGCCTTCTGCTGAACAAAGTGAAAACCATTGCAACCCTTCATCTGTTGCACATAATTATTTTTATTGAGGTTTATGGATACAAACAAAACATTGCAGCTCAAATTCTGGAAGAGGGGCAAAATAAAATTAATTGGCTCGTTACTGCGGATAGTGTTCACATCCATTACGAGAGCACAAAGGTCACTTACAGTGCTGCTGTACAGTGGTGCATTCAGCAAGTCCTTCAAAACATTCATGCTTGGAATGGAGAGAAACATTCGCCCCAGGATATTACCAAAAAGGGTCAAATTAGGAGGACAAATTATCTCAATGAAAGTGAGTATTCCTGCCAGTAGCAATCTGTGCTGCCAATGACGGGTTTGAATCAGCAGCACCAAGTCCAAGAGGACGTCACCATCTGCTCGTTCTCCCACCATCATCCAGGGATTCAGGAAAAGGGCGGGAAGTTGAATGTGAGGAATGTCAGATCAGTCATGATCCTATTGAATGGGGGAGCAGGCTCATTCATCCATCAGGGCCCCTTCGCAGATGGGGAGGACTCTCTCCCACTCTCAGGGTGAGTCTGTCGATGGCTGTACAGACTGATGAGCCGAAAATGTGTTGCTGGAAAAGCGCAGCAGGTCAGGCAGCATCCAAGGAGCAGGAAATTCGACGTTTCAGGAAGGGCTTATGCCCGAAACGTCGAATCTCCTGTTCCTTGGATGCTGCCTGACCTGCTGCGCTTTTCTAGCAACACATTTTCAGCTCTGATCTCCAGCATCTGCAGATCTCACTTTCTCCTGTACAGACTGATGAGCCAATCACAGGCTCCGGTACGCTTGGGGCAGAAGGTGGTTGTGGGAAGGGGTGGGTGGGGCGTTGGTGTGACAGCGCGCTCCTTCCGTTGTTTCCCCCCCAGCTTTTTCCCTACGGCGTGTCTCGAGGTGCTCAACACCTTCCTGGATGCTCCTTGTCCATTTCGGACGGCCTCGTTCCAGTGATTCTCAGGTGTCGGTGGGAATGCTGCACTTCCCCAGTGAGGCCTGGAGCGGTATCCTCCTTGCAGAACTTCCTCCGTCCACCTGGGGCTCACCTGCCATTTTGGAGCTGGGAGGATGGCACCTGCTTGGGGAGTCTTGTGTCGAGTATGGGGTTGCCAAGCAAGCTCCTCCTGCTCCTATCTTTCATGGTCTTATGGTCTTAACATCCTCACCACGCACCACCCCCTAACCCAACTTGGAAATACATCACTGCTCCCTCAGTGTCAACGGGAGAAAATCCTGTGGCTCCCTCCTTAATGTTGCTATGTCTGCAACAGCTCTAAAAGACTAGATTCCCTACAGTGTGGAAACAGGCCCTTTGACCCAACAAGTCTACACAGACCCTCCGAAGAGTAACCCACCCTCCTATGACTAATACACCGAACAACTATGGACAATTTAGCATGGCCAATTCACCTGACTGGCACACCTCTGGACTATGGAGGGAAACCAGAGCAAACCGCAGACACGGGGAGAATGTGCAAACTCCACACAGACAATCGCCTGAGGCCAGAATCAAACCTGGGACCCTGGTGCTGTGAGATTAGATTAGATTAGATTAGATTAGATTAGATTAGATTAGATTACTTACAGTGTGGAAACAGGCTCTTCGGCTCAACAAGTCCACACCGACCCGCCGAAGCGCAACCCATCCATTCTCCTACACTTACCCCTTCACCTAACACTACGGGCAATTTAGCATGGCCAATTCACCTGACCCGCACATCTTTGGACTGTGGGAGGAAACCGGAGCACCCGGAGAAAACCCACACAGACACGGGGAGAACGTGAGGAAGCAGTGCTAACCACTGAGCCACCGTGCCACGCCTACCAACATCTGCGCAAGGGTAATTGAGAATGGACAATAAATGTTGGCCCAGCCAGCACTGCCCATATCTTAAAAATAAATGTTTTTAAAAATCAGAAGAACATTGAGTGGGTGGGGAAAGACCCAGTTACTTTGATCCACGTATGTACCAATAATAAAGCGAGAAAGAGGTTCTGCTGAGGGAATATGAACAGTTAGGGGCTATATTAGAAAGCAGAACCAAAAAGGTAATCATAATCTCTGGACTCCTCCCTGAGCCATAAGCAAATTAGCACAGGGTCGACAAGATTAAGGAGGTTATCATGTATCTCAAAGGTCGATGTGGGAGAAGCAGTTTAAATTCATGCATGGATAGGATAAATAGGCAAGGTCTTTTACCTGGGGTGGGGGTGTCCAGAACTAGAGGGCATAGGTTTAGGGTGAGAGGGGAAAGATATAAAAGAGACCTAAGGAGCAACATTTTCACACAGAGGGTGGTGCTTGTATGGAATGAGCTGCCAGAGGAAGTGGAGGAGGCTGGTACAATTACAGCATTTAAAAGGCACCTGGATGGGTATATGAATAGGAAGGGGTTGGAGGGATATGGGCCAAGTGCTGACAAATGGGACTATATCCATTTGCAGCCATGTCTGTAAAATATCCACATCGTACCTGCCAATTTCAATCTGCGCTGTAAGCTCATTTACCTTGCTTCATATAGTGTGTGCATTTAATTCCAACACCCTCAGTCCTGCAGTGACTGCCCCACTTCTCACAGTTGTTCCCTTATCTGTCGTACCTGAAGTTAGATTCCTCGCCTTTTCCAGACTGCCTATCCTAATAGTCGTTTTGGTAACTTTAATAACCTTTGCCGAGCCTTTTATCCCCCTTCATCTTTTTACATTACTTACCATACATCTGAACCCCTCCTCCCCGCCCCACTAACTGAGTTGTACTATGATTCACGAGGTGCCCATCCAATTGAAATAGTTCCCTCCTTCCCCAGTTATAGAGTCATAGAGATGTACAGCATGGAAACAGACCCTTCGGCCCAACTTGTCTGTGCTGACCAGATCTCCTCAACTGACCTAGTCCCATTTGACAGCACCCGACCCATATCCCTCTAAACCCTTCCTATTCATATATGCATCCAGATGCCTTTTAAATGTTGTAAATGTACCAGTCTCCACCACCTTGTCTGGCAGTTCATTCAATATCCTCTGCATGAAAACGTTACCCATCGGGTCCTTCTTAAATCTTTCCACTTGCACTATAAACCAGTACCCTGTGGGTTTGGACTCCCCTGTCTTGGGTAAGAGAACTTGGCTATTCACTCGATCTCTATAAAGTCACCCTCAGCATCTGATGCTCCAGGGGAATTAGCCCCAGTTCAGCCTCTTCCTATAGCTCAAATGCAAAGGAGTAAGGACCCTGATGGGAGTTATGTATAGGTCTCCTAGCAGTAGTCAGGATGTGGGGAAGAAATAAATCAGGAGATAGTTAAGACATGTAAGAAAGGTACTGTTACAATAATGTTGGGAACTTCAATATGAAGGTGGACGGAGAAAACCAGATTGATAGTAAATCCCCAGGAAAGGAATTTGTGAAATGTTTACAACT
The DNA here is from genome assembly GCF_020745735.1 of Hemiscyllium ocellatum. Taxonomy (NCBI): domain Eukaryota; kingdom Metazoa; phylum Chordata; class Chondrichthyes; order Orectolobiformes; family Hemiscylliidae; genus Hemiscyllium; species Hemiscyllium ocellatum. The sequence goes on from NC_083404.1 coordinate 136,948,220, forward strand.
TTGTTTTTTTGGAGCAGCTTGTGGTAGAACCAAATATGGAACAGACAAGAATAGACTTGGTGATGTGTAATGAGGCAGCTTAGGTGCAGAAGCTTAAGGTGAAGGAACCCGTAAGGAGCAGTGACCATAATATGATAGAATTCGCCCCACACTTTGAGAGGGAGAAATTGGAATCAGATGTAACGGTATTATAAATGAGTAAAGGAAACTACAGAGAGATGAGGCAGGAGTTGGCGAGAGTTGATTGGAAGGGGAGCCTAACAGGAAAGACAGAGCAGTGATGGCAGGAGTTTCCCAGGGTAATTCAGGAGATACAGCAGAACTTCATCCCAAGGAAGAAGAAACGTATGAAGGCGAGGATGGGGGCCTTTCACTCATTCTGTTTTGCTGTAATGGTTCTGAAAAGGTTAATGTTCATGTTATATTTGCTCCACCTATTCAACTGATGTCACACACTATTGGAAGGTGGATACAAGAGGGGCTTACTGTGTCTTTCAGAGGGAGCAGATGTATCTATTACAGCTTCCTAAGCTCCTGGCCATCCGACCTGACCAAATGTTGCTGTGCTTATTGTTAACATGCATTCTCAGGATTTAAGATGCTGGAGAGTGGTGAGTCCTCCTACTTGAAGCCTGTGAGAAAGCAGAGACAAAGCTGTCAGAGAACAACCTCCAACCTCCCTTAACTAGTCTTGCGGATCGGAGGAGGGCAAGTAGACACGAGGTGCCAGGAATGGTCATCTGGGGAAATGCATTCTCCATTGTGGATTGGACCCTCACCAAGAGGAGAAGAACCCCAGATGAAAATATTTCGAGCGAGTGTGTTCATTGCTTTATGAGCAGTTCTGCTTTAAGAAGACACAGAGAGTCAGACAATGGCCTGCTGGCCTTCATAGTGAGAGGATTCGAGGATCGGAGCAGGCATTAGATTCCCTACAGTGTGGAAACAGGCCCTTCGGCCCAACAAGTCCACACCGACCCTCCGAAGAGCAACCCACCCAGACCTATTCCCCTACATTTACCCCTGACTCATGCACCTAACACTACAGGCAATTTAGCATGGCCAATTCACCAAACCTGCACATCTTTGGACTATGGGAAGAAACCGGAGCACCTGGAGGGAACCCACGCAGACACTGGGAGAATGTGCAAACTCCACACAGACAGTTACCTGAGGCTGGAATTGAACCTGGGTCCCTGGTGCTGTGAGGCAGCAGTGCTAACCACTGAGCCACCGTACCACCCCGATGTCTTGCTGCAACGATACAGGGCCTTGGTGAGGCCAGACCTTGAGTATTGTGGGCAGTTTTGGTCTCCCAGTCTGAGGAAGGACATTCTTGATATTCAGGGAGTCCACCGAAGGTTCATCATACTGACTCCCAGGATGGCAGGACTGACATGTGAGGAAAGACTGGATCAAATGGGCTTGTACTCGCTGGGATTTAGAAGAATGAGGGGGGAACACGTGGAAACATATAAAATCCTGACGGGGCTGGACAGGCCAGATGCAGGAAGAATGGTCCCAATGTTGGGAAATCCAGAACTAGGGGGTCATGTAGTTTAAGAATAAAGGGTAAGCCATTCAGGACTGAGCTGATGAAAAATTTCTTCACTCAAGAATTCTCTCCCACAGGAAGCTGTTGGGGTCAATTCATTAGGTAGATTCAAGAGGGAGCTGTATGTGTCCCTTGCAGCTAAAGGATCAAGGGGAGGGAAAGCAGGAATGGTTTACCGAGATTGCACGATTGGCCATTTTGAATGGTGGAGTAGGCTTGAAGGGCTGAATGGCCTACTACTATACCTGTGCTTCTATGTGATTGCCGACAGAGTGAGAGACAACTGTAAAACAGCAAGGCTCAGCGTCCAGAGGCAAAATTCATTCAGAAACTGGCAAGAAACACCAGAGAAAGAGTGTGAAATGAGGAACAGAGAGAGAACACAAGAATACTTTGAGACTATAGAGACTTTAGTGAATGAGGCTTTATATGTAACAACCCAACATTGTGGTCTGGCCTATCCCCCACTAAACCATTGCCGTCAAGCCAGGGGTAAAAAATGAGGTCTGCAGATGCTGGAGATCACAGCTGAAAATGTGTTGCTGGTTAAAGCACAGCAGGTCAGGCAGCATCTCAGGAATAGGGAAGCTAGGGGATCAGCCCTGGTTCAATGGAGTGTGCAGGAGGGCAGCCCAGGAGCAGCAGCAGACTGAATTGACTGAAGACTGGCATCTGCCTGGTCTCCACTGGGAGTAGGTTAAACTGGACTGGGACACAATAGTTGAGCTGCAGTCTTGGTGGGAAGGTTTGTGAAGATTGCAACTAGAGAAATGTATGTAACAGTTTGTGTAAAATCGAATGCTTTGTGTTTGAGATTATGAAAGGTGGGAAAACATCGATCACACTCAGGAAGGAGTCCACCACAGGTGAGAGAACATGAAAAGAAACAGAGTGTTTTGCTTATTAATGACTGTGGGGAAATCCTGTAAAAATGCAAGAAACCCCAACAAGCAGGATGGATAAACAGCAGCAGATACAAAGAAACAGATTTTAAAAATCTGAAAGCTGTAAGCTTTGACAGAAGAGTTACTCTATCCAATTTAAAGTTTTATTGAATTTAACATAGGCATATGGCAACACAAAGCTTTAAAATGCAGCCAAATAAAGGAAAAACTGCCGAGATTTGCAAACTCTTCAGTCATTCAATATAAAACAGTACTCGCCACTTTAAGAATTTAAGCCTAAAGAACAGGAGGTTACAAGCGATACACATTTAAAACAGCCTTACACTGATCAAATTAATCAGCACAGTGAGAAAAATTGGAAAAGATACAATTTCCTAAGATACAGGATAGGCAAAATTGTACTTTCTGATGAAGGTAGAGCATTGACTCAAACTCAAACACACAGAGCTGAAGCCACACAGAGATACAGAGATGTAGAAAAGTAGGGTGCTACGTTGTAAGGACCTGAATTTGATACAGCAATCTCCTTTGTAAAAGATAACAGTGGTCTGGGATTCACACAACCTCCTTATGTCAATGGACACTACTGACTTTAAGCTTGATACAAATGCATAGGTCACTTGCTGCCTGGCAATTTACTGTGGCTGAAGAAACAGAGATGTGCAAACAAGAAACAAGAGTAGGCCACATTCTAGCCTGTTCATGGTTGATCTGTTTTTAACGTAATCTCTTACCTTTATGCATAATCCCCCGATAATCATTCACTCCCTTGGGAATCAAAAATCTATCTCTCTCTGTCTTAAAAATATTTAAAGATCCTGCATTCACTGCCTTTTAAGGAAGTGAATTCCAAAGAGTCATGACCTGCTGAGAGAAAAACATGATTGCTCATATCTATTGTAAATGGGTATTTTTAAACAGTGACCCCCACCTCTAAACTCTCCCACAAGAGGAAATATCTGTTGAATACCCACTCGGTCAAGCCTCTCGGTTGCTTACATGTTTCAATCCAGTCACCTTTGACTCTTGTACACTCCAGAGGAGAGAGGCCCCAACCCTGTCTAGCCTTTCCTCATAAGGCAACCGGCTCATTCCCGATATTAGTCTGGACAGAAGTTACAAGATGCAGAGATGAGATAATATGTGGAAGAACTGTCAGGAACAAAGGAATGTTAAAAGATACGTGGAAACTCTGGGAGCATAAGACAGTTGAAAAGTTATATGTCATTTGCAATCAGCAGTCCCCATACTGAAGGACAAAGGCAGCAGATATATTGGAACATCACCAGCTATAAGTTTCCCTCCAAGACACTCACCATCCTGACTTGGATATATGTTACCATTCCTTCACTGTCACTGGGTCAAAATCCTGGAACTCCCTCTCTAAGGGCATTGTGGGCCTACCTACAGCACATGGACTGCAGCGGTTCAAGATGGCTGCATATTTTCTCATATGAGGGACGTTTAAAGACCCTAGATCTATACTCGATGAAAGAACTGAAACCAATGTGCCTATTCTAAAAGATGAGAGGCTTAAACAGTCTAGGTCTTTCTCAATGTATAATTTCAGTTGCATCATTCTGTAAACTTTTCCTAAAAATTCTGTGTCCTACTGTCTTATTCTCCACAACCACCTGATGAAGGAGCAGCGGTTCGAAAGTTAGTGCTTCCAAATAAACCTGTTGGACTGTAACCTGACGTTGTGCGATTTTTAACTTTGTCCACCCCAGTCCATCACTGGCTCCTCCACATCATGGAGGCCAAGTCATTGACCATGTTTAAGATGAGATAGATAGGTTCTTGGTTGTCAAGGGTTACGGGGAGAAAGTGGGAAGATGGGGTTGAGAGATGTATCAGTCGTTATTGAACATAGAACACAGAACATAGTATATAGAACAGTACAGCCCAGTACAGGCCCTTCGGCCCTCGATGTTATGCTGACCTTTTATCCTATTCTAAGATTGAATGGCGGAGCAGACTTGATGGGATGAATGACCTAACTTCTGCTCATATATCTTATTGTCTTATGGTCTTCTCAAGAGTAACCAGAGACAGGCACTAAATGTTGGTCCAGCTAGTGACATCCACGTTCCCATGAGTGATTAAAATGAAAGCTCTACGTTGCCTTTCCTCTCTCTTTGTCATCTCCTTCTCCATCAACCTCAGACTCCATCCTGTCAGTATACCCTTTCAGTTCCTCTCACGAGGCTCCTGTGTCATTACAAAGATCCCAGGCCATTGTGCCAACTTTCTACTCCCACGATATTTACCTTCGCAACTCTCGATATACTTGGGCTAGCTTTACATTTTCAGAGTACACCAAACCAAATGGCCAAGGGCGGAGGTTTGAGTTGATCTGGGTGGATAGCCTCGTTGATAATAATCATATCTTTGAGGATCTGCATAATGTGTGCATCCTCTTGCTGTGTCTCTAATACCTAACATATTGCGTCAAGCTGCTAATTTTGCAGTTTGGCAGCAGTAATCCAACCATCTGGAAGATGCCTTGCATCTCAAACGTTGTATAGAGTCTGTAGCAAAGTTTGAAGTTCAATTCATAATCTTTGTACTTAAATTTCTAATAAGGACTTTGAATTGTGTCTTGATCCGAGCTGATGGTGTATGAAGACAAAATGGCTGCATGGAAAATTACAGTTTGAGGAGGCAATTGCTGCTGTTGCTTTAAGATAATTTGGCTTCGAAGCAGATAGGGGAGACGGAGGAATACTTTCACGCAGCGAGTTGTTCTCATCAGAAATGTGCTGCCTGACAGTGCCGTGAAAGCAGATTCAACAGAAATTTTCTTTCCTGAAGCGAATTGGATCTGCAGTTCAGTTGGAAAACGTGCAGAAAGAGCCAGTGGGGGACAACTGAGAGAACATTTTCAAAAAGGCCACAGTTATGGCCGATAACAAACGCAAAATGCTGCTGATCCTGGAAATCTAAAATGAAAACTGAAAATGCTGGAGAAACTCAGCAGGTCTGGCAGTATCTGTGGGAAGAGAGATAACACAGGATTTCGGACTTGAAATGTGAACTCTCTCCACAGGATTAGGACTGAACCTGGAGGAGTTCATTATCTCTCAACTCTCGCGATGACACAGATCATAATATAACTAACTGTTTTAACTGTTCATGGTATGGCCTATTATACACTTTGCTAGGAACAAAGAGACCAATTAACTCTTTCTTTAATTAACTCCAAACTATGGAATGATTATAAAACAGAACTTGTTCCAAAGGTTAACAGACAGTTTGTAAAATTAACAAGTAAAGTGTTTGCCCCTCTAAACAATCCAAAACACATAGCATGTAAAAAGGGAAAAATAGGTTTCTCTTGGCAGATATTCATTGTTACAAAAAACCCCCACATTTTTGACCAATTGTGGTTTTTGGTTTTGGCAGAAACATGGCTCAAACCAGATCCGAGTCGAGAGTGTGGCGCTGGAAAAGCACAGCAGGTCAGGCAGCATCCGAGGAGCAGGAGAGTTCAAGCACAGGATCTTCAGCAGGAATGTCTGATGAAGGAATTATGCTCAAAATGTCGACTCTCCTGCTCCTCGGATGCTGCCTGACCTGCTGCTCTTTTCCAGCGCCGCACTCTCGACTCGGATCGCCAGCATCTGCTGCCTGCACTTGCTTCAAGCCAGAACAGGATTGGGATACTTAACATCAAAGGGTTTGTGTAGAAACAGTTTGGTTTAAAAGGGAGAAGTTCTTCATTGCTGTTGAATGTGATGCAGTTCCTGAATTAAAATCTGCCTGATTGGAGGTGAGAAACAGGAAGGTAGCAGTGACCTTGTTCGGTATTTATTACAGACCGAGAGTGTAGTACTGGAAAAACACAGCAGGTCAGGCAGCATCCAAGGAGCAGGAGAATTGACGTTTCAGGCAAAAGCCCTTCATCATGAATCAGACTCTGACCTCCAGCATCTGCAGTCCTCACTTTCTCCTAATTTATTACAGACCTCCAAAATAATCAGGAGGAAATAGAAGAGAACATTTGGTTAGATTATGAAAACCTGTGGGACAAGTAGGATTGAGATAGTTGGTGATTTCAATTCCCTTTGGGTTGACTGGGAAAAAGGTAATGTTTTAGGCATGGAAGAGGAGAAATTCCTGCAAAAGTATGAAGGAGAACTTTCTGGAACATTTCCAGTCCTACTAGAGAAGAAGCAATGCTGGACCTGCTCCTTGGAAATGATGTTGGTTTGTTGGAGAACATCAAGTGGGGGAGAATTGTGAAATAGTGATCATAGCATAATAAGATCCAATATTAAGTTGGAAAAGGATTTTAAAAAATAATAATTTAAGGATTAAAATCCCACACTGAGAAAGGGCAGGGGTCTAAAAGGTGAAACAGAGCTGGTAATTGGAAATGCGTTTTGGTGACTAAAACAATGGATGAAAAGTAGGGGAGTTTCAAAAGAATGATGAATAGATGCAAGCCAGGGATATAATGTGATGATAATATGTTTTTAAGAGATGTATTTTGTCTTGTTTTCTTTTTCTTATCAAGAGAGGTTTTGAGCCATTGGTGCCAAGCTAATAAAATAAATAGTTGATAAGGCCTTAGGATATTTTTTAAAGTTAGAACAATAGAAGCAGCATGAACGGGTGGAGTCAGGCTCCCACAGAATCGGGGTTTTAGTTTAGCTTTCAGCTGTTGTTAGGATTTTGAAGCTGCCATACATCTCTCCCTGCAACAGCAAAACACTGGGGTTCTCTTTCGTTACCAGAATTATCTCTTAATGTTCCTTCTGCCTCAACTGGACAATTGCATATGAGGCAATCTACTTTCCTGAATTTGCCTTTGCCAAGGGTGTGTTTATGGGATGTCATTAAACGTTACTGTTTAGCAGTTAAATAATTTGCAACTCTGGTAAGTTTTCTGATAGAGTTAAAGTTAAACCAGTTCCTCTTTGTTTTGTTTGTATTTTAACTGTAGGGTAAGGATAAAGTGTGTTTTGCTGAGCAGTATAACTGATCAAATTACACCTGGCACAGAGCACCTTACACTTGCCTTTCAATAAAATCAAAGTTAGGGTCTAGGTTATCACTTTGATACATTAGTGAAGAGATTAGGTCTGGTCCATAACAATATCCATGAGAAATAATTACAGGATACACAAAACTAGCATATCCTGGATGATAAATGGTATTGATGAGAAAATAAGGAAGGAAAAACAAACATTTGATAGATATTGCAATATCAATAGCAATAGCAATCAGGAAGTGTATCACAAATGAGAGTCTAAAGCTGGAATAAGGAAGACTAAGAGGAAGCATGGAGAAGGGATAACAGACTATGCCAAAACAAAGAGTAAAATGCTCTTCAAACATACTAATGTTAAAAGACAAGTGAAGGATAGAGTGGTACCCATAAGGAACAAGCAGGGTAAGGTGTTCGCTTATGCAAAAGGTATTGCAGAGATACTAAACTGAGTACTTTTGTTTCTGTCTCCACCATGTTAGAAAATGGTGATGACAGCCCAGTTGAAAATCTGGGTGTTGAACAATTGAGCAGGATAGTGAGTGAGAGAGAGGTGCTGTAAACGCTGGCTGCACTCCAGGTAGAGAAGTTGCTAGACACAGGTGGGATGCACCCTCGATTGCTGAGACAGGTAAGGGTGGAGATGTCAGAGCTACTGACAGAATGTTTCCAGGCCTCTCGGAATACAGGATTAGTCCCGGGGGACTGGAGGATCACAATTGTGACATCGTCGTTTAAGAAAGGGGCAAAGGGTAACCTGGGAAACATGCTAAGTTTGGTGTGGAAAGTGTCACGCCTCATTGGAAGTCAAGCCCTGGAGTTGTCACAAAAGTCACAGCTTAGAATTACTGCTGAAGGAACAATAAATTTCTTCCCCTCCGGCTTAAAGTGCTTTTTTATATAGACAACAAGAACAGTAGCTGAGCTTCCAGCCACCTGATGGCTTTTCCCTATCATGTTCAGAGCTCCCAGCTGTACAGCTACTTGAGAACCAATCAGCTGTTCGTAGGCAGAAGGCCGATGTTATCAATAACTGGTCACTAGTCAACAAACCAATCAGCTATTTGGTGCCAGATGAACCTCCATTTGTACACAACCCATGGTTCCAGTTCAGTTGCAAACCAACTAACTGCTAGAACCGACAACTGTGTAAACAGTGCTTACAATGAGCTTTCAAAAAAAAATGCAACAATCTTTCAACAATTCTTAGTTTTTAGATCTGTTTGTTTCTCATTTAGATCCAGAATCAAGAAACACAGAAAAATATTTAAAAACTTATTACTTGTGGGAGATTCATGAATCAGGGCAGGCGTGGTCTCATGGCATTATTAGATTAGATTACTTACAGTGTGGAAACAGGCCCTTCGGCCCAACAAGTCAACACCGACCCGCCGAAGCGTAACCCACCCATACCCCTACATTTACCCCTTACCTAACACTACGGGCAATTTAGCATGACCAATTCACCTAACCTGCACATCCTTGGACTGTGGGAGGAAACCGGAGCACCCGGAGGAAACCCACGCAGACACGGGGAGAATGTGCAAACTCCACACAGTCAGTCACCTGAGTCGGGAATTGAACCCGGGTCTCTGGCGCTGTGAGGCAGCAGTGCTAACCACTGTGCCACCATGCCGCCCACACGGTGGCACGGTGTGGATTGTTGGACTGTTGATCCGATCATGATCAGGGAACTGGGGTTCGAATCCTGTAAGAATCTAATGATGACTACAAAGTCATTAGGAGATATGGGGACTGCAGATGCTGGACAGTTACAGTTGGTAAAGTGTGGTGTTGAAAACAGTACTGATGATGGGTTAAGCCTGAAACATTGACTCTCTTTTTCTTCAGATGCTGCCTGACCTGCTCTGCTTTATCCAGCACCTCACCTTATCGCCTATAAAGCTATTGTCAATAGTTGGAAAAAAACCCACCTGGTTCAAAAATGTCCTTTAGGGAAGGAAGCTCCATCCTTACCTGGTCTGGCTTATACTCCTGACTGAAAATGTGTTGCTGGAAAAGCGCAGCAGGTCAGGCAGCATCCAAGGAACAGGAGATTCGACGTTTCGGGCATAAGCCCTTCTTGAATGGCCTGAAGAAGGGCTTATGCCCAAAACATCGAATCCCCTGCTCCTTGGATGCTGCCTGGCCTGCTGCACTTTTCCAGCAACACATTTTCAGCTCTGATCTCCAGCATCTGCAGACCTCACTTTCTCCTTATACTCCTGACCCACAGAAGCATTGAGTACAGGAGCTGGGAGGTCATGTTGCGGCTGTACAGGACATTGGTTAGACCAATGCTGGAATACTGCATGCAATTCTGGTCTTCTTAGTGTAGGAAGGATGTTGTGAAACTTCAAAGAGTTCGGAAAAGATTTACAAGGATGTTGCCTGGGGAAGCGGGTTTGAACTGTAGGGAGAGGCTGAACAGGCTGGGGCTATTTTCCCTGGAGCATCGGAGGCTGAGGGGTGACCTTATAGAGGTTTATAAAATTATGTGGGACTTAGATAGGGTGATTAGGCAAGGTCTTTTCCCCTGGGTGGGAGAGTCCAAAAGTAGAGGGCATAGGTTTAGGGTGAGAGGGGAAAGATTTAAAAGTGAGCTAAGGGGCAACGTTTTCACGCAGAGAATGGTACATGTATGGAATGAGCTGCCAGAGGAAGTGGTAGAGGTGAGTATAATTACAACATTTAAAAGGAATCAGGATGGGTGCATAAATAAGAAGGCTTTAGAGGGATATAGGTCAAGTGCCAGCAATTGGAACTAGATTGGGTTGGGATATCTGGTCAGCAAGGACAAGTTGGACCAAATGGTCTGTTTCCGTGCTATACATCGCCATGACTCTAAATGTGGTTGCCTCTTAGCTACCCTCTGGCCAATTACAGATGGGAAATAGATGTTGGCTGAGCCAGTGATGCCCTCATCTTGTGAGTAAATAATAAAAAGGTCATCCGTTTTAGAAAGAAATATGGAGTATCATTTTCTCACAAAGGGTGAGTCCTTCAAACTTTCTTTCCTTCAACCACAGTGTCATGATCCTGTGTCTCTGAGGTGTTGAGAACCACGTTCAATGGAAGAGAAATGGAATGGATTTTATCAACCGAGTGTGATGTTCGTCACTAAGTCACTGCTTAGAATGGTTATGGAATTCAGAATCAGTCACACTGCAGTCCTCAGGAAGCATATAGTTCAGGAACAACCCTTTGTACTAAATCTCAATTTCCACCTTCTTTTGAGGAAGAGAGACTTCCAAAGGCTCAAACCCTTGTGAGAAAAAAAAACATCTCATCTGTGTCTTAGTTCTATGTTCTCCTGTAATAGGGAACATCTTAGAATCATCATAGAATCATGGAATCCGATAGTACTGCTCCCTACAGTAGTCCCACTATCCTGCACTAGACCCATAGCCTTAAATGTTCTGACACTTCAAGTGCACATCCAAGTACTTTTTAAAAGTGGTGTGGTTTCCTGCCTCAGCCCCCTCCCCAGCAGCTTGTTCCAGACCCTAACCACCCCCTGGATGAAAACAATTTTCCTCAAATCTCTTCTACATCTCTTGCCTTTTGGTTTAAAGTAGTCCCTTGCTACTGACTCTTCCACTAAGTAGAGCAGCTTTCTATACCCAGCCCCTCATAATCTTATGTCTCTCTATCAGGCTCCCCCCCCCACCCCGCAACAAACATTCTCTGCTCCAAAGAAAACAGCCTGAGATTATCCAGCCTCTCTCTATCACTGTGATGCTCCATCCCAGCACCATCCTGGTGAATCTCCCTCTGCACCCCCTCCAGTGCAGTCACATCCTTCCTACAGTGTGGGGGCCAGGACCACACACAGAGTACTCCAGCTGTGGTCTCACCAAAGTCCTGTACATCTCCAACATAACCTTCCTGCTCGTATAATCCATGTAATCACTGATAAGGGCAAATGATACGTTTGTCTTCTTAACTACCCTATTATCCTGTTTGCTATCCTCAGGGACATGTTGACAAGCATTCCAAGATCCCTCTGAGCTCCCTGGTGTCCTACCATCCCTTGTCTTATTGCTTTCTCCAAAGTGCATTACCTCGCAGTTATCACAGTTAAATTCCATCTGCCGCTGATCTGCCCATCTAACTGATATATTTGAAAAATAATCAAACTCTATCATAGCCTCTTGTCCACATTCACCCTCTCAAGACCCCATCGGCATCTAATGTCTGAGATCTTTTCATAGAATTCCTACAGTGTGGAAGTAGACTATTGGGCCCATACCAAAGAGGACCCCACCCAGACCCACCCCATTCCACTTCCCTGCAATTCCCATGGCAAACCCTTCTAACCTGCACACTATGGCCAATCCACCGAAACTGCATATCTTTGGAATGTGGGAGGAAATTCCACACGGACAGTGGCCCAAGGGTGGGATTGAACCTGTGTCCCTGACGCTGTGAGGCAGCAGTGCTAACCACTGAGCCACCTGTACCACCCTTATGCCCAGGATGAGCCACACGAAACAGTTGGGATGCTGCAGGTCTGTGGGGATGTGACAGGGACAAACCACACAACCCCACAGTACAACATGGTGGCACCACCCCCATGTTGCATGATACAGTTTCCTTGGACTTAACGATTCGAAACCCATGTTGCCATAGTGACGCTGGATGGAGACTGGAATTAAGTGATGAAATCGGCGCTCTGCTGTGAGGTAAGGCATTAGCTGGTTACACATGGGGTTTATGAGATCGCCAAGCTGTGGCTAGTGAAGAGAGGGGGACTGCTTTGGGAGCGTTCTCTCTAACGGTCATATGCTTTGCTCATGGATTAATTAGAATGAGGTTAAGTGTGAAAATAAAATGTGACATGTTTACTGCCAGTTAACATGCATTGGTTGCTGTGAAAGGACTGCTTACTGTCTCTTAATCCACTCAATGAAATCTGTATAAAGATTTATGAATTTACATGCGTGATGTAAGTTTACATGTGCACAAACATTTAATCCACTATAAAATGGTTTAATTGAGAAATCTCTTTGTTTTACTCAGCACAGCACACTGCCATTTCAATATTTGCTTACACAGTTGTGGGATCACAGATTGTAAACAGAGGAACTAAGAACAGAAGAAGGCCGTTCAGCCCCTCGAGTCTGCTTCCTCCTGATGACCTTTGACTCTTGTGTTAATCAAGAGAATTATTATCTGTCTTCCATCAAAATTCTAGCTGACCCAGGTCTGACCTGCTAAGGTGGTAGTCCTGGCGATAAAAGCCTTTGCTGGGAAATAACTTGAGGATTCTGGAGGTTTTAGCATGGTGGGGCTATGTCTGATCCCATTGGCAGCTTGTTCTACAATGGGATGGCCCATGGAAAGGAAGGTCATTGATAGGAATCCTTTGGTCTTTGGATAATTGGCGATCATATGTTGAGAAATTCCGTCTGAGGATATCTGGGAAGTCCAGATGCACTGGGCTCCTGGCTCATCTACACGGTGTTAAAACTGGCTCTAATTCTTGGCTCTAATATTGCTAACACAGACATGCCATTGAACACTCAATCACACACACATTGACACCACTCAGCAAACATCCCATCCTCACCCCTTGCCCCTTGGGTGTACAACTCTTATACGACCCCTTGGGTGGACAACTGACCCCGTCTCACAGCCTACTACCTCACCCACACAATGGACAAGCCTGGGACTCGCACTTCTCTCTCCCTCTCTCTCTCTCTCTCACACACACACACACACACGCTCACACATACACACACTCATACACTCACACACACACACTCACACTCTCACACATACACTCATACACGCACACACACGTGCAGACACACTCACACACACATGCACACTCACACTCTCTCATGCACACACGCATGCACACACTCTCTCTTACACACACACACACACACACACACACATGCCCACCCTTGCCCATCTTGCACCCTACCCACTTGTTCTGCTGTCATCACCCCCCATCACTCCCTCACTTGGATACCTCCTCACCAACCTGGCATTCCAGTCCATTTCATGCCTACCCTACCGCCTTGGTATCCTTGTGGTACACGCTTACCTTCTCTCAGATCCTACCACTGATAAAAAGAAGATGGGTGAGATTTCACTACCATCCATTCCACTGCTGTCTGTCCACGTGGTTTGTTTCCATTACGGAGACTCCTGTCTCAGACGTTTGGGTGAATAATGCCTGGAAAGGTCAGTGGGAAAGCCTTTGTTGGATTGAGATTCTAAACTGCAAATGTGTTGCTGGTCAAAGCACAGCAGGTTAGGCAGCATCTCAGGAATAGAGAATTCGACGTTTCGAGCATAAGCCCTTCATCAGGAATTGATTCCTGATGAAGGGCTTATGCTCGAAACGTCGAATTCTCTATTCCTGAGATGCTGCCTAACCTGCTGTGCTTTGACCAGCAACACATTTGCAGCTGTGATCTCCAGCATCTGCAGACCTCATTTTTTACTTGAGATTCTAAACTGGCAGGAAGGTTGAAGTGTGGATGACTACAATGAGCTCTGCCCTGCTGGAGGGTACCCAGTATTGCTTTGGGATGAAACTGTGAGATTTACATATTGTGTCTGTATGTGTGAGTGTGTGTGTGTGCGCACTTACATGTGAGAGTGTGTGTGTGCGTGTGTGTGTGTGTGTGTGTGTGTGTGTGAGTGTGACTGTCTATGTGTGCATGGGTGTTAGAGAGAGTGTAAAAGAGTGTGAGAGTGTGTGTGTATGTGTGTGAGAAAATGATTATGTACGTATGTGTGAGAGAGACAGATTGTGTGTGTGAGAGAGAGAGGCAGTGTAAGTGTGCATGTGTGAGAGAGAGCAAGAGAGTGTGTGTATGTATGAAAGAGACAGTGCATGTGTGAGACAAGGAGTGTGTGTGTATGAAAGAGAGAGAGAGACTGTGTGTATGAGTGTGTGGTGTGTGTGTGAGAAAGACTGTGTGTATTAGTGAGCGTTGTGAAGATTTGTAGCTCAGGTTGAGTTTCTGGATCTAAGATGTTCTTGCTGAGCTGGAAGCTTCGTTTTCTGACGTTTCGTCACCATACTCGGTAACATCTTCAATGAGCCTCCTGGTGAAGCATTGGTGGTGTAGCCCGCTTTCTATTTATATTCATGCATTGGTGAGTTTCGAGATGATTTGTAGCTCAGGTTGAGGTTCTGGATGTAGGTTTGCTCACTGGGCTGGAAGGTTCATTTTCAGATGTTTAGTCACCATACTCGGTAACATCTTCAGTGAGCCTCTGAATAAAGCACTGGTGGTGTAGCCCACTTTCTATTTATATGTTTGAGTTTCCTAAAGTTTCCTGCCAGACTGCTCAGACCTCTTGGCATCATGGTAGCCCACAAACCCACCAACACACTGAAACAGCAGCTAATGAACTTGAAAGACCCTATACAGATAACGAGCAAAACTAATGTCATTTACAAAATACCGTGCAAGAACTGTAACAAACACAGCATTAGATAAACAGGCAGAAAACTAGCACCAGGATACATGAACATCAGTTAGCCACAAAAAGACATGACCCTCTCTCACTAGTATCCTCACATATTGATGAAGAAGGACACCACTTCGACTGGCGCAACACATCCATCCTAGGACAAGCCAAACAAAGATATGCACAAGAATTCCTAGAAGCATGGCATTCCAACTGGAACTCTATCAACAAACACATCGAGTTAGACCCCATCTACCACCCCCTGAGGAAAAGAACAGGAAATAACATCACCATAGGAAATTATGTCACCACAGGAAATGACATCACCAAGGAAACCCAAACATATAAATAGAAAGCGGGCTATGCACCAGTGCTTCATCTGGAGGCCCACTGAAGATGTTACCTAGTATGGTGACGAAATGTCTGAAAACGAACCCTCCAGCTCATCGAGCAAACCTACGTCCAGACTGTGTGTATGATTGTGTATGTGTGTGTGTGTGTGTGTGTGTGTGTGTGTGTGTGTCTGTCTGTCTGTCTGTAAATTAATCATGAGGTTGTCTGTTCTGAGAAAGGGTCACCAGATCCAAAACATTAACTTTGATTTCTCGTCACAGATGCTGCCAGACTTGCTGAGCTTTTCCAGCAATTTCTGTTTTTGTCTATAAGTGTGTCTGTGGTTTCAAAGTTTACAATCAGCTTTTTAAAGGTGAGGGGGAGAGAGAGAGAAAGAGAGAGAGAGAGAGAGAGATGATTGGTGGCTCCTGAGGGTCACTATTCCTCTGCTGAAGGGAGAGGTTGAGAAGGAGAGCCCTTCATGGTAACCTCAGGTGATGTGGGGATTAAATCCACTTCATTGGTGTCACTTTATATTGCAAATTAGCCATCCAGCCAACTGAGCTAACCAAGCTCTTTAAAAATAAGCCTGGTTCACTTTAGGAAAAAACTCTACAATTCTTATTTGGTCTGGCCTACATGGGACTCCAGACTCTCACAATATTAACTGCCCCTGAAATGCCTTAAGAGGACACTCAGCTCAGTGACCATGCCAGTGATGCCCACATCCCGCGGAACTATAAAAACAATTTGCTGGTGCACCCTGTTTATAGGCCGTGTCCATTTCTGTCACACTTTGGTTGGCATTACCTATATCGCCACCCGGACTCTTTATCTTGTTCCTTGTCTTTAGCTTACTAAATCTCTCATCATCCTCTCCCCAGTCCTTGGCTATTTAGTTTAAACCTTTCTCTGTAGCCCTGGTGATAGGATCCAAGAAACTGTTCCAGCATGGTATTATTGGTGTACCCTACACCCCAAACACCACAGTGGTCCAAGAATAAGGGTGTCACCATGACCTTCTTAGTTAGGGATGTGCAATAAGGTTGTCTTAACCACTGACACCCAGTTTCTCTGGTTGAATAAAGAAAGTAATCAGACCAGGAAAGAGTTTCTGCAGTGGAAACATGAGCAGCTGGGGACTTAACTTAAAACACAACCTCCTGGTAATAATCCATGGATTACTTCCTGAGCCATGAGCAAATTGGCGTAGGTAATTAAGTTAAGAGCGTTAAATGCGTGGCTCAAAGACTGATGTGTGAGAGGTGGATTTCAATTCAGAGGGTACTGATATCTACATTGAGTGACCATCCAGCTGCCCTGTTGTCCCTCAGGGTTCGAAGATGCTGTCTGCACTGATGTCATCAGAAACCACACAACGCCAGGGTATAGTCCCAACAGGTTTATTTAAAATCACACAAGCTTTCAGTGCGCTGTCCCTGCATCTTCAATAGACAATAGACAATAGACAAGGTGCAGGAGTAGGCCATTCAGCCCTTCGAGCCTGCACCACCATTCAATATGATCATGGCTGATCATTGCTAATCAGTATCCGCTTCCTGCCTTATCTTCCTAACCCTTGATTCCACTTCTCACTTTGTCCACCCCAGTCCAACACTGGCACCTCCACATTATGCTTTGATGTGTGCTTTTTAAGCCAATACCTGAGACTCCAATTCTGAGGTAGGGTCACTGGACCCGAAACTTTAACTGTGATTTCTCTCCACAGGTGCTGCCAGACCCGCTGAGCTTTTCCAGCAATTTCTGTTTTTGGATCTAAGACACCTGGTTCAAGAAAAAGGAGAAGGTAATGGTAATATCTGTTTGAACTCTGTCTGGAATTCTGTTTATTGTGTGTTAACACTATGTATCTCATCAATCTTAGATCAACCAGGCTCCAATCTAACTTATAGAGTCATATAGCCATACAGAGCTGAAGTAGACCCCTCAGACCAACCCATACATTGCAAACAAATTTCTCAAATTAAACTAATCACACCTGCCTGAATTTGACCCATATCTCTCTAAACCTTTCCTATTCATGTACCTGTCTAATTGACTTTCAAAGGTTGTACCTGTGCCTGTATCTATCACTTCCTCTGGCAGGTCATTCCACATGCGAACCTCTGTCTCCATGAAAACGTTGTCCCTCAGGTCTCTTTAAACTAAGAACCAAAAGGCATTTCTATCATGAATGAGTTCTCATCATAACTCTCTGTCATTGCATGGTTCAGATAGTAAATACAGGTCATTAAGGAAGCTATATACAGACTCTCTTGGGAGTTGGTCTCTGCTATTGAAGCTGGAGCAGGGCAGTGTCTTGAAGGGTAATGTTGATGAAACGCATGATGAGGAAGTCTAACGTAATTTATTTCTGGGAGGATCTGTGGAGAGAAAGCAGAACTAACATTCCAGACCAAGTGACCCTTCCAGCGATTGGACTCAAAACATTACCTCAGCTTCTCTTTCCATAGCTGCTGCCAGGCCCGCTGAGTTTCTCCAGCAATTTCAGATATCCACGGGCCCTAGTTTTCGATGAGAGTAATTGATTTCTCATTGGTGCGTTGTTGGTGTTCCACATGATTGGATGCTCTCCCCCCCCGCCCCCCCCCCCCCCACCATCTCTTCTGAGGAGTGTGCTAACCTGTTCTGCATTTGATTCGAGATACAGTCCTGAGGCTGTTTGAAATCTTTGGAATTGTGCTTTTCATATTTGCCCATTTGCTGACCTGGAATTTCTTTGACTGGAAGATTGTTCCAGGTGAATCTTGTCACAATGGCTGATTGATGATTGGCACTTGACGTTGTTTATAATTTCCTTGGTTTAAATGGTAAAGGTCTGGCCTGGGAGTAGCTTCTGTACACCATGAATAGTGGCTCTATTAATAAAATAAAAAGTTAACCCAGAAGGGGCCCTCTTGTGGTACAGTGATAGTGCCCATACTCCTGGTCTGGGAGGCTTGGATTCAAGTCCCACCTGCTGCAGAGGAGTGTAATAACATCTCTGAATGGGTTGATTAGTAATATAAGGTAAATATTTTTTAAAAGATCCAAGGAGGGCTCTTCTAGTGCATAATTTAAAAAACCTTTGAGGTTCTCCTATGGCACTGAGTCCCTACCCCTGGATTAGGAGGACCAGTTTCAAGTGCTTAAGAAAAGGGTAAAGTCACCACAATCCTACCAGACTATGGGGCTGTTCTCCCAATACAGAGTGAGGTGACTGGTGATGGTTTCACCTGAGGGTCACATGTCCCGGGCAAGGGGAGCAGTTGAGAAGGAGAGTCCCTCATGGTAACCTCAGCCAGTCCAGGATTTGAACCCACAAACAAGCTGTCCAGCTGAGTGAACTAACCAACACAATGATGTAGAAAATCACGTTCGGAGTTTTGATCTTCTTGGACACTACTCGCTGCGCTATCCTGTTGCATGCTTTAACCATTTAACGATCGTTGTAATACTAAAGTTGGAAGCTGTTGATGTTTCTACTGTTTGAAATGTGGCATTCCATCTTCTTTGGGATATTGACAATATTCCTTTCTCAATGTGGCCAGAGAGTTTCCAAAGGACTATGGGTAGAAATGTTCTCAAAGCAGCTTCAATCAATAAATGCCATTGAATGTTTGACTGCATCAAAGATGGCTGCCATGTTTTCCTGATGAAGGGCTTATGCTCGAAACGTCAAATTCTCTATTCCTGAGATGCTGCCTGGCCTGCTGTGCTTTGACCAGCAACACATTTGCAGCTGTGATCTCCAGCATCTGCAGACCTCATTTTTTACGCCATGACATTCCCATTCACTTTGTGTTTTCTGTCAGAGGTATTTGCATTCTGAATTCGACATGGTGTGATCAGTTTTGCACTCCTTTCCTTTGTCTCCAATGCCATTTTTTTAACAATTAGAAATCAATAAAGCTCCTTAGTTGTGGAGTGACTAGAATGAGGTCTGCCAGGTGAACCTCGTAGAATATGAGTTCCCTGATTGGGTCTCCCCAATCAGGGAGCCCTGGCTGACAGATATAAACAGGAGTGTCAGGGGTTCTGTTCACTCTGAGAGTTGGCCCTGAGGGAGCTGGATCAGTGTCAAGGACTCTCCATGGGTAGCTAAAGGGAGACTTGGTGACAGGATACCAGCCCCTGTGCAGTTATCTCAAGTTGCTGAACAAATTCTGTGTTATTTGAGCCAATGGTCCAAAATAATAAAGATTTAACTAACTTCACCATTAGGGCTGTTCTCTTTATTTGCGTTTTAGAATGTGGTTTTCATCGGCTGGGCCAGCATCATTGTTCATCTCTTAATTAAATCTGAAACTGAGGAGGTTTGGGGCACCAGTTCATGGCGGTTAAGAGTCAATGTTACTGTTAATATAGGCCAGGCCTGATAAGGAATGCAAGTTTAAGACCATGAGATATTGGAGCAGGAGTAGGCCATTCAGCCCCTCGAATTGGTCCACCATTCAAAAGAATCATGGCTGACCTGAAATTCCTGTTCATTACCCCCTTCCTCTCACAACTTGCCATTCCACCTATTTTTGTGTTGTCTGCAAATTTGGCCAAGTACATTCATTTTCTTCTTTCAAGTCATTAATATATACTGTACAGAGCTGTGGTCCTAGCACTGATCTCTGTGCTACCCAACAGTTACCATAAGACATAAGAGCAGAAATTAGGCCATTCAGCCCATTGAGTCTGCTCCGCATGGCTGAGAAGTTTTTCAACCCCATTCTCCCCTTTTTCCCCATAACCACTTGACAATCAAGAACCTATCCATCGCCGTCTTAAATATACTCAAAGATCTGGCCTTCTATGACGGTGAGTTCCATAGATTCACCACTCCCTGTCTGAAGACATTTCTCCTCAGCTTCATTCTGAAAGGTCTTCCCTTAACTGTAAGACTGTGCCCTCGGGTGGCCAATCTGAAAAAGAGGAGAGAATGGGCAGAGTGCAGAGAAGGTTGTAGGGAAGAAAGGTTGTGTGGTGGTAGGGAATGATCAAGCCAATGAGGGTTGGCTCTTGCTCTGCGAGCCAACATGGTGGGTTGATGGGGCTCAGGGTGAGTTGTGTCCTGGGCAGCAGTACTCTGGAGGATGGCACCTATTCTACTTGAGTGAAAGGAGCTCCTTCCTCCTGGCTGGCAGAAATAGAAGCAAAGAACAAGGAAAGACAGAGGCTTATTATTGTTCTTCGTGCATTATGCATGGAATATTTTTATTTTCATGGTAATGCCTTCCTGGCTCTAAGATGAGCCTCGAGATGATATAATGATCCAGAAATATTTCTGCATGCTATCATCTGATGTTTGCCGAGTGCATCAAATATTTAGTGCAAACACCTCATTTCGAAACAAGGGGTGAGACTGCATCAGCACACCTTCCAGATTGAACTGTGTTTGAGATTGACAGACTACTGCAATAACAGGAAGCTGGGAACACAATCTCAGGGATTCAGTAACACAACAAACTGAGACCACCTGACGGCACACTCTCATCTGTGTCATTTGTTTAGAGCTGGGATTCGAGATTCATGACCATGGCCATTTCTTGTGATGTTTCTCCCCCCCACATGACGTATTTATTGCCCATCCCTAGTTGCCCCTTGAGAAGGTGGGGGTGAGCTGCCTTCTTGGACCGCTGCAGTCCCTGTGCTGTGGAGACCAACAATGCCCTTAGGGAGAGTATTCCAGGATTTTGACCCGGTGACAGTGAAGTAACAGCGATATATTTCCAGGGTGAAGAGAGTACCGTAGAAGCTAAATATGTTAGGAATAAAAGCAAAGTAATCCAGACAGTGCAAATCTGAAATTAAAACAGAAAATGCTGGAGAAACTCAGGAGTGGCATAGGACATAGAACATTACAGAGCAGTACAGGCCCTTCAGCCCTCAATGTTGCACCGACCTGTGGAACTAACCTGAAGCCCATCTATCCTACACTATTCCATTATCATCCATATGTTTATCCAATGGCCATTGAGGTGCCCTGAAAGTTAACGAGTCTGCTTCTGTTGAAGACAGTGTGTTCCACACCCCTACTACTGAGTAAAGAACCTACCTCTGACATCTGTCCTATATCAATTTAAAGCTGGCCATCACCATCTGAGGAAGAAGGTTCTCAGTGTCCATCCAATCTAACCCTCTTATTATCTTGTATGTCTCAATTAAGTCATGTCTCACATTCTTAGGGTGGCGCAGTTGTTTGGCGGTTAGCACTGCTGCCCAACAGCACTAGGGACTCACGTTCAATTCCAGCCTTGGGTGACTGTCAGTGTGGAGTTTGCGCATTCTCCACGTGTCTGCACGGGTTTCCTCCCACAGTCCAGAGATGTGCAGATAAGGGTGAATTGGCCATGCTAAATTGTCCCTTTGTGTTCAAGGATGTGCAGGTTAGGTGCATTAATCTGGAGTAAACAGAGTCGTTGAGGTGTACAGCACAGAAATAGACCCTTTGGTCAAACCTGTTCATGCCAACCAGATATCCTAACTGAATCTAGTTCCATTAGCCCATCAGATGGAGTTTAGTTTAGATAAATGTGAGGTGTTGCATTTTGTGAGGCAAACTTGCACTTAATGGTGGTGTCCTGGGGAATGTTGCCAAATAAAGAGACATTGGGGGTGGGGGGGGAGCTGGGGGGGTGGGGGGGGGGTAGGTGCACAGTTCCTATGAAGTGGAGTCACAGGTAGTGAAGAAGACATTTGGTACATTTGTCGTCAATGGTCAGAATATTGAGTACAGGAGTTGGGACATCACATCGTGGCTGTACAGGATATTAGTGAGGCCACTTTTAGAATATCGCATACAATTCTGGTCACCCTTCCACATGAAGGATGTTGTTAAATTTGAGAGAGTGCAGAAAAGATTGACAAGGATGTTGCCAGGAATGAAGGCTTTCAGCTGCAGGGAGGGCCTGAATAGGCTGGGATGTGTTTCACTAGAACATCAGAGATTGAGGGAAGACCTTTTGAGGTCTATTCAATTCCAACTGGACTAGACAGGGAAGGATGTTCCCGATGACCAGGGAGTCCAGAACCAGGGAGTCACAGACTAAGGATACGGGGTGGGCCATTTCGGGCTGAGATGAGGAGAAATCTCAGAGAGTGGGGGAGCCGATGTTCTCTGCCATGGAAAGCAGTTGAGGCCAAAATATTGAATGTTTTTAAAAAGGAGTTAGATACAGTTCTTAGAGCTAAAGGTATCAAAGGGTATTGGGGAGAAAGCAGGAACAGGGGACTGTGTTGATGATCACCCATGATTCTATTAAATGGTGGAGCAGGTTCAAAGGTCAGAATAGCCTCCTCCTGCTCCTAGTTTCTCTGTTTCTAAGAACTACCTTTTCTGAAGTGGTGTTTCCAGACAGCTAAGAAAAGCTGTCAATGTAGCCTGGAGATGAAGGGAGCTGAAAATGTGTTGCTGGAAAAGCGCAGCAGGTCAGGCAGCATCCAAGGAACAGGAGAATCGACATTTCTTCATTCCTGAAGAAGGGCTCATGCCCGAAACGTCGATTCTCCTGCTTCTTGGGTGCTGCCTGACCTGCTGCGCTTTTCCAGCAACACATTTTCAGCTCCGATCTCCAGCATCTGCAGACCTCACTTTCTCCCTGGAGATGAAGGGAATCAATGACAGTGCAAGTGTAGGCAGGTGGCTCTAGTTTATTTTGGGGACATGGTTGGCGTGGATTGTTTGGACAGGAGAGCCTGTTTCCCTGCTGTATGACTCTGTGACTCTATGACCAGGAACGTCTTGCTGCAGGGCCACTTCATTTGTTTACCCAAAAGCAGTTTGTACATGGGTACTGAGCCAGCACAAGTGAATTTCAGACAATATGACGCAAGGATCACTGAAGCACCAGCTCATCAAAGGATTATCTCTCAGACAATAAATAAAACTAGCAGGGTTACAAATGGGATCTAATACGCTCAAACCTGCTGAAATAATGTCACAAACACTGGAGCCAAGCAGTGTGTACGTTGGGACTCATCACAGAGAAAGCTGAGCTGTCATCGCTCACACAGAAATCCAGCAGTATTCTCCATTTTAATGAGATTTCACAACTTCATGTCAGACAGTTTTATCTCTAGAATTAAGGTGCGTTCTGTGACAGTTACAAACAGTTCCATGTTGAGAAACTAGAGTAGAGGTTGAAAATCTCTAATACAAAAGAGAAAATGTTTGTTTTATTTATATAATTCTCAACCTTATTCACAAACCCCTCTATTGTAATCTGCTCCAGCTCTACATATTTATTTCTTCATTTGTGGGACATGGGCATCGCTGGCTGGGCCCTGTATTTATTACCCACCCCGAATTACCCCTTGAGAAGGTGGGGGAGAGCTGCCATCTTGAACCACTGCCATCCATCCATGTGCTGTAGGTAGACCCACAATGCCCTTCGGAATGGGACTATTTGGCGCCGCCCTTTTGGCGCCAATCATTTGGCCCTGCCGTTTTGGCTTTAAACTGTTTTGGCGCTCATTACTTTGGCACTGAGCTGTTTTGGCGCCAATACATATGAAAATTTTGGTTTGTCTCTCTTGCTTAGAATGTTTTCAGCCATTTCTGATATGGGCTCGACAAGAAAATAGAAAGAAAATTGAATTACAGCTTTCCAATGTGAGGACAGAAGGGCTTAAGTATCATTAAGGCATTAAATGACTAATAACAATTGTTAAATGAGAAAATGATTACAAAATGAGATTTGAATCTACAGTGGGTCATTACAGCTTTGACGATCATCTCTTGCTAGTTGAGAAAATTACATCGGGTTGTTAGTCATCCTCTTTTCTTTAACCAAACAAGACTTTGTTTTATTCTGAATTGGCAACAAAACAGCTCAGCGCCAAAGTAATAAGCGCCAAAACAGTTTAGAGCCAAAATGGTGGGGCCAAATGATCGGCGCCAAAACGTACCCGACCCAATGATCTTAAGGGGGGAATTCCAGGATTTTGACCCAGCAACAGTGAAGGAACAGCGATATATTTCCAAGTCAAGATGGTGAGTGACTTGAAGGAGAACTTTCAGAGGGTGGTGGTCCCATGTATCTGCTGCCCTTGTCCTTCTGGATGGATGTGGTTGTGGGTTTGGAAGGTGCTGCCTGAGGATCTTTGAGAATTGCTGCAGTTGATAGTACACACTGTGGCTACTGAGCGTCAGTGGTGGTGGGAGTGGAGGTTTGTGGATGTGGGGCCAATCAAGCGGCTGCTTTATCCTGGATGGTGTCAAGCTTCTTGAGTGTTGTTGGAGCTGTACCCATCCAGGCAAGTGGGGAATATTCCATCACACTCCTGACTTGTGCCTTGGAGATGGTGGACAGGCTTTGGGGAGTCAGAAGGTGACTTACTCACCACAGTATTCCTAGCCTCTGACTGCTTTTGTAGCCATTGTATTTATATGGTGAGTCCAGTTGAGTTTCTGATCAATGGTAACCCCAAGGATGTTGGTAATGGTGGTGATTCAGTGACAGTAACATTATTGAATATCAAGATACCTCTGAGATCTCTGCACTTCTTTCATGCTCACCTTCTGTGTACCCTTGATTTCAATTGGTCCCCCACTGATGGACCTGCTCTCAGCCACTTGAGCCCAAAGCTTTGAAAATCCCTCTATGAACATCTCCCATCTTTGCTGTCTTTTCCTGAATTAAGGATATGGCTTCAGTTCTGGTCACCTAAGAGAAGCAGGTGGTGCAGTCACCACTGACAGTAAGAAAAGGCTTGGACCCATAGATATTGGGGCGGAATTGGTTGAGGAAGATTCACTTGAATTGGCTCAACATTTTTCGATTGGAAAAATGAAGTCCTTGTGAAATACCCAAGAGCTTTTCAGGAAGGGCTTGACACTATCAAAGGGGTCATGCTCTGACCAGGAAACAATTCCACTTGCCTTGGGCCAAACGTAGAGGTGGAAACCGGGAGGCTGGAGAGTGAAGGAATCTTCAATTTGCAGAATTCCAGTGCAGTTTGAGGAATGGGCAGCACCAGTCACTTCGATTGTGAAGTCTGGTGGGTCAGTTTGCCTTTGTGGGGATTTTAAGCAAACGGTAATCCGTTTCTCACAGCTGGATAAGTTCCCAATCCCACGCATGGAGGACTTTTATGCAAAGTTGGCTGGGAGGAAGGGCTGTCCTTTATGAAGCTGAACATGAGCCACACTTATCTGCAATTGTGAATGGATGAGGAGTCCCAAAAGAATGCCACAGTTATTACCCATAAGGGTTTATACCAATGCACAAGACTGCTATTCAGCGCATTCTCGGCCTGCACACTTTTCCAACAGACTAAGGAAAACATCTTACAAAGGCTACAAGGTTGTTATTGATCTGGATGCTGTGCTAACAACAGGGAAGTAAAAAGTGAGGTCTGCAGATGCTGGAGATCAGAGCTGAAAATGTGTTGCTGGTTAAAGCACAGCAGGTCAGGCAGCATCCAAGGAACAGGAAATTCGACGTTTCGGGCCAGAGCCCTCTGGCCCGAAACGTCGAATTTCCTGTTCCTTGGATGCTGCCTAACCTGCTGTGCTTTAACCAGCAACACATTTTCAGCTAATAACAGGGAAGACCAACCAAAAGCACTTGAAGAACTTGGGTATTGTGCTTAAATGTTTTTCCCAGGTGGGCTTGTGCCTCAGACAGGAACAATGTGTGTTCCACGCACCCCAAGTAATCTACTTGGCTTACAGGGTCAACAAAACCGAGTTACACCCTTTAGAAGAGAAAGTGAAGGTGATCAAAAGAGCCCATCCTCCCACGAAAAAGATTTACAAGGACGTTGGAGGATTTGACCTATAGGGAGAGGTTGAACAGACTAGGGCTGTTTTCTCTGGTGCGTTGGAGGCTGAGGGGTGACCTTATAGAGGTTTATAAAATCATGAGGGGCATGGATAGGGTAAATAGACAAAGTCTTTTCACTTGGATGAGGGAGTTCAGAACTAGAGGGCATGTATGGAATGAGCAGCCAGAGGATGTGTTGGAGGCTGGTACAATTACAACATTTAAGAGGCATCTGGATGGGTATATGAATAGGAAGTGTACGGAGGGATATGGGCCAAATGCTGGCAGGTGGGACTAGATTGGGTTGGGATATCTGGTCGGCATGGACGGGTTGGACCGGAGGGTCTGTTTCCGTGCTGTTTCTATGACACTATGATTCTATGATGTCCATAATAAGCTTAAGTCTTGCCTTGGGCTGGTGATATATTATGGAAAAATCATACGTAACCTGGCCTCCATCTCAGCACCTGCTACTGAGAAAGGGTCAGCCTTGGAAATGGCAGCATAGCCAAGAAGCAGCCGTTAGGGAAGTGAACAAGCAGCTATCATCATCAAAGGTGTTGCCCACTGAGATCCAAAGCGGGGGATGGTGCTGACATGTGATGCCTTCCCCGTATGGTATCGGGGTAGGGTTAGCCCACTGGTGGCCCAACAGAGAGGCGCGCCTGACAGCACATGCTTCCCGGACTGAGGCTGGTGCAGAACCTAAGTACACCCAGGTAGAGAAGGAACGTTTGGTGGCCATCGTTTGGTGTGAGGACATTCCACCAGTGCTTTTACAGATGGGAATTTGTCATAGTAACTGATCACAAATCCCTGCTAGGACTGCTGAAGGAAGACAACGTGGTGCTGCCCATAGCGTCTGGAGAATTCAGCGTTGGGCCATTATACCCAGCGTGTACAAATACAAGAACACAGTCCAGGAAGCCAAGTGGCTAATGTGGATGCCCAGAACCACTTCCCACTGGCAGATGCTTCACCATTGGTACCTTCCCTGGAAGAGTCTGTTTTGGTTTTAGACTTGTTGGGCACTCTTCCGGTCACTGCTGACAATATCCAACTGTGGATATAAAACGATCGGGTTCTGGCAAACTAAACCAGCTGGTGGTGTAATGGAGGAGGCAGAAGGGCCATCACAACCAGGACTGAAACCTCTCTGGACCAACAAGACCAGATGACTATGGAAGACCTCATTTTACTGTGGGGAGTAAGGGTGGTCGTCCTGAGCAAAGGTCGCTGGCAGATACTGGCTTAAGTCCACCAGGGTCATCCAGGGCTTTCCAAAATGAAGATGCTAGCAAGACGCTGTGTCGATGGATGCCGACGCATTGGTGGGGCAATACCCAGAGTACCCAACAAGGACAAAAGTTCCCACCAGCAGCATCCCCACATTCATGGGAATGGCTGGAAAACCCTGAACTCCATTCCTTATCGACTATGCCAGTCCTTTCAATGTCCCTGGTCATTGTGGACACCCATTCCGAGTAGTTAGACATGCAAAAAGTCCGTTTGGCAAACTCAGGGTGATTGAGAAACTGCGAGCATTGTTTGCAATACACAGCCTCCCATAAGTATTAATCACAGGATGTCATTTACCACCAGAGAATTCAGATATTTCCTAAATTCCAATGACATTCAGCACATAAGGACAACTCCATACCATCCATCGTCCAATGGTCTAGCGGAAAGAGTGGTCCAAATGTTAAAAAGGGTTCCTTGTTCCTGTTTGACTATAGGACCAGCCCACATGCAACAACAGGGTCAACTCCAGCAGTGTTGTGATGGGGAGAACACTCCGCACCAGGTTAATCCTGGCATTCCCAGAACCTGGGCGGGGGGTGGAACAGCAGCAGGAGTGCCAATGCCAACTACATGCCTCCTTGAAGGGAGAGAGACAATTTAATTCGGGGGACTGACTCTGAACTGGCTGGCCACACCCCAGATACTGTGCATGTGTAAAGGGTGACCCATGGTGACGTGATACCAGCCTCTGTGCAGTTATTTCAATGATCAAGGGTGATCATCCAACTCAGCCCCCTGTTCCCACTTTCTCCCTTTGATCCTTTTTACCCCTAAGAACTCCTTGAAAACATACATGTGTCAAATTTTGTTTCATAATGGTCTTGTGAAGAAATCATGGGTCATTTCATCATGTTAAAGGTGCTATAGAAATTAAAGTTGCTTTTTTTTTAATGTCCATGTCCTCAGTAGATTAGATTACTTACAGTGTGGAAACAGGCCCTTCGGCCCAACAAGTTCACACCGACCCACCGAAGCGCAACCCACCCATACCCCTACATTTACCCCTTACCTAACACTATGGGCAATTTAGCATGGCCAATTCACCTGGCCCACACTTCTTTGGACTGTGGGAGGAAACTGGAGCACCTGGAGGAAACCCGAGCAGACACAGGGAGAACGTGCAAACTCCACACAGTCAGTCGCCTGAAGCGGGAATTGAACCCGGGTCTCTGGTGCTGTGAGGCAGCAGTGCTAACCACTGTGCCACCGTGCCGCCCACTATGTGGAAAGAGATATAAAGCTAACCTTTATATAAAGGTCAATGGTGATAAGGAAAAGTCACTGAAATAAAGCAGATTTTCTGAAATAATGATTCTCTGCAGACCGTTTAAAACTGCCTGAGTCCCAGCTCCATGTCTGGAAGATTTGTGGACAGGACAGGGCCTGGAGCATGAAGTGCATGTTATGAATCTACTGGGGCGCCATGCAAATTCAGTGCAGCAGAATGACCTCAACCCACAGTGAGTGTTTCACAACTTTACAGCACAGGCAGAAATGGAAATGAACTCCAGACGGTGTGACTGTTAATCTGTCAAGTTAGTCAAATCTCTGCCCTGTGAAAATTTGTCACGTCTGTAAGAGTAAGACTACCTTTAGCAATTTAAATTGATGTTAGTTAATATCAGTCAAGGTTTGAACATGATAATGTTGTGACTGCTTAACTATTGTCCACAACCTATCATTATCACAGTCGAAGGCTGTAAACTTGATTGACAACAGAAAGGTTATTTAAGGATCAGCTGTCTTTGACATGGGGTTATAACTACAAATGTTTGGTTATTTGAGTAATTAAAATTTGTGCTGAAAATGTGTTGCTGGTTAAAGCACAGCAGGTTAGGCAGCATCTCAGGAATAGGGAATTCGACATTTCGAGCATAAGCCCTTCCTGATGAAGGGCTTATGCTCAAAACGTCGAATTCCCTATTCCTGAGATGCTGCCTAACCTGCTGTGCTTTAACCAGCAACACATTTTCAGCTGTGATCTCCAGCATCTGCAGACCTCATTTTTTAATTAAAATTTGTGGAGACTTAAATGTGTTGAATGAATTTTCATGGATTTTTCAGCTTTGCTTGGTGATCTTTAATAGATATTTAGAACTTTATTTTGTCTCGGCATGGCGAATACTGGGTGAGTTGTCATAGAAAGTGTAAGAGTGAAGGATGGTGGTGTTTGCTATTTAGTTGTTGTTTGGATCTACAATGGATAGATCAGCCAGGCTCATAAAATGAAAGGCTTGATGAAGGGCTTTTGCCCCGAAACATTGATTCTCCTGCTCCTCGGATGCTGCCTGACCTGCTGTGTTTTTCCAACACCACACTCTAGACTCTGATCTCCAGCATCTGCAGTCCTCACTTTTTGCCCAGGCTCATAAAACAGCAGCACAAGACCAAGGAGCTAAATCGCTCCTGGCTTTGGCTCCCAAACTTTTCCATTTTGAGGAGTTTATCAACTCGCTGTGCATTTTCAACAAGTTTCTCTTCTGTTTCTCAGACATTGAACAAGGCTGTCAAGAAAACTGAATATTCCTACACAGCGGTCATTCTCAACCAGTCCACCTCCGAGTCGTCAGGTCCTGATTTCAGATCTGACTCCAGGGCCTGAATCAAGGCTGACACTGCAGCACATCACTGATGTGGAGGTGCCACGGCTGGACTAGGGTGGACAATGTCAGAAGTCACATGACACCATGTTAACACCCCTACCCTTCACCTGATAAATGAGCAGCACTCTGAAAGCTTGTAATTTCCAATAAACCTGTTGGACCATAACCGTAAGACCAGAAGACCATAAGATAGAGGAGCAGAAATTAGGCCATTCAGCCCATCGAGTCTGCTCTGTCTTTCAATAATGGCTGATAAGTTTCTCAACCCCATTCTCCCACTTTGTCCTTGTAACCCCTTTAATACTCAAGAACCTATCGAATTCTGTCTTAACTATACTCAATGAGCTGGCCTCCACAGCCTTCTGTGGCAGCGATAGATTCCCCACTCGCTGGCTGAAGCAGTTTCTCCTTCTCTCTGTTCTTCCCTTTACTCTAAGGCTGTGCCCTCAGGAACTAGTCTCTCCGACCAATGGAAACATCTTCCCAACATCAACTTGATCCAGCCTTTCAGTATTCTGTATGTTTCAATAAGATCCCCCCTCATCCTTCTAAACTCCATTGAGTATAAACCCAAAGTCCTCAAATGTTCCTCATATGTTAAGCTTTTCATCACCTGTTGTCATGTGACTTCTGATTTACACATTACTAAGGCAGTGCTCTGCTGTCAATGGTGGTTGAGATGTTAAACTGAGGCTGTCATCTTCTCCACTGGCTGGCGAAATTTATAGATGCACAGGGTCATCTTCCCTGGTATCCTACACAATGTTTATTCACCAATCAACAGCACGCAAACAGATCATCTGACCAGGATCACAATGTTGTTTATCAGATTTGGATTCCTATGGAGCCATAGAGATCTACAGCACAGAAAAAGGCCCTTCAGTCCATTGCGTCTGTACCAGTCAAAAACGACCACCTAATCTAAAGAGATTCTAGGTAATCCAAAATGGAGGACAGGAAAAATTTCTGCCTGTAACAGGCTGCTCCTTTTTTTGGAGCATTTTAGCTGCTTTCCTCAAATTCCAGGAGCAGCACTTACTGTTTTAGATGTTGTTGTATTGTTTTGGAACTTTAGAGAACAAAAACATCAAAACAACGGCACTTTTAAAAGGGAGAGGGACAGACGAAGACAGCACATGGTGAGGTCAGTGCAGGAGAGAGGGAACGAGAAACCCACACGGCTAACTGACACAGCAGTGAACCTGCACAGCTACTGCCTTTGCTGTTTGAATTCATGTATCGTTGGACATCAGAGTGCGTCTGGGAAAATTAATAAATAGCAAAATTCACAACTGACCTTGGAGGAACCTGTTCGGGGGAGCTCACAGCACAGAAACAGATAAGTAAATAGTTTTAAGTATAGCTTTTGATGTAAATCTACAATAGTGAGTAGAGTGGGTTCTTTCTTGATTATATGTTTTATTGAGATATGTCTCTTGATTAAACTTATAAATATAAGCCATAAGTATTCAGTTAGCCTGGAGCAGTGTTTTGTATTTGGGTGCTATTTTAGATTATTTACAGTGTGGAAACAGGCCCTTCGGCCCAACAAGTCTACACTGACCCGCCAAAGAGCAACCCACACAGCCCCATTCCCCTACACCTAACACTACGGGCAATTTAGCACCTGCAGATTTTTGAACTGTGGGAGGAAACAAGAGCACCCGGAGGAAACCCACGCAGACACGGGGAGGATGTGCAAACTCCACACAGACGGTAGCCTGAGGCGGGAATTGAACCTGGGTCTCTGGAGCTGTGAGGCAGCAGTGCTAACCACTGTGCTGCTTTATAACGGATTTACAGTCATCATTAGACTCCTATTTCCATATTATTATTGAACTCAAATTTCACCATCTGGGATTCAAACCCAGGTCCCCCGAAAATTACCTGTGTCTCTGGCTTAATAATCTAGTGATAATACCACTGGGCCATCGCTGACAATCTGGGTCTGTAGATTGGAAGAAGCAAAAGTGGCCCTTAGTAGAGTGATATGCTCTTCCTGTCGGATGTGGGAGTTCAGGGAGAGTTTACAGGTTACTGAGGATTATATCTGCAACAAATGTCGTTGGTTGCGAATCCTATCAGATCGAATGGATTGGTTGGAGTGACAGTTAGAGGCCATGAGGAAATTACAAGAGCAAGGGGATGTGATGGATGGCAGTTATAGGAATGGGGAAAAAGGCATAGATACAGTCACATAGATGGGTTAACTCCAGAAAAGGTAGGAGGGGTAGGCAGGTAGTGCAGGAGTCTTCTGTAGATATTCCCATTTCAAACAAGTATGGAGGGGGTGATGGATTCTCAGGGGAATGTAGGATGAACAGCCAAGTTTCTGGTATCAAGACAGGCTCTAATGCAATGAGGGGTACGTCATATTCCAAGATATCGATTGTGTTCGGGGACTCTCTAGTCCGAGGCATTGACAGATGTTGTGTGGCCAGCAGCAAAAAAATCAGAATGGTGTGTTGCTTCCTTGGACCCAGAAACAAGGACGTCTCAGAGAGACTGCAGGACATTCTCAAGGGGGAGAGGGACCAGCAGGAGGTCAGAGTACACACTGGAGCACGACGGGGAACCCAGAGAGATGGTGAGGGAAGAGATCAATCTAAGATGGGTACAGTTGAGAACAGAAGCGAGTCAAACAGTCAGGGCAGGCAGGGACAGAGTAGGGCTGATAAATTAAACTGCATTTATTTCAATGCAAGAGGACTAACAGGGAAGGCAGATGAACTCAGGGCATGGTTAGGAACATGGGACTGGGATATCATAGCAATTATGGAAACATGGCTCAGAGATGGGCAAGACTGTTCCAGGATACAAATGCTACAGGAAGGATAGAAAAGGAGGCAAAAGAGGAGGTGGCATTTTTGATAAGGGATAGCATTACAGCTGTGCTGAGGGAGGAAATACATCCAGGGAAGTTATTTGGGTAGAACTGAAAAATAAGAAAGGGATGATCACCTTATTAGGATTGTATTATAGACCCCCCCGTTAGTCAGAGGGAAATTGAGAAACAAATTTGTAAGGAGATTTCAATTACCTGTAAGAATAATAGGATGGTTATGGTAGAGGATTTTAACTTTCCAAACATAGACTGTTTAGGGTTTAGATGGAGAGGAATTTATTAAGAGTGTACACGACAATTTTCTGATTCAGGATGTGGATGTACCTACTAGAGAAGGTGCAAAACTTGACCTACTCTTGGGAAATAAGGCAGGGCAGGTGACTGAGGTGTCAGTGGGGGAGCACTTTGGGGCCAGTGACCATAATTCTATTCATTTTAAAATAATGATGGAAAAGGATAGACCAGATCTAAAAGTTGAAGTTCTAAATTGGAGAAAGGCTAATTTTGACGGTATTAGGCAAGAACTTTCAAAAGCTGATTGGAGGCAGATGTTCACAGGTAAAGGGGCAGCTGGAAAATGGGAAGCCTTCAGAAATGAGATAACAAGAATCCAGAGAAAGTATATTCCTGTCAGGGTGAAAGGAAAGGCCGGTAACTATATGGAATGCTGGATGACTAAAGAAATTGAAGGTTTGGTTAAGAAAAAGAAGGAAGCATATGTCAGGTATAGACAGGATAGATCGAGTAAAACCTTAGAAGAGTATAAAAGCAGTGGGAGTATACTTAAGAGGGAATCAGGAGGGCACAAAGGGGACAAGAGATAACTCTGGCAAATAAGGTTAAGGAGAATCCAAATGCCTTTTAAAAATACATTAAGGACAAAAGGGTAACTAGGGAGAGAATAGGCCCCCTCAAAGATCAGCAAGGCGGCCTTTGTGTGGAGCCACAGAAAATGGGGGAGATACTAAATGAATATTTTGCATCAGTATTTACTGTGGAAAAGGATATGGAAGATATAGACGGTAGGGAAATAGACGGTGACATCTTGCAAAATGTCCAGATTACAGAGGAGGAAGTGCTGGATGTCTTGAAATGTATAAAAGTGGATAAATCCCCAGGACCTGATCAGCTGTACCCGAGAACTCTGTGGGAAGCTAGGGAAGTGATTGCTGTGCCTCTCGCTGAGATATTTGTATCATCCATAGTCACAGGTGAGATGCCAGTAGACTGGAGATTGGCAAATGTGGTGCCACTGTT
Source organism: Hemiscyllium ocellatum (assembly GCF_020745735.1). Taxonomy (NCBI): domain Eukaryota; kingdom Metazoa; phylum Chordata; class Chondrichthyes; order Orectolobiformes; family Hemiscylliidae; genus Hemiscyllium; species Hemiscyllium ocellatum. The sequence goes on from NC_083404.1 coordinate 136,982,207, forward strand.
TAAGAAGGACAAGCCAGGGAACTATAGACCAGTGAGCCTAACCTTGGTGGTGGGCAAGTTGTTGGGGGAAATCCTGAGGGACAGGATGTACATGTATTTGGAAAGGCAAGGACTGATTAGGGATAGTCAACGTGGCTTTGTGCATGGGAAATCATGTCTCACAAACTTGATTGAGTTTTTTGAAGAAGTAACAAAGAAGATTGATGAGGGCACAGCAGTAGATGTGATCTATATGGACGTTCAACAAGGTTCCCCATGGGAGACTGATTAGCAAGGTTAGATCTCACGGAATACAGGGAGAACTAACCATTTGGATACAGAACTGGCCCAAAGGTAAAAGACAGAGAGTGGTGGTGGAGGGTTTTTTTTTCAGACTGGAGGCCTGTGACCGATGGTGTGCCATAAGGATCAGTGCTGGGTCCTGGCTGAGGGGTGACCTTATAGAGGTTTAGAAAATCATGAGAGGCATAGGTAGGATAAATAGACAAAGTCGAGAGTTTGCTGCTGGGAAAGGACAGCAGGTCAGGTAGCATCTGAGAAGCAGGAAATTCCAGATGAAGGGCTTAAGCCCGAAACATTGATTCTCCTGCCCCTCGGATGCTGCCTGACCTCCTGTGCTTTTCCAGCACCATACTCTTGACTCTGATTTCCAGCATCTGCAATCCTCACTTTCTCCTAAATAGACAAAGTCTTTTCCCTGGGGTGGGGGAGTCCAGAGCTCGAGGGCATAGGTTTAGGGTGAGAGGGGAAAGATATAAAAGAGACCTGAGGGGCAATGTTTTCATGCAGAGGGTGGTACATGTATGGAATGAGCTGCCAGAGGATGTGGTGGAGTCTGGTACAATTGCAACATTTAAGAGGCATTTGGATGGGTATATGAATAGGAAGGGTTTGGAGGGATATGGGCCGGGTACTGGCAGGTGGGACTAGATTGGGTTGGGATATCTGGTCGGCATGGATGGGTTGGACCGAAGGGTCTGTTTCCATGCTGTACAGATCTATGACTCTATGACTACGTCTCTTTGAGTCTATTTTAATCCCATTTTGCAGCACTTGGCCCACGATCTTGGTATCACAAGCAAATCAAAACCCTTCTTCAATGTGATGAGGGTTTCCGCCTGTCCTACCCTCACAGGCAGTGAGTTCCAGATTCCCCACCTCTCTGAGTAGAAGAAAACATCTCACACATCTCCTCTGAACCTCCTTCCCCTCACCTTCAATCTGCCCCGTTGTCATTGATCCTTCCACTCAGGGCAAAAGTTCCCTCCTGTTGACCCTATCTGTGTTCCTCATAATTTTATCCACCTCACTCATATCCCCCTCAATCCCCTCTGCTCTCAGGAAAACAATCCCAGTCTGTCCAATCTCTCTCCATCACTGAGACTCCCCAGCCCAGGCACCATCCTGGTTAATCTCCCTCTGCCCCCTCTCCCCGTGCTATCCCACCCCTCCTGTACCATGGATTCCAGATCCGCACAGAGTACTTCAGCGGTGCCCGAACTAACGTGTTACCACAATTCTCATTGTGAGGTCTGGCTATCTCGGTAATGTTTATGGGAACATACTGTGCCATGTTTTCAAAGACGTCTATAATTCAAAAGCATTTCATTAGCCGTAAACATATCCAGCCATCATGAAAAGTGTTACATATGTACAATGCTGTTTCTTTATACCAATAGCAATGAAGCTCTATTGACATTCAGATAATCTATAAACCTTAATAGTGAATCACATGGCCTGCTCTTTTAACTCCATGGGCTTTATTATTCAGGGTTTTATAATTGAGCATAGCTCGATGAAATTGGTCTGAACACAGTTCAGAATATTATGATGTCATTAGCATCCAATTCACATCCCACACAGCAGCCTGCTTGATGGATCACATTGTTATTTGTTTTGGGTTTAACTAAGTGATTTCTCCTTGAAGTATGATGCTGCAGATTTTGCCCCAACAACAAAATAGAAGTGTATTACACAAGAAATAAAGATAAAATAAAATCATCCAAACTATCTACAACTTCAAAGATTTTAAAACTCACGGTAGAAGTATAATCCTATGAAGCCCAAAACTTTCCCTTATAAATTAAAAAAAGCTTTTCTCCAGGAGTCAAAACGCCCTGGTATAATTCTCAATACGCCACGTCTGATACTGTACCCAAAGCACTCCTCGCATAATACTCACACCAGTCTCACTGTGTCTAATAGGAGAAAGTGAGGACTGCAAATGCTGGAGATCAGAGCTGAAAGTGTGTTGCTGGAAAAGCACAGCAGGTCAGGTAGCATCCAAGGAACAGGAGAGTCGAATTTTCGGGCATGAGCCCTTCTTCAGGAAGGGCTCCTGAAGTTTCCTGAAGAAGGGCTCATGCCCGAAACGTCAACTCTGCTGCTCCTTGGATGCTGCCTGGCCTGCTGTGCTTTTCCAGCAACACATTTTCATCACTGTGTCTAATACCTCAGTACGTTTATGTCACTTTGGGGCTCAGGGGAGGCAATGGCTTTAGTGGTATTATCAGTGGGCTATTTATCTAGCACCCCAAGCAAGAATCTGAGTTCAAATCCTACCATGACAGATGAAATGTGAACTTAACCTTTTAAAAAAAATCTGGGGAATTAAGAACTAAATGACAACCATGAAACTGTTGTCAATTGTCGGAAAAACCCATCTGATTCACTCAAGCCCTTCAGGGAAGGAATCTGCTGTTCTTACCCTGTCTGGTCTACACGTAACTCCAGACCCACAGCAATACGGGTGACTCTTAACTGCCCTCTGGGCAATTAGGGATGGGCAATAAATGCTGGGCTAGTCAGCGATGTCCTCACTTTGTGAATGAATTAACAAAAAACACTGGAACTGTAGTATATTTTTTCTTGGAGCTAGCTTGCTCATAAACTTCGCTATAATTGGTTTCAACAACTACAATCTTTATCTGACCTGGGAATTTGGACTGTATATGCCAGTCTATTCCATCACTGCTGGGAGAAAGTGAGGACTGCAGATGCTGGAGATCTGCTGGAGAGATGCTGGAGTTCCTGGAGAAGGGCTCATGCCCGATTCTCCTGCTCCTTTGATGCTGCCTGACCTGCTGTGCTTTTCCAGCAACACATTTTCAGCTATTCCATAATTGCCAAATGCAATGCTGTTCCTTCCATGTATCCCAGTCTACCAGAAACCTTCCTGACCAGATCACATATTAGTTCAACGACTCTAAGAATCTAACTCAATTACAGTCATTCCTCCGATTTCACCAGTTAGCCTAGCTGCACTGAGGAATAAGTAACCAATAAATTCACATCCATGGGCAAATGTCACAGATCTGTGACCACTTCCACGTCGAGCCAAGAAATCATTTTAAATGGTGTGTGATAGACAGCAATGCCATCTCACTAGAGGTGTACAGCAGGAAGAGTAAATATGGAGACCTGGTCCCTCACCCTGCTCCCTCACCCTGTCCCTTACCAGTAAAGCATTGATACAGGGCTGAGTTGTGGCAGATGGAGATGAATTTAGATAAATGTGAAGCGCTGCATTTTGGGAAAGCAAACCTTAGCGGGACTTATACACTTAATGGTGCAATCCTAGGGAGTGTTGCTGAACAAAGAGACCTCGGAGTGCAGGTTCATAGCTCCTTGAAAGTGGAGTCACAGGTAGATAGGATAGTGAAGAAGGCGTTTGGTATGCTTTCCTTTATTGGTCAGAGTATTGAGTACAGGAGTTGGGAGGTCATGTTGTGGCTGGACAGAATCCCAGGGCAGAACGAGAGGGAATCCCGTGTCCCGGGGCAGGGAGAGGGAGTAACCCAAGTCCCAGGGCAGGGAAAAAGAGGATCCCAAGTCCCAGAGCAGAGAGAGGTGGAATCCTAAGTCCCGGAGCAGGGAGAGGGGGGATACTGAGTCCCGGAGCAGGGAGAGAGGGGATCCAAGTCCCGGGGCAGAACGAGAGGGAATCAGGCAATTCTAGTCTCCTTCCTATTGGAAAGATGTTGTGAAACTTGAAAGGGTTCAGAAAAGATTTACAAAATTGTTGCCAGGGTTGAAGGATTTGAGCTAAAGGGAGAGATTGAATAGGCTGGGGCTGTTTTCCCTGGAGCATTGGAGGCTGAGGGGTGAACTTAGAGAGGTTTATAAAATCATGAGGGGCATGGATAGGATAAATAGATAAAGTCTTTTCCCTGGGGTGGGGGAGTCCAGAACTAGAGGGCATAGGTTTAGGGTGAGAGGGGAAAGATGTAAAAGAGACCTAAGGGACAACGTTTTCACACAGAGGGTGGTACGTGTATGGAATGAGCTGCCAGAGGATGTGGTGGAGGATGGTACAATTACAGCATTTAAAGGCATCGGGATGGGTATATGAATAGGAAGGGTATGGAAGAATGTGAGCTAAGTGCTGGCAAATAGGGCTAGATTCGGTTGGGATATCTGGTCGGCATGGATGAGTTGGACCAAAAGATCTGCTTCTGTGCTGAACAGCTCAGCGAGTCTATGACTCTAGATGATGTTGAACGACGGGAAAAGAGATTGTGTGTGTGTTGTAAAAGTGAGAAAGTGACTGATGAGGTGTTCTAAAAGAGAAGCCAGTTGACTGGACAGGTTAGACAATCCTGTGTTGCGTTAGTTACAGTCTATCTACCCTGATGAAGGGCTACTGCCCGAAATGTCGATTCTCCTGCTCCTCGGATGCTGCCTGACCTGCTGCGCTTTTCCAGCACCACTCTGATCTTGACTCTAATCTCCAGCAGCTGCGGTAGCCACTTTCACACACTCTGTCACTTACTAAATATAGACACTGGCGGAAATCACATCACACCAGGTGATAGTCTAACAGGTTGACTTGAAATCACAAGCTTTCTGAGCGATGCCCCTTCAAGGATTATAACCCGGTGTCATATGACTTCTGACTTTGTCCACCAGTTCCAACCCCAGCACCAACACATCCTGATGAAGGGCTTATGCCTGTAACGTCGATTCTCCTGCTCCTCGGATGCTGCCTGACCTGCTGTGTTTTTCCAGCACCACATACTCTCAACCTCCACATCAGTTATAGAATGTACGCTTTAATTCAGTCATCTTTATTCTCTTATATTACAAAGCCATATTCTATTTAAGTATTAACATATTGTCAGGAATATTTATTATTGCAAACCCATGGAAGACCAAGTCAGAATAATTGGTGAAAAGTCATAATCTTGGGGTCCATGAACCTAACCTGGTTTTTAATGTTAGTTATTAAGGTCCATGTCATGAATTCATCATTCGCTGGGGTTTTCAGGAATGGGATCCTGGTGGATATAAAGGAATGACTGTATATCCTTCTACCGCTAGCGGTGTTACTCGATACAGCTGTCCTGCTCCAGGATCTTCATAAAAATAAAGCCAAAGTTAAACATCAAACTCATAGATTTTCTCACTCAGCCGATGGTGCCTCCCTCAAGCTTAAAGATAAGATCCAGAACACTTGAAGAGAGCGTTACCACGCTGGTTCACAAAGAATCTAAGATATACAAACGTGTTTAGTGCACTAAAATCCATTCACTCCACAGACAGGTTTCAAACACTGTCTTTTAAACAAAATCACCATGGTTACAGAAATATTTATAGTATTACAGTACCCCGGTTACCAAGTCAACCCCCAGAAATCTAAGTTTGCAGCAACTTATATTAAAGATCAAACAAATGCACCCCACAGTGTCCCTCACAATACACAGAATTATCTATCCCCGCGTAATCAAATCCCAGTCACCTAGTAACTGGGAATTCTGACTTCAGGAACATGTTGGTCAGTAAACTTGGTCAGGATTTGAGGAACATGAGTCAGTGGCAGATTGCTGAGAAATATTCAGTTCAGTGCATACTCAGGACAGTGCACACACCGGACAGTGCACACTCCGGGCAGTGCACACTCCGGACAGTGCACACTCCGGGCAGTGCACACTCCGGACAGTGCACGCTCCGGACAGTGCACACTCCGGGCAGTGCAAACTCCGGGCAGTGCACACTCCGGGCAGTGCACACTCCGGACAGTGCACACTCCGGGCAGTGCACACTCCGGGCAGTGCACACTCCGGACAGTGCACACTCCGGGCAGTGCAAACTCCGGGCAGTGCACACTCCGGGCAGTGCACACTCCGGGCAGTGCAAACTCCGGGCAGTGCACACTCCGGGCAGTGCACACTCCGGACAGTGCACACTCCGGGCAGTGCACACTCCGGACAGTGCACACTCTGGGCAGCGCACACTCCGGGCAGCGCACACTTCGGACAGCGCACACTCCGGGCAGTGCACACTCCGGACAGTGCACACTCCAGGCAGTGCACACTTCGGAGAGTGCACACTCCAGACAGTGCACACTCCAGGCAGCACACACTCCGGACAATGCACACTCCGGACAGTGCACACGCCGGATAGTGCACTTTCTGGGCAGCGCATTCTCCGGACAATGCACACTCCGGACAGCACACATTCCGGGCAGCGCACACGCCGGACAGTGCACATTCCGGACAGTGCACACACCGGACAGTGCAAACTCTGGACAGCGCACACTCTGGAATGTGCACACTTTGGACCATGCATACTCTGGACAGTGCACATTCTGGACAGCGCACACTCCGGACAATGCACACTCCGGACAGCACACATTCCGGGCAGCGCACACTCCGGACAATGTACACTCCAGACAGTGTACACTCCGGACAGTGCACACTCCGGACAGCACACACTCCGGACAGTGCACACGCTGGACAGTGCACTTTCCAGGCAGCGCACACTCCGGACAATGCATACTCCGGACAGTGCACACAGCGGACAGTGCACACTCTGGACAGCACACACTCCGGACAGTGCACACTTCGGACAGTGCACACTCCAGACAGCGCACACTCCGGACAATGCACACTCCGGACAGTGCATACTCCGGACAGCGCACACTCCGGATAGTGCACACTCCGAACAGCACACACTCCGAACAGTGCACACGCCGGACAGTGCACTTTCCAGGCAGCGCACACTCCGGACAGTGCATACCCCGGACAGTGCACACAGCGGACAGTGCACACTCTGGACAGCGCACACTCCAGGCAGTGCACACTTCGGACAGTGCACACTCGGGACAGTGCACACTCCAGACAGTGCACACTCCGGACAATGCACACTCCGGACAGTGCATACTCCGGACAGTACACTCATTGGACAGTGCAGACTCCGGGCAGCGCACACTCCGGACAGTGCACACATCAGACAGTGCGCACACCGGACAGTGCAAACACTGGACAGTGCACACTCCTGGCAGTGCGCAGTCTGGACAGCGCACACACTGGAATGTGCACACTTTGGACAGTGCACACTCCGAACAGTGCACATGCCGGACAATGCACACTCCGGACAGTGCATACTCCGGACAGTACACTCATTGGACAGTGCAGACTCCGGGCAGCGCACACTCCGGACAGCACACACTCCGAACAGTGCACACGCCGGACAGTGCACTTTCCAGGCAGCGCACACTCCGGACAATGCATACCCCGGACAGTGCACACAGCGGACAGTGCACACTCTGGACAGCGCACACTCCGGGCAGTGCACACTTCGGACAGTGCACACTTGGGACAGTGCACACTCCAGACAGCGCACACTCCGGACAATGCACACTCCGGACAGTGCATACTCCGGACAGTACACTCATTGGACAGTGCAGACTCCGGGCAGTGCACACTCCGGACAGTGCACACACTGGACAGTGCACATTCCGGGCAGCGCACACTCCGGACAGCGCACACACTGGACAGTGTACACTCCGGGCAGGGCACAGTCTGGACAGCGCACACACTGGAATGTGCACACTTTGGACAGTGCACACTCCAGACAGCGCACACTCCGGGCAGTGAACACTCCGGACAGTGCACATTCCAGGCAGTGCATGTTTCGGACAGTGCAGACTCCGGACAGTGCACACCCCGGACAGGGCACACTCTGGACAGTGTACTCTCCGGACAGTGCACACACCGGACAGTGCACACTCTGGACAGCGCACACTCTGGGCAGTGCACACTCCGGACAGTGCACACTCGGACAGTGCACACTCCAGACAGTGTACTCTCTGGACAGTGCACACTCCGGACAATGCACACTCCGGACAGTGCACACACCGGACAGTGCACACTCTGGACAGCGCACACTCTGGGCAGTGCACACTCTGGACAGTGCACACTCGGACAGTACACACTCCAGACAGTACACACTTCGGACAGTGCACACTCGGGACAGTGAACACTCTGGATAGTGCACGCTCCAGATAGTGCACACTCTCCGGACAGTGCAAACTCTGGACAGTGCACAGTCCCCGGACAGTGCACACTCTGGGCAGTGCACACTCCGGACAATGCACACTCCGGACAGTGCACACACCGGACAGTGCACACTCTGGACAGCGCACACTCTGGGCAGTGCACACTCCGGACAGTGCACACTCGGACAGTGCACACTCCAGACAGTACACACTTCGGACAGTGCACACTCGGGACAGGCACACTCTGGGCAGTGCACACTCCGGACAGTGCACACTCTGGACAGTGCACGCTCCAGACAGTGCACACTCTCCGGACAGTGCAAACTCCGGACAGTGCACAGTCCCCGGACAGTGCACACTCCAGACAGTGCAGACTCCGGGCAGTGCACACTCCGGACTGTGTACTCTCCGGACAATGCACACTTCGGAAAGTGCACACTCCGGACAGTGCACACTCCAGACTGTGTACTCTCCGGACAATGCACACTCCAGACAGCACACACTCTGGACAGTGCACCCTCCAGACAGTACACATTCCGGACAATGCGCACTCTGGTCAGTGCACACTCCAGACTGTGCACACTCCAGACAGCGCACACTCCGGAAAGCGCACACTCCGGACAGCGCACACACCAGACAATGCACACTCCGGACAGCGCACACTCCGGACAGCGCACACTCCGGACAGCGCACACGCCGGACAGCGCACACGCCAGACAATGCACACTCCGGACAGTGCACACTCCGGACAGCGCACACTCCGGAAAGCGCACACTCCGGACAGCGCACACGCCAGACAATGCACACTCCGGACAGTGCACACTCCGGACAGCGCACACTCCGGACAGCGCACACTCCGGACAGCGCACACGCCGGACAATGCACACTCCGGGCAGCACATTCTCTGGACAATGCACACTCCGGACTGCGCACACTCCAGACAGCACACACTCCAGACAGCACACACTATGGACAGTGCACACGTCGGACAGTGCACATTCTGGGCAGCGCACACTCCGGACAATGCACACTTCGGACAGCGCACACTCCAGACAGCACACACTCTGGACAGTGCACACGCCGGACTGTGCACTTTCCGGGCAGCGCAGACTCCGGACAATGCACAGTCCGGACAGCACACATTCCGTACAGCGCAAACTCAAGGCAGTGCACACACTGGACAGTGCACACTCTGTACAGCGCACACTCTGGGCAATGCACACTCCAGACAGCGCACACTCCGGACAGTGCACACTCTGGACAGTGCACAGTCTGGAAAGAACATACTCCGGACAATGCACACTCTGGACAGTGAACACTCCGGTCAGTGCACATTTCGGAAAGGTCACATTCCAGACAATGCACTCTCCGGACAGTACACACTCGGGTCAACGCACGTTAGGGACAGCGCACACACTGAACAGTGTACACTCCGGACAGTGCACACTCCGAACAGACTGCACGCCGGAAAGTGCGCACTCCGGACAATGCACACTCTGGACAGTGCACATTCTGGACAATGCACACTCTGGACAGTGCACACACCGGTCAGCGCATACTCCGGACAGTGCAAACTCAAGGCAGTGCACACTCCAGGCAGTACACACTCCGGACAGTGCACACTCCGGACAGTGCACACTTCGGGCAGTATACACTCCGGACAGTGTCCACTCCGGACAATGCCCACTCTGGACAATGCACACTCCGGACAGTGCACACTCCAGACTGTGCACACTCCAGACTGTACACACTCCAAGCATTGCACACTCGGGAAAGTGCACATTCTGGACAGTGCACACTCCGGACAGTGCACACTCTGGACAGCGCACACTCCAGACAAAGCACACTCCGGACAGTGCACACTCTGCACAGTGCACACTCTGGACAGTGCACATTCTGGACAATGCACACTCTGGACAGTGCACACACCGGTCAGCGCATACTCCGGACAGTGCAAACTCAAGGCAGTGCACACTCCAGGCAGTACACACTCCGGACAGTGCACACTCCGGACAGTGCACACTTCGGGCAGTATGCACTCCGGACAGTGTCCACTCCGGACAATGCCCACTCTGGACAATGCACACTCCGGACTGTACACACTCCAAGCATTGCACACTCGGGAAAGTGCACATTCCGGACAGTGCAGACTCCGGAAAATGCACATTCCGGACAGTGCACACTCCGGACAGTGCACACTCTGGACAGCGCACACTCCGGACAAAGCACACTCCGGACAGTGCACACTCTGCACAGTGCACACTCTGGACAGTGCACACTCCGGACAGTGCACGCTCTGGACAGTGCATGCTCTGGACAGTGCACACTCCGGACAGCGCACACTCTGGGCAGTGCACACTCCGGACAGTGCACACTCCAGACAGTGCACAGTCCGGACAAAACATACTCCGGACAATGCAGACTCTGGACAGTGAACACTCCGGTCAGTGCACATTTCAGAAAGGGCACATTCCGGACAATGCACTCTCCGGACAGTGCACACTCTGACCAGTGCAGACTCCAGACAGTGCACACTCCGAACAGTGCACACTCCGGACAGTGCACACTTCGGGCAGTATGCACTCCGGACAGTGTCCACTCCGGACAATGCCCACTCTGGACAATGCACACTCCGGACTGTACACACTCCAAGCATTGCACACTCGGGAAAGTGCACATTCCGGACAGTGCAGACTCCGGAAAATGCACATTCCGGACAGTGCACACTCCGGACAGTGCACACTCTGGACAGCGCACACTCCGGACAAAGCACACTCCGGACAGTGCACACTCTGCACAGTGCACGCTCTGGACAGTGCATGCTCTGGACAGCGCACACTCTGGGCAGTGCACACTCCGGACAGTGCACACTCCAGACAGTGCACAGTCCGGACAAAACATACTCCGGACAATGCAGACTCTGGACAGTGAACACTCCGGTCAGTGCACATTTCAGAAAGGGCACATTCCGGACAATGCACTCTCCGGACAGTGCACACTCTGACCAGTGCAGACTCCAGACAGTGCACACTCCGAACAGTGCACACTCCGGACAATGCACGCTCCGGACAGTGCACATTCTGGACAGGGCACACTCCGGACAGTGCACACTCCGGACAGTGCATATTCCGGACAATGCACACTCTGGACAGTGCACACACCAATCAGCGCACACTCCGGACAGTGCAAACTCAAGGCAGTGCACACTGCAGGCAGTACACACTCCGGACAGTGCACACTTCGGGAGGTATACACTCCGGACAGTGCCCACACCGGACAATGCCCACCCCGGACAATGCACACTCCGGACAGGGCACACTCCGGACAAAACATATTCCGGACAATGCACACTCTGTACAGTGCACACTCTGGACCGTGCACACTCCGGACGTGGCACACTCTGGTCAGTACACATTCTGGACAGTGCACACTCCGGACAGTGCACACTCTGGACAGTGCACACTCCGAACAAAACAAACTCCGGACAATGCACACTCCGGACAGTGCACACTCCGGACAGTGCACACTCCGGACAAAACAAACTCCGGACAATGCACACTCTGGACAGTGCACACTCTGGTCTGTGCACACTCTGGACGTGGCACACTCTGGTCAGTACACATTCTGGACAGTGCACACTCCGGACAGGGCACACTCCGGACAGTGCACACTCCGGACAGTGCATGCTCCGGACAGTGCATGCTCTGGACAGTGCACACTCTGGACAGTGCACATTCCGGACAGGGCACACTCCGGTTGGTGCACGCACCGGTCAGTACATATTCTGGACAGGGCACACTCTGGACACGGCACACTCCAGACAGTGCACATTCCGGACAGGGCACACTCCGGTTGGTGCACGCACCGGTCAGTACATATTCCGGACAGGGCACACTCCGGACACGGCACACTCCAGACAGTGCACACTCCGGACAGTGCACACTCTGCACAGTGCACACTCGGGAAAGTGCATATTCCGGACAGTGTACACTTCGGACAATGCACACTCCGGTCAACACACATTCCGGACAGTGGTCACTCCAGACAGCGCACACTCCGAACAGCGCACACGCCGGACAGTGCACATCTGGACAGCGCACACTCTCCGGACAATGCAAACTCTGTGCAGTGCACACTCCGGACAGTCCAAACGCTGAACAGCGCGCACGCTGGACAGTGCACACTGCGGGCAATGCACACTCTGGGCAGTGCACACTTCGGACAGTGCAAACGCTGCACAGCGCACACGCCGGACAGTGCACACTCCAGGCAGTTCACACTCCGGGCACTGCCAACCCTGAACAGAGCACAGCCCAGACTTTGCACACTCTGGGCTGTGCACACTTCGGACAGTGCACACTGCGGGCAATGCACACTCCAGGCAGTGACAACGCACACTCTCCGGACAATGCAAACTCTGTGCAGTGCACACTCCGGACAGTCCAAACGCTGAACAGCGCGCAAGCTGGACAGTGCACACTGCAGGCAATGCACACTCCGGACAGTGCACACTCCGGACAGTGCACACTCCAGACAATGCACACTCAAGATAGCGCACACTCTGGACAATGCACACTCCGATCAGTGCACACTCCGAAAAGCGCACACTCTGGACAGTGCACACTCTGGACAAAACATACTCCGGACCATGCGCACTCTGGACAGTGCTCACTCTGGTCAGTGCACACTTCGGACAGTGCACACTCCAGACTGTGCACACTCAAAGCATTGCACACTCTGGACAGTGCACACTCAAGATAGCGCACTCTCTGGACAATGCACACTCTGGACAGCACACACTCCGGTCAGTGCACACTCCGGACAGCGCACACTCCGGACAGCGCACATTCCGGACAGCGCACATGCCGGACAATGCACACTCCAGACAGTGCACACTCCGGACAATGCACACTCAAGATAGTGCACACTCTGGACAATGCACACTCTGGAAAGTGCACACTTCGATCAGTGCACACTCAAGACAGCGCACACTCTGGACGATGCACCCCCCGGACAGCGCTCACTCCAGTCAGTGCACATTCTGGAGAGTGCACACTATGGACAGCGCACACTCCGGGCAGCGCACACTCTGGACAGCGCACACTCCGGACAGTGCACACTCCATACAGCGCACATTCTGGACAGTGCACACTCCAGAGAGTGCACAGTCCAGACAAAACATACTCCGGACAATGCAGACTCTGGACAGTGAACATTCCGGTCAGTGCACATTTCAGAAAGGGCACATTCCGGACAATGCACTCTCCGGACAGTGCACACTCTGAACAGTGCACACTCCGGACAGTGCACACTCCGAACAGAGTGCACGCCGGAAAGTGCACACTCTGGACTGTGCACTCTCTGGACAGCACAAACTCAAGGCAGTGCACTCTCCAGACAGTGCACACTCCGAACAGTGCACACTCCGGACAATGCACACTCTGGACTGTGCACACTCTGGACGTGGCACACTCTGGTCAGTGCACACTCCGGACAGTGCACACCAATCAGCATATACTCCGGACAGTGCACACACCAATCAGCATATACTCCGGACAGTGCAAACTCAAGGCAGTACACACTCCGGACAGTGCACACTTCAGAAGGTATACACTCCGGACAATGCCCACCCCGGACAATGCACACTCCAGACAGTGCACACTCCGGACAAAACGAACTCCGGACAATGCGCTCTCTGGACAGTGCACACTCTGGACTGTGCACACTCTGGTCTGTGCACACTCTGGACGTGGCACACTCTGGTCAGTACACATTCTGGACAGTGCACACTCCGGACAGGGCACACTCCGGACAGTGCACACTCCGGACAGTGCATGCTCCGGACAGTGCATGCTCTGGACAGTGCACACTCTGGACAGTGCACATTCCGGACAGGGCACAATCCGGTTGGTGCACACACCGGTCAGTACACATTCCGGACAGGGCACACTCCGGACACGGCACATTCCAGACAGTGCACAGACCGGACAGTGCACACTCCAGATGATTCACACTCCGGTCATTGCACACTCCAGACAGTGCACACTCCGGACAGCGCACACTCTGGACAGTGCACACTCGGGAAAGTGCACATTCCGGACAGTGCACACTCCGGACAGTGCACACTCTGGACAGTGCACTGTCTGGAACAAACATACTCCGGACAATGCACACTCCAGACAGTGCACACTCCAGTCAACGCACATTCCGGACAATGCACGCTCCAGACAGTGCACACACCGAACAGCACACACGCCGGACAGTGCACAGTCTGGACAGCGCACACTCTCCGGACAATGCAAACTCTGTGCAGTGCGCACTCCGGACAGTCCAAACTCTGAACAGCGCGCACGCTGGACAGCGCACACTGCGGGCAATGCACACTCCAGGCAGTGCACACTTCGGACAGTGCACACTCCAGGCAGTGCACACCCTGAACAGAGCACAGTCCAGACTTTGCACACTCCAGACAGCGCACACTTTGGACAGTGCAAACGCTGCACAGCGCACACGCCGGACAGTGCACACTCCAGGCAGTTCACACTCCGGGCACTGCCAACCCTGAACAGAGCATAGCCCAGACTTTGCACACTCTGGGCAGTGCACACTTCGGACAGTGCACACTGCGGGCAATGCACACTCCAGACAGTGCACACTCCAGGCAGAGCACACTCCGGGCAGTGCACACTTGGGAAAGTGCACATTCCGGACAGCGCACACTCCGGAAAATGCACAATCCGGACCATGCACAATCTGGGCAGTGTACACTCTGGGCAGTGCACACTCTGGGCCGTGCACACTTTGGGCACTGCACCCTCCAGACAGTACACACTTCTGACAAAATATACTCCGGACCATGCGCACTCTGGACAGTGTACTCTCCGGACAATGCACACTCCGGACAGTGCACACTCTGGTCAGTGAGCACGCCGGACAGCGCACACCCCGGACAGCGCACACGCCGGACAATGCACACTCCAGACAGTGCACACTCCGGACAGTGCACACTCCAGACAGTGCACACTCCGGACAATGCACACTCAAGATAGCGCACACTCTGGACAGTGCACACTCCGATCAGTGCACACTCCGAAAAGCGCACACTCTGGACAGTGCACACTCTGGACAAAACATACTCCGGACCATGCGCACTCTGGACAGTGCACACTCTGGTCAGTGCACACTTCGGACAGTGCACACTCCAGACTGTGCACACTCCAGACTGTGCACACTCAAAGCATTGCACACTCGGGACAGCGCACACTCCGGTCAGTGCACACTCCGGACAGCGCACACTCCGGACAGCGCACATTCCGAACAGCGCACACGCCGGACAATGCACACTCCAGACAGTGCACACTCCGGACAATGCACACTCAAGACAGCGCACACTCTGGACAATGCACACTATGGACAGCGCACACTCCGGGCAGCGCACACTCCGGACAATGCACACTCCAGACAGTGCACACTCCTGGCAATGCACACTCCGGACAGTGCACACCCCGGACAATGCACACTTCGGACAGTGCACATTCTGGACAGTGCAAACTCCAGACAGTGCACACTCCAGACTGTGCGCACTCCAGACTGTACACACTCCAAGCATTGCACACTCGGGAAAGTGCACATTCCGGACAGTGCAGACTCCGGAAAATGCACATTCTGGACAGTGCACACTCCGGACAGTGCACCCTCAAAATAGCACACACTCTGGACAATGCACACTCCAGGCAGCGCACACTCCGGACAGCGCATACTCCGGATAGTGCACACTCCGGACAGCGCACACTCCGGACAGCGCGCACTCCAGACAGCGCACACTCCGGACAGTGCACACTCCGGACAGTGCACACTCCGGACAGCGCACACTCCGGGCAGTGCACACTGCAGACAGTGCACAGTCCAGACAAAACATACTCCGGACAATGCAGACTCTGGACAGTGAACACTCCGGTCAGTACACATTTCGGAAAGGGCACATTCCAGACAATGCACTCTCCGGACAGTGCACACTCCGGACAGTGCACACTCCGTACAGAGTGCACGCCGGAAAGTGCACACTCTGGACTGTGCACTCTCCGGACAGCGCAAACTCAAGGCAGTGCATTCTCCAGACAGTGCACACTCCGAACAGTGCACAATCCGGACAATGCACACTCTGGACAGTGCACATTCTGGAGAGGGCACACTCCGGACAGTGCACACGCCGGACAGTGCATATTCCGGACAATGCACACTCTGGACAGTGCACACACCAATCAGCATATACTCCGGACAGTGCAAACTCAAGGCAGGACACACTCCAGGCAGTACACACTCCGGACAGTGCACACTTCGGGAGGTATACACTCCGGATAGTGCAGTGCACACTCTGGACAGTGCATGCTCTGGACAGTGCACACTCTGGACAGTGCATGTTCTGGACATTGCACACTCCGGATGGTGCACACTCAGGTCAGTACAAATTCCGGGGAGTGCACACATCGGACAGTGCACACTCCGGACAGTGCACACTCCAGACAGTGCACACTCCAGACAGTGCACACTCCGGACAGGGCACATTCTGGACATGGCACACTCCAGACAGTGCACACTCCAGACAGTGCACACTCCGCACGGTTCACACTCCGGTCATTGCACACTCCAGACAGTGCACACTCCAGACAGTGCACACTCTGGACAGTGCACACTCGGGAAAGTGCACATTCCGGACAGTGCACACTCCGGAAAATGCACAATCCGGGCAGTGCACACTCCGGAAAATGCACACTCCGGACAGTGCACACTCTGGACAGTGCACAGTCTGGAAAAAACATACTCCGGACAATGCACACTGCAGACAGCGCACCCTCCGAACAGCGCACACGCCGGACAGTGCACACTCTGGACAGCGCACACTCTCTGGACAATGCAAACTCTGTGCAGTGCACACTCTGGACAGTCCAAACGCTGAACAGCGCGCACGCTGGACAGTGCACACTGCGGGCAATGCACACTCCGGGCAGTGCTCACTTCGGACAGTGCACACTCCAGGCAGTGCCCACCCTGAACAGAGCACAGTCCAGACTTTGCACACTCCAGACAGCGCACACTTCGGACAGTGCATACGCTGAACAGCGCGCACGCCGGACAGTGCACACTCCAGGCAGTGCACACTGCGGGCAATGCACACTCTGAACAGAGCACAGTTCAGACTTTGCACACTCAGGGCAGTGTACACTTCGGAAAGTGCACACTGCGGGCAATTCACACTGCAGGCAGTGCACACTCCAGACAGTGCACACTCCGGACGATGCACACTCAAGATAGTGCACTCTCTGGACAATGCACACTCTGGACAGTGCACACTCTGATCAGTGCACACTCCGGTCAGTGCACACTCTGGAGAGTGCACACTCCAGACCGTGCACACTCCGGGCAGCGCACACTCCGGGCAATGCACACTCCGGACAGTGCACACACCGGACAGTGCACACGCCGTACAGCACACACTCCGGACAGTGCACACTCCGAATAGTGCACACTCCGGGCAGCGCACACTCCGGGCAGTGAACACTCCGGTCAGTGCCCATTTCGGAAAGGGCACATTCCAGACAATGCACTCTCCGGACAGTGCACACTCCGGACAGTGCACACTCCGAACAGAGTGCACGCCGTAAAGTGCACACTCTGGACTGTGCACTCTCCAGACAGCGCGAACTCAAAGCAGTGCACTCTCCAGACAGTGCACACTCCGAACAGTGCACACTCCGGACAATGCACACTCTGGACAGTGCACATTCTGGAGAGGGCACACTCCGGACAGTGCATATTCCGGACAATGCACACTCTGGACAGTGCACATGCCAATCAGCATATACTCCGGACAGTGCAAACTCAAGGCAGTGCACACTCCAGGCAGTACACACTCCGGACAGTGCACACTTCGGGAGGTATACACTCCGGACAGTGCAGACTCCGGACAGTGCTGACTCCGGACAGTGCCCACTCCGGACAATGCCCACGCCGGACAATGCACACTCCGGACAGTGCACTCTCCGGACAAAACATACTCCGGACAATGCACACTCTGGACAGTGCACACTCTGGACCGTGCACACTCCGGACGTGGCACACTCTGGTCAGTACACGTTCTGGACAGTGCACACTCCGGACAGGGCACACTCCGGACAGTGCATGCTCTGGACAGTGCATACTCTGGACAGTGCACACTCCGGTCATTGCACACTCCAGACAGTGCCCACTCCGGACAGTGCGCACTCTGGACAGTGCACACTCGGGAAAGTGCACATTCCGGACAGTGCACACTCTGGAAAATGCACAATCCGGGCAGTGCACACTCCGGAAAATGCACACTCCGGACAGTGCACACTCTGGACAGTGCACAGTCTGGAAAAAACATACTCTGGACAATGCACATTCCAGACAGCGCACCCTCCGACCAGCGCACACGCCGGACAGTGCACACTCTGCACAGTGCACACTCTCCGGACAATGCAAACTCTGTGCAGTGCACACTCCGGACAGTCCAAACGCTGAACAGCGCGCACGCTGGACAGTGCACACTGCAGGCAAAGTACACTCCCGACAGTGCACACTTCGGACAGTGCACACTCCAGGCAGTGCCCACCCTGAACAGAGCACAGTCCAGACTTTGCACACTTCGGACAGTGCAAACGCCGAACAGCCCGCACGCCGGACAGTGCACACTCCAGACAGTGCACACTGCGGGCAATGCACACTCCAGGCAGTGCACACTCTGGGCAGTGCACACTCCAGGCAGTGCACACTCCAGGCAGTTCACACTCCGGGCAGTGCACACTTCGGACAGTGCACACTGCGGGCAGTGCACACCCCAGGCAGTGCACACTCCGGGCAGTGCACACTCTGGACAGCGCACACTCTCCGGACAATGCAAATTCTATGCAGTGCACACTCTGGACAGTCCAAACACTGAACAGCGTGCACGCTGGACAGTGCACACTGCGGGCAATGCACACTCCAGGCAGTGCTCACTTCGGACAGTGCACACTCCAGGCAGTGCACACTCCAGGCAGTGCCCACCCTGAACAGAGCACAGTCCAGACTTTGCACACTCCAGACAGCGCACACTTCAGAAAGTGCAAACGCTGAACAGTGCGCACGCCAGACAGTGCACACTCCGGGCAATGCACACTCCAGGCAGTGCACACTCCGGACAGTGCACACTCTGGGCAGTGCACACTCCAGGCAGTTCACACTCCGGGTAGTGCACACTCCAGGCAGTTCACACTCCGGGCAGTGCACACTCCGGACAGTGCACATTCCGGACAGCGCACACGCCGGACAATGCACACTCCAGACAATGCACACTCCGGACAATGCACACTCAAGATAGTGCACACTCCGGACAACGCACACTCTGGACAGTGTACACTCCGATCAGTGCACGCTCAAGATAACGCACGCTCTGGACAATGCACACTCCGGACAGCGCTCACTCTGGTCAGTGCACACTCCGGACAGCGCACACTCCGGACAGTGCACACTCCAGACTGTGCACACTCCGGGCAGCGCACACTCCGGGCAATGCACACTCCGGACAGTGCA
Source organism: Hemiscyllium ocellatum (assembly GCF_020745735.1). NCBI lineage: Eukaryota > Metazoa > Chordata > Chondrichthyes > Orectolobiformes > Hemiscylliidae > Hemiscyllium > Hemiscyllium ocellatum. The sequence goes on from NC_083404.1 coordinate 137,002,077, forward strand.
CACAATGGACAGTGCACACTCCGTACAGGGCACACTCTGGACAGTGCACACTCCAGACAGTGCACATTCTGGAGAGGGCACACTCCGGACAGTGCACACTCCGGACAGTGCATATTCCGGACAATGCACACTCTGGACAGTGCACACACCAATCAGCATATACTCCGGACAGTGCACACTCCAGACTGGGCACACTCCGGGCAGTGCACACTCCGGGCAATGCACACTCCGGTCAGTGCACACCCTGGACAGTGCACACTCCAGACAGTGCACACTCCAGACTGTGCACACTCCAAGCATTGCACACTCGGGAAAGTGCACATTCTGGACAGTGCAGACTCCGGAAAATGCACATTCTGGACAGTGCACACTCCGGACAGTGCACCCTCAAGATAGCGCACACTCTGGACAATGCACACTCCAGGCAGCGCACACTCCGGTCAGCGCACACTCTGGACAGTGCACACTCCGGACAGCGCACACTCCGGGCAGTGCACACTCCAGACAGTGCACACTCCAGACAGTGCACAGTCCGGACAAAACATACTCCGGACAATGCAGACTCTGGACAGTGAACACTCCGGTCAGTGCACATTTCGGAAAGGGCACATTCCAGACAATGCACTCTCCGGACAGTGCACACTCCGAACAGAGTGCACGCCGGAAAGTGCACACTCTGGACTGTGCACTCTCCGGGCAGCGCAAACTCAAAGCAGTGCACTCTCCAGACAGTGCACACTCCGAACAGTGCACACTCCGGACAATGCTCACTCTGGACAGTGCACCTTCTGGAGAGGGCACACTCCGGACAGTGCACACTCCGGACAGTGCATATTCCGGACAATGCACACTCTGGACAGTGCACACACCAATCAGCATATACTCCGGACAGTGCAAACTCAAGGCAGTGCACACTCCAGGCAGTACACACTCCGGACAGTGCACACTTCGGGAGGTATACACTCCGGACAGTGCAGACTCCGGACAGTGCTGACTCCGGACAGTGCCCACTCCGGACAATGCCCACCCCGAACAATGCACGCTCCGGACAGTGCACTCTCCGGACAAAACATACTCCGGACAATGCACACTCTGGACAGTGCACACTCTGGACCGTGCACACTCCAGACGTGGCACACTCTGGTCAGTACACATTCTGGACAGTGCACACTCTGGACAGTGCACACTCCAGGCAGTGCACACTCCGGGCAGTGCACACTCCAGACAGTACACACTTCAGACAAAATATACTCCGGACCATGCGCACTCTGGACAGTGTACTCTCCGGACAATGCACATTCCGGAAAGTGCACACTCCGGACAGTGCACACTCTGGATAATGCACATTCCGAACAGCGCACCCTCCGGACAGTGCACACTCAAGATAGCGCACACTCTGGTCAGTGCACACTCCGGACAGCGCACACTCCGGACAGTGCACACTCCGGACAATGCGCACTCAAGATAGTGCACACTCCGGACAGTGCACACTCCAAGCATTGCACACTCGGGAAAGTGCACATTCCGGACAATGCACATTCTGGAAAATGCACACTCCGGACAGCGCACACTCCGGACAGCGCACACACCTGGCAGCGCACACGCCAGATAGTGTACTCTCCAGACAGTGCACACTCCAGGCAGTGCACACTCCAAGCAATGCACACTCGGGAAAGTGCTCATTGCGGACAGTGCACAGTCCGGAAAATGCACGATCCGGGCAGTGCACACTCTGGACAGTGCACACTCCAGACAGTGCAAACTCCAGACAGTGCACACTCTGGACAGTGCACACTCCAGACAGTGCAAACTCCAGACAGTGCACACTCTGAGCAGTGCACTCTCTGGACAGTGCACACTTTGGGCAGTGCACACTCCGGGCAGTGCACACGCCGGACAGTGCACACTCCGGGCAGTGCACACGCCGGACAGTGCACACTCCAGACAGCGCACACTCCGGGCAGTGCACACGCCGGACAGTGCACACTCCAGACAGCGCACACTATGGATAGTGCACACTCCAGACAGCGCATACTCTTGACAGTGCACAGTCCGGACAAATCATACTCCGGACAATGCACACTCCGGGAAGGACACACACCAGATAATGCACACTCTGGACAGTGCACACACGGGTCAGCGCACACTCCTGTCAACGCACATTCCTGACAGTGCACACTCCGGACAGCAGACACTCTGAACAGTGCGCACACCAGACAGTGCACACTCTCAGGACAGTGCAAACTCTGGACAGTGCACACTCCAGACAGTGCACACTCCGGACAGTGCACACTCCAGACAGTGCACACTCTGGACAATGCACACTCAAGATAGTGCACAGTCTGGACAATGCACACTCTGGACAGTGCACATTCCGAAAAGCGCACACTCTGGACAGTGCACATTCCGATCAGTGCACACTCTGGACAGTGCACATTCCGATCAGTGCACACTCAAAATAGCGCACACTCTGGACAATGCACACTCCGGACAGCGCACACTCCGGTCAGTGCACACTCTGGACAATGCACACTCCGGACAGCACACACTCCGGACAATGCACACTCCAGACAGCAGACTGTCCGAACAGCGTGCACGCCGGACAGTGCACACTATGGACAGCGCACACTCTCCAGACAGTGCAAACTCTGGGCAGTGAACATTGCGGACAGTGCACTCTCCAGGCAGCGCACACTCCGGGCAGTGCACACTTCGGGCAGTGCACACTCCGGACAATGCACATTCTGGACAGTGCACATTCTGGACAATCCACACTCCGGACAGTGCACACTCCAGACAATGCACACTCCGGACAGTGCACACTTTGGGCAGAACACAATCCGGACAGTGCACACTCCGGGCAGTGCACACTCCAGAAAGTGCACACACCTGTCAGTGCACACTTTCCAGACAGGGCACACTGTATACACTGCACACTCCAGACAGCACACACTCCGGACAGCACACATTCCGGACAGTTCAAACTCCGGGCAGTGCACGCACCGGGCAGCGCACACGCCAGACAGTGTACTCTCCAGACAGTGCACACTCCAGGCAGTGCACACTCCAAGCAATGCACACTCAGGAAAGTGCTCATTGCGGAGAGTGCACACTCCAGAAAATGCACAATCCGGGCAGTGCACACTCGGGACAGTGCACACTCCAGACAGCACACACTCCGGACAGCACACATTCCGGACAGTTCAAACTCCGGGCAGTGCACGCACCGGACAGTGCAGACTCCAGACTGGAGTACATCTCGATGACTTTATGAAAATGGACTTGAGGATTATCAGATCAGGAGTGATCTTGTTAAATGGCGGAGCAGACTCGATAGACTCAGTGGCTTACTCCTGCTCCTTCTGGTGGCCATTCAGCCCATTGTGCGTGTATGGCTCTATCCCCTAGTACAAATCTCCTGCCTTTTCCCCATATCCCCTCTTAAATGCCTCAATTGAACCTGCTTCCACCATATTTCCAGCAAATACATTCCAGACTCTGCCTACTTGGTGGGTGAGAATGGTTTTTTTCACATCATCCTTGCTTCATTTTAAATATATTATCTCTTTCTTGTTCCCGTTACAAGTGGGAATAATTTCTCCCAATCTACCCCACCTAGCTGGTGCATGGTTTTGAAAACCTCTATCAGATCTCCTCTCAGCCTTCCTGTCTCCAGGGAGAACAGTCCCAATTGCTTCAATCTATCCGCCTTGTAGTCCCTCATTTGTGGAGCCAATACTTTAGTCATTGCAGTAGCAAACAGTAGTGTTGTTTCAAAAACACTAAATTAGGGGCTAAAGGGGTAGTGGAAATTAACTTAATAACTATCACTGGAGGGAACAGGTTTCTATGACAATCAATGATATTTTCAAGGTCACCATTAGATTAGTTTTTAATTCCATGTTTTCTCAGGAGGACTTGGGGATGTGTAATAAATCCAGACCTAGAGTGTGGTGCTGGAAAAGCACAGCAGGTCAGGCAGTATCCAGGGAGCAGGAGCAGGCAAAAGCTCTTCATCAGAGATGAGGCCTTGGTCTTATAAATCCAGGCCCAGTCAGTGATGTCCACATCCTGCAAGTGAATTTGAATAAATGTCAGGCGTGCGATGCGATACTCCCCACTTGCAGCTCCAACAGCACTCAAGAAACTCAACACCATCCTTTAATCCTATGTATTTGACAAAATGCTTTTGGCCCTAAGATCACCTGAGATGGCTCAACACTAGTTTGTGCTTTTTATTTATTAATTCACAGATGTGGCTGTTGCTGGCTGGACTGGAAATTATTGGCCATTCCTAATTACCTTGAGGACAGTTGAGACTCGGCCACATTGCTGTGGGTCTGGAGTCAGTCACGTGTAGGCCAGACCAGGTCTGGATAGCAGTTTCCTCCCCACAGATGGGATTTCTCCCCACCCGTCAATCAACAATGATCATCATTCAACTCTTAATTTCAAATTTTATTATTGATTTCAATTTCCACCAACTGGCTATGGCGAGATTTGAATCTCGGTGCCCAGAACATTGCCTGGTGTCTCTTGATTACTCACCTCTGGATTGATGGGGCAGCATGGTGACTCAGTGGTTAGTATTGCTGCCTCGCAGTGCCAGGGACCTGGGTTCGAGTCCAGCATTGGATGACCATGTGGAGTTTGCACATTATCTCCAGGTCTGTGTGGGTTTCCTTGGGGTGCTCCAGTTACCTCCCACAGGTCAAAGTGGGAAATGCAGGGTTGCAGATGGGGTGGTACTGGGTAGGATGCTCTTCGGAGGGTCAGTGTGGACCATGGGATAAATGGCCTGCTTCCACTCTGTAGGGATTCTGTGATCCTATGAATGCCTCAAAGCCATCACCTTGTGATGCTTTACCTTGCTAAAGGCACTAAGAACATCGAGTCATAGAGATGGACAGCACGGAAACAGACCCTTCGTTCCCACACGTCCATGCTGTCCAGATAATCTAAATTAATCTAGTTCCATTTGCCAGCACTTGGCCCATATCACTTTAAACCCTTCCTATTCATATACCCATCCAGATGCCTTTTAACTGTTTAAAGTCTCCACCACTTCCTCTGGCAGTTCAGTCCATACACGCACTAGAACATAGAACATAGAAAAATACATCGCATTACAGGCCCTTCGGCCCTCGATGTTGCGCCGACCGAAGCCTACCTAACCTACACTAGCCCAATAACCTCCATATGCCTATCCAAATACTTTCTGCCTGGAAGAGTTACCCATTAGATCCCTTTTACACCTTTCCTCTCTCACCCTAAACCTATGTCCTCTAGTTCTGGGCTCCCCCACCCCAGGGAAAAGACCTTGTCTATTTACCCCATCCAAGCTCCTCATTGTTATTGGCTTGAGCGGACTGTGGTCAAGAAGGGATGGAATCCGTGATGGTGGAACTATGCGATCACTTCCAACTTGTGACTTGCCTCAAAGCACTTCCCAAGAGAGCCCACTTGCCAACTGAACCCGCACCCTGATTGCTAGCTGGTCCAATGGTATTTGTGAGCTGCTGTCCTGCACTTGCAAACTGCATGGTGTACAGATTCGATTGTAATTGGTTTTGCCAACAATGATGTTGAGAACGCAGAACAAATCACAATATGGCTTTATCGAAATTACAGTGTAACCCGCAGGACTTCAGAGCAGAATCTTTCTCCTTCCATAAAACTCCAATCTCTTCTTCAAAGTAATCTATAAAGGGCAATTGTTCTGATAATTATGAAAAATATAATTGAACTGACCGCATAATTTGCCTTATGCATTCATTAAATTAACCGAACACTCAATTATAAATGTACCTTAACAATGTACTATTTTGAAACGCATCAGTGTTATTAGGAATCCATTAGCACTTTAACACAATTCTGCTTTTTCATTTAACTGTGCATTACAATTTCATTAGAACCGTCGTTGTCAGTGGTTATACTATGGCAAGTCATCACAAACTGATTATTGCGGACACAGTACGGTGACTTCATAATTTAAGCGAGAAGGAATCTTTACACAATTTGCAGTGGGAAAAGAAATTGAAGGAAAACTAATAATCATCTGAGTTCCACAAGACTGGAGCACAAAGTGTTCACTTGGCATTACACTGTAAGCAATTTAAATTGATATATTTTTGCAATGTTACAAAGCAGCAGCATTTAATGAAACAAGCTCTGATAAGCGCGGATTTTGATTGAGGAAATTGAATGAAAGTTCCCAACATTCTTAAAAGTCTATTTGCTCCTCATCACGGGGACAATTCTACACAAACTTGGCTGAATAGGCAACTGTTGGAAGTACGGAGCAAACCCGGAGATTAGACTGGTTCTTCAGCTGTTCCTCTTAGGTCTAGACCATCAACGATACCACGTGTTCAACAAAAGTGTCATCACTCTGCAAACACCTGCCAATTCTCCGTCAACACAAGAAAGCACTCTCCATTCTCCATTCCTCCATTTTTATTTAAGATAAAGAATTTCCTCATCTCGGCCATTTTGCCAAGTACCTTCGCACTGATCCCTCTTGGTCATAATCCTTCTGCCAACAGGAACAGTTTCGACCTGTCTGCTCTGCCCAGACTAACGTGATTTTGAAACCGCTTTTCTCTCCCAGTCAAACCTCCTCTTAACCATCTCTGCTTCAAGGGAACGTTGTGAGATTCTTCAGTCTACCCACATCAAGGGAGCGGAACAACATTGAAACCATTCTTGCTAAATTTTCTGCACCCTCCCCTCTGTGAAATGACCATAGTCCCACCCTGTCATGAGAGAGATGGCTCATGATAGTTTAACCCCTCAGGCAAGGGTCAAAGTCCATCATGTTAACCTCCGCTAGTACAGGAAATGAACCCCTCCTCTCCTTGACCTCCGTCTCTGTTACAAGTTGCCCATCCAGGTAACTGTGCTAACCAGCGGGTTATAACAGCTGTAGATTTTCCACACTGTAGGAGTTATACAATCATAGAGTCATAGAGATGTACAACACGGAAACAGACCTTCGGTCCAACCCGTCCACGCCGACCAGATATCCCAACCCAATCTAGTCCCATCTGCCAGCACCCGGCCCATATCCCTCCAAACCCTTCCTATTCATATACCCATCCAGATGCCTCTTAAATGTTGTAATTGTACCAGCCTCCACCACTTCCTCTGGCAGCTCATTCCATACACGTACCACCCTCTGCGTGAAAAAGTTGCCCCTTAGGTCTCTTTTATATCTTTCCCCTCTCACCCTGAACCTAGTTCTATGATGTTTGTAAGAAATAATGTAATTCTAACTAAACACAAGAAACTTCAATTATGTGACAGTTACAAGTCACCTGCCTATGCAACAGGGTCTAAATGGATTACATAGGGACATGCCTACACATGCGAAAACTCTTGAAATACGGCTCGTTCTGTGTAACATGACAGTTGTGTTCCTCGCACTGTAGACAATTACTAACAGAAACTCACTGTACCCGATCAGCAGAAAGTTCACATTATCCAAACAACGTCCACAATTCATCAATCGCGTTATAGCCAAATCACATTGACGAAATGTACGTTATAACAGAATGATCTGTACCTGGAGATTCCAAATAAACAATGGAGATTGGGAGTTGTAGCTTCAGAGAGAATGAGAAGGTCTGGATCCTTTAAGGACACTTTAGGCCTTTCTTTTGTTACATCATTAACCTTGTTATGTGGGTAGTTACTTGATTTCTTGCTTTTCTGAAATTGTGTCCCCATTCTGTACTTTTTCTCAAAGTGATCTTTTGTGTGACAGATAAATCATTCACACCTAATATCTGGACACTGCCTGAGCATGTGAGGGTTCTTTACTCCACCGTGTAGACAAAAATTTCTAAGGTCTGCTGTCGATCCTAACTACTGTGTAGTTTCGCTCATGTATAGTTGGTGGTTTTATGTCTTAAGAAGTTACTGGTCATTCTGATCTCCTGTACCAAGGTTCCTTTCAGCATTGATCCATGGTAATTTCAGACTTTTGCTTCACTTACCACCTGAATGACTTTCTCCATACTCAGTCTTCTTTGGACTCTATTGAATCAGACAAAGATTCATCAGCAATTTCCACAACAATATAACTTCTGACTTGAAGTCAGCATTGTCACAGTTCTGTACTAATCATTCAGGAAATAAACTATGGGTTTCCCAGAAAGCTAAACACTGCAATAAATCTTGTTCCTTCAAGGATTTTATTAGTTCCAAGTTTCAATTTATTGTTTCTTCAAAACAATAAAAAAGATATAGGGCACAGGAGGAGGACATTCAAACAATTGTGTTGGAGTTAGTTGAGAGAATACCTTTGGCCAAGGTCATCAGCTGTTACGAAGGAGGATCCTGTAGGTCAGCAGTGTTTTATTTACCAGTACTGTCCCCAATACCTCAGTCAATGCATGGTCCACCCTGGTTTCATTCCTGCTTTGAGGTTTGATACAACTGAAAGGCTTTGCTCAGCCATGTCAGAGGGCAGTGAATGGTTAACCACATTCTTGGGGGTCTGGAGTCACATATAGTGACTTCCTCCCTCCAGTACATTATTGAATTGAATTGAATTGATTGTCACGTGTACCTAGTGAAAAGCTTTGTCTTGTGAGCAATACAGGCAGATCACAGAGTTAAGTAGCGTAGATAGTAAATAATAGGTAAACAGCAGCAAAAACAAAAACACAGGGACAGGCGAATGTTCAGAGTTTGTGAGTCCATTCAATATTCTAACAACAGTAGGGTAGAAATTGTTACGAGACTGGCTGGTTTGATGAACCAAACGTACTTTTTAAAAAATCAATGGCCATCCTCAGACTTTTAATTCCAGATGTTTTATTGAATTCAAATTTTACCATCTTTGATTGTGACATGGGAACCCAGGCTCCTGCAGTAATAGTTGGATCTCTGGAGTAACAGCACGATGACAATACCACTACGTCCCCTCCCATTGTGTATGGCAGATTATGAATATTTATTTTATGTTTTTGAAAACATTTTGATTTTTGGACCCTGATCTCAGCTCACCACTACCTTCTCAAGGGAGATTCATCGTGAGGAATAAAAATCTGGCCCAGTCAACAATGTTGTGAATGAATAGAAGAATCTTAAATCTTGGTTGTGAAAGTCATTCTTTCCTATCCATCATCCCCAAAGCACAAATCAGGTGGGTGATGGAATACTCCCCACTTACCTGGATGGGGGCAACTCCAACAGCACCCTAGAAGCTCAACACCATCCAGGACAAAGCAATCCACTTGATTGGCACCACATCCTCAAGCATCCACTTCCTCCACCACCAACGCTCAGTAACAGGAGTGTGTATCATCTACAAAATTTTACCAAAGATCCTCAGTCATCACCTTCCAAATCCACAACCACTTCCTACTCGAAGGACAACCTCAATTATCCAAACGACACAAGTAGGGAGTATTTTATTTGGATAAGCAAATGTTTGGATAATCGAGTCTTTAGATAACACAGTTTACCCAAGCATCAGGACCTTGAGATCTTGTTCGGATAATCTGAAATTCGGATAATCGAGGTTTGGATAACTGAGGTTGTACTGTATGTAGGAACACCACCCCCTGAAAGTTCATCTCCAAGCCACTGACTTGGAAATATGTCACCGTTCCTTCAGTGTCACTGGGTCAAAATCCCTCCCTAAGGGCATTGTGGGTCTGCCTACAGCCCATGGACTGCAGTGGTTCTAGCAGACTATTGGTCGAGCCCTCAACAGCCAAGTCCCATGACTGAAAGATGATAAGATCCTGTAATGGGCGCGTGTGAGGGGAGGTGGATGCAGTACAAAAGCTGAATGCGTTTCTCTGGAGGGAGGCTGGAGATAACGTCGGCCCGCAACCTGGAACAGGTCATTGACAAAAGGGTCACCACCTCCTGCAATTCCAATCTCAAAGAGTGCAACATAAGAAAATCAACTCAAGTCTGAATTCTCTGGAGAACTTTCAATCTCTTTTGATTTCTTTTGAGCTGGGACATTGACCTGGCTTGTTTGATCCACTTTCGATTTGTGTCCTGAAACCCTTAACAGTGACTTGGGAAAGATTAGGAGAGTAAAGAAACATCGGAAATACATCTCCTGAGTGCAGAGTTGTAGAAATACAGTCTCGTGTGAAAATACAGTGTAAATAATTATGCAGCGTGATTGAGCGAAAAGTAAGGCGGATGCTAATTCCTAGCTTGCTTTACTTTTTCACCTATTTATAGATCCAATTGATTTTTAGCTCATTCATGGCAGACTGCCTAAATCCTGTCACAGCTGTGGCTTCCGGGGTAACAACCCCACCTCTTGGCTTGGCAGTTCACGGTTCAAGTCACAGCCTGGGACCTTAAACATGGTCCGAGGCTAATACTCCCAATAAATCATTGAGGGTGTGCAATGCTGTCTTTCAGAGGGATGGGTAGAGCTGATACCCTGCCTGATCTTTTGAGTTGATGGCCAAGGAATTTTGTGTCTCACGAGCAGTACTTCACTTCACGAATGACGATAGTTAGAACCTTGTGACATTGATTAGATTAGATTCCCTGCAGCGTGGAATCAGGCCATTTGGCCCAACCAGTCCACACCGACCCTCCGAAGAGTAACCCACCCAGACCCATTTCCCTCTGACTAATGCACCTAACGCTATGGGCAGATTAACATGACCTGACCTGCACATCGTTGGACTGTGGGAGGAAAACAGAACACCTGGAGGAAACCCTCGCAGACACAGGGAGAATGTGCAAACATCACACAGACAGTCACCTGAAGCAGGAATCGAACCCGGGTCCCTGGTGCTGTGAGGCAGCAGCGCTAACCACTGAGCCACCGTAATGCCCCACGATGCTTTGTTATTATCCTGAGATAGGATGCAGGCTTTGTGGGTAAAGTCAGCATTTGTTTCCTAATCCTAATTGCCCTTGAACTGAGTGACTTGCTCAGTAGTTCAGAGGGTAGTCCCACATTGCTGTGGGTATGGAGTCACCTGTAGACCAGACTGGGTAAGGGTGGTGGGTTTTCCTCCCTCAAGGACATTAGAGAACCAGATGGATCATAAGAATCACGGGGGCTCAGTGGTTAGTGCTGCTGCCTCACAGCATCAGTAACCCAGGTTCGACGTCACCCTCTGGCAATTGTCCGTGTGGAGGTTCTCCCCCTATCTGCATGAGTTTCCTCCCACAGTCCAAAGATGTGCAGGTTCAGGTGGATGTTAAATTGCCCCATGGTGACCAGGGATGAGCAGGGTAGCTGGATTAGCCATGGGAAATACAGGATTGCGGGAATAGGTAGGGAGTGGATCTGGATGGGAGTCAATGGGCCGAATAGCCTGCTTCCACACAGTAGGCATTCTATGATTGTCATAAAATGCATTGGATCAGAAGTAGGCCATTCAGCCCATCCAGTCTGCTTCACCATTCAATGAGGCTATGGTTGATCCGATAATCCTCAACTCCACCTCCCTGCCTTTTCCCCATTACCCACGGTTCCCCTTCCTGATTAGAAACCTGTCTGTCCCAGCCTTAAACATACCTAATGCCCCAGCCTGGACAGCGCTCTGTGCTAAAGAAATCCACAGATTCACTCCCCTCTGTGAGGACATTTCTCCTTAACTCAAATGGGTCTACCCCACATCCTGAGACTATGACCCCCTGGTTCTGACCTCCCCAGCCATTGATAACTTTCTTCCTATGTTTATCTTATCTGGTCCTCTTAGAATTTTATAGGTTTCTCTGAGATTCTCCCTCATTCCTCTAATTTCCATAAGACTATAAGACATAGGAGCTGAAATGAGGCCATTCAGTCCATCTGCTCTGCCATTCAGTCTCAATGTTATTCTCCCGCTTTCTCCCCGCAACTCTTGATCCGTTTGACAATCAAGAACCTATCTATCTCAGTCTTAAATACACTCCATGACCAAGCCTCCACAGCCTTCTGTGGCAATGAATTCCACAGATTTCCCACTCTCTGGCTGAAGAAGTTTCACCTTATCCCTGTTCTTCAAGATCTTCCCTTTAATCTAAGGCTGTGCCCTGGGTTCCTATTCTCTCCCAACTCCAGTGAATATAGTCCTAACTGATCCAACCTCTCTTCATAGATCAATCCAGCTGTGACTCAGACCTCCAAACTTACTACACCATTCAAGGCACGGTGGCACAGTGGTTAGCACTGCTGCCTCACAGCGCCAGAGACCCGGCTTCAATTCCCACCTCAGGCGACTGACTGTGTGGAGTTTGCACGTTCTCCCCATGTCTGCGTGGATTTCCTCCGGGTGCTCTGGTTTCCTCCCAGTCCAAAGATATGCAAGCTAGGTAAATTGCCCGTAGTGTTAGGTGTAGACAATGGGTCTGGGTGGGTGCGCTTCGGCGGGTCATTGTGGACTTGTTGGGCCGAAGGGCCTGTTTCCACACTGTAAGGAATCTAATCTAATCTAATCAATAAGATCACGCCTGATCTGATGACTCCACGTTGTTGCCGACCCCTGACAGCAAGGGGAAGGAGGTGACGTTGAACTTGCACTAGACACTCAGCTGATGTAGTGTGGATGCAAAGGAACCTCAATTATTCCGCGCTCGATTGTCGGATTATTAGGCAAGATCGCAAGGTCCCGATGCTCAGCTAAACAATGTTATCTGGCATTTGATTATCCGGAATTCGATTAACCAAACAAAACACTCCCTGCCTGTGTCCTTCGGAAAATCAAGGATCCTCTGTAGTTGTAGGTGCCACATTTTGGAGACCATTAGAGAGAGCACAGCAGCAGTTTACAAGAACGCTTCCAGGGACTAGAAACTTCAAGAGGATAGATCGAAGAAACTGGGGCTGCCCTCTTTAGTGGGGAGAAGGCTAAGAGGAGATTTAAGAGAAATTTTCAAAATCATGAGGGAGCTGGAAGAATCTGATTGAAGATTTGTAGCTCGGGTATCCGTTGTTGTGGTTCTGCTCGCCGAGCTGGAAGTTTTTGCTGCAAACCTTTCGTTCCCTGGCTAGGGAACATCATCAGTGCTGTTGGAGCCTCATGTGAAGCGCTGCTTTGATGGTTCTTCCGGTATTTATGAGGGAGCTGGAAGAGTAGATAGGGAGAAACTGATCCTGGTTGTAAAGGGAGCAACAGCGAAAGGGTATAGATTTAAAATGAGGTGTAAATGAAGGAATGATTTGGAGATGCTGGTGTTGGACTGGGGTGTACAAAGTTAAAAATCTCACAACACCAGGTTATAGTCTAACAGGTTTAACTGGAAGCACTAGCTTTCAGACTGACACTCCTTCATCAGGTGACAACCACCAGGTGAAGGAGCATCGCTCCGAAAGCTAGTGCTTCCAGTTAAACCTGTTAGACTATAACCTGGTGTTGTGTGATTTTTAACTAAATGAAGGAAGGGTGATAAGAGAAAATAAATTCCTCACCCAGTGAGTAGTTAGGGTGTGGAATGCGCTGCCTGGGAATGTGGGGGAGGCGGATTCAACTGAGGCATTGAAGAGGGGCATTGGATGGGTATTTGGATAGAAATGGTGAGCAGGGAGGTGAGGGGACAAAGCAGGAGACTGGCACAAGGAAATGATATTCACTTTAAGGATGAATGCAATCTGGGCAGACCGAATGACCCCTCCTGCACTGTAACAATTCTATGATATTGTGAATATTTCACTCCTTGCTTATCCACAAATCTTTCACAAAATTATTCAGAAAAGCTCTGATTCCGCAGGACTCTATGAGAAAGAAATGTTCCTCATTTTAAGGAGTTACAGTAAAAAGGACTGTTACTTGAATGGGAAGAAGTTGCAGCATGCTGCTGTGCAGAGAGACCTGGGTGTCCTTGCGCATGAGTCGCAGACAAGTAATTAAGAAGGCAAATGGAATTTTGTCCTTCATTGGGGAAGGGATTGAACTTAAAAGCAGGGAGGTTGTGTTGCAGCTGTGTAGGGTGCTGGTGAGACCATACCCGGGGTACTGTGTGCAGGTTTAGTCTCCTTACTTGAGAAAGGATGGACTGGCGCTGGAGCGGGTGCAGAAGAGGTTCACCAGGTTGATTCCGGGTTTGAGGGGGTCGGCTTATGAGGAGGGGCTGAGGATTATATTCATTGGAATTTAGAAGGATGAGGGACATCTTATAGAAACATATAAAATTATGAAGGGAATAGATAAGATAGACATTGAGAGGGTGTTTCCACTGGCAGGTGAGACGAGAAGTAGGGAGCATAGCCTCAAGATTAGAGGGAGCAGGTTAGGGCTGAATTGAGAAGGAACGCCTTCACCCAGAGGGTTGTGAATCTGTGGAATTCCCCGCCCAGTGAAGTAGCTGAGGCTATTTCAGTAAATATCTTTAAAGGTAAGATAGATTTTTTGAACAATGAAGGAATGAAAGAATACGGTAAGAACACTGGTAAGTGGAGCTGAGTCATAAAAGATCAGCCATGATTTTGATGAGTGGCAGAGCAGGTTTGAGGGACTGGATCATAGGGTCATAGAGATGTACAGCACGGAGACAGACCCTTCAGTCCAATCCGTCCATGCTGACCAGATATCCCAACCCAATCTAGTCCCACCTGCCAGCACCTGGCCCATATCCCTCCAAACCCTTCCTATTCATGCACCCATCCAAATGCCAAATGTAATTGTACCAGCCTCCACCACTTCCTCTGGCAGCTCATTCTATACACACACCACCCTCTGTGTGAAAAGTTGTCCCTTAGGTCTCTATTATATCTTTCCCCTCTCCTCTAGTTCTGGACTCCTCGACCCCAGGGAAAAAACTTTGTCTATTTATCCTATCCATGCCCCTCATAATTTTGTAAACCTCTATAAGGTCACCCCTCAGCCTCTGATGCTCCAGGGAAAACAGCCCCAGCCTGTTCAGCCTCTCCTCTATAGCTCAAACCCTCCAACCCTGGCAACATCCTTATAAATCTTTTGTGAACCCTTTCAAGTTTCACAGCATCCTTCTCATGGGAAGGAGACTAAAATTGCACACAATATTCCAACAGTGGCCCCACCAGTGTCCTGTGCAGCCACAACATGACCTCCCAGTCAATACTCTGACCAATAAAGGAAAGCATACCAAATGCCGCCTTCACTATCCTATCTACCTGTGACTCCACTTTCAAGGAGCTATGAACCTGCACTCCAAGGTCTCTTTGTTCAGCAGCACTCCCTAGGACCTTACCATTAAGTGTATAAGTCCTGCTAAGATTTGCTTTCCCAAAATGCAGCAGGTCACATTTAAACTCCATCTACCACTCCTCAGCCCATTGGCCCATCTGGTCCAGATCCTGTTGTAATCTGAGGTAACCTTTTTTGCTGTCCACTACACCTCCAATGTTGGTGTCATCTGTAAGCTTACCAACTATACCTCCTGTGCTCACATCCAAATAATTTATATAAATGACGAAAAGTATTGGACCCAGCACTGATCCTTGTGGCATTCCATTGGTCACAGGCCTCCAGTCTGAAAAACAACCCTCCACCACCACCCTCTGTCTTCTACCTTTGAGCCAATTCTGTATCCAAATGGCTAGTTCTCCCTGCATTCCATGAAATCTAACCTTGCTAACTAGTGTCCAATGGGGAACCTTGTCGAACGCCTTACTGAAGTCCATATAGATCACATCTACCGCTCTGCCCTCATCAATCCTCTTTGTTATTTCTTCAAAAAACTCAATCAAGTTTGTGAGACATAATTTCCCACACACAAAGCCATGTTGACTATCCCAAATCAGTCCTTGCCTTTCCAAATACATGTACATCCTGTTCCTCAGGATTCCCTCCAACAACTTGCCCACCACCAATGTCAAGCTCATCTGTCTATGGTTCCCTGGCTTGTGCTTATCACCCTTCTTAAACAGTGGCACCATGTTAGCCAACCTCCAGTCTTCTGGCACCTCACCTGGGACTATTGATGATACAAATAGCTTGAAAACGGAGCAGATGTTACAGCCACAGAATTTTCCCATCCTCCATCTTAGATTACCCCAATAGAAATGGCCGACTCCTGCTCCTAGTTCTTATGTTCTTATTGGAGATGCATTGCACACATTACACCCCTCTGGAGCACACCTGTTCAACCTTCACCAAACCTCCCCAGCCCTCTCCCATTGAGATGACATCCAGGCACTCTTTCCTTCCTTCATTACGTTGTGGGTGCACCGACACATCATGTGTGTTCTAGAAGGCAGGTCACCCCCATCTTCTCCAGGGCAACTAGGAAGGGGCAATGGCTACTGGTCCATTCAGCAACACACATTTCATTGATGTATTTTAAAGCAAACTTCATAGGCAGCTCAATATTGAGGTTAGAGACGCTACAAAATGCAAAAGTTGATTGTTTGGCACACAGATGGTGTCCTACACCATCTCCACATTGCATTTTATGTTCTGACTCACACTCAAATGAAATTGGCAAAGATGAAATTGTGATACTTGTGCCTCATGGGAGTCTTTGCAATGTTATGTTAACATAATATGAGCAAACTGCAGTTTATCTCTCCCCTACTCACCCTGGAGATGAACACTGCTTGTTAAATCATTGCCACGTGATGCGAGAAAGCATCTCGAAAATGCACAGTCATCAATGTTAGCATAATTAATCATCCCGGGGCTTATCAAAATCCAACACCTGCATGCATACAGGATGGGGGAGCCCAGCTTCCTGTGTTTCTTCACCTGTTTGCTGATACTGACATAATGCATCATGCGAACAGCTCCTCACAGAATCCTGTCAATGTTGTTGATGGGGGCAGAATAAGGATTACTTAGCGACGCAAATGAAAGACCATCTCTTTACAACAACATCCTCTGTGACCATTTACACCCCCTTCTCAAACTCCATGTCATCCAAAGTGTTGCTATCTCTGTCCTTAGTGGCATCAGGATTTGTTCAACTCCCCACCCCAGCCTTGCTCCCCTGTATTGGCTCCCAGTCTCCTGACACCTTGATTTTCACATTTTCGCTTTGTTCTTATGTCTCTACATTGCCTCAGCAGCTCCAATCGTAGTAATCACTCCAGCTCTACAACTGTCCCTAACTCTGTAACCCCCTCCAGCCCCTACATCCCCTCCCTGTTTCTGTAACCCACTCCAGCCCCTACATCCCCTCCCTATCTCTGTAACCCCCTCCAGCACCTACAGCCCTCCCTATCTCTGTAACCCCCTCCAGCCCCTACACCCCTTCCCTATCTGTCTCCTCCTCCAGCACCTACACCCCTCCCTATCTCTGTAACCCCCTCCAGCCCCTACACCCCCTCTCTATCTCTCAAACCCCTTATAGCCCCTATAACCCCCCCATCTCTGCAACCTTCCCCAGCCCCTACACCCCCTCCCTATCTCTGTAACCCCCTCCAGCCCCAACTCCTTCCTATCTCTGTAAACCCCTCAAGCCCTACACCCCCTCCCAATCTCTGTCACCTCCCCCCCAGGGCCCTACACCCCTCCCTATCTCTGTAACCCCTCCAGCCCCTACACCCCCTCCCTATCTCTGTAACCCCCTCCAGCCCCTACACCCCCTCTCTATCTCTCAAACCCCTTATAGCCCCTATAACCCCCCCATCTCTGCAACCTTCCCCAGCCCCTACACCCCCCCCATCTCTGTAGCCCCCTCCAGCCCCAACTCCTTCCTATCTCTGTAAACCCCTCAAGCCCTACACCCCCTCCCAATCTCTGTCACCTCCCCCCGAGGGCCCTACACCCCTCCCTATCTCTGTAACCCCTCCAGCCCCTACACCCCCTCCCTATCTCTATAAACCCCTCCAGCCCTGCACCCTCCCATCTCTGTCCCCTCCTCCAGTCCCTACACCCCTCCCTATCTCTGTCCCCTCCTCCAGCCCCGCACCCTCCCATCTCTGTCCCCTCCTCCAGTCCCTACCCCCCTCCCTATCTCTGTCCCCTCCTCCAGTCCCTACCCCCCTCCCTATATCTGTCCCCTCCTCTGGCTTTACAACTACGAGCATATAATTTACATTCATGAGTCAGTTAGTGAGAGGTCTAAAGCTGGGATAGCAGATGACACCTGCGCAGCGGGTATGTTGTGAAGATGGCATGAGGACGTTGAAGGTGGATGGAGATGGGTTGAGTGAGTGGACAGAAATTTGGCAGACAGAGTGGAACATTGAAAATAAATGAGAAGTTGTTCAATTGGCCAGAAGACTGTAGAAGCAGAGTGTTATTTAAATGGAGGATGACTGCAGAGGGATCACAGCATTTTAATATATCAGCTACAGAGGATGAGTATACAGCTACATGCAATCCATAGGTTAGTGGGATGCTATCCTTTATTATGAGAGGAGTTGCACAGTAAAATTGAATATTTATGAATATTTCACCCCTTGCTGATCACAAATGTTTCCACTTCTGCCTTTAAAATTTTCAAAAAAACTCTGCTTCTACAGGACCCTATGAGAAAGAAATGTTCCTGGTTTTAAGTGTTGGAGATGCATTGCACACATTACACCCCTGGACCACACCTGTCCTACCTTCGCCACCTGATTCCTGAAGAAGGGCTTATGCCCGAAACGTCGAATCTCCTGTTCCTTGGATGCTGCCTGACCTGCTGTGCTTTTTATAAATGATCTGGATGTGGGTGTAGAAGGATGGATCAGTAAATTTGCGGATGACACTAAGGTAGGCAGAGTTGTGGATAGTACCAAAGGATGTTGTGGGTTACAGAGGGACACAGATAAGATGCAGAGCTGGGCTGAGAAGTGGTAAATGGAGTTTAATGCAGAAAAGTGTGAGGTAGGTCACTTCGGAAGAAATAACAGACATGCAGAGTACTGGGCTAATGGTAAAATTATTGGCAGTGTAGATGAACAGAGAGATCTTGGTTAAGATTAGAGTAGTGCTGGAAAAGTACAATAGGTCATGCAGTATCCAAGGAGCAGGAAAATCGACATTTTGGACAAAAGCCCTTCATTCCACCTCCGCCCAGAGAGATCTCAGTGTCCAGGTGCATAAATCCCTGAAACTTGCCACCCAAGATGATAGAGTTTTTAAGAAGTCATGTGGTGTGTCGATGTTTATTGGTAGGGGGATTGAGTTTCGGAGCCACGAGGTCATGGTTCAGCTGTACAAGAGACTGGTAAGGTCGCACCTGGAGTACTGTATGTAGTTCTAGTCACCGCAATATAAGAAGGATGTGGAAGCTTTGGAAAGGGTTCAGTGCAGATTTACGAGGATGTTGCCTGGTATGGAGGGAAGGTCTTACGAGGAATGGCTGAGGGAACCAAGGCTGCTTTCATTGGAAAGAAGAAGGTAGAGAGGTTACTTAATCGAGACATTCACGATAATCAGAAGGTTAGATAGAGTGGACAGTGAGAGGTTTATTCCTTGGATGGTGAAGGCTAACATGAGGGGACATAGCTTTAAATTGAAGGGTGGTTTAGAGGAGGTTAATAAGCTTGATACCTGGAATGATTGTGGTGTCTTCAGTTGGAATTGTTCCCATTGGAGTTTAGAACGGTGAGGGGTCACGTGACTGAAGTGTATAAGATCCTGAATGATGTTGACAAGATGGACGTGGAAAAGATGTTTCCTCTCGTGGGAGAGTCCTGAACCAGGTGTCTCTGTTTCAAAATTAGGCGTTGACTTTTCAGGGCAGACATTTGGAGATTTGTTTCCTCTGGTAAGGTTGCATGACTTTGTAACTCTGTCTCAGAAGGGGGCATGGGTTGGTCATGTCATTAAATAATTTCAGGTAGAGATGGATAGATTCTTGCAAAGGTCATTGGGCAGTTGATAGAATGATGGAGTTGAAACACAAACACATTGGCCTTGCCTTATTGAGTGACAGAGCAAATTTACCTTTGGTAAATATTTTACCAGAGGTAAAATAGTGATATTCATATCCTTGTATGAATCCAACAACACCGTTTTGCCCACTCACTCACCCTTCTCAAGTTTCCAATCCCATTGACAAACCTCAAAGTGCCTCTAAACAAGGTGTTACCTCTATCTCCAACTCTCTGTTCCTTCATCCAAGTCATTAATATGTATGGGGGCACGCTGAGGCTTCAGAACTGACCCCAGGGGAACACCACTTGTCACCTCCTCCCAAATCAGAGAATGTTTTCATTACTCCTACTCCCTGTCCCTTGTGTTTCAACCAATTACCAATTCATGTCAAACGGTTGCCTCCAATTCCAGTCAGTTTCATTTCTGCTAATAATCCACGGGCAGACCCCAATGAAGCACCTTTGGAGCATCTTTTCTCTCATGGACTCTTCAAAAACATTTCGCTCGACTCGTCAGACTTGACTTATCTTTTGTGAATCCATAGTGATGTCCCTAGATCAGCTCATTCCAGTTTATTTTAACGTATATTGAATCTAATAAAAAACTGGTTATCAGCCAATTTATTCTCCTGCAGAATGATTGACTTATTCATCTGAGTGCTGCTGTTCCACGGACTCCAAACAAGCAAAGCTAACATTTAAGAAAAGGAAAACAAGAAGTATTGTTTCCATGCACCTTGCAGCTCATCAAGGGAATCTATACTATTAACAGATCCTCTGAGACACAGGAGCTGCACTGGAAAACAGAATTATAGCACTCCACACTGCCAAACCTGCTATTGTCACACATCAACAAGCAACAGCCCCAGGGGGTAAAACAGGAAATGAGCAGGCTCTTTTTAAACTGGGAAAATTGTATTGATATCAACACACCGTGGGAATACTATTCAGTATGGATGGAGAGCATTCTGATTGGGAACACCATGACTCTGTGTTTGAGTCACTTTTCTGACAACAAGACAAAATTGAAAAGCTCATCTTGTGGTGGAGATGTTTTTTATGTGAAATCACTTTTGTCTCTGTAATCTCTTCCGGACCCAACCACTCTGCGAGACCTCGACATTACTCCATTCAGCCATCTTAAGTATCCCCAAATTTAATCACTTCCCCCAGCCGACCTCACCTGTGGTGGCTGTGCCTTTAGCTGTCTGAGTTCCAATCTCTGCAATTCCTTTCTGAAACCTATTCCCCTCCCAACATCACATTCCTCCTTCAGGAAACTCCTTTTAAACAAACAGAAATCTTCTGCAAATCTCTTGACTACTCTCTGCGTGCCCTAAGTGGGCCAGCTGTCAAAGTTTGTTCAAAAACTCTCTTACGATGCACATGGGGGTGTTTTGCTATGTTAACGTGGCTACATAAATGCAAGTGCTTAATGCTTAGATTTCTGGAAAGATCATTTCCCTAATACAGTCAGCTCTGTTACAACACAATAGTTCCGTTCTTGTACAATCCTGTGTTGTGAGAAAAGTATGTGGTAGCAGCACCATTTAAACTAACGGGGCTGGAATCGTGCTATAACCAATGTATACCTTAAAACTTCATACTTCAGAAACAGTGTCCCCAATTCATCAATCGTGTTACAGTGAGTCTGTGTTAACAAAACATACATTATAGCAGAACAACCTGTACGTTCGTGTTTGGTATGTACCTGGAGAATGGTTCCTTTCTGGGACTGTTCCAACTGTAAGCAGCTTCCGTCTTTGCCAAAACACACTTTTTTTTAGGATTCTAAAGGTCTTGGTGAAAACGTGAGGCCAATTCTTTCAGGAGTGAAATAAGAAAAAGCTTTTTTCCACAAAGGCTGTCAGATATTTGCAATTCTCTTTCAGAACTGGCAATGGATTCTTGATCAATCCTGGATATTAAATCTCAGAGTGATAGATTCACGTTTGAAAACAAGGGTTCAAGCAAGAGAGGGCAATGATGGAGTTAAAAGGGAACAAAAGGAAGTACAGTACAAGGGACAGGTCAGTCGGCCTCCAAGCCTGTACCGATCTTCATGCCTTAACTAAACTGAGAAACAAACCTTCGGCCCTTATTCAGTCCATATCCCTCTACCCTTTCTGTTCCTGTCACCATCCAAATGCCTCTTATATGTCCCCAGTGTATCTGCTTCCACCGCCTCTTCTGACAGTGCGTTCCAGGCTCCTACCCCTCCCTGTGTGAAAAACCTCCCTTACACATCTCCCTTAACCTGTTCCCCCTCTCACCTTGAACCTGTGTTCCCTTGTAATTGAAACTTCAACCCTGGGGAAAAGCCCCTACCTATCCACCCTATTGATGCTTCTCATTGTTGTGTAGTCCTCGATCAGTCTCCTCTCAGCCGCTGTCTTTCCAGTGAAAACAATCCTCGTTTCTTTAACTTTTCCTCTTCGCCAATGCCCTCGACAACATCCTGGTGAACCTTGTCTGCACTCTCTCCAAAGCTTCCACGTCCTTCTGGTAGTGTGGCAATCTAAACTACACACAGTATTTGAAATAGGGCCTAACGAGGGTTTTATATAATAGCTGTAACATGGTTTGTCAACTCTTGTCCTCCATGTCCCAGCTGATGAAGCCAACATGTCATATCCCTCCTTCATCACCTTGGCCACCTGTGTTGCCACTTTTAGGGAACTGTGGACCTGCACACCTAGATCTGTCTGTGTGTTAATGTTCCTAAAGGTTCTGCCATAATTCACACCTAAATGTGATCCTCCAAAATGCAACACCTTCCATGTGTCTGGATTAAATTCCATCTGCCATTTCTGTGCCCAAGTCATCAATCTACACACCCTGTTGTATTCTTTCACAGTCATTAGTACTATCAGCAAGTCCATCAATCTTCATGTCATGTCCTCTGCAAAATTACTAATCAGACCATCCACATTTTCCTCCAGATCATTTATACATACTTCATGAGTTAGGGCATAGATCAGTCTTACTCTCACCGAATGTCCTCCAAACAGCTTCCTTCTATTCCTATGATCCAATGTTCCAAAAACTCTCTTCACAATTTAATGATGCTCATCAGGGAAGAAAATCTGCATTTTTACTGAGAGTGCAGACCCAGAGTAGGTCTTCAGAAAGGTATAAAGGCAAAGACTAATGCTGGACCATTGTACATTACTGCCTGTCACTTAGATCAACAAGTTCAATTCTGAGCATCATGTTTTAGGAAGAAAATGTGGTTGGCTCCAAATTGCCTACTGAAATGGCCAAGTAAGCCAAGGACAATTATGGTCTGGGCCAACAAATGCTGGGCTTTTCAGTAACATCCACATCTCATGAAAGCATTCACAGCAATGTCACTTGACCTCTCTTTTTTATTCATTCAATCACGAGATGTGAGCATCACTGACCAGATTAGTATTTATTACCCATCCCTAATTACCCAGAGGGAAGTTCATAATCAACCACATTGACTGTGGGTCTGGAGTCACATGTAGGCCAGGCCAGGTAAGGATGGCAGTTTCCTTCCCTAAAGGACATTAGTGACACAGATGAGTTTTGTTTCCTGACATTCAGCGACGGTTTCGTGATCACCGTTAGGTTCTTAATTCTAGATTTTCGTTGAATTCAAATTCCAACATCTGCCGTGATATGATTCTAACTTGTCCGCTGAGAATGGTCAGTCCTGCTGAGGTAAATAGCTTCCACAACAGTCAAAGCTTGGAAAAAAAACACTAATTTAAATATAGTTAAAAATCACACAACACCAGGTTATAGAGTCATAGAGTCATAGAGATGTCCAGCATGGAAACAGACCCTTCGGTCCAACCCGTCCATGCCAACCAGATATCCCAACCCAATCCAGCCCCACCCGCCAGCACCCAGCCCACACCCCTCCAAACCTCCTCCCCCACTCATATACCCATCCAAACGCCTCTCAAACATTGCAACTGTTCCAGCCTCCACCACATCCTCCGGCAGCTCATTTAGTTTCAGTGAATAGTCCAACAGGTTTAAGTAGAAGCACACTAGCTTTCGGAGCGACGCTCCTTCATCAGGTGTTTGTGAAGGGCTCGATCTCTAAGAAGATTGCACATATCGACACAGATGTTACGATCGAGCCCTCCGCAATCACTTGATGAAGGAGCGTCGCTCCAAAAGCTAGTGTGCTTCCAATTAAACCTGTTGGACTATAACCTGGTGTTGTGTAATTTTTAACTTTGTACACCCCAGTGTAACACCGGCATCTCCAAATCGATCTAAATATAGGCATTGTATTTAATTTGTTGCTGTTTTTGTGTGTGACAGACCTATTATATTTCTTTGTCGAGCTTGATTGATTTACTGACAACCACATTCTTTCATGAAAGAAATTGAAAAGAAAAGCAACTTCGGTACATTGACTCTTGTGCGTCTGTACAGACAGAAGACCATTGTGGATAACATTTTCATTTATAAGCTGGATGGGCAGAGGTTAAGAAACCCACACTTGTCTTTGCAATCTCATTTAATAACCTTGTGACGACAATGCTACAAGTGATTATTTTGTACGAATAGGCAGAATGGAATGATAAATTACATTACTTTCTTCATTGCTGTAGGAGTGTGTAATGGAGGGAATTTATTAAAATATAACATCACCTCAGCACAGTTACAATGTGGACTGTGGACAATCACTGAAAAGACCAGTGTTGAAGGAAGAGAGGTCATGAGTTCAGGGGATCCAGGCAGCGGAAGGTACTCCCATTTATCTCTCCACCTCGGAGCCTCCCTGTCTTCATTCCTGATGAAGGGCTTTTGCCCAAAATGTCGATTTTCCTGCTCCTCAGATATTGCCTGACCTGCTGTGCTTTTCCAGCACCACTCTAATCTAGACTCCGATCTCCAGCATCTGCAGTCCTCACTTTTGCCTAACTGAAGGTACAGCCACTGATGAGAGAACAATCAAAGTCCAGGGATACTCACATGGCCAATATTAGTGACACAGAATGATGGGTTGTGGTTCCAGAAGGCAATACAAAATCATGTGGGGTAAGAGCTCACACTGTATATCTGCACTTACATAGAACCCCGAATTGCACAGCACAGGAATGGGCCCTTCAGTCCATGATCAAGATCAGAGTGGTGCTGGAAAAGCACAGCAGGTCAGGCAGCATCCAAGGAGCAGGAAAAACGATGTTTCGGGTACTCGGATGCTGCCTGACCTGCTGCGCTTTTCCAGCACCACTCTGATCTTGACTCTGATCTTCAGCATCTGCAGTCCTCACTTTTGCCTTCAGTCTATGATGTCATGTCAAACCACAACACCAAATTAAACTAATTCCTTCTGCCTACCCTTGGTCCATATTCTAGAATTCCTGATATATACATTTCCTTAGCTCAAAGCCCCTTAAATGTCCTTGTTGTGTTTGCCTCCACCACCACCACCCCAGGTAGTGGGTTCCAGGCTCCTCAGACAGCACCTTCCAAACCCATGACCATGTCCATCCAAAAAGGCAAGGGGAGCGTCACCTCCTGCAACTTCCCCTTCAAATTACTTGGGAATGCATCACTACTCCTTCACTACAAGTGAGTTCGTATTCCAGAACTCTGCTTTTCATTCATTCGCAGGATGTGGGCATCACTGGCTGGGGCAGTATTTATTGCCCATCCCTAATTGCCCAGAGGGCAGTTAAGAGTCAACCCCATTGCTGTGGGTCGAGAGTCACATATGGGTAAATTAACAGGTTTCCCTCGCTAAAGGGCAGCAGTGAATTGGATGGGCTTTTTCAACAATTGACAATGGTTAATTCAACAACAGACAGTTGATAATTGTTGCCATTTGGCTGTTTGTTTTATTCTGGATTTTTACTGAATTCAAATTGCATCATCTTACCACAGTGAGATTTGAACCCATTTCCTCCAATCATTGACAAGCATGGAGAATGCTGGAGAAACTCAGCAGGTCCGGCAGAATCCATGGAGAGAGAGACAGAGCTAATGTGTCAAATCCAACATGACTCTTCTTCTGGAATCTTCCGTCATTTCTTCCCTTGATTCCCATGTCAATCCCACAGCAGTGTGTTCTGTTAATATTTCCTCTCTCTTTTTTAAAGTAACTTTGTAAAAAAAATGATATACTTCCCTTCCTTTCTCACATAAGAAAGCTTGGCTAAAGTGATTCCATTTAAAGAGTATTTTTATGTGCTCTGCAGGAAAGGTATTCACAAGGGAGGAGATCCTTATTCCTATCAACTGAGGAGGGTGAGTGAAGAACGAGGGGGGCCAGTTCACCCCTAATCACTCAGGGGATTGTTTAGTGCTCTGACAACTTGTGGGAATCTTGTCCATTTAGGCAATGGAGACCTCTCCTTTCGTCAGGCCCTTTGCATGGGTTTGGTTAGCTCAGTTGCCTGGATGGCTGGTTTGTGATGCTCATGGGTTCGATTCCTGCACTGCTGAAGTTATCATGAAGGAACCTCCTCCTCAACCTATTCCTCCTTGCCTTGTGGTGACCCTCAGGTTAGACCACCAGGGGCTGTCTCTCTCTCGCTCTCTCTCTCTTGCTCTCTCTCTCTCTCTCTCTCTCTAGTATTTCCAAATAAACCTGTTTGACTGTTGGCGTTGTGTGATTTTTAACTTTGTCCACCCCAGTCCAACACTGGCACCTCCACATCACCTCTCTCCAGTAAGAGTCTTGTAAGATTTTACATTTGCATGGTACCATCATCTGAAAATGCACCAGTTTTTGATGTATCTCGTAACAGCAATTTCTGTCACCTCCCCTTCCCCATAGATTATAGAAAAATACATCGCAGTACAGGCCCTTCGGCCCTCGATGTTGCGCCGATCCAAGCCCACCTAAACTACACTAGCCCACTATCCTCCATATGCCTATCCAATGCCCGTTTAAATGCCCATAAAGAGGGAGAGCCCACCACTGCTACTGGCAGGGCATTCCATGAACTCACGACTCGCTGAGTAAAGAATCTACCCCTAACATCTGTCCTATACCTACCACCCCTTAATTTAAAGCTATGAATCTCTCACAACACCCCCTCCCCCCCCCTCTGCTAATTGTCAAATTGTTTACCCAACATCTAGTACTGGATGTGCAGAAATTTCCTTCAACTCAATATTTTGAAAACCAGAACTATTGGCTCCGACTGCCGATATTAACCCCTCTCCATGACGATCATCTGAGATTGAACCAGTCAGTGTTGAACCTTATATCATACTGTGTTGGATCATTTTTTGGGGGGTATTTTAGGTGTTGGAGGTGATTTCCTCGAATTCCAGGAGCAGCAATTACTGGTTTATATGCTGTTGCATTGCTTTAGAACTTTGGGGAAAAAAAAGTCAAAACAACAGCAGTTTAAAAGGTAGAGGAACAGGCAAAGGAAGCACATGGTGAGGACAGTGCAGGAGAGAGAGAGAGAGAAACTGAGACCACAGTGAACCTGCACAGTTACCGCCTTTGCTGTTTGAATTCATGTATCGCTGGACATCAAGTGTGTCTGGGAAAATTAACAAACAGTGAAATTCACAACTGATAAAGACATAAAAGAGACCTAAGGGGCAACTTTTTCATGCAGAAGGTGGGACGTGTATGGAATGAGTTGCCAGAGGATGTGGTGGAGGCTGGTACAATTGCAACATTTAAAAGGCATTTGGATGGGTATCTGAATGGGAAGGGTTTGGAGGGATATGGGCCGGGTGCTGGTAGGTGGGACTAGATTGGATTGGGATATCTGGTCGGCATGGACGGGTTGAAGCAAAGGGTCTGTTTCCGTGCTGTACATCTCTATGACTCTATTTGTGTTTTATTTTTCAATTACTGTTGATAAACATAGCCCCGCTGCGCTGTTCTGAGAAGGAAGGGACACTGGACCCAAAATGATAACTCTGATTTCTCTTCACAAATGCTGCTAGACCTGATGAGCTTTTTCAACAACCTCTGTGTGTGTTTTTGTTAGAGAGAAGCTCTGCCCGTGCTGAGTTAGTTTGGTGTTTTTGAAAAAGGTGATTAAATATATTCATGAGAATAGTTCAGTTGACATGGTTTACATAGACTTCAGTCTGGCCTTTGGCAGGATCCCACATGGAAGACTGGTCCAAAAGGTAAGAGCCCATTGGATCCAAGACAGTTAGCAACCTGGATCCATAATTGGCATAAATAGGCCAAGGGTGATGGTGGAGGGTCCTTTCAGTGATTGGAAGCCTGTGACCAGTGGTGTACCACAGGGATCGGTACTGGAACCCATGGCTGTTTGCAATTTACATTAACAATTTGGATTTGAATGGAGAAGGTATAAAGTTTTCAGATGACACAAAAATTGCTGATGTTTTGATAGTAAGGCTGTAATCTGATATTGATCAGCCAGTAAAGGGGGCAGGGTCAGGCAGATAGAATTAAACAAACAAAGTAAATTACAGCACAGGCCCTTCGGCCCTCCAAGCCTGCACCAATCCAGATCCCCCATCTCCAATTACTGGGAGAAAGTGAGGGACTGCAGATGCAGGAGATCAGAGTCGAGAGCGTGGAGCTGGAACAGCACAGCAGGTCAGGCAGCGTCCAAGGAGCAGGAGGGTTGACATTTCGGGCATAAGCCCTTCATCAGGAATGACCTGATGGAATTTAATCCTGATAAATGATGCATTTTGGGAGGTCTTAAAAAGGGAAGGATTTACACAATGTATGGGAGGTCCCTAGGGAGTACTGAGGAACAAAGGGGCCTTGGTATTCAAGTCCATAGGTCTCTGAAGGTGTCAGCACAGATAGACATGGTGGGGAAATGGGTATATGGGATGTTTGCCTTTAGAACGGGACGGCATGGTGGCACAGTGGTTAGCACTGCTGTCTCACAGCGCCTGAGACCCGAGTTCAATTCCCGCCCGACTGACTGTGTGGAGTTTGCACGTTCTCCCCGTGTCTGCGTGGGTTTCCTCCGGGTGCTCCGGTTTCCTCCCACAGTCCAAAGATGTGCGGGTCAGGTGAATTGGCCATGCTAAATTGCCCGTAGTGTTAGGTAAGGGGTAAATGTAGAGGTATGGGTGGGTTGCGGGTCGGTGTTGACTTGTTGGGCCGAAGGGCCTGTTTCCACACTGTAAGTAATCTAATCTAAAAAAGAACGTTGGAGCCAAGGAAGACTTGTTAAACTTTATAAAACATTGGCTCATCCACAGCTGGAATGCTGTGTGCCACACGAGCAGAAGGATGTGATTACACTGCAGAGAGTGCACAGGAGAGTCACCAGCACATTGCCTGGGATGAAAAGCCTCAGCTTTGAGGAGAGACTGTATAGGCTGGGATTGGTTTTGCTTGGAGCAGAGGGTGCTGAGAGGAGATCTGGCTGGAGTATACAACATTGTGAGAGGCACAAAGTAGATCATGCGAATCTTTTCCCCATGGTAGATGTGTCTAAGACCAGAGGTGCAAGTTTAAGGTGAGGGGTAAGTGGGAAATCTGAACAGACATTTTCTTTTCATCTAGAGGGTGGTCCAGCTCACTGCCTTTATTCCTGATGAAGGGCTTTTGCCCGAAACGCCGATTTCGCTGCTCGTTGGATGCTGCCTGAACTGCTGTGCTCTTCCAGCACCACTGATCCAGAATCTGGAACATGCTGGCTGAGAGGGTGGGGGAGGTGGATACTTATGTAACATTTAAGAATCACCTGGCTGAGCACTTAAAATGTCAGGACAGAGTACGTTACAGCAGAAGCACAGGTAAATCAGTGTAGATTGGTGTTTGTTGGTGGGTCAAAGGGACTGTTTCTATTCTCTATGACTCTATGACTATTAATCTAGAAAGCTAGGTAACGTTCTGGGGGCATGAATGGATGACAGATGATAGAATTTGAATTCAATAAACATCTGGAATTAAGAGTCTAATGATGATTATGAATATATTGTTGATTGTTGGAAATATCCATCTGATTCATTAATGTCCTTTAGGGAAGGCAATCACACAGGCACAAAACATACCAGATGTTCAAACACACCAGTGGACATGCCATATACCCTCTCAAAGGCATAGTCTCTCTCACTCTCTCACACAAACACAAACACGCATGCACGCAGACACAGGGATATACACTGACACTCAAACACCTACACACACACAGACACACAGACAGAATCAGAAATCTGAACAGACGCTATGGGTCTGAGTGGTCAGAGGCAGCTAATTAAAGGAGAAATCAAAGTCCCACAGCTTTCTTCCCTCCAGCTGTGTTTTTTCACTCCACCTCTCTGCTTGAGCTGCCTTTCATTTAAGGAATTTGTTCTAGCCACTTGCCCATCCCCCAGCTTGCAGACACATTTCAATTCAGTGATGGCTGTGGTACCACATCCCTCCATTTCAGAGAGAGCATCAGATCTGTCATTATTCCTTCAACATTCAACACCTCAGCTGTGCGCTGAGTGGAAACGTATCATTAATGATTCTACCATGAGAGACAAAAGGCCGACGTTTATACAGTACCGTTTATAACTTTAAGGTGTCCCATTGCACATTGCCAGCAATTATATGTTTTATTCAAGTGTCATTGCTGATGTCACTTAGGAAACATAGCAACCAATTGATGCAACAGGATGGTTTGGGAGCTATGTAATAGAGAGAAAGAAACTGCACCATCATACTCTTTTGTGAGACTGTTGCTATTCAGGTCAAGATGTCAGGAATCATTGAATGTCCAAAGTGTGGAAATAGGCCATTCAGTCTACACTGACCCTCCGATCAGCATCCCACCCAGACCATCCCCCTATCCTACATCCTTGCATTTCCCGTGGTCAATCCGACTAACCTGCACATCTCTGGACGGTGGGAGGAAACCCACGCAGACACAGACAGAATGTACAAACTCCACACAGACAGTCGCCCAAGGGTGGGATCAAATCCCAGGTCCCGGGTGCTGTGAGGAAGCACTGTTAGCCACTGAGTCACGGTGCGGCCCCAAATACAGTGAGAATGTAGGCGACTGAGGCTTCAGAACTGGGTTTGGTGGGCTTTTCTTGGTTTAAGGATATTTGCTGTTCTTGCACAGAAGTGGAACAGAGGAGAGATCAACTGTGATCAACAGCTGTACACCGGGGGCAGGAGCTTTCTGCTGGTGGGCATACCTGCCCCATCACACAAAGGTGTGTTAATATCCAGCAGAGGGTAACGTGGCTGAGGGAGGGTGAGACACTGCGACCATCTCTGGGTGGGGAGGAGCACCCACCTTAAGAGGGATCAAGGGGCAATCGGCCACTCCATTGTCTCAGCGGCGCCAACTCGGTGCAGTGGACGCTGCTGGGACTGCAGTCCATCCCTAAAGATGAAGAGCAGCTCAAGCAAGTCCAGAGTATTGGCCGGGTCAGCGTGCAAAGTGAGAGGATTCGGGTTGGTGGGCGGGAGAGGATGGATGCCATGTTTGAGACGATTAAAGAAAAAGAAATGGCCTTGCGAGCGGTTGTGTTATGTCTGAAGCATTGGTGCAGGAGTAGGCCATTCTGCCCTTCCAACTTGCTCCACCTTTCAATATCATCATAGCTGATCACGCAATCTCACTATTCCATTCCCACTCTCTCTCCATACCCCTTGATCCCTTTAGCCCCAAGGGTCACGCCCAGCTCCCTCTTGAATCTATCTAACAAACCGGCCCCAACAGCTTCCTGTGGGGGAGAATTCCACAGGTTCACAGCTCTCTGTGTGAAGAAATTCTTCCTCATCTCAGTCCTGAATGGCTTACCCTTTATTCTTAAACTACATGACCCCCTAGTTCTGGTCTTCCCCAACATTGGGAGAATGTAACTTTTAAAAGATTTGTAATCTACAAATGAAAGAACTGAAACCAACATGCTCATTCTAAAAGATGAGAGAATTAACAAACAATCCAGGTCTTTAGCTTCAGTTACATCACTCTGTAAACTTTTGCTATAAATTCTGTGTCTTACAATCTCATACTCCACAACCACCTGATGAAGGAGCGTCGCTCCGAAAGCTAGTGCTTCCAATTAAACCTGTTGGACTATAACCTGGTGTTGTGTGATTTTTAACTTTGTACACCCCAGCCCAACACCGGCACCTTCAAATCCAAGGTGAAGTCACCATAGTCTTATCAGATCTGGCTGCTCTCTTATCAACAAGAGAGAACTGATGATAATTTAACCTGAAGAGTATCACTCCCCTGCTGAGGAATGAAGTCATAGAGTCATAGAGATGTACAGCATGAAAACAGACCCTTTGGTCCAACTCGTCCACGCTGACCAGATATCCCAATCTAATCTAGTCCCACTTGCCAGTCCTTCATGGTAACCTCACCTGATGTCAGGATTGAGCCCACACGATTGGCATCACCCTTCTTTGGAAACCATTGGTCCACCAACTGAGCCAACTGACCCACAAAGGAACATATCCTTAATGGACATGTGTAAGAACGGTGTCTATTTAATTTTGAGTCTTTAAAAACTGAGACCGCAAGTTAAAATGAGCTTTTTTTACAAAAATGGTGGAATTTGTCACGATGGATGTATCATTTGGTATCACGGTGGCTCAGTGGTTAGCACGGCTGCCTCACAGCACCAGGGGACCGGGTTCAATTCCACTCTCAGCTGACTGTCTGTGTGGAGTTTGCACATCTCCCCATGTCTGCGTGGGATGCTCTTTGGAGAGTTGGTGTGGACTTGTTGGGCTGAATGGCCTGTTTCCACACTGTAGGGATTCAATGAAGGAATTTGATATCTATTGTGAACTCTGTATATTGTGGCTATGGGCTCTTGCAATGTTTAGAGGATCAGTAATTGGTTATGAGTGAGTTCCATGCTAACCGAGCAGGTTGGAACTGAAAGTAAGTCATAGAGACAGAGAGAGAGAGAGAGAGAGAGAGAGCAGGGAAGACACAAATGAAGCAGTGGAAGCAGACTGTTCTCTGCAATTACAAAAGACTCTGTTTAAACTTGAAGAGAACTAGTTATCTTTCCTGCAGCAGTTGGTGTGACACTTGAATCGATAAATCAAGGACATTTTCCAGGTAAAACAGTATTTCTGTACTTCTATTAAATCAGTGGAAGTTTGAACATCAAGTAGTGTTAGAGAGCTGTGGTTGGTATGTGTTTATCTGTGGCTATAATCTAATTACTTAAAATAAATCATTCTTCATGTTCAGCACAGAAGCCAGGTTTGTGCTGCTTCACAAACTTGGTCCAAAAGTTGGGTAAAATGGGGTATTGTACATACCTTAAAAAAACTGTAACATTTTGTCTATCTCCTGGAATAGAGGGGTTCAATTTATGCTGTGCTTCCCCAGTGGGCCATAACACATACTCATGATGTCATGTGACCTAGTTGTACAAAGGCCTCGATCTCCATCTTTTTAAGCTCTGTCCCCGTGAAGCATAACATGCTGAGGGGAAAGTGAGGACTGCAGGTGCTGGAAATCAGAGTCGAGAGTGTGGTGCTGGAAAAGCACAGCAGGTCAGACAGCATCCCAGGAGCAGGAGAATCGACATTTCGGGCATAAGCCCTTCCTGATGAGGGGTTATGCCAAAATGGTGACTCTCCTACTCCTCAGATGCTGCCTGACCAACTGTGCTTTTCCAGCTCCACACTTTTTGAACATGGCATGTTGCCATGACATTGTTTAAACTTGAGCCCAGGTGCTTTTGTGCCTGTGATTGTAACGTACATCAGTAAACATCACGAGCTGTGATAGTACATTGAATTCTTCAGTATCATGTGACCAACACCTCATCCTTATGTTCTGGGAGTTAATAGAAATCACACAATGTGATACTGGTGGAACATCAGTACGTGTTGCTACTTTAGGTCAGGAATAGTGTCTCCAATCGACAGAGGGAATGCTCCATCTCAATGAAGGGAACTTTCTGCTACAGACCTTCCCCTACATGTCAGCCCCACACAGCTAATTCTGCCAGGCCACTCTTGATGTGAGCTGCCTCCTCTCAGGGGTGGTGAAGATAAAATAGCAGGGGGGGGGTACAGGAAAGGGCCCTTAGGTGGCCAGTAATTGGCCCGAGGGTCTTAACAAGCTAGAGAGCGGGCAGTGATTGAGGGGAGGGATTGGCAACTTCCTGTGAAATGGGAGGTGGGTCTAGTGGGCAGGTGGAATTTGTGAGATCCCCACAAACACCTTCAAACACACTGGTGGGTGATAGTGAAATGTTGTCTCACAAAGGAGAAGGGTAGAGGGACAGGATGGAGTGCAAATCCCCAATGGTAGGAGGAAAGGTCGACAAGGACATGGTCATTAAGGTGGATGATGGGGCATGTGGAGCAGGAGTAGGCCATTCAGTCCTTCCAGCCTGCTCTCCCATTCAATATAACTACGGCTGATCATCCAACTCAGTCCCCTCTCCCTGTTTTCTCCCCCAGACCCTTTGATTCCCTTCAGTCCTAAGAACTGTATCTAACTCCTTCTTGAAAACACACAATGTTTTGGCCTCAACTGCTTCCTGTGGTAGAGAATCCCACAGACTCCCCACTCTCTGGGTGAAGACATTTCTCCTCATCTCAGCCCAAAGTGGCCCACCCTATATTCTTGGATTATGACTCCCCTGTCATAGGGAACATCTGTGTTTACCCTGTTGGGAGTTTTTATGGGAATCCCCATCATGCTTCTGAACTCCTGCGGGTACAGTTGTAAGATAGTTGAAAATGTGTTGCTGGTTAAAGCACAGCAGGTCAGGCAGCATCCAAGGAATAGGGTTAGCCATTCTCTCTTTGTAACATTTACCCCCGATGTTTCAGCGCTGAAGCTGCTGTCATTTCACCTCGATCTGAGTCATATTCTTACATTTCTGCCTCCTCCCCGCCCTGATACTTCCACACACTTGTCTAGCTGCCATGCTGCAGCCTTCAGTAGGAGAGGGGCCTCTGACAAAGTCTCGCTTCGCTGCTTTAATGAAGAAAGTCAGACTATTCCCCTGGTGAGTTCAAAACGTTTCAGGTGCTGAAACTAATCACCCTCACATCTAGTTAGCTCCCAAAGGGTTTCAATTATGGAAATGGAAAATAATGAATGCCCCCAATAATGAAAATTGCAGTTATCAATAATTCATCAGCAGATTGGGAAATGAAAACCCCGTGGTGTTCTGCAAATATTTAACAATTGCTCCTCCTGTGGCCAGGTTAATAAAATAATTGATCCAGCAAGACCCAGTAATTCATTGTTTATGACAGCGATTTTCACTTTAATTTAAATATAAATTATGATCCATGAAATGTATGTCACTTTAGAATTTGCAAGGCAATAAGGTCAAGTCAATAACTTGTATTAAATGTTTAGGTTTGGCCTATACAATGAAATTCTTGAATCCCCACTGTAGGAGGGATCCGATAGCGCTGGGAGGGGATGCAGAGGGAGATTTACCAGGATGGTGCCTGGGCTGGAGAGTCTCACTGATGGAGAGAGATTGGGTTGCTTTTCCTGAGGACAGGCCTTCCCCACTGCCTTAGGAAAGCAATCAACAAAGACATTAAAGAACACTCCCAACCCACTTCTACTCTCTCCCACACTCTTCCACCAGGCAGAAGATATAAAGGTTTGAATATATATGCACAGATTCATGAGCAGCTTCTTCCCTGCTGTTATCAGACCTTTGAACGGAACTCGCAAATGTTAATTCTGATTCTTCTCTGCGGCTGTAACACTATGTTCGCACTCTCTTCTGCTACCCTGATGCATTTGGATGGTGCCTATACAGCATGCAAAACAATACTTTTCACTGTATCTCGGTACATGTGACAACAATAAACAAAATCCTGATGAAGGGCTTATGCTCGAAACGTCGAATTCCCTATTCCTGAGATGCTGCCTGGCCTGCTGTGCTTTGACCAGCAACACATTTTCAACAACAATAAACCAATCAATCCATCACATGGCTGAGGTGCTTTAAATAATGAGGGGCATAGATAGGGCAAGACAGGAAGAAACTTTTCCCCTTGAAGGAGAGGTCAATGGTTGGGGGCACAGATTTAAGGGAAGGGGCTGGCGGTTTAGAGGGAGCGTAGGGAAAACATTTTGACCCAGAGGCTGGGGAGGGATCTGGAACTCAGTGCCTGTAAGTGTGGGAGGAGTAGAAACATTAAAGAAGCAATTTGATATACACTGATGATGCCAGAATTATCAGCCAAGAAATGGGATTGGAGTGCTCAGGTGGCTGTTTTTGGCTAGCATGTACACAATGGGCTGAAGGGCCTTCATCTATGCTGGAGATCTTTCTGACTCTAACACCTTTTGACACTTTTTAGAGAAATGTAGCTGGATGTTGCAAGTTTAAAAATATTAAACACAATTTCATAATTTCTGATTTGGAGCAGAGAAAGTTGGAGGGGATCTGATAGAAGGGTATAAAATTATGAGGGACTTCGACCGGGTGGTAGAAATCAGCTGGTCCCCACACTTGAAGGGTCAATAATAAGGGGGCATAATTTTAAGGTGAAAGGTTTAGAGGGGTTTTGAGGAAAAATATTTTCACTCAGAGGGTGGTGAGAGTCAGGAATGCACTGCCTGGGAGGGGGAATGAGGCAGGAAATCTCACAACCTTTAAAAAATACTTGGATGGGCACTTAAAATGTCATAATATTCCAGGTTATGGGCTGAGTGCAGGAAAGTGGGACTAATGTAGGTATTAGTTTCTTTTAGACATTACAGATCTGATGGGCTGAAGAACCATTTTTGTTTGTCATTTATAGAAATAATTTACTTGAGAATGTAGAGGGCATGGTTAGTAAGTTTGTGGATGACACCAAGATTGGTGGTGTAGTAGACAGTGAAGAAGGTTATCTAAGATTACAAAGAGATCTGGATCAAATGGGTCAGTGGGCTGAAAAATGACAGATGGAGTTTAATTTGAATAAATGTGAGGTATTGCATTTTGGGAAAACAAAGACAAGACTTATACAATTAAAAGTAGAGTCTTGGGCAATGATATAGAACAGAAAGAGACCTTAGTATTCAGAATTCTTTGAAGTTCCATCACATATAGATACGATGGTGAAGAAGGGGTTTAGCACACTTGCCTTTATTGTTTAGACTTTTGAGTATAGGAGTTGGGAGATTATTTACCAGGACGTTGCTGGGTATGGAGGGTTTGTGTTTCAAGAGAGGCTGGATAGGCTGAGACATTTTTCACTGGAGCGCTGGAGGTTGAGAGGCGACCTTACAGAGGTTTACAAAATCATGAGGGGCATAGAAAAGATGAATGCAGGTGTTTTCTCCCTAGGGTAGGGGATTTCAGACTAGGGAGTATATTCTTAATGTGAGAAGAGGGGCTATCAGGAGCAATTTCTTTACACAGAGAGTGGTGCGTGTCTGGAATGAGCTTCCCGGGAAACTGGTGGATGCGCAGTTACAATGTTTAAAAGACGTTTAGATAAGTACAGTACGTGTATAATTAAGGTTCAGAGGGAATATGAGCCATGTGCAGGTAGGTGGGGCTAGTCTAGTTTGGGAGTATGAGCTGAAAATGTGTTGCTGGAAAAGCGCAGCAGGTCAGGCAGCATCCAAGGAACAGGAAATTCGACATATCGGGCATAAGCCCTTCTTCAGGATTCCTGAAGAAGGGCTTATGCCCGAAACGTTGAATTTCTTGTTCCTTGGATGCTGCCTGGCCTGCTGTGCTTTTCCAGCAACACATTTTCAGCTCTGATCTCCAGCATCTGCAGACCTCACTTTCTCCTAGTTTGGGAGTATGGCTGGCATGGACTGGTTGAACCAAAGGGTCTGTTTCCATGTTGTTTTACTCAATGGATCTTTGACATCTTTTGAACTGTATGATTATATAATTGATATTTGACTAGATGGTTGTACAATAGACCTGAGTACCTGAGGGCCTGTGACTGCAATTTGGTTTAACTTAAGGACCATTGTTCTTATACCAGGGGTGTGTCTTAGGATACGAGGTCAGCCATTTCGGGCTGCACCCAGCAAAAATACTGGAAAGTACTAGAGAAACTCAGCAGGTCTGGCAGCATTTGTGCAGAGAGAAACAGAGTTATCATTTCAAAACTGGTGACCCTTCCTCATAAAATCAACATCAGGCCATGCCTTTGGCAATTCCTTCATTCAGTTAGAAGTGCAAAAGGATAAAACAAAGTCTTTCGCTGAGTACAGAACATTCTGTGTAAGAGATAGGAAGGTGAGAAGGGATAGTAAAGGAGTGTTAGGGCTGTAGTGTCTTCACTCAGGTCTGAAAATTGTGGGTACATCTACCTCAAAGAGCTATTGATGCTCAGAGATCTAGAGGAACCAATGGAGAAGTGGTTTGTGCTGAAAAGACAGATGCATTGTCAAAGTTTTGTGTTCAGGAGATAGTGAGGACTGCAGATGTTGGAGAGTCAGAGTCGATAGAGTGTGGGTCTGCAAAAAGCACAGTAGGTCAGGCAGCATCTGAGGGGCAGGAGAGTCGATGCTTCGGGCATAAGCCCTTCATCAGGACTGGGGAGGAGGATGGGGGCTGAGAAATAAATAAGCGGGGTTGAGGGTGGGGAAAGGCAGATGGGAGGTGATAGGTCGGAGGGGAAGGTGGAGCGGATAGGTGGGAAGGAAGATGGACAAGTCGGACAGGTCAAGAGGGCGGTGCTGAGTTGGAGGGTTGGATCTGGGATGAGTTGGGGGGAGGGGAGATTTGGAAACTGGCGAATTCAATGTTGAGGATCTAGTGTTGTTGGCTCCCAAGGAGGAAGATGAATTGTTTCGCCTCCAGTTCAGAGTTTTCAGTGAGATTCTGTAAAAGCAACAGTGAATGGGAAAATAGAATGGAAAACTGTGATCGAGTTAGTACCAAGAGCTGCTTGGGTGGTGGAGAAGTTTGGACAAACTGAGTGACATATGCCTGACCTTAATCCTTCTCGTCCTCTGTCTGATATGTTATGCAGGGTCAAGAGTGTGGTGCTGAGAAAGCCCAACCGAGAAGCCGGGGATCGATGTTTCGAGCACAAGCCCTTCATCAAGGAAATCTGTTATGCAGCAATACAAGCTCTCCCCTGCATCGTTTAACTGGGAGTCACTTTTACTGAGCTCAGACTCTTCCTTGTGCATCATCAGTAACTGACAGTGGCTAAGTACATATTTCCCACCAAATGTGCCACCCT
The DNA here is from genome assembly GCF_020745735.1 of Hemiscyllium ocellatum. NCBI lineage: Eukaryota > Metazoa > Chordata > Chondrichthyes > Orectolobiformes > Hemiscylliidae > Hemiscyllium > Hemiscyllium ocellatum. Next base: position 137,040,851 of record NC_083404.1, read on the forward strand.
TTGCAAGCACAGCACTGGGTTTCCATCTTGCAACAATAACATGAAAAGCACAGAAGTTATATTCATCTTCAAACATCTTCTGCAGTCAGTAACTCCCCTCCTGACTCCTCAAAGCCTGTCCCACCATCTACAAGGCAAAGGTCAGGAGGGTGATGGAATATTCTGCGCTTGTCTGGATGGGTGCAACTCCAACAGCACTCAAGAAGTTTGACACCATCCAGGCGAAGATGAAAGGAGGACTGCGGATGGTGGAGATTCGAGTCGAGAGTGAGGTACTGGAAAAGCACGGCAGGAAAAGACTTTTGCCTGAAACATCACTTTTCCTGCTCCTGGGATGTTGTCTGACCTGCTGCGCTTTTCCAACACCACACTCTCAACGCCATCCAGGAGAAATCAACCCACTTGACACAAATTTGGGGGGAAATGGTCCTATCGCAGGACTATTAATTCAGAGAGCCGGGTAATGTTCTGGGGATCCGAGTTTGAATCCTGCCATGGCAGATGGTGGAATTTGAATTCAATTTTTAAAAATCTGAAATTAAGAATTTAATGTTAACTATGAATTTATTGCTGACTGTCAGTAAAAAAACCATCTGGTTTGCTAAAATCTTTTAGGGAAGGAAACTACAGTCCTTACCTGGTCTGGCTCCAGACCCACAGCAACGTTGGTGACTCTTAACTGCCCTCTGGGTGATTAGGGATGGGCTTGTGAAAGACTACCTCATGAAATAAAAGCAAAACAAAATATGATCTTGTCCAGTTATAACATCAGCCAGGATCATCACTATATGCTGCAGATTTAATCACAATCACAGAGATGGAATTTTAAAGTGATTAAGTTTAGAAAATAAATATTCCACGGTACATCACATTTTGGGAGCAGAAAGCACAATAACAAAGGAAGACTAAATGCCTTGATTGTAACGGCTGTATAAGGCCGTCAGTGAGCTAACATCTGGCATCAGAAGATCATGAAATAAAGTCCATATGGTTGGAAATTAGCAACAGTAAGAGTTAAAAGATGTTGGTGGGAACCCCCCTAACAGTAATTAAGCAAATAATTGATCATAACTGGACTCCCAAACAGCAAGGGCCACTTCATTCAACAAACCAGTATCGGAGGTTGTAAAAAACAAGTCAATGTAATAACTGTGGGGACCTTTATGTTTAAAATAGACTGGGGCAATGAAGCCAACAAGGTGGTCTGAAATGAGATTGTAGAACGATTTTGTAGCAGTTTCTTTAACCAGTATATTATGGAACTGGCTAGGATAAAGCTATTTTAGATCTAGCATTAGGCAATGATGCAGGGTCAGTGAATACTGGTATACTAATCAATCCCACTGAGAAATAGCAATCATAATATCATTGGATTCTATGTTACATCTGATAGTAACAAATTCCCATCACAAGCAAAGATCTTAAAATCAAATAGAGCCAATGATATAATGAGTCAAAAAGTGTGGCACTGGAAAAGCACAGCAGGTCAGGCAGCATCCGAGGAGCAGGAGAAATGACAGTTCGGACATTAGCCCTTCATTCAAAGAGACCACCGCTGAAGAGGGGTAAAAAGGTTTGTAGTAAACACAGATCATTGAAAGAAACAAGGCCAAATCTTCAGAGCAAACCCGATGAAGTGAATGTCATAGAGATGTACAGCATGGATTCAGACCTTTGGGTCCAACCCGTCCATGCTGACCGGATATCCGAAATTAATCTAGTCCCATTTGCCAGCACTTGACCCATATCCCTCCAAACCCTTCCTATTCATATATCCATCCAGATGCCTTTTAAATGCTGTAATTGTACCAGCCTCCACCACTTCCTCTGGCAGCTCATCCCACACATGCACCACCCTCTGCGTGAAAAAGTTGTCCCTTAGGTTCCTTTTAAAGCTTTCCCCTCTCATGTTAAACTTATGGCCTCTAGTTCTGGACACCCCTGTCCTGGGGACAAGACCTTGTCTATTCACAATATCCATGCCCCTTAAGATTTTATAAACCTCTATAAGGTCGCCCCTCAGCCTCCGACGCTCCAGGGAAAACAGCCCCAGCCTATTCAGCCTCTCCCTGTAGCTCAAATCCTTCAACCCTGGCAACATCCTTGTAAATCTTTTCTGAACACATTTAAGTTTCACAACATCTTTCTAGGCTAGCATTGCATGCAATATTCCAAAAGTGACCTAACTAATGTCCTGTACAGCCACAACATGACCTCCTAACTCCAATACACAATGAACTGAATGGATGAATGGAAAATGGCAGTGGGAGTATAGTATAGGAAAGTGTAAAGTTCATCGTCAGAATAGAAAAAACAAACTTTTTTTCTGTGTTGTGAAACTTGTAAATGATAATATTCGATGAGATATTTAGTTTTGGTAATATAAAAAACGTAGAAAGTAAGCAGACAGGTACAGACAGCAGTTGGGAAGGGAAATGATACACGTCTATTACAAACAGTTCTCCAGAAAATGATGCTCAAAGGAATTATCTCAAAAATCATTCGACAACCTCCTTATCCAGGCTACTGTTTATCACCTGGCTTCTCCTGTTTATATGTAAATTATCACTGAAGATCATTGCCATTGTCACAAACACCCAATATTTCTTGATGTGTGCTTTGTCTTAAATTTCCAAAGGAATTTAATAATGTAGTCAGATGGAGAAAGGGTAGATTAAAATGTGAGACATACCTGGCACATTAATTGCCTGTTTTCAATTGCTCTCTGAACTGAGATGCTGTCCAGGAACATTGTGAGTTAACCACACTGTCGCGTGTCTAGGGTCATACGTAGATGAGACTGGGTAAGAATGGCAGATTTCCTTCCATGAAGCACGGGAGGAAACAAGATTTTTTTGTAAAATCACGAACAATAGCGTTCGCCATTCAACTAGCTTTTATTGAATTCAAATTGATTATCGTACCCAGGAGGCATTCAAATCCAGTCTGTGGATAATTAACCTACAATTATTGATTCAGTGACATTACCATAATGCCACCAATTCCCCTTATACTTGTAGAAAGAACACAACAGGTTAACAGGCAGCTACAGAAAGAAATGAGGACAGCAAATAGCATGTGAGTCTTTGTTCTAAGGGGACTGGAATATAAGAATAAAGAAGCCCTGTACAGGGTTTTGGTGAGACCATACTGGAATACTGTGCGCAATTGTCTGTAATTCATTCACCAAACATGCTTGTCGCTGGCTGGGCCAGTACTTATTGCCCCTCCCTGGTTGCTCCTTGAGAAGGTGGTGGTGAGCTGCCTTCTTGAACGATGTGCTGTAAGTCCTTAAATAAGACCATAGCATGTAAGAGTAGAAGTAGGCCATTCAGCCCATTGGGTCTGCTCTACCACTCAATGAGATCATGGCTAATCTGACAATCCTCAATCCCCTTTTCTGCTTTTTTCCCATGACCCTCGATTCCTTTTGCTGATTAATAATCTGCCTGTCTCAGCCTTGAATATATTTAATGCCCCAGCCTTGACAGCACCCTGTGGTAAGGAATTCCACAGATTCACTCCCCTCTGAGGCAAGAAATTCCTCTTCATCTCTGTCTTAAGTTGGCGATCCTTCTTTTTGATATGATGCCTAAATTGGCCTATGGAAATTTTCTGCCAGCACTATTATTTGAAGTATATTATTTGGCAGATGTGAGTGTGTTATCAGCATTCTACATTGATAACACTTCCTCTCTGCATGTTCTGTGTGATTCATTATTAGGACTGGAGAAGAACGTAAGTATGTAAGTTAGCTCACTGAGCTTGAAGGTTTGTTTTCAGATGTTTCGTCACCATGACTCGGTAATATCAGTGTGAGTCTCCGGTGAAGAGCTGGTGGTATGTCCTGCCTCTCTATTTATAGGTCTTGGTTTGTTAATGTGGATGATGTCATTTCTAGTTCTTTTTTTCAAGGGAAGGTCGATGGGGTCGAAATCGATGTGGTTAGAATACCATGCCTCTAAGAATTCTCGTGCATATCTTTGTTTAGCCTGTCCCAGGATGTTTGTTGTCCCAGTCAAAGTTGTGTCCTCCTTTGTCTGTACGTATGGAAACTAGTGAGAGTGGATCGTGTCTTTTGGTGACCAGTTAGTATTTATGTATCGTGATGGCAAGTTTCCTGCTAGTTTGCCCGATGTAGTGTTTTTTACCGAGTTTGAATGGTATATTGTAAATGATGTTTGTTTTGCTGGTGGTATCTAATGAATCCTTTAGGTTCATTAGTGGCTGTTTAAGTGTGTTGGTAGGTTTGCAGGCGACCATGATGCCAAGAGGCCTGAGTAGTCTGGAAGTTATTTCTGATCTATCTTTGATGTAAGGTAATGTGGTATCGTTTTTGGTTGTGTTGTGTCTGCTTGTTTGGGTTTGTTTCTGAGGAATCAGTGGATTGTGTATATCGGGTACCCATTTTTCTTGAAAACGTTGCATAGGTATCTTTCTTCTGCTGTTTGTAGTTCTTGGGTGTTGCAGTGTGATGTAGCTCGTCGAGATCATGTCTTGATGCAGCTCCGTTTATGGGTGTTGGGATGATTGCTTCTGAAGTTAAGTTTTTTGATTCTATCATGGCACGTTTACACTGGCCTCTGACATAATGGATCACACTCAGGATTTCTTTTGGGAATGGGAGACTGTTGAATTTAACAAGATGATGGATGAGAATGGAATATTCCTTGGACTTTCATGACTGTTTGTCATTGCCATCTGGACACTTGTCTTGCTCGCTCTGCTTCCCTGTCTGTCTTGCCATTGCAATAAGCAGAAACATACCACAACACAACTCCAGCACACGCAAGACAATGATGATAAAAGGTCTTTGATAGAGTAGATATAGGAAAATTCTTTTTATGTTTTTTTTAAACAGGACCTTCAACTCAGAAAACAGTTTTATTAATAACAAATGGAAACAATTGGGAAAGGTCACTCTCTTAGGGCTGAGTTTTGAAGATTTTTTTTCCCTCTTACAAGGCTGTGATACTTTGCATATCTCTTCCTCAGGAAGCAATGAAGGCAGGGTCATTGAATATTTTAAAGGTGGCCATTGTTTTAGGGAGGATATTGTGAAACTGGAGAGGTTCAGGAAAGATTTACCAGGAGGTTGTCAGAAATGGAGGATTGAGATACAGAGAGAGGCTGGATAGGCTGGGACAATTGGAGCACAGGAGTTTGAGGGGTGACCTTGTTGAGTTGTATAAAATCATGAGGGGCCATTAGATAAGGTGAACAGCAAACATCTTTTCCCTAGGGTGAGGGAATTCAGAACTTGGTGGGGGGGGGCATATTTTTGAGGGGAGAGGAGAAAGCTTTAACAAAGACACAAGGAACAACCTTTTCAGACAGACAGCAGTTTGTGTGAGGAATGAACTGCCAGAGAAAGTGGCGGATGCAGGTAAAGTTACAACGTCATTTGGAACAGTACATGAACAGGAAAGGTTTGGAGGGATATGGGCCAAGTGCAGGCAGATTGGACTAGTTTAGCTTGGGAGCATGGTCGGCATGGACTGATTGGGCCTAAGGGTCTGTTTCCGTGCTGTATAACTCAATGACTCTATGACATACAACCAAGGAATTGGTGTTGGCCACTCAACCCCTCAAGCCTGCTGGATGGCACGGTGGCACAGTGGCTAGCACTGCTGCCTCACAGCGTCTGAGACCCGGGTTCAATTCCCACCTCAGGCGACTGACTGTGTGGAGTTTGCATGTTTTCCCCGTGTCTGCGTGGGTTTCCTCCGGGTGCCCTGGTTTCCTCCCACAGTCCAAAGATGTGCGGGTCAGGTAAATTGGCCATGCTAAATTGCCCGTAATGTTAGGTAAGGGGTATGTGTGAGTTGTGCTTCGGTGGGTCGGTGTGGACTTGTTGGGCCGAAGGGCCTGTTTCCACACTGTAATGTAATCTAACATCATGGCTGATTTGATTGTAATCTCACCATGTACATTCCTGCCCTGATAAATTTTACCCAGAAAAATTCTACTCCTCCCTTAAAAGTATTCTAACTTCCACCTCCTCTTCAGGAAAATCCAAAGATTCACAACCTTTAGAGAAATGAAATTCTCTTTTCCCCTCTGGATGACCCTGATTTTTAAACTCTGACCCCTAGTTCTATATATCCCCACATTCCTTCCGCACTCTTTCCACAAATATTCTGTCGAATCCCCTCAGGATTTTATGCATTGATTCAGCTCTTACTATTCTGAACTCCAGCAGTTACAGGCCTAACCTCTCCAGATTTTCCACATAAAACAACCCACCCATTCCAGTATTAAACTATTACAAGGAAAGATTGGAACGGTTGGTCTTGTTTTCAGTAGGATTGAAGCTTATAAAATCTTGAATAGTCTTGAGAAGGATCACAAAGGAAAGATATTTTCTCTCTTGTTTTAAACAGAATCCCTACAGTGTGTAAAAAAAAGCCAACAAGTCCACACTGACCCTCCAAAGAGCATCCCACCCATATCACTACCCAATAACTCTACATTTACCCCTGATTAATGCACCTAACCTACACATTCCTGAGCACTATGGCCAATCCACCCTAACCTGCACATCTTTGGACTGCAGATGAAACCGGAACACCTGGAGGGAACCCAGCCAGGTAAACTCCACACAGATAGTCACCTGAAGCTGGAATCGAACCCAGGGCCCGGGCACTGTGAGGCAGCAGGGCTAACCACTGAGCCACCGTGCTGCCCCGATCTGTGGGACTCCATTTTAAAATTATGGGTCACCCCTTCAGGACAAAGCTGAGGAGAAATATTTTCTGTCAGATGGGTAATGCAACCTTGGACTGTCTGCCTCAAAGAATGTTGGAGAAGGACTGATTGAATATTTTTGAGGATAGATTCTTGAGCTGCAATGGAATGGAAGGTAATCAGATCCAGGTGGGAATGTGAATTCAAAATACATACAGATCAACTCTGCTCTTACAGAGCGGCAGAACAAGCCTGAGAGGCTGAAAGGACGACCACTGTTCCTAATCGCAATGTCTGCATGATAGGGTGGGTTGGGGTTGGGTGGGGTGGGTGTGGGGGCTGAGGGGGAGGTGGTGATGTTGAGCTGGGGAAGTAAGGAGGGACTGACCTGCTGGAGTGCAAGATAGAAATCAGGAGTCACTTTGGGGAGTTGGGGTTAGTGATTGCTGGAGCTGAAAAATGTGTTGCTGGAAATGTGCAGCAGGTCAGGCGGCATCCAAGGAGCAGGAGAATCGACATTTCAGGCATGAGCCCTTCTTCAGGAAGGGCTTATGCCCAAAACGTTGATTCTCCTGCTCCTTGGATGCTGCCTGACCTGCTGCGCTTTTTCAGCAACACATTTTTCAGCTCTGATCACCAGCATCTGCAGTCCTCACTTTCTCCTTAGTGATTGCTGGACGCAGGCTCACAGTGATGTAAACACTTTAATTAGAGTCATAGAGTCACAGAATGTACAGCATGGAAACAGACCCTTCGGTCCAACCCGTCCATGCCGACCAGATATCCCAACCCAATCTCGTCCCACTTGCCAGCACCCGGCCTATATCCCTCCAAACCCTTCCTATTCATATACCCATCCAAATACCTCTTAAATGTTGTAATTGTACCAGCCTCCACCACTTCCTCTGGCAGCTCATTCCATACACCTATCACCCTCTGCGTGAAAAAGTTGCCCCATAGGTCTCTTTTATATCTTTCCCTTCTCACCCTAAACCTATACCCTCTAGTTCTGGACTCCTCAACCCCAGGGAAAAGACTTTGTCTATTTATCCTATCCATGCCCCACATAATTTTGTAAACCTCTATAAGGTCACCCCTCAGCCTCCGACGCTCCAGGGAAAACAGCCCCAGCCTGTTCAGCCTCTCCCTGCAGCTCAAATCCTCCAACCCTGGCAACATCCTTGTAAATCTTTTCTGAACACTTTCAAGTTTCACAACATCTTTCCGATAGGAAGGAGACCAGAATTGCATGCAATATTCCAACAGTGGCCTAATCAATGTCCTGTCCAGCTGCAACAAGACCTCCCATCTCCTGTACTCAATACTCTGACCAATAAAGGAAAGCATACCAAATGCCTTCTTCACTATCCTATCTACCTGCGACTCCACTTTCAAGGAGCTATAAACCTTCACTCCAAGGTCTCTTTGTTCAGCAACACTCCCTAGGACCTTACCATTAAGTGTATAAGTCCTGCTAAGATTTGCTTTCCCAAAATGCAGGACCTTGCATTTATCTGAATTAAACTCCATCTGCCAGTCCTCAGCCCATTGATGAATGGCTGAAGGAAAGCGACTGTTGTCCTCTGGACCAGAAGCCGAGCTGGGAAAGCACTTTATCCTACATCAGCTCCCATCCCCCTCTTAGCTGTTGCTGCTTTATTGACTGAGGTATGCTGAGGGATTGACTCAGAACTGCCCTTTGCTATGGATTTAGCAATACTGGAATTTAAATCTGATTGACAAATGGTGGCACGGTGGCTCAGTGGTTAGCCCTGCTGCCTCACAGCGCCAGGGACCCAGGTTCAATTCCAGCCTCGGGTGACTGTCTGTGTGGAGTTTGCACATTCTCCCCATTTCTGTGTGGGTTTCCTCCAACAGTCCAAACGTGTGCAGGTTCGGTGAATTGTCACATAGATGTGTAGGTTAGGTGCTTTAGTCAGGAGAAATGTAAGGTAGTAGTGGAATGGGTCTGGTGGGTTATGTTTCAGGGGGTCAGTGTGGACTTATTGGGTCAAATGGCCTGTTTCCACACTGTAGGGACTCGATGATCAAGAATACAAAGTTCATCTCAGTCATTGATTGTTGAAGAACCCATCTGCCTCTCTAGCACACTTTAGGGAAAGAAATCTGTCATTCTCATCTGGTCTGACCTACATGTGACCCCAGACCCATGGCAATGTGTTTGACTCTTAACTACCCTCTGGAATGGCTGAGCTAGATACTCAATCCAAGGAAAATGGTCCAGCCAGCGATATCCAAATCCCACGGGAGGATACAGGTGAATCTGATTTTGTTTTTAATCCTTTGGGGGATGTAAGTATTGCAGATTTATCTCGCAGACTTCTGCCAATCCAAGATCAGGTTTTCGTCAATCAAGGGGAGAGAGGTTAAACAGTGTCAGGGTTGTCCTCAGCAGTAATGACCCCCATATTACCAGCAATGGCAACGCTTTTCCACTGCACGGAATGTTTACACCAATTTACAGCCTTCTGGTGTTCAATCATCAGCTTCAATTTTCTGCAATGGAATTATCACGGTGGAAAATCGTTTGCAGATATCATTTGAAAACAGCAATTATGCACATTAGGAATGGGCAGATCTGATTAACATCAACCCCACTCTGCTCTTTGGCCAATTTTGGATGCATCACATCAATTAGTAGTTTTAAATCAAACTTACTCAGAGACTGTACTTGATATTGCTGTTGGATGTCCCTTCGTGAGTTATCAGAGACTAGGGATTCTGAGGTAAGAAACTTTATTAAAACAATTGGATGGTGGTTGGGGCAGCATTTAATCTCAGGTTGAACCCGAGGAGGTGGTAGTGAGCTGGTAGTTCATCTCCTCATACTGTCATAGAGACTTCCAGTCCAGAAAAAGGTTCTCCAGACCATCTAGTCAGAAACAAGCAACTAATCTCCCCAAAGCCTGTCCACCTTCAAGGCACAACACAGGAGTGTGATGGTATACTCCCCACTTGCCTGGATGGGGGCAGCTCCAACAACACTCAAGAAGCTCAACACCATCCAGGAGGAAACAGCTGATTGGCTCAAGCATCCACTTCCTCCATCACCGACATTCTGTAGCGTCAGTGTGTACCATCTACAAGATGCACTGCAGAAATTCACCAAAGATCCTCAGACAGTACCTTGCAAGCCCAGGGCCTTATTAGTCAGAGTATTAAGTACAGGAGTTGCGGCTGTACAGGACATTGGTTAGGCCACTGTTGGAATATTGCGTGCAATTCTGGTCTCCTTCCTATCGGAAAGATATTGTGAAACTTGAAATGGTTCAGAAAAGATTTACAAGGATGTTGCCAGGGATGGAGGATGTGAGCTATAGGGAGAGGTTGAACAGGCTGGGGCTGTTTTCCCTGGAGCGTCGGAGGCTGAGGGGTGACCTTATAGAGATTTATAAAATCATGAGGGACATGGATAGGGTAAATTGACAAAGTCTTTTCCTTGGGGTGGGGGAGTCCAGACCTAGAGGCCACAGGTTTAGGATGAGAGAGGAAAGATATAAAAGAGATCCAAGGGGTAACTTGTTCACACAGAGGGTGGTACATATATGGAATGAACTGCCAGAGGAGGTGGTGGAGGCTGGTACAATTGCAACATTTAAAAGGCATCTGGATGGGTATATGAATTGAAAGGGTTTGGAGGGATATGGTCTAGGTGCTGGCAGGTGGGACTAGATTGGGTTGGGATATCTGGTTGGCATGGACGGGTTGGACCCAATGTTCTTTTGTCATGTTATACATCTCTATGCCTCTATGGCTCTATGACAACTTCCATATAGAAGGACAAGGGCAGCTGATACATGGGAACACCAGCCCCTGCAAGTTCCCCTCCAAGCCCCTCACCATCCTGACTTGGAAATATATCACCATGCCTTCTGTGTTGCTGGGTCAAAATCCTGGAATTCCCTCCCTAAGGGCATTGTGGGTCTACCTACAGCACATGGACTGCAGCGATTCAAGAAGGCAGCTCACCCCCACCTTCTCAAGGGGCAACCAGGGTCGGGGCAATAAATACTGGGCCCGGCCAGTGGGGTCCACGTGCTGTGGACAAATAAAAAAAAATGCCTGGAGGAATTCACAAGCTCAAACAGTTTACATCTGTTACTACTCACCTATTGGTGTGGTGTTGATTAGCACACGCATTGTAGTTCCTTTGAGCTGTATTATGTTTCATTTTTAACATATTTGGAAAAAACAAGCAATAAAAGCCAATACTTGGGATGATCAAAAGCAGGTGTGTGCCTATGTGCAGTGATGGTGCTGGAAAAACAGCCACTTGCAAAACAACAGCAAACGGTTCGGTTTCCACGCAATACGCTCTGGCTATTAAAGTGTTAAATGCACACTTTGCTCCCAGTGAACTGAGGAGCTATTAACATTCCCTCTCTGCATAATTCACCCACTGCTGAAGGATAGGCTAAATCACACATCGTGAGGCTCGCTATTTTAACTTAACAAATGGGCATTAGATTGTTCAGCGCGAGCAGAATAATTGTTACCATCGTCCACCTGCCAAGCTTCTCCTTTGAAAATCCTCTGATGTTGTCGGCATGTAGCTCATTCTGCAAGTAAAACGTAAAATTTTAGCTCTTTAAAAATATCAGGCCTTCGTTTAATCCAAATAAGGTGATTTTTTTTGTTGACCTGCTGTGCTAATGTACTGCACATGTTGAATGGAATTCAGCACAGCTTATCAAACATCTTCCTTGTACACAAAAAATTTCAAACAGGTCCAGCAACGTGGAGTGCTCCGTGAAAGTCCTGCAGCAGTTCACTGTTGGCAAACTATTCTTATTGAAACCTTTGCTTAACACTCTCAACTGTAATTATGTGGAAAACCTGTTTGCAACATCAGTGTGTTCAAGTTCCCGTTTCTGAATTCACTTAACCTATGCAATACGGTTGGTGAGGAGTGGTAATTAGTCTGGTTTAGTCACGTAGAACACCTGAGCTAAGGCACTGGAGGTTAAACAATGAACTGCAGGATGCTAGAGATCTATCATAGAGTCATAGAGATGTACAGCACGGAAATAGACCCTTCAGTCCAACCCGTCCATGCTGATTAGATATCCCAACCTAATCTAGTCCCATTTGCCAGCACTTGGCCCATATCCTTCTAAACTCTTCCAATTTATATACCCATCCAGGTGCCTTTTAAATGCTGTAATTGTACCAGCCTCCACCACGTCCTCTGGCAGCTCATTCCATACACATACCACCCTCTGTGTGAAAAAGTTACCCCTTTGATCCCTTTTAAAGCTTTCCCCTCTCACATTAAACCAATTGTTCTCAACTCCCCAACCTAGGGGAAAAGACCTCATATATTTATCCTATCCATGCCCTTCATGATTTTATAAACCTCTATAAGGTCACCCCTCAGCCTCCGACTCTCCAGGGAAAACAGCCCCAGCCAATTCAGCCTCTCCTTTAGCTCAAATCCTCCAACCCTGGCAACATCCTTGTAAATCTTTAAGTTTCACAACATCCGTCCAATAGCAGGGAGATCAGAATTGCATACAATATTCCAAAAGTGGTCTAACTAATATCCTGTACAGCTGCATATGCTCATTATACTCTTATACTCAATGCACCGACCCATAAAGGCAAGCATACCAAACACCTTATTCACTATGGGGAAAAAGTGAGGTCTGCAGATGCTGGAGATCAGAGCTGAAAATGTGTTGCTGGTTAAAGCGCAGCAGGTCAGGCAGCATCCAAGGAACAGGAAATTCGATATTTCGGACATTCCTGATGAAGGGCTTATGCCCGAAACGTCGAATTTCCTGTTCCTTGGATGCTGCTTGACCTGCTGCGCTTTAACCAGCAACACATTTTCAGACCTTATTCACTATCCTATCTACCTGCGACTCTACGTGTATGGAACTAAGAACGTGCACTCCAGGGCCTCTTTGTTCAGCAACACTCCCTAGGACCTTACTATTCAGTGTATAAGTCCAGCCGTGACTTGCTTTCCCAAAATGCAGCACCTCACATTTATCGAAATTAAACTCCATCTGCCACTCCTCAGCCCATTGGCCCATCTGGTCCAGATCCTGTTGTAATCTGAGGTAACCCTCTTCGCTGTCCACTACACCTCCAATTTTGGTGTCATCTGCAAACTTACCAAATGTACCTCATGCTCGCATCCAAATCATTTATGTAAATGACAAAAAGTAGAGGGCCCAGCACCGATCCTTGTGGCACTCCACTGGTCACAGGCCTCCAGTCTGAAATGCAACCCTCTGCCACCATCCTCTGTCTCCTACCTTTGAGTCAGTTTTGTATCCAAATGACTAGATCTTCCTGTATTCCATGTGGTCTAAACTTACTAACCAGTCTCCCATGAGGAACCTTGTCAAACGCCTTACTGAGATCCATATAGATCACATCTACTGCTCTGCCCCCATCAATCCTCTTTGTTACTTCTTCAAAAACTCAATCAAGTTTGTGAGACATAATTTCCCACGTACAAAAGCCATGTTGACTGTCCCTAATCAGTCCTTGCCTTTCGAAATATATGTACACCCTGTCCCTCGGGATTCCCTCCAACAACTTACCCACCACCGACATCCGGCTCATTGGTCTATAGTTCCCTGGCTTTTCCTTATCACCTTTCTTAAACAGTGGTACCACATTAGCCAACCTCCGGTCTTTCGGCACCTCAGTTCTGCAGAAGGATCCCTGGACTCAAAACATTAACTCATTTGTGGATCATGGTGCACAATGCATTGTTTGCTGTTGGAAAAATTGTTGTTTATGAGGTTTTCCGAGAAAGTGTATCCTTCGGAGCAGTGGGATTTTGTTGTACGTTTTTAAAATTTTTCTCTCAGGTTGCGGTGCACTGGTAAGTCCCGGCTTCTGTGGGATAGAATTCATAATAATCACCACCCTCTGAGTGAAGAGGTTCTTCTTTATATCAGTCCTAAGTGCCTTCGCTTTTATTCTGATACTGTCTCCTGACCCTTGGAGCTAAATACTATAGATGCTGGAATCTGTACTGAAAACGGCAAATACTGGAGATCACAGTGGGTCAGGCAGCATCCATGCTGAGAGAGAGCAAGCTAATGTTTCAAGTCTAGATGATGCTTCATCATGAATGTTGTCCCCTGCCACACTTCACTTCAGCTCTGATGAAGAGTCATCTGGACGCGCAACAATAGCTTGCCTTCTGCCCTAGTCCTAGACCCCAGAGCCAGAGGAAGTATCCTTCCTACCTCTACTCTGCCTGTCCCTTTAAGAATTTTGTACGTTTCTATGTAGTCTCCTCTCAATTGTCTCCAGAGAATAGGGGCCCAGACTCCTCAATCTCATGTTAACCCAGGGGTCAGTCAGTCTGGTGAACCGTTGTTGCAATTTCTCTGGCAATATATCCTTCCTTTGGCAAGGCACTGGAACTATGCACGACACTGCAGGTGTACTCTCAGCAGTGTTCTATACAATTGGAGAAAGACTTATTTGCTCCTGTACTTAAATCCCTTTGCAATAAAGTTCAATGCAGTGTTTACTTTCCAAATTGCTGTGAATAAGGTCATCGAGGTACCTTTTGACATCCATACTTTCAATTCTCTCACTGTTCAAGAAACACTCTGCACCACCTCCATTCTTCCTACCAAAGTGCATAACCTTACATTTCTTCCAGATTACATTCCATTTTACCCTCGCAGAATCCCCCGAAGCCGGTTTTGCATTCTCCTCACAATGTCACATTTCATCTGTAAACCTGGAAATGTTATATTTTTTTCCTATGTTATGGATCAGACCAACCACCCTAAAAATATATTCAGAAGATCATCTAGACTCTATCTTTTCCTTTTTTAAAGGTAAGTGCCAGGTATTACACTCAAGATTAGTGTGGTGCTGGGAAAGCACAGCAGGTCAGGCAGCATCCAAGGAACAGGAGAATCGATGTTTCGGGCAAAAACCCTTCATTAGGGCTTCCTGATGAAGGGCTGTTGCCCTGAAACATCGATTCTCCTGTTCCTCGGATGCTGCCTGACCTGCTGTGCTTTTCCAGCACCACACTCTCGACACCTTTGGCAAAGGAAAATTCAGTAAGGTAGGTGATCTCACAGGTAATTCTCCAGACCAGGAGGAAAAACATCAAGAGGAAACTCAGAGACAGTGAGCGAATAGCAGTGGGAGATGTACCCAATCCCAGCTTCAAGACCTCAGCAACTGCTACTAAAAAGCTAAAACTAAACATCCTGGTTTAGTGGGAACTTGACCCCACCCATTCAGGCTGCTTCTATTGTTCTAACTTTAAAAAACAACCTAAGGCCTCACAAGGCATTTACTTTATTAGATTCAAATAGACAGTTCTTAACGTCTGTCTTAAAGACTCTCTTAAAAAAACCCCGGACCAAAACACCTCTTAAAGCCATAATATCATCATAAGAGGGGAATGTGATGTAATGGCATTGTTGGTGGACTGTTAATCCAGAGACCCAGGTCAAATCCCATCACAATAGCCAATTAAAGTTTAATTCAATGTTTAGAAATCTGGAATTAAGAGTCAAATGCTGACCATGAATCCATTGTGGATTGTTGGGAAAACCCATCGGGTTCACTAATGTCCTTTAGGGAAGGAAACTGCCATCCTTACCCCATCTGGTCTACACATAACTCTAGACCCACAGCAATGGGATTGAAACTTAACTGCCCTTTGGGTAATTGGTGATGGAGAATAAGTGCTGTCCTCGCCAATGATACCCTCATCTTGTGAATGAATAAAGAAAAAAGAAATTCCTCATCTCTTGCTTGTAAACAACCCAGGGCTTTACAGACTCCCACTGGTTTCAAACTGCGAATGATCCACTTATTAATATCCTCTGTTTCCTTCTATTGTTTATATTTCTCCATCCCTAATTGCCCTGGAACAGATTGGCTTGCTCAGCCATTTCATACTTCATGGTATTGGAGTCACTTGTAGGCCAGATGAAATAAAAACGCCAGATTTCCCTCCATTAAAGAGTATTAGTGAACCAGGTGGATTTTCAATCATAGTGGCTACCTGATATCTAGCTTTAGATTCTTTTAAAAATTGAATTCATATGTCACCATCTACGAGAGCAGGATTTGAGCCCATGTCCCCAGAGCATTAGCCTGTGAACATGGATTACTGACCAGGGAGATTACTATTATAACATACCTTTGCCCTGCTAGCCTACCTGTAAACCGGCCTGATGTATTACCTTCAATCACATATAAAGTAATTTTATTCACCAACCTTCTTTGGATTTTTTCAAAAGCCTTCTGAAAATCCAAATACATCACATTCATTGATTTCCATCTTATTGACTCTGTTAATAACAGCTTCAGACAGCACTATCAGGGTTTGTCAAACATGATTTCCTATTTATGAATCCATGTTGACTCTGTCCAATTGTACAAGCATTTCCTAATATCTAGTAACCAGATCCTTTATAATAGATTCCAGCTTCTTCCTTCCTATTGAGATCATTTGTGGATGTGGTGCCAATCTAGCGAACTGCTTTGTCCTGGATGGAGTTAAGCTTCTTTGAGTGTTGTTGGAGCTGCCCCCCATCCAGGCAAGTGGAGAGTATTCCATCACACTCCTGACTTGTGCCTTGTAGATGGTGGACAGGCTTTGGGGAGGCAGGAGGGGAGTTACTCGCTGCAAATTTCTGAACTTCTGACCTGCTCTTGTAGCCCGATATCTGTATGGCTGGCCCAGTCTGTTTCTGGTCAATGGTAACTCTCAGGATGTCGAAAGTGTGGTAGAATTCAGCAATGCTAATGCTATTGAGCGTTACAGAATCATTGAGTCCCTACAGTTTGGAAAGAGGCCAATCAGCCCATCGAGTCTACACTGACCCTCTGAAGAGCATCCCACCCAGATCCTATCCCTAAAACCCTGCAGCTCCTCATCTCAGACCAAAATGGCGGGGGCCTTTATCCCTAGTTGTATTGTAAGCCAAAGAGGTCATAGAAGGAATGTTTCCCCTTGTAAGGTAGTCTGGAGTGAGAAGGCATTGTTTTAGGCTGTGTTAGCGGAGGGGAGCAGATTTAAAACAGAGATGTGGAGGAAGTATTTCTTGCCAAGGTTAGTGAGTCTATGGAATTCACTCCCCCAGAGTGCGGTGGATGCTGGCACATTGAGTAAATTTAATGAGGAGATAGATTTTTAATTAGTAGCAGTTAAAGAATTATGGGGAGCGGGCAGACAAGGGGAATTGAGGCTGAGGGAAGATCAGACACGATTGTAAAGAACAAAGAAAGTTTACTGCCTAGGAACAGGCCCTTTGGCCCTCCTAGCCTGAGCCAATCCAAATCCACTGTCATAACCTATCGCCCAGTTCCTAAGCATCTGTATCCCTCTGCTCCCCACCTACTCATGCATCTGTCCAGATGCATCTTAAATGAATCTACCGGGGCCTGCCTCTACCACCTCTGCTGGCAACGCGTTCCAGGCACCTGTATTAAATGGCAGAGCAGGCTCAAGGGGGCTGAATGGCCTTCAGCTGCTCCTCGCTCTGATGTTTCCTTCCCTGAAGGACAGGAGTGTAACAGATGGGTTCCTCTAACAATCGATGATGGTTCCGTGATCACTGAGGTGGGCTTACAACTCCAGCCCACGTTCCTGACAGGGGCAACGGGCCTCTCTGCATCATCACATCAATATTTTCTGCAAAGGTCCAAAGTAGTTGAGAGGAAAAGGCAATGCATTGAAAGTGAGGAGACAGAGACTGACTGAGATGGGGAAAGGCAGGAGCAGGGAAAACGAGATTCCCAGGCTGAAGAAGATAGTGTTAGAGTAGTCATGGAAACTAAGAACTGAGGGGAATTAAAATTGCCCGTTAAGGTGAAAGAAAGGCTTCAAATCCACAGGCATCAGGAGAGATTGAGAGAGGAGGCAGCAAAATCAGCCGTTGATGCAAGACAATACTCTTTGATCAGATAAATCAGGTAGCAGCTGCCAAATTCTTTCTGAGGAAAATTCAAACAAGATGTCTTGCGATGAAACCTTTTGAAGGTAGATTCTCTAACGGCGTGCAGCGAGGGGTCCACCCTCCTAACGTGTGCAGCCTTACCTCGGCCTGACAGCGTCTGCTGAGCAGATGTGAACAAACAGCCCACCAGTCAATTCGCCAGAGAGTGATTACTCACTGAATCTCTGCCATTCCCTTATATGCTGAAAAAAAAATGCCCTTCTCTCTTTTTCAAGCTGCTTTTCCAAACACTTATAAAATTGTACTGTGCAGTGTTGAAGTGTGTGGTTGGTGATCCTGTGCTTTAGTTAGCAGGAATATATAAACTCACAGTGAATCACAATGCACCTGTGTACATTTCAAGGAGCTGAAGATCCACTTAAAGTGCCGCGAATGCTGAAGCATTTAATAAGCTTATGAAGAGCACAGCTGTTGGAGAATATAGAGACAAAAATGTGGCTTGAATTTGGATTGCTGTGCACAACTCAGCTCTCTGATAAAAGTGACAAACTAAACATTTACAAGGCTGTGTTTAGTTTATTTTTTTTTCACACTATGTGAGCTTCAATGGCCTGACCCGGCATTTATTGCCTGTCCCTAGTTGCCCCTTGAGAAGGTGGGGGTAATCTGCCTTCTTGAACCGCTGCAGTCCATGTGCTGTAGGTAGACCCACAATGCCCTTAGGGAGGGAATTCCAGGATGTGACCCAGCGACACTGAAGGAACGGTGTTTCCATGTTGGGATGATGAGGGGAACGTGCAGTGTTGTGGGGGTGGGGGGGAACAATTGCAGGGGAGGGAATCTTGCAGGGGGTGGTGTTCCCATTTATCTGCTGCCCTTGTCCTTCCAGATGGAAGTGGTCATGGGTTTGGAAGGTGCTGTCGCAGGACCTTTGATGAATTTCTGCCATGTATCTTGTAGATGGTACAAAAACAGAGGTTGCTGGAAAAGCTCAACAGGTCCGGAAGCATCTACATAGAACATAGAACATAGAAGGATACAGCGCAGTACAGGCCCTTCGGCCCTCGATGTTGCGCCGACCGAGTCCTACCTAACCTATACTAGCCCAATAACTTCCAAATGCCTATCCAATGCCCGCTTAAATGAACATAAAGAAGGAGAGTTCACCACTGATACGGGCAGGGCATTCCATGAACTCACAACCCGCTGTGTGAAGAATCTACCCCTAACATCTGTCCTATACCTACCACCCCTTAATTTAAAGCTATGTCCCCTAGTAACACCTGACTCCATTAGCGGTAAAAGGTTTTTTTTTAGATTAGATTAGATTAGATTTACAGTGTGGAAACAGGCCCTTCGGCCCAACAAGTCCACACCGACCCGCCGAAGCGTAACCCACCCATACCCCTACATTACCCCTTACCTAACACTACGGGCAATTTAGCTTGGCCAATTCACCTGACCCGCACATCTTTGGACTGTGGGAGGAAACCGGAGCACCCGGAGGAAACCCACGCAGACACGGGGAGAACGTGCAAACTCCACACAGTCAGTCGCCTGAGTCGGTTCTTAGTATCTACCCTGTCTAAACCCCTAATCATCTTATACACTTCTATCAGATCTCCCCTAAACCTTCTCTTCTCCAATGAGAACAGCCCCAAGTGCCTCAGCCTTTCCTCATAAGATTTTCCTACCATTCCAGGCAACATCCTGGTAAACCTCCTCTGCACTCGTTCTAAAGCTTCCACATCCTTCCTATAGTATGGCGACCAAAACTGCACACAATACTCCAGATGAGGCCTCACCAGAGTCTTATACAACTGCAACATGACCTCAGGACTCCGGAACTCAATTCCTCTGCCAATAAAGCCCAGTACACCATATGCCTTCCTCACAGCACTATTTACCTGGGTGGCAACTTTCAGAGATCTGTGTACATAGACACCAAGATCCCTCTGCTCATCCACACTACCAAGTAGCCTACCATTAGCCCAGTAATCCATCATCTTGTTATTCCTACCAAAGTGAACGACTTCGCACTTAGCTACATTGAATTCCATTTGCCACATTTCCGCCCAGCTTCCTCAGAACTGAGGAAGAGTCACTGGGCCTGAAACGTCAACTCAGATTTCTCTTCACAGATGGCACCAGACCTGCTGAGCTTTTCCAGCAACCTCTGTTTTTGAATCTTATTTACAGCAGTCACCGTTCTTGCAGTTTTTTTTTGTAGACAGTGCACACTACTGCTGCTGAGTGTCAGTGGTTGAAGGAGTGGATGCTTGTGGAAGTGGTGTCAATCAAGCGGCTGCTTTGTCCTGGATGGTGTCATGTTGCTTGAGTGTTGTTGGAGCTGCCCCCATCCAGGCAAGTGGGGAGTGTTCCACTCCTAGCTTGTGCTTTGTAGATGGTGGACAGGCTTTGGGGAGTCAGGGGGTGAGTAACTCACTGCAGTATTCCTAGTCTTTGACCTGCTCCTGGAGCCACTGTATTTATCTGGCGAGCCCAGTTTAGTTTCTGGTCAGTGTTGCTAGTGGGAGACTCAGCAAAGGTAAGACCATTGAATGTCAAGGGTTGATGATCAAATTCTTGACAGAGATGGTCATTGCCTGGCAGTCAGCTGACATGAACGTTACTTGCCACTTGTCAGTCCACACCTGGATATTGTCCAGCTGTTGTTGCATTTGGACACAGATCGCTCCAGTAGCTGAGGAGTCGCGAATGGTGCTGAATACTGTGCAATCACTGGCGAACATCCTCCCTTCTGACCTCATGATGGAGGGAAGGTCATTGATGAAGTAGCTGGAGATGGTTGGGCCTAGGACACTACCCTGAGGAACTCCTGCAGATTCGTCCAGAGCTGAGATGATTGATCTCTAACTAGCATGACCATCTTCCTGTGAGCCAGGTGTGACTCCAACCAACGGAGAATTCTCCCCCTGGTTCCCACTGACTCCTGCTTTGCCCCTGCTCCTTGAAGTCACATGTGGTCAAATGCACCCTTGATATCAAGGGCTGTTGCTGTCACCTCACCTCTGGAGTTCAGCTCCTTTGTCCATGTTTGCAGACGTTAATGATATCCATCACATTTATATTAGGGACCATAAAAGGATGACCTTGACCACAAGGCGTGAGATTACAGAGCTAACCGTTGGCGTATTTATCACAAGAGGGAACAAGGTTTGAGAATTTGATTGGTTTGTATAACTTAGCCAGTTTTTTTTCACTCAGTGTAACAGAACACTTGTTAAATCATTGCTATGGTCCATCAAAAGCAAGCAGTTAACTCTCAGTCACTTTCATGGTGAAAAATTATATTCGTGGAGGATTTTATCCAAACCTGTCTTGTTTCTTTTGTTAATCAAAGTCACGGTGCTGTTTTAACCCAGTTTCGATCCATCACAAGGAATGCTCAAAACAAACACAGGAAGGCCGTTCAGATCTATGAACCTGTTCCAGGGTTCATGGCTGTTCTCAGGTCAAGATGATCATGTAATCATAGAATCATAGCCCACTGACTCTGCCCTGACCCATTTACACCAGTTCCTCTTGAATGTTATGACACATCGAGTGTCCATCCAGGGACTTTTTAAAGGTTGTGAGTTTTCCCACCTCACCTACCCTCCCAGACCACACATTCCAGAACCCGCCACCCTCTGGGTGAAATTTCTTTTCCCCAAATCTCCTCTAAACCTCTTGCCTTCCTCCTTAAAATAATACATTGTGACTAATCCTTCAACTAAGGGGAGCAGCTGCTTTCTATCCCCACCCTGTCCATGCCCCTCATAATCTTACACCCCTCTATCAGGTACCCCACCCCTCCATGTTTCCACTCCAAATGAAAACAGCCCAAGCTTATCCAGCCTCTCTCTCTCTCTACCGTTGAGATGCTCTGTCCCAGACACCATCCTGGGGAATCTCTTCTGACCCCTGCTACCCCCGTAATGACATCCTTCCTCTAAAGAGACCCACATAACTACTCTAGCTGCGGCCGAACTAACGATCCCTGGAATTCCAGAATGATATCCCTGCTGTAGCGTGCTGGATAATTTATGTATTTGTGTCAACGTGGATCTTTAATGTCCTATCATTTTTCCAACAGGGTTTGGCCCATTACGATGGACAGCAACATGAAACCTCACCGATGCTAACCTTGGAATCCTTTATACAATCCCAGTGTTCTGTTTGTTGCAAATTAAATCCTATACATGTTCCAGTCAGTCAGTGGATGTAAAGCAGACACTTGTATGGAGTGAAATGAAAAGGAATCTTCAGTACATAAACATCAGGTTAATACCTCAAGACCTACCAGTTCTGAAAGAAGGATTGCATGGGACATTTAACCCCAGCTGAAAGAAGGAATTACCATCTCACATTAACGGGACAGCACGGTGGCTAACACTGCTGCCTCACAGCACCAGGGACCTCGATTCGATTCCAGCCTCTGGCGACTGCCTGTGTGGAGTTTGCACATTTTCTCCCCGTGTCTGTGTGGGTTTCCTCTGGGTGCTCCGGTTTCCTCCCACAGTCCATAGATGTGCAGGTTAGGGTGGGTTAGCCGTGCTAAATTACCCATAGTGTTCAGGGATGTGTAGGTTAGGTGCATTAGTCAGGGAAATGTAGGGGAATGGGTCTGGGTGGGTTAATCTTCGGAGGGTCGGTGTGGACTGGTTGGGCCAAAGGGCCTGTTTCCACACTTTCGGGAATCTATGATCTCATCTGAAAATTGACACCTTTCACAACCCGATACTGCCTTAGTACTGTCGGGTCATCCGAGATTTTCTATGTTTCTACAGTGGCACTTGAAGCAGAAAACCTGTGATTCAGAAGCAAGAGCACTGCCGCCATGATAACACTTCCCACTCTCAACTCAAGGCTTCTAACATTGACCCATAGTCACTAATGTTGCCCTCAGGCTTGTTTCCAAGAAGGGGCTAGATAGAATTCTTAGGGCTAAGGGGTTCAAAGAATATGGGGAGAAAGCAGAGGCTGGGGTCTGGGTTGAAGGATCAGCCATGATCATATTGAATGGTGGAGCAGGCTCGATGGGCCGAATGGCTGACTCCTGTTTCTATCTTTCTACATTTCGATTTAAGCTCCATGACTGGGCACATGATATGCCAATCGATGTGGGGAGATATTGACTGTTCCAGATGTTGTTGCTGTACACAGACCTTAGAGGACCACACAGCCAAGGGAATAGCTGGAAATAATGTGGATTATCACTGAATCAAAATCCCCCAAACCCCCTTCCCAATGGCACTGTCAAAGTCCCAAACTCCCTCACAAATTGCTGCTTTCAAGATGGCAGCTCCACAACACCAGAGCATTTCAGGATAGGCTGGCTTTCTTAAAACCATAAGACATAGGAGTGGAAGTAAGGCCATTCGGCCCATCGAGTCCACTCCGCCATTCAATCATGGCTGATGGGCATTTCAACTCCACTTACCCGCATTCTCCCCGTAGCCCTTAATTTCTTGGATGGGTTAACTCAGTTGTCAGGGTGGGTTGGTTCTTGATATTAACAGTGTGGGTTCAATTCCTGCATCATCTGAGCTTACCATGACTAATGTATTCAATTCTTATCTCCCTGCTGTAGGAAAGATGGCGCTAAACATGAAAGGGTTCAGAAAAGATTTGCAAGGATGTTGCCAGGGTTGGAGGGTTTGAGCTACAGGGAGAGGCTGAACAGGCTGGGGCTGTTTTCCTTGGAGTGTCGGAGGCTGAGGGGTGACCTTATAGAGGTACATAAAATCACGAGGGGGTGGATAGGATAAATAGACAAAGTCTTTTTTCCCTGGGCTGGGGGAGTCCAAAACCAAAGGCCATAGGTTTAGGGTGAGAGGGGAAAGATACAAAAGGAGAAAGTGAGGACTGCAGATGCTGTAGATCAGAGTCGAGAGTGTGGTGCTGGAAAAACACAGCAGGTCAGGCAGCATCCGAGGAGCAGGAGAATCGACGTTTCAAGCACAGGCCCTTCATCAGGAATGATTTGAAAGGAACCTAAGGAGCAAAGTTTTCACACAGAGGGTGGTACGTGTATGGAATGAGCTGCCAGAGGAAGTGGTGGAGGCTGGTACAATTACAACATTTAAAAGGCATCTGGATGGGTATATGAATAGGAAG
Source organism: Hemiscyllium ocellatum (assembly GCF_020745735.1). Taxonomy (NCBI): domain Eukaryota; kingdom Metazoa; phylum Chordata; class Chondrichthyes; order Orectolobiformes; family Hemiscylliidae; genus Hemiscyllium; species Hemiscyllium ocellatum. Next base: position 137,064,589 of record NC_083404.1, read on the forward strand.
GGTTTAGAGGGATATGGGCCAAGTGCTGGAAAATGGGGCTAGACTAATTTAGGATATCTGATCGGCCTAGATGGGTTGGGCCGAAGGGTCTGTTCCTGTGCTGTACATCTCTATGATTCTATGACAGTCCTTCTCCACCTCCCCTTTCACCTGCCCTGTGGTGACCCTCAGGTTAAACCACCACCCTCCATCTCTCGCTAATGAGTGAGTGGGACTATGACTACTCAATGTTTTAATCATTTGGGATGGGTAACAACATTCTGACCCAATCAGTGACACCCACAGCGCTTAAACAAACAAACAAGCAAATACTTCACCTGACGAAGGAGCAGCACTCCGAAAGTGTGTCATGTCAAATAAACCTGTTGGACCGTAGCCTGGTGTTGTGCGACTTCTGCCCTTGTCCACCCCAGTCCAACACCGGCACCTCCACATCAAACAAAAAAGGACGATTTCCGGCACGGCTCTGTTAGCGTTCAGCTCTGCCTGCTGACAGTACGTATTGAAAACTTGCCCACGCAGTTGGCACGATTTCTGAAACAAATCTGGCAGGAGAAACGAGCTCATGTGGACAGGAGCACAAACTCTGACAAATGGAACTCCCCCCACCCAGCTTCATCAGTTGAAAGCGGGTCCCATGCTGAATGTTTTGAATTGTTCTGGGCTTGGGGATTTTGTGAGTCAACATGATGTGGTGAGAGAATGCAGCAAGTGGTCAGCAAACTTGTGCGTAAACCGACCTGTCACACTGCATCTGCTGTTAAACTCGGTGAAGTCGAATTAATTTATTCGTACAGGCAGGGAGTTTCTTTAATCAAACCCATCTGCTTCAGTGTGTGCTGTTATAATAGCAATTCCCAGAGTGTCACATTTATACAAGAGCTACGCCTTGTTACAGGGAGCATATTCAGAGAGGCACAAAAGGATTAAACGCAGAAAGAAGCTACAATTATGTTCAACATTTATCGTCCTTTTCAATTCTTTGCACTTGATGAAGTCAAGATAATACAAATGTCACCCAATGCCTCTCCTTCATCTTATCTAACTGCTCACATATTGTGTTACTGCTTGTTTCTGCAGTGAAGCTGTGAGGTATTCAGAGATACCAAAGAGACACAGAATAATTATAAATCCTGCCTCAGAATTGTGCAGGCAGAAGGTAGCCGCTGGATGCGGGCGTATTGTGTGTGTCTCTGGAATCTACATTATCAGAGGGATGTGATAACGCTGGTGAGGGTGTAGCGGGGATTTACCAGGCGGGGCTGGCGAGGTTTTAAAAACTCATTCGCAGGATACCAGGGCAGTCACTGGCTAGCCCAGCATTTATTGCCCATCCCTAATTGCCCAGAGGGCAGTTAACAGTCAACCATGTTGCTGTGGGACAGGAGTCACACGTGGGCCAGACCAGATAAGGATGGTAGTTGCCCTTCCGAAGGGACCTTAGTGAACTGGATGGGACTTTCGAACAATCATTAGATTCTTAATTCTCAGATTTTTGTTGACTTCACACTCCACCATGGCAGGATTCAAACCTTAGCCCCAGGAACATTACCTGGGTTGCTGGATTAACCATTCACCTTGGGGGACAGGGTTCGGACCCAGTGCAGGGGGAGAGAGATCGAGCCCAGTGTGGGGGGAGAGAGATTGAGCCCAGTGCGGGGGGAGAGAGATCGAGCCCAGTGCGGGGAGAGAGAGATCGAGCCCAGTGCGGGGGGAGAGAGATCGAGCCCAGTGCGGGGGGAGAGATACCGAGCCCAGTGCGGGGGGAGAGAGATCGAGCCCAGTGCGGGGGGAGAGAGATCGAGCCCAGTGTGGGGGGAGAGAGATCGAGCCCAGTGTGTGGGGGGAGAAAGATCGAGCCCAGTGTGGGGGGAGAGAGATCGAGCCCAGTGCAGTGGGGGAGAGAGAGAGAGAGAGAGAGAGAGAGAGAGAGAGAGAGATCGAATCCAGTGGGGAGAGAGATAGAGATCAAGCCCAGTGTGGGAGAGAGAGAGAGAGAGAGCCCAGTGTGGTGAGAGAGAGAGAGAGAGAGAGAGATCGAATCCAGTGTGGGAGAGAGAGAGAGAGAGAGAGAGAGAGAGAGAGCACAGTGTTGGGGGGAGAGAGAGAGAGAGAGAGCCCAGTGTGGTGAGAGAGAGAGAGAGATCGAATCCAGTGTGGGGGAGAGAGAGAGAGAGAGAGAGAGCACAGTGTTGGGGGGAGAGAGAGAGAGAGAGAGAGAGATCAAACCCAGTGTGGGGAGAGAGAGATTGAGTCCAATGTGGGGGAGAGTGAGAGAGATTGAGTCCAGTGCGGGGAGAGAGTGTTCAAGTTATCTTGAAGAATGCCCAACAAGGAGCATCTGAAGGTATGCAGCTAAAAAGATAGAGTGTGATGATGAACTGTTAACTTTATTTCTTCATTTTTCTACTCTGTACCTGAGATTTTGTCCCTAGGTATCTTTGTACCTGAGATGGTGTGGGAATGGTGACGTTGTACCTTTTACACCATACTCCTGTCTCCCTGTATTTGAGCACAGGTTACAATGAAACCTAATGCTAATTCTAAATACAGAGGAACCTCGGTTACCTGCCACTCAATTATCCAAATTTTGGACTATCTGAACAAAATGGCAACGTCCCGATGCTTGGCTAACCATGTTACCTGGCACTCGATTAGCCGAATATCCAATTATCCAAATAAAATGCTGCCCGCCCATGCCCTTCAGACAATCAAAGTTCCTCTGTATATCGCCTTTCCTTCAGTGTCGCTGGGTCAGAATCCTGGAATTCCCTCCCTCAGGGCATTGTGGGTCTACCTAAGCACATGGACTGCAGAGGTTCAAGAAGGCAGCTCACCCCCACCTTCTCAAGGGGCAACTAGGGACGGGTCAATAAATGCTGGGCCCAGCCAGCGACGCCCATGCCCCATGAATGAATAAAAACCAAACGAGTCGATGTAAAACTAACATTAATGTGAAGGACCTTTACTGGCAAATGGAGCTGGATGGGTGGGTGTTTTATAACTTGCTTCTGGATGCCTTTTGAGAAAGATGGGAGGTTTGTGCTTGCTGCCTGGGGATTTGCACAGCTGCTGATGAGTATCATTGCCTTCAGCAAAGGATAATCAGGGAATAGGGAGTGACTGTGAGTGATCTGCTCGTGAATGGATGTGGAGGAAGGAGCCCCCTTCCCAGAATGGATGGAGACTGGGAGAGAAAGCTCCCCAGACATATCTGATGCCGAGCAAGAAAAAGATTTAGCTGACAAAGCCTGAACTCAATAACATAGGTCATGTACTGACAGCAGAAGGATTTGCTCTGATCTCGATAAGGTGAGAGCTGTAATAGAGTTGCAGAAACCGACAGATATAACATCCTTGGAATGATTTGGTGGATTTATGAACCAACTCACAAAATCCTTGCTTAATTTGTTATCGGAGAGTGTACCTTAACACAATCTCAGTGCAAAGAACACACTGGTATCCGGCAAACAAAGGTGCTTTCGCGAGAATCAAACTCCTAGCAGCAAGAGGGTAGTTTGGAAGATCAGAGGTGATTTAGTTAAAACATATCAACCCAGAGGGAACCTGACCAGGTGGAGGAGGGGGAAAGGCTGTTTCCTTTAGTGGGAGAGTGTAAGACTGTGGGGAGTGGGGGTGGTCACTGTTTAAAAATAAAGGACTTCCTGTTTAAAACCGAGATGAAGAAACATTTTTTTTCAAGATATTGGAGATATATGAATTAGGGTTAAATTCAGATTTGCCGTGGTACTAGTGATTGGAACAGGCTTAAAGGGCCGAATGGCCTGCTCTGTGCCTAGTTTGTTTGTACGTATGACACTGAGGGACTGTGTTGTCAACAACACACAATCACCATCTCTCTCTCTCTCTCTCTCTCTCTCTCTCCATCTCTTGCTCTCTCTCAATATCGGCAAAACGAAAGAACTGAGCATTGACTTCAGGAAGAAAGTGGTGAACACACCCCCATCGACATCAACGGAGATGAGGTGGAGAGGATACTGGAAAGGATTGGGGTATATTTCTGATCAATTTTGTGTCTACATGGCGTGGGATGGTGCCTAACAGCACCAAAGTATCCAGGTTCGATTCCAGCCTCGGGTGACGGACTGTGTGGAGTTTGTACATTCTCCCCGTGTTTGTGTGGGTTTCCTCCCACAGTCCAAAGATGTGGAGGTCAGGTGAATTGGCCATAGTGTTAGGTGCTTTAGTCAGGGGGAAATGGGTCTGGGTGGGTTCCTCTTTGGAGGGTTGGGTTGGGCTGAAGGGCCTGTTTCCACACTGTAGGGAGTCTAATCTACTTGCTGTAAACTGGGCCACAGTGAGAGATCCAACTGCATGTACAAGCTCTGTTGAGCTCATCAATCAATCTCTCTCTCCCAGCTGAAGTATGTAAAGCACTGTCATATTTAATTGAATTATCCTTTGAAGTAAGCAGTCATAATTGTTTCACTTAATGCACTACACCACAGAGTTTGACACATTTTGACTTCAGGGTGGTTTTCCTCCAGAGCCCATCTCAAAACAGAGCAACAAATTCATGCTCCGAGATTATCTTCACTGCACACAGAACCCAAGCTGAGCTAAGGTTAAAGAGCGGACAACAGCACATTTGACAAACTCCCTAAGGACAGGACTATAAGAGAGTGGGAATGGGGTAGAGAGCCCCTGTGGATAACAAAGGGGGCTGGGAGATGGATGGAACCAGATGGCAAGGGATAGGGGAATGAGAGAGGGTGGGGTTGGATTGGGAGGGAGCAGGGGCAGGAGTGTTCTCTCCCAGTCGGATAACACTTCAGCAGTCCGGGACGTTCAGCTTCAGGCTTTCGGGTGACCATCCTCCAAGGCAGACTTCAGGACAGACAGCAGCGAAACATAGCCAAGCAGAGGTTGATAGTCAAGTTCGGTACCCATAGGGACCCTGGGTTCATGTCACATTACCCCACTGCACTACACACACACACAGACACGCACACACACTCACACATACACATACACATACACACACACATACACACACGCACATACACACACACACACACACATCACATACACACATACACACACACATACACACACACACACACGCACATACACACACACACATCAAAAGCTGCATGTAAGATTCTGTAAATCCCTTTTTCAGAAATAGAATCAGTCTGAACATTGGGGCACAGACAGCCTCACACAGGGCACCTCACACCTTCAATGCATTATCGGGGTCGACATGGCACCTATTGTTAAAGTTCACTTGAGAATATAGGTTTAAAAAAATGTTCTGGGATATATATATAAAAGAACTGAAACTAACATGCTCATTCTAAAAGATGTGAGATTTAACAAACATTCCAGGTCTTTTTCAATATATAATTTCAGTTACATCACACTGTAAACTTTTGCTGTAAATTCTGTGTCCTACAATCTTATACTCCCCAACCTTCAGCGCTCCGAAGGGACAGCGCTCCGAAAGCTAGTGCTTCCAAATAAACCTGTTGGACCTGTTAGATTCCCTCCTGCTCCTACTTCCTAGGGTTTCTGATATTCTTAGAGTTCATACGGGGCAAAAGTGGTTGCAAACCCTGGGCGTACAGGACAGCATGTATCAAATCACATTGTTGTTTCCCTTCACTCAGAAGGGAAGTGACAGTGTGTGGAGAACTAGAGCAACACAGGCCTAATGAAGCATTGCAAGCAAATCTAAATTGGTCCCATCGGGAATTTCCTCACTTCTGGCTACTTTCTCAGAAGTACTGCAAAACTCTTGGCTCTCCTTCTTGACAGCATCGCAATTTAATTGGTACGGCCTTTAATTTGACTGCCTCGAAATCCTCCGCAATTTGGAAATTGTTCAGGGTGTGCGTTTGAGGGTATGATGGAGTTTTTAGGCAAAGGTTAAACCTGGAATTGAAGGTGAGGCTCGGTGATGGTGAAACCGTCATTGATTGTCGTGAAAACTTTATCTGTTTCACTCATGTCCCTGAGGGAAGGAAATCTGCCGTCCTGACCTGGACTGGTCTATTTGTAACTCCAGGCCCACAGTGGTTGACTCTCAAATGCCCTCTGAAATACCATTCGGTTCAACAATAATTCTGGCCTGACTCATATCCCAAAAAGAAAATAACAGCTACATACATCTCTATGATAGACAGGCAGGAGGCTGGAAGAACACAGCATCAGAAGGTGGAGAAGTCAACGTTTCAGGTGTAACCCTTCTTCAGGACTGGGGTGGATGCAGGGGGAGCTGCAGGGAAAGGGTCGACAGGGGCAGGATGGTGAAGTAGGGATAGGTGAGGATGGGTAGAAGGTATGACCTGTTTGGTCAATGGGAGGAATGAATCCAGTCGGTGGTAGGGCGCAGTGGAAGGGAGGGGGAGGGGCTGGGAAGGGAGTTGGGGGATGGGAAGATAGATTATTTGAAATCGGGGAACTCTATGCTGAGTCCTCCGGGCTGTAGGCTGCCCAGGTGGAACATGAGGCGTTGCTCCTCCAATTTGCGGTTTGGTTTATTGTGGCAATGGAGGAGGCCGAGGGTGGTCATGTTGGAAAGGGAGTGGTTGGGGGAATTAAATGAGCAGTGACAGTCTTCACCTCTCCCCAGTTCACCACTCAGACCTCGCCACCCACTTTATCAGCAGCGCCCCTTGCGCTCACTCCCAGTCCTGAAGAAGGGTTACGCCTGAAACGTTGACCTCCTGATGCTGCCTGGCTTGCTATGTTCCTCCAGTTTTCTTGTCTCTAACCAGATACATCGCTATTGTCAACCATACTCCAGCACCTCTTCTCATACTACTGTTAACCTTTTATCAAGTTTGCTTTCATGTGCTTCAGTCCTGATCAATGCAGGAATAAAACGTTTTGAATTCATGTTTGTTTTAATTTTTTTAATATTTGCCAGGATATTTAATTTAATTCAGTCTCTTTTGAATTGCCAAAAAAACATTTTTCCGTAGCTTTTCATCTTGAATTCAACAGGACCCTTGCAAAAATGCCGTTGCAAAAGGGAACAGCATTTTATACTGTACGGGGAGACGGTGCAGATTGGTCAGCAAATGGATTCCGATTAGTAGAAGCATTGCCATCGAGAAAGCGTCAATCTCTTCACTTAAGTCTTGCTTCTGGATTTTATTGCAATTTACCCAAAGTCCCAGTAACTCAGCCAAGATATGAAATAGTAGCATAGGAGAGGCAAAGGGAAGGCCATTCAGTCTATTTTGCTCCAATACTTCAACAGATCATGGCTGATCACCTGCCTTGATGCCATTATTCCCAATTATTCCCACATCTCTTGACGCCAATTACTGAGGCAACATGGTCAATGATGGAATTCCTGATGAAGGGCTCTGGCCCGAAACGCCGAATTTCCTGTTCCTTGGATGCTGCCTAACCTGCTGTGCTTTAACCAGCAACACATTTTCAGCACTGGTGGAACTCCCACATCTCACAGGGGGGTAGAGAATTCCAAAAAAAATTCACCACCGTCTCATGTGGTTCTTCCTCGTGTCTGGCTGTAAGTGGAGACGGTGACCCCTGCTTCTCACCTCCCTGGCTGTGGAAATGGCATGCTGAATCCGGTAAGGCCCTGATTGGCATAAACTATGGTGAAAAATCTGGGGGAGTTGTGAGAGAAGTAGGGGAAGACCTTTCTCAACATCGACAGCAACAAGACACATCCAGAGTTCTGGATGTCGAGATGTGGTTCTCGATGTGGAACAGTTAGAGGTCTATTTTTAATTTTCTTTTTACATTCATTCAGGGGGTGAATATAACGCTGGCTGGGCCCAGGAATTAGATGAATTTTGCTTGAAATGTCGATTTTCCTGCTCCTCAGATGCTCCCTGACCTGCTGTGCTTTTCCAGCAACACTCTAATCTTGACTCTGATCTCCAGCATCTGCAGTACCCACGTTCACCCATGATTTAGTGCCCATTGAGAGGGTGGGTGTGAGCTGCCTTGTTGAATCACTGCAGTCCATTGTGCACCCTTTATTGTCATGTGTACTGCAAAACTCTGGTATAGGAGTACAGTGCAAAGGTTTTACTACGGCTGCCTCTAATGGCACCATCTCAGGTACAAGTACCTCAGTACAAACCTTGGACACAAAGCAAAGGAAAAGGACTGGCATTATTTACAGTGTCCAAAAAATCAGTTGGAAATGTCAGTGAAAATGTAGTTAAAGGATTGATATTTCGGACAGTAAAGAATTCCAAATAGACACCACATTGAGCAGCTCAGTGAGCACATGGTCTGAGCTCACCCACTAGGCCCCAGTCTAACAACTGGGCCTCCATTCCATGCCTCCACTCAGCTCCACACCGGCACTCAGCTACACCAAGAGAAATCGCTCTGCACCGGGACTCAAGATTCCCCTCTCCCTGCCCCGGGACTCGGGATTCCCCTCTCCCTGCCCCGGGATTCAGGCTCGCCCCTCTCCCTGCTCCGGGACTCGGGATTCGCCCTCTCTCTGCACCGGGACTCAAGATTCCCCTTTCCTTGCCCCGAGGTTTGGGTTCCCCCTCTCCCTACCCCGGAACTCGGGATCACCCCCTTCCCTGCACGAGACTCGGGACTGTCCCCTCTCACTGCCCTGGTATTCGGGTTCCCACCTCTCCCTGCTGCAGGACTGGGGATCGCCCCACTCTCTGCCCCGGGACTCGGGATTCCCCCTCTCCCTGCTCTGGGACTCGGGATTCCCCCTCTCCCTGCTCCGGGACTCGTGATTCCCTCTCTCCCTGCCCCAGGACTCGGGATCACCCCCTTCCCTGCACTGGGACTCGGGATCCCCGCTCTCGCTGCCCCGGGACTCGGGAATCCCCCTCTCCCTGCTCCGGGACTCCCCCCCTCCCTGTGCCGGAATTCGGGTTGCCACCTCTCCCTGTTCCGGGACTCGGGATTCCCTTCCTCCCTGCCCCAGGACTCGGGACCCCTCCCTCCCTGCCCCCGGACTCAGGAATCTCCTCTCACTGCTCTTGGACTTGTGATTCCCCCTCTCCCTGCCCAGGACATGGGATACCCCCCTCCCTACCCCGGGACTCGGGATACCCCATCTCCCTGCTCCGGGACTTGGGATTCCCCCACTCCCTGCCCCGGGACTCAGGATTCCCGCTCTCCGCTCCGGGACTCTGGATTCCCCTTCTCCCTGCTCCAGAACTCTGGATTCCCCCTCTCCTACTCCGGGACTCCTCACTCTCCCTGCCCGGGACTCGGGATCCCCCTCTTCCTGCTCTGGGGCTCCGGATTCCCCTTGCTCAGCAACGGGACTCGAGATCCTCTATCTCCCTGCTCCAGGACTTGGGATTCCTCTCTCCCTGCTCCGGGTCTTGGGATTCCCCTCTCTCCCTGTCCCAGGACTGGGGATCCCCTCTCTCCCTGCTCCGGGACTTGGGATTCCCCCTCGCTCTGCTCCGGGACTCGGGATTCCCCCTCTCCCTGCTCCAGGACTTGGGACCCCCCCTCCCTGCTCCGGGACTCGGGATTCACCCTCGCTCTGCACCAAGACTTGGGTTAGCCCCTCTCCCTGCTCCGGGACTTGGAATCCCTCTCTCTCCCTGCCCCAGGACTCAGGATTCCACCTCTCCCTGTCCTGTGTCTAGGCATTCCCCCTCCCCCTGCCCGGGCCATGGGATCCCCCCACTCCCTGCTCCAGGACTCGGGACTCCCCCTCTCCCTCCCCCAGGATTCGGGATCCCCCCTCTCCCTGCTCCGGGACTCGGGATTCCCCCTCGCTCTGTACTGGGATACAGGATTCCCACTCTCCCTGCCCCGGGGCTCGGGATTCCATCTCGCTCAGCTCCGGGACTCGGGATCCCCCCACTCCCTGCTCCGGGACTCGGGATTCCCCATCTCCCTGTCCCTGGACTCAGGATTCCCCCTCTCCCTGCCACGGGACTCAGGATTCCCCCCCTCCCTGCTCTGGGTCTCGGGATCCCCTCTCTCCATGCTCCGGGACTGAGGATTCCCCCTCTTCCTGCTCCAGGACTCGGGCTTCCTCCTCGCTCTGCTCCGGGACTCGGGATTCCCAATCTCTCTGCTCTGGGACTCAGGATTTCCGATCTCCCTGCTCCGGGTTTCAGGCTTCCCCTTCGCTCTGTTCTGGGACTCAGGATTCCCCCTTTCCCTGCTCCGGGACTCGGGATACCCCTTTCCTTGCCCCGGGACTCGGGATTCCCTCTCTCCCTGCCCCAGGACTTGGGTTACCCCCTCTCCCTGCTCCGGGACTCGGGATTCCCCCTCTCTCTGCCCCGGGGCTTGGGATTCCGTATCTCCCTGCCCCGGAACTCGGGATCCCCTCTCTCCCTGCCCCGGGGCTCTGGGATTCCCCCTCGCCCTGCTCCGGGACTCAGGAATCGCCCTCGATCTGCTCCGGGACTTGGGATTCCCCCTCTTTGCTCCGGGACTCGGGATTCACCCTCGCTCTGCACCGGGACACGGGATTCCCTCTCCCCCTGCCCCGGGAATTGGGATTCCCACACTCCCTGCTCCGGGACTCGGGATACCCCTTTCCTTGCCCCGGGACTCGGGATTCCCCTCTCCCTGCTCCAGGACTTGGGTTACCCCCTCTCCCTGCCCCGGGACTCGGGATCCCCTCTCTCCCTGCCCCAGGGCTTGGGATTCACTGTCTCCCTGCTCCGGAGCTCTGGGATGCCCCCTCTCCTTGACCCATGGCTCTGGGATTCCCCCTTTCCCTGCTCCGGGAATCGGGAATCGCCCTCGCTCTGCTCCGGGACTCGGGATTCCCCCTCTCCCTGCTCCAGGACTTGGGATCCCCCCCTCCCTGCTCCGGGACTCGGGATTCACCCTCGCTCTGCACCGGGACACGGGATTCCCACACTCCCTGCCCCGGGACTCGGGATTCCCCCTCGATCTGCTCCGGGACTCAGGATCCCTCTCTCCCTGCCCCAGGACTCGGGATTCCCCCTCTTCCTGCCCCGGGACTCAAGATCCCCCTTCTCCCTGCTCCAGGACTCGGAATCCTCCACTCTCTCTGCTCCGGGAATTGGGATTCCCCCTTTACCTGCTCCGGGACTCCGCCACCTCCCTGCCCTGGGACTCGAGATCCCCCCTCTCCCTGCACCGGGACACAGGATTCCCTCACTGCCCGTCCATGGGACTCAGGATTCCCCATTCCCCTGCTCCGGGACTCGGGATTTCCCCTCGCTCTGCTCCGGGACTCAGGATCCTCTCTCTCCCTTCCCCGGGACACGGGATCCCCTCTCTCCCTGCCCCGAGACTCGGGATTCCCCCTCGATCTGCTCCGGGACTCAGGATCCCCCTCTCCCTGCCCCGGGACTCGGGATTCCCCCTCTTCCTGCCCCGGGACTCAAGATCCCCCTTCTCCCTGCTCCAGGACTCGGAATCCTCCACTCTCTCTTCTCCGGGAATTGGGATTCACCCTCTCCCTGCTCCGGGACTCAAGATCCCCCTTCTCCCTGCTCCAGGACTCGGAATCCTCCACTCTCTCTTCTCCGGGAATTGGGAATCACCCTCTCCCTACCCTGGGACTCGGGATTCCCCCTCGCACTGCACCGGGACTCGGGACTCCCCTTCTCCCTACTACAGGACTTGGGATTCTCCCTCTCCCTGCTCCGGGATTCAGGATTCCCCTTCGCTCTGCACCGAGACTCGGGATCCCCCTCTCCCTGCCCCAGGACTCGGGATGCCCCCTTTCCCTGCTCCACGACTCAGGATTCCCTCTCTCACTGCTCCGGGACTCAGGATTTCCCATTCCCCTGCTCCGGGACTCGGGCTTCCTCCTCGCTCTGCTCCGGGACTCGAGATTCCCCCTTTCCCTGCTCTGGGACTCCGGATACCCCCTCTCCTTGCCCCGGGACTTGGGATTCCCCCTCTCCCTGCTCCGGTACTCGGGATCCCCTCTCTCATGCTCCGGGAATCGGGACGCCCTCGCTCTGCTCCGGGACTTGAGATTCCCCCTCTCCCTGCTTCGGGACTCGGGATTCGCCCTCTCCCTCCTCAGGGACTTGGGATCCCCCTCTCTCTGCTCTGGGACTCGGGATCCCCCTCTCCCTGCCCCGGGACTCGGGATCCCCCCTCTCCCTGCTCCAGGACTTGGGATCCCCCCTCTCCCTGCTCCGGGACCCGGGATTCCCCTTCGCTCTGCACCAGGACTCGGGATCCCCCTCTCCCTGATCTGGGACTTGGGAACCCCTTGTCCCTCCTCCGGTACTTGGGACTCCCCCTCTCCCTGACCCAGGACTCAGGATCCCCTCTCCCTGCTCCGGGACTTGGGATTCTCTCTCTCCCTCCTCAGGGATGCGAGATTCCCCTTTGCTCTGCACCGGGACTCGTGATCCCCCTCTCCCTGCTCTGGGACTTGGGATCCCTCCTCTCCCTGCTCCGGGACTCGGGATTCCCCCCTCCCTGCTCCAGGACTTGGGATTCCCCCTCTCCCTGCTCCGGGATTCGGGATTCCCCTTCGCTCTGCACCGGGACTCGGGATCCCCCTCTCCCTGATCTGGGACTTGGGATCCCCCTGTCCCTGCCCTGGTACATGGGACTCCCCCTCTCCCTGCTCCAGGACTCAGGATTCCCTCTCTCCCTGCTCCGGGACTCAGGATTCCCCATTCCCCTGCTCCGAGACTCGGGCTTCCTCCTCGCTCTGCTCCGGGACTCAGGATTCCCCCTTTCCCTGCACCGAGACTCGGGATCCCCTCTCCCCCTGCCCCGTGGCTCAGGATTCCCCCTCTCCTTGCTCTGGGACTCGGGAATCCCGCTTTCCCTGCTCCGGTTTTCGGGCTTCCGCCTCGCTCTGCTCCAGGACTCGAGATTCCCCCTTTCCCTGCTCTGGGACTCGGGATACCCCCTCTCCTTGCCCCGGGACTTGGGATTCCCCCTCTCCCTGCCCCAGGACTCAGGATTCCTACTCTCTCTGCTTAGGGACTTGGGATTTGCCCTCTCCCTCCTCAGGGACTCGGGATTCCCCTTCGCTCTGCACCGGGACTCGGGATCCCCCTCTTCCTGCTCCGGAACACGAGATCCCCCCTCTCCCTCCTCCGAGACTCGGAATTCCCTCTCTCCCTGTATCGGGACTTGGGATTCTCTCTCTCCCTCCTCAGGGACTCGGGATTCCCCTTCGCTCTGCACCGGGACTCGGGATCCCCCCTCTCCTTGCCTCGGGACACGAGATCCCCCCTCTCCCTCCTCCAAGACTTGGAATTCCCTCTCTCCCTGTATCGGGACTCAGGATCCCCCCTCTCCCTGCTTCCGCACTCGGGATTCTCTCTCTCCCTCCTCAGGGACGCGGGATTCCCCTTCGCTCTGCACCGGGACGCAGGAACCCCTCTCCCTGCTCTGGGACTTGGGATCCTTCCTCTCCCTGCTCCGGGACTCGGGATTCCCCTTCGCTGCACCAGGACTCGGGATTCCACATTCCCCTGCTCCGAGATTCGGGATTCCCCCTTTCCCTGCTCCGGGATTCAGGATCCCCTCTCTCCCTCTTCCCGGACTCGGGATCCCCCCTTTCCCTGCTCCGAGACTCAGGATGCCCCCTCGCACTGCCCCGGGACTCGGGATCCCCCCTCTCCTTGCCCCGGGACACGGGATCCCCCTCTCCCTGCTCCAGGACTCGGAATCCCCCTCTCCCTACACTGAGACTTGGGATCCCCCCAACTCTCGCTGCCCCGGGACTCAGGATCCCCCCTCTCCCTCCTCAGGGATGCGGGATTCCCCTTCGCTGCTCCAGGACTCGGGATTCCCCCTTTCCTTGCTCTGGGACTCGGGATATCCCCTCTCCTTGCCCCGGGACACGGGATCCCCCCTCTCCCTGCTCCGGGACTCGGGATTTGCCCTCTGCCTCCTCAGGGACCCGGGATTCCCCTTCGCTCTGCACCAGGACTCGGGATACCCCCACTCCCTGCTCTGGGACTTGGGATCCCACCACTCCCTGCCCCAGGACTCGGGATTCCCCCTTTCCCTGCTCCACGACTCAGGATTCCCTCTCTCCCTGCTCCGGGACTCAGGATTCCCCATACCCCTGCTCCGGGACTCGGGCTTCCTCCTCCCTCTGCTCCGAGACTTGGGATCCCCTCTCCCCCTGCCCCCGGACTCAGGATTCCCCCTCTCCCTGCTCCGGGACTTGGGATTGGCACTCGCTCTGCTCCGGGACTCGGGATTCCCGCTCTCCCTCCTCAGGGACTCGGGATTCCCCTTCGCTCTGCACCAGGACTCGCGATTCCCCTTTTGCCTGCTCGGGGACTCGGGATAGCACCTCTCCTTGCCCCGGGATATGGGATCCCCCCTCTCCCTGCTCCGGGACTCGGGATCCCCCCTCTCCCTGCTCTGGGACTCGGGATCCCCCCCCTCCCTGCTCCGGGACTCGGGATCCCCCCTCTTCCTGCTCCGGGACTCGGGATCCCCCCTCTCCCTGCTCTGGGACTTGGGATCCCGCCTCTCCCTGCTCTGGGACTCGGGATCCCCCCTCTGCCTGCCCCGGTACACGGGATTCCCCCTCTCCCTGCTCCAGGACTCGGGATTCCCCATTTCCCTGCTCCACGACTCAGGATTCCCTCTCTCCCTGCTCCGGGACTCAGGATTCCCCTCTCCCTGCTTCGGGACTCGGGATTCGCCCTCTCCCTCCTCAGGGACTCAGGATCCCCCCTCTCCCTGCTCCGGGACTTGGGATTCGCCCTCTCCCTCCTCAGGGACTCGGGATTCCCCTTCACTCTGCACCAGGACTTGGGATTCCTCCTTTGCCTGATCCGGGACTCGGGATACACCCTCTCCTTGCCCCGGGACACAGGATTCCCCCCTCTCCCTGCCCCGGGACTCAGGATCCCCCCCTCTCCCTCCTCAGAGACTCGGGATTCCCCTTCGCTCTGCACCAGGACTCGGGATACACTCTCTCCCTGCTCTGGGACTCGGAATTCCCATTTGCTCTGCACCGGGACTCAGGATTCCCCCTCTCCCTGCTCTGGGACTCAGGATTCCCCCTCTCCCTGCTCTGGGACTCAGGATTCCCTCTCTCCCTGCTCCGGGACTCAGGATTCCCCATTCCCCTGCTCTGGGACCTGGGCTTCCTCCTCGCTCTGCTCCGGAACTCGGGATTCCCTCTTTCCCTGCACCGAGACTCGGGATCTCCTCTCCCCCTGCCCCGGGACTCAGGATTCCCCCTCTCCCTGCTCCGGGACTTGGGATTCGCACTCGCTCTGCTCCGGGACTCGGGATTCCCCTCTCCCTGCCCCCGTACTCGGGGTACACCCTCTCCTTGCCCCGAGACTCGGGCTTCCCCCTCTCCCTTCCCCGGGACTCAGGATCCCCCCCCCCCCCTCCTCAGGGACTCGGAATTCCCATTTGCTCTGCACCGGGACTCAGGATTCCCCCTCTCCCTGCCCCCGTACTCGGGATTCCCCCTCTCCCTGCCCCCGTACTCTGGATTCCCCCTCTCCCTGCCCCGGGACTCAGGAATCCCCCTCTCCCTGCCCCCGTACTCGGGAGTCCCCCTCTCCCTGCCCCGGGACTCAGGATTCCCCCCCTCCCTGCCCCAGGACTCGAGATTCCCCCTCTCCCTTCTCCTGGTCTTGGGATCCTCTCTCTCCCTGCTCTGGGACTCAGGATTCCCCATTCCCATGCTCCGGGACTCGGGCTTCCTCCTCGCTCTGCTCCGGGATTCGGGATTCCCCCTTTCCTTGCACCGAGACTCGGGATCCCCTCTCCCCCTACCCCGTGACTCAGAACTCCCCCTCTCCCTGCTCCGGGACTTGGGATTCGCACTCGCTCTGCTGCGGGACTCGGGATACCCCTCTCCTTCCCCCGGGACTCGGGATTCCCCCCTCCTTGCCCCGGGACTCGTGATTCCCCCTCTCCTTGCCCCAGGACTTGGGATTCCCCCTTTTCTTGCTCCGGGACTCAGGATTCCCTTTCTCCATGCTCCGGGACTTGGGATCCCTCCCTTTCCCTCCCTGCCCCGGGACTCGGTATTCCCCCTCTCCCTGCACCGGGACTCAGGATCCTCTCTCTCCCTGCCCCGGGACTTGGGATCTCCCCTCTCCCATCTCCAGGACTCAGGATTCCCCCTTCCCCTGCTCCGGGACTCGTGATTACCCCTCTCCCTGCCCCAGGACTCAGGACTCCGCCCAGCCCCGGGACTCGGGATTCCCGCTCTCCCTGCCCCAGGGCTTGGGATTCCCCCTCTCCCTGCTCCGGGACTCCCCCCTCTCCCTGCTCCGAGACTCGGGATCCTCTCTCTCCCTGCTCCGGGACTCGGGATTCCCCATCACCCTGCTCCGGGACTCGGGACTCCCCCTCTCCCTGCCCCTGGACTCTGGTTACCCCCTCTCCCTGCTCCGGGACTCGGAATTTCCCCTCTCCCTGCTCTGGGACTCGGGAATCCCCTTCTCCCTGTTCTGGGACCAGCCAGGATCTCTCAGATTAGTCTGGGAATTAAGATTGACAGTTAATTGTTCCTGCTACAAGTTGTGCTTCAACATTCTGATGAATGATAACATCATTGTGGGTCCACCTACTGCCCATGGCCTGCAGTAGTTCAACAAGGTAGCTCACTCGCGCCCCCCCCACCCCCACCTACTCAAGGGGCAACTAGGGACGGGCAGTAAATAAAAACCGAAACAACTGCAGATATTGGAAATCAGAAACAAAAACAGAAGTTGCTGGAAAAGCTCAGCGGGTCTGTCAGCATCTGTGGAGAGAAATCAGAGTTAATGTTTCGGGCCCGGTGACTCTTGCTCTGAACTGGCCAATGACCACTGCCCCAGGCTGTGACACCAGCATCTTGTGAATAAATGAAGTAAAGATAAAAATCTTAAAACTGCAAGACTCTTTCAGCGTGACTCGATAACTGTACAATGTTGGTTGAGGGATAGATTTTGACCAGTCACAAACAGCACTCTGTATCTCATCCTTGGAGTTGTGATGGTCTCCCTCCCCCTGAATGGCTGCAGGCTCAGTTTAAGAGCCCCACTGAAAGGCAACGCCTCTGACTGTGCAGCACTCCCTCACCCCAGCGCATCTGTGGCCAGAGCTCCACAGTGTGAAATGAAGCTTGAGTCACTGACCTGACCAACTGACCAATGGCTGGTCCAAAGAGACCTGACCGAGAGTGAGGCAGGGAGGATTGAGGGAAGGGTAGTTTGGTTTTGGCCAGGGCAGTGGGAGGTTACAAGGTCAGTGAAACCTCAGCTGGTGTGGCCCGAAGGAAACCAAGAGAGACCGGAATCAAAGGAACTCTGATCTGATGACCAGAAGTGGACTGATTTATGGAGACCGGGAGACTATTTCCAATATTGGAGAGGAATACTCGCTACAGAAGTCATTGTTCGATAATATCAATGCAGAAAGCAGGGCTTAAATTATTTAGCTCGAGTGCACTCAAGGATACAGGATATTATTAGCCAAGAACTTGGAAGATTTTAGTACTTATGCCCTTGTTCTGCATGTGAAGGGGGATTTATTGACTCCACATTGAGCAGATGCACTTATGACTGTAAACAAGCAAGGAAATTATTCTGCAATTGACCCAAATCCCCGAGCACCCTGAGGATAAATTAATATCACAGTGCATCACTGGTCAATATTAGCAGAATTATCAGACATGCCTGTTTTTTGCAGGCTACCGTACAATCTCAATCCATCCCCAGGATTATCATTTACAGGTGTTTGATCTCCTGACCACTGTACACTCAGGGGAAGGTCCATTTTATTGAAATAAAGCCGACACCAGTTTCATGAAAGGCACCTGATTCTTCTGAACTCCACTGTGTACAAGTCTACCCCTTCTAACATTTCCTCAGGCGAGTAAATGCTTGACTATTTGAGATATAGCTGAAAATGTGTTGCTGGTTAAAGCACAGCAGGTCAGGCACCATCCAAGGAACAGGAAATTCGACGTTTCGGGCATAAGCCCTTCATCAGGAATGAGAGAGAGTAGCCAAGCAGGCTAAGATAAAAGGTAGGGAGGAGGGACTTGGGGGAGGGGCGATGGAGATGTGATAGGTGGAAGGAGGTCAAGGTGAGGGTGATAGGCCGGAGTGGGGTGGGGGCGGAGAGGTCAGGAAGAAGATTGCAGGTTAGGAGGGCGGTGCTGAGTTGAGGGAACCGACTGAGACAAGGTGGGGGGAGGGGAAATGAGGAAACTGGAGAAATCTGAGTTCATTCCATAACAACATGACGGCTGGAGGAGGAGCGCATTTTCTTTCTTGCATCTGCTGCACCCGATGTGGCCTCCTCTATATTGGGGAGATGGGCCGCTTACTTGCAGAACGCTTCAGAGAACACCTCTGGGACGCCCGGACCAACCAACCCAACCACCCCGTGGCTCAACACTTTAACTCTCCCTCCCACTCCACCGAGGACATGCAGGTCCTTGGACTCCTCCACCGGCAAAACATAACAACACGACGGCTGGAGGGGGAGCGCATTTTCTTTCCCCAAAAACTCTCATGCACTATTTGAGATATTGGTCTGGTCAACCTTCTCAGAACTGTTTCCAGATTTAGCTCCTCCCTTTGGCTAAGGTGACCATTATTGTGCGTGGGATTGCAGATGTGGTCACACCCAGTGGCCTATTGCACTGCTCAATTGCCCTCACCAGGATGGCAAAAGGAGCTAGGAAGGTAAGTGGTCAGGAGGCCATGAGGATGCTGTCGACAGGTTCAGTGAGGGGGTGTAAATGTGGCATATGGAGCACAACGGGGAAAAATATTAAATTGTCTATTTTGACAGGAAGAAAAAAAAATGCTAAATGTTGTATGAACAGTGAGCGATTGCATATTTGATTTGATTTGATTTATTACTATCACATGTACTTAGATACAGTGAAAGGTTTTGTTTTGCATGCAGTACAGGCAGGTCATACCATAGAAAGTGTTTTAGGGTGATTAACAGAACAAGGATTACAATGGCTGCAGAGATGGTGCATAAAGTGTGAGACCAACATTAGATTTGAAATCGGAGAGGTCCATTCAGAAGTCTCATAGCGGCAAGGAAGAAGCTGTCCTTGAACCTGTTAGTACGTGTGTTCCAGCTTCTGTATCTTATGCCTGACGGAAGATGTTGGGAGAGATTATAACTGGGGTGGGAGGGGTCTTTGATGACATCAGCTGCCTTCCTGCGGCAGTGGGAAGTTAGATGGAGTCAATGGATGGAAGATGGACTCCATGATGGTCTGGGCTGAGTTTACAACTCTGTGTAGTTTCATACGGTCCTGGGCAGAGCAGTTGTCATACCAGGCCGTTATGTACCCAAACAGGATGCTTTCTATGATGTTTCTGTAAAAGTTGGTGAGGGTCCTTCTGGACATGCCGAATCTCCTTAGCCTCCTGAGGAGATAGAGGCATTGTTGTGTTTTCTTGACCGTCACATTGAATTGAATTGAATTGATTGTCCCGTGTACCGAGGCACAGTGAAAAGCTTTGTCTTGTGAGCAATACTGACAGGTCACAGAGTTAAGTAGCATCGATAATAAATAATAGGTAAACAGAGGCAAAATCACAAACACAGGGACAGGCAAACGGATGGTCCGGGACAGATTGTTGGTGATGGTCACTCCCAGGAACCATCTGTCCACCATCTCCACCTCAGCCTCATTGATACAGACAGGGGCGTGCCCTCCTCCTTGTTTCCTGAGCTCAATGACCAGCTCCTTCGTTTTGTTGACGTTGGGGGAGAGATTGTTACTGTTGCACCATGCCACCGAGCAGTCTACCTCCTTCCTGTAGTCTGCCTTGTTTGATATCTGGCCCTCGGTGTTGGTGTCATCAGCAAACGTGCAGATGGAGTTCGGATGAAACTTGGGCCACACAAGCTGCTGGGTGTACAGGGAGCAGAGTAAGGGACTGAGGACCCAGCCTTGCACTGTTGGTGAGGGCAATTGAGCAGTGCAGTAGGCCACTGGGTGTGACCACATCTGCAATCCCACGCACAATAATGGTCACCTTAGCTAAAGGGAGGAGAGAAATCTGGAAACAGTTCTGAGAAGGTTGACCAGACCGATATCTCAAATAGTCAAGCATTTACTTGCCTGAGGAAATGTTAGACGGGGTAGACTTGGACACAGTGGAGTTCAGAAGAATCATAGAATCTCTGCAGTGTGGAGGAAGGCCATTCAGTCCACCAGGTCCATCCCTTATCCCTGCATTTCCCATGGCTAATGCCACATAGCCTGCACATCTTTGGACACTATGGGGCAATTTTCCATGGCCAATCAATCTAACCAGCATATTTTTGGACTGTGGGAGGAAACCCACGCAGACACGGGGAGAATGTGCAAACTCCACACACAGACAGTTGCCCGAGGGTGGAATCGAACCCAGGTCCCTGATGTTGTGAGGCAGCAGTGCTAACCACTGAGCCACCGCGCCACCCCATGCAGCCCTTAGCTATGACTGGATGAAATGTGTATGATCCTGAAGCATTTTGACTGGGCGAATGGGGAAGAGATTGTTTCCTCTTCTGGGAGAATCTCGAACAAGGGGGTCATTGTCTAAAAACTTTACAAGACCCACTTCAGAGTGATATAAAGTGAATGCATTTTTCTCAAATAACAGCAAGTCTCCTTTTCAGAAGATAGTGCAAGAAACCTTGAATGTTATTCACAGCACGGAGAGATAAATTATTGATGAGCAAGGATTATCAGGGATAGGTTGGAATGTGTAGTGATAGGATTGAACGGCAGAGGGGCCGAACGGTCTATTTCTGCTCCTAATTTGTATGTCAGTTTTAGATCAGGAACAGGAAGATAGGAGTTGTTTCTCAAAGCTCTCACCTCGTCTGAAATGTCGCACCTGCCATTTCTGCACCTTTCCTGTCATATCGTTTGCATAGGTCACGTTGCATAACTCGATGAGCAAACACATTTCATTCCTATAACAGGAAGCAGCACTTGGTTGGGTAACTCCAAAATGTAGCTCATAAGTTACAGGCAGTCTTTGTAGGTTGAATCTGTTAGCACTGAACACATCGCACAACAGTATCACCTCCCTCGAATTTAGATACAGAATATATCTAATTAGATATGGAATTTCTATTTGCATCACTCCACCAATGATGGCTGTGCCTTTATCTGTTTTAACACAGAAATAGGAGCAGTAGGAGGCCATTTGGCCCTTCGAGCCTGCTCTACTATTTAATAGGATCATGGGTGATCATCAACTCAGTCCCCTGTTCCCACTTTCTCCCCCAGATCCTTTGATCCCTTTATCCCTAAGAACTGGATCTAACTCCTTCTTGGAAACATTCAATGTTTTGCCCTCAACTGCTTCCTGTGGTAGAGAATCCCACCGGCTCCCCCACTCTCTGGGTGAAGACATTTCTCCTCATCTCAGTCTGAAATGGCCCACCCCGTATCCTTAGACTGTGACCCCCTGGTTCTGGGCTCCCCACCCCTGCCCCCCAATCCCCCTCCCCCACCCCCGTCACTGGGAACATCCTTCCTGTGTTTACTCTGTCTAGTCCGGTTAGAAATTTATAGGTTTCTGTGCGATCTCCCCATATTCTTCTAAATTCCAGTGAGGCAGTCTTAACTGGATTCAGGGCAAAAGTGAGGCCTGCAGATGCTGGAGATCAGAGTCGAGAGTGTGGTGCTGGAAAAGCGCAGCAGGTCAGGCAGCATCCGAGGAGCAGGAGAATCGATGTTTCAAGCATAAACCCTACATCAGGAATGACAGGGTGGCCCAGGGGGCTGAGAGATAACTGGGAAAGGGGGTGGGGCTGGGAGGCAAGTTCCTGAGAGTGCAGTAGGTAGGTGGAAGTGGGGTAAAGATGGTAGGTCAGAGAGGAGGGTGGAGTCGAAAGGTGGAAAGGAAGATAGACAGGTCGGACAGGTCATTGCCAAGTTGGAAGATTGGGTTAGATTACTTACAGTGTGCAAACAGGCCCTTCGGCCCAACAAGTCCACACCGACCCGCCACCCACCCATACCCCTACACCTAATACTACGGGCAATTTAGCATGGCCAATTCACCTAGTCTGCATATCTTTGTGACTGTGGGAGGAAACCAGAGCACCCGGAGGAAACCCACACAGACACGGGGAGAATGTGCAAACTCCACACAGTCAGTTGCCTGAGGCGGGAATTGAACCCGGGTCTCTAATGCTGTGAGGCAGCAGTGCTAACCACTGTGCCACCGTGCTGCTCACGGATCTGGGATAACGTGGGGTGAGGGGAAAATGAGGAAACTGGTGAAGCCCTGGGGTTGGAGCGTCTCGAGATGGAAGATGAACCGTTCTTTCTTCAGGCGGTAACGGTTTGGCGGTGTAGGAGGCCCAGGACCTGCATGTCCTCAGCGGAGTGGGAGGGGAAGTAGAAGTGGTCACCCACAGGGACGTGGGGTTGGTTAGTGCAGGTGTCCCAGAAATGTTCTCAGAAACGTTCCACGAGTTGGCGACCTGACTCCCCATGAGGCCACTTTGGGAGCAATGGATACAGTAGATGACGTGTGTGGGTGCAGGTACATCTCTGATGGATGTGGAAGGCTCTTTTGGGACCTTGGACAGAGGTAGAGGGCAAGTCTCTCTTCATACGTCAGTGCTGCCATCTCAGGAATCAGTCTGGGAAACTGTCCACCCATAGCCAGAACATCCTTCCTCAGATCAGGAGATTAAAACCGCACGCAACACTCCAGCACAGGCCCTGCATAATTTCATCAAGAGCTGAATAACCATCTCTTGCTGCAGTTACCTGAGTTTCTGTGTTTGTATGAATGAAAACAAGAGTACTGTCTGCTTTAATAACTTCTCTCAAACTGACCTGCCAGCTTTAATGACTTATGACTTATAAGTGCTTGCCAAGGTCTCTTTTGTGATGTTGTGGTAATGTCCCTACCACTGACCTAGGAGGCCAGTGCTCATATGCCCCCCTGTTCCAGAGGTGTGTTATAACATTGGAAGTCTATCCACACAAGGTCGTTTTTTGCACCTGTACCCCTCTCTAGAGGCTTCATACTTTCTCTCACCCTGTTCTTCCGATCAAAATGCATCGCCTCACACCTCTCCTTCTATCTCTCCCAGCTGGCCCCTGTCCTTCTGAGAGCCCACACTGAGGCCCTTTCAGCTTATAATTCTCCTGAGCTTTGTATTTCAAGGGAAAACAGGAAGATGATTTGGGGGATCCATCTCTGCCTGCCAGCGACATGCGTCATTGTCTGAGAGACATGTGGCCAATGGTGGGACTTGTGGTAGAATTGGCCAAGACCGATCTCAACGTTGTGAATATCTTGCTGAATGCATTACGTTTATCATAAATGACTCTCACTGGGCAAGCTGCCAATAAAGGAGGGATTTCTTTATTTCTTCTCGGGATGAGGGCATCGTTGGCTAGGGCAGCATTTATTGTCCCATCCCTAATTACCCAGAGGGCAGTTAAGAGTCAATCACATTGGCTGTGGGTCTGGAGTCGCATGTAGGCCAGACCGGGTAAGGATGGCAGTTTCCTTCCCTAAAGGACGTTAGTGACCCAGATGGAGTTTTCCCCACAATCGACAAAGGTTTCATGGTCATCATAAGACAACAGAGCAGAAATTAGGTCATTCTCCACCATTTAATCATGGCTGATAAGTTTCTCAACGCCATTATCCTGCTTTCTTCCTGTAACCCATGATCTCCTTGATACTCAGGAACCTGTCTATCTCAGTGTTGAATATACTCAATGACCTGGCCTCCACAGCCTTCGGTGGCAGTGAATTTGATAGATTCCCCACTCTCTGGTTGAAGACGTTTCTTCTTCTTTCCTTTCTGAAAGGTCTTTTCCTTTACTCTAAGGCTGTGTCCCCAGGTTCTAGTCTCTCCTACCACTGGAAACATCTTGCCAATATCCAATCTGTATGTTGCACTCGTCCTTCTAAGGTGCACAGACCCAGACTCTGCTTTCCATATGCTTAATGAATTCAAATTCCACCATCGGCCAAAGTGAGATACGAACCCAGGTCCCTAGTAAGTGATGGATTCCTCTCACTGCTCCCTTAGAATGACCCCCATGGTGCTAACTGTGATACAACATCTCAGGGCGTGCTCCATGGGCACTGGGTGCTCATACACCACACCCACAGACATCGGCGTCCAACTTGTGCCAACCTCTAAGACTGCTTATGCCGCATGACTCATCCATTTATACAATGCTTCCTGCACTTCAATGCTGCAGCTAGGACTGCAGTGATAACTCTCACTGCAATGATGTAGCCAGGACTGCAGTGATAACTCTCACTGCAATGCTGCAGCCTGGACATGTATTTGGAAAGGCAAGGACTGATTCGGGATAGTCAACATGGCTTTGTGCGTGGGAAATCATGTCTCACAAACTTGATTGAGTTTTTTGATGAAGTAACAAAGAAGATTGATGAGGGCAGAGCAGGAGATGTGATCTATAAGAACTTCAGTAAGGCCTTCGACAAGGTTCCCCATGGGAGACTGATTAGCAAGGTTAGATCTCATGGAATACAGGGAGAACTATCCATTTGGATACAGAACTAGCTCAAAGGTAGGAGACAGAGGGTGGTGGTGGAGGTTTGTTTTTCAGACTGGAGGCCTGTGACCAGTGGAGTGCCACAAGGATTGGTGCTGGGCCCTCTACTTTTTGTCATTTACATAAACGATTTGGATGTGAGCATAAGAGGTATAGTTAGTAAGTTTGCAGATGACACCAAAATTGGAGGTGTAGTGGACAGCGAAGAGGGTTACCTCAGATGAAAACAGGATCTGGATGAGATGGGCCAATGGGCTGAGAAGTGGCAGATGGAGTTTAATTGAGATAAATGCGAGGTGCTGCATTTTGGGAAAGCAAATCTTAGCAGGACTTACACACTTTATGGTCAGGTCCTGGAGAGTGTTGCTGAACAAAGAGACCTTGGAGTTCAGGTTCATAGCTCCTTGAAAGTGGAGTCGCAGGTAGATAGGATAGTGAAGACGGCGTTTAGTATGCTTTCCTTTATTGGCCAGAGTATTGAGTACACGAGTTGGGAGGTCACGTTGTGGCTGTACAGGACATTGGTTAGGCCACTGTTGAAATATTGCTTGCAAATCTGGTCTCCTTCCTATTGGAAAGACGTTGTGAAACTTGAACGGGTTCAGAAAAGATTTACAAGGATGTTGCCAGGGTTGGAGGATCTGAGCTACAGAGAGAGGCTGAACAGACTGGGGCTGTTTTCCCTGGAGCGTTGGAGGCTGAGGGGAGACCTGATAGAGGTTTACAAAATTATGAGGGGTAGGATAAATCAGCAAAGTCTTTTCCCTGGGGTCGGGGAGTCCAAAACGAGAGGGCACAGATTTAGGGTGAGAGGGGAAAGGTATAAAAGAGACCTAAGGGGCAACGTTTTCACGCAGAGGGTGGTATGTGTATGGAATGAGCTGCCAGAGGATGTGGTGGAGGCTGGTACAATTGCAACATTTAAGAGGCATCTGCATGGGTATATGAATAGGAAGGGTTTGGAGGGATATGGGCCGGGTGCTGGCAGGTGGGACTAGATTGGGTTGGGATTTCTGGTCGGCATGGACGGGTTGGACCAAAGGGTCTGTTTCCATGCTGTACATCTCTATGACTCTATGACTGCACTGATAACTCTCACCGCAATTCTGCAGTCTGGACTGCACAGATAACTCACACTGCAATGCTGCAACCAGGACTGGATTGATAACTCTCACGGCAATGATACAGCAAGGACTGCACTAGTAACACTCACTGCAATGCTGCAGTCAGGACTGCAGTGATAACACTCACGGAAATGTTGCAGCTTGGACTGCCCTGATAAATCTCACTGCAATTCTGCAATCTGGACTGCACTGATAACGCTCACTGCAATACTGCAGCCAGGACTGCACTGATAACACTCACTGCAATACTGTAGACAGGACTGCACAGATAACACTCACGGAAATGTTGCCGCTTGGACTGCCCTGATAAATCTCACTGCAATGTTGCAGTCTGGACTGCACTGATAACTCTCACTGCAATGCTGCAGTCAGGACTGCACTGATAACGCTCACTGCAATGCTGCAGCCAGGACTGCACTGATAACACTCACGGAAATGTTGCCGCTTGGACTGCCCTGATAAATCTCACTGCAATGTTGCAGTCTGGACTGCACTGATAATGCTCACTGCAATGCTGCAGCAAGGACTGCACAGATAACACTCACTGCAATGCTGCAGCTTGGACTGCACTGATAACACTCACTGCAATGCTGCAGCCAGGACTGCACAGATAACACTCACTGCAATGCTTCAGTCAAGACTGCACTGATAACACTCACTGCAATGCTGCAGACAGGACTGCACAGATAACACTCACTGCAATGCTGCAGCTTGGACTGCACTGATAACACTCACTGCAATGCTGCAGTCAGGACTGCACTGATAACACTCACTGCAATACTGCAGTCAGGACTGCAATAGTAACACTCACTGCAATGCTTCAGTCAAGACTGCACTGATAACACTCACTGGAATGCTGCAGTCTGGACTGTACTGATAACATTCACTGGAATCCTCTAGCCAGGACTGCAATAGTAACACTCACTGCCATGATGCAGTCAAGACTGCACTGATAACTCTCACTGCAATGCTGCAGCTTGGACAGTGTAGACTCATTGCAGGAACACATACCCTGCTGATAACCTGGGCCCGACTGTAGCTTTGGGGTATTCTCTGTCAGAGTACTGACTCAGTCTAGGCAGGCTGATGCTTTGCCTTGTGTTTCTGTGCTTTTTGCCTTCAGCTGGAGATGCCAGGCTTCTATTACCACTGTCAAGCAATGCCATCTAGCACAGACATAAAGGAATGTCACTGCTCCTGGGTGTCACCGGCCCTCAGCTCCGCATAACTGGGCTTGGGACAAAAGAAAACTGCAGTTGCTGGAATCGAAAGTACACACAAAAAAAGGCTGGGAGAACACAGCAAGGCAGGCAGCATCAGGAGGGAGAGGAACACAGCAAGGCAGGCAGCATCAGGAGGGAGAGGGAACACAGCAAGGCAGGCAGCATCAGGAGGGAGAGGGAACACAGCAAGGCAGGCAGCATCAGGAGGGAGAGGGAACACAGCAAGGCAGGCAGCATCAGGAGGGAGAGGAACACAGCAAGGCAGGCAGCATCAGGAGGGAGAGGGACACAGCAAGGCAGGCAGCATCAGGAGGGAGAGGGACACAGCAAGGCAGGCAGCATCAGGAGGGAGAGGAACACAGCAAGGCAGGCAGCATCAGGAGGGAGAGGGACACAGCAAGGCAGGCAGCATCAGGAGGGAGGGGAACACTAAGGCAGGCAGCATCAGGAGGGAGAGGGACACAGCAAGGCAGGCAGCATCAGGAGGGAGAGGAACACAGCAAGGCAGGCAGCATCAGGAGGGAGAGGGACACAGCAAGGCAGGCAGCATCAGGAGGGAGAGGAACACAGCAAGGCAGGCAGCATCAGGAGGGAGAGGGACACAGCAAGGCAGGCAGCATCAGGAGGGAGGGGGACACAGCAAGGCAGGCAGCATCAGGAGGGAGAGGGACACAGCAAGGCAGGCAGCATCAGGAGGGAGAGGAACACAGCAAGGCAGGCAGCATCAGGAGGGAGAGGGACACAGCAAGGCAGGCAGCATCAGGAGGGAGAGGGACACAGCAAGGCAGGCAGCATCAGGAGGGAGAGGGAACACAGCAAGGCAGGCAGCATCAGGAGGGATAGAAGTCAATGTCCCAGGTATTAATCCTTTTACAGTCCCTGATGATGGGTTATACCTAAAACGCTGACTTCTCTCCCACATTTTCAGCTGTGTCCCTCTCCCTCCTGATACTGCCTGCCTTGCTGTGTCCCTCTCCCTCCTGATGCTGCCTGCCTTGCTGTGTCCCTCTCCCTCCTGATGCTGCCTGCCTTGCTGTGACCCTCTCCCTCCTGATGCTGCCTGCCTTGCTGTGTCCCTCTCCCTCCTGATACTGCCTGCCTTGCTGTGTCCCTCTCCCTCCTGATGCTGCCTGCCTTGCTGTGTCCCTCTCCCTCCTGATGCTGCCTGCCTTGCTGTGTCCCCCTCCCTCCTGATGCTGCCTGCCTTGCTGTGTTCCCTCTCCCTCCTGATGCTGCCTGCCTTGCTGTGTTCCCTCTCCCTCCTGATGCTGCCTGCCTTGCTGTGTCCCCCTCCCTCCTGATGCTGCCTGCCTTGCTGTGTTCCCTCTCCCTCCTGATGCTGCCTGCCTTGCTGTGTCCCTCTCCCTCCTGATGCTGCCTGCCTTGCTGTGTCCCTCTCCCTCCTGATGCTGCCTGCCTTGCTGTGTTACCTCTCCCTCCTGATGCTGCCTGCCTTGCTGTGTCCCCCTCCCTCCTGATACTGCCTGCCTTGCTGTGTTACCTCTCCCTCCTGATGCTGCCTGCCTTGCTGTGTCCCCCTCCCTCCTGATGCTGCCTGCCTTGCTGTGTCCCTCTCCCTCCTGATGCTGCCTGCCTTGCTGTGTTCCTCTCCCTCCTGATGCTGCCTGCCTTGCTGTGTCCCTCTCCCTCCTGATACTGCCTGCCTTGCTGTGTTCCTCTCCCTCCTGATGCTGCCTGCCTTGTTGTGTTCCTCTCCCTCCTGATGCTGCCTGCCTTGCTGTGTTACCTCTCCCTCCTGATGCTGCCTGCCTTGCTGTGTCCCCCTCCCTCCTGATGCTGCCTGCCTTGCTGTGTTACCTCTCCCTCCTGATGCTGCCTGCCTTGCTGTGTCCCTCTCCCTCCTGATGCTGCCTGCCTTGCTGTGTTCCCTCTCCCTCCTGATACTGCCTGCCTTGCTGTGTTCCTCTCGCTCCTGATGCTGCCTGCCTTGCTGTGTCCCTCTCCCTCCTGAAGCTGCCTATCTTGCTGTGTCCCCCTCCCTCCTGATACTGCTTGCCTTGCTGTGTCCCTCTCCCTCCTGATACTGCCTGCCTTGCTGTGTTCCTCTCCCTCCTGATACTGCCTGCCTTGCTGTGTCCCTCTCCCTCCTGATACTGCCTGCCTTGTTGTGTTCCTCTCCCTCCTGATGCTGCCTGCCTTGCTGTGTTCCTCTCCCACCTGATGCTGCCTGCCTTGCTGTATTCCCCTCCCTCCTGATGCTGCCTGCCTTGCTGTGTTCTTCCAGCCCTCTGCCTGCCTACTTTGCAAGTGTTTTTGGGTAGCATTCACTCAGGGGATTCCAGTACCATGGTCCATGGACCTTTTAATTTCAGAAAACAGCAGCTCACTGCTGTGAAAAAGGAGACATGAGTTTCATGGATTGAGAGAATTAGATTAGATTACTTACAGTGTGGAAACAGGCCCTTCGGCCCAACAAGTCCACACCGACCTGCCAAAGCGCAACCCACCCATTCCCCAACATTTACCTCACACTATGGGCAATTTAGCATGGCCAATTCACCTGACCCGCACATCTTTGGACTGTGGGAGGAAACCAGAGCACCCGGAGGAAACCCACGCAGACACGGGGGAGAATGTACAAACTCCACACAGTCAGTCGCCTGAGTCGGGAATTGAACCCGGGTCTCTAGCGCTGTGAGGCAGCAGTGCTAACCACTGTGCCACTGTGCCGCCCACGATTGACAGAATTGAAGTACAGAACGAGCCGTGCATGCCATGCCCAACCCTCAGCACGTGATTAAAGTTCACGAACTGATTGGTCTAAGAAACCATTCACAAGTCTGTTGCAAAATGTCTTTCCTTGCAAGTTTCTATCGCTGCATGGCTCAGATAATACGTACAGATCATTAATGACATCGTCCACAGACTCACCTGCAAGTTGATATCTGCTGTTGAAGTGTAATCCCATCAGTGTCCCATTTCTTCTTGAATTAGAATATTGATCAAAATCTGCTCGGGCATTGTCATACGTCACTTATTTCTCAACAATCTCTCCTCCATGACCTGTTGTTCTTCCCATTTAGTACAGAAATGTGCAGATCTGATATCCAAACCTGAAGCTGTTTGAAATCTTGGGAATTGTGTTTTCCAAAGCACCACTTCCCTACTCCACCAAATAGACCTGGAAGTTTACATTTTCCTGTTTGGGATAGGCAACTCTAACTGCATTGTCTGATTGTTGAAATTGTCATTTTCTTAACTGATAATGTTTGTTCGGATTTTGGTCTCCTCATCCTGCACTCTTTGTATTGACTTGTGATAGTCTTTATTTATTGAAGTTGTTGAATCATTGTTGCTTTGAAAACATCACTAACTCCACCGTCAGGCCTCTGATACTTGCAGAGGCCCTTGTTTAGTTTTTCCTTCCTCAACTGATATTCTTTAATCCTGCTGCTCAAACAATTTAAATCGCTGTTGTTAACTTTATCACCGTGTGAGTTGTTCAGGAAGTGGTTAACTCA
Organism: Hemiscyllium ocellatum; assembly: GCF_020745735.1. NCBI lineage: Eukaryota > Metazoa > Chordata > Chondrichthyes > Orectolobiformes > Hemiscylliidae > Hemiscyllium > Hemiscyllium ocellatum. The sequence goes on from NC_083404.1 coordinate 137,094,839, forward strand.
CAGTTAGCAGTCCTGTTTGTCTTTCTCAGCCGGATCCTTCAGATGCAAACTAAACTTTTTTGTCCCTTCCCTTCAGAGGTCAAGTTCACTTTCGGCATCCAGTAACCAGACTCCCTCTCCTGGATACTTCATTCAGATTTCTGCCCCACTTTCACAGCTCTCACTGATTTTGTTTGAAGATTGCCAGGCAGAGTGTGTCCAAGGAACAGAAGAAGCTGCGTTTCGAGCATAAGCTCTTCATCTGGAACATTTCCTGATGAAGGGCTTACGCCCAAAACGTCGACTCTCCTGCTCCTCGGATGCTGCCTGACCTGCTGTGCTTTTCCAGCACCACTCTAATCTTGACTCTAATCTCCAGCATCTGCAGGCCTCACTTTCTCCCCCTGATTTCAAGATTGATCTGCTGCTGTTTACAAGCTATTACTAAGCTCTACTAGTACTAAGGGCTATTATTAGGCTATTACTCAGCTATTGCTAAGGGCAGCATGCTGGTTCAATGGTTAGCACTGCTGCCTCACGGTCCCAGGTTCGATTCCAGCCTCGGGCGACTGACTGTGTGGAGTTTGTACATTCTCCCCGTGTCTGCGTGGGTTTCCTCCAGGTGCTCCGGTTTCCTCCCACAGTCACAAAGATGTGCAGGTCAGGTGAATTGGCCATGCTAAATTGCCTGTAGTGTTAGGTGCATTAGTCAGAGGGCGATGGATCTGGGTGGATTACTCTTCGGAGGGTCAGTGTGGACTAGTTGGGCCGAAGGGCCTGTTTCCACACTGTAGGGAATCTAACATAATCTCTGCTGGCTTTCTTGTTTCCAAAATGTCTCCTTTATCTCGCTGGCCTTTAAGCTGTCTTTACACATGGCAGAGCGATGTATAAAGTTCCTTTCTCCAGTTGATTTTTGGTCTATTTCTCAATCTTTGACGAAGCGTACATCATCATTGGCTTTCATATGAAATATTTGGCAATTGTAGATTCTTTTAAAAAATTTATTCATAAAACATTAGCATTACTGGCTAAGTCAGCACTTAGAGCTGACCAGTCAGTTAGGCCATTACTGTCAGGTCTGGAGTCACATCCACACCAGCTGGTACCTCTCCTAAAGGGCTTCAGTAAACTAACTCTCACCAACCCCAACAACTGACAGCAGTTTCATGTCATCACTAGACTCTTGACTTCAGACTTTCATTGAATCCACATTCCACCATCCCTAACATGGTTGGATTTTTTTTTTAGATTACTTACAGTGTGGAAACAGGCCCTTCGGCCCAACAAGTCCACACCGACCCACCGAAGCGACAACCCACCCATACCCCTACATATACCCCTTACCTAACACTACGGGCAATTTTAGCATGGCCAATTCACCTGACCCGCACATCTTTGGACTGTGGGAGGAAACCGGAGCACCCGGAGGAAACCCACGCAGACACGGGGAGAACGTGCAAACTCCACACAGTCAGTCGCCTGAGGCGGGAATTGAACCCAGGTCCCTGGCGCTGTGAGGCAGCAGTGCTAACCACTGTGCCACCGTGCCGCCCCATAACCACCGTGCCGCCCCAAACATTGCCTGGCCACAAAAACAGAAATTACTGGAGAAACCCAACAGGTCTGGCAGCATCTATGGAGAGAAAACAGAGTTAATGTAACGGATCCAGAGCTCCTTCTTCAGAACTGATGGTAGCTAGGAAAGGGATGGTTTTTGTCGGGAAGATGGGTTGGTCTGTTGGGGCAGAGAGTAAATGAGGGTGAAGACAGAGCCCTAAGAGGGGTAAGAACTGTTAGACAAACAAAGGAATAGTTAAAGATCAATCTGAGGCAATGGATTTCTGCTAATGGGGGCCATTAGTGGCTGGCAATGGGATGTTTATGGTAACAGTCCATTACCAAGGACATTACCTCCGTCTCTGGATTAACAGCCAAGTGGTAATAGCACGATGTCATAGCTTTCCCAGATATACTCGACACTCACTTATCGTTCCATTAGGTAAGAATTAGTTTGTTTCGTTCTTGTCTTCATGTTTACATGCTCCCAGATTCTGGAGAGCTCCCGACTAGTCTGATTTAGAGATCTCCTGGAGCAATGGTTTTCATCCAGTGAACGTCACTGGGGCGGGGTGAGATATATGGAGCTAAATGAGGAAACAGCATAGCTTTATCTGAGCTCTGAGGCTGTGCCTGCATTTCCAGTCTCCTCTGGAGTCTCAGTGGCTATTACTGAAGACAGTAACACCACAGTGCCTGCACATGCGTGGGCTTCCAATATCACACGTATGCTGGTCAATGTTTGCCATGATGTGGAGGCACAAGTGTTGGACTGGGGTGGACAAAGTTAAAAATCACACCGACCTGGGCCACGTGTTGGAGCACTGGTACTGACGGAGCAGTTTCCATGATGGGGGAATGTCAAGGGATTTGTCAGTCAGGTGGAAGAGTAAAATCTTGGCGTTCAGACAAACGTCCACAGTGAAGCTCTTGTAACCAAAACAACACCAGCAGGGTCAGATCAAGTCGTGAAAATCATGCATGACCTCAAACCACGACCACTGAAATGATGTTTGTTCACTATTTTGTGAGCCAAATATCAGAGTATACTGATTACGCACTGAAGTGCGGTGGTCATCATGGGGTCAGGTTCTTTTGGGTTTATGCGACCTGGTGTGAACTGACAGAGTTTTCAATAAGACATGAATGGCCTTAGAAAGCATTGTTATCTGATGAGGGGCTAGGCTGGTACATCTCCCAGTCATGTCCAGCCAGCTGTAGCAGCTGAACACTAACACGCAGACAAAGAACAAGGCAATCTGGATCACCATGGAGATGCCTCGGGTCTTCAGGTTGAGGCTGGGCCTTTGGTGAGAGGCTGTGCAAGGTGGACCACTTCAACATTGTCAACAGCAGACACAGCTGTTAAGATACACAGCCTGCTATTCAAACATCTCAAAACAGCACAATACAAGTTAGGATTCCACTTTCCTTCAACTAAATGTTGACTGGATACATGATCCATCTGGTTCACTATCTTCTGATACATAAGCTGACAGTAAAAGAGAAAGAGGAATATGCAGAGGTACAATGGAACGCACAATGAGGCTGCAGCAAGTTTTGAGAAGATTCGTAGCTCAGGTTGAGGTCTAGATGTAGATTTGCTCACGGAGCTGGAAGTTTCATTTTCGAACCTTGCAGCTCAGCGGGAAAACCTACGTCCAGAATGAAGCTTAAGTTTGGGGAAATATCTTTGTATGTCTTTTGTGGTTCACGAATGTCTAACAATCTCTGACCATGCGGTTGCTGGGGTCCTGCCATTTGCAACAACACCCCGCTGTGAGTTTGCATTTTCAACACTGCAAAGAAAGCAGGTGCTGGTCAGGGCAGCAAGATCTGCAGGAATTGGGCACAGTTTTGGGCCCCATATCTCAGAACGGGTTCAGCGGAGGTTCACGAGAATGGTCCCAGGAATGAAAGGTTTAACATATGAAGAACATTTGAGGACTCTGGGTCTGGAGTGTACAAGGATGAGAGGGAATCTAATTGAAACATACAGAATACTGAATGGCCTAGACAGAGTAGATGTTGGGAAGATTGATTGATCCATTGATTGGAGAGACTAGGACCTGAAGGTGCAGTCTTAGATTAAAGGGAAGAGATTTACAACAGAGATAAGTAGAAACATCTTCAGCCAGTGAGTGGCGAATCTATGGTATCACTGCCACAGAAGGATGTGTAGGCCAGGTCATTGAGTGTATTTAAGACTGAGATAGATAGATTCTTGAGTATTAAGGGGTTCAAGGGTTATGGGGAGAAAGCAGGAGAATGGGGTTTGAGAAAATTATCAGCCATGATTAAATGACGGAGCACACCTGATGGGCTGAATGGCCTAATTTCTGCTCCTCTGTCTTTATGATCTTATGAATCCCTCTCATTCATTGTTCCCCAGATCCAAAGGCTTGACCCACACTGGCGACCCCAGGTTTCTCACTGACCCAGACAACTGCAGTTCACTCCACTTTTGTGTTTTGCTGTGATCCATTGTTCATTAATAGTTAGAAATAGTTGGACTGAGCAGATTTGGAAAAGGTGCTCCCAGTAGAAGACAGTAAGGTTTTGCTGGTGAGTTTGAAACATTAGTGCGTTTGCTCTTTCTTTAGCTTCTTGTTTATATTATGTTGTAAATCTCTCCGGTCAAGCCTTACCCAGAGTCAGAACAAGTAGATGCGATGTTTATGAGCAACCAGTTCAGCTGAGAAGAATAGGGTGGGTCATGGAATTGGAGGCTTTATTGAAGTTATGAAGAAAGTTCACTGGACCCGAAATGTTTACTTTGCATTCTCTCCACAAATGCTGCCAGACCTGCTGAGTTGTACCAGCAATTTCTGTTTGTCTCATTAAATTGTGCCTTGATACTGAAATGTTTAGGAACCATTGCTCTAAAGTCTTTTGAGTTCACCCGTACTGTGGTACTTACACTCGGCGAAATGCAACACCATGACAACCTCGCATGTTATCTCCAGGGCCCTGAAATCCTGACACAGTGTGATGTAGTTTTGAAGTGGGTTTTAAAATACGGACCACAGGAGCCCATTAGCACACAGCTACCTCCCACAAGGAGGTTGCTGCTGATTACAAAGTAAACGACACGGTGGCACAGTGGTTAGCACTGCTGCCTCACAGCGCCAGAGACCTGGGTTCAATTCCCGCCTCAGGTGACTGACTGTGTCGAGTTTGTACGTTCTCCCCGTGTCTGCGTGGGTTTCCTCCGGGTGCTCCGGTTTCCTCCCACAGTCCAAAGATGTGCGGGTCAGGTGAATTGGCCATGCTAAATTGCCCGTAGTGTTAGGTAAGGGGTAAATGTAGGGGTATGGGTGGGTTGCGCTTCGGCGGGTCGGTGTGGACTTGTTGGGCCGAAGGGCCTGTTTCTACACTGTAAGTAATCTAATCTAATCTAAACTCGGACCAGTCAGCTTCAGTATTTCGTATCCCTAAATGCTGAATCCAATGAGAGGGAGTGGCCAGGGTAGGAGGTTTACTGAACAAAAGGCAATCCTGATTTCCTCTTATGGTCACCTTTGTTCATCTTATCTTCTTCAAAAGTTGCCAGTAACTTTCCTATGACTTTTCAGGGTCGTTTACAACTGTTCTGTAATCTTCTTGAGATGGATAAAGCAATGACAGTGCACAGTTCCTTTGCACAAGGTGAGACTCAGTTAAGAGACAGGATCATTAGTGACCAATCCAAGATGATCAATTCTACCTGGGGTACCTTCTCCAGAATGCCATTCAACTGGACTCACCTGTGTCAGCATCTATATTTGTCAAATGTCAATTAATTTGATGAAAAGCAAAACTCCAGTTACCTTCACCAATTTCCCTTACATTATTTTCCAGGTTGTGACAAGGACAGCAGGATTTCTTTGCTAGTTAGTGATGGTTGCCAGATCTAAAGCACATTAATCAATCTGCTTGTCCACAACCCTGACAGGTTTACAAGTCATTCAGACTCAAGTAGAAGTTAACTTTAATTTCTTCAGCTTTAAGCTCCTAATGATCTCTGAAGCCTTTGACTTCAGTAACTCCACAAGTGCTGGCTGAGCTGAAGAAACCCATCCAAAAACTGTGCACTGAGGCAGCTACAGAGGCCTTGGCCGGTACTCCACAGTAAGAGGAGGGAGTATTGACAGCAGAGGAGCTTTATCGTATCCCTACAGTGTGGAAGCAGGCCACTCAGCCCATCAAATTCACACCGACCCTCCAAAAAGCATCCTACTCAATAATCTCACATTTCCCCTGGCCATTCCACATAACCTGCATAGTTTGGGACTAAGTCAGAAGTCACATGACATCTGGTTATTGTCCAAGAGATTTATTTGGAATCACAGGTTTTCGGAGCTCTGCCCCTTTTTCAGGTGAAGTCTGTCTAGTGTTGTGTGACTTTTGACTTTTTCCACCCCAGTCCAACACCTCCACATCATCTTTGTGACTGTGGGAGGAAACAGAGGCAATGTGCAAACTCCACACAGACAGTTACCTGAATGTGGAATCGAACTCAGGTGCCTAGCTCTGTGGGGCAGCAGAGCTAACCACTGAGCCACCATGCCACATTACATGTACCTCATGTATAATTATGATTTAAAATAAATATTTGAAGTTATGTTCTCTGTTTTAAAGTATTTGGATGATTTTAAAGATTGATTTCATGTTGTGGTGTTGGTACCTTTAAATACCATTGAGCTTAGATATTTAGAATATAGAGTTTGATTTCATAAGTTAGAAATTAGAACAAAATTTACCTTGTGTCTGTGTGTGAGTGTATGTGCGTGTGTGTGCGCGAGTGTGTGTGTGTATATGTGTGTGTGTATGTGTGTCTATGTGTCTGTGTGTGTATGTGTGTGACAGCATGAGTGTGTATGTGTGTTTGTATGAGTGTGTGTGTGTATGTGTGGATGTGAGTTTGAGTGTGTGTGTGTATGTGCGTGCATGTTTGTGTGTGTATGTGTGTGTGTGTATGTGTGAGTGTGTATGCGTATGTGTGTGTGTGTGTGTGTGTGTGAGTATGTGTGTGTGAGTGTGTATGTGTGTGTGTGCATGTGTGGGTGTGTATGTGAATGTATGTGCATGTGTGTGTGTGTATGTGAGTATTATGTGTGAATGTGTATGTGTGTGTGTATGTGTGTGTGTGAGTATGTATGTGTGTGCGGTGTATGTGTGTGTGTGTGTGTATGTGTGTGTGAGTGTATGTGTGTGTGAGTGTGTATGTGTGTGTGTGTGTATGTGTGTGTGTGTGTGTGTATATGTGTGCATGTGTGTGTGAGTATGTGTGTGTGAGTGTATGTGTGTGTGTATACATCTCTCCTTGCCTCCACTTACTTGCCTCTTGGTAGTCAAAGGTTGCCTATGATAAGATGTCATTATTGAATCCTGCCCTCCAATACCAAGTGAACGGTCTCCATGTAGGTCAGGCACCCTGATATCTCCACTCTGCCTTTTAAAGTGGGGATACTTAAAGACTGACCAAACTTGGATACAAGACCTGAGGGTGGCTTCATGCCACAGATGGGGATTGTCATCAGTTTTGCTGCTGGTATTCAGGGTATAATGAAATACCTCACAGATTCTTGGAGCCAATCTGTCTCCAAGCATTGGGGGTAACCTGGAATAAAAAATGTTGTGAGTTCTAGTAAATAGGTCACTATCCCAGGTGACAGGGGATCTAGAAGTGCATTGCTCTTACACCTTCCCATCCTTGCAATATCTCAACACTCTTTGCAGCCAATTACACATCACAGAATTTACTAACGTGCAGAAGGAGGCGATTGGGCCCATCGTGCCTGCACTTATTCTACCCCAGTGCCAATCTCCTGCCCTTTCCACATATCCTTGCTCACTATTTCTATCCAAATCATTAGCCAACACCCTCTTGAATGTCTCCATTGACTCTGAGCCCCCCACATTCCAGGCAGGGTTCTAGAGATAGACATGGGCCAGCCAGTCCCATGAGCAACACTGTGAAAAGAACTCTCAGCTGGTTTCGGGAGAAGGATAATATCATCCAGGACATCAGATGTTCCTTACTGCTTTGGAGTGTCCATCTCCATTTTTGTTTTACGTCCTGGAATGGGACTTGAATAGATCTTCTCTGCCTCAGTGGTATTGAATGTTATTTACTGAACCACAGGAGGATTATAAAGTATCAATCTATTTGAATGGTTTCATGATATTTCTAAAATGTAAACTGTGGGATTATACATGGACATATTTTAGGTCATGTATTATAAACTTGGCATTTTGATTTTTCACTTAGGAATCTATGGGTTTTCTGTGTGCCTGAAGTTAATAATAAACTGGCAAGTATTTCTGTAGCCATGGTGATTATTTTTAAAACAGTTTCTAAGGCTTAACTTTAGAATGTGTTTCACTAATGGATTTTGTTTTAATTTAGTTCAGATCATTTTTTGAAATCTAGCAAGCTAAATCATGGGGCCTCTCACAACTTTCTAGAAACTTTCAAATGTAGTGCTTTTTTTTTGAAAAAATGTCCTAAGGAAAACATCTAAGGTTAGAGAGGGAGACTTCTAGCTTCACCTTTTGAGCAGTCCTCTGGAGTCCTTAGAATAAGTTATATATATAAACCGGTGGTCATGAGATGTGGAGGATATATAATGAATTAGATTACCTTAGGAGTTAGTGTTCATCCTTCCATGAGATGGCCATGGTAGGACTTATGCCCAAGTCCCTGGAACCTAACCTGGGCTCCTGGATTAATATGCTAGCTATAGTACCACGCATCAATCTCCTCCCCTAATTCTTTCTACACTTTAGTAAATCTGTTGTCGCTTATTTATTGGCTGGCTCAAGAACAAGACAGGACAAGGGAGCACTCGATGAATGGCAAAACACAAGGAAGCTCAGAGAAACAGAGAGATTTTGGGGTGCTTGACCACAGATCCCTGAAGGTGGCAGGACAGGCTAATAGGTTGGTTATGAAGGCCACTTACCTTTATCAACCATAGCATTGGTATGAAGTTGAAGGCATGTCGTGCACCTTTAAGAGAAAAAGAGGATGTTGTTCTGAACTGAGAGCTTAAAAGCCTTTGTGTATATGATGAGATGGCAGTCCGAGAGAGTGCTGGGAAATTGAAAATATGTAATATTTGGCTGTGAAATGGATATCTGAGTTTTGGTTGTTGTTTTGACAACAATCTGAATTTAACCAATCAGGTTAAATTATGCCCCAGGATACTAAAACCCAATCGAGTTTAAATTTATTGTTTTTCCAACAGCGAACCAATGAGACGATCTGATATTTCAGGTGATATAAAATGGGAGCATTTTGAAAATTGATCAGAGAGCAAGTGCCATCGAGACAGAAACACACTGAGAGCTAACATGTTGGTCTCCAAGAAATTAGGAGCCACTCTCTATCAAAGGTACCTCTTTGTATAAAACATACCCACAGTAAAAAGAAAGAAGATGACCCAGGGAGATCCTCAGCCAGAAGAAGACAAACACAGAAGACAACAGCAGCTGTGTGGTTTTGAAATTTTAATAAGTGTCATATTGGAACAGCATATTGCTATAGAGTTAGAGGTAGGTAGTGAGCAGTTAAGAGAAAGGGGGGTCTCAGACTTATGAATAGTTGTTGTTGAATGTTCACGTTTAGAGTTAAAAAAAAATTGATGTTACTTTCTTTAAATAGTGTAATTTGGGAGTTCTCTGTCACTCATACTTTAACAGATTATGAGGCAAGGTGAGTTTTTCTGGGTGTTTGGTTTAATTAACAGAGGGGTTCACTGACATGTTGTAACAGCATACTATAAGGGCAGGGAGATCACATTGGAGCCGTACAAGACTTTGGTGAGGCCACAGCTGGAGTACTGTGTGTGGTTCTGGTCCCCACACTATAGGAAGGATGTGACTGCACTGGAGGGGGTGCAGAGGGAAATTGTTTAGAAGAATTCCTACAGTGTGGAAACAGGCCCTTTGGTCCATACCAACCCTCCACAGAGTAACCCACTTAGACCCATTCCACCCACACTATTATCTTATATTTGCCTCTGATTAATGCATCTAACCTACACATCTTTAAATAGTATGGGCAATATAGCATGGCCAATTCACCCTAACCTTCACAACTTTAGACTGTGGGAGGAAACCGCAGCACCGAGATGAAACCTGCGCAGACACGGGGAGAATGTGCAAACTCCACCCAGACCATTGCCTGAGGCTGCATTCAAACCCAGGTCCCTGGCGCTATGAGGCAGCAGTGCTAACCACTGAGCCACCATGCTGGCCTGAATGCTGCCCGGGATGAAACATCTCAGCGATGGAGAGAGGCTGGATAAGCTCGGGCTGTTTGCTTTGGAGCAGAGAAGGTTGAGGGGGGAGTCTGTATAAGTTTATGAGGCGTGAACATCGTAAATAGAAAGCAGCTGCTCCCCTTAGTTGAAGGGTCGAGAAGGAAATGATATCATTTTTAAGATGAAGAGGCAGGATATTTAGATGGGACTTTGAGAAAGAGCTTTTACACGCGGAGGGTGAGAGGGGTCCTGAATGCATTGCCTGGGAGGAGAGCTGAGGTGGAAAACCTCACAACCTTTCACAGATACTTGGATAAGCACAGTGTCATAATATTCAAGGCAATGGGCCTAGTGTGGGAAAGTGGGGGTGATGTAGGCCATTCTGTAGTTTGGTAGTTGACCCGATGGGCCTCTTCTGCACTGTGTGATGGGATGATTGTGTCTCTCAGATTTATCATCTTTATTCCTTCCTATCCCACCTATGTATCATTTCCCCTCGCAGTACCTTTCTCTTTGGCCTTAAGTCTACTCTTGGTATGAACCACATCTTCCCAGGTTTGATTCCTTTACATCCATTACTCAGTTTAAAATGCTGTCTGCTTTCCTATTTAATGGAATTGGCAAGATCACTGGCCCCAGTGCAGTTTGGATGGAGACCAACATGTGTACTTTCCCCAATACTGGTGCCCCATGAACCAGATCTACTTCCCCCATACCATCTCCCACTGTCTGATCTGATTTGCCTTTTGCCAGTTTGAATGGGACCACTGTAATAATACAAAGTTCTGCTTCTTATATTGACACTGACCTCCTCATACTGACTTCAAAAACCTCTACCATCGGGGAGAAGGTACAGAAGCCTGAACACATGCACCAACCAGTTTCACAAGTTACTACCCTACTGTTGTTAGAATACTGAATGGACTCACAAACTCTTAACATTCGCCTGTACTTGTGTTTTTGTTTTTGTTGCTGTTTACCTATTATTTACTATCTATGCTGCTTAACTCTGTGATCTGCCTGTATCGCTCACAAGATAAAGCTTTTCACTGTGCCTCAGTACACGGGACAATCAATTCAATTCAGTTCAATGCAGAGCCCTCTCCTTTGCCAAGCCTGTGTCATTGGCACCTCCATGGTCGAGATGACTGGATCCTGCCCCTCTCTCGCCCTGAGTAGATGTCCTGATCTCTGGCACTGGGCAGGCAACACACCCTAACGGGAGCCCTGTTGTGGAACATAGAACATAGAACATAGAAAAATACAACGCAGTACAGGCCCTTTGACCCTCGATGTTGCGCCAATCCAAGCCCACCTAACCTACACTAGCCCACTATCCTCCATATGATAATCCAATGCCCGTTTAAATGCCCTTAAAGAGGGAGAGTGAACCACTGTTACTGGCAGGGCATTCCATGAACTCACGACTCGCTGAGTAAAGAACCTTCAGTGTATGATGACATCAGATGAGAATGGGTACTTTTTAATCCGATCAGGGTCAGAATGAAAGTTTCTAATCCTGATTAAGATTTCTGAACCAACTTCTTGTTAACTGCAACAGACTCTACTATTCAGCTAGTTCCTATCTGATCTGTCCCTTGATTCTGGTTGTCTGTTTTTAGCCCTTTTTTTAGTTATTGTACAGATTCCAGACCAAACAGACAGTGTCTCTGTGAGACAGTGACATAGCACTTGATAAAGGTAATCTCCTCACCTTCACCTAGCCTGTTAATGGAATGTGTTCAGTCAGTTAGATGCTTATAGAACATAGAACATAGAAAAATACAGCGCAGTACAGGCCCTTCGGCCCTCGATGTTGTGCCGATCCAAGCCCACCTAACCTACACTAGCCCACTATCCTCCATATGCCTATCCAATGCCCGTTTAAATGCCCATAAAGAGGGAGAGTCCACCACTGCTACTGGCAGGGCATTCCATGAACTCACGACTCGCTGAGTAAAGAATCTACCCCTAACATCTGTCCTATACCTACCTCCCCTTAATTTAAAGCTATGCCCCCTCGTAATAGCTGACCCCAGCTATTGTAAAGTACTGTAACATTAGTAAACATAGAACTCTTGTGTGTGTAAGTCTATGATTGTATAACAATGCAATCATTTTTAAGACATCCATCTCAACAAGAATCTGATCTTTATGGTGTTTGTTAGTGAGCTACCATACAGACAATATCATCCTGGCATGGGTGTTTTCTGACGATGTCACATCAGCCCTGATCTAACGATTCCAATCCCAATTTTCAGTTACAAACAGAGAGATTGGCAGAAAATGTCAGCAGGTCGGGCAGCATCAATAGACAGAATTGGGAGATAACGCTTTGGTTTCAATAACCCTTCCTCAGAACTGATGGCAGCGAGGAACGGTGGTTTTTATGCAGAAGATAGGGTGGGGGGAGGGATAAGGAGTAAATGATAGATGGAGATAGAGCCCAAAGAGAAAGAAGAACCGATGGACAGACAAAGGAATGGGTAACAATTAGCCTGAGAGAATGAAAAGCTATTAATGGACAATTACTGGTTAACAATGGGTGGTCAGCAATAGGATACCATGTGATAACAGGGCCTGGTGTGTGGGAGTTGGGGTTAAGCACATGTGAAGGTGCCTCAAGCCTCAGAATTGTTGAACCCAGATATTAAGTCTGGAGAAAGTGAGGTGTTGTTCTTCCAGCGTGCGCTGATCTCTGTGGCAAGCTTGAGACAGAGATGTTGCCCAGGGAACAGGGTGCCGTGTTGAATTGGCCCAATTTTCAATAGCTTCCTCCCAATCTTTCTCACTCCAAACTCTGCAAATTCTTTTTGAGGGAGATTCTTCCCAATATGCATTGCCATTTGTTTAAAAAGGTCCTTACTAGTGTAATCATAACTAGAGTTATGGGATGGGGGAGTCCAAAACTCGAGGGCATAGGTTTAAGGTGAGAGGGGAAAGAATTAAAAGGGACCTAAGGGACATCTTTTTCACACAGAGGGTGGTGCGGGTATGGAATGAGCTGCCACAGGAAGTGGTGGAAGCTGGTACAATTATAACATTTAAAAGGCATTTGGATGGGGATATGAATAGGAAGGGTTTGGAGGGATATGGGCCAGGTGCTGGCAGGTGGGACTAGTTTAATTTAGGATATTTGGTTGGCATGGACAAGTTGGACTGAAAGCATCGTTTCTGTGCTGTACATCTCTATCACTCTATAACTCTAACACTGAAATAGCCCAGCTCTCACTTTATGGATTCTCCCCACTGTTTGAATGAGAACATTTCTAACTACTCTATCAACTTTTAAATTACCTTAAACTTTCTAATGAGGAGGGGGTGATGGTATAGTGGTTTAGTTATTACAAAATAAATCCAAAGGCTCAGGTCATGTTCTGAGGACATGGATTTGAATCCTGCCATGACTGGTGATGAAATTTTAAATAATTAAAAATCTGGAATTAAGAGTCTAATTATGACCATTGTTGGGGGGAAAAAGAACCACCTGGTTCATAAAGAGAAGGAAATCTGCTGTCTTTACCTGGTCTGGCCTACAAGCGACTCCAGACCCCACAGCCATGTGACTCCAGATGGCAAAGGTCAGATCTTTGAAAGATGTAGTGAGGAACCAGTCAAGGGAGTGTAGGATTGATTACAGCTGGCTATCCCAGGAAGCAGATTAACTGTGCTCCCTGTTCCTGAGTGGGAATGGCGAGTGTCAGGAGGTGTTCCCCAAAGGTATAAAAACTCATTTGACAGAAAGAGGCCATTTGGCCCAACTGTTGTATGCTGGTGCTCCTTTTGTTTAAGTAAGTCTTGCTTCATCTTACTTTATAGGAAGCTGTATCTCCTTCACTTCAAACACTTTTTATTGTGTTGTAATTGTTACCAGCCACTGAGCTGGACCTGAATAGTCTGAAGAATGTCGCAGACAAAAACTATGCCGCTCTCGAGAAAGAGTTCGGAAGAAAGGTCACTGGACACTGTGCTTTCTCTCCACAGATGCTACCAGACCTACTTAGTTTATCCAGCTCTTTCTGCTTTTATTACAGCCAGTGGATCATTTTTTTTCTTTTTTGTTGATTCAATTCTGTTAAAAAAAACAAAATTTGAGTTGAGATTTTTTCCGGTGTTTATTCATTGTCAAATTGGAGTGAAAATAAGCAATGTTTTTATTGCTCAATTAGACAATTAGATATTTCAGTTCAGTGTTGTCATTAGCCCTGAATGTAGTAATTATATCAACCAATTATATTAAATGCGATGGACAGTTTTTGAATTGTTGGACAACAATCGTTTTCAGAAGCATTGATTGCACATTGTCTCAATAAAATACATTGTCGAGTGAGTCATCAGCTCAGATATACAGGATTTCGTTGCGACATTGTATATTTTATTTGTTTAAAAAAATCTTTTTTCTTTGCACTGACTGTATAGCACCATGGTAAAATTGGCAGCTGACATCACTGTTTCTAGCAAACTGTAAGAGATAGCCTAGAATTGTCCCCGCGATAAATCTCTCCGGAGATTAAATACAGAAAGAGAGAGCAAGATAAAGGAGATGCTGACAGAGAGGATTAAATCTCAAGGACAGGTTGCATGGACATGTTTTGTTGTCCTGTGATTGCAGAAGATTAAGTGGTGATTTTAAAAAGTCCATTAATGGGATGTGGATGTCACTGGCTAGCCCAGCACTTATTGCCCATTCTTAATTACCCAGTGGGCAGTTAACCACATGGCTGTGGGTCTGGGATCAGTTGACAGTGGATTCATGCCATCATTAATTCCAGATATTTACGATTCAAATCCCATCATCTGCTGTGGCAGGACTTGAATCCTGGTTCCCTGAACATTACCTAGCTTGTTGGATTAACAGACCAGCAATAATACCATTCATCTATTGCATCCCCTTGGCAATGCCAATGGTAGGCTTTGAAGTCAGCAATCTAAGTAGTTAGGATAGTATCCATGGTGACAAGGTAATCACATCCTGTGGGAGTGAAGTAGTTTACTCTCAGCTCCACCCCTGGTCTGTCTGGGATGTAGCGTGTAATCAGTAGCTTACTGTTGGGCTTAGCCTGGAATCCACTGCAATCACTGCACTAGCTGATGTAGTTCTTGATTTCACTGCACGTCTTTGGTCAGGAGAACACATCTCTTTCCTTCCTCAAATTTGACTCAGTTCCTTAGTGACCTGAATGGATACGTTGTACTTATTGCATTAGTCTTGTTCCATGTCTTGTCTCAGCAGCATCACACTGCAGTGTGGCTCCATTATTTACACCACAGTGTTTTAGCTCTACTGTTACTGTCAACAGTTATTTGATATGAGTGAATGCTGTTTCTTACTCTGTTACCTACAGCCACTGTGCATCCTTGGCAGAGAGTTGGCATTATGGTTCACACTCTGACAAGAAATTGGGCAAGAATTTTCCAAATCGTTGGAATAGGCTTGAAGAGCTGATGGGCCTGCATTTGTTCCTTGTTTGAAGGAAGAGAGAGAGAGAGAGACAGAAAACCTTCTGCTGTCTGGGCTTGTAGGAAGTAACCATGCAATTTACAAATTAATGTAGATCTTCCAGGGGTGGAGTTAGAAAGTACGTCTTCAGGCAAAACGTTGTTATACTTGGGAGTGCTTTTCAGTTGTAGCTGGGTCCGTTATTCATTTGAAACTCAGGCTTGTTGATAAATCTTTGTGATCCAAAATTATTCAAAGAGAGGGAAAAACCATAAAGGGGAGCAAGAGGGAACATGGTCGCAGACCTGTTATGATCTAATTGAGTAACAGACTGATTTAGAGGGGCTGAATGGTCTTCTGTTTGCATGTTTACCTCTTATTGGTTTCTGTTGAATGTATTTTATGACTTGTTTACCAGAACGTTTCCTGATTGTTCTGTTTCAGAACTGTCTGTGACTTGACCTGATTATGAAATCGTAGCATGTTTATGAAACTTGTCAAAGAACCCTCAGCCAGTATAATTGGAAACAATCAAAAATGCTCACTTCAACCAAACAACAAACTTCCATTCTGAGAGAATAATATCCAGACACTTTAGGACCTTTCTCTTTCTCTCACAGTATTACTTTGGTTAAAAAAAATACAATATTTCAATATTGTTTCAGTTCTTTGTTTTGTCAAGTTTCTCATATATCTAGCCACAATAACTCCCCTCCTACCTCCCCAAAGCCTGTCCACCATCTAAAGGGCCCAAATCAGGAGTGTAATGGAATACTCCCCATTTGCCTAGATTGGTGGAACTCCAACAACTCAAGAAACTTGACACCATCCAGGACAAAGCAGCCCACTTGATTGGCACCATGTTACTCCATGTATGAATAGGAAGGCTTTAGAGGGATATGGGTCAAATACTGGCAAATGGGACTCCATTAATTTAGGATATCTGGTCGGCATGGATGCATTGGACTCAAGAGTCAGTTTCCATGCTGTGCATCTTTGACTCTATGGCAGCACTCTGTACAATCTACAAGATCAAGGTGATCTTTGACAGCACCTTCCAAACCTGCAATCTCTGTCACCACATGGTATACCTGCTGCCTTGTCCTTCTTAGAAGGAAGTGGTTGTGGGTTTGGAAGGTGCTATCTAAGGAGCCTTGCTGAACTGTAGCAGTGGAAAGATTGGGTTGGCTGGGCCTGTATTCATTGGAGTTTAGAAGAATGCGAGGGAATCTCATTGAAACATATCAAATGCTGATGGAGCTGGACAGAATGGGATTGACCTTTCCCCTGAACCAGCGTCCAGAACCAGGGGCCAGAGCCTCAGTATAAACAGTTTTAGGATTGAGATGAGGAGAAATATCTTCACTCAAGAGGGGAGGTGAGCCTACAGAAAGCTGTTGAGGCCAAAACATTGAATATATTTAAGAAAGAAATAAATCCATTTCTAGAGGCTAAAGGAGTTAAGAGGAAAAGATTAGGAATATGGTTTTTTTTAGATTAGACTTACAGTGTGGAAACAGGCCCTTCGGCCCAACAAGTCCACACCGACCCGCCGAAGCGAAACCCACCCATACCCCTACATTTATCCCTTACCTAACACTACGGGCAATTTAGCATGGCCAATTCACCTGACCCGCACATCTTTGGACTGTGGGAGGAAACCGGAGCACCCGGAGGAAACCCACGCAGACACGGGGAGAACGTGCAAACTCCACACAGTCAGTCACCTGAGTCGGGAATTGAACCCGGGTCTCAGGTGCTGTGAGGCAGCAGTGCTAACCACTGTGCCACCGTGCCGCCCACGGTGTTAAGATAGAGGATCATTCATCAACATGTTAAATGGTGGAGTCGGCTCGATGGGCTGAATGGCCTATTCCTGCTTCTATGTTCTCAAGGGCAATTAGGGATGGATTATTAATGCATCAATATCTTACATCCTGTGAAAGAATAAAAACAAAATTACCAAAAATAAATCCAAACAGCTGAGCATATTTGTTATGGTGTTGAATGTGCCTCCTATACGCTGTTCGGATGTACTAACCCTGAACTGCACTTCAGTGCTGAAGCACCGTTCGGCTGCTCAGCTGCATTAACATGAACAAACATCACCGGTGATTCCAGTCTCCAGCTCAGTCAAGTTAGGCAGCATCTCAGGAATAGAGAATTCGACGTTTCGAGCATAAGCCCTTCATCAGGAATAAGAGAGAGAGCCAAGCAGGCTGAGATAAAAGGTAGGGAGGAGGGACTAGGGGGAGGGGCGATGGAGGTGGGATAGGTGGAAGGAGGTCAAGGTGAGGGTGATAGGCCGGAGTGGGGTGGGGGCGGAGAGGTCAGGAAGAGGATTGCAGGTTAGGAGGGCGGTGCTGAGTTGAGGGAACCGACTGAGACAAGGTGGGGGGAGGGGAAATGAGGAAGCTGGAGAAATCTGAATTCATACCTTGTGGTTGGAGGGTTCCCTGGCGGAAGATGAGGCGCTCCTCCTCCAGCCGTCGTGTAGTTGTGTTCTGCCGGTGGAGGAGTCCAAGGACCTGCATGTCCTCGGTGGAGTGGGAGGGGGAGTTAAAGTGTTGAGCCACGGGGTGATTGGGTTGGTTGGTTCGGGCGGCCCAGAGGTGTTCTCTGAAGCGTTCCGCAAGTAAGCGGCCTGTCTCACCAATATAGAGGAGGCCACATCGGGTGCAGCGGATGCAATAGATGATGTGTGTGGAGGTACAGGTGAACTTGTGGCGGATATGGAAGGATCCCTTGGGGCCTTGGAGGGAAGTGAGTGTGGAGGTGTGGGCGCAAGTTTTACATTTCCTGCGGTTGCAGGGGAAGGTGCCGGGGGTGGAGGTTGGGTTGGTGGGGGGAGTGGATCTGACAAGGGAGTCACGAAGGGAGTGGTCCTTGCGGAACGCTGATAGGGGAGGGGAGGGAAATATATCCTTGGTGGTGGGGTCCGTTTGGAGGTGGCGGAAATGGCGGCGGATAATACGTTGTATGCGCAGGTTGGTGGGGTGGTAGGTGAGAACCAGTGGGGTTCTGTCTTGGTGGCGATTGGAGGAGCGGGGATCAAGGGCGGAGGAGCGGGAAGTGGAGGAGATGCGGTGGAGGGCATCGTCGATCATGTCCGGGGGGAACCAACCAACCCAATCACCCCGTGGCTCAACACTTTAACTCCCCCTCCCACTCCACCGAGGACATGCAGGTCCTTGGACTCCTCCACCGGCAGAACACAACTACACGACGGCTGGAGGAGGAGCGCCTCATCTTCCGCCTGGGAACCCTCCAACCACAAGGTATGAATTCAGATTTCTCCAGCTTCCTCATTTCCCCTCCCCCCACCTTGTCTCAGTCGGTTCCCTCAACTCAGCACCGCCCTCCTAACCTGCAATCCTCTTCCTGACCTCTCCGCCCCCACCCCACTCCGGCCTATCACCCTCACCTTGACCTCCTTCCACCTATCCCACCTCCATCGCCCCTCCCCCTAGTCCCTCCTCCCTACCTTTTATCTCAGCCTGCTTGGCTCTCTCTCTTATTCCTGATGAAGGGCTTATGCTCGAAACGTCGAATTCTCTATTCCTGAGATGCTGCCTAACCTGCTGTGCTTTGACCAGCAACACATTTGCAGCTGTGATCTCCAGCATCTGCAGACCTCATTTTTTACTCCAGCTCAGTCAACCTTTAATTGCTTTGGAGCATTCCATACTCCCCTGAGCGGTCTCCGACTTTCCACCCTCCATAAACCTTTTCCAAAGCTCTGCTTCCCTCACTCTAACGCACACCACAGTCTGTTCAGCCTCCACACCTTTGCTCACTGACCCACAACCCCTCCAAGTTAAGCAATGTTGTAATATAAACATCTTTCCCCATGTCTCCAACCCTTTCCATGATGTGTCTATCATTTGTAACCCTCCAGCACCCCCCCAAAATCTTCAAATTTCTCCTATTCTGTTCTCTTTGGTATCTCCAGCATACTCACTCCAGTACTGGTGTCATGGAATGTCATATAGGAGGAAAGGTTCCCTCAGTTATTGACCCTGATGGAATTAATATCTTACACTTATCTTGATTGAGTTGGTCAATGTCCTTATTAACGCCAGGTTAATATGTGTTTGCGCTTAATCACTCAGCTTGATTCTGTGTCCTTAAGTTAAACAATGAAACTGCAGATGCTGGAGATCTGACTCAAACAAAAACAGGAATTGCCAGAGAAACTCAATAGGCCATGCAGCATCGGGGAAGAGAAAAACAGAGTTAATGCTTCAAGTTACAGTGACCCTGCTTCAGAACTCTGTAGGCATGGTCAATAATTATATGATCTTTCATGTAAGTAAAGTGCTGGAGATTACACATTGTTTGACTTTGAAGATTTCATTTTTGTAGTCACGTAAATGACCAGAATGACCAATGCTTGCCCGGGGACCTAAACCATAAGACCATGAGAAACAGGAACAGGAGTAGGCCATTCATCCCCTCTAAACTGCCTTCCCATTCAATAGGATTCCCATTCCTGATGAAGGGCTTATGCCCGAAACGTCGAATTTCCTGTTCCTTGGATGCTGCCTGACCTGCTGCGCTTTTCCAGCAACACATTTTCAGCTTCCCATTCAATAGCCATGATGTGGAGATGCCGATGTTGGATTGGGGTGGACACAGTTAGAAGACATTGAATTTACCTGTGATTTTAAACAAATTTGAATGACTACAACCTAGTGTCGTGTGATTCTGATCTTCCACATTTAGTAGGATCACGGCTGATCCGACATTCCTCACACCCACCTTCCTGCCCTTTCCCCTGATTCCCCGACTGATCAAGAATCTATCGATCTCAGCCTTAAATATACACAAGGACTCTGCCCCACAGCTCTCTGGGGCAAGGAGTTCCAAAGACCCACAACCCTTTGAGAGAAGAAATTCCTCCTCATCTCCATCTGAAATTGGTGCTCCTTTATTCTAAGACTGTACCCTCTGCTCCTAGACTGCCCCTCGAGGGGAAACATCCTCTCAGCATTGACCCTGTCAAACCCCTTAAGAACTCGGTATGTTTCAATGGGATCACCCCTCAATTTTCCAGTGGATAGAGTCCCAACGTGTTTAATTTGTTGAATGTGCTCAGGTCACGCACTTATGACCTTTTTTTTGAGCAATTGCATCTAGTCATCACCTCGTGAAGCTGAATAGATCTGCTGTGTTTGGCTGTGATAGAAATGGGTAAGATTGATGTCAATGCCAACTTCCAGTTCGCCACACATTTACTGAGGTTCTCAGATTCCTGGAATGGGGCAGGACTGACATATGAGATGGTTAGGATGGTCTTCAATGGAGGTTAAAAGAATGAGGGGTGTCATCTCAGGGAAGCCTATAAAATCCCAACCGACCTGATAGGGTAAACACAGGAAGAATATTCTCGGTGACTGAGGAGTCCAGAATCAAGGAGTCGGTCTAAGGATATGAGATGGGCCATTTAGGACTGAGATGAGGACCATAAGACCATAAGACATAGGAGTGGAAGTAAGGCCATTCGGACCATTGAGTCCACTCCGCCATTCAATCATGGCTGATGCCCATCTCAACGCCACTTACCCACGCTCTCTCTGTATCACTTAATTCCTTGCGAGAACAAGAATTTATCAATCTCTGCCTTGAAGACATTTAACATCCTGGCCTCCACTGCGCTCCATAGCAATGAATGCCTCAGGCCCACCACTCTCTGGCGGGAGAAATGTCTCCTAATTTCTGTTCTAAATTGACTCCCTCTAATTCTAAGGCTGTGTCCATGGGTCCTAGTCTCCCCGCCTAACAGAAACAAATTCCCACCATTCACTGTTTCTAAGCCAAACGTTATCTTGTAAGTTTCTATTAGATCTCCCCTCAACCTTCTAAACTCTAATGAATACAATCCCAGGATCCTCAGCTGCTCATCGT
The DNA here is from genome assembly GCF_020745735.1 of Hemiscyllium ocellatum. Lineage (NCBI taxonomy): Eukaryota > Metazoa > Chordata > Chondrichthyes > Orectolobiformes > Hemiscylliidae > Hemiscyllium > Hemiscyllium ocellatum. The sequence goes on from NC_083404.1 coordinate 137,115,974, forward strand.
ATGTTAGGCCTACCATTCCAGGGATCATCCATGTAAATCTCAGCTGGACATGCTCCACTGCCAGTGTGTCCTTCCTGAGGTGTGGGGTCCAAAATTGGACACAATATTCCAAATAGGGCTTAACTAGAGCTTTTAAAAGTCTCAGGAACACATCACTGCTTTTATATTCCAAATCTCTTGAGATAAATGACATTCGCTTTCTTAATCACAGACTCAACCTGCAAGTTAACTTTAGAGAATCCTGGACTAGCACTCCCAGATCCTTTGTACTTCGTCATTATGAATTTTCTCATCATTTAGAAAATAGTCCATGCCTGTATTTTTTTTTCCAAAGTGCAAGACCTTGTGAATTTCATCAGCCATATCCTGGACCACTCTCTTAAACTGTCTAAATATTTCTGTAGCCTCCCCACCTCCTTGGTACTACCTGCCTGTCCACCTAACTTCATATCATCAGCAAACTTCACCAGAATATCCCCAATCCCTTCATCCAGATCATTAATATACTAAAGTGAACAGCTGCGACCCCAACACTGAACCCTGTGGGACACCACTTGTCACCAACTGCCATTCCGAAAAAGAACCTTTTATCCCAACTCTCTGCCTTCTATCAGACAGCCAATCCTCAATCCATGACAGTAGCTCACCTCGAACACCACGGGCCCTCACCTTACTCAACAGCCTCCTGTGAGGCGCCTTATCAAAGGCCTTTTGGAAGTCTAGATAGATAACATCCACTGGGTTTCCCTGGTCTAACCTACTTGTTACCTCTTCAAAGAATTCTAACAGGTTTGTCAGGCATGACCTCCCCTTACTAAATCCATGCTGACTTGTTCTAATCTGAACCTGCACTTCCAAAAATTTAGAAATCTCATCCTTAACGATGGATTCTAGAATTTTACCAAAAACCGAGGTTAGGCTAATTGTCCATCTTTTGTCTTGATCCTTTCTTGAACAAGGAGGTTACAACAACGATTTTCCAATCACCTGGGACTTTCCATGACTCCAGTGAATTTTGAAAGATCACAACCAACATTTCCATTATTTCCTCAGCCACCTCCTTCAGAAATCTAGAATGTAGCCCATCGGGGCCAGGAGATTTATCAATTTTTAGACTGTTTAGCTTTTCTAGCACTTTCTAGCACTTTGTAATGGCTACCATACTCAACTTTGCCCCCTGACACTCCTTAATTATTAAAATATTACTCATATCTTCTACTGTGAAGACCAATGCAAAGTACTTATTAAGTTCTTCTTGTGAGTTGGCAGGGGAAGGGAAAGGGAAAGCGACAGGGACCATGGAGTTAAAAAGAAAGATAAGCAGCAGGTTAGCATCTGTGCAAGGTTTAAGTTCAAGGCAGACTAGGAATGAAGTAAAAAAGAATGATAACTTAGGACATATTACTAGAGATGTTGGAACTCATGAGGATAAGAAAATTAGCATTAAGGCGCTTTACCTGAATGCTCATAGTATTCGTAACAAAGTAGATGAATTAACGGCAGAAATCATCATGAATGATTATGATGTGGTAGGCATCACAGAGACATGGTTACAGGGGGTTCAGGACTCGCAGTTAAACATTCAAGGATTTACAACTTATCGAAAAGACAGGGAGGTGGGCAGAGGGGGTGGGGTGGCCTTGTTAGTTAAGAATGAGATTAAATATATGGCACTGAATGACATAGGGTCAGATGATGTGGAGTCTGTGTGGGTGGAGTTGAGGAACCAGAAAGGCAAAAAAAAACATAATGGGAGTTATGTACAGACCTCCTAACAGTGGTCAGGACCAGGGGCGCAAGATGTACCAGCAAATAGATACGGCATGTCAGAAAGGCAAGGTCACGGTGATCATGGGGGACTTCAATATGCAGGTGGACTGGGTGAATAATGTTGCCGGTGGATCCAAAGAAAGGGAATTCATGGAATGCTGACAGGATTGCTTTTTGGAACAGCTTGTGATGGAGCCCACAAGGGAGCAGGCTATTCTGGACTTAGTGATATGTAATGAACCAGACTTTATAAAAGATCCTAAAGTAATGGAACACTTCGGAGATAGTGATCATAATATGGTAGAGTTCAGTCTGCAGTTCAAAAGAGAGAAGGCAAAATTGGATGTAATGGTGTTACAGTTATAAAGGTAATTACAGGGGCATGAGAGAGGAACTGACTAAAATAGACTGGAAGCTGAACCTAGTGGGGAAGACAGTAGAGCAAAAATGGCAGGAGTTTCTGGCTAATTTGGGACACAGTTCAGAGGTTCATCCCAAAGAAAAGAAAGGTTATCCAGGGGAGGGAATTACACAGCCATGGCTGACAAAGGAAGTGAGGAAATGTATCGAAGACAAAGAGAGATCCTATAAAATGGCCAAGAACACTGGGAAATCAGAAGATTGGGAAGGTTACAAAAATAAACAAAGGATAACAAAAAGAGAAATAAGGAAGGAAAGGAATAAATATAAAGGTAGGCTAGCCAGTAATATTAGAAATGATAGTAAAAGTTTATTTCAATACATAAGAAACAAACGAGAGGCAAAAGTAGACATTGCGCTGCTCCAAAGAAGAATTGTCTTCACCGAGAGAGTTGGGAGCCTGTGGAATTCTCTGCAGTTTCTGACCAAAACACTGAATGTTTTCAAGAATGAATTAGATATAGTTCTCATGGCTAAAGGGATCAAGGGATTACGGGGAGAGGGCAAGATTGAGGTATGAAGCTCAATGATCAGCAATGAGCTTATTGAATGGTGGGTCAGGCTTGAGCAGTCCAATGGCCTCCTCCTGCTCCTATCCTCCGTGTTTCCCGTTTCAGATTCCCTGTCGTTGCCTCTGCATTCTGAAACTCCCTTCCTAACTGCCACACCACTGCCATCCACATCCCCTACCAGGGATTGTCTTCACCACCACCCTCACAAGGGCTATTCAGGAGGTCCCAGCCAGCATCCTGAGAATGAGTGATGGGTGTGGATGGGCACCATTTTTGATGAATAGTGCTTGTTAAGGCCTGTACCTTGGGAGGTTTGACGAAGTTACATGTACTACGCAAATTTATGTTGCTCAGATCTATTCCTAATGAGCGCGTGTTTAGGCTCCAGAAGTGGCTTTCTCTTCGTGGGTGAACTGTAGGGATTGAGGTTAAAGCAGAAATGTTCACCTTCTCCCTCATTCGAATGCTCAGTAAAGCAATTAAAATGAAGCCAGCTCTCAAAGCTGGGAGGACACCAGGACATAAGAACGAGCTGTCTCTCTGGTTTGAGGGAAGAAAATCATCTTGACGGTGCCGTGAGGTCAGTGCATAGCACATTGGCATGCAGCAAGTTACACCCCGCACTCTGATTCTCCAATCTCTTCTGCTCTGCAGAATCTGACACTGCTTTGATGCTGGATTAATTATGTCTCCAGTGATTTCCCTCCAGGTATCCTTCCTGTCACTTGTTTTAAAGGACAGTAATCAAGTAAGGTCATCTTCAGTGCTGGCTCATCTACATTGGGGCAAGAGGTGCCCACAGTCCCAGGTGTGTCCTTGAGCTGGCTTCACTGTTATTTTCCATCACAACACTAAGCTGAAGGGTTATTTTTATTTTAGCTGATTCAACTCCTAATTAGTTCACAGAATCACAGAACTGTTACAGTGCAGAAGGAGGCCATTTGACCCATCATGTCTGTGCTGGCTCTCCAAATGAGAATCATTCATCATTATTGCCAATCTCCAGCTTGGCCTTCATTCCCCTGTACAATGTTTCTGTTTAACTCATTCCCCAGTGCCCGTCCTGACCATCCTCAATTGGAGCTACCTCCAAACCAGTTCCAATCCACGCTCTGATTATTCACTGTGAGAAAAAAAAACTGATTTCCCATAACCCCTTTGCTCTTTATGGAAATCATTTTAAATCTGTGTCCTCTGGTTCTTGGTCCTTTTATGAACAGAAATAGTTCCTGCTTATCTACACTGATCATCTCCCTTATGAACTTGAAAACTTCTTTGAGATCTCCTAGACATCCAATCTTTCTTCACCACTGAAGATTCTCATCCCTGGAATCATTCTAGTAAATCCTTTTGACACCTTGATCAATGTGCTCACATCCTTGCTGTAGTCTGGTAGCTACAACTGTACACAAACCTCCAGCTGCAATCTCACTGGTGTCTTATACATGTTCAGTTTCACCTGCTTACTCCAACCGTCTCATAACAAAACCGAAACACTATAAACTTAATTGACTAAAAAAAATGAAAGAAGTGAGGATGCCGTAAATCAGAAACAAAAACAGAAATTGCTGGAAAAGCTCAGCAGGTCTGGCAGCATCTATGGAGAGAAATCAGAGTTAATGTTTCAGGTCCAGTGATCCATCGATGAGGAAAGGTCACCGGACCTGAAATGTTAACTCTGCTTTCTCTTCGCAGATGTTGCTAGACCTGCTGAGCTTTTCCAGCAATTTCTGTTTTTGTTTCAAACTTCATTGACTCCTCTCTCTATCTATCCTGCCATCTTGAATGATCTGTGTACAGATATACCCAGCTCCCTCTGCTCCTGCACCCCCTTTAGAATTGTACCTTCTATTTAATATTCAATGTTCTTCCAACCAAGGTTTATCACCCCACTCTAGTTTGGATTGAACCTCATCTGTCACCTATCCTCCCACTCTACCAACTTGTCAATGTCCTTTTGGAGTTCCACACTATGCAGTTTACAATTCTTCCACAATTTATGGCAACTGCAAAGTATGAAATTGTCCCCTGCAGACCGAGATTTGAATCGTTAACATATATCAGGAAATGGCTTTCTATATCAACTTCTGACGAACACCATGAAGAAACTTAATCCAACCCAAAATTATCCATTGACCATGACTGTCATAGTACTCAGTCAATCTTGTCTCCATATTCCTACTGTCCATTTTATTTCATGAGTGGTAACTTTCTTTACAACTCTATCTTGTGGAAATGTATCAAATGCCTTCTGGAACTGAATATCCAACACCAACTACATTAACTTCATTGTGCTCCCCGTAACCTCCTTCAAAAACTCAAGTTAGCTAAATATGATTTTTCCCTCATGAAATTAGGGAAACTAGGCTTTCCCTAATCAAACTACCTTTCTCCACGGCATTACCAATTATATCCCAAATAATTGTTTTGTCTTCAACATACCTAACTCAATGCATCACCAGTGCTCAATAATAGTCAAGTCATACAGTCAGAGAGATATACAACATGGAAACAGACCCTTTGGTCCAACTCGTCCATGGTGACTGATATCCGAAATTAATCTAGTTCTATTTGCCAGCATTTGCCTCCTATCCATGTAAAACCTTCATATTCATATAGTCCAAATATGTAACCAAAAATACCTTAGACAGCACATTCCAAATCCACAATCACTTCCATCTAGGTGGACAAGAGGAATAGGTACAAAGGAACACCACCCACCACAAGTTCCCCTCCAAGGCCCTCACCATCCTGACCGGGAAATATATCGCCTGTTCCTTCTCTGTCGCTGGGTCACAATCCTGGAATTCCGTCATTCCTGCACTGTGGCCATTACACTGGTTGAAGACGGCAGCTGACCACCACTTTCTGCAGGGCCGTTTAGTTTGTATCGTAAATGTTGTCCGATCCAGCCAAACGTAGACCCCACAAAGAAGTTTTTAAAAAGTTGTTTTGCATATTTCAGTCTGATTCTGCTGGCTTTGAAAATAAAAGTGGCTGTGTAACAGAAAAAAAGTTGGTATTGCTAGAATAATTACCTTTACATTTTAACTGCTCAATTTTTCAAATGCTAGGTATTAGTTAATTCTTTCCATAAATCACAGATTTATGTCCTTGCCAACATCAGCAAGTAACTCATTTGCTTGGCCCATGTACTTCATACAAATAAAGGCTTCATGACTTGCAAGCTAAGGTCATTGAGTCATATCAGACTCTGAAGGGGCCGTACAAAAGTAGACAATGGCTGGTTGTTTCCCCTAGTTGCCTGAGGGACTGGAACATGGGGCACTGGAAATTTGGAATGCTCCACCCCAGAAAACAGGAGCAGGGATTTACCAACCAGCTCACCATGGCTGATCATCCAACTCCTTCCCCTGTTACCACTTTCTCCCCATACCCTTTAATCCCTTTATCCATAAGAATGAAGTCAGAAGTCACATGACACCAGGGTTTTGGTCTAACAGGTCTATTTGAAATCGCAAGCTTTTGGGGTACTGCCCCTTTGTCTGGTAAAGTGACTTTACCTGATGAAGGAGCAGCACTCTGAAAGCTTGTAATTTCTAATAAACCTGGATGTAGGTTTGCTCACTGAGCTGGAAGGTTTGTTTTCAGATGTTTCGTTAACATGTGCGGTAACATCATCAGTGAGCCTCCGGTGAAGCACTAGTGGTATGGCCCGCTTTCTATTTATTTATGTATAACAGAGACATGTACGAGAATTCCTAGAAGCATGGCACTCCAATTGGATCTCTACCAACAAACATATTGACTTGGATCCCATTTATCACCCCTGAGAAAAAGAACAGGAAATGACATCACCACAGGAAATGACATCACCAACCCAAGGAAACTTAAACATATCTGCAGATGCTGGAGACAAGAGTTGAGAGTGTGTTGCTGGGAAAGCACAGCAGATCAGGCAGCATCCGAGGAGCAGGAAAATCGATGTTTTGGGCTGGAGCCTTTCATCAGGAATGAGGCTGGGAGCCTCGGGGGTGGAGGGATAAATGGGAGGGGGGTTTGGTGCTGAGGGGGAAGGTAGTTGAGAGTGCAACAGGTGGATGGAGGTGGGGGTGTGACGATGATAGGTTGGAGAGGAGGGTGGAGCAGATAGGTGGGAAAGAAAATTGACAGGGAGGACAGGTCATGAGGATGGTGTTGAGGTGGAAGTTTGGAACTGGGTAAGGTTCAGGGAGGATCACTATCTCCAAAAAGCTCCCCTATGATACATCTTCCACCTGCCTGGGCTCATTTTCTGACATTAGCTCCCAACTCTCCCGTCCCTTACTGGGTATCCTACACACTGGCCAAAACCATTCTCCTGCTTGCAATGTAAAAATGTTGCTCCCCTCTTGACTTGCATACTAAGACTATCCCAGTTAATCATAGGCTATTACTGCCTTATTATCCTTGCACTTTTTCAAACTTTAATCCTCTACCTCTTCCTGACTATCTGGTGGGCAACTTCTCAGCCAACAGTGTGTTTGTTCCATTAGTATTTTTAACTTTTGGCCCCATTTGAGATCGCTCGTAAAATATCATCCCTGCTCACCACTATAGTTGCTCTTTAATTCCGTATTACACCCCTCCTCTTTCCCATCCCACTCCCCCGTCTGTCAGAATACCATAAAACCAGGAATGTTGAGTTGCCAATCCTGCCCAGCTCTCTGAGGTAAAAACAATGACTGCAGATGCTGGAAACCAGATTCTGGATTAGTGGTGCTGGAAGAGCACAGCAGTTCAGGCAGCATCCAAAGTGCAGCAAAGTCGACGTTTCGGGCAAAAGCCCTTCATCAGGAATGCTGCCCAGCTCTCAGCTAGGTCAGAGCCATAGCTATGAAGTTGTCCCCACATGTGCCTCCCTGTGCTCTCAGCTCATCTGCTTATTCCTTGTGCACCTTGCATTAAAGTATATTCCATTTAGCCTTTCTAAACTCACTTCTGGTCTTACTTTCAAGTATTTTACCTTACAATATCATCTCAGCATGTCTCCCCTCTGAACTACTCATCAGGATTCCCATCCCTCAGCCAACCTACTTTAAATCCACTCCCATTGACATCAACCAACTTTCCCATGAGGGGGTTAGTCCTGTTCCTGTTCAGACCGAACCTGTCCAACTTGTATAGAGTCCCTCCTTCCCCCAAAACAGTTCCAGTGCCTCAAAGATCTCAAGCCCTCCTTCCTGCTCCACCTCTCTGCTCTATGCATTCATTCTTCAGAGGAAGCAAGGGTGAAGAGAGGGCGAGCTTGCTTTCACCGAGCGTGTAGTTAGGGTCTGGAATGTACTGACTGAAAAATGAGCAATGTGGGTGCAATTGAAGCACTGGAGTACAAGAGTCAGGACATTGTGTTGCAGCTTTGTAAGACTTTGTTTAGGTTACACTTAGGGTATTGTGTCCAATTCTTGTCGCCACATTATAGGAAGGATGTGGAGGTTTTGGAGAGGGTTTAGAAGAGGTTTACCCTTAAAAGGTTGAAAATGTGTTGCTGGAAAAGCGCAGCAGGTCAGGCAGCATCCGAGGAACAGGAAATTTGACGTTTCGGGCATAAGCCCTTATGGCTGAAACGTCGAATCTCCTGTTCCTCAGATGCTGCCTACCTGCTGCGCTTTTCCAGCAACACATTTTCACCTCTGATCTCCAGCATCTGCAGACCTCACTTTCTCCTCGAAGATTTTACCCTTAAAGGGTATAAGCTATAAGGAGAGGGTGGAAAAGCTTAGGTTGTTTTCTCTGGAGTGGCAGAGGCTGAGGGGACAATGATAGAAGTTGAGAAAATTATGAGATGTATAAATAGTGTTGATGGTCAGAATCTTTTCCCAGAGCTGAAGTGTCTAAAACTAGGGGAAATGCATTTAAGGTGAGAGGGGGAATTTCAAAGGAGATGTGAGGGACAAGTTTTTTACACAGAGAGTGGTGGGAGTCTGGAACATGCTGGCAGGGGAGGCAGATACAATAGAGGGATTGGGGGGCTTTTAGATAAGCAGATGAATATGCAAGGAATGGAGGGATATGGACCAAGGGCAGGCAGAAGGGATTAATTTATCTTGGTGTCATGTTTGGCACCACATAGTGGGCTGAACGGCCTGACACTGTACTGTACTGTTCCATGTTCTATTTGAGAGTGCATTGGATGATTACTTGGATGGAAACAGTGTGCCAGGGTACAGGGATATAAAGCAGGAGACTTACACTATGCAATGATACTCAGTTGAAGAGATGGTATAGGTAGAATGGGCTGAAGGGCCTCTTTCTGCTCTGTGTTGAATCTGTGATTTGCTCAATCCTTCTGTCCTTACATTTACTGCTGCGTGGCACTGGGAGTAATGTGGAGATTTCTATCTTTGAATTCCTGCTTTTCAATGTCCGACCTAACTTCTCTGAAGGCTGTCATTCCTTTTTCTTCCTGTCCCAACATGGACCTCGACCTCTGGCTGATGAGCCTCCCAGTTCAGAATGACCTGCCCTTTTGTGTGCTGCACTGCCCTGGGCTGGTTTCCTGAATACACATCGACATTAGCACAGTGAATGTAGTACAGAAACAGGCCCTTCGGCCCATCATGTCTGTGCCATTCTAAACGAATCCCATCTGCCTGCACATGGTCTGTGTCCCTCTATTCCCTGCCTCTCCATGTATCTGTCCAAACGCCACTTAACCATTGTAACTGTATCTGCTCCACCACCTCCCATTGGCAGCATGGTTCAGGCACACACCATCCTATATGTAAAAGGTTTTGCCCCACACATGTCCTTTAAACTTTCCCCATCTCACCTTAAACCCATGCCCCCTAACATTTGGCATTTCTTTCCTGGGAGAAAGACTTCAAATATTCACCCGATCTCGTGATTTTATATCAGGTCACCCCTCAGCCTCCGACGCTCCAGTGAAAACAATCCAAGTTTATCTAACCTCTCCTTATGGCTAATGCACTCTAACCCAGGCAACATCCTGGTTAACCTCAGCTGCACCCTTTCCAAAGCCTCCACATCCCTTCACCATGTGTAAGGCATACAAAAGGATAACATTTACACCCAGACCAATTTCAGTCTTGGTGGTACAGAGTGTATGCCGCCCACTCCTTAGTGGGCAGCACAGTGGCACAGTGGCTAGCACTGCTGTCTCACAGCGCCCGAGACCCGGGTTCAATTCCCGACTCAGGCCACAGACTGTGTGGAGTTTGCACGTTCTCCCCGTGTCTGCGAGGGTTTCCTCCGGGTGCTCCGGTTTCCTCCCACAGTCCAAAGATGTGCAGGTCAGGTGAATTGGCCATGCTAAATTGCCCGTAGTGTTAGGTAAGGGGTAAATGTGGGTATGGGTGGGTTGCGCTTCGGCGGGTCGGTGTGGACTTGTTGGGCCGAAGGGCCTGTTTCCACACTGTAAGTAATCTAATCTAATCCTTTCTGGGAAAATCACTTGGAAGCAGGACAAGACTTCAGCTTTTCTGATGGTGTCTAAAACTGCCATCATTGCACTGTCTAACCGGAATCTGGAAGATATAATGTTGCAGTTATATCTCGGACAGTGTTTATGTGTTTGCGGGCCAGAGATGGGAGCTTGGAGACAGCTTTGGGATTTTCCTGGGTTGATCTTTCTTCACAGATGGCTCATGTCTCAAAGTTCTGGACCCTGTCTCGGCGGGTGAGGCAATCCACTCGTAAGAGATTTAGTTGTTGCTATTGACAACTGGGACAGTCATCCTAGAATGAAACATTTGTAGATGCTGCTATCCTGTATTACTGGCTTCAGTCTTGGGTCCAGCTTCTAACCACAACACTGCAGATCGACATGGAGTGTTGGACACGGTGTGGAGAGTTTTGCAAGTGCTGACTGTTCGGGTATGGTCAGCATCCTACTTGTTGTGAATAGCCAAAGGCACGGGCTCTTCGATACAATCGCAGGAATTACTGTTTTTAAAAGTTTTCACTTTGTTTTTGGAACTTGCAAAAAGATCAAAAACCGCAACATTTAAAAAGCACCTGATGGATACATGAATAGGAAAGGTTTAGTGGGATATGGGCTAAGTGCTGACTAATGAGACTGGATTAATTTAATCTGGTTGGCATGGACGACTTAGTCTGTTTCCAAGCTGTGACCCTATGACACAGCACCACGCCAGCACTAAAATCCACGGACCATTACCTATTTGCATAATAGGCAGAGCTTGACTTGGCAGCATTGTTGGCAATGTGGGGCACTTATATGTATTGGAAGTTACCCATTTTAAGATATAAAGTGCTGATCTTCCCTGCCAGAAAGTCTAAGCCAGTCCAACTTGAAGAAAAATGGCTGGTATTCTGCAATTCTTCTGTCAAAGCAATGCCTTAACCAATCAAACAAAGCCTGCATGTCTAAAATGTAAACAAAGACTGTCAGTTAACTGTCAGTTATCATCAAACTGGTGCACTCGACACGGAAAAGCTTCAACCAGTGAGCGTCCACTTGCTAACCAATCAGACGTTTCTCCTCAAGTCCTGGAAATACTGTTACCCCTTACATCAGCATCCTCATAAATTATCCTAATGATTGCCACACCAAAATAAACTTCAACAAAGTGAGTTGAATTGCCTTTTTCCGGCTACGTGCCAGCTGCATTGAGTTTTATTTGGATGGTTTTTCATCGGAAGGCCTAGCAAGATTTGACATTGTACCTTTCTTCAGTAACTGCCCACCTTACCCCATCGTACCACTGAAAGGCCATTAATGGCAACTGAGCCATCTTTAACAGGCTGCTGTGTACCCAGACAAGCTCTGGCATTCTGTAGCTGCCTTGCTCGGTCGCAGGCACAGCATGAAGATTTCGGAGAAGGGTAAGATGGCACCCCGATTCCCCAGGCAGGACCCTGGAGCTGCCTGTCACGGGTGGCACAGAGAACGTCCAGTTCTCTTCCTGGAGAACTGACAGACGAGGCCATGTCACCAGACCCCAGCAGCCCGGCCGGAGGTCAGCACCCAGGTCTGTGCTGACCCCCCTGTGTGGAGGAATGGCCATTGATAGCCTCCTCTGCTCTGTGGGGGGAAGTGCTCCACCCTCCTCTCTGCTCCCTCACTCTCAGTTCCTGCCTCCTACCAAGATGCAGTGAGTTCCTGCCAATATTGAGATGGTTCTTGTTAGATTTCTTACTCAATTCTGTCACAAAGTTCAGTCAGCATCGTTCAGGACCCTAGTAATGTTTGATTTGATTCAATTTATTGTTGTCACATGTACCTAAGTACAGTGAATAGTTTTGTGAGCAGTACAAGTGGGTCATAGCCATTGAGATCATTCAGATTGTAGAGTGTTGAGACAGAGTGGGGCACATAGTGTTATAGGAGGTGTGCAAAGCAAGATCAACATCAGATTTGAAATTTGAGAGGTTCCTTCAGAAGTCTGATAGCAGCAGTTCTTGAATTTGTAAGTATGTATGTTTAAGCTTTTGTATCTGCTGTCTGATTGGAAAGGTTGGAAGAGATTACAATTGGGGTAGAAGGGGTTTTTGATGATGCTGGCTGCCTTCCCAAGACAGCGAGAAGTGTAGATGAGCCAGTGGATGGAAGGTTGATTTGTGTGATGGACTGTGCTGTGTTCACAACTCTCTGCAGTTTCTTACAGACCTGGGCAGAGCAGTGGTCGTGGAGAAAGTGAGGACTGCAGATGCTGGAGATCAGAGCTTAAAATGTGTTGCTGGAAAAGCGCAGCAGGTCAGGCAGCATCCAAGGAACAGGAGATTCGACGTTTCGGGCATAAGCCCTTCTTCAGGAAAGGGCTGAAGAAGGGCTTATCCCCGAAACGTCAAATCTCCTGCTCCTTGGATGCAGCCTGACCTGCTGCGCTTTTCCAGCAACACATTTTCAGAGCCGTTGTCATGCCAAGTCATGGTGCGTCCAGATAGAACATGACTTTTTCAGATAAATACTTGAAGATGGAAAGTTTTGAAAAGTTATGGGGAATGACAGGCAGATAAAGCAGGCCAGTCTGTCACCTATGTTTCTACAACTGTGACTTTCTTTTGCTGACTATGTGAATCTTGTTTTTTAAACAGAAATGGCAAACAATTTTTTTTTTCAAATCCCAGTTGTAAATTAGAAACCATGAGTTTTGTAACATTTTACCACAAGATGAAGATCATTTTTAACCATGAACACATCACAGATTTTACAAATTCCTCCTGAGGGAATAAAGTGAGTTTCCAAAACAAAGAAAAAAGATGCTTAAAATAAGAAAGATTCACATTTATATCGCACCATTCATTGTCTCAGACCTTCAGAAAGCTCATTGCTGACAATCGAAATGTACTCAGTGCTGCGGTGTTCCAAACACAGCAGCCAGTTTGTGTTCTGCGAGCTGACACAAAGAACAATAAACCAAAAGACCAATTACTTTGTTAAAACGTTAAAAATCACACAACACCCGTTTATAGTCCAACAGGTTTAATTGGAAGCACTAGCATCCTGATGAAAGAGCAGCGCACCGAAAGCTAGTGCTTCCAATTAAACCTGTTGGACTATAACCTGGTGTTGTGGGATTTTTAACTTTGTCCACCCCAGTCCAACACCGGCATCTCCAAATCATTTGTTAAAACGGTGTTGGTTGAGATTAAAATGCTGTCTGGAAAACTGAGAAAACTATGCCTGCTCTTGTTCAAATAGTGTAAGAAGATCTTTTATTCACATCCCCTTTAAGTCTCATGCCCCTTCCCTTAAGTCTATGAAACGTCTATCAAGGGGGGATGTTCCTTCCTCTCTATTCCATCTATACCCTTCAGAATTTTATCCATCTCTGCAATGACCTCTCTTAGACCCCTCTGCTCTAAGGGAAACAATCCCAGCCTGGTCAAACTCTTCATCACTGAGCCACTCCAGCCCAGGCACCATCCTGGTAAATCTCCCTCTGCACCCTCTCCCAGTGCTATCACACCTCTCCCATGATGTGGATCCCAGAACTTTACACTGAACTCTCACTGTGGCCTCACCAGCATTTTATATAGTTCCTGTATCACCTCCCTGCTCTTAAACTTTATGCCTTGACTAATAAAGGCAAGTATCCCATTTGCCTTCTTAACCACTTAATCTACCTGTCCCACTGTCTTAAAGGAGAAAGTGAGGACTGCAGATACTGGAGATCAGAGTCGGAAAATGTGGTGCTGGAAAAGTGCAGCAGGTCAGGCAGCATTGAGGAGCAAGAGAATCACGCTTCGGGCATGAACTCTTCACCAGATAGAGCTTATGCCCAAAACATCAATTCTCTTGCTCCTCAGATGCTGCCTGACCTGCTGCGCTTTTCCAGCACCACACTTTCCGACACTACCTTAAGGGACCTGCACACCAAGGTCTCTCTGACCCATGCGTCTACCGTTCACCATGTATTGCTTTGCCTGGTCTGTCCTGCCCAAGTACATCAACTCACATTGATCTGGATGGAATTCCATTGCCATTGGTCAGCCCATCTGTCCAGTCTGCCTCTATCCTCCTGGCACCTCAGGCTATCCACCGTTTACTACTCTAACAATTCTCAAATTATCTGTCAACTGACTGATCAACCTCCTGCATACTTTCAAGTCTATACCTTTTGCATAAACCACAGTCAGCAAAGGCCCCAACACTGTTCCCTGCAGAACCCCAGTCACAAACATATCCCTCAACCATCACCCTCTGCCTCCTGTCTCTCAGCATATTCTGCGTCCAATTAGTCAAATTTCCTTTCATCCTTGGAGGCTTTTACCTTTGCTACCAGCTTCCCAGGCAGGACCTGATCAATAACCTCACTGATATCCAAACAGACTTTGGCAAATCTATTGCCTTCATTTACACACGTGATCACCTTCTCAAAAAATCAGTCAAAGAGTCATACAACACGGAAACAGACCCTTTGGCCCAAGTCGTCTGTACTGACCAGACATCCTAATCTGACCTAGTCCCATTTGCCAGCACGTTGCCCGTACCCCTCCAAGCTCTTCCTATTCATGTACTCACCAGGTGCCTTTTAAATGTTGTAATTGTACCAGCCCCCACCACTTCCTCTGGCAGCTCATTCCATACACACACCACCCTCTGTGTGGAAAAAGTTGGCCCTTAGGTCTCCGTTAAACTTTCCCTTCTCACCTTAAATCTCCGCCATCTTAGTTATGACTCTCCTATTCTGGGTAAAATATTTTGTCTATTTACCCTATCCATGCCTCTCATGATTTTATAAACCTCTATAAGGTCACCCCTCAGCCTCCGACGCTCCAGGGAAAACAGCTCCAGCCTATTCAGTCTCTCCTTTGTAGCTCAAATCCTCCAACCCTGGTAAATCTTTTCTGAACGCTTTCAAATTTAACAGCATTTTTCGTATAGCAAGTTGGTCAGGCATGACTTGCCCTTTAATAAACCCTTGCTGATTGTTCTCGGTTAATCCCAGGCTCATTCTCTGCCTAACCATCAGAAAAGACTGAACAGGTTGGTGGTTGAGGACAAAAAAATTGCAGATGCTGGAATCCATGGTAGACAGGCAGGAGGCTGGGGGAACACAGCAAGCCAGGCAGCATCAGGAGGGACAGGCAGGAGGCTGGGAGAACACAGCAAGCCAGGCAGCATCAGGAGGGACAGGCAGGAGGCTGGGGGAACACAGCAAGCCAGGCAGCATCAGGAGGTGGAGAAATCAATAGTCCTGAGGAAGGGTTGCAACCAAACATCGTCTTCTCCACCTCCTGGTGCTGCCTGGCTTGCGATGTTCTTCCAGCCTCCTGCCGGTCTACACTGTGCAGTTGAGGGGCAACCAAAATTTTCAATATCCATTCAAAGGATGCAGGCATCGCTGGCTGGGCCAGAATTTATTGCCCATCCTTGGTTGCCACTGAAACGTTAGACTTACCTTCCCAGAGTCCTTTGCAACCTCCTCGCACCTCTTGGCAAATGAAGGTTGTAGTGAGTTGCTGTGGGTTGACCCACAACATCCATGGGGGGGGGAGGGGGCGGAATTCCAGGATTTTGGCACAGGGCATTGAAAGAAATATTTCCAAGTCGAGATGGTGAGGGACTTGGAGTGGAACTTGCAGAGGGGTGGTGTTACTATCTATCTGCTGTCCTTGTCCTTCTAGATGGAAGTGGTCATGGGTTTTGGAAGGTGCTGTTGAAGAGCGATGGTGAATGTTGGCATTACATCCTGTGGACGGCCAGAGACAGAGGGAGTGAATGTTGTTATGTAATGATTAATCATCTAGTCTGGTTCAAAAGAGTTAATACTGAGGGGTGCCTTAGGCATCACCCACTGTGATGATGGGGATTTAAAGGACAGAATGGCTTAGGATCTTGAAGGACTGAGTGACAACATCGGATCCACCTCAAAGTCTCGGGAACAATGTTTGTCGTGTCAACCTAACCTTTAACTAGTCACTGAGAAGAAAGTGAGGACTGCAGATGCTGGAGATCAGAGCTGAAAATGTGTTGCTGGAAAAGCGCAACAGGTCAGGCAGCATCCCAAGGAACAGGAGATTTGACGTTTCGGGCATAAGCCCTTCTTCAGGCTTATGCCCGAAACGTCGAATCTCCTGTTCCTTGGATGCTGCCTGACCTGCTGCGCTTTTCCAGCAACACATTTTCAGCTTTAACTAGTCACTAACAGGCAAGAAACTATATGTCTTCCCCGTACAGGAGACTGCCAGCTCAGGACATGGTTTCCTCTAACACACTGTAAAGGAATGGTGGCTGCACCAGACCCCACGGTGAGATAGAAATTGTGAGATAATCTTAGCAGATGCCATTGAAGATAATCTAAAGGATTCTGCAATTACATTAAAAGCAAGAGAGCAACTAGAAGAGAATAGGACCCCTTAAAGATCAGTTTGGTCATTTGTGTTTTGATCTGATGGTTTGATTTACTATGGTTACCTGTACCTAGGTACAGCGAAAGGTTTTGTTTGTGAGCAGTACAGGCAAATCATACCATACAAAGATCACAGAGTGATTGAACAGAGCTGGGAGTGCAATGTAGTGGCTGCAGAGAAGGTGTACAAGGAACGAGGTCAACATTGGATTTGGAATTTGAGAGTCCATTCATTAGTCTAATAACAGCGGGGAAGAAGCTGTTATTGAATCTGTTGGTGTGTGTGTTTAAGCTTTTGTATCTAATGCCTGATGGAAGAGGTTGGAAGAGATTACAGCCGGGCTGGGAGGGGTCTTTGATGATGTCGGCTGCCTTCCCGAGACAGTGTGAAGTGTAGATGGAGTCGATGGGCAGAACTTTGGCTTGTGTGATGGTATGGACTTTGTTCGCAACTAAGTAAAAGTGAGCACTGCAGATGCTGGAGATTAGAGTCGAGAGTGTGGTGCTGGAAAAGCACAGCAGGTCAGGCAGCATCCGAGGAGCAGGAGAATCGACATTTCAGGCAAAAGCCCTTCAGCCGTTCACCAAGCTTATGATTTTCCTGCCTCTTGGATGTTGCCTGACCTGCTATGCTTTTCCAATACCACGCGCTCAACTGTGTTCACAACTCTGTATAGGTTCTTGCAGTCCTGGGCAGAGAAGTTGCCATATAAAGCTGTGAGGCATCTGGATGGGATGCTTTCTATGGTGTATCCTTAAACATTGGTGAGGGTCCTAACGGACGTTCTGAATTTCCTTAGCCTCTTGAGGAAGTAGAGGCATTGTTGTGCCTTCTTGACCTTGACATCAACATGGATGGTCCAGGACAGATTGTTGGTGATTGTCTCTCCCAGGAACTTGATGCTCTCCACCATCTCCACCTCAGCCCCATCCCTGTTGAACCTCAGGAGGTGGAAGAAGTATTAAATAAATGTTGAGAAAAAAATGGAGGTGAGAGAATTCAGGGAAATAAACATCGATGTTTTGAAAACAGTCCACATAACAGAAGAGGAAGTCCCGGAGGTTTCAGAAATCACCTGTCTGTAGTTCCCTGGCTTTTCCTTCCAGTGTGGAAGCAACATTAGCACCATCCAGTCTTCCGCCACCTCATTTGCGGTTGTAGATGGTACAAATATCTCTGCTAGGGAACCTGCAATTTCTTCCTTAGCTTCTCACAATGTCCTGGGATACGCTTGATCTGGTCGCAGGGATTTATCCACCTTTGTGCATCTTAAGACCTCCAGCACCTTCACTTGTGTAAAGTGGACACATTTCAGAATATCACTATTTCCCTAAACTCCCTGGATTCCATGTCTTTCTCCACATTAAATACTGGTACAGTATTTAGTATCTCTGCATCTCCTGTGGCTCCACACATAGGTGGCCTTGTTCATCATTAAGGGACCCTAATCTCTCTCTAGTTCCTCTTTTGCGCCTAATATATCTGTCGAATCTCTTTGGATTCTCCTTAACCTTATCTGCCAAATGTCCCATGTCCCCCTTTTGCCCTCCTGATTTCAATTTTAAATGTAATCCTATACTCCCTATACTCCTGAAGGGATTCACTTGATCCCTGCTCTGCCTCTTCCTTTTTTCTAACCAGAACCCCAATATCTCCAGTCATCCAGTGTTCCCTACTCCTTCTAGCCTTGCCCTTCACACTAACAGGAACATACTGCTCCTGAACTCTTTGATTTAAGAGTTTTCATGCTTTGGTTATGGAACTCATATCTTCACTTAACCACACATTGAATACTGTGAGACTTAGACTCGCACAGAACTCATACACTGAAAGCGCACTTGCCTCTTCATCAATACAGGTCAATTCTCCGCATGCATTTTGAATTAAGCGAGTCTTGTTTTCTGCCCTGACTATATTTTTCTTTATCCTTGTTGCAGCAATTATGCAGGAAATGTAATTGGAAAAATGATTAATGTTTAATACGTGTTTTGTGTGTCTAGCCAGGAAAAATACAATTAGCACAAACATCTCTCATTTGTCCCCTCTGCCTCTGTAATCCACACAAGTTGCTGAGGTCCACACTGAGCCTGTATTGTTTATTCTTGTTCCTTGGTATTTACTTCGACATTCATAAAATATGAAGAGCGAAAATCACATCTCAAGGACAGGTTTTAATGTTTGGCGGACAAAGAATTCACAAGTTATTTGTTTCAAACAGCTGCTACGGATTTTTGTAATGATTAATAAAAGATAACAAAATTTGAGGCAGATGGTGACATTGTGGTGATGTTACTGGATTAGTGATCCAGTACAGACAGGATAAAGGTCCAAAAAATCTCCACTGCAGCAGATTGTGAAACATGAAACAATACAGTGCAGGGACAGGCCCTTCGGCCCGTCATGTCAGTGCCAACCGTGATGCCATTCTAAACTAATCTCATCTGCCTGCAGATTGTCTGTACCACGCCCGTTAATGTATCTGCCTAAGTGCCTCTTAAACATTGCTATTGTATCTGAGTCTACCACTTCCCTTGGAAGCACATTCCAGACACCTACTAATCTCTGTGTAAAAAAACCTTCTCTTGCACATCTCCTTTAACCTTCTCCCCCTCTCACCTTAAAGCTGTGCTCCTTAGTATTTGACATCCTCACCCTGGGAAGGGAAGTTGTGATCGTGGAAGAAAGAGACCATCTGGGACTATATTGTTCTTTGTTCTTTGTTAATTCCCTCCAAGGGAAGCCTTGTCTGGTCAGGCATCAATCAGTCTTGGTGAATAGCTATCTTACCCCTCAGCCTAAAGGTTGTGGGTTCAAGCCCTACTCTAGGGTCTTACATTTATAAGGAGAAAGTGAGGACTGCAGATGCTGGTAATCAGAGCTGAAAATGTGTTGCTGGAAAAGCGCAGCAGGTTAGGCAGCATCCAAGGAACAGGAGATTCGACGTTTCGGGCATAAGCCCTTCGATTCCTGAAGAAGGGCTTATACCCGAAACGTCAAATCTCCTGTTCCTTAGATGCTGCCTGACCTGCTGCGCTTTTCCAGCAACACATTTTCAGCTCTTACATTTATAAATCATGACAGACACTCCTGCCCCAGTCTGAGGGAGTTCCACACTATAACCATTCTTTCAGAGACAAGGCAAAACAGAGGTCTCTCTCTCTCTCTCTCTCTCTCAGTTGGACTTGAAGGTTCCTCGAAAAAATAAGAGCAGCAGGAGAGGTCTTCCAAGTTATATCTCTCTAAAAACCTCGCTGTAATGAAGCAGATTACGCAGATTGCTGTGAGCTTGCTGTGTACAAGTTAACTTTCAAAAGCAACTTAATTTGCAAATGGCCCATTGGTTGTGAAGTGCTTTCCCATGTCCTACTGTCATGATAGGTGCTATCAAAATGCAATTAATTCCTTATTTGTTTCTTTGTAAGATATGTTTCTGGTCTGATGGCCGATGAACAGAATATCACATACCAAGGCCATTTCTCCTCAGTATCCCAGAGCAACTGAGAATGTTCACCTGAGAATGTCAGAAGTCACATGACACCAGGATATAGTCCAACAGGTTTATTTGAAATCACAACCTTTCGGAGCGCTGCCCTTTCATCAGGTGAAGTGTAAGGACTATAACCTGGTGTCTGTGACTTCTGGCATTGTCCAACACCGGCACCTCCACATTACACCTGCTACATCCAAGCCGGTAATCAAAGTGCTCTTCCCAAACAAGAACTACAAATCCCTTGAGCTCAGCTTACTCTGTCATTACATAATACTAATAGGTATTGGGCCGTAATCTCAGCCTTTGTCCAAATCGTGTAACCCTGTTAAACTTCAATAGAGTGAATAAAGTTTAAAAACAATATAATTTGATTTCAAAAAAAAAGCAAAGAATTGTAGATGCTGGCAATCAGAAACAAAAACAGAAACTGATAAAGAAACTCAGCAGGTCTAACAGTCTGCAGAGAGAGAAACACAGAGCTAACATTTCAGGTCGAGTAACCCTTCTTCTGTATTGGAACACCTTTCTACCCCCTCTGGTAAATCTCAAGCGAGCCTGTCTACTCCCGAGCCCTGCCTTGGGGTTGCTGCTTCTTTTGATGTCCAGTTTTCGACACTCCGAGAGATGTTGATATGTGGATTCCAGCCTTTGACCATTCCTTACAGAATCATAGACTCACACAGTACAAAAAAGGTCCTTCAGCCCATTGAGTCTGTACTGATAAAAATACACTACTATCTTTACTAGCCCCATTTTTGGGATGGTGGCCTGGGCTTGCCGCAGGATTCAGTTATCGGACCCTCAACTAGTTACAATCTGTATAACTGATCTTCCAGAGTGTAACATAGCCGAGTTTGTGAATGATACTAAACTCGAGGGGAAAGCAGGCAGTGATGGGATGAAGAGTTTACAGATGGATATTGATGGGCTAGGAGAACGGACCAGAATCTGGCAGGTCGTGTTTAATGTGGATATGTGTGAGGTTGTCCGTTTTGGCCGGAAAAATAAAAGGGCAAATTATTATTTAAATGGGAAGCAGACGCACAGTGCAGAGGGATCTGGGTGTTCTTGTGCATGAATCACAGGAAGTGGGTGTGCAGGTGCAGCAGGTAATAAAGAAGGCAAATGGAATCCTGGCACTTATTGCCAAAGGACTGGATTATAGAAGTAAAGAAGTGTGGTTACCATGATGTAAGGCATTGGTGAGACCGCACCTGGAGTATTGTACCCTGCTCTGGTCTCCTTCCTTGAGGAAGGATGTGGTGACACTGGAGACAGATCGGAGCGGGTTCACCAGGTTGGTTCCAGGAGTGAAAGGGCTGTCGGACAAGGAGCAGCTGAACACCTCGGGCCTGTACTCACTGGAGTTCAGAAGAATGAGGGGAGATCTGATTGAGGGATATAAAATATAAAAGGGGATTGATAAGGTGGACATTGAACAGATGTCACCCTTTGTGGGACAGTCTAGAACAAGAGGTCATAGATATAGAGTGAGAGGAGGTCGGTTCAAAACTGGGATGAGGAAAAGCTACTTCTGTCAGAGGGTGGTGAATCTGTGGGACTCTGTGGCCCAGAGTACAGTGGAGGCATAATCCATCAACAGATTCAAGAAAACAATCGATTTGTTACTGATGAAAAGCTGAATAAAGGGCTCTGGGGAGCTGCGACCAAGGTAAGATCAGCCATGACCATGTTAAATGGTGGAGCGGGCTCGAAGGGCCGATGAAGGGCTTTTGCTCGAAACGACGATTTTCCTGCTGCTCGGATGCTGCCTGACCCGCTGTGCTTTTCCAGCACCACTCTCTTGAAGGACTGAATTGCCTACTCCCGCTCCTAATCCCTATGTCTCTGCACTTAGGCCAATACGTTGAACGTTATGACACTAAGTGCTCATCCAAGTACTTTTCAAAGATTGTGTGGATTCCTGCCTCAATTAGCCTCCCAGGAATTACCGCCTGTTTTTACTTTAAAATGATGCCTCCTTGTTATTAACCCTATTGACAAAGGGGCACAGCTTCTTTCTATCCACCATGTCCATGCTCCTCATAATCTTATATCCTTCTATCAGGTCTCCCATCAACATTCTCTGCTCCAAAGAAGACAGTCTAAGCTTAGCCAGCCTCTGTCCATCCCAAGCAGTATCCTGGTGAATCTCCCTCTGCACCCCCTCCAGTGAGTCACATTTTTCCCTTAGTATGGGGACCAGAACCGCACAGAGTACTCCAGATATGGCCTCGGTCCTGTACAGCTCTTGCTCAGAGGTGGGGTACCACATTCCTATAAGCGATCGGTAAAGGAATATTGTAAAGGGTGGGTCCTCAGCCCAGATCACCATGATGTAGGATCCAAGTGGCTGATCTTCCACTACCATTGTCTTTTCTAATGGGGTTCTAATGTGTGCTCTTGATTCTAATGAGTGGTCTTGATGTAATGTGGTAAATTACTTACAGTGTGGAAACAGGCCCTTTGGCCCAACAAGTGCACACCGATCCTTCGAAGAGCAACCCACCCAGACCCTTTCCCCTACATTTACCCCTTCACCTAACACTACAGGCAATTTAGCATGGCCAATTCACCTAACCTGCACATTTTTGGATTGTGGGAGGAAACCCACACAGACACAGGGAGAATGTGCAAACTCCACGCAGATAGTTGCCTGAGGCGGGAATTGAACCTGGGTCTCTGGCGCTGTGAGGCAGCAGTGCTAACTGCTGTGCCACCATCCTGCCCTAATCTAACAAGAAGATTCCCTTATCTTAAAGAAAGTATCATTTACTGCATCATTACAATGAGGTACAGTTTGTATTGGTATGATAGATATTGTGACTGGGCCAAGTTTCCCCTGCCCTCAGGTGATATGAGCAAGGGAGATACGGAAGGAAAATAGAGAGAGAATGAAAGGAATGAGATTCTCAGTAAGATTTCCTCATTTTCCTCTTAAAGAAATATCATTGGGAGGTGACAGTGAAGAAGGTTACCTCAGAGTATCAGGGCACCTTGATCAGATGGACCAATGAGTTGAGGAGTGGCAGATGGAGTTTAATTTCAATAAATGTGAGGTGCTGCATTTTGGAAAGGCAAATCAGGGCAGGACTTATACACTTAATGAAAATGTTCTAGACAGTGTTGCTGAATAAAGAGACCTTGGCGTGCAGATTCATAGCTCCTTGAATGTGGAGTCACAGGTAGACAGGGTAGTGAAGAGTTGAAAAATGTGGTGCTGGAGAAACACAACAGGCCAGGCAGCATCTGAGGAGCAGGAGAATCGATGTTTCGGACATAAACCCTTCTTCAGGAATGAGGCTGGTGTGCCAAGCAGGCTGAGATAAAAGGTCGGGAGGAAAGGAATTTGGGGGAGGGGCGCAGGTAATACGATAGATGGAAGGAGGTGAGGGTGAGGGTGATAGGCCGTAGAGGGGTTGGGGCGGAGAGGTCGGGAAGAAGATTGCAGGTCAAGAGGGCGGTGCTGAATCCGATGGAAGAGGCCAAGGACCTGCATGTCCTTGGCAGAGTGGGAGGGGGAATTAAAGTGTTCAGCCACGGCGCGGTTGGGTTGGTTGGTGCGGGTGTCCCAGAGGTGTTCCCTGAAACCTTCTGCAAGTAGGTGGCCTGTCTCCCCAATGTAGAGGAGACCACATCGTCAGGAGACCCTGACCACACGACGCCTGGAGGAAGAGCACCTACATCTCCAACCACACGGGATGAATGTAGATTTCTCCAGCTTCCTCATTTCCCCTCCCCCCACCTTATCTCAGTCCCAACTCCCCGGATTCAGCACCACCCTCTTGACCTGCAGTCTTCTTCCCGCCCTCTCCGCCCACCCCCTCTCCGGCCTATCACCCTCAACTTAACCTCCTTCCACCTATCGCATTCCCAGCACCCCTCCCCCAGATTCCCCAACCCCCACCTTTTATCTCAGCCCACTTGGCACACCAGCCTCATTCCTGAAGAAGGGCTTATGCCCGAAACATCGATTCTCCTGCTCCTCGGATGCTGCCTGGCCAGCTGTGCTTTTCCAGCTCCACAGTTTTCAACTCTGGTACTCCAGCATCTGCAGTCATCACTTTCTCCTAGGATAGTGAAGAGGGCATTTATTGGTCAGTGCATTGAGTACAGGAGTCGGGAGGTCATGTTGCGACTGTACAGGACATTGGTTAGGCCACTTTTGGAATAGTGCATTCAATTCTGGTCTCCCTGTTCCTGAAAGGATGTTGTGAAATTTGAAAGGGTTCCGAGAAGGATTACAAGGAAGTTGTCAGGGTTCAGTTACAGGGAGAGGCTGAATGGGCTGGCGCCATTTTCCCTGGAGCATTGGAGGCTGAGGGGCGACCTTATAGAAGTTTATAAAATCATGACGGGCATGGATAGGGAAAATAGACAAGGTATTTTCCCCAGGGTAGGGGAGTCCAAAACTAGAGGGCATATATTTAGGGAGAGAGGGGAAAGAGTTAAAAGGGGCAACTTTTTCACACAGAGGGTGGTGTGTGTATGGAATGAGCTGCCAGAGAAAGTGGTGGAGGCTGGTACAATTACGACATTTAAAGGCATCTGGATGGATATATGAATAGGAAGGGTTTGGAGGGATATGGACCGGGTGCTGGCAAATGGGACTAGATTAGTTTAAGATACTTGGTCAGCATAGATGGCCAGATATCTTAACTTAAAAGGGTCTCTTTCCGTTCTGTATAACTGTATGAATCTATGACTGCATTATGTCTATTCCTATGCATTTGATTATAACTCCAACTTGCGTATTGATACCTCATTTCAATATTGTATCACAATGTTGATATGATTATCATGCTGTGGTCTCCATTCTTTTATTTGTTCACAGGGTTTGGCATCATTGGCGACTCATTATTTCCCTTTCCTAATTTTCCAGAGGCAAGTTAAGTATCATCCATATTGCTGTAGGTCTGGAGTCACATTTAGGCCAGACTGGGTTAGGATAATAGATTTCCTTTCCCAAAGGGGACATTAGTGACTCAGCAGTGTTGTGGTTAGGGGGGGGGGGGTTGGTTAACTCAGTTGGCTGGTGTAGAGTGATGCCAGTGGGGTGGGTTCAATTCCCACACTGGCTGAGGCTACCCACGAAGGATATGCCTTCTTAACCTCTCCCCTCCCCTGAGGTGTGGTGACCCTCAGGTTAAACCACCCCCAGGCATCTCTCTCTAATTGAGAGAGCAGCCCTATGGTCCATTGTGACTTTATCTGGATTCTTAATTCCGGATTTATTTTCATTCCACCAATTGCCATAGCAGGACTCGAACCCAGTTGCCCAGAATTGTCTGGATTAATAGTTTTGTGATAATACCTTTGGGCCATTAACTCCCCGTAGCGTTTAAACACAGGTTCATTTTTTGAATGCGAATGAAGCAAGGGTTGTGTGAGAAAAATCACTTCCAGCCTGGGCTGACTGGGCACCATGAATCCCACACGGTCAGGCCCTTTACCAGCAAATGGGGATGTTACACCCACTCTAGGGCAGTTACAGCATGGGAGGAGGGCAGTCAGCCATCACCTCTGTGCTAGCTTTCTGCAATAGCATCCCAGCTAGTTTCAGTCCCATACCCACATCCAATAGCACATCAAATTAAAGACCTTAGCATAAGCCTTACCCACCTTTGACATTTTCTTTCCTACTTTGAATTAGTCCTTAAGTCCCACAGCTTGGGCCAAGACTTTAGTCCCTTCTCTTTATACCTCCTTCAGTGGCTCAGTGTCAGATTTCATTAGATAACAATCCTTTGAAGTGCCTTGGGACGTCTTACTACACTGAAGGTGCTCTCTGAATGCTGTAGCACAGTGTTGGTGATTGTGGTGGGGTCGTAATGTCATCAGGGTCGAGCGTGTGGTGCTGGAAAAGCACAGCAGGTCAGGCAGCATCTGAGGATCAGGAGATTCGACGTTTCGGGCTAAAGCCCTTGATCAGGAAAGATGTCATCAGTCTAGCCATCCAGAGCCATCAGGCTAATGCCCTGGGGTAATGTGTTCAAATCCTACTACAGCAGATGGTGAAACTTGGATTCAGTACAACAAATCTAGAATTCAGAACCATTTGAATGATGACCATAAGACCATAAGACATAGGAGTGGAAGTAAGGCCATTCGGCCCATCAAGTCCACTCCACCATTCAATCATGCCTGATGGGCATTTCAACTCCACTTACCAGCATTCTCCCCATAGCCCTTAATTCCTCGAGACAACAAGAATCTATCAATCTCGGCCTTGAAGACATTTAGCGTCCCGGCCTCCACTGCACTCTGCGGCAATGAATTCCACAGGCCCACCACTCTCTGGCTGAAGAAATGTCTCCGCATTTCTGTTCTGAATTGACCCCCTCTAATTCTAAGGCTGTGTCCACGGGTCCTAGTCTCCTCGCCTAACGGAAACAATTTCCTATCGTCCACCCTTTCTAAGCCATGTATTATCTTGTAAGTTTCTATTAGATCTCCCCTTAATCTTCTAAACTCTAATGAATACAATCCCAGGATTCTCAGCCGTTCCTCATATGTTAGACCAACCATTCCGGGGATCATCCGTGTGAATCTCCGCTGGACACGTTCCAGTGCCAGTATGTCCTTCCTGAGGTGTCCGTTGTCGGAAAAACGTCCTGTCCCCGTTAGGGAAGGAAATCCAACATCATTACTTGGTCTGACATAGGACTCCACACCCACAGCCATCTAATTTACTCTTAATTGCCCTTCGATATGGCCTTTGAAAGGGCAATTAGAGATGGGTCGTAAATGCTAGCCTAGTCAGCAATGCCTGCATCCAATCACAATGAGGAAAAGGCAGGAAAGTGGAGTTTGCGGTTCTCAGGTCAGCTGTGATCTCATTGAAAGTTAGTTCCTTCATTCACAGGATGTAGACGTCACTGGTTCGGCCAGTATTTAATGCCCCTGCCTGATGGCCCGGAGAGCAGTTGAGATTTGCTGTGGGTCTGGAATCACATGTAGACTAGATCGGGTAAGGACGGCAGATTTCCTTCCCTGAAGGACAGGACGGGGGAGACTGCATCTTGTGGCCTTATAATCAATTGTAAATATCATTGACATATTGCTGTGACTGGGTTCGAGCTGTAAAGGTGCAGAAGGGAAAAGGACCTTGATTTATTTTCAGTCAACTGGGTTTTAAGCGCGTGGTAAATAATGAGTGCATTTCTATTCTTTGTTTAACCTTGCAGTAAGTCAGTGTTATCAAACACTTCCTCACACCTAGAGGCTATTCAGTATCTGTCTGGTTGCCAAAGAGAAAATGGATAACCTTTAAGTTGTGAGATTCTGAACAGTTCTGATGATGGCAATGAATGTATTTATGGCATTCTATATTTCCACTAAGCTGTGTCAATCATTAGCTGAAAGAAAGAGAAAAGACCAGGTCAAGAGGAATGAGGAATTAATTAAATTGTCCTGATAGATCATTAGAACGCCTACAGTATGGAAACAGGCCATTTGGCCTTACACACCGACCCTCCAAAGAGCCAGACTCACCCCTGTAACCCTGCTTTTCCCATGGCTAACCCGCATATCCCTGCCCACTATGGGGTAATTTTGCATGGCCAATCCCCTCTAACTTGCACACTTTTGGACTGTGGGAGGAAATCCATCTCCCACTGGTTCTCTTAGCTGGAGTTTTGTTGACGTGCCGATATTGGGGATATTATTGCACTGTATGTTTGCTGCCAAAGATCAGGTACCTTCATTCCTGGGGGATTGCAACAAAATGTCATACCCTTCTAAACCAGATATTTTCCCCAATTGTTATCCCAATGCTTAAGGGATATCATGTAAAGGTTAGCTATTAGGAAGCTGGCTGCCAAGTCCTCTAAAATGAGCAGAGTTGCTGAATATTTTATTAACCCTCATTCGATCTGCAAATGAAGCTGCCTGACTTCAGTCTGATGATGGTCTGTTTGGCATCATCTCAAGTCTGAGCCAGCTCTGTTGTATCGCTGTCATTCAGCATTACGGCTCCAACAGCACACGGTTCAATTTCAGAAAGCCAACTGATAAACGATAAGACTGAAGCTCATCTTCTCAGTTTTACATTTGTTGTCAGGGAGCGCCGCTGCAAGGATAATGCCTCCTGAATTCAACTCGCCCAAGTTTCCGTTATTGTCTCTCTCCACTATTTTTAAGATGTGGAGATCCTGAGATTGGACTGGGGCAGACAACGCCAGAAGTCACACTTCATCAGACCTGACAAAGGGGCAGCGCTCCTAAAGTTTGTGATTTCAAATAAACCTGTCGGACTATAACCTGGTGTCATGTGACCTCTGACACTATGTGATGCAACCCCCCCATGCATGGTGATGGTATCGGCATGGTGTTGGAAAGGAATTAATATTGTCACTCGACTGTTAATCCAGAGACCCAGTTAATGTTCTGGGGACCTGGGTTCAAATCCCACCGTGGCAGATAGTGGAATTTGAACTCAATAAAGTATGGAATTAAGCATCTAATGATGACCTTGAACCAATTGTCGGTTATCAGGAACAGTCCCATCTGGTTCACTCATGTAGGAAGGAGATCTGCTGTCCTTACCTTGTATGGTCTACATGTGACTCTGGGCAATCAGGAATGGAAATATAATTCTGGCCCAACCAACATCTCTTGCATGAATAAAAGAATCAACAAATCAACGTGTCAAAAGGAAACTTAGCAAATTAATGCCAAAATATCAGTATTTGATATGACAATTATCCCCATCCCCATCCCCAACCCTATCTATCATGGAAGGCTGTAAGTGTAGTGTCTCTCTCCTTGTGCTCAAGTCACCTTTACCTTCAATGATCTTAACACAACCGAGACACAATTGACACACAAAAGGTCACACATAAAGAGAGATATTTTTGCAACATCTTTTACAGCCTTGAGATGCTCCAAATTACTTTACAGCCACAGAACTATTTTTGAAATAAAAACAGAAATTGCTGGAGAAACTCAGGTGCTCTGGTAGCATCGGTGGAGAGAGAAACAAAGTTAATGTTTAGGTCCAGTGACGTTTCTTCAGTCTTAATACAAACTGGAATGCATATTTTGCATATGTACTGGAATGAAAGGTGTTTATACTTTACAAGCATATTTTTTCGAGTTTAGATTTTAAAATAGTGGCATATGTCAGAGAGCAGGAATGCCCCAGAAAGTGGAAATTATTTACACAGTCGGTTCTGCTATAATGCACGTTTCTTCAACCTGCATTGGTTTTAACATGATTGAAGAATTTAGACCATTATTTGTAGAACATGAATTCTTCTTCCCTGTATTGGCTATAACATGGTTCCAGCCCCACTACTTTAAATGGCGTGGTTATTGCATGCTTTTCTTGTAATGTGAGATCGCACGAGATCAAAACTATCACTTGTGAAGGCCACTTGCATGTTTGTGGTGCAGGACAATCAAAGATTGATATTAGTTTGAACTTGAGCTTGAAAATTTCCAGGGTGGTTGTGAGGATCCTTGATTGGGGTCAGAATAATACCTCAGGAGGGTTTTTATTCAGAGTGTAAATCTTCAGTAGCAACATCTACCTTGTCCAAATGTGACCAGGAATGCTTTGCTAGAAGTGATTAGAAGCTGAGAAAATCTAAGGTTTCAAGTGTGTGAATATTTGTGTCAGAAAACTTGCTCAGTACACATCGCAGAAACTAAAGAAAATCAATTAAGTCAAATTTAAAGATTTGATGGAGAGGTGCAAATTTCTGGAATTGAAATGCTTTAAAGAGATAATGTTGGGGAATAGATTGATACTTGGATTTGGTGAATATTTCAGGATGTTTCTAACCATGTTCTCTCTCTAACTAGCTTGCTTTGTTTTTATTTGATTCAGTCTTGTTAATAAACTTCAGTTGTGCCATTAAGGAGACTGTGCAGCCTCATGTGCCTGCATTTCAGTGACTGACCACCAGGTCACGTAAAATAACCAAAAGCACTTTGTGATGCTGCTGCTCCTTTAACAAGGTTAGACTGTCCTTGGCTTTTTTTTCAGAGAGAGCGTAAAAGCAGCAATTCCAAATTGTCTGGGGTTGATCTACTTGAAGGTTTTTAGGGCCAATTTGATTATAGCTAACAGATACTGCCTCAGACAAAAGGCTTTCAAGTTTAAAAAAACCCTTGTACAATGAAATGAGAGTGGCCAGTTCTCCCAGTTCAGCTTTTCTCCGGTTTGGTTTGGTTTGCTTTCAGTGGTCTGGCTGTTCACTGACAGCGGTCAGCTCCGTTTGAGTCTGCTGGTCCCAGAGGCAGCTCCATAGAGGAAGGGTGTTCCATGATGAATCTCTCTGCCATCCCTCTCTTTCTCCTGTAAAACCCTTTGTTTGATTTTACCTTTTGTTGCCAAGGAGTGTTCATGGGGTTTGCTGCAGGAATTTGGAGCAGCATCATCACGTTGGGGTAATCTGCTAGGTTTTTGGATAGGCTAAATTAATCTAAGGGCTACGGGGAGAATGCGGGTAAGTGGAGTTGAAATGCCCATTGAATGGCGGAGTGGACTTGATGGGCCGAATGGCCTTACTTCCACTCCTATGTCTTATGGTCTTATATTCTGTTCTCTTTTGTTTGTGTTTCATTCAGTAATCTTGTAAATAAATCCTGTTTTTGTTTAACACGAAGTGGTTTGACCAGCTGCATCTCTCCTGGAATATCCACCCTTGCACCAGCAAAATTAGGGTACTTTCTTGAAATGTTTTGTGGGGATCTACCTGGTCCATGACAGCATGATCCATCAAGCCCGGTTTCATTCTGGGATGCTACTTGTCCAATACTACCATCAGCTGGGATCATGACGATATGCAAATGAAGTGCATGAATTATTTTTAATCTAAGAATTATATATGAAGAAATATCAATTCACAGAATCACAAAGTTGTTACAGCACAAAGGAACCCATCATGCCTGCAGCAGCTCATTAAATGAGTCTCATTACTTTGTGCCAATCTCCTTCACCATTTCACTGCATTTTTGTTATTCAAATAACCATCCAGTACCGTCCTCAATGCCTCAGGTGAACCTGCCTATACTACATTTTTAGACAGTGCATTCCACATCCAAACTGCTCACTGGGTGAGGAAGATTACCCTCACTTCACCTTTGCTCATTTTGAAGATCCTTTTAAATCCATGTTTTTTGTTCCTGTTCCTTTATAAGTGAGAGCTGCTCACTACCTACTCGATCCATGGTTTTGAAGATCTTTCTCTGTCTCCTCTCAGCTATCGTTACTCCAGGGAGAACAGTCCCAACTTCCTCAATCTATCCTCATCACTGTAGATTCTCATCCCAGAATGATCTTGTAAATCACTTCTGCATTCTCTCTTATTCGTTCAGATCTTTCCTTTAATGTTGCACCCATGGCTGTACACAATACTCCAACTGGGCTCTAACAAATATCTTGTGCAAATTTAACATTAACCTACTTGCTCTTTTACTTGATGCCCCCATTAATAACGCTAAGAACTCTGTGTGCTTTATTAACCGCTCTCTCTGCCTGTCCTTCCACCTTCAATGATTTGTGCACACGTTTCCCAGCTCCCTCTGCTCCTGCGTCCCCTTTAGAGTTGTATCCTTTACTTTCTCCTATCCTACAGTGTTCTTCTGATACTACACTTCCTTGGAGTGAACTCCATCTGCTCCCTATTTGCTCAGTCCACCAACTTGTCAATGTCCTTTGGAAGTTCCACACTAAGCTTCTCACGGTTTGCAGTTCTTCCAAATTTCATCGTTGGCAAACATTAAGATTATCTTCTACACACCAAGATACAGGGGAAGTGATGGCCCAGTGGTATTATTGCTGGGTTATTAATCCAGATACCCAGTTAACATTCTGGGGTCAAATCCCACCATGGCAGATGGTGGCATTTAAATTCAATGCAAAAAAAAATCTTTCAGAATGAAGAGTCTAGTGATTATAATTGTTCAGATAAGCCCATC
The DNA here is from genome assembly GCF_020745735.1 of Hemiscyllium ocellatum. Taxonomy (NCBI): domain Eukaryota; kingdom Metazoa; phylum Chordata; class Chondrichthyes; order Orectolobiformes; family Hemiscylliidae; genus Hemiscyllium; species Hemiscyllium ocellatum. Next base: position 137,147,876 of record NC_083404.1, read on the forward strand.
TGGTTAGCTAATATCCATTAGGGAAGGAAACTGCTGTCCTTACCTTGTCTGGCCTACAGACCCTGACCCACAGCAATGTGGTTGATTCAGGATGCTGCCTATCCAACAACACACTCATCCTGTGAATAACTTTCTGAAAAAGCAAGGATCCCAATACGAACCCCTGGATAACTCTTCTGCAAACTCTCCTCCAGCCTGAAAAACATCCATTACTCTCTGTTTCCAATCACTCAACCAATTTTGCATCCACGTCACTCCTGACTAATTGGTATCAAAGTACTGTTTGCTTCCTCCATTTAACCTAAATATTTCTCTTTCTATATGTGTATATATATATATATATATATATACACAAAATATTGCAGGAGCTGGAAATTGGAAACAAAACCATCAAGAAAAGTTGGAAGAACTTTTTGTCATTTACATAAATGATTTGGATGCGACCATAAGAGATATAGTTTGTAAGTTTGCAAATGACACCAAAATTGGAGGTGTAGTGGACAGTGAAGAGGGTTACCTCAGATTACAACAGGATCTGGACCAGTTGGGCCAATGGGCTGAGAAGTGGCAGATGGAGTTTAATTCAGATAAATGTAAGGTGATGCATTTAGGGAAAACAAATCTTAGCCGGACTTATACACTTAATAGTAAAGTCAAGTTCATAGCTTCTTGAAAGTAGAGTCACAGGTAGATAGGATAGTGAAGAAGGCATTTGGTATGCTTTCATTTATTGGTCAGAGTATTGAGTACAGGAGCTGGGAGGTCATGTTGCGGCTGTACAGGACATTGGTTAGGCCACTTTTGGAATATTGTGTTTAATTCTGGTCTCCTTCCTATAGCAAGGAGGTTGTAAAAGTTGAAAGGGTTCAAAAAAGATTTACAAGGATGTTGTCAGGGTAGGAGGATTTGAGCTACAGGGAGTGGCTAAATAGGCTAGGGTTGTTTTCCCTGGAGCATCAGATGCTGAGGGGTGACCTTAGAGTGGTTTATAAAATCATGAGGGGCATGGATAGGAAAAATAGACAAGGTATTTTCCCTGGGGTGGGGGAGTCCAGAACTAGAGGGCATAGGTTTAGGGTGAGAGGGGAAAGATATAAAAGAGACCTATGAGGCAACTTTTTCATGAAGAGGGTGGTACGTGTATGGAATAATCTTCCAGAAGAAGTGATGGAGGCTAGATTTTTAGATTAGTATGGAAACAGGCCCTTCAGCCCACACTGACCTTCTGAAGCGTAACCCACCTAGACCCATTCCCCCACCCTATTTTTACCCCTAATTAAATGCACCTAACACCATGTGTAATTTAGCATGGTTAATTCACCTAAACTGCACATCTTTGGATTGTGTAAGGAAACTGGAGTACCCGGAGGAAACCCACACAGACACGGGGACAATGTGTAAACTCCACACAGACAGTCACCCAAGGCTGAAATCAAACCGGGACCCTGGCGCTGTGAGGCAGCAGTGTTAACCACTGAGCCACCATGCCGCCCCCTAGTTACAGATAGTCTGTAACTAGACTTGCCCCCATCACTTGCACTCCCAGCTGTGTAAACATCTCCTATAATGAGTGCCAGGTTATTTGATTTAAGAATATACAACAATCCCTTCAATAATCTTGGTTTTTAAACCATTCGTTTTCCATTTCAGACCACCATCAAAAATACAGTTAAATAAAAGACATGCTCTTAGCAACATGCAGTACATGAGCTGTTCCCTCAACAGTATTTGATATGGTTCTAGAATAACCTGCCTGATTTTGTACTCTACAATTGCAACATTTAAAAGGCATTTGGATGGGTATATGAAAAGAAAGAGTTTGGAGGGATATGGGCCGGGTGCTGGCAGGTGGGACTAGATTGGATTGGGATATCTGGTCGACATGGACGGATTGGACCGAAGGGTCTGTTTCTCTGCTGTACATCTCTATGACCCTATGCCCCTATGAACTCAGCAGGTCAGGGAGCATGAATGGGGAGTTGGTGTTCCAGGTTGATGACCGTCCATCAAAATCAAAGAGAAACAGAAACGTTGTCAATGTTTCAGTGGAGAAAAGGGAGATTCTGTTTCAAGGTGAGGTCTTGGAGAAACTCCACAAAAGATTTCAGGGTGTAACAACCGAAATGAATGCAATGATCCAGTGGAGAAGCAAGGGTGTTGTGAATGAGGATTGAAAAGTCTCATTAAAGCTGTTTAAGTGCAACATAAAGAGATAGAGAGAGAAAAACCAGACGCAGACAAGTCTGGCCCAGAAAAACATGAAAAAGACACATTAATCAAGTTAGAATGGGGGTAATGGTCTAAATTTGTTGAATTCAGTGTTGTGTGCAGAAGGCTGTGGAGTACCATTAGAGTTCCCCACAGTGCAGAAAGAAACCATTCAACCCATTGAGAATGTACCAACTCTCTAAAGAGCCCCCCCACCCAGACCTAGCCTGCTACCCAGTAATCCACCCGGGCCTGCACAGCTTTGGAGTGTGGGAGGAAACCAGAGGACCCAGGGGAAACTCACGCAGACATGGGGAGAATGTGCAAACTACACACAGAGAATCACCTGAGGGTGGAATTGAGCCAGGTCCCTGGCGCTGTGAGGCCACCGTGCTAGCTCCTGAGCCAACCTAAGCCAACTCAGACAATACAGTGTTGCCCCTTGAGTGTGTATTGAGCTTCACTGGAGTGATGTAACAGGCTGAAGGCAGAGAGTTCAGAGTGGCAGCAAATCAGAGAATGAAGATGACCCAGATTTTAATTTTGTTCACTTGTAGGAAGTGGGCGTCGCTGGCTGGGCCAGCACTTATTACCCATCCCTAGCTTCCCTTCAGAAAGTGGGCTACCTTCCTCAACTGCTGTAGGTAAGACTCGGGATACCCTTAGGAAGGCCAGGTTGCTACGTCATATTGCAGCTGTACAGCACAGGGGTGAGGCAACCTTTGGAGTATTTCATACCGTTCTGGTCGCCCTATTGTAGGAATGATCATTTTAAGTTAGAGAGGGTGCAGAAAAGATTTACCAGGATGTTTCCAAGGCTGGAGGGGGTGGGTTATAAGGAGAGGCTAGATAGGCTGGGACTTCTTTCCCTGGAATGTAGGAGATTGAAGGGTAACCATGTAAAACCATGAGGGCCATGGATAAGGTGAATAGCAACAGTCTTTCCTCGGTTAGGGGTGTTCAAAACTAGAGGTTTAATGTGAGGGAAAAAGATTTAAGAGGGACCTAAAGGCAACTTTGTCACACACAGGGTGGTTTGTGTGTGGAATGAATTCCAAGAGAAAGTGGTAGAGGCTGCTAAAATTACAAAATTCAAAAAGTATTTGGACAGTTATATAAATCAGAAAGGTTTAGAGAGATATGGGCCCAGTGCAGATAAATGGGACCAGTTTACAGCACAGAAATAGACCCTTCAGTCCAACTCGTCCATGATGACCAGATATACTAAACTAATCTAGTCCCATTTTCCAGCACTTTGGTCCATATCCCTCTAAACCCTGCCTATTCATATACCCATCCACGTGCCTTTTAAATGTTGTAATTCCACTACTTCCACTACTTCCTCTGGCAGCTCATTCCATACGCACACAGCCCGCTGTGTGAAACATTTGCCCCATTGGTCCCTTTTAAATCTTTCCTCTCTCACCCTAAACCTATGCCACCTGGACTCCCTGACCCCAGGGAAAAGACTCTGTCTATTTATCCTCTCCATGTCCCTCATGATTTTATAAACCTCTATAACTTCATCACTCAGCCTCTGATTCTCCAGGGGAAACAGCCCTAGCCTGCTGTTTTGATGTCATCTGCAAACTTACTAACTGTACCTCTTGTACTCACATCCAAATTGTTTATAAAAGTGACGAAAAATAGTGGACCCAGCACCGATCCTTGTGGCACTCCACTGGTCACAGGCCTCCAGTCTGAAAAACAACCCTCCACTACCACCTTCTACCTTTGAGCCAGTTCTGTATCCAAATGGCTAGTTCTCCCTGTATTCCATGAGATCTAACCTTACTAATCAGTCTCCCATGGGGAATCTTGTTGAACGCCTTATTGAAGTCCATACAGATCACATCTATCACTCTGCCCTCATCAATCCTCTTTGTTACTTCCTCAAAAAACTCAATCAAGTTCGTGAGACATGATTTCCCACACACAAAGCCATGTTGACTATCCCGAATCAGTCCTTGCCTTTCCAAATACATGTACATCCTGTCCCTCAGGATTCCCTCCAACAACTTGCCCACCACCGACGTCAGGCTCACTGGTCTATAGGTCCCTGGCTTGTCTTCACCACCCTTCTTAAACAGTGGCACCACATTTGCTAACCTCCAGTCTTCCGGAATCTCACCTGTGACTATCAATGATACAAATATCTCAGCAAGAGGCCCAGCAATCACTTCCCTAGCTTCCCACAGAGTTCTAGGGTACACCTGATCAGATTCTGGGGATTTATCCACTTTTATGTGCTTCAATACATCCAGCACGTCCTCCACCGTAATATGGACAGTTTATATAATGTCACCATCTATTTCCGTTGAGACACACTGGTCCAACTTTCCTTCTCTACATTAAAATTGAGGAACAATACGAGTTTTCAAGTATTCTTGTTTTCAAGTTGGTTTTTGTGAAGCAAAACTTTGTGGAGCTCTGTGGGGGGAGAGGATAGGCTGTGGTGGTTTTTTTGCTGTTTCCCATTACCGTCTGAATTAAAGGTGTCACATTGCATCTCCTTATGATTCAACTCACCTTGTGAAAACACATTAAAAATTCAATTAGAGACAGTGGGGGAGAAATTGATCAAATGCGGCTTGCTGTGTGGGTGAAAGATCACGATTCGGAAAGCAATTTTCAAGCAGGATCTCTCAGACTTCCAAGTGTCATGGGTAGCCTAACTCAATGGTTAGGAACCCAGAGACAGAAGCAGGTCGGAACAGGAGGAGGCCATTCAGCCCCTCTGTTCTGAGAGACGTAACTCTCTGGCAAAGGTGTGACATGTACTGCACATGCTCAGCGGGTGGGTGGTCCCCTGGATTTGCAATGGGAAGACCGCATTATAATGATCTAAACTGTTGAATTACGAATGAGCCACATTGATGTTTACAGCAACTGTTGGGACAACTATATGTAAATATTCATTGAATCGTGTTGAATTTGGTGCTCTGTTGTTTATACTGATGGATGGAGATGATCATAGCTGGGATGCAAAGAGGACGCGATAGCTAAAAACAATGTTTGCCAAGCATACGAGTGACAGCAAGAGTTAATGTCTGAGGCTGGCAATGCACATTACTGTAGTTCCCACCCTCCTGAGCACACATGTCAATGTCATTCAGGCTCATTCTAACAGACAAATGAAAGCACTGACCTCACTAATCAACATAACTCCGAATAAAATCCCACAACATCAGTCCTCTGGGCACTCCCATTGTAAGCTGTGCTGGAGAATCAGGTCTTACGTCTGAGAGGAGAGTCGATCAAGGGCTGATTAGGAATCTGGACTAAGTATACCATTGGAAATTGTCAAGTTAGCGCGAATGGCTGAAGAACAGAAGGTGATGTGAAGAATACTTTAATTACACAGAAGGTGTTTGAAAAAAATTTGCATATTATTTCATCCACTATGGTAATGTTGATGCATTTGAGGGAAAGTTGTATATACACATGGGGGAGAAATGAAGCGAAGGAGATGCCGATGTGGCGAGATGAGGTGGTTTGGGAAGTGACCCATGTCAAACATAATCACCAGCTTGGTCCATTTGGGCTGAATGGCCTCCTCCACTGTATCTCAAATTTTCTGCACAATGGAGGGTGGCACAGTGGCTCAGTGGTTCACACTGCTGCCCCGCAGTGCTAAGGACCTGGGTTCAATCCCACCCAGTGGGGGGTAACTGTCTGTGTGAAGTTTGTGCGTTCTCCCCACATCTGGAAATGCTGGTTTCCTCCCACAGTCACAAAGGTGAGCAGGTTAGGGTGGATTGGCTGTGCTAAATTTACCATCGTGTGCAGGCTCGGTGGATTAGCCATGGGACTTGCAGACCTACATTGTAGGTGCAGGTGGGGTGTCTCTCGGAAGGTTGATGGGCCAAATGGCCTGTTTCCACACTGCAGGGATTCTATAAAACCCAGCTACTCAGGAAAAGCCAGGCATCGTCATTCGCTCCCATCCATCTATTTTCATTGAAACGTTGAAGTGAAGGCTTACTCCAGCACCCTGGCTAGGCCCTACATTGGTGTAGTGTGCTCCAGACGTGTTACTGACTTCATCGCTACAGGGAGGGGCGGGGGGGGGAATTCTGCCCAATGGTCCAAGCAAAGCTTGACACCCACTTGACCTACATTGACCTGAGCTGACCACAGTGCATCTAAGGGCATGGATAAGGCCCCAGTAGAACTGGAGGCAAAGTATGTTCATTATACAGATGTTGGGCAAAGGAGTTTTATCTGCCCTTCCTGGAGGGCACAGGGACATTTCATGTTGTTTCATGTGTGGGACAGTGACAGAAAGATGTCTCTGTGCTTCCATACACTTTATTGTTAATAGACATTGTTTCTTTTACAGTCTTTTACCAGTGAAAGGAAAGACGATGGAGCATATTCTCACAATCACCTCTGTTCTGCACCTCCCTTGTTTTAGACAGGGAAAAGATCCGCTTTGAGACTGTCGAGAGAAAATACAGATGATAGACAATGAAGAAAGTGGGAGAAACATATGGCCTTGTGTGCCATTTACACAAAGTACTGCAGAGATTCACCAAAGTTTTCCCTGTCTAAAACAAGGGTTCCTTGCTGAAAAATTTATCAGTCATGATTGAATGGCAGAGCAGACTCAATGGGCCGAATGGCCTAATTTCTGCTCCTTTGTCTTATGGTTGTATGGTCTTATGGTCTTAGAGAGGCCCTTCCAAGCCCACGACCACTTCGATCTCGAAGGGGGAAGGTAGCAGATACATGAGAAAACCACCCCCTTCAAGTTCCTCTCCAACATCCTGACTTGGAAATATTTCACCGATCCTTCACTGTCGCTGGGTCAAAATACAGTCATAGAGTCAGAGAATCACTGAGTCATACAGCACGGAAACAGTTCCTCTGGTCCAACTCGTCCATGCTGACCACTTTTCCCAAACTAAACTATTGAGTACAGGAGTTGGGAGGTCATATCATGGCTGTGCAGGACATTGGTTAGGCCACTGTTGGAATATTGTGTGCAATTCTGGTCTCCTTTCTATCGGAAAGATGTTGTGAAACTTGAAAGGGTTCAGAAAAGATTTACAAGGATGTTGCCAGGGTTGGAGGATTTGAGCTACAGGGAGAGGCTGGGGCTTTTTTCCCTGGAGGCTCAGGGGTGACCTTATAGAGGTTTATAAACTCATGAGGGGCATAGATCGGATAAATAGACAAAGTCCTTTTCCTGGGGTGAGGGAGTCCAGAACTAGAGGGCGTAGGTTTAGGGTGAGAGGGGAAAGATATAAAAGAGACCTAAGGAAGGTGATACGTATTTGGAATGAGCTGCCAGAGGAAGTGATGGAGGCTGATACAATTGCAACATTTAAGAGGCATCTAGATGGGTATATGAATAGCAAGGGTTTGGAGGGAAATGGGCTGGGAGCTGGCAGGTGGTATTGGATTAGGTTGGGATATCTGCTCGGGATGGATGAGTTGGACCAAAGGGTCTGTTTCCATGCTGGACATCTCTATGACTCTATGACGAGTTTTTCTGGGTTTTACTTTGTGACCACGCATCTTGGAGGAGGACATTTTCCAGGTTGATTATCAGATGAAGAAAAACTCAAGAAACCACTTTGACTGGTAACTTAAGAAGATTAGAGGATTTGATATGGGCAGGAATCTTGGAAAATGGGCGTTCACCACCACCTACCAACCTCCTCTAGCCAAATGGCCATATCTCAACATCAAAGGGCAATAGTCCTTAGTCCAGAGAAGGGGGACAATGGTGAGTTTGACAGTCAATCCTAGGGGTTTGCATGTGAAAGGTCACGGGTCAGTGCCATGTTGTACAAATCGGAGAATTGAAATGTCATGACTGGATGAAGTCCATTGGGCTACAACAAAGACAATTGTTGTGATGGGGCAATAAAGATCAACAGTTGGGAGACAGCAGTGCAATAGTGAACTTGTATACACAATGGGTAGTAGAGGTTTGGAACGGTCGTCCACAAATGGCAGTGGACACTAGATCAGTTGTTAACTTTAAATCTAAGAAAGCTTTTTTTAATTAAGCAACGGCATTAAGGGATATGGGCCAAAGACAGGTGTATAGAGTTAGGCCACAGATCAGTGACGATCGCATTGAGTAGCAGAATAGGCTCAAGGGGCTGAATGGCCTACTCCTGTTCCTGTGTCCATATGACATGGAGGTTCCTGCCAGTGTGAGCATTATTGAAGGTGGGGGGACAACCTGACTTTGATGTGGGAACAGTACATGACTGCTCCCATCATTTAATACAATCATGGCTGATCTCATGTGGCTTCAATTCCACTCTCCTGCCCACTCTCCATACACCTTCAACCCATGAAAAATCTATCTTTCCAAGATGGCGGCAATAGGGACAGCAGTGTTTGGCTCCTGATCATGGATCTCGGCTGCTCATGCAGAAAGTTCTGGCACACCCACATGGCGTCATCATTGTCTTTCTGGCTCAGTAATTTTTTTTTGTTTTGGTTGCCCTGGGATGACCTCCTGCGGGAGGCTGGGGCCCCGTGTATCTCCATTCCATCTCCAGCGGGACCCACACAGTGTGACCGTCTCCAGCGCCGGGCCGGTGGATGCAGAAGAAAGAGCGCTGGGAGCGGCCAGAATGAATCGGGGTGGCACAGTGGCTCAGTGGTGGCAGGGACCTGGGTTTGATCCATGCCTCAGGCGACTGTCTCCCCATGTCTGCGTGGGATTCCTCCAGGTGCTCTGGTTTCCACACACAGTACAGAGATGTGCGGGTTAGGTGGACTGGCCATGTCAAATTGCCCATAGTGTCCAGGGATGTATGGATTATCCATGGGAAATGTAGGGATATAGTTGGGGGGGTGAGTCTGGGTGAGAAGGTCACTGTGGAGTTGTTGGGCTGAATGGCCTGTTTCCATACTGTAGAGATTCTATCAAAAGGAGCACATTGCCAGGATGGTGGGGACTGGTGAAGCAGAGAGGGAGCAGCGAATATTTGAAGCTGTTTTATTCATATCAATTTATTCATTATTTTACAATTTGTTCAATAAATTATTCACTGATTAATTGTGTCAGCCAAGATGGTGCTGGAGCGTGGCGACATTATACACTTTTCACTGTACCTCGGTGCAAGTGGCAATATTAAATAAATCAACGATTCCAATCAAATGCAGAACATGAGAGCTAGAAGTGAGAGGGGACAACTCAGCCCCTTGAGTCTGTGAGCCCACAGTACTGGGGGCAATGTATTAACCCTGGGTTGAACATAAAGGGTGGCACGGTGGCGCAGTGGTTAGCACTGCTGCCTTACAGCGCGAGGGACCCAGGTTTGATCCCACCCTCAGGTTTCTGCGTGGGTTTCCCCCGGGTGCTCCGATTTCCTCCCACAATCCAAAAACATGTAGGTCAGGTGAATTGGCCATGCTAAATTGCCGATAGTGTTCAGGGATGTGTAGGTGAGGTGCATTAGTTGGGGAAATGTAGAGTGATAGGGTAGGGGAATGGGTCTGGGTGGGTTGCTCTTTGCAGGGTTGGTGTGGACTTGTTGGGCTGACTGGGCCTGTTTCCACAAAGTAGGCATTCTATGAATGAAAAGGCAGAGTCAGGATGAATTTATAAAGTTGTATCTAGTGGAGTGCCTTAAGGATCGGTCTTAGAGCCTCAATTATTTCTTATGACACACTGCTTACAAAGGCCCAACAACATCTCTTCTTCCTCAGGCAGCTGAGGAAATTTGGCGTGATGGTGAATACCCTCACCAACTTTTATAGGTGCACCATCGAGAGCATTCTGTCTGGATGTATCACTACCTGGTATGGCAACTGTACCATTCAAGATCGGAGACGGTTACAGAGAGTGGTGAACTCGGCCTGGACAATCACAAAGCCCATCGTTCCATCTCTGCTTCACCAGTCCTCACCAGCCTGGCAACGCGCTCTTTTTGATAGAATCTCTACAGTGTGGAATTAGACCATTCAGCCCATCTATAGAATCCATCTACCAGGCCCGCTGTCAAGAATAGGCCGCCAGCATTCTCAAAGATCCATCCCACCCTGGCAATGTTTTTCTACAACCTCTACCATCGGGGAGAAGGTACAGAAGCCTGAACACACGCACCAGCCGGTTTCAAAACAGCTTCTATCCGACTGTTGTTAGAATACTGCATGGACTTACAAACTCTGAACATTCGCCCGTCCCTGTGTTTTTGTTTTTACCGCTGTTTACCTATTATTTACTATCTATGCTACTTGAGTCTGTGATCTGCCTGTATTGCTCACAAGACAAAACTTTTCACTGTGCCTCGGTACACGTGACCACAACGAGGGGTAGCTGACAAATCACCCAGACTGAAAATGAATTCTTATGAAGGATGAAGTTCAGTGTTCACAGATATTTCATAGCGTTTCACGCTGAAATAAGCTAAAATGGGATCAAAACATTTTAGCAATAAGTGTTGACAAGTTTGACTTTCAGTAGAAATCTATGAGAATTTGAAACAATTCTGACAAGTTAATTTAGAGTCACTTAGCATTTAACGTCAGAATAATGTTTTTATTCATTCACGTGTTGCTGTTTGGGTCAGCATTTATTGCCCATCCCTAATTGCCCAGAGGGCGGTTAAGAATCAACCACATTGCTGTGGGTCTGGAGACACGTGTAGACCAGGTAAAGATGGCAGCTTCCTTCCCTAAAGGACATTAGTGAACCAGATGGGTTTTTCCAACAATCAACAATGGATTCATGGTCATCACTAAACACTTAATTTCAGATTTTTGTTGAGTTCAAATTCCACCATCTGCCATGGTGGCTTTTGAAACAGAATGTAGGTTTATGGGTTATTAGCCTAATAATAATACCACCAGGTCATCACCTCTTCAAATCAAAGTGTATTCATCCATCTCAAAAAGGGATCACTTTCCAATCTTGACCACAGTCAATGTTTGATGTAATGGGGGTTAGAATGTGTAGGGTGCTGTGTTCCCCAAATGCCACTCGCTCAATCAAACAATTACTTAGGACAATGCTCATATCACAGTCTATTGGCACCTTGCAGCCATTTTCACTTTTGGTGTGGTGTTTGACATTTTCTAACCATCCTGTTCAGGGACGTTATTACCCACCTCTCAGGCAGGTAGGACTTGAACCTGGAGATAGTGAGGACTGGAAGTCACAGCAGGTCAGGCAGCATTGGAGGAACAGGAAAGTCAATGTTTCAGGTTGTGACCATTCATCAGGTCTGGGGGCGGGGGGGTGGCAGTGCAGGGAAGGGGACTGAGACATAAATAGAGGGAGAGGGGTTGGACTGAGGGAAAGGTAGATGGGATGGTGATAGGTGGCTGTAGGAAGCGTGGAGTGAATAGGTGAGAAGGAAGATGGTGAATCATTGGCCTTAGGTGGGACTTGAAACCAATCCCCTAGCTCAGAGCTCGGAACATTGCCACTGTGCAGGCTGTTATGATTGGCTAACGGTGAGACTTCCAATCACATTCAACCCTAAGACAATAAGCAGGCAGTCCCAGCAGCACTAGGGTCGACTAGTGGTCACAGTTGGGACTGCAGCCAGACTGGCAAATTCTCGTTGCCTAGCTCCAATGACCAGGGCAAGGAATGGAGGTAGGTTTTCAGAGGGCAACGAAGTGAGGGCTAAGGGGCAGGGTGGGGATTATGAACATGTTAGTGAGGGTCTGTCTGAGTACTGGCGAATCTCTAACACTGCCTGGACTGGAGGGAATGTCTTATGAAGAAAGGTTGAGTCTTTTCTCATTGCATTGAGGAAAGATGAGAGGTGTTCAAGATGATGAAAGGCATAGAGTCACAGACTTTTTCCCAGGGCAAAAATGGCTATCATGAAGGGGCCTAATTTTAAGGTGATTCACGGATGGCTTCAGGGAGATGTCAGAGGTCAATTCTTTACTCAGAGAATGGTGGATGAGTGGAATGCATTAGGGACATTTCAGTGACTCTTGGATTGCCACATGGATGATAGTGAAATGAAGGGTATGTAGGTTGGTTTGATCTTAGAGTAGGGTAAAAGATTGGCACAACATCAAGGGCTGAAGGGCCTGTGCTGTGCTGTGCTATGTTCTAACATACTCCCCCAGTTTACTGGAGAAAATCAGCAGATCTGGTAGCATCTGCAGTGCATGAAACACTCGACAGCCCTTCATCAGAAAAAGCCATGGGATTTTATTTTATTAAGTTGGCTTTTTGCGCAGTTCCTTATCAAACACCTTCGCAGAATCCAAATTTGGGTACATCAGTTATCTATTTCTCTTAGTCTGTCGTGCCTGCTCCCTCCTCAAAGGACTCTAATATGTGTCAGACTTGACTTCATGAAAGGAAAATCATTTCTGACTAATTTATTAGAGGAAGTCTCAACCAGAGTGGTGAGAGAATAGCCACTGGGGTTCCACAGGAATCAGTGCTGGGACTGCAACAATTTACAATATCTACAAATGTCTTGGATGGAGGAAGTGAATATACTGGAACCAAATTTGCAGACGACACAAAAACAGGTGGAAAGTCAAGTTGCAAGATACAGTTTAGAAAGCGATATCGATAGATTAAGTAAATGGACAAAATGTTGGCAAATGGAGTATAACGTGAGGAGATGCAAAGTTGTTCATTTTAGAAGGGAAAAACAAAGAACAGAACATGATTTCAATGGACAAAAAGACAGAAAGCTGCAGCCAAAAGGGAGCTAGGGGAATTGTCCATGAAACACAGTAAGCTAGCAGACTGGGGCAGCAGGTCATCAAGAAGGCTAATGGAATATTGGCCCTAATTTCAAAGGGGCTGGAGTATAAGAGCAGGGAAATCTTACTGCGACTATACAAGGTGCTGATGTGACCACGTACTGTGAGTAGTTTTGGCCCCCTTATTTAAGGAAAGATATCATTTCATTGGAGGGGACAGAGAAGGTTCACTAGGGTTGATCCCTGGGAAGGAGGGATTGTCTTGTGAGCAAAGGTTAAACAGGTTAGGACTCTACTCCCTAGAATGAGCGTGATCTCATTGAAACATAACAGATTCTCAACAGGTTTGACAGGGTTAATGCTGAGAGGGTGTTTCCCCTCATTGGAGAGTCTAGCAGCAGAGGGCACAGTCTCAGAGTTTCTTGAGGGGATTCCAATTTTTTTTAAAAATCCCAAATCCAAATGTCAAGACATCCACTCCCAACCCCCTCCCCCTTTGTAGATTGCACACACTTCAATCAAATCACCTCTCAAACTTCTGAATTCTAATGGAAACAAGCCCACTCATAGACACCTGACTCATTCCAGGTGACTATACTCAACTGTTCCTTGTAGTAGCAAGTTCCCCATTCTCACCTCTCTTTGGACAGACAGGTGTCTCCAGGACTTCATATTGGATTTAATTGTGACTGTCTTGTATCCAAAGTCTGTGGTTATGGAACAGTGTGTGAGCAGTAATACCTTGCCTACAACAAAGCTGTTCCAGTTATAAAGATGTCAATTAGCTTACGCTGATCTGCTGGAGAAAGGGGCCCTGACCCATGCAATGCTTGTTTTATTCCTTCCCTGCAGTAAAATTGCAATGAACTGTTTTATTTGTGGCTGAATGCAATTCATTGCAAGCCGATGACAACGGACAGCAAGATCCCAACTGTCCTGCCTCTGATCTGGATGCCAAATCCAAGCTTGTAGTTTAAATGAAATGCTAATAATCAAAGTGACTAATTGGATAGATAAAACGCTGCCAGTGAGGGAGCCCTTGCAGAAAGAGTGTTGGCTGATTTGTAGACTGTTCCACCTCTTTGATGTTTTAGTGGTGAATCTTCAGGGAGTCTCGGTGGTTAAGTTATATGCAGCCTGTCGGAATAATCCTTCTTTCTTCCTCACAAATAAAAATTTCTCTTGCCCTCCGAAAACAAGCAGCTTAAAAGGACGTTCACTGGGTTGATTTCCAAATTGAGGGGGTTGCCTTATGAGGAGAGGTTGAGGAGGCAGGGGCTACACTCATTGGAATTTAGAAGAATGAGAGGGAATCTCAGAGAAACATATCAAATGCTGAAGGGAGTCGATAAGATCGAAGCAGGGAGGTTGTTTCCGCTGGTGGGTGAGGCTAGAATTAGGGGGCTTAACCTCAAAATAAGGGGGAGCAGGTTTAGGACTGAGTTGAGGAGGAACTTCTTCACCCAGAGGGTTGTGAATCTGTGGAATTGCCTGCCCAGGGAAGCAGTTGAGGCTCCCTCGTCGAATGGCTTTAAGGCAAAAACAGATAGAATTTTGAACAGTAAAGGAATTAAGGGATATGGTGAGCGAGCGGGTAAGTGGAACTGAGCCCACGATTGGCAGAGCAGGCTCGATGGGTCATATGGCCTCCTCCTGCTCCTGTTTCATATGTTCTTATTTCTTATTTATTAAACTGAAGCCAGAAACCTCAGAGGGTGCAGCAGGACTTGGGTTAACCTGAAGAAACTTCGGGGCGATCTACTTCAGATGAAAGTCAAAAATCATGGAATCACGGTACCGCAAAGTACAGAAGAGGCCCTTCAGTCCACTGGGTCCGTACTGGCGAAAATACACTGTTCCCTGCACTAGTCCCACTTTCCTTCGTTAGGCCCCCAGCCTTTACTCGTGGCACAGCTTACACTGAATGAAATGTGCTGAAGCCAAAAGGCGATTTAATGGAGGTGTTCATTCCTTGCTGCCGTTTTGAGGAGGTGGTGGAGAACTGGTGGCAATTCGGATGGTCAGGCTAATGCACTGGGGACCTAGGTTCAAAGCCCAGTAGGGCAGAGCGTGAAGTTTGAATTCAAGAAAACAAAATCCGAAATTTAAAAGCTAGTCAAATGGGGTACAATGTTTGCAAAAGCCCATCTGGTTTGCTTAATATCCTCTGAGGAAGGAAACTGCCATCCTTACCTGGTCTGGCCTACATGTGACTTTAGACCCACAGAATGCGTTTAACGCTTAACGGCCTTCAAAGGGTGACGACACTGAAGAGAAATAATTGCAAATGGCACCATACTGGTCCACTTCAAAATGGATCTCCAGTATCCAAGTATCAATGGCATTTTCTTTTTCTGCTGAACAGGGTTGGACATCAACTGCTGACCTTGCCAGTGCTGCTCATGTCCCAAGAAAGACTAAAGATGCATCTCTGGTTGGCATTGGGAAAAATAAAACTGGGAACGCAGATCAAATTGGAATGATTCCTTTTGTGTGCATCGGAAAAGATAGTACACTTGAGAATGCAGGATCCCAAGTCTGCAAAATGTCAGTCAGACAGTGTAGTTCTAAATGACATGACACATGCCTGAGTGATTGGCCACAATGCTGGTCATTAAACATTGCTTCAGAAAAAGGTTTTTGCAGTGCTTTGAAACAAGACACGAGTTTTTATTTTGTCCTTGTGTTCAACTGAATGAAAAATCTTTGTCCAACACTGCAGTCAATCAAGAGCAATGATCGCCAACAGCATAGCGTTCCTCGGATTGGCAGATGAAAGGATTTATATTTTAAAAGCATGTCACTTGAAAGCAACCCCATTTTTTTTTCAAAAACAATACAAGCTATTCCATTTTTATTTTAGTTGTACAACATTTAGCTCAGGGCAAAATTCATTATCTAAATACACGTCCATCACACAAAGCCCAAAATCAGTTTGGATTTTCGGGGCTGATTTGTCAGCCATCGATGGCCTCTTATTTCTGGATAATGATTAATTCCTCAGGAGGCGTTGCATGGAAACGTTGACAACTCCTGCAGGCTGCTCGGGAGATTTTGCTGCGCTTCAGATGACAGAGAGCAGAAGTAATATCGTAAATCATAAAAAAAAATAAAGGCGGCTTTGTGCATGTTGTGGGCTGTATCCAGACCATCACTGAGATTGAGCAGGCTCGGAAAATTGCTATTTGACCGTCTCGGTTTCTCTCTTTTCCCTCCAGGGAAGTCGGCATCGGGGTGAGGCTGGGGAGAATGTGAAATGGAAAGTCCTCACAATAGCAAGAGCATTAGAAAAGCCACATCAAAGGACTCAGTAAATACATCAAATATGAACTGTGCACTCACTCGTAAAGAGTCCATTTAATCTCACTTCAATTACATTCCTATGCACGAAGTTGCTGATAGCTAATTGGCGTCTGTTACATACTCCCTGTAAACAGGACCATATTCTAAATACAACTATTTAACTTTACATGGACCCCATAAAACAACCTCATAAATAAACGCCATAAAGTGAACCAAGTAATTCAGAAAGAAAATAGCCCTCTGGCCCCCTCAACACTAGCAGTAGATGGTCAAAGCACAGCAGGCCAGGCAGCATCTCAGGAATAGAGAATTCGACGTTTCGAGCATGATGAAGGGCTTATGCTCGAAACGTCGAATTCTCTATTCCTGAGATGCTGCCTGGCCTGCTGTGCTTTGACCAGCAACACAGTTTCAGCTGTGATCTCCAGCATCTGCAGACCTCATTTTTTACTAGCAGTAGATGGTCAAGTAGCAGCATGGAGCGGGGGTGGCGGCAGAGATATTTTATTCCTATCTTTTAGTCCCTGAATCAGAAACCCGAGGGTTCAAGAGCCAGTCCAAATCCTTGGTTAATCAAGCCCATGCTGTATCGAGGGAGTCTTGTATTACTAAAAGTACCACCTTTCAGACAGTTCCCTGTTTACCTTCTCAGCTGAATATAAAAAAAATCCTACCATAGTATTTGAAAGATGTGGCAGTGAGGAGGGCTCCCCTGTTCTTCAGGCTAATGTATATCCCTCAATCATCATCGTTAACAGCATGATACTGCCCTGCAAGTTTCAGGAGCCTCCTATCTGCAAATTGGCCGCAGTGTTGGTTACATTGCAAAAGCAACAATATCCCAAATTCCCATCATTGGTTGGAAAGTGTTGAGAAAGCCCTGGAATTATGTTCTAGAAATGCAACCCCTTCTTTCTCTGGGATGGGATACAGATTGAATGTATGTAAGTAAGAATGGATGTGGACTTGAAGCAGGCTTAGAGGAAATCTAAAGTGTCAGGAATGAGTAAAAGTGCTGGAGAAGCTCAGATGGTCTGTAGACAGAATGAGGAGAAAGTGAGGACTGGAGATGCTGGAGATCAGAGCTGAAAATGTGTTGCTGGAAAAGTGCAGCAGGTCAGGCAGCATCCAAGGAGCAGGAGATTCGATGTTTCGGGCATAAGCCCTTCTTCAGGAATGAGGAAAGTGTGTCCAGCAGGCTGACTCAAGTTTGGATCAAAATCACACCAAGCTCAAAACATTAACCCTGCTTCTCTCTATACTTTCCACGTTGACTTCAGATTTCCAGTATCGGCAGTATTTTGCTTTTATCTGAGAATGAGTTACTTGGAGTGACTGGAAAGGTTGGGATTGTTCTCCCACATGCAAACAAGATTAAGAGGAGATTTAATAAAAATGATTAAAATGCTAACAGAGCACAAAGGAAATATACTTCCAATAGCAGAGTGGAAGGTAATCAGAGGATCTGAGGTAATTGGCAGGATAACAGGAGGCAAGATGAAGAGGATTTCCTGGTCTTCCTGGAAGGAGGTCCATGGTTGGTTGAACCGTAACGTTCAAAGGAAGTTGGTTTGATATTTCTTGCTCTTCTGCTTCAGCTTTTCCCACTTTACTTGAGGGTCACCCCAATCCCAGCTGATTGCTCCTTCTCCATCTCCTCCCTATCTTTCCCCATTCCTCCCTCAGGACCCCAATGTTTTTATGTTTCTTGGCCCACAAGAGAAACACAAAAAAAAAATTGATGAGCTCTGATACTTCCCATAAATCACCATTTGGTTTGAGGCCTTCATCTTCCCATGCTATCTCATAGTCTTCACTCATCTCACCTTGTGCATGCTCTCTCTCTCTGGAAGAGATGGCTGTGTCATTTCAATCTCTTTGAAGCTGCTTTCTTCGATGTCTACAGAACCTTCACTTATCCCCGATAAATGGTGGTTCTCAATCTTGGCCTTTCTCGCCACTCCCATGTATCCCTCTCGGTATCTGCATCCTAGTAGTATCTAATCCAGCCTCTCTCACTTCACATAGAGCAGGCTTCTGCATGATATAACCAGTAGAGTCTCACAACAGCGTTGCACATTCTTCCTTTCAGCTTCAGTGATACTTGTTATGGAAATGTAGAAACTAGCAGTAGGCCATTCAGCCCTTCAAGCCTGATCTACCATTCAGTCGGATCATATCTGGTCATCTACCTCAATGCCATATCCTCCCATATCTCTTGATGCCTTTCAAACCTGAGGCATTATCCACCTCTTTCTTAACTATAGTGTGACTTGGCCTCCACAGCTTCAGAAAGGACACAAAGTGTTATAGACTACAGAGAGTTGTGAATGCAGCCCAGTCCATCACACAAACCAACCTCCCATCCATTGACTCCATCTACACTTCCTGCTGCCTCAGGAAGGCGGCCAACGTCATCAGAGACCCTCCCACCCAATTATAATCTCGTCCAACCTCTTCCATCAGGCAGAGAAAAGCTCAACGACACGTAACAACAGCTTCAAGAACATCATCTTCCCTGTTGTTTTTAGACTGATGAATGGACCACTCAAGTTTTAAATTTAATGTTAATTTCACTTTTTGTACACCTTCTCTATAGCCGTAACATTGTACTCCTCATTCCATTCTGTCACCCTGTATGGTATGATCTGCCTGTACTACACGCAAAACAAAACTTTTCACTGTACCCAGGTATAAGTGACAATAATAAATCAAATGAAAACAACAGGGGAAGCTGGAATACTTGTTACTTCTAAAGCTGAGATATTAATATTTGTGTTAAATAAAGGTATCAAGGGATATGGGCCAAAGTCATAGAGTTGGCCATAGGTTAGCCATGATCTTGTTGCATGGCAGAACAGGCTCGAAGGGCTGAATGGCCTAGTTCTGCTCCCATGTTTCAAAGATTCACTATCTTTGAAGTGAAGATGTTTTTCTTCATTTGAATCATAATAAATGGTGTGCCCCTTATGCTGATACTGGTTCAATACTCCCCAACTAGGGGAAGTATCCTTCCTGTATCCAGTCTGTCCAATGCTGGGAGAATTTTATCTTTCAAATTAGAATCCCTACAGTGTGAGAAAGGCCGTTCAACCCAATAAGTCTACACTGACCCCCCTATCCTATATTTGCCCCTGACTAATGCACCTAACTTACCCACCCCTATGGGCAATTTAGCACGGTCAATTGATCTAACGTGCACATTTTTGGACTGTGGGAGGAAACCGGAGCACCCAGAGGAAACACATGCAGACACGGGGAGAATGTGCAAACTCCGCACAGACAGTCACCCAAGGCTGGAATCAAACCCGGGTCCCTGGCGCTGTGAGGCAGCAGTGCTAACCACTGAGCCACCGTGCTGCCCCTAACCTCCTTCTAATTTCCTGCACTTCTTCCAATTATTTCAATCAGAGAAAATTCACCACCTCATTCCCATCTCCATGTCCCACCTTTTGTCAGCGTGGACTCCAGGTACTCAAAACCATTCATTTTTTTCAAACTCTCCTCTCATACTCTTCAGATCACTCTGTGATCTCCTTCTCCAGACTCAAACTGACTGCCCATAAATGGGGTTTCTGGCCTCTTGCTCTCCAAAGCCTTATCTTCCAGGGATTTTCTCCAGTGTCCCAGAAATAGAAGATATAAAATGTAGGGAAATAGATGGTGACATTTTGCAAAATGTTCATATTACAGAGGAGGACGTGCTGGATGTCTTGAAACACATAAAAGTGGATAAATCCTCAGGACATGATCAGTTGTGCCCTAGAACTCTGTGGGAAACTCGAACAGCAATTGCTGGGCCTCTTGCTGAGATGTTTGTATCATCGATAGTCACAGGTGAGGTTCCAGAAGACTGGAGGTTGGTAAATGTGGTGCCACTGTTTAAGAAGGGCGGTAAAGACAAGTCAGGGAACTATAGACCAGTGAGCCTGACCTCGGTGGTGGGCAAGTTGTTGGAGGGAATCCTGAGGGACAGGATGTACATGTATTTGGAAAGACAAGGACTGATTCAGGATAGTCAACATGGCTTTGTGCGTGGGAAATCATGTCTCACAAACTTGATTGAGTTTTTTGAAGAAGTAACAAAGAAGATTGATGAGGGCAGAGCAGTAGATGTGATCTATATGGACTTCAGTAAGGTGTTCAGCAAGGTTCCCCATGGGAGTCTGATTAGCAAGGTTAGATCTCATGGGATACAGGGAGAACTAGCCACTTGGATACAGAACTGGCTCAAAGGTTGAAGACAGAGGGTGGAGGTGGAGGGTTGTTTTTCAGACTGGAAGCCTGTGACCAGTGGAGTGCCACAAGGATTGGTGCTGGGTCCTCTACTTTTTGTCATTTATATAAATGATTTGGATGCGAGCATAAGAGGCACAGTTAGTAAGTTTACAGATGACGCCAAAATTGGAGGTGTAGTGGACAGCGAAGAGGGCTACCCCAGATTACAACAGGATCTGGACCGGATGGGCCAATGGGCTGGGAAGTGGCAGATGGAGTTTAATTCAGATAAATGCGAGGTGCTGTATTTTGGGAAAGCAAATCTTAGCAGGATTTATACACTTAATGGTAAGGTCCTAGGGAGTGTTGCTGAACAGAGAGACCTTGGAGAGCAGGTTCATAGCTCCTTGAAAGTGGAGTCACAGATGGATAGGATAGTGAAGAAGGCGTTTGGTATGCTGTCTTTTATTGGTCAGAATATTGAATACAGGAGTTGGGAGGTCATGTTGTGGCTGTACAGGACATTGGTTAGGCCACTGTTGGAATATAGTGTGCAATTCTAGTCTCCTTCCTATCGAAAAGATTTTGTGAAACATGAAACGGTTCAGAAAAGATTTACAAGGATGTTGCCAGGGTTGGAGGATTTGAGCTACAGGGAGAGGCTGAACAGGCTGGGGCTGTTTTCCCTGGAGCATCGGAGGCTGAGGGTTGACCTTATAGAGGTTTACAAAATTATAAGGGGCATGGATAGGGTAAATAGGCAGAGTCTTTTTCCTGAGGTCGGGGAGTCCAGAACTAGAGAGCATAGGTTTAGGGTGAGAGGGGAAAGATATAAAAGAGACCTAAGGGGCAATTATTTCACACAGAGGGTGGTAGAGGTATTTAATGAGCTGCCAGAGAATGTGGTGGAGGCTGGTACAATTGCAACATTTAAGAGTCATTTGGATGGGTATATGAATACGAAGGGTTTGGAGGGATACGGGCCGGGTGCTGGCAGGTAGGACTAGATTGGGTTGGGACATCTGGTTGGCATGGACAGGTTGGACCGAAGGGTCTGTTTCCGTCCTGTACATCTCTATGACTCTATGATTCTATTCAGTCACATCCTCAGCATCACATAGCTCATTGACTATGGCTCTTCCCTCTCACTTACCCATGACAATCAGAAAGACGATGGAGCTTATTGTGGACTCTTGATACTTCAAGTTTGAAACTCACACACACCCCCATACTGACCCTTTCTTCTACTTGACCTTCCCTGTACCTGGCCTTTATTATAGAACAGACAAAATCTCCTAACTAATGTATCAAGGAGATAGCCTGGACCCAAACTTTTATCTTAGTTAAAGGCAGGTGTAAGATGTTGTGTTCCAAATATAATTTGACTGATTACACTACTGAGCTTTAAACCACTTTATTCTTAACCTTCAGATAAAATACAAACAAGAGTAAAGCTTTAACTCTATTGGAAAATTTACCAGAATAATAGATTATTTTACTGCTAAACATCAATTGTTCCAATGTAGGAACATCCCATAAACATACCCTTGGCAAAGACAAATTCAGTGAAATAGATTGTCTCACAGTCCAAGAGGAAAGAACACCAAGGGAAACTCTGGTAGAGACAGAGGCACCTTCAAAGCCCCAACAACCGCTGAAAGTTAAACTAAAAGCCTGGTTTTATGTGGGGACTGGCTGCTCCACCCTTTCAGGCTGCTTCTATTGTTCCAACTTTAAAGAAAAACCTCACAAGCTATTTACTTTATTGGCTTGGAGGATACAGTTCAGCAGCTATAGCTCAAAACCTCCCTTCAAAAACAAACGAGGACAAAATACACCTGTTAAAGCCATAGTATTGTCACACCTTTAATAGTTCGATGTATTTTGCAGGAATCCCAGGGATTCTAGCACAACTCTGGATTTTTTTCCATTGGCAATCATGTGTAATGTTTCTCTAGATCGATGAACAAAATCTTCCATGTTGAATTACCCTGCATGATCTTGGTCCAGCACTTGCCTCAAACTGAGAGGACTTCAGGGATAAAAATAAAAGATGCTGAAAAAGCTCAGCAGATCTGGCAGCTTCTGTGAAAAGAAATCAGAGTTAATGTTTCGGGTTTGGTGACCCTCAGTGACGATTTTTCTGGATGTGCATTGACCTGGATTTTCACCATTTGTTTTCAATCTCTGGTTCATGATTTTAGAATTCATGAGGTCAGAAATGTTTACTGCAATGGTGACAGGGGAGAAAGGCAAAGCAAATTGAAAAGCTCTTTTACAAAAACGAGAATTGAGAAGAGAAATTATGTTTACATAGCATTCGACAGGACTTCTCAAAGTATCTCAACAGCCAGTGAAGTGTACTTTGAGTGCAGTCACTGTTTTGTATAGGGAATTTGGCAGCCACTTGGCATACAGTAAGATCCCACGATTGCTTTTCATTCACTTATGGAACGTGGGTGTTGCTAGTTGGGTCAGCATTTCTTCTCCATCCCTAGTTGCCCCTTGAGAAGGTGGGGGTGAGCTGCCTTCTTGAACCGCTGCAGTCCATGTGCTGTAGGTAGACCCACAATGCCCTTAGGATTCTGATCAAGCGGCGCTGAAGGAACGGTGATATATTTCCAAGTCAGGATGGTGAGTGGCTTGGAGAGGAACCTGAAGGTGGTGGTGTTCCCATGTATCTGCCCTTGTCGTTCTGGATGGAAGCCTTCTAGATGGGATTTGAAGGTGCCGTCTAAGGACCTTTGGTGAATTTCTGCAGTGCATCTTGTAGATGGTACATACTGCTGCTACTGAACATCGGTGGTGGAGGAAGTGGATGCTTTTGAGTGCGGTGCCAATCAAGCAGGGGCTGCTTTTGTCCTGGATGGTGTCGAGCTTCTTGAATGTTGTTGGAGCTACACCCACCCAGGCAAGTGGGGAGTATTCCATCACACTCCTGACTTGTGCCTTGTAGATGGTGGGCAGGCTTTGGGAAGTCAGGAGGTGAGTTACTCATTGCAGGATTCCTAGCTTCTGACCTGGCCATGTAGTCACTGTATTTGTATGGTGAGTGTTGAGTTTCTGGTCAATGGTAATTGATAGTGGGTGGGCTCATGTTAAGGTGACAGATGATTAGGTATTGTTGATTTTTGATTGTGGAGCCAAAGGTTAGCCAGGACATGGAATCACAGAATGGCTAGAAGAAGGCCATTCAGCACACCCTGAAGGTGCCGGCTCCTCAGATGAGTCATGCACTTAGCAGCCTTTCCCCACCTTCTCCACATGACCTTGAATGTTCTTTCTCTTTTAGATAATAACCTGACTTGTCTTGAGCACGTCAATGGAACCTGCCTCCGCCACAGTCTCGGGCAGAACATTCCAAATCCTAACCACTCGCTATCTGAAAATGTTTCTCCCCATGTCACCCTTCCTTCTTTACCCAATAACTCCGTGTTCTCAAGCCTTCCATCAGTGGCACCAGTTTCTCCCTCCCTACTCTCTCCATACACCATCTTAACACACTCAAGAATTGACATATTAAAACAGGATAGACCCCTTCAGTTCTTTTCTGGAACTTTGCCATGTATTCTCTGACATCTACATTAGAGGGAAGTTGATTTCTTACTTTATCTTACCTTACCTCTGACAGGTCTGTCCTGGGAGGATCATAGAGTCATTGTCGTAGTGTTATAAAGCACAAAAACAGACGTTTTGGTCTAATCAGTCCATGGTAAACATAATCCCAAACTAAACTAGTCCCACCAGCCTGCTCCTGGCCATATCCCACCTAACCTTTCCTGGTCATGCTCTAGTCAAATAGTTTTTTTTAAAACATTGTAATTAGAGTCACAGAGATGTACAGAACAAAACCAGCCTTTGGTCCAACTCATCCAAGCCAATCAGCTATCCTAAATTAATTTGTCCCACTTGGCCCAAACATCAATTCTCCTGCTCCTCAGATGCTGACTGACCTGCTGTGCTTTTCCAGCACTCACATTTTCAACTCCCTCCAAACCCTTCCTATTCATATACCCATCCAGATGCCTTCAAAATGTTGTAACTGTACCAACCTCCAACACTTCCTCTGGCAGCTCAGTCCATACACACACTTTTCTGTGTGAAAAGTTAACCCTTAAGTGCCTTTTTAATCTTGCCCCCCTCCCCACCCTAAACCTATGGACTTCCAGCACCCCAGCGAAAAGAATTATACCCACATCCATCACTTCCACAGGAAGTTCATTCCTCACCTTTGGAATTTTGCACTCAATCAAGTGAAAAGAAGGTTTATATCACCCCGTGACGCTTAACAGCTTAGCATCACTGAATCCCCACGTTCACCATTTTGGGGGAGTTGCTATGGACCAGGCCAGACCCCTCAAAACATTTCAAGAAGGTAGCCCAGGCTCTAACTTTGCTGGTTGTTTTAAGTAGGTGTCCAGTGGATATTCCAGGAGAGATGCAGCTGGTTCAAACCGCCTAGTTTTAAACAAAACAGAATGTATTCACAAGATTACTGATTGAAACACAAACAGAAGTAAACAGAATACTGAATAACTTAACCTCTCCAAAAACCCAGCAGATCATCTCAACTCAATTTGCTGTTCCAAACACTTGCTACAATGCCCATAAACACCCCTTGGCACAAAAGGCAAAATCAAACATGGGTTCTTACAGGAGAGATGTCAGAGAGAGAGATTAGATTCCCTACAGTGTGGAAACAGGCCCTTCAGCCCAACCAGTCCGCACTGACCCTCCAAAGAGTAACCCACACAGACCCATTTCCCTCTGATTAATGCACCTAACACTATGGGCAATTTAGCATGGCCAATTCACCTAACCTGCACATCTTTGGACTGTGGGAGGAAACCAGAGCACCCAGAGGAAACCCACACAGACACGGGGAGAATGTGCATACACCACACAGACAGTTGCCCGAGGCTGGAATCGAACCTGGGACCCTGGTGCTGTGTGGCAGCAGTGCCAACCACTGAGCCACCATGAGAGTACCAGCCTGGACCTGCTCCTTTGGATCCAATCATGTTTTCCACAATACAGCTAAAAACCAAACCAAACCAAACCAGAGAAAAGCTGAGTTGGGAGAATTGGCCACTCCCCTTTCAGTGTACAAGCCTTGAAAGCCTTCTGCCTGAGGCAGTATCTGTTAGCTCTAATCAAACTAGCCCGAAAACCCTTCAAACCCAGACCTTTTGGAGGCTGTGACTTTTCCAACCTCTGTGAAAACAAAGCCAAGAACACCCTAACCTTGTTAAAGGAGCAGCATCATCACGCCTCCCCCCCTTAAAAGAAATGAACCATCATTATTCAAAGATGGCTTCATTTTAAAACTCCTTAATCTGAACCAGTTAGCACTCCACAACACACATATACATGATATTGACTATAAACATGAAAACATGTACAACTACATCCCACATCAGCCTGTTGTATTCCTGCCACTGAATACCTCCGTATCTCATTCGAGTCTGGACAATGTGTCAGCATTCATGTGTTCTCGTTCTGCCACCTGCACAACTTTATAATTGAATGGCTGTAACAACAAGCTCCACCTAAACAGACTGGGACTTTTATCCTTAAATTTCTCCACAAACGTCAGGGGGTTATAATCAGTGAATATGATTGCCTCAGAT
The DNA here is from genome assembly GCF_020745735.1 of Hemiscyllium ocellatum. Classification (NCBI taxonomy): domain Eukaryota; kingdom Metazoa; phylum Chordata; class Chondrichthyes; order Orectolobiformes; family Hemiscylliidae; genus Hemiscyllium; species Hemiscyllium ocellatum. Next base: position 137,173,891 of record NC_083404.1, read on the forward strand.
GTATTACTGGTAACATCAACACTGAAATGTTTTGATGCCAACATCATGCTCAAAGTCTTCTTCTCAATCGTCGAATATTTCTGCCGATGAATATTCAGTCGCCTGGAGAAATACCCAATGGGTCTTTCTATTTTCTTGTCATATTCCTACAGGAGGACACCACCACGACCCACATCACTGACATCGATAGCCACCACGAATGGCTTTGCATAATTAAGTGTAAAAAATGAGGTCTGCAGATGCTGGAGATCACAGCTGAAAATGTGTTGCTGGTTAAAGCGCAGCAGGTCAGGCAGCATCCAAAGAACAGGAGATTCAACGTTTCGGGCATAAGCCCTTCATCAGGAATGAGGAGAGTGTGCCAAGCAGGCTAAGATAAAAGGTAGGGAGGAGGGACTTGGGGGAGGGGTGATGGAGATGTGATAGGTGGAAGGAGGTCAAGGTGAGGGTGATAGGCCAGAGTGGGGTGGGGGCGGAGAGGTCAGGAAGAAGATTGCAGGTTAGGAGGGCAGTGCTGAGTTGAGGGAACCGACTGAGACAAGGTGGGGGGAGGGGAAATGAGGAAACTGGAGAAATGTGAGTTCATTCCTTGTGGTTGGAGGGTTCCCAGGCGGAAGATGAGGCGCTCCCCCTCCAGCCGTCGTGTTGTTATGTTCTGCCGGTGGAGGAGTCCAAGGACCTGCATGTCCTCAGTGGAGTGGGAGGGAGAGTTAAAGTGTTGAGCCACGGGGTGGTTGGGTTGGTTGGTCCGGATGTCCCAGAGGTGTTCTCTGAAGTGTTCTGCAAGTAAGCGGCCCGTCTCCCCAATGTAGAGGAAGCCACATCGGGTGCAGCGGATGCAATAGATGATGTGTGTGGAGGTACAGGTGAACTTGTGGCGGATATGGAATGATCCCTTGGGGCCTTGGAGGGGAGTGAGGGGGGAGGTGTGGGCGCAAGTTTTACATTTCCTGTGGTTGCAGGGGAAGGTGCCGGGAGTGGAGGTTGGGTTGGTGGGGGGTGTGGACCTGACGAGGGAGTCACGAAGGGAGTGGTCTTTGCGGAATGCTGATAGGGGAGGGGAGGGAAATATATCCCTGGTGGTGGGGTCCGTTTGGAGGTGGCGGAAATAATTAAGTGTGGCTAATACTGGGGCAGTAGTTAACACAGCTTTCAAGCTGTTAAATGCCTCTGATAGTCCACTGTCCACTGAAACCTCTTGCCTTTCCTTAGTAATTCAGTGAGTGGAGCAGCCACAGTGCTAAAATTTGGTGTGAATTTTCAATAAAATCCACTCAGTCCCAGGAACCACAGTCCTGCTCTTTTTGTCAACGATGTGGGAAATGTCCCAATTACCTTTGTTTTTGCCTTCCGTGGGGCCATTTATCCGTGTCCAATAACATGGCCCAGGAAGGTGGCCTGGGCTTTGGCAAATTCACTTTTAGCCAGGTTTATCACCAAACCTGCCTTCTGAAGTCAATCGAACAAGCCTGATAAAATGTTGTACATAGTCCTTCCATGTGTGACTATAAATCACCAGGTCATCGATATATATGGCACAGTTGGGTAATCCAGCAATAACCTCTGAAACGTAGCTAGCACATTTTCATACCAATAGCATGACTTTAAACTGATACAGTTCATTCGGCATTACGAAAACCGAAATTGTCTTCCCTCTTTCAGACAAAGGTACCTGCCAGTATCCTCTGAGCAAATCCAACTTGGAAATAGAAATTGCTTGTCCCACCTTCTCAACACAGTCTTCCAAATGCAGAATTGGATAAGCATCAGTATTTGTAACTGCATTGACTTTGCGATAATCCACACATAACCATTAGGTACCATCTGGTTTTGGTTCCATTACTATGGGTGAGCTCTAGCCACTGGAACTCACTGTGATTCTGTCGTCTGGGAGCACGTGTTCAATCTCCTTTTGAACCTGTGCCAACTTTAGAGAGTTATGCCTATAAGGATGTTGCTTAATCAGAACAGTATCTACTATATCTACATCATGCATAATTGGTTAGTACTTCCCAGTTTATTTCCACTTATCTCCCCAGAGGGTAGTAATAAATCATTTTGATTTTCCTCTGGAAGATAGTTTAATAATTTATCTCAATTTTTGACAACTTCCTCATTGTCCAATTTAATTTAAGGAATGTCCAATTCAGAATCCTCTGAACTCAGTTCTCCCCTCTGTATTGTAATTAACAATACAGTCTCCTTTTGCTTTCCTTCCCTATCAAAATACCTTTTGAGCAGATTCACATGATACACTCTGAGATTTCTTTCTGTCTGGAGTCCCTGTCAAATAGTTCACCTCACTCAAGGTCCAGTAAACCTTGCTTTTAAAGGTTCACCTATCTCTGGAAGTAACATTAACACCTTGCCTCCAATAACAAAATTGTGAGTTTTTGATTTCTTGTCTGCTTCCTGTTTCATTGTCTGCTGTGATACTTTTAAATGCTGTTTAGCCGACTCCCCCGCTCTATTTAATCATTCCCTAAAATTTGACACATAGCCCAAATATGTGGTCCCTGAATTCTGATGCAGCAATTTCTCCTTAATCAATTTGAACGGTCCTCTCACTTCATGCCCAAAAGCAAATTCAATTGGACTGAATTTGGCCAATTCTTTTGGTGCATCTCTGATCACAAAAAGCACAAATGGAATTCCCTTATCCCAACCATCAGGAGATCTTGACTATAAGCCCTTAACATGGTCTTTAATGTCTGATGCCAACTTTCCAGCACTCCCTGTGATTCTGGATGGTACGCAGTAGATTTCAATTGTTTTATTCCTCAGTTGTCCATAACTTCCTTGAATAATTTTGGTGTGAAGGTTGACCCTTGATCTGATTGTATCTCTGTCAGTAGTCTGTACTGAAGGAAAAAAATGAGTAATTTTTCCATAATCCTTTTAGCTGTGACATTGCTGATTGGAACAGCCTCAGGAAATCTAGTCAACACATCCATTATTGTTAACAAATACTGATTCCCACTTTTTGTTTGAGGTAGGGGATCTACACAATCAATTAAGACTCCTGTAAAAGGTTCCTCAAATGCAGGAATAGATATTAAAGGTGTGGGTTTTATTACTGCGTGTGGTTTTCTAATCACTTGACATGTATGACACGTCTGGCAAAATTCAACTACATCCTTATTTAGTCTAAGCCAGTAAAAATATTTTTGTGTTTTAATTTGTGTTTTCTCACTCATAAATGACTCCCTAGTGGTAGCTCATTTGTCACTTGCAACCCTTCCTTTCTATAACCCACTGGCAATACGATTTGATGAACTCCTGCCCGTTGCTCATCTGCCTGAATATGTGATGGTCTCCATTTCCTCATTAAGACATCATTTTTAAGATAATGATATTCAGAGATACATTTAGATTCTTTTTCTGTGTATGCCTTTGGTACAATTGCTTTAAATCTTCATCTTTCTGCTGTAACTCTGTTAATTTCTCTGAGCTAAAGATGTCTGCTGTGTCATCTATCTGCTCCTGGCTTGTCCCAACCATCTGATCAAACAGATTCTCTGCTAATTCCACTTCAACTTTCTCATCTGTACTCTTTGGTCTCTCTTGTTTTAGCTGATAACTTTGTTACCACACAGTCAGGAATAATCCCCAGGATGCGTGTCCTGCAATAGCTTAGTTGCCTGAGTTTCCACTGGCATTTCAACCACAGTAGGCAGCTCACCTACCAGTGAATCAACTATATCGTTAACAAGGACAAATTGTATTCTTGGAGCTGAGAGTTTGTCTGGTACTCCTACCATGACTTCCCCACTCTTCAGTGGACACTCTAACTTCACTGCAAAAAAAAGATAGGACAGCATAGCCTTGTAAAAGGAGTAGCTTTGTCACAGGGCTCACCAAGAAAACTTAACCCAGAACAACAGAGAGTCACATAGTGAGAATGTTTCTGAACTAATAAGTAAAAAATGAGGTCTGCAGATGCTGGAGATCACAGCTGCAAATGTGTTGCTGGTCAAAGCACAGCAGGTTAGGCAGCATCTCAGGAATAGAGAATTCGACGTTTCGAGCATAAGCCCTTCATATTCCTGATGAAGGGCTTATGCTCGAAACGTCGAATTCTCTATTCCTGAGATGCTGCCTAACCTGCTGTGCTTTGACCAGCAACACATTTGCAGCTCTGAACTAATAAGCCAGAGACTGGAGTTGATTAAATGGGGGCATGGGTTCAAATCATACAATGGCAATTGGTGTAATTTAAATTACATAGCCCAGCTCTGAGATATAAAGGGTCTGGGTGTAAAACACTAGCATGTAGGCACAACAAGCAATTAGGAAAGTGAATATAATGTTACTGTAAGGAGAGTTAAATCCAAAAGTGAGGAAGTGAAACTTCAGTGATACAGGTTATTGGTGAGATGTCTACAGTACTGGTCTCCTTAGTTCAGGAAAAATGTTAACTCTCCTGGTAGCAGCACAGCGAAGATTGACTCAGCTCACACCTGGAATGGGTGGATGGATCTTATCAGGAAAGGCTGAACAGGCTGGTCTTGTATTAGAATTATTGAGTCCTACAGCACGGAGACAGGCCCCTTGGCCCAAACTGGTCTCTGCTGACCAAGATGTCCTGTTCTTGTGCTGTACAGTTCTGCTGCAAATGTGTTGCTGGTCAAAGCACAGCAGGTTAGGCAGCATCTCAGGAATAGAGAATTCGACGTTTCGAGCATAAGCCCTTCATCAGGAATAAGAGAGAGAGAGCCAAGCAGGCTGAGATAAAAGGTAGGGAGGAGGGACTAGGGGGAGGGGCGATGGAGGTGGGATAGGTGGAAGGAGGTCAAGGTGAGGGTGATAGGCCGGTGTGGGGTGGGGGCGGAGAGGTCAGGAAGAGGATTGCAGGTTAGGAGGGCGGTGCTGAGTTGAGGGAACCGACTGAGACAAGGTGGGGGGAGGGGAAATGAGGAAGCTGGAGAAATCTGAATTCATACCTTGTGGTTGGAGGGTTCCCAGGCGGAAGATGAGGCGCTCCTCCTCCAGCCGTCGTGTAGTTGTGTTCTGCCGGTGGAGGAGTCCAAGGACCTGCATGTCCTCGGTGGAGTGGGAGGGGGAGTTAAAGTGTTGAGCCACGGGGTGATTGGGTTGGTTGGTTCGGGCGGCCCAGAGGTGTTCTCTGAAGCGTTCCGCAAGTAAGCGGCCTGTCTCACCAATATAGAGGAGGCCACATCGGGTGCAGCGGATGCAATAGATGATGTGTGTGGAGGAGGCTGGAGGAGGAGCGCCTCATCTTCCGCCTGGGAACCCTCCAACCACAAGGTATGAATTCAGATTTCTCCAGCTTCCTCATTTCCCCTCCCCCCACCTTGTCTCAGTCGGTTCCCTCAACTCAGCACCGCCCTCCTAACCTGCAATCCTCTTCCTGACCTCTCCGCCCCCACCCCACTCCGGCCTATCACCCTCACCTTGACCTCCTTCCACCTATCCCACCTCCATCGCCCCTCCCCCTAGTCCCTCCTCCCTACCTTTTATCTCAGCCGGCTTGGCTCTCTCTCTCTTATTCCTGATGAAGGGCTTATGCTCGAAACGTCGAATTCTCTATTCCTGAGATGCTGCCTAACCTGCTGTGCTTTGACCAGCAACACATTTGCAGCTGTGATCTCCAGCATCTGCAGACCTCATTTTTTACTGTACAGTTCTGCGTTCGACGTAAAAAGTCATTGGAAACAGACTCTTAGAATATTGTCAAGACAGAGGTGGTTAGATTTTTGATACATAGATCGTGGGGGGGGGGTGGGGGGGGGGGGGAGGGGGTGTTGAGAGATTCTCAAGGGGAGATAGGAATGTTGTATAATGAGATCCAGCCATGATTTTATTGAATGGTGGATCAGGTTGAAGGGGCTGAATGGCCTATTCCTGCTGACAATTTGAATATCAGTACATCTTAATGTTTGTCAATCAGGTGGGATTTTAACAACAGCAAGAAATATTCGGAGACCAGGGTACAGTTTTCACTTTGGAGTCACTTTGTCTTATTTATTCATGGGACATTGGTATTGCTAACTAGGACCAATGTTTATTACCCATCCCTAGTTGCCTTCTTGAGAAGGTGGGGGTGTGCTGCCTTCTTGAACCATTGCAGTCCATGTGCTGTAGGTAGACCCATGATCCCTTTAGGAAGGGAATTCCAGGATTCTGACTCAGCAACAGATGGAACTAGCTGCCTGGTTGAGATTATTTTTATATTCCAGATTTATTGAGCAAATTTAAATTCCACAAGACGCCATGAGGGGATTTGTACCCAGGTCCCTATAGCAAGGGTCTCCAGACCTGTAATATTGATGCTACAACAATCTGCCATCCTAACACAGTCTGGCCAACATGAGACACCATAGCCATGTGATTGACAGGGAGAAGAGAGTTGGATGATCAGCCATATTGAATAGCGAAGCAGACTCAAAGGGTTGAATGGCCTACTATTGTTCCTTTGTCTCTATGTTTAAATACCAATTAAAATGGCCAAACAAATGACTCAGTTCAATAGCAATTAAGATTGGGTCACAAATATTGGCCTTGCCGGCGATACACGCATTCAATAAAGGGACTGAGTAAAAGAAACAGCCACTGAGTACGGTGCACTAACATGTTATCAGTTTTACACATCAGTGCCAATGTGTAGGCAGCATGGCAGATTTTTATTTGTACATAAAATCAACTTTTTCAGTAAGCTAACATTAAGATTTAATGACTGCAAAAGTGTGCATCAGCTAGTGGGCAATTCTTTGAGTTTCAGCATCAAAATGTGTCAGTAACAAATTTGAAGTGAGATCATTAGCATATTAAAATAATGGTAACTTGTTTAAATAAGAAATCTTATTTCATAATTAGTGGTTGGATGTGCAAGGCTAAAAATTATCATCTATTTTGTGAGTATAAGCTCATTATTAGAGTGAATGCTACGTCAACACCATCAACATTATTCATTGAACAACAGTAAAAGATGCAAACACACATTTTTCACTCAACTATTGGGCATCATTAAGGTTTTGAAATATTAAGAAACCAGGCTACAGTTTTCCCTTTGGAGTCATTTCGTCTTATTAATTGATGGAACATTGGTATTGCTAGTTAGGTGCTGCATGTATTACCTATCCACATTAACTTGGTTAAAAATCACACAACACCAGGTTATAGTCCAACAGGTTTAACTGGAAGCACACTAGCTTTTGGAGCGACGCTCCTTCATCAGGTGATAGTGGAGGCTCAATCCTAACACACAGAATTTATAGCAAAAATTTACAGTGTGATGTAACTGAAATTATACATTGAAAAATTGATTGTCTGTTAAGCCTTTCATCTGTTGGAATACAGTGATAGTTTCACTTCTTTCATGTGTGAATCACAAAACCTTTTTTTAAAAAGTTGTATTCTCTGGTTAGTTGCTAACAATATGTTGAAGGTGTTAGCCCCCTGTGTTCTCTGTCTATGCCATGATGTTTAGATTGATTCTAATCTAAAAAGTGAGATAACAGAGTTTTACATAAATTCATGCAGTTTTTGTGCTCAGAGTTCTACATGAATGTATGCAGTTTTTGAGCAAAGTCCAAATCATCATTAAGTTGGAGCACTGCCTTCTTGAACCGCTGCAGTCCATGTGCTGTGGGTAGACCCACAATGCCCTTAGGGAGGGAATTCCAGGATTCTGACCCAGTGACAATGAAGGAACGGTGATATATTTCCAAGTCAGGATGGGGAGGGGCTTGGAGGGGAAATTGAAGGGAGTGGTGTTCCCGTGTATCTGCTGCCCTTGCCCTTCTGGATGCTGGAGGTTACCCTTTTGTAAGGTGCTGTTGGAGGAACCTTGGTGAATAGCTACAGCACATCTTGTAGGTGATGCACACTGCTGCTACTGAGCACCAGGAACGGGCGGAGTGGATAGTGAAAGTGATGGGTGGGGTCCTAACTGATTGAGTGTTGCTGAATATGCATTCAGCTTAATGACGTGGGGTGTGCTTTATTATGCTTGGCTTGCACTTTGTAGATGTTGAACAATCTTCAAGGAGTCAGGAGGTGAGTTATTCAACGTAGAATACCTAGCATCTGATCTGCTCTTGTTGCCACCACATTGGTATGCCTGGTCCAGTTTAGTTTCTTGCCAAAGATAAACCCTAGGATGTTGATAAAGAAAGACTCAGTGATGGTAACACTGTTGAATGTTAAGGAGGGATGATTAGATCCTTTCCTGTTTAAGATAGTCATTGTCTGGCAGTTAAGTAACATAAATATTACTTGGCATATATAATTTTAAACCTGGATATTGTCCAAATCTTGCTGCATTTGGACACGGACTGCTTCAGTATCTGAGGAGTTGTGAACGTTGTGCAATCATTAGCGAACATCCCCACTTTGGACCTCGTGATGGAGGGAAGGTCATTGATTGAGCAGCTGAAGATGGTTGATTTGAGGACACTGATAGTTGGGTCCAGGACACTACCCTGAGGAACTCCTGCAGAGATGTCCTGGAGCGGAGAATTCTGGCCTCATTTGCATCTCATTTGTCATAAAATTGTAAGAGCAGGGACATTATGTCAGATCTGTTCCTAAAGTACCCTCCAGCCAGTTAAATACTTTTAGGAGTACAGTCACTGTCTAAGTCAGCGAATGACAGCAACCAATTGGCACAAGTTCCCACACAAAAAAATTATGATAATGACCAGAGTTCTAATCACTGTGTTCCCATGATATGCATCTTCCTGATATATTGACCTTGTTTCTATTGCTCTGCCAGGCTTGTTGAATATTTCCAATGCTTTCTGTTTTTAGTTCAGGTTTCCAGAGTCTGATTTACTTCCATTCTTTTGGACAGTCAGATAATCTGCTTTGGGATGCCACACAGAACACTCCTGTCCTTCTGCAAGATCATGCAGCAGCAGCTATGGGAGACAGGCTTCAGGTTAGAATCATAGAATCCCTACCATTTGGCCCAACAAGTCCATGCTGACTCTCCGAAGAGTAACCCAGTCAGACCCATTCCTCCACTGTATTACACTACATTTCCCCTGACTAATGCATCTAACCTACACATATCTATGGGCAATTTTAGCATGGCCAACTCACCTAACCTGCACATCTTTGGACTGTGGGAGGAAAGCGGAGCAAACCCACGCAAACACAGGGAGAATGTGCAAACTGCACAGTTGCCTGATGCTGAAATTGAACCCGGGTCCCTGGCGCTGTGAGGCAGCAGTGCTAACCACTGAGCCACCATGCTGCCCCAATTATAGAACAGAATCCCTCCAGTGTAGGAAGGGCCATCCAACCCTGCAAGTCTGCGCCAGGTCTCTGAGGATCATCTCACCAGACTCAACCCGCAACCCAATCCCTGAATTTTCAAAGGCCAATCCACATCATCTAGGCAAAAGTGAGGGCTGCAGATGCTGGAGATCAGAGTCTAGACTAGAGTGGTGTTGGAAAAGCACAGCAGGTCAGGCAGCATCCGAGGAGCAGGAAAATCGACGTTTCGGGCAAAAGCCCTCCACCTCATCTGACAACCACCTGCTAAAGGAGCAATGCTTCCAGGGCAACTGCTTCCAAATAAACCTGTTTGACTATAACCTGGTGTTGTGAGATTTTTAGCTTTGTCCACTCCCGTCCAGCACTGCTTCCTCCAAATCATCCCACCTAATCTGCACATTTTTTGACACTACGGGGCAATTTAGCATGGCTAATCCAGCTCTTTGGATTGTGGGAGGAAACTGGACCACCCAGAGGAAACCCACGCAGACACGGGGAGAATGTGCAAACTCCACCCAGACAGTTGCCCAAGGTTGGAATCGAACCCGGGCCCCTGATGCTATGAGGCAGCACTGTTAACCACTGAGCCACCATGCAAGAGGGTAATGAATTGCTCAAAAGATCTAGAATGTTTTGAAGATTGCGAGAGATTCTCTTTAAGTTAATACGTTGAATGCCGTAGCCCCAATGGATTTGTCGTTTGAGACACAAACTCATTGCAGTTTAATAAAAAGGACGTCTGTGCACAGCAGGCAAAATTGAATAGCTACTCAAATTAGAATTTCTATAGAGATGCAGAGAGCATAAACAGGGTCTCCTAGGAGATGTTAATTCAGTATTTGTTGTTTTTTTTATGCAATTGGCAGTATAATCCATACATAATAGTTCAGAAACTTGTAAAACTTGAACAGATTTATTATAAAACTCCTACAGAAACTTTAAATTTATGCCTTCAATTCTCATCACTTGGATACTGGAGTTGATCGCAACAATAGGAAGTAGGCAAGAGTAAATCTTCCTCTGGCACAGGTCTACAAATCCGAATATTTATGAGGTAATATAACAGGCTCATTAGCTAAGAGAGTCGATGATGGAATTGCTGAGTCACTACTCTCTAAGGCAGCATTAAAAAAGGACAAAGTTAAACATCCCACATCACCAGGTTATAGTCCAACTGGTTTATTTGGAAGCACTAGCTTTCGGAGCGCCGTTCCTTCATCAGGACCATAAGACACAGAACATATAGCAACAGATTGCAGTGTCATTGGAATATAATATTATATTATATATTATTATATTATATTATAATATAATGTTAAACAAATCTACCTTAAGTCTTTCATCGTTTAGAATGATCATATTAGTTTCAGTTCCTAAAAGATGAAAGACTAAAGATAAATTTGTTTAATATTACATTCCATGACACTGCAACTCTGTTGCTATAAATTCAGTGTCTTATGATTCTGCTCCACAACCACCTGATGGAGCGTCGCTCCGAAAGCTAGTGCTTGCAATTAAACCTGTTGGACTATAACCTGGTGTTGTGGGATTTTTAACTTTGTACACCCCAGTCCAACACCGGCACCTCCAAATCATTAAAAAAAGGACACAGTCCATCCATCGTTCGTTTTGTATCTAAAGTTATTGACGTGCTACTTCAGTCAATGGGGACCAAGATCTCTACTCACGCTGATTATACCCTGACCAATATTTCTCTTTGCACGAATATCACACTATCAGCTTATTTGTCCCATTAGGGAGTCATTAGGAATAGACATGGAGTGAGCTGCCAGAGGAAGTGGTGGATGGGTGGAAGAGTCATTTGGATGGGTATATGAATAGAAAGGGTTTGGAGGGATCTGGGCAGCGTGCTGGCAGGGTGGGACTAGATTGGGTTGGGATATCTGGTCGGCATGGATGGGTTGGACCGAAGGGTCTGTTTCCGTGCTGCACATCACTATGACTCTATGAGACATAAGTGCTGGTTCTGGCCAGCAAAGTGCCCACATCCCAAAGTAAAGCACTTAGGTTTTTGGGATCCTGCTACATCTCTGCAGCAGCAGCTCTTGAAGAGAGCTTTATTTGGCTGTGAAGCATTTCAGGAAATCACGAGGACATGAAAGGTGCTATGGAAATGTAAGTTCTCTCAAGACACCATGAGCCAGGTTCCCTTACAGTACAACATGTCTGCTGCTTTCAACATGGGAAAAGGATTCAGAAACCTGAAGTCCTAGTTGAGGATTCTGTTAAGATTAACAAACAGATTCAGTTTGCAGTTGGGAAGGCAAATGCAACATTAGCATTTATTTCGAGAGCTGAAAATGTGTTGCTGGAAAAGTGCAGCAGGTCAGGCAGCATCCAAGGAGCAAGAGATTCGACGTTTCGGGCATGAGCCGTTCTTCAGGAAGCTCTTCTTCGGGCTCATGCCCGAAACGTCGATTCTCCTGCTCCTTGGATGCTGCCTGACCTGCTGCGCTTTTCCAGCAACACATTTTCAGCTCTGATCTCCAGCATCTGCAGACCTCACTTATCCTAGAATTCATTTAAAGAGGGCTACAATAGAAGAGTGAAGATGTATTACTGAGGTTGTGTATGGCTCTGGTCAGACTGCATTTGGAATATTGCTAGCAGTTTTGGGTTCCGTATCTAAGGAAGGATTTGCTGGGCCTGGACTGGGGGAGGTTCACAAGAAAAGTCCCGAGGATGAAGGGCTTGTCATATGCAGTTGAGGATTCTGGGTCTGTACTCAATAGAGTTTGGAAGGACAGGGGATCTGATTGATACTTACAGGATGCTGAGAGACCTGGATAGAGTGGATGTGGAGACGATGCTTACACCAGTCGGGAGATTAGGTCTCAGGGTCACAGCCTCAGGTTGAGGGGGTATGCCTTTAGAACTGAGCTGAGGAGGAATTTTATCAGCCAGAGGGACGTGAATCTGTGGAATTCATTGTCGCGGAGGGCTGTGGAGTATATCATCAAGTGTATTTAAAACAGAAATAAATAGTTTCTTAATGTGTAAGGGGGAGAAGGCAGGAGAATGGGGTTGAGAAACACATCAGACATGATCAAATGACAGAACAGATTCAATGGGCTGAATAGACTAATTCTGCTTGTATATCTTACGGTCCATGGTCCTCCCCTAGTAATGCAAGAATCCTTCCAATAAGGCATCACTGACCCTTCAGATATGCTTTCAAAAGACTAGCCCTGACGGCAAGTTCTGAAGAAGGGTCATGGTACTCTAAATGTTATTTCTGCTTCTCTTTCTCTTTCCCTTTCTCTCTCTCTCTGCTGATGCTGCCAGACCTGCTGAGTTTCTGTTGTTGTTTCAAATCTTCGCCATCTGCAGTGCTTTTGCTTTACATTATATTCCAAAGGGCTTCCTTCAGTTGCTTCCCACAATGGGCAGCTCGAATTCCAGTCAGCTAGTGCTCCCCACTCTCTCCTTGAAATATTTCCAATATTTTCGCCAGGAAGTGGGATTACCGCTGACCTGGCATGACTTCTGGCCTCTCTGGGGACCAAGTCGGCAAAACAGAGAGGAAAAATAAACCCCATTGTCCAGCGCTATCCTTCGACAGAGCCTCTACACATCTGCCAGGACAACAGTGCGATTGTCAATAAATGCTCTGTGACATTCAGACTTCATCCAATGAGCGTGAATCTTGACAGGGACAAAGGAATGCCAATGCGTTCTGGTCTGAGATAAACAATCTCACTGAGCACTCGGTCCCCAGTTTGTTCACTGTTTGGTTGAGGTTATATTATTATATATATTACTTACAGTGTGGAAACAGGCCCTTCGGCCCAACAAGTCCACACCGACCCGCCGAAGCGCAACCCACCCATACCCCTACATTTACCCCTTCACCTAACACTACGGGCAATTTAGCGTGGCCAATTCACCTAACCTACTCATCGTTGGACTGTGGGAGGAAACCGGAGCACCTGGAGGAAACCCACGCAGACACGGGAGAACGTGCAAACTCCACACAGTCAGTCGCCTGAGGTGGGAATTGAACCCGGGTCTCTGGTGCTGTGAGACAGCCGTGCTAACCATGGTTATTGAGACATTTTCCACTTTGCTGATTGCGATTGTGTAACACAGAAGAAATTAAAGTGTAAATGAAGGGCAGGGGGGAATGCCAATTAAAATCTTAATTAGGAAGCCGCACAAATCGTCCTAATTATTAACTGCTGTTCGAGGTACTGTAATATATCAAAGAATTAGGAGATTTTCTCTGTATGCAAATGTGCAATATGTTCCATTGAATTCAAACCAGGTAATCAACCCTCCTGTGCTGTTGCTTCTGTTCTGAAAAACCAACTGGTGATTTATATTGTGTCAAATTTATTGAATGACTAAGTCACCAAATGTGGAAAAGCAGGAGCAGTGAAAATCCAAGGAATACTGCAGGGGTTTTGACTCCTGATAAATATAAACAGGCATCAAATCACCAAGGCAGCCCCAAACAGAGACTGACAGTTGCTTCCTGTGTGTTGATAACACAAAACCGAAAGTAATGGGCTATATGCCTGGAGAGATAGTGAATTGCCTTTTTACAAGTTACACTGTCCTATTGCAAAGAAAGTGAACATTATTGGTGTCATTAACCATAATCACCCTCAATTATAAAGCTGCAAGTAGCATAGAGTCAGCCCATAAATGTAGGCATTGTTTACGTATTTTCACTGTCATTTCCAGGCATCCAGTCAGCTATTGCATCAGGATTGAAGCCTGAGTCCTTATAGATTTTTGACGAGTTGAGGCTGTGCACAGATCGGGATTTCTGAGGTCTTCAGAACACCTCGAAGTTCTGGCAGCAGATGACGAATTTATTCTTCAGTATGTGATTTGCACTCAGGCCCATGTCTGTGCTGAGAACAGACTTATGGAGCAGTGTCTCCCTGCTTAGAGACAGATCACCACACCAAGCATTCAAAACAGACCCACGCGGGCCTGTAAGAAAGCAGGCAAAAATAACAGAAACACCAATAACTGAGAGAACCAGGGATTGGGGGAGCTGGCTGCACTCTCTGGAACAGCACGCAAGTCAGCAAGAGGTCATGGTGTTGTGCTGTGGTCATGGAATTGTCCTTTGGCAGGATATCATGCACCCAACATGTGGGACATGCTCTCCAAGATGGGGAGGGAATCTGCAATTGCATCTGACTGCTCTACACTGTTAGCGCAGCGTCAACCAACGAGTGGGAATCAGACAGTTTCCCAATCAGACCCGGAGTCAGGCAGGGCTGCCCACTCTCGTGTGTGTGTGTGTGTGTGTGCGCGCGTGCGTTGTACAGAGCCATTTGCCGACTCCATCAGGAAGGATGTGAACCTGAGAGGGGTCACTATTCCAGGCAGTGGGGGCCTATGTGCTAAAAACCTCCGCGTACATGGATGATGTCGCTATTTTCTGCTCGGATCGGCTGTCAGTGCACAGACTCAGGAACATCCATGACCAGTTTGAGCTGGCTGATGGAGCCATGCTCCATCAAGGGCAAGAGCAAGACCGTGTTCTTTGGGAACGGGGCTGACTGATCCGCCATTCCCTTCACCGTCAGGACAGATTAGTTGAAGGTGCTGGGAGTATGGTCTGGATGGGCCCAGGCAGGGCTCAAATTCTTGGGAGAAGCAGATCGCCAAGGCGAGGTGGAAACGGAGCTTTTGGGAGCAGCGCTCCCTCTCCAGTGTGGATAAAAACCTGGCTATCAGGTGTGAGGAACTCTTTCTCGCAGTTGTTGCACAATGTGCTGGTCTGGCCCATTCCCTGAACCTGTGTCCTTGCTTGTCACTTGAGCCATTTCCCATTGATCATGAGGTCTGAGATGGACTGTGTCTGCAGGGACACCATGTACAAAACTCTGGATAAGGGCTGTGGCTGGGGGAGGGGGGAGGGGTGGTGGAGAATGTACCCAACGCCACCCTCACCCTGATGGCCACCTTTGTTTGTGGTTGCATAAAGCTGTATATAGACCCTCAGTACATAAACACCAAGTGTCACTACATACTGAGGTTCTACCTGTCCCCGGTGTTGCGCAGGATGGGACTGGCCTCGTTGCCGTGGGATTGTTCCATATCACCTCTCCGTCTTGGAGAACTTTGCAAAGAGAAACAGCTTTGACTACAATCCATTAGGAAGTGGTAGTATCCTGGAGACCCTGCAGGAAAAGGAGAGGGTGGATCCTGTTCTGTGGTTCCCTGAGCAGACTGTTTGGCAAAATGCCTCATCTCCAGAATGTTCCAACAAGTCATGGGGTGGCGTGGTGGCTCAGTGGTTAGCACTGCTGTCACATGGTGCCAGGGATCCGGGTTCAAGTCCAGTCTCAGGTGACTGTCTGTTTAGAGTTTGTACATTCTCCCCGTGTCTGCGTGAGTTTCCTCCGGGTGCTCCAGTTTCCTCCCACAGTCCAAAGATGTGTAGGTTAGGGTGGGTTGGCCATGCTAAATTGCCCATAGTGTCCAGTAATATGCAGCCTAGGTGGAGTAGCCATGGGAAATGCAGGGTTGCAGGGATTGGGTAAGTGGTTAGATCTGAGTGGGAGGCTCTTCAGAAGGTCAGTGTGGACTTGATGGATTGAATGGCCTGCTTCCACACTGGAAGGATTCTAATCTAAGTTCCAAGACATTGCTTGGCTAATAGGGAGTACCTTTGAGATCCTCCAGAGACATCACAGGGACTAGAGATGTTAGTCTGGAACAGGAGGGAGTGGTCACTCTGGTACAGGAGGGAGTGGCCACTCTGGTACAGGAGGGAGTGGTCACTCTGGGACAGGAGGGAGTGGTTACTCTGAGACAGGAGAGAGTGGTCACTCTCGGACAGGAGGGAGTGGTTACTCTGAGACAGGAGAGAGTGGTCACTCTGAGACAGGAGAGAGTGGTCACTCTGGGACAGGAGAAAGTGGTCACTCTGGGACAGGAGGGAGTGGTTACTCTGAGACAGGAGAGAGTGGTCACTCTGGGACAGGAGAGAGTGGTCACGCTGGTACAGGAGAGAGTGGTCACTCTGGGAGAGGAGAGAGTGGTTACTCTGGGACAGGAGGGAGTGGTCACTCTGGGACAGGAGAGAGTGATCACTCTGGGACAGGAGGGAGTGGTCACTCTGGGACAGGAGAGAGTGGTTACTCTGGGACAGGAGGGAGTGGTCACTCTGGGACAGGAGAGAGTGGTTAATCTGGGAAAGGAGGGAGTGGTTACTCTGGGACAGGAGGGAGTGGTCATTCTGGGACAGGAGAGAGTGGTCTCGCTGGGACAGAAGAGGGTGGCCACTCTGGGACAGAAGAGGGTGGCCACTCTGGGACAGGAGGGAGTGGTCACTCTGGGACAGGAGAGAGTGGTTAGTCTGGGACAGGAGAGAGTGGTCTCGCTGGGACAGAAGGGAGTGGTCACTCTGGGACAGGAGGGAGTGGTCACTCTGGGACAGGAGAGAGTGGTTGGCCTGGGACAGGAGGGAGTGGTGTTGTATCGGCGTTTGATTGCAGAGTGAATGGACACTGAGGGCACCATCAGAGAGTTTGCTTAGAAAATGTAACTGAATGAAACTGCAATCAAGGAAGTAGAGACTGGGAAAGGGGATGTCAGTATTTACTAATTAGATAACCATGCAGTCGGCAGGTTTCACTGTCTGCTGTTAGGGCCATTAAACACCCAAGCAGAAGTAAACCATTCAGCCCATCTAGTCTGCCTCGCCATTCAATAGGACCATGGCTGACCTGATAATCCTCAACTCCACTCTCCTGCCTTTCCCCCATTCCCCTCGATTCCACTTTCTGATTTAAAATCTGTTTATCTCAGCCCCGAATATCCTTAATGACCCTTGACAGCCCTCTGAGGGAAAGAATTTCGGAGATTCCTTGTCCTCTGAGAGAATAAATTTCTCCTCATCTCCGTCTTAAAAGAGTGACCCCTTATCCTGAGATTATGCTCTCTGGTCCTCGAGTCTCCCACAGGGTGAACCAACATTTCCACTTCTACCGTGTAAAGTCACAATCTTCTCAACTCCAATAAGTACAGTCCCAACCCGCTCAACCTCTCCTCATAGGACAGTCCCTTCATCCCAGGGATCAGCTGAGTGAACCTTCTCTGGACTGCGTCCAATGTCCTTAGCCCAGAACTCTTCCCAGTATTCCAGCTGGGATCTGACCAATGCCTTGTATAGCTTCGGCAAATCCACCTAGTGTTTATAAACCATTCCCTTTGAAGTAAAGGAGAAAGTGAGGACGGCAGATGCTGGAGATCAGAGCTGAAAATGTAGATTAGATTACTTACAGTGTGGAAACAGGCCCTTCGGCCCAACAAGTCAACACCGACCCGCTGAAGCGCAACCCACCCATACCCCTACATTTACCCCTTACCTAACACTACGGGCAATTTAGCATGGCCAATTCACCTGACCCGCACATCTTTGGACTGTGGGAGGAAACCGGAGCAAACCCACGCAGACACGGGGAGAACGTGCAAACTCCACACAGTCAGTCGCCTGAGGCGGGAACTGAACCCAAGTTTCTGGCGCTGTGAGGCAGCAGTGCTAACCACTGTGCTACCGTGCCACCCAAACGGTGTTGCTGGAAAAGCGCAGCAGGTCAGGCAGCATCCAAGGAGCAGGAGAATTGACGTTTCGGGCATGAAGAAGGGCTCTCCCTGAAGAAGGGCTCATGCCCGAAACATCGATTCTCCTGCTCCTTGGATGCTGCCTGACCTGCTGCGCTTTTCCAGCAACACATTTTCACCCTTTGAAGTAAAGGCCAACATTCCACTTTGTCTTCACAATCAATGCTTCTCACTTCTAAGCCCACAGACATTCCTTGACCTCAGCCGCCTTTGGAGAAGCAGTGGTGATCATTTGGTTCCGAGAGCACGGTTGGATCAGAAATAAACAGCTATCGACCGACCAGTCAAAGGGCAACCCAGTAGAAGGCATCCAGGATTAATGGCTGAACTGAAATAGATTGTCCCTGCAGAAGCTATTACACTGATGTCTGAAATCTGTTTCATCAGATAAAGGAAGTTTCTGTGGTGAGTGCCTGGGCTAAATATAAAAGAATCGCTTTGTCCCAATAGCAGAAGGAAGCTCATACATTTTGCAGCTGCGGCTGGAACGTTTCATAGAACAGAAGTAGGAGTGGGCCATTCAGCCCTTCAATACTATCCCTCCATTCAACACGATCACTGCTGATCCTTTATCTCAACACTTTATTCCCACTATTGCTGAAACTCTTCATGCCTTTAATATCTAAAAGTTATCCATTTCTTCCATGAATATTACTCAGTGACTTGGCCTCCCCAGCTTCCTGTGTTAGGAAATCCCACAGACTCCCTACCCGCTGAGTGAAGAAATGTTTCCCCTTTCAGTCTGAAATAGTCTACCTCATATCCTGAGACTGTGTCCCTGGGTCTAGTCTCCCCCACCCAGGGGGATCATCCTTCCTGTATCAAGTTTATACATTTCAATCAGATTCCCCATCCCATAGGGTCATAGAGATGTACATCACTGAAACAAACCCTTCGGTCCAACTCATCCATGCCGACCAGATATCCCAAAATAATCTAGTCCCATTTGCCAACACTTGGCCCATATCCCTCCAAACCCTTCCTATTCATATACACAACCAAATGCCTTTTAAATGTTGCAACTGTACCAGCCTCCACCACTTCCTCTGGCAGCTCATTTCATACACGCACCACCCTCTGTGTGAAAAAGTTGCCCCTCAGGTCCCTTTTAAGTCTTTCCCCTCTCACCCTATACTGTCTGGTGAATGCAGTCCCAGTCAAAACAATCTCTCTTCATAGGACAGTCCTGTCACCCCCAGTATCAGCCGAGTGAGCCTCTGCTGCATTCCCTCTACGATCCTTTTTGAGGAAGGGAATCCCAAACTGTACACAATACTCCAGGTACAGTCTCACCAGGGTCATCTAGAAGGACCAGGGCAGCAGATACATGGGAACACCACCCCCTGCAAGTTCCCCTCCAAGCCCCTCACCATTCTGTCTTGGAAATATATTGCTGTTCCTTCAGTGTGGCTGGGTCAGAATCCTGGAATTCCCTCCCTAAGGGCATTGTGGGTCTACCTACAGCTCATGGACTGCAGCGGTTCAAGAAGGCAGCTCACCCCTACATTATCCCAGTCCCAAGCCTCCAACTCGACCGGCCTCTGTACCTGTCCATCACTCCCCTCTCCAACCTATCGCCTTCTCCCTCACCTTGATCCGCCTATCACTTTCTCAGCTACCTTCCCCCAAACCCCACCCCCCTCCCATTTATCTCTCAGCCCCCTTGGCCACCCACTTATTCCTGATGAAGGTCTTATGCCTGATTTTCCTGCTCCTCGGATGCTGCCTGACCCGCTATGCTTTTCCAGCACCGCACTCTTGACTCTGGTCTCCAGTATCTGCAGTCCTCACTTTCTCCTAGCTATAAATTACCCCCAGTACTTGTTATAAATTACTCAGAATACCTGCTATAAATTACCCCCAGTACGTTATAAATTACTTAGAGTACCTGGTATAAATTACCTCTATCTGCTATAAATTGCCCCCATGCCTACAAATTACCCCAAGTTATTGATATAACTTAACCCCAATATCTACTATAAATCACCAGTAAGTGCTACAAATCACCCCCGAGTTATTGCTACAAATCACCCTCAGTACCTTCCATAAATGATCCCCAACACCTATTATAAATTACCCCAATACCTGCTGTAAATTACCTCCAGTACTTGCTATAACTCACACCCTGGACCTGGTATAGATTTGTCTGTTTACCCTATCCATACCCCTCATGATTTTATAAACCTCTATAAGGTCACCCCTCAGCCTCCGACGCTCCAGGGAAAACAGCCCCAGCCTGTTCAGCCTCTCCCTGTAGCTCAAATCCTCCAACCCTGGCAACATCCTTGTAAATCTTTTCCGAACCCTTTCAAGTTTCACAACATCTTTCCAGCCTCCCTCAGCCTTAAAAATACTTCGAGATTCTGCACCCACTGCCTTTTGAGGAGGAGATTCCAAAGCCACCCAACCCTCTGGTAATGTCGTCGTGCAAGTGATCTTGAGACTAATCTCAGCTCTGCGATGAATCATGGATTCACAGAATTGTTATGGTACAGAAGAAGGCAATTCGGCCCATCGTGCCTGCAACTGTTCTATCCTCTAGTGTCAGTCTCCTGCCTTTTCTCTTCACCCCTGCAAACCATTACCATCTAAAGAAAAATCCAATGCCCCTCTCAATGGAACTTGTCTCCACTATATTTCTAGCTACTGTGTTCCGGACCCTAACTACTCTCTGAGTGAAAAAGACTTCCTTTGTTTTCCCATCATTTTAAATCTCTGCCCACTTGGTCTTTTTTCCTTTTACCAGTGGGAACAGCTTCTCCCTAACTACTCTGTAAAGAGAGGTTGGACAGGTTGAGTCTATTGTCATTGGCGTTTGGAAGAATGAGCAGTGGTCTCACTGCAACATATAAGATTTGGTCCAAAGATGTGCGGGTCAGGTGAATTGGCCATGCTAAATTGCCCGTAGTGTTAGGTAAGGGGTAAATGTAGGGTATGGGTGGATTGCACTTCGGCGGGTCGGTGTGGACTTGTTGGGCCGAAGGGCCTGTTTCCACACTGTAAGTAATCTAATCTAATCTAATCAAATCTACAAAAAAGATCCTGAGCGGTCTGGATAGGGTCACTACTCAACAAATGGAAACTAAATCTAAGGGGCCTAGTTTAAGAATATGAAGGTTCCCTTTTAAGACAGAAATGAAGGGATTTTCTTTTTTTTTCTCAGACTTTTGTAGAGAAGGAAATCAAGGACGATAGGGGACAGCCAGGATGGTGGAACTAACCCACAGCCAGCTCAGCATGTCCTCATTGAATGGTGAAACTGGGCTTGTGACAATGAGAGGTTAGAGTGGTGGCTTTAAGGGGTTCTTTTGTCCTTTTTTTTAGAAACGAGGTTGTAAGGCAGAGGAGTCAAGCAGGAGGAAGTGAGGCCTGCAGATGCTGGAGATCAGAGTCAAGAGTGTGGTGCTGGAAAAGCACAGCAGGTCAGGCAGCATCCGAGGAGCAGGAGAATCGACATTTCAGGCAAAACCCATCCCTGGTGAAGGGCTTTTGCAGAAATGTTAATTTTAGAACAAATTTACAGCCCAGGAACAGGCCCTTCAGCCCTCCAAGTCTGAGCTGATCCAAATCTACTGTCTAAACCTGTCGCCCAATTCCTAAGCATCTGTATCCCTCTGCTCCCCACCTACTCATGCATCTATCCAGACGCATCTTAAATGAATCTACCATGCCTGCCTCTACCACCTCTGCTGGCAACGTGTTCCAGACACCCACCACCCTCTGTGTGAAGTACTTGCCGTGTGTATCCCCCTTGAACTTTCCACCTCTCACTTTGAAAGAGCGACCTCTCGTTATTGAATCCTTCATCCTGGGAAAAAGCTTGTCTCCATCCACCCTGTCTATACCCTTCATGATTTTGTAAACCTCAATCAGGTCCCCCCCTCAATCTCCTTTTTTCTAATGAAAACAAACCTAACCTACTCAACCTCTCTTCATAGCTAGCACCTTCCATACCAGGCAACATCCTCGTAAACCTTCTCTGCACCCTCTCCAAAGCGTCCACATCCTTTTGGTAATGTGGTGACCAGAACTGTACACAGTATTCTAAATGCGGTCGAACAAATATCCTGTACAATTTTAACATGACCTGCCAGCCCTTATACTCAATACCCCCAACCATGAAGGCAAGCATTCTATATGCCTTCTTGACCACTCTATCCACCTGTGCAGCAACCTTCAGGGTACAATGGACCTGCACTCCCAGATCTCTCTGCTCCTCGGATGCTGCCTGACCCGCTGTGCTTTTCCAGCACTTTAACCTTATTTCTAGTTTTTGTTTCAATTTTTATGTTTAGCTTTAAACAGCTGCTATTATAGGCCTGAAGAACAAGAAGTTATTTCTTCCTTGGCTTGATTACAGCTAGAAGCTGGGATTTCTCTCTGATGCTGGGGTTCCCTGTGAGAAAAAGCTATTTTTTCTGAATTTGCCTGTTTTGCCACACAATGTGTTTCTGAATGTTACTTTATTGGGACAGTTAATTAGTAACTGTTACTCTAACTGTTCTTTGGTTTAGCTTTTCAACAGAGTTAACTTACTCTAAGTTCTTTCTTTTGTTTGTATTTTAACTAAAGTGTTTAACTAAATTGTGTTTTTGATTACTATCGAGCAGTTGTATTGCATATGGAACAAAGCACTTTACATTTGTCTTAAAAATAAGAAAAAAAAATGGGTCTAGGCTACTTTCTTGAAATAGTTTGAGGGAGTCCGGCCTGGTCCATAGCAGGCTAGAGGGGGCGAATGGCCTCCGCCTGGTCCAAAGTCCATATGCTCATAACACTAACAATTTGCATTTATCAGGCATCTTTGACAAGCCTTTAATCTCCTCAGTGGTTTGATAAAATTAATCACCAATAAAATTTAATGTTGAGACACACTAGGGCAGATGATTAAAGTCTTCATCAAAGGTGAGGGTTTTATAGACTTCCTTAAGCAGGAGAGAAGCATAGAAACTGGAGAGGTTTAGGAACGGAATTCTGAAGCTCAGGGAACTGAAGACATGACCCTGAATGCTGAAGTGATGAAGACCTGGGAAGATGGAATTGGAGTAAGGCAGAGTTATCAGACAGCTCTAGGCTTGGAGGAGGTTAAGGCAATAGACTCCCTTTGCTAATTTAATGCTTGGAAATCTCCTGTTCCATCTTTCCTTTATTGCAAACACATCACTCAGAATCAGGCATAAACATATTCCATTCAACAAATGATTATAAAGCATCATTCCTTGCAAAATCATTTTTTATTTAATGGCATTGGCAATGGCTTTGCCATTGGAAATGGGCCTCACATTAATCCTTATTTTTAATAATTCTCACACACAGCTAAAGAAATATTCAGTGTGTCAAAGTGACAGGAAATCTGTTTGCAATATGCAGTTACAGTCATGTGAAATAGCACTATATTAATCATCAAGAGAAGAGATTTATCCTTTCCCAGCCCTCTGTCATTACCAAACTGGATTTTTCATTTAATAAGTCGACAGTTCTAAGCAAAGAAATACCAACCCGTCAACAAATCCTTCCTTTCTTTGGTCAGAAAGCTGGGAGTCCTTTCCATTCAGATTTGAGTCAAACTGATGAGCTTGAAAAGATTTATTTTAATTTTAAAATTCTCAGAGGTGGCAAGATACATGCAATTTTAGATTTTTCCCAACTATTCATAAAAGCTTTGTATTGATCATCCATCAAACCTGAGGAGAGGGAGTTGGTGCCTTAGATCATTGGCTGCTGGGCATTTGTATATCATTCAGATTTATCGATTGTTTGGAATAAGCTCATCAAACGATGCCATTGAAGTGGGGGAGGGGGTTTAAATATTGTGTCAAAGTTCATCTCCTGTGTGAGGCAATTCTCACATACCGTGAAGTCTAAATCTAATCAAATATAGATAGAAAGCTTCCTTTTTTTACATCTCATGATTTTTCATTTAAACTGAACACGATTCAATCGATCTTCATTTTACACATTTAGTATACCAACATGCCTTTGCTATGTCTACCCTGTTAACAGTTCTAACTGAAATAAATTGTAATGAATGTTAGGTTTGGTACAATACGTATGAGGTTCAACAGTGCGACACATATTCCCACACTGATTTCTAACCTCTAATTACTTTTTGCTTTAGAGGGTATGATCCACACCAATAAAATTTGATTTTGAAATTAGGAAACATCATTCGCTGTTTCTAGATTCAGTTCTGGTGTGGAGAGCAGTGTACCATGGAAGTCCTTGGGTCTATTTGAAGTACAGGCAATTGGAAAGTATAGGCTTCTTATAAAACGCAGCTCTGAGGTCTCAGACTTAGGGATTTGTAACGTCTCCTCTGTGTCTCCATTGTTTACCTGTACCTGCTACGATTCAGTTTGGAACACACTTGCCTCTTGGTGTTGCAACGTTTGGCTTTTAAGTCCCATTCCACACCTGGAACACAAAAATCAGGCTAGAGTTTGCATCTCTTTATTCATTCACAGGGTGAGAGTGTCGCTGCCTCGGCAAAAGTGAGGACCGCAGGTGCTGGAAACCAGAGTTTAGATCAGAGTGGTGCTGGAAAAGCACAGCAGGTCAGGCAGCATCTGAGGAGCAGGAAAATCGATTTCTAGGCCAGCATTTATTGCCCATCCCTAATTGCCCAGAGGGCAGTTAAGAAGCTACCAGATTGCTGTGGGTCTGGAGTCACGTTAGACCAGTTTAAGGTTGGCAGATTCCTTTCCAAAGGCATTAGTGAACCAGATAGGCTTTTACAACAATTAATAAAGATCATTATTAAACTCTAAATTCCTTCAGTTCTTTTTACTGAATTCAAATTCTACCATCTGCTGTGGCAGGATTTGAACCTGGGACCCCAGGACATTGCCTGGGCCTCTGGATTAACAGTCCTGTGATAATACCCACTAGGCCCCAGTGTCCTCCAATGTGGTAGTGATGTACGCTGCCCTGCTTGAGGTGTTGCCCTTTCAGTTGAGTTTTTAAAGGAAGTGACTGCTTTCTGTCCCAAGTAGGGGGTGAGAAAGGCCCAAGCCACTGTTTTTGAGAAGAGTAGGGAAGTTCTCCCCAGTCCTGGCCTATCAGTACCCCTCAACAAACAACACCAATATAGGCAGCTGGGCATTATAATTCTGCTGTTAGTGGGGGCTTGCAGTGTGTAAATCATCACTGCCTACACTCGGGGAGGCTATGTTTCAGTGTTAAAGTCTGGAGACAAATAATCCAGAGCTCAAAGCTGATGTACGTTTAAATGCCTACGTGGCAATTTTAAATTCAATGAAAGTATGTTGTTTGTTTTAAAAAAAAGTCCCTGAGGGAAGGAAATCTGCTGTCCTTACCTGGTCTGGCCTACATGTGACTCCAGACCCACAGCAATGTGGTTTGATTCTAAAATTACTGAGCATGCCACTTGTTTCCAAAGCAATACAGGGTGGACAACAAAGGCTGGCCTTACATAGAATCCTTACCGGCCATTCAGCCCATCCAGTCCACACCGACCCTCTGAACAGCATCCCACCCAGATCCAGCCCTTGCTCTATCCCTACAACTCTCCATTTCCAATGGTTAACCCACCTAACTGCATATCCCTGGACACTATGGAGCAATTTCCCATGATCAATCCATCTCAACTGAACATCTACTGGGCAGGAACCCGAGCTCCCAGAGGAAACCCACGCTGACACGGGGAGAATATGCAAACTCCACACAGACAGTCACCCGAGGCTGGAATTGAACCCGGGTCTCTGGTGCTGTGAGGCAGCAGTGCTAAACACTGAGCCAAAGTGCTGACTCACCCACGTTCCACACATGAATAAAATAAATTACAACAGGTACTGCACTTTGAAAATAAGCACTTCATTGGCTATCAAACACTTTAAGGCAATTCATGGCCGCTAATGAATCTCTGGCTACTGTCCTTGGGGAAATTCACCATTTGGCTAATCTTAGTGTCTCCTATTTGATCCTTAAACTGTTTAAATACATTTCACAGCTCAACAATAGGCTACTCTGCCTTGGAGGGTACATGCTGATGTCTATGCTCCACACTAACCCTTTCCCTTCCAATTTCATCTCATGCCATCTGTAAAACCTTCTATGCCTTTATCCTTCAAAGACTTAGCTAACCTTCCCTTCACGGCATCTCCATCAATCAACTCACCATTCATGGGTTTCAAAATTGTTTTTCTTCAGTACATTATTAGATTTCTCAGAGATGATTTTATTGTCATTAGTTTTTGGGTTTCTTTGCAAATGGAAATGTTTCCTTCACCCTGTCGGACCCCTTCATTAATTGGTAATACTCTGTATGTCCAGGCAAATGGAACATGGTCCGTCATTGCCGGAGGGTTGGAGTTTAAAAGCAGGGAGGTTATGCTGTAGCTGTATGGGGTGCTGGTGAGGCCACACCTGGAGTACTGTGTGCAGTTTTGGTCTCCTTACTTGAGAAAGGATGGACTGGCACTGGAGTGGGTGCAGAGGGGGTTCACCAGGTTGATTCTGGGGTTGAGGGGGTTGGCTTATGAGAAGAGACTGAGTAGACTGGGATTATATTCATTGGAATTTAGAAGGATGAGGGGGGATCTTGTAGAAACATATAAAATTGTGAAGGGAATAGATAAGATCGAAGCAGGGAGGTTGTTTCCACTGGTGGGTGAAACTAGAACGAGGGGCCGTAGCCTCAAAATAAGGGGTGAGTTGAGGAGGAACTTCTTCACCCAGAGGGTTGTGAATCTGTGGAATTCACTGAGGCTGGAATTGAACCTGGGTCCCTGGTGCTGTGAGGCAGCAGTGCTAACCACTGAGCCAAAGTGCTGACCCACCAATATTCCACACATGAATAAAATAAATTACAACAGGTACTGCCCAGGGAAGTAGTTGAGACTACCTAGTCGAATATTTTTAAGGCAAAGATCGATAGATTTGTGAACGGCGAAGGAATTAAGGGATATTGTGAGGGGGCAGGTAAGTGGAGCTGAGTCCACGGAAAGATCAGCCATGATCTTATTGAATGGCGGAGCAGGCTCGATGGGCCAAATGGCCTCCTCCTGCTCCTGTTTCTTACATGCAGTTCTTAACCTCCAGCCCATGCCTGACAGCTCTAACCTTTTAGTTCTGCCATTGGTCCTGTAAGTTGTTCTTAGCAACACATCCAGTAACATTGGGGATATTTTCCCATTCGACCTGTTCAGGTGAATTATGGCATATCTTGGCGGTGGGCAATACTTGAACCCAGGCCTGCTGGCTCACAGGTAAGGACACTACCACTGTCCCTCAAGAGACTTGCAAGGAGCTGAGAACTCTGTGTAGTGATTTATGTGTGGTTGAAGTAATGATAAAGCTTTCCACCAGGATTTAGGGTTCCCAGTTGGGTTCACAGTGGGGCACACTTGTACTTACTGGAAGCTATCTATATTAATACATGGGGATATGTTCTTTGCAGACTGAAAAAACGCATACACAGCTTATGTCTGTTTCAACTTAAAATAAGCAACAGACAAGGGGTGGGACGGTGGCACGGTGGTTAGCACTGCTGCCTCACAGCACCAGAGACCCAGGTTCAATTCCAGCCTCAGGCGACTGACTGTGTGGAGTTTGCACATTCTCCCCGTGTCTGCGTGGGTTTCCTCCGGGTGCTCCGGTTTCCTCCCACAGTCCAAAGATGTGCAGATCAGGTGAATTGGCCATGCTAAATTGCCCGAAGTGTTAGGTGTAGGGGAATGGGTCTGGGTAAGTTACGCTTCGGCGGGTCTGTGTGGACTTGTTGGGCCGAAGGGCCTGTTTCCCCACTGTAAGTAATCTAATCTGAGCAATCAGAGCCATCCTGCCTGGTTCAAAACCTGGCAGTTAACTGTCACTCATCATTAACAGGTTATCAACATCATTATTTATACATTAGCATGCCACTACTAGCAAGAACACATTTACCAACCAATCAGTGTCCTTCTCTCTAAAGTGTTGGTTTCCCATTAAGTTGATTTTTCTTGGGAATTGTCCTGATACACACAAGATGAAAAGCTCTGACAAAATTTGCAACATTTGCAAAATGTGTATTTTGTAACAATAACTGAATTGTTCAAAGAGTTTTCCTACAGCATCAGGCTCAGTCTCAGATCAAGCAGAACTGTCCAGGAAACGGGGTGTCTGCAGGATTAAGGACAAAGACTTCTGATCTGAGTATGAGCTCCAAAGTAATATTCTCAGAAGAAGGATGTGTTGAAACACATTGAAACATGAGCAAAATGCAAATCTCAACATTTTGCCAAAAATCCCACCTCTCTGGATCCCAAACTGAAAGACCTGTTACTGGGCCAGGCATTGTCACTAAAAGGGTATTCATCTTAACACTGACAGTGGAGAGAATCTCAGTATTGCAGTGAGGGGTAGGTGAGAGTAACGTAGATCTATTTGAGGCAACTCACCAAAGCTCCTCCAACAGCAGCTTTCAAATATAGAAGCAGGATTAGGCCATTCAGCCCATCAAGCCTGTTCCACCTTTCAAAGTGGTCGTGATCTATAGCCCTACTCTATATGGTCTCCATTTGGCCCATATTCCTTCATATCTTTGCTTTCACAAACATTTATCGACATCAGATTTAAAATGAACAACTGATGTAGCATCCAATGCCATTTTTGGAAGAGAGCTCCAAACTTCTACCATCCCCACCAGCCCCCTCCACCCACCACCCCCTCCAACACCTCCACTCCCCCAAATTCCCCTCCCACCCCCGTTTGAGTGTAGAAACCTGTGACCTCTATTACGTAGAAGGACAAATGCAGATAGGTTTAGATTAGATTAGATTACTTACAGTGTGGAAATAGGCCCTTCGGCCCAACAAGTCCACACTGACCCGCCGAAGCGCAACCCACCCATACCCCTACATTTACCCCTTATCTAACATTACGGGCAATTTAGCATGGCCAATTCACCTGACCCGCACATCTTTAGACTGTGGGAGGAAACTGGAGCACCCGGAGGAAACCCACGCAGACATGGGGAGAACGTGCAAACTCCACACAGTCAGTCGCCTGAGTCGGGAATTGAACCCGGGTACAAGGGAGCATCTTTGTATGTCGCCGTTCTATCTATGGGTCCAAATCCTGGAGTTCCATCCTGGGCAGCTCCCATGGGTGTGCCAACACACAGTTTCACAAGACAGATAACTGCCATATTCTCAAGAGCAGATAGGCATGGTCAACAAATGTTTGCCAAGTCATCCTGTGAAGAAAGCCAAATGAGGGAGAAGGAATGAGAAAGCTGTACGGTCTATCAAAGTGTTTGAGAGGATGGATGTTGAGAAGATGTTTCCCCATTCATGGGAAACCAGAATTCAGGATCATTAATCAGGAACAGATTATCACATAAATCTGGTAAGGAATTTCAGGGAAGGTCCCTTGATATGGAGCATGGTGAGAGCATGGAACTCATGCAGGCTGTGGCTGCAATGAATAGCAGAGATACATTTGAGACAACATAAATAAAGGCATGAGGGAGACAGAAATAGGAGGTTATGTTGCTGGGCTGAGATACACGAAGTCCTGAGGAAGTTCATGCAGAAATCAAAATGTTAGCACAGAACAGTTGGGCCGACTGGCCTGTTTCTGGGCTGGGCTTTGTTGCAATTCTATTCCTGGTAGTTCTTTTCTCATTTGTTCATGGGATATGGGGGGTCACTGGCTAGGCCCGCATTTATTGCCCATCCTTGGTTACTCAGAGAGCTGTTCAGAGTTATGGGTCTGGAGTAACACATAGGCCAGACTGGATAAGGACAGCAAATTTCCACCACTAAAGGAGATTAGGGAACTAGATGCATTTTTATAACAATGGTAACTGATACCATTGGGGTCAGTTGAGTGGTTACCAAGTCATAATGGGCCAGTTTTTCCTCAATTGAATTCCAACTTTCACCATGGGGGGCTGGTCAGGATTTGAACCCCCTTCCTGAGTATCATTAACCTGGTGCTTTACATAACTAGGCCAGTGGTGATGTTACCACTAGACTACAGTCACCCTTGCTCTGATAAGCGCAGATCAGTACAAAACTGTACTTGCACATTGAGAGACTAAAAGACGACTTTTCAAGGTGGGTGGCTTTCAAAGAGAGACATGTATAATATCGGATGTATAAATGTTATCACTTTTTTTTAATTATCTGTAGCAGGATCTGAAATCATCAAGTACTGACAGCTGTCGGAGCACAGTTGAGCATGTGTCTTGTCATTTCTGATTTGATGTAATTTTGAGAGTATCTTTTGGATGATCTGAATGTTATTATCTTCAGCCAAGAGAGTGACTTGCCAGTGGAACAGTGGGTTGTCTGAGATGTGTGTTGATAACATCCCTTACTTGTCTGCTGACAGGGTTTTCTGAGGAGATTCTTCCAACATAGCATTTCCCATGAGGGGAAGAGAAAGCTAGGAGTGAAATTCTTTGAACACAGTAGTGCTGGAGTTTCTGAACTGCATGGGTATCTGCGAAGGGTGAAGATTCTGAAGGCTCATGGAGTCATAAAGGTCTATGGTACAGAAATAAAGGCCATTTGACCAATCAGGTCAACACCAGTCAAACACAGTGACCCAACTACTGTAATCCCATTTTCCAGCACTTGCCTAATAGCATTTTTTTTATTTATGGAATCCCAACACTGAGGAAACAGTCAAGTTGGCCCAACAAGTCCACACCGACCTTATGACGAGCAACCCACCCAGACCCATTCCCCTACACTATTATCCTAAATTGACGCCTGACTGATGAACCTAACCTATACATCCTTGAACATTTTGAGCAATTTGACACGGCCAATTCACCTGACCTGTATATCTTTGGTTTGTGGGAGGAAACCCACACAGACACAGGGAAAATGTGCAAACTCCACACACCTGAGGCTGGAATCGAACCCACTGAGTTTTGTCTGCCTCGCCATTGCACATGCACATCTAAATGTTTCTGCAATGTGATGAGGGAGCTGACAAATGCATATCGCTCTGAAAGCTTGTAATTTTAAATAAGTCTCTTGGACTACAACCTGGTGTCATGTGACTTCTGATATCAAACAGTGGAGCAGCCTCAAGAGGGTCAAATGGCCTACTCCTCTTCATAATTTCCATGTTCCTATACTAAACTTCTTGAGTGTTGTTGGAGCTGCCCCCATCCAGGCAAGTGGGGAGTATACCATCACACCCTGCCTTGTGGATTGTAGATGGTGGACAGGCCTTGGGGAGTCAGGAGGTGAGTTACTATCTGCAAAATTCACAGTCTCTGATAGTTCTTGTAGCCATTGTATTTATATGTTTAGTCCAGTTCAGTTTCTGGTCAATGGTAATCCCCAAGATGGTGATTGCAGGAGATAGTCTCAATCATCTGACATGCACCAATTCAATTAACAAGAAATTATGTTGCCATCACAATGGATGGTGGTGTTAGTTAACATGCTTTTAACACTTTGGGAACAGTTTGAACACAGGATACAATGCCAGAAATTGGCTTAAATGGTTATATCTCACAACAATTAATCAGCATTTAATATCAGAGCAGATGAGTACTTGAAGGAGAACAGGCTGGAAGGGTGAGTTTGTTGGGTGAAGTGAAGTAGGTAGTCCCACGAGCAGCTGATGGACCGAATAGCCTCTGCATGTCAGAGCATAAACTTTGCCTTTCATGTTGATTACTCATCTTCCCTCGTCCCCAGCAATCTCTTAAGTGTGGAGCACTGTGCAGACCATGTTCAGTACAACCCAGCAATCTGTCCTGGATGGAATTTTCATGGGTTTGCAGTCCCGACCTATTTTCTGTTATTAACACCCACCCCTCATTTATTTCTCTTCTCTACAGCCATTAGCACTCCCTTCAACTTTTGCTCTGGGCATGTTCACCATCTGTTCCATTCGTTCCTCCTCCATCTTTATCTACAACATAAAGGCCATAATTTTCCAGCCGAGGACCCAAAAGTTGAAGCAGTGACCATCCAATCTAGTCTGCTGCATTCTCTGTGCACAATATGATCTGCTGTACACTTGGGGAGACGAATCGCAGACTGAGGTGACTGCTTTCCAGAAACACCTACGTCCTGTCAGTAAAAGCGGCCCTGAGCTTCCCGTTGCCTGCCACACCACCATCATAGATCTGTCTCAGGCCTGCTGCAGTGCTCCAGTGAACCTTAACTCATGCTGAAAGAACAGCACCTCACTTTCCATTTAGGGACCCTGCAGTCTCTAGGACATGACATTAAGTTCACTAAGTTCAGAATATGATTCCATCCTTCCATGTTTTTTCACCTACCCCCTGCACCCAGTCCCTGTTATGACATGGGTTGCTTTTAGCTTAATCACACATTTCCACATACTCTGACACTTATTATCGCATTATACAGGCTACATTCAGCACAGTTCACCCATTCTCTCCTACTCTTAGCTCTTATTATCACTAATTCTTCTGGTCTGCTATCCATTATATCCCCTTTCATATCTCTCCCTGGGCTCTGCCTCCACCTCTATCATTCTGCTATTCCCCCTCCCTCCTCTCACCCAGTTCAGCTTCAGCATAAATACCAGATTTTCTCAGCTACTAACAATTCTGATGAAAAGTCACACTGGCCTCAAAACATTAACCCAATTTCTCTTAGCTTTTTTATGAAACAATACATGTTGTGGGGTAGTAAGAACATCAATGAGCCTGCAACTTACAGGCCAAGGTACTGATGGAGTGACACAGGTTCAAATCTCACCATGGCACCTGGTGGAATTCAAATGAATGCATAAATCTGGAATAGGAAACTAATTACAGTTGTTATAGAATCCCTACAGTGTGGAAACAGGCCTTTTGGACCATCAAGTTTACACTGACCCTCTGAAGGTCATCCAATGCAGACCCACTCCCATCCCATAACCACATCTAACGCACACTTCTCTAGACACTATGGGTAATTCAGTATGGCCAGCCCACCCTAACCTGCATACCTTTGGACTGGGGGAAGGAAACAGTCACCTGAGGCTGGAATCGAACCTGGGTCCCAGGTGTTGTGAGGTAGCAGCACTTACCACTGAACCGCCATGCCACTTCCTGTGGTTGTAGTGAAATTCCCTGGATCACTAATGCCCCTTTAGTGAAGGAAATCTGCCCTCCTTACCTGGTCTGGCCTACATTGTAGGGAGGTCCAAAACTAGAGGGCATAGGTTTAAGGTGAGAGGGGAAAGATTTAAATGGGACTTAAAAAGGGATTTAAAAGTGGTGTGTGTATGGAATGAGCTGTCAGTGGAGGTGATAGAGGTGGGTACAATGCCAACATTTAGAATGCATTTGGGCAGGTGCATGAATGGGAAGGGTTTAGAGGGATATGGGCCAAATGTTGGCAAATGGGACTAGCTCAGTTAGGAAACCTGGTCGACATGGATGGGTTGGGCCAAAGGGCCTGTTTCCATGCTGTATGACTCTATGGCATGTAACTCCAGGCCCACAGCAATGCGGTTGGCTCTTAACTGCCCTCTGGAATGGCTGAGTAAGCCACTCAGTTCAAGGACAGTTATGGATAGGCAACAGATGCCCTTATCCCAAGAAAAAACTCAATAAAAAAGACAGCAATATCCCCAAAAGTGTGAAACAAAAACAGAAATTGCTGGAGAAACTCAGCAGGTCTGGTGGCATCTATGGAGAGAGAAAGCAGAGTTAACATTTCAAGTCCAGTGACTCTTCATCTGAAAATGATTTGTTATCGGTGAATCACTACTTTGATGATAGTTGTTACACTGATGGTAAATGTGTACGTCAGGAGTACAGATTGTATACAGTTTGTGAACGTCCCTCCATCTGCTGTGGGATTATAGCCAGATCATTGAGGCTGTGTCCTGTACTGATCTGTTCAATACATCTGTCAGCCTCGATGAGTGGGCTGTTGCTGGTGTAATTGGTCATTAAAAGGGAAGGAATATGCACCACATTGAAGGCAACGCACATCACTGTATCTGTAACCCACTCCCACTGCTCATATCCTCTGAAGGGGAACAAATTTCAGGATTAGCAGCCTCATTAGAGCCACCCAGAAACAGACAACCAGCAATCAACACAGACACTTGTAAAAAGAAAATATGATCAGTCAATCGGTTTTGGATGTGTTATTGAACACATCTGGGGCAGGATGGACTGGACTTGGAACTTTCCCATACAGGGGGAGGGAGACTACATGATGCATTGGTAGACATTTTCTAATCAACCAGTTCAGCGATGTTACTACACACCATTGGAGCCAGTGAGACTTGAATACGGGCATCCTACACCAGAAATAGGGGCACTACCACTCTCCCACAAGAACCAAGGTACTCCTTTTAAACCTGCTACGAGACACACCTGGAGCCAGTGGGATTTGAACAACAGGGTCCTCCTGGTCCAGAGATAGGGACATTACTCTTAACTGCAGGAGACCTCACAATGTTGATCTACAGAATCAAGACAAACAATGCAAGTCAAACTGAGTGCACTATTCAGATCAGACCATGAATATTGTGTCCATTTCCAGTCACCAAAACCAAGATGTTATTCAGAAGGCAGCACAGAAGTTGAAACTTAAACAAGAATGGTTACTGCTATAATTAGTGGCCTTGCTTTTAGCTATTCAAGACCAAAGGTCAGGAATTCCCTCCGTACACCCCTCCTGGCCACTTCTCTCTCTCTCTCTCGAACAGTTATCCTTGCTTTATGACACTCTGTAAACCCCACCCACCACCCACCACCAAATGGCAATGGAACCAAACAAACCTGAACAAAGTATTGTTCATCATCAAAATGCGTTGAATAACCAAGCCCCATGCACTTCACCTCCGGCCTCCCACCCTCTCTGATCACGGCACAAGTCATGGGCCTTGTTTTCTAAACTCACTTGGAACTTGATCAGTCTGAAATGTCCCACCACATATTGTGGGCGGCACGGTGGCACGGTGGTTAGCACTGCTGCCTCACAGCGCCTGAGACCCGGGTTCAATTCCCGACTCAGGCGACTGACTGTGTGGAGTTTGCACGTTCTCCCCGAGTCTGCGTGGGTTTCCTCCGGGTGCTCCGGTTTCCTCCCACACTCCAAAAATGTGCGGGTCAGGTGAATTGGCCATGCTAAATTGCCCGTAGTGTTAGGTAAGGGGTAAATGTAGGGGTATGGGTGGGTTGCGCTTCGGCGGGTCAGTGTGGACTTGTTGGGCCGAAGGGCCTGTTTCCACACTGTAAGTCTAATCTAATCTAATATCCTTAGACTGTGACCCCCCCCCGGTTCAAAATAATAAGGGCTGATCTCATTGCAGCTCCCAGTCCACATTCCCTCATATCCCGTCCCGATAGGCTTGACTCCCTCGTTCGTCAAGGATCTGTCTTTCTAGGCCTTAAGACTATGCAATTATTCTGCCTTCACTTCTCTCTGGGGCAAACTTAAAAATCACACAACACCAGGTTGTAGTCCCATAGATTTATTAGAAACTGCAAGCTTTCAGAGCACTGCTCCTTTGTCAGGGTAGCTAGCGAGAGAGAATACATCTGACACAGATAAAGACCAAAGGGTCATACAACTTATGCAAAAGTACTGAACAAACCTGGATGGTTATTAAGTCTTTAATCAGTGAGAACGGAGGTGCAGGTTTTGATTGATTGATATGTAAATTCCTTCCCCAAGATAACTTCAGGTTTTATCAGAATGAAGGTGACATCTCAGGCTCAGTGGTCAGCACTGCTGCCTCACAGCGCCAGAGACCCGGGTTCAATTTCCACCTCAGGTGACTGACTGTGTGGAGTTTGCACGTTCTCCCCGTGTCTGCGTGGGTTTCCTCCGGGTGCTCCGGTTTCCTCCCACAGTCCAAAGATGTGCGGGTCAGGTGAATTGGCCATGCTAAATTGCCCGTAGTGTTGGGTAAGGGGTAAATGTAGGGGTATGGGTGGGTTGCGCTTCGGCGGGTCAGTGTGGACTTGTTGGGCCGAAGGGCCTGTTTCCACACTATAAGTAATCTAATCTCAGGTCAGACAATGGATTTTAGGTGTGAGGCCATGTTTCAAGTCCGGGGCAAAGGCAATTCCAGCCACTCATGACCTTCTGAGGGACGAAAGATCTCCTTGTGCCTAACTTAAATTTAAGAGCTGTTGCTTTTAGACCATGTCTCTGTTTTTAGTCTCCTGTTCCCTCCCTTCTCCCTGTCACGTGCCTGCAGTTTTTCTTACACGTTCCTTCTGAAAGTGACTATTAAATCTGTATCCACCACCATAACAGGTAATGTATCCCAAAAATCGCAGACAACATCAGCTCCATCAATCAATTAGCCACACATTGACTCCTCAAAGAGTTGCTTGATGGCTTATCTGGCAAACATTTCTTTTTTCAACTGATGCACAGCAGTAACAGGACAGTAACAGAACAGGACAGGCTGTTGACTCGCGTAGAGAAAGGATGCAATTGATAGCGGATATGGGACTATCTTTCCCAGTCCCTGCGCATAACATAAAGACGCTGCAGGAATATAAAGCAATTCCACTCCATTAATGTTCAGTAGCAAGCTGCTGCCTTCTCATGTTTACTGCTAATCAACTGTGCGAGCATTAACAGAAGGCAGACTGGAAGGTCGTCTCCTGGGAAACCAGGGACACCTTCAACATCTTTGGATGTTGGCGCTTGCAAGAGGTAGGGTTCAAGTCAATTGCTGTCCATTTTGAATGATGTGGGGGTTCCGGTGTTGGACTGGGTGAACAAGGTCAGAAGTCACATGAGCTGAAAATGTGTTGCTGGTTAAAGCACAGCAGGTTAGGCAGCATCCTAGGAACAGGAAATTCGACGTTTCGGGCCAGAGCCCTTCATCAGGAATGTCGGTTCCGTAGGCAGGTGCTGAGGAAGAAAATGTGGCTGTGGTAACGAGTCTGTTTGAGAACGTGGCTGAAGAGCTTCTGTGCAGAGGAGATGACCTGGGGGGTGCAGTGAGAGAGAGACTCACTGAAATCCTTGTAGAGGGAGGAAGAGAGCTTCTTCAAGGAAGGCATCCTTGCAAGAGGATTCGCAGTAGGTGATGAAGGGCTCTGGCCCAAAACGTCGAATTTCCTGTTCCTTGGATGCTGCCTAGCCTGCTGTGCTTTAACCAGCAACACATTTTCAGCTCTGATCTCCAGCATCTGCAGACCTCACTTTTTAACCAGAAGTCACATGACACCAGATTATAATCCAACAGTTTTATTTGAAATCACAAGCTTTTGGAGCGCTGCTCCTTTGTCACCTGACTTATTGCCCGAAACGTCGATTCTCCTGTTCCTTTGATGCTGCATGACCAGCTGCGCTTTTCCAGCAACACATTTTTCAGCTCTTATTTTGAATGGCATTGATGTAAAAACCCTTGTTCTGTCTTTTCAAATCCCTCTGAGCTCTTACCTCTTTCTATCACAGCAAATACTTCCGGCCTCACAACCGCACCCTCCCCTCACCCACGCGCTCTGTGTTTCTCCCGTTCTGGTCTCTTGAACATCCCTAATTTCTGTTGCTTTGCTATTGGTGGCCAGACTTTCAGCTGTCTGGTTACTCGGCTCTGGGATCCCTTCCTTAAACCTCTCCGACTCTCTGCTTCACTTACCCTCCTTCGGATTGCTCCTTTGGCCAATCCCTTTTAAAAAAATGTTATTCACTGGATGAGGGCATCACTGGCTGGGCCCAGCATTTCCTGCCTATCCCATATTACCCTGAGGGCAGTTAAGAGTCAACCACATTGCTGTGGGTCTGGAGTCACATGTAGGCCAGACCAGGTGAAGATAAAGGTTTCTTCCATAAAGGGCATTAGTGAAGCCACATGGGTTTTATAACAATTGACAACAGATTCATGCTCATCATTAGACCCTTAATTCCACATTTTATTGGACTCCTTGTAGGTCTGACCAAGTGGTCATTGACAGGTTAAAGCAGGTTCCTGATGAAGGGCTGTTGCCTGAAATGTTGATTTTCCTGCTTCTCGGATGCTGCCTGACCTGCTGTGCATTTCCAGCCTCACTCTAATCTTGTCTCTAATCTCCAGCATCTGCAGTACCCACCTCTGCCAAGGTTAAAGCAGTGGACCATGGAGGGGGTCACAGTTAGTAACTGCCTGCCCCTCTTCCATGGCTGTATTCATGCCTAGGAGTCCTTGGAGAAGGAGCACACAGTGTTCGCCAATACTCTCAGTGTCTTTAGAGACAGGTGAACACTGAAAGGGGGGGGTGTTTGCCTTGTTTCCAGAGTCTGCCTAATGGTACTAACACTGCACTGTTAATCCAGGGATGCAGGTAGTTTTCTGGGGAACTGAGTTCAACTCCTACCGTGGTAGATGGTGGAATTTGAAATCAATATATATCTGGAATTAAGAGTC
The DNA here is from genome assembly GCF_020745735.1 of Hemiscyllium ocellatum. NCBI lineage: Eukaryota > Metazoa > Chordata > Chondrichthyes > Orectolobiformes > Hemiscylliidae > Hemiscyllium > Hemiscyllium ocellatum. The sequence goes on from NC_083404.1 coordinate 137,212,063, forward strand.
TAATGATGATCATGAATCCATTGTCAAAATTGTCAGGAAAAACTCGTCTGATTCACTCACATCCTTTAAGGATGGAAATTACCATCCTTACCTGGTCTGGCCTAACATGTTACTCTTGATCCACAGTAATGTGGCCTACTCTGAACTGCTGCTGGACACCAAAGGGATGGGTTATAAATGCTGGTCTAGCCAGCGACCCTCATTCCATGATTAGAGAGATAATTCCCCCTTGAGTGCCATTTTGAACCCCAATCTCATCCCTTTCTCCCCATCTCTCCCTTATCCTCAGTGCTAATGCACTGCCTCTGGTATGCATTGCAGGTAATTTGATACATATTTGGAAACACAGGTGATTAAGCTGAAGAAAAAAAAATGTTCAATTTTATATATAATAACATTTCTGGATATGAAAACAAATCTCCAAATGCTTTTAATTGACTTTGAATCTCACCATTGGCGGAATTTGAACCCAGAGCACGACTTGGGCCCCTGGATTAATATTCTCGCAATAATATTGCCTCCCAGTTTCCTGTGGATTTTAGAACTCTGTACAAGTGTTACAGTCGGCAGCGTCACTTTTCAGATGTGCCTCTGTGTCTCAGGGAGAGGCAGTAACGAAGAGGGTCACATCCAGAGAATGCGCAGAACGTCATGGAAAAGAAACACTTGCCCTCAACAGTCTAGTAAGAAATGTCAAACCGAAGATAGGAGTAATATTTCATTGGGATTGAGTATCTACGAAGGATATTCCTCAGAGAAAATGATGACAAGACCTTTACAAACTGTCATATGGCTTTGTTCATTTTTTCTTCCTTTTTTAAAAATGCATTAACAGATTTGTACGAATACATTTAGTAAATTACCATATTGCAAAACAAAACATAGGGTCTGTCAAGTCTGATTTTCTCTGGGATTTGATTTTCCCAATATTACCATCATCTGGGATCATGACCCGGTGTCAAACCTCCTTTGATTATTCACATTGAGACATTCAGGCATCAGGGTCCCACTGTGAGCTGACCTGGCCCCACTGTGAGCTGACCTGGGCCCCACTGTGAGCTGACGTGGGCCCTACTGTGAGCTGGCCTTTGGAAAACTGGTTTGGCCCTGGAGGAGTTCATTGCAGGTTCATAAGGTGATACCCAGACTTCAGGGTCATGTTATGAGGATAGATTTGATAAATTAGGCCTTGATTCTCTAGTATTTAGAAGGTCAAGGGGGTCTTTAGGCTATTATTTATTGAGGTCTTGAGGATATTAACAGGAAAAGACAAGATAGTTAACAATAAACTATTTCCACTGGTTGATGATTCTAGAACCACAGATATTGTCTAAGAATTAGGACCAGGTATTCAGGAGAGATGTTAGAAAGCACTTTTACTCACAAAGAGTATTGGCAGTTCGGAACTCTCCTCCTTAAAAGGCAGCCAATGCTAATTCAATTGTTTAATTAAAATCTGAGGTGGACAAGTATTTATTAAGCAAAGGTATCAAGGTATATGGATGCAAAGCAGGCAGATAGAGTTAGGCCACACACATCAGCCATGATTTCATTGAATGGCAGAGCAGGCTCGAAGGGCTGAATGGCCTCGTGCTATTCTTATGTTCCTATTTCACTAGTTTAAAAGTGCTACATAAATGCAACATCCCATTGTTGACAGCGTAATTATCAGTGCTATGTTTAGATTGTAAGATAAAAATCACACGACACCAGGTGACAGTCCAACAGGTTTATTTGGAAGTACAAGCTTTAGGAGCGCTGCTCCTTCATTGGGTGGTTGTGTGATTTTTAACTTTGATGAAAATGTGTTGCTGGAAAAGCGCAGCAGGTCAGGCAGGAGAGTCGACATTTCGGGCATGAGCCCTTCTTCAGGAAATACATTTTCAGCTCTGATCTCCAGCATCTGCAGTCCTCACTTTCTCCTAGAAGATTTTAACCCTGCTGCGAATCCTCTTGCAAGGATGCCTTCCTTGAAGAAGCTCTCTTCCTCCCTCTACAAGGATTTCTCCTGTTCCTTGGATGCTGCCTGACCTGCTGCGCTTTTCCAGCAACACATTTTTCAGCTCTAATCTCCAGCATCTGCAGTCCTCACTTTCTCCTAGTTGATTTTTATCTTTGTCCACCCCAGTCCAACACCAGCACCTCCACATCATAGATTGGAAGTGTTCAAAGCTGAGTAAGTTAATGAGGTGTGGGCAGCACACGTGCCCAGAGGTTACGCAGCTGTTTATGATTGTATCACTAACTGAATCCATTATGATGCCAACAGACTGGAACAGCCATGCTCAGATCTTTCGGACTTGCTGTAAGCTTCGCTGTTTTGCTAAAGATAGGGGAGCGTGAAGACAGAGGGTGAAAATGACCTGAAACAGAAAATAGTAGGGAGGTAGTAGCGAGTGGGTATGAGGAGAACGCTTTTGAAAAGAAGTTCATTAACAGAAGGATATTGATGGACAATGCAGTAAGTCCCCACCTAAAGTTGTAGTTCCATTCCTGAAAAGCCTGAAATGACTTCAAGTGAAACACTGGCTGCCATAGGATTCAAGCTTCAAACTGGAGTTAGGTTGCATGGGCCTTCCTTATAAGAAAGAAACTTAAAACATTAAACCCTGCATGTGGAAATCCATTATGTTTCTAAATTCTTGCATTGCTAAATGAATGAACTTTTAAAATAAGATAAATCTAAAAATGCGAAATCAAAACTTAACTTGCTACTTACAATATCTCCTGCTCGCTGCCAATTGTGTTTCCCGCTCCCTGACTGTCCAGGACACTTGAGATCCTTCCGTACCTGACTCTCCATATCGTAGCCTGTTCCCTGATCTTCCAAGTGTTTCCCTGATCTGGTCAGGATCTGTCATAGTGAGCCCTTCACTCATTGGACTGCCTTAGATTTCAGACATTTGCAGGGGGAGGTCATCCAGCCCATCGTGTTCACACCAACCAACAAATATCTGACAACAATGATCCCATTCTCCAGCTTTTGGCTCATAGCGCTGGAGGCCACATGAACATCTAAAGTGAATAGCGAAGTGGACATCTAAATTCAAGAGGCTCCCTGACTCATCAACGCCTGACATAAGAAGACTTATATTTACAAACGTGATCCAATACAGGGATGCAATCTTTTAGATCTGACTTTCGAAAGTTCCCTGTAGTTGGGAATGGTTCCTTTATATTATCCTGCATTTTGTTCCAAGTTGCGTCTAAATCAACATGTGAAAGGTATCCAGAAGGGAACGTTGAGGGGACTGTCTGCAGTGCTTCCATATTACCAGTGTTTCTGACTCAACCTTCAAGCAGTGACTTCCAGACTCCCTCTGAGTGAAAGTAAAATCTTCCCCAACTCTACTCTTAACCTCTTTCTGGATCAGTGGTGCTGGAAGAGCACAGCAGTTCAGGCAGCATCCAACGAGCAGCGAAATCGACGTTTCGGGCAAAAGCCCTTCATCAGGAATAAAGGCAGTGAGCCTGAAGCGTGGAGAGATAAGCTAGGGGAGGGTGGGGGTGGGGAGAAAGTAGCATAGAGTACAATGGGTGAGTGGGGGAGGGGATGAAGGTGATAGGTCAGGGAGGAGAGGGTGGAGTGGATAGGTGGAAAAGGAGCTAGGCAGGTCGGACAAGTCCGGACAATCATGGGGACAGTGCTGAGCTGGAAGTTTGGAACTAGGGTGAGGTGGGGGGTGGGGAAATGAGGAAACTGTTGAAGTCAACCTCTACCTCTTACTTTACATCTGTGCCCCCTGGTCTTGCTCCCTCTATTAATGAAAATTCTGCCTTTCTATTGACTCTGTCCATGTCGCTCAGAACGAGATGCACCTCTCGACCCTCACTGCTCAAAGGGAAGCTATCCCAGTCTATCCAACCTTTCCTCATTGCTCAGAACCTCCAGCCCAGGCAGCAACTCCTCTTCACCTTCTCCTGCTTAATCACATCCTAATGTGATGACCATACACTCATAGAGATGTACAGCATGGAAACAGACCATTCGGTCCAACTCATCCATGCCGACCAGATATCCCAACCCAATCTAGTTCTATTTGCCAGTATTTGGCCCATATCCCTCCTATTCATTTACCCATCCAGAATTCCTTTTAAATGTTGCAATTTCCACATCCTCTGGCAGCTTGTTCCATATACCACCACCCTCTGCGTGTAAAAATTGCCCTGAGATCCCTTTAATATCTTTCCCCACTCACCCTAAACCTATGCCCCTCTAATTTTAGACTGCCTCCACCCAGGGAAAAGACTTTGGCTATCCATTCCCTTCATGATTTTATAAACTACAGCTGCACGCAGTGCTCCAGCCTAACCAGTGTATTATACAATTCTAGCATAGCCCCCCCAATCTTGGATTCTCTGCCTTGACCAATAGCTAATAAACCTAACCCTAGCCCTTACTGAAACCCCAACTAATAATAAAGGCTAATAATGCTTTCTTAACCATCTTAAATAGCTATTCTGCCACCTTCAGGGATCTGTACATCAAGGTCTCCCTGATATTCAACCCTATCCAGGGTCTTTCCATTCATTGAGTAAAAAATGAGGTCTGCAGATGCTGGAGATCACAGCTGCAAATGTGTTGCTGGTCAAAGCACAGCAGGCCAGGCAGCATCTCAGGAATAGAGAATTCGACGTTTCGAGCATAAGCCCTTCATCAGGAATGAGAGAGAGTAGCCAAGCAGGCTAAGATAAAAGGTAGGGAGGAGGGACTTGGGGGAGGGGCGATGGAGGTGGGATAGGTGGAAGGAGGTCAAGGTGAGGGTGATAGGCTGGAGTGGGGTGGGGGCGGAGAGGTCAGGAAGAAGATTGCAGGTTAGAAGGGCGGTGCTGAGTTGAGGGAACCGACTGAGACAAGGTGGGGGGAGGGGAAATGAGGAAACTGGAGAAATCTGAATTCATACCTTGTGGTTGGAGGGTTCCCAGGCGGAAGATGAGGCGCTCCTCCTCCAGCCGTCGTGTTGTTATGTTCTGCCGGAGGAGGAGTCCAAGGACCTGCATGTCCTCAGTGGAGTGGGAGGGAGAGTTAAAGTGTTGAGCCACGGGGTGGTTGGGTTGGTTGGTCCGGGCGTCCCTGAGGTGTTCTCTGAAGCGTTCCGCAAGTAAGCGGCCTGTCTCACCAATATAGAGGAGGCCACATCGGGTGCAGCGGATGCAATAGATGATGTGTGTGGAGGTACAGGTGAACTTGTGGCAGATATGGAAGGATCCCTTGGGGCCTTGGAGGGAAGTGAGTGTGGAGGTGTGGGCGCAAGTTTTACATTTCCTGCGGTTGCAGGGGAAGGTGCCGGGAGTGGAGGTTGGGTTGGTGGGGGGTGTGGATCTGACGAGGGAGTCACAAAGGGAGTGGTCCTTGCGGAACGCTGTTAGGGGAGGGGAGGGAAATATATCCTTGGTGGTGGGGTCCGTTTGTAGGTGGCGGAAATGACGGCGGATGATACGTTGTATGCGGAGGTTGGTGGGGTGGTAGGTGAGAACCAGTGGGGTTCTGTCTTGGTGGCGGTTGGAGGAGCGGGGCTCAAGGGCGGAGGAGCGGGAAGTGGAGGAGATGCGGTGGAGGGCATCGTCGATCACGTCTGGGGGGAATCTGCGGTCCTTGAAGAAGGAGGCCATCTGGGCTGTGCGGTGTTGAAACTGGTCCTCCTGGGAGCAGATGCGGCGGAGACGAAGGAATTGGGAATATGGGATGGCGTTTTTGCAGGGGGCAGGGTGGGAGGAGGTGTAGTCCAGGTAGCTGTGGGAGTCAGTCGGTTTATAATAGATGTCTGTGTTGAGTCGGTCGCCCGAGATTGAGATGGAAAGGTCTAGGAAGGGGAGGGAGGAGTCTGAGACAGTCCAGGTGAATTTCAGGTCGGGATGGAAGGTGTTAGTAAAGTTGATGAACTGTTCAACCTCCTCGTGGGAGCACGAGGCAGCGCCGATACAGTCATCGATGTAGCGGAGGAAAAGGTGGGGGGTGGTGCCAGTGTAGTTGCGGAAGATGGACTGTTCCACATATCCTACGAAGAGGCAGGCATAGCTGGGGCCCATGCAGGTGCCCATGGCAACTCCTTTAGTTTGGAGGAAGTGGGAGGATTGAAAAGAGAAGTTATTCAGGGTGAGGACCAGTTCAGTCAGTCGAAGGAGGATGTCAGTGGAAGGGTATTGGTTGGTGCGGCGGGAAAGGAAGAAGCGGAGGGCTTTGAGTCCTTCGTGATGGGGGATGGAGGTGTACAGGGACTGGATGTCCATCGTGAAAATAAGGCGTTCGGGACCGGGGAAGCGAAAATCCTGGAGGAGGTGGAGGGCGTTGGTGGTGTCCCGAACGTAGGTGGGGAGTTCTTGGACTAAAGGGGACAGAACCGTGTCAAGGTATTGGGAGAAGAGTTCGGTGAGGCAGGAGCAGGCTGAGACAATGGGTCGGCCGGGGCAGGCAGGTTTGTGGATTTTGGGCAGGAGGTAGAAACGGGCGGTGCGGGGTTGTGGGACTATGAGGTTGGAGGCGGTGGATGGGAGATCCCCTGAGGTGATGAGGTCATGGATGGTCTGGGAGATGATGGTTTGGTGGTGGGAGGTGGGGTCGTGGTCAAGGGGGCGATAAGAGGAGGCGTCCGCGAGCTGGCGTTTGGCTTCAGCCGTATAAAGGTCAGTGCGCCAAACTACCACCGCGCCTCCCTTGTCTGCGGGTTTGATGGTGAGGTTGGGATTGGAGCGGAGGGAGTGGAGGGCTGCACGTTCTGAGGGTGAGAGGTTGGAGTGGGTGAGAGGGGTGGACAGGTTGAGTCGGTTAATGTCACGGCGGCAGTTGGCTATAAAGAGGTCGAGGGCGGGTAGGAGGCCAGCACGGGGTGTCCAGGTGGATGGGGTGTGTTGGAGGCGGGAGAAGGGGTCGTCAGAGGGTGGGCGGGAGTCTTGGTTGTGAAAGTAGGCACGGAGGCGAAGGCGGCGGAAGAATTGTTCAATATCTCGGCGCGTGTTGAACTCATTAATCCGAGGGCGTAGGGGAATGAAGGTGAGGCCCCTGCTGAGGACTGATCTTTCATCCTCAGAGAGGGGGAGATCTGGAGGGATGGTGAATTGAGCCCCTCAACCACAGTGAAGCTACTCAGGACCTTGGCCTTAATCCCTCAGTTCCCCTCCCCCTCTCACCACCACCTCCTCCTGGCCATCAGTGTCTGATCTCGGTAACGTTTCCTCAGGAGTATCTCTGTCATGGTTTTGTATTTGCTTCTCATTTACGGGTTGTTTAATTTGGTCTCAGTGAGGCAGAGGGCACAGGTGGTTGCTTATGGGGACACTGGTTCGAATCTCACAATGGCAGATGGTGGAAATTAAAACTCAGTGAATTAATTTGGAATTGAAAGCAAGAATTCTCTGCCACAGAAAGCAGTTGAGGCCAGAACATTGAATGTTTAAAGGGATTGAAGGATTGGGGGAGAAAACGAGAACAGGGGACTGAGTTGGATGATCAGCAATGATCATATTGAATAGCAGGGCAGGTTTGAAGGGCTAAATGGCCAACTCCTGCTCCAATTTCCTGTTTCCATGTTCTCATTGACAGCGAGTAAAAACTAATTATTGTAAAAACCCATCTGGCTCATGAATATCCTTTAAGGAGAGATATCTGCCATCCTTACACAGTCTGGACTACATGTGACTCCAGACTCACAGGAATGACTCTTCATAGCCCTTGAAATAACCAATTAGGTGAAGGAACAATGGAGAGTGGGAAACAAGTGCTAATGTTGCCAGTGACACCCACACATCATGACAGAATAAAAATAAGGAAAGTCTGATGCTTTTTGTGTTTTACTGTAACTTCACCTGTGTAAGATATTCACAAATAGCTAAGTTGTGCTGAGCCCGATATCTTGAAGATTATTGACAACATCAACTATTTGCAAGGCTACAATATCACAGGTTTACATATATAGCTTGGATTCTAGGCTAATTGATATTAGATGGTGGACTCTCCCTCTTTATGAGCATTTAAACGGGCATTGGATAGACATATGGAGGATAGTGAGCTAGTGTAGGTTAGGTGGGCTTGGATCGGCGCAACATCGAGGGCCAAAGGGCCTGTACTGCACTGTATTTTTCTATGTTCTATGTACACATGCTTAACAGATTGACTCTATTACACAGAGAAGGTGACTATCCTTACATTGGAATGTCAATGTGATTGTGCTACATGTCATGGTGTCTTAACAATGCAGTGCCTGCCTGGGTCTGTAATCTATGACATAATATGACCCATCTCCCTCCACCACATAGATTCCTGATGGTGCAGCAAGAGGCCATGTAGCTCACTGAGTTTGCACTGACCCTCTGAAGAACATCTCACACAGACCCAAAACTCCACCCTTTCCCCATGACCCCACATTTTCCCACAGCGAACCCACCTAGCCTGCGCATCACTGGATAGTACGGGGCAACTTAGTATAGCCAATCCACCCTAATCCACACATCTTTGGACGGAAACCAGAGTACCCACACAGACACGGGGACAATGTGCAAACTCCACACAGTCACCTGAAGCTGGAATTGAACCTGGGTCCCTGGTGCTGTGAGGCAGCTATGCTAACCACTGAGCCATGATACCACCCAGCAAGACACATAACTTCCCCCATTTAGCCCCTTCCCCACACAGTGGCCCCTCCACCTCACAGTGACTCCTTCCCTATGCTGCATCTTACTGTGCTCGTCCCCCCACCCCCCAACACCAACTTGTCTCACACGGTGGTCCCTACCCCAAAAAGTAACTACGCATAAATTATTTCCAAATTTTGTTCAGTTGATGCAAGAACTAGCTAACACTTCCAAAATAGTACATCTGTTGTCCTAGTGTTGGATGCATTGTTAAATGAACCACATTAATCATAAGACTGTAACCATGCAAAGGGAAGACATTCAGCCCATCCTGCCTGCTCCCGCTGCTTAAGCAAGCATCGTTACCCAGTCTCTGCATTAGCCCCATCCACATGACAGAATCCTCAGCATTTGCTCATTTATTCCCATTACAACCTTCAAATTGTCCTTCCTCTCTGTCCTCCACAATTGACTAAGTGGTGCAAATATTGGAACGCTCCCTTGTGCCGTCACTAATCCATTCTCTCTAATTCATTCTTAATGCCTCAGTTGCCTTGTCATGGTGACCTATCGTTGTATTTGTTTCTTGATCAATCTGCCTCACACTCTCCATTTCGTTCCACGCTTGTGCTCCACCCGATCAATAGCATTGCATTTACTCCATTTTACAGTGGAGCAACACAGGCTTGCCTGAACCCAGGCGCAAGGTTTTGGGTCTTCTCGAATACTTACTTGTCAATTTGCCCATTGACGGGATTGAAATGGCTACTTCAGCGTCACTTGTATATCAGCTGCCAGAAAAAACACAAGCAATGTGGTGGAATCAGAAATTAAGGCCCTTATTGATGAGGCAGTTCCAAGGTATTGTCCGGCTTTAGACTTTCTGAATATTGAACATTCTGTATGGTTAAGAGGCAGAAACAGACAGATAGACATTAAGAGCTGATAAGAGTCCAAAACTAGGAATCATAAATTTAAGATATTTGTTAAGAAACTCAGTGAGGAATACAGTAGGAATTTATTTAGTGAAATGGGAATGAGAAACCCATGGTGAAAGAGTTCTTAAGAGTTCTAAGAAAATAGACAGAGTGAGGATCTTTCCTGTTTTGGTGAATTCCAAAACTGGGAGATGTCAACAGAGGGTGATCATTGATGTATCCAATAAATGTAATTTGCTTCTTTTTCTGTTTAACAAGGCTAGGACTTGGAGTGTCACAGTGCCTCAGTGGTTAGCACTGCTGCCTCACAGCACCAGGTACCCAGGTTCGATCCCACCCTCAGGTGACTGCCTATGAGGAGTTTGCATGTTTGCCCTATGTCTGTGTGGATTTCCTCCCCCGCATTCTAAAGATATGTAGGTTAGGGTGGGTTGGCCATGCTAAATTGCCTCTGGTTTTAGATTCCCTACAGTATCAAAACAGGCCCTTTCGCCCAAGAAGTCCACATTGAACCTCCAAAGAGTAACCCACCCAGATCCATTTCCCTTTGACTAACATGCCGAACACTATGGGAAATTTAACATGGCCGATTCACTTGACCTGCACATCTTTGGACTGTGAAAGGAAACCGGAGCACCCCGATGAAACCCACGCAGACACGGGGAGAACGTGCAAACTCCACACAGGTTGGAATCGAACCCGGGTCCCTGGGCGCTGTGTGTCCAGGGATGTTGCAGGCTAGGTGGCTTACACATGGGAAATGTGGGGTTGGTGGAAGTCAGTCTGGGTGGGACGCCCTTCAGGGGTCTGTGTGGACTCGATGGGCTGAATGGCAAGTGTTTCCACACTGTAGGGATGCTAGGGTTGGGCTAGGCCAGCATGAATTACTCATCCCTAATTGACTTACAGAAGGTGGTGTTGAGCTGCCCGTGTAGGTACATGCTGCTAGGGAAGGAATTCCAGGATTCTGACCCAGCGACAGTGAAGGAATAGTGATTATATTTCCTAGTCAGGATGGTGAGTGGATTGGAGGGAAACTTGCTGGTGTTCCCATGTATCTGCTGTCCTTCTAGATGGAAGTGGTTGCGCATTTGGTAGGTGCTACCTGAGGATCTTGGGGGAGTTGCTGCATCCTTTGGATAATACACACTGCTGTGATTATGCACAACTGTGGAATGTTTGAAACAAAACATAAGCAAAAGCCAGAATATATTTGAAACACTGGCTTCTGAAACTCCCTAATGAAGTCAGTTATGCTAATGAGGTGAACAAATGTTTTCCCTCAAAAAGAAATGCCTGTGGAAGATTGACAAAAACAAATGTGAATGCAATTTGTCGAGGTTATATTATAGTTACTGCTTTCAAAATTTGACCAGAAATACGGTGTCTTCATACAGAGCTCTAATATCATGAAAGGATAGACATTAAGAGCTGATAAGAGTCCAAAATTAGGAATCATAAATTTAAGATATTTGTTAAGAAACTCAGTGAGGAATACAGTAGGAATTTATTTAGTGAAATGGGAACGAGAAACTCATTACCTTGAAGAGGGTTTGAGAGACATTAAGAGATCTGTACAAGATGAAGTTAGATGAACGCAGGAGGCAAAAAGGGATAGAAGCATATGTTGATTGGATGAGATGGAGAGGAGGGGGGAGTACTGAAGCGATTATAAACTGGATGGGCCAAATGGCCTGTTTCTGTGCTGTAAGTTCTAAGACATTCACCAAAGATCCTCAGACAGCACCTTCCAAACCCATGACCACTTCCATCTGGAAGGACAAGGGCAGCAGATACATGGGAACACCACCCCTTGCAAGTTCCCCTCCAAGCCCCTCACCATCCTGACTTGGAAATATATCATCGTTCCTTCAGTGTGATTGGGTCAGAATCCTGGAATTCTCTTCCTAAGGGCTTTGTGGGTCTACCTACAGCACATGGACTGCAGCGGTTCAAGAAGGCAGCTCACCCCCACCTTCTCAAGGGGCAACTAGTGACGGGCAGTAACTATTGGCCAAACCAGAAATGCCCACATCTTATGAATGAATAACAAAAATTGGTAACAGTCCCCCATTCTCTCTGGGATCTGGGCTATTATAGCTGTTTTCACAACCCTCTCCAGGTTTAAGGATTCAATTTGATTAGTTTATTAAATGGGTTTTGATTAAAACCTGATCTAATTTGAGTTTCTGCAAATGCTTTAATCATCTGCTCAGAAAGGCTTTATATAGAAGTGAGGAAGGAGAGAGAGCAATTCCTGATCAACCAGCCAATACCTATTCTTCCCACAGAAATCCATAGGAATTCCCATTCCTTTGAAAGGACAGTATACAACAGGAATACTATTCAGCCCATCATTCCTATGGGATGAAAAATGCCAGCACAAAGGAGAAACAATATTCATACTGCATCATTGAGCTGATTGGTGGGAAAGTCAACACTGAGTAATGAAGGCATTGTGATGGAGTTAATGATGACTGACAGCTAACTGCCGATCTTTGACAAAAAAACGTGTTTTTTTTTCTCAGCAATAATGAAAGCAACTGTTGTTCCTCATTCCGGTCCAATGTCAGAAAACCCCTTCTGCATGTACTTTAAGATTTGGCCATCTTCTTAAAACTGTGGTGCCCAGAATTGAACCCAGCACTCCAGCTGGAGTGTAATCGATGCTTAGTAAAGACCTAACACAAGTTCCCTATTTTTGTGCTCCATTCCTCTGTTGCTAGAGCCAAGGATAACATGTTGTTAACAGCCATCTCAACATGTCCTATTACTTTCAAAGATTTATGTAGCTAAACACTCATGTTCCTGTACTCATTTTAAAATTGTTTATATTGCTTGTCCTCAAATTACATCCTGCCTTGCTGAGTGCTTGTGGTTTAACTCAGGTTGATTTTTTTTCTTCAAAAGTAATGGTGCCAGAGTCAATGAAAGTCTTTGCAAGAGATCTCTATTTGCAGCGTGACCTATAAACACATTCTCTCTCAGCGTTAGGTTTGAGTCCCTTTCCAGCTCATTCTGCTTAATCATCATTTTGTCACCATCGTGTTTGCTTAATCCCACTCCTCTACGCTTCCCTTCGTGATTCTGCGATCGCAGTAGTCTGCACTGCACTGAAAAGTGCAAGTGGCTTTTCACAAAGACTCGTGACAATTCAAAGCGTTATCTGCTTGACTAAACTCTTCCCTCACCACAATATACGCTGAAATTAAAACCTGTTATCTATTATTAGTATGTCTCCAAATAGCAGGCTCTCTCAGCACATGGTTTCAGACCTGCCTGACTCCATTTGCAGTTGGGAATTTACACCTGAATATCTCAATCAGTCACTTCCACCCTCAGTTGCCAAGCCTAATGCCACCTTCTGGTGCTAACCTAAGCCAGGCGACAATTGTAACCGAGGAAACAAGCACAGAAATTGCTGGAGAAGCTCAGCAGGTCTGGCAGCACCTGTGGAGAGAAATCAGAGTTGACGTTTCGGATCCAGTGGCCAACCCTCAGAACAGGAATTGTAACCAAGGTGTCAGTATGATATGATGCCTCTTTGCGGGCACACACACGTTGACCAATGGGATGCCTGGCATTTGTGGTGAAGGCTTTGACAGCAGGTTTATCAATTCTGTTGCCATCGCCCATCCCCCGACACCCGTCCGTCCCTCCCCCACCCCAGTCCTGACGTGACCACAATTGCATTCACCCAGCCTCAAAATAAATCAAGACGCATGCACCTAGGAATTCTCTGTAAACTTTCAGGGCCTTTCTGTTTTTGTTAGGCATCAGGAATGAAACGAGAAACGAATTCCGCTCAAGGACGAAGGGGTTTGAAAAGGAAAATCGTTTGAGGATGCCACTATGGCTGGCTGTACAGGTGATGGTGATTAGGTCCCACATCAGTACAGTGACAGATCGCAAATGAGAGACTAATTAGAGAACATCACTGAAACAGTTGCCAAATGTGGCACCAAACTAATTGTTGTTAGTTGACAGATGGAGGGAGGGTAAGTCACTTGATCTGAAACCAAATGTTGTTTCTCGGACACAGTGGAAGGGCTGCTGATTTATAGACGTCATTAGACAGCAAAAAAAAACCTGCCTGAGGAGTCATCCTGATGCTGCACTAAATCCAGACAAAAAACGACATTGAAATAACAGATGATAGGGACGGGACTTAGCTAAATAATGACTTTACATATTGAGTTTGATGTATTGGCTCATGCTGACAAAATAGCCAGCCTCCAATGAACAGAAGCTGTCTCATCTCTCTATCTCTCTCTCTCTCTCTCCCTCCCTCCTTCTCTCTCTCTCTCTCTCTCTCTCCTTGTTGGCCTAAATTCAAAGTAATCAGAGATACAGACAAAGCTGCTTGATGGTTAACCATACTCCATAACTGTGTTTACATGCAGTGCAAAAGGTAACGACTTTTGGATAGTTATTTTGGGAATGTCAGTATTTGGCAGATTCTAAAATGCATTTCGGCACGATTTGCGGTGTTGCCAACACTGCCCTGGAGAATCCACGAATTAAAGATGGATCTGCAGTGGGCACCTGCCAGGGATAGTAACACAATGGGATTGTTAGTGAGAATTTTGGGAAGAGGGTGGTGGGTGAGGGAACCAGGCAGACACCTGGGCAGATGTCCAGGAGCATGTGTCCAAATCCCACTGTGGCTGCACTTAATTAATGAGGAATTAAGAAGTCAATCTCGTCACTGATCATGAAATGACTCGATTACCAGTAGGAGACATTAGTAAAAACCTCGAGAATGAGATACCCTAGTTTGACCACCTTGCTTACCATAGAAAAGGGGGTCACTATGCTTAAGAATGGCTTTTGCACTCTGGGTTCTGATAAATTCCATCTAGAGGTAATTAGATTACTTACAGTGTGGAAACAGGCCCTTCAGCCTAACAAGTCCACACTGACCCGCTGAAGCGCAACCCACCCATTCCCCTACATTTACCCCCTACCTAACACTTCGGGCAATTTAGCATGGGCAATTCACCTGACCTGCACATCTTTGGACTGTGGGAGGAAACCGGAGCACCCGCAGGAAACCCACGCAGACACGGAGAGAACGTGCAAACTCCACACAGTCAGTCACCTGAGGCGGGAATTGAACCCGTGTCTCTGGCGCTGTGAGGCAGCAGTGCTAACCACTGTGCCACCCACCAACAGCAGTGGGACTCACAACTCAGCCACACAGTCAGACTGCACGGATACAGACCCCTCGGTCCAACCAGTCCATGCTGACCATAATCCCAAACTACAGGTCGTTCTGCTATCCCACGACGGATTTGTTCCTCAAGATCCTCCGCTATAGAAAATCGCGTTATGGAAAACCGCAATGGAAAATCGCACTATAGAAGATCGCTAAAGAAAATTGCTATACCTGTTCAGCAGAAAGTTCACGTTATCCAGACAATATTCACAATTTGTCAATCGCCTTGGAGCCAATTCGCACTGACAAATCACAAAACAACCTGTAACCTGGTCCCACCTGCCTGCGTTTGTCCTTCCAAACGTTTCTTATTCATGCACTTATCTAAATGACTTTTAAATGTTGTAACTGGACCTGCATTCACCATTTCCTCTGGAAGTTCACTCAACGCACAAACCACAATCTGCGTAAAAAAGTTGTCCCTCGTGTCTTTTTTGAAAAAGGTCCTTAAGTTAATATTCTGGCAACGAGTGTTCAAATCCTACAAGGGCAGATTTATTCGATTTTGAAAATAAAATCTGTAATTTGAAAAAAACCACTAGCCTAAGGTCATCTATTAACCATTGTTGACTATCATAAAGATTTATCTGCATCGTTAATGCCCTTAAAGGAAGGAGATCTGCTATTCTTACATGGTCTG
Source organism: Hemiscyllium ocellatum (assembly GCF_020745735.1). Taxonomy (NCBI): domain Eukaryota; kingdom Metazoa; phylum Chordata; class Chondrichthyes; order Orectolobiformes; family Hemiscylliidae; genus Hemiscyllium; species Hemiscyllium ocellatum. Next base: position 137,227,427 of record NC_083404.1, read on the forward strand.
GCTAACATTGACTCCAAATGCACAGCGATGTGACTGACTGTTAATTGCACTCTGGTAAGCCACTCAGTTATACCAGCCTGCTCCTGTGCATTTAGTTGCAGTAGTTTAAGAATGACTGACCATGAATTTCTCATGGACGATTAGGGATGGACAACAAATATCATTTGGTCAGCGATGTTTACATCCCTTGAAATTTTGTTTTAACAAGTCCTGAAGGGAAGTCATTGGGAGAGTTTTTCAGACTTCTCTAGGGTTTATCATTTATAACAGTGAACACAAGAAACGTTTCCGTGCTTTCTGACTGTATGGCTGGGTGGTGAGTCCCACTGATGTGAGCACATTATCCCCAGATGGACTTTATCAGAACCCAAAGTGAAAAAGGTTGTTCTTAAACTTAGTGAATTGTTTGACCTTTCTCCATTCATTCACTCATGGGACGTGGGAGTCATTGGCTGGGTCAGTGATTATTGCTAATCCCTTGCTGCCCAGGAAAGCAGTTAAGAATTAACCCCATTGCTGTGGGTCTGGACTCACATCTAGGCCAGACTAGGTAAGGATGGCAGTTTCCTTCCCTAAAGGAAGTTTGTGAACCATATGGATTTTTCCAACAATTGACACCAATTTCATGGTCATCATGAATTCCAGATCGTTTTTTTAATTAAATTGAATCCAAATTCCGTCATCTGCTATGGCGGGACTCAAACCGATGTCCCCAGCTCATCACTGAGTGTCTCTGGGTTAATAGGCTAACAATAATACTAGGCGACTAACTCCCCAGACTGAAGTTAGACATCAGGCCAAAGTGAGGACTGCAGATGAAGGAGATCAGAGTCTAGATTAGAGTGGTGCTGGAAAAGCACAGCAGGTCAGGCAGCATCCGAGGAGCAGGAAAATCGACGTTTCAGGCAAAAGCCCTTCATCAGGAATCAGGAAGTTATAAACCATTCAGTCAGGGTACCAAGGCTTTACAATTGGTAATAGAGATATATGAAATAGAAGCAAGAGTAGGCCATTTGGCCCCTCAAGCCCACTCTACAATTCTAGACCATAGCTGATCTAACTCAGTACCATGTTCCAACAGTATCCCCAGAAGCCTTAATGTTTTTATTCTCTAGTAAGCTACCCATGACTATTTGTGTGGGAAACAATACATTTTGATAATGGCTGTGTAGATACATTATGGCAGATTCAAGATAGAAGGAATTTTAAGGCCTAACCGCCTCCCAAGCATGTGTCATTCATCTGAGTTAACAACTCTGAGCAGGAGGTAATCCTGCTTAAAAAAATTTGATCTGTCCGAATTTAAACATCCAGCATCACTGAGACCCGGTTTCTGTCCTGATAGCACTGGAATGTGAGATCAGGCACTGCAGACAGGAAGAGGAATGAGGTCAGTGACCAGAAATGGAAGTAAAGCCATTGCAGTGATTGTAATGAGGCCAGCCAGATGGACCTCAGGGAATCTGAGTTCCCTGATTGGGTCTGTTAATCTGGTCCAATCAGGGAGCCCTGGTTGACAGATATAAACAGGAGGGTCAGAGGTTCTGTTCACTCTGAGAGCTGTCTCTGAGGGAGTTGGATTAGTGTCAAGGTCTGTCCATGTGCAAATAAAAGGTGACTTAGTCACATGATACCAACCTCTGTGGAGTCATTCCAATGACAATCACTAGTCCATAGACCACTTAACTCTTTGTTGTCAGCAGGAACTGCATCTAGACACACTCTCAGCTCCTGATCACCTTCAATAGAAATTTCAAATGGTGCTGGTTCAAACAGTGGTTCACAAGGTGTGCTGTGAGGTCCAGATTACTTGCTTTCCAAATACAACCACTCTTTCATAACATTTTAAAGACAGTTCTTTCTCATTGCAATCTCTAATTTTTATGAGCACAAACCTAAAAAGGTAAGATTTTAGATTCCCTACAGCATGGCAACAGGCCCTTCAGCTAGGAGAAAGTGAGGACTGCAGATGCTAGAGATCAGAGCTTAAAAATGTGTTGCTGGAAAAGCACAGCAGGTCAGGCAGCATCCAAGGAACAGGAGAATCAACGTTTCAGGCATAAGCCTTCCTTGAAAAAAGATTCCTGAAGAAGGTCTCATGCCCGAAACGTCGATTCTCCTGCGCCTTGGATGCTGCCTGACCTGCTGCGCTTTTCCAGCAACACATTTTTAAGAACAGGCCCTTCAGCCCAACAAGTCCACACCGACCCTACGAAGAGTAACCCAGCCCCCCAACCAGCATTTACCCCTGACTAATGCTATGGTCAATTCACTTAAAATGCACATCTTTGGAGTGTGGGAGGAAATTGGAGGGCCTAGAGGAAACTCACACAGACACAGGGAGAACATGCAAACTCCACACAGACAGCTGCCTGAGGTGGGAATCAAATCCAGGTCCTTGGTATTGTGAGACAGCAGCGCTAACCACTGAGCCACCCTGTACATAGCTTTGGAGAGTGGGAGGAAACTGGAGCACCCGGAGGAAACCCACGCAGACATGGGGAGAATGTGTGGGAGGAAACTAGAGCCACCGTTCCACCCTGTACTTAGCTTTGGAGAGTGGGAGGAAACTGGAGCACCCAGAGAAAACCCATGCAGACATGGGGAGAATAAGGGGTTGACGATCTTCATTGAATAAACTTTTACTGACAAGAAGGTCGGGAACCAGCAGACACAGGTTTAAGATAAATGGCAAAATAGAAAATGGTAGGAAAAATCTTTGGGTAACTCCTTCAAAGAGCCAGAACAGGCATGATGGTCAGAATGAAAAAACTGAAAATGTGTTGCTGGTTAAAGCACAGCAGGTTAAGCAGCATCCAAGGAACAGGAAATTCAACATTTCGGGCCAGAGCCCTTCATCAGGAATGAGGAGAGTGTGCCAGGCAGGCTAAGATAAGAGGTAGGGAGGAGGGACTTGGGGGAGGGGCGATGGAGATGTGATAGGTGGAAGGAGGTCAAGGTGAGGGTGATAGGCCGGAGTGGGGTGGGGGCGGAGAGGTCAGGAAGAGGATTGCAGGTTAGGAGGGCGGTGCTGAGCTCGAGGGAATCGACTGAGACAAGGTGGGGGGAGGGGAAATGAGGAAACTGGAGAAATCTGAGTTCCTTCCTTGTGGTTGGAGGGTTCCCAGGCGGAAGATGAGACACTCGTCCTCCAACCGTCGTGCTGTTATGTTCAGGCGATGGAGGAGTCCAAGGACCTGCATGTCCTTGGTGGAGTGGGAGGGAGAGTTAAAGTGTTGAGCCACTGGGTGGTTGGATTGGTTGGTCCGGGCGTCCCAGAGGTGTTCCCTGAAGCATCCCGCAAGTAGGCGGCCTGTCTCCTCAATATAGAGGAGGCCACATCGGGTGCAGTGGATGCAATAGATGATGTGTGTGGAGGTGCAGGTGAATTTGTGGTGGATATGGAAGGATCCCTTGGGGCCTTGGAGAGAAGTGAGGGAGGAGGTGTGGGTGCAAGTTTTGCATTTCCTGCGGTTGCAGGGGAAGGTGCTGGGAGTGGTGGTTGGGTTGGTGGGGGGTATGGACCTGACGAGGGAGTCACGAAAGGAGTGGTCTTTGCGGAACGCTGATAGGGGAGGGAAGGGAAATATATCCTTGGTGGTGGGGTCTGTTTGGAGGTGGCGGAAATGACGACGGATGATATGCTGTATACGGAGGTTGGTGGGGTGGTAGGTGAGAACCAGTGGGGTTCTGTCTTGGTGGCGGTTGGAGGGGTGGGGCTGAAGGGCGGAGGAGCGAGAAGTGGAGGAGATGCAGTGGAGGGCATCGTCGATCACGTCTGGGGGGAATCTGCGGTCCTTGAAGAAGGAGGCCATCTGGGCTGTACAGTATTGGAACTGGTCCTCCAGGGAGCAGATGCAGCGGAGACGAAGGAATTGGGAATATGGGATGGAGTTTTTACAGGGGGCAGGGTGGGAGGAGGTGTAGTCTAGGTAGCTGTGGTCGGAATGATCTCTTTCTGTGATGTATGCCTGTGTCGTGTTACAATACAGAGGCTATCAGCTGTCCTTCCATATTCTGTGTATTGCTATCCCTTTGCATTCAGTCCTCCGGTGCTGACAGAGTTGTCTTGCTTGTTTGAATTATTTAATTTGTGTTCATGTTTTTTGTCCCTTTTCCAAATTTGCCTGGAACATTATCCGCTCCCCCTCCTCCACTCTGTCACTTCACCATCCTCTGGTTGGCCTGATATAAATCCAATTGTTTAATGAATGTAGGCAGTGCGTCACCACAAAGCTAATGTAAGGAGCCAACTTTGATGTTAAAATGACTTCTGAATGGTTTGTCCAGCAGTTATGATTCTCGCTGTGATGTTAAAAGGATTGGTATGGATTCTGTTGCTCTTTAAACTTGAGAGAGTGCAGAAAAGATTTACAAGGATGTTGCTGGGTTTGGAGGGTTTGAGCTATAGGGAGACGCTGAATAGGCCGGGGCTGTTTACGCTGGAGGCTAAGGGGTGACCTTATAGAGGTTTATAAAATCCACGAGGGGCATGGACAAGATAAGTAGACAAGGTCTTTTCCCTGGGGTGGGGGAATCCAAAACTAGAGGGCATAGGTTGAAGGTGAGAGGGGAAAGATTTAAAAGGGACCTAAGGGGCTACTTTTTCACACAGAAGGTGGTACATATATGGAATGAGCTGCCAGAGGAAGTGGTGGAGGCTGCATTTAAAAGATATCTGTTTGGATATATGAATAGGAAAGGTTTACAGGGATATGGACCAAATTTGCGAGAAGATTTGTAGCTCGGGTGCTCGTTGTTGTGGTTCTGTTGGCCGAGCTGGGAATTTGTGTTGCAGACGTTTCGTCCCCTGTCTAGGTGACATCACCTGGTGTGTACAAAGTTAAAAATCACACAACACCAGGTTACAGTCCAACAGGTTTAATTGGAAGCACACTAGCTTTCGGAGCGCCGTGACCATCTGATGAAGGAGCGTCGCTCCGAAAGCTAGTGCTTCCAATTAAACCTGTTGGACTATAACCTGGTGTTGTGTGATTTTTAACTTTGTACACAGCAGTCCAACACCGGCATCTCAGAATCATAGATTTATTTCGGATATCTGGTCAGCATGGACGGGTTGGACTAAAGGGTCTGTTTCCATGCTGCACGTGTCTATGACTATGACTCTCTGCAGATTTTGCCAGACCTGCCGAGTATTTCCAGTAGTTTCTGTTGTTTATCACGGACTAATCAATGACGGTCACTAATCTGACTGATTCCAGTGATGTTTCTGGGAGATGGTAACTAGGTTGTGTGAAGGGGATCCTGTAGTCCTTCAAGAAAGCATTTGATAAGGTCGAACATAGAAATTAAGCTCCCACAGTTTCCAATGAAAGTGGCAGGGTGGACTCTGTGATTGGAGGCAGAGACTAACACTAGATGGGTGCTTTTATCTCTGGAAGCAAGATTGTTTCCGGTGGTGTTGTACAGTGGTTTGAGAGCAAGAGGAATTATGGAAACGAAACTGAAGAAAGGAATGCTAGTGATCCAAGGACCAGCTCCACCTCTCACCTGCCAAATGTGGTGGGAGATGTGGCTCCGGGATCAAGCTCATTAGGTACACCATGACCCACAGAACCCTGGGGAGTGACACGGAATTTCCTGAGTGGTCAACCATACTCGTTAGCAAGTGACTGCCAATGACAACAGAGCTCAGCACTGGTTGCCTACTTTTTGTATTATACGTCAATGATCTAGACCCCACAGTGGGGCATGGTTAAGATATTTATCAATCATTAGATGATTAACCATGTGCTTGACAGTGAGAAGGAAAGCTGTTGTCTCTTTGGGCTGTAACAATGGAGTGGCCAGTGTGGATGGAGAGACAACATAGGGGATTCAATCTCAGGTTGTGTTAGCAGGGGTTTGATTAAAAAAAAGGGAGCGCCTGTAAAAAACAAGCACCGTCAGAGCACAGATGGGCAAAACGACGTGTATGGATGCTGGACAATTTGTTGTGACATGAGCCAATTAGTAGGACTCTGTGAGAAAAAGCGAACGAACGAGAGCACATCAAAAGCAACACGTCCAGACAATCTCATACTGCCACGGCTAATCAAAACTGATTCAAGGAAAGGAGGTGAATGATCTCTTTGACACTTTTGTTTCCAGTTCTATTTAGCCAGAAACATCACTGTGAACTGAACAATTAGCATTAATTTACAAGAAATTACCCTGACACATCTTTTTGCTCAGCCTTGAGGTTTTAGTGAAATATACAGTGGCTCAGGAGTCCTGGGAAAATCATAGAAAGTCAGGGAACTACACAGCACAGAGAGTGGCCCTTCACCCATCGTGTTTGTGTTGGCTCTTTGAAACAGCTATATAAAGAATCCCACACTCCTCTTTCCCCACAGAACTATAATTGTTTTCATTTAAAATACATTCAAATTCCTTCTGGAAGTTCCTATTGAAACTGCGGACAATGCATTCCAGATTGTGCCAATATTGGGTTTGGAGAGTGGTGTCAAAGGACCTTTGGTGAATTTCTGCCATGGACCTTAAAGATCGTGCACACTACTACTGCCCATGGACTGTGGTACTCACAACCAAAGGGAGTGGTTAAAGTGAACATCATCAATGCACATCAGGAAAGGATATAACAGAGAAGGAAATGGCTGGGAGTTAGATGAGGAAAGATGACAGGAGACCTGAGTGACGTTGTTGTGGGTGTGATGTGATGATGCTGTGGTTTACGAGGTTATTTTGTCCTGGTGTTTTTGGACGAGAGGTTGTAGGAGGTGAGGAGTCTATCAAAGCCACATCAAAAGCAACACATCCAGACAATCTCATACTGCCACAGCTAATCAATACTGATTCATAACCAGCTTGTGAGGCTTTGGGATTTTTTTAAGTTGAAGCAATAGAAGCAGCCTGGCTGGGTGTGACCAGGATTTCTAAATTTTTAGTTTCTCGGTTTAGCTTTAAGCAATTGCTATTGCAGCCGTGAAGCAGTAGAAGCTATCCTTCCCCTCTCTTGGTTACAGCTAGAAACTGGAGTTACTCTCTGCTGCTGGTTCCCTGTGAAACAAATCTAATTTTCTGAATTTGCCTTTTGTCCATGTGCTGTATTTATGGATGTTACTCTGTTAGAACAGCTAATTAGTAATAGTTACTGCACTTCTTATTCTGTTAAGTTTCCAATAGTTATTTTAAAATCCTCTTTCTTTAGTTGTATTTTTACTGCAGCATTGAAATAAATTGTGTTTTTACTTAACGGCGAGTAGTTTGACCAGTCACATTGCATCTGGAACACAGCACTTTACATTTGCCTTAAAATACCTCCTTAAAATATTTTGAGGGGGTCTGGCCTGAACATTGGGCTGAGTGGCCAGTACATTCTGCTGATGTAGATTAGGGGCGGCACGGTGGCACAGTGGTTAGCACTGCTGCCTCACAGCACCAGGGACCTGGGTTCAATTCCCGCCTCAGGCGACTGACTGTGTGGAGTTTGCACGTTCTCCCCGTGTCTGCGTGGGTTTCCTCCGGGTGCTCCGGTTTCCTCCCACAATCCAAAGATGTGCGGGTCAGGTGAATTGGCCATGCTAAATTGCCCGTAGTGTTAGGTAAGGGGTATATGTAGGGGTATGGGTGGGTTGCGCTTCGGCAGGTCGGTGTGGACTTGTTGGGCCGAAGGGCCTGTTTCCACACTGTAAGTAATCTAATCCTTTGGTGCACTATTTGATAAGGATCATTGCTGAAAGAGTCTGCTTCACCGGCCTCATGGCTTTATGTTATCGACAGACAGACAAAACTGACCAGTTTCCAATGCTGCCTTTGGTTCACATAAATTGCTAACTAGTACACCACCCAGACCAACAATTTATAAAATAAACCGTGAAATTGAAATCTCTGATGGGATTATTTAAATCGACAGTTGACCAAATAATTCATAAGGCCAAAGTTAGGACTGCAGATAGAGTCATAGAGACATACAGCATGGAAACAGACCCTTCAGTCCAACCCGTCCATGCCGACCAGATATCCCAACCCAATCTACCTGATAGCACCCAGCCCATATCCCTCCAAACCCTTCCTATTCATATACCCATCCAAATGCTTCTTAGATCAGAGTAGAGAGGGTGTTGCTGGAAAAGTACAATATCCGAGTAGCAGGAGAATCGACGTTTTAGGCAAAAGCTCTTAATTAGGAATGAGGCTGGGAGCCTAAGGGTGGAGAGATAAATGAGAGGGGGTTGGGGCTGGGGGGAAGGTAGCTGAGAGTGCAATAGGTGGATGCAGATGGGGGTAAAGATGATAGATCGGAGAGGAGGGTGGAGTGGATAGATGGGAAGGAAGATGGACTGATGGGACAGGTCATGAGGATGGTGCTGAAGTGGAAGGTTGGAACTGGGGGGGAGGGGAAATGAGGAAACTGGTGAACTCCACATTGATGCCCTGGGGTTGAAGGGTCCTGAGGTGGAAGATGAAGTGTTCTTCCTCCAGACACCAGGTGGTAAGGGAGTGGCGATGGAGGAGACCCAGGACCTGCATGTGCTCAGTGAAGTGGGAGGGGGAGTTGAAGTGTTCGGTCACAGGACAGTGGGGTTGGTTGGTGCGGGGGTCCAGAGATGTTCCCTGAAGTGCTCTGCGAGTAGGCGTCCAGTCTCACCAATGTACAGGAACCTACACCTCCTCCCACTCTACCTCCTGCAAAAATGCTATCCCTTACTCCCTATTCCTCCACCTCCGCCGTATCTGCTCCCAGGAGGAGCAACTCCCCCACAGAACACACCAGATTGTCTCCTTCTTTATAAACCGAAATTTCCCTTCCTACGTGGTTGAAGATGCCCTCCAACGCATTTCATCCACGTCCCACACCGGCACCCTCACATCCCACCCCTCTAACTGCAACAAGGACAAAACCCCCCTGGTCCTCACCTTCCACCCCACCAACCTCTGTATACCTTGCATCTTCCTTCACCATTTTTGCCACCTATAAATGGACCCCACCACCAGGGGGCATATTTCTCTCCCCACCCTTATCCACTTTCCGTAAAGACTGCTCCTCCGTGACCACCTGGTCAGGTCCACACCCCCCCAACAACCCACCCTCCCATCCTGGCATCTTCCCCTGCACCACAGGAATTGCACAACCTGTGCCCACACCTCCTCCCTCACCTCCATCCAAGGCCCCAAAGGAGCCTTCCACATCCATCAAAGTTTCACCTGCACTTCCACACGTCATTCACTGTATCCATTCCTCCTGATGCGGTCTCCTCTATACTGGAGAGACAGGACGCTTACTCACAGAGCGCTTCAGACAACATCTCCGGGACACCTGCACCAACCAACCCCACCGCGCTGTGGCTGAACAATGTAACTCCCCTTCCCACTCCACTGAGGACATGCAGGCCCTGGGCCTCCTCCATCACCACTCCCTCACCACCTGACGCCTGGAGGAAGAATGCCTCATCTTCTGCCTCGGGACCCTTCAACTCCAGGGCATCAATGTGGATTCCACCAATTTTGTTATTTTCCCTCCCTCCACCTTAGCCCAGTTCCAACCTTCCAGCTCAGCTCCGTCCCATCTATCAACCTTCCTTCCCACCTATCCACTCCACCCTCCCCTCCTACCTATCACCTTTACCCCCACCTCCATCCACCTATTGCACTATCAGCTACCTTGCTCCCAGCCCCAACCCCCTCCCATTTATCTCTCCATCCCCGAGGCTCCCAGCCTCATTCCTGATGGAGGGCTTTTGCCCGAATTTTCCTGATTTTCCTGCTCCTCGGATGATGCCTGGCCTGCTGTGCTTTTCCAGCACCACACTCTCGACAAGTACCTCATAAGTCAAGCTCCCCTGCTGAACCCTTGCAAAGTATCCAAAAGAAATGCCGTTCAGGTCATTAGGGTTGATCTCACCCTCCACTTAATGAAAAAATGGAAGTGAATCCTTGCAGGATGAAGGCTGTGAGGAAGTATGGTCCAGAATGGGCGGCACGGTGGCACGGTGGTTAGCACTGCTGCCTCACAGCGCCTGTAGACCCGGGTTCAATTCCCGACTCAGGCGACTGACTGTGTGGAGTTTGCACGTTCTCCCCGTGTCTGCGTGGGTTTCCTCCGGGTGCTCCGGTTTCCTCCCACAGTCCAAAGATGTACGGGTCAGGTGAATTGGCCATGCTAAATTGCCCGTAGTGTTAGGTAAGGGGTAAATGTAGGGGTATGGGTGGGTTGCGCTTCGGCGGGTCGGTGTGGACTTGTTGGGCCGAAGGGCCTGTTTCCACACTGTAAGTCTAATCTAAATGCATAGAGAGTCAAGGGCCTTTTCATTATGGCTACTTGAAGCCAATCCATCGAAATCAAGATTGAGGAGCTGCGGAAAGGCAAGAGTCAGAGGAAGAGCAGAGCACTCAATCCCACCCCCACCCCCGTGTGACTCAATGCTATCATGGTGGATCTGATTATTCCACATTTCCGCCTATCTCAACACCATTCCTTGCTTATCAAGGGATCTTGCTGTGTGTCAATTGGCTACTGCATTTCTAACATTACAATAACAACTTCAAAATAGCCAGAGACTTTTTCCCAGGACGGAAATGTCTGTCACGAGGGGGCATAATTTTAAGGTGATTCACGGAAGGTTTCAGGGAGAGGTCAGAGGTAGGTTCTCTACACAGAGAGTTGGGTGCATGGAGTGCACTGCCAGCAGTGGGAGTAGAGTGAGACACATTAGGGACATTTCAGTGACTGTTGGATAGGCACATGAATGATCGTACAATGAAAGATATGTAGGTTAGTCTGATCCTAGAGGAGGACAAAAGGCCAGCACAATATCAAGGGCCGAATAGCCTGTACTGTGCTGTACTGTTCTATGTTCTATGAAATGTACTTCATTGAGTGTGAAGATATTGGAACATGATGAAGTTGGAAAAGATGCCCTTTCTGCGCTGTCCTTCACAATACTGGCAAAGCTGTCAATGTTCATTCAGGAACATGTGAAGCAAAGGTGAGCCACAAATCCCCTTGGGCCGACTCATCTGTTTGAGATGAGGACTAATCTTCTACCCATACCCCCTTTCCTGCCACATCGTTCAGCTCCATTCATGTCCAAACCTGTTAATCTCTGCTTAAACCCACTCAACAACTGAGCATCCCAAGGATAGAGAATTTCAAAGGATCAGAACTCTTAAAGTGTTTTTAAATTTTTTTTTATTCACTCATGGGATGTGGGTGTCACTGACTGGGCCCAGCATTTACTGCCCCGTCCCTAGTTGCCCCTTGAGAAGGTGAGGGTGAGCTGCTTTCTTGAACTGCTGCAGTCCATGTGCTGTAGGTGGACCCTTGATGCCCTGAGGGAGGGAATTCCAGGATTCTGACTTAGTGACACTGAAGGAATGGCAATATACTTCCAAGTCAGGATGGTGAGGGGCTTGGAGAGGAACTTGCAGGGGGTGATATTCCCTTGTATATGCTGCTCTTGTCCTTCTAGATGGCCATAGTTATGATTCTGGAAGATGCTGCTTAAGGACCTTTGGTGAATTTCTGCAGTGCATCTTGTAACTAGTACACACTGCTGCTACTGAGTGACTGTGGGGGAGGGAGTGGATGTTTGTGGATGTGGGGCCAATCAAGTGGCTGCTTTGTCCTGGATGGTGTCGAGCTTCTTGAGTGTAGTTGGAGCTGTCCCCATCCAGGCAAGTGGGGAGTATTCCATCACACCCCTGACTTGTGCCTTGTAGATGGTGGACAGGCTTTGAGGAGTCAGGAGGGGAGTTACTCACAGCAGTAATCCCAGCTCTGACCTGTTCTTGTAACCATTGTATTGATATGGTGAGTTCAGTTGAGTTTGTAGTCAATAGTAACCCTCCAGATGTTGATAGTAGGAGATTGAAGAAATTTCTCTCATTTGACATACAGAGATTTGTCCAAATGAAGTTGAAAGTTATCAATGATACAAATGCAAGTAGCTGTACTAAAAATAACATCACAGACCATCAGGGGACCGGATTGTTTGAAGTAATGATGGACAAAACATCAGATAATGGTTTGATTCTAACAGAATCCAACTCTGAATACAGAAGCACATTATAATGTAATTGACTGTGCATCATATCCTTGCTTATCATTGCTTTTTATTCCCAGTTGTCCCACTGTAGTGAGCACAAAGCAATTTATTTATCTTAATGCAATAATTCCAATTTTGCTAGCAGCTTCTCTCTGTTCTGGTTCTTATACACCTTTCCACTTCCAGATGATCACATCAAATGAAATAACACCAGGAGCTAAGCCTGGAACATTCTCTGCAGAGTCTCTGTTTGGTCCTTAGCAAGGAGCCCTCTTGGTGCTGTGTCAGGGTGCCCTGAGTTAAAGTCCCAGTCCAGGACAAACACACAGACTGACCAGCGCAGTACCAAGGGAGCACTGCACCATCAGGAGTGTTTGAAGTGCAATGTTAACCCACCTGCACTCTCACATGAACAGTACTATTCCAATGCAGACCGTCCGGGTGTAATCTCTGGTATCCAAGCTAATATTTCTCCCGCAGTCAACATCATGAAGCAGAGTATCTAGTCATTATCACATTGCTGCTTGTAGGGCTTTCCTGCGTGCAAATTGGCAATGACATCTCCTGCACTGTAACAGTGACTACACGTCCAAAGTGTATCGTTGATGGCAAACCACTTTGGGACATCTTGAAAGTGTGAAAGGCGCTGTGTGAAAAGTCAAATCTTTTGGACCTGGCATTATTACCTCGGGCTCATGAGACTGTGGGTGTAGACCCCACCCCCCCCCAACTCCAGTGGCTCCAGCCCAGACTGAAACTCCCACTGCATCACTGAGAGAGAGCAGCTCTATCAGAGGGATCACCCTTTTAATAAGATATCAATGGACATGAATGATACCAATAGAGGTGATCTCTCTGTAAAGGTTAAGTTAATGCTTAGCCCTTGACAAACATTACTAGAAAAGCAGATTATTTGTCACTTCCAACATTGCTGGATTGTGGGATCTTTCTGAGTGTAAACTGACTGCAATGTTTGCTGTATTGCAATACTGACTGCACTTTAGGTAACATTTATCTGGTAGTAAATGCTTTAGGGTGACATTGGGTTTGACAGAAATGCAAATCTTTCTTTTCCAAAGGTGAAGAGTCTTATTTTGACCATGAATCGTTTGGTAAACAATATTTCACTGAAGCAAACGTCATTCTGTTGGAGTGGAACCATGCAGAAAGTGGAAGTGAGAACAGCTGAAAGCAGCGTTCATCACAAATCAGACCACGGCCCCTCAGTGTTGGCGTTATCACAATCACAAAGTCCCCTGAGCGTTTTCCGAGCTCTGTTAATGCTGTGTGACGCTCCAAAGCCAAAAAGAGATCTGTTTCCATTTTGTGTGCTCACCTGTCTCAGGAGGCTTGAGGGTCAATTTACATCCAACAACCAGCTCAGAAAACTCTGCTCAGATTTCGACAGTGGATCCACCATAGGATCTGACAAAATCCATAGAATTCCAGGACAATCAATAACATTTGAAACAAAATAACATCATAAAATGAATGTACTTTTCTCCAGCTCCCACTGTCATCAAAGCTTTTAGAACACTCTCAGATCGAGGGCTGCATCCTCGACCTAATCTGTTCTCCCTTGGATGAAAACCTATCTGTGTAGCATGATTTGTTGAATTAAGTTTTGGTTTGAAAACAGAAATAGCTGGGGAAAACCAGCAGATCTGGCAGCATCTGAAAGTAAATTTAACATTTCAAATTCAGTGAGCTTATGTCAGGAACCACAGAGAGTTGGTCAGCAGGTTCAACAGGTCATTAGGAAGGCAAATGAAAATTTCCCCTTCGTTGCTAAAGGGATTGAATTTAAAAGCAGGGAGGTTATGCTGCAGCTGTATAGAGTGCCAGTGAGGCCATAGCTGGAGAACTGTGTGTAGTTTTGGTCTCCTTACTTGAGAAAGGATGTACTGGCACTGGAGGGGGTGCAGAGGAGGTTCACTATGGTTCTGGAATTGAGGGGGTTGGCTTATGAGGAGGGACTGAGTAGACTGGGATTATATTCATTGGAATTTAGAAGAATGGGGGGGGGGTGGAATCTTACAGATACATATAAAATTATGAAGGGAATAGATAAGATGGAAGTACAGAGGATGTTTCCACTGACAGATGAAACTCGGACAAGAGGACATAGCCTCAACATAAGAGGGAGCAGATTTCAGACTGGATTAAGAAGGAACTTCTTCACCCAGAGGGTTCTGGATCTATGGAATTCCTTGCCCAGGGAAGTAGTTGATGCTACTTCGGTAAAAACTAAGGTAGTTAATGTTTTGAACAATAAAGGAATTAAGGGATACGGTGAGAGCGCGGGTAAGTGGAGCTGGGATGAAAAGATCAGCCATGATCTTATTGAGTGGCGGAGTAGGTTCAAGGGGCCGGACGGCCCACTCCTCCTCCTAGTTCTTATGTTAAAATGATAACTCTGCTTTCCCAACACAGATGCTGACAGACCTGCTGAGCTTCAACAGCACTTTCAGATCTTCAGCCTCCCCAATTCTTTGTTTTTGGGATAGTTAGATTAGATTAGATTACTTACAGTGTGGAAACAGGCCCTTCGGCCCAACAAGTCCACACCGACCCACCGAAGTGCAACCCACCCAGACCCATTCCCCTATATTAACCCCTTCACCTAACACTATGAGCAATTTAGCATAGCCAATTCATCTAACCTGCACATTTTTGGACTGTGGGAGGAAACCCAAGCAGACACGGGGAGAATGTGCAAACTCCACACAGTCGCCTGAGGCGGGAATTGAACGCGGGTCTCTGGCGCCGTGAGGCAGCAGTGCTAAACACTGTGCACCCACATATGTTGGTTCAGAAATTCTGATCAGGGTCGGAAATCCCATTTTGACCTCAGCCGGTCTGGCAGACTCTATGGAGGGGGAAACAGAGTTAATGTTTTGGGTTCAGTGACCCTTCTTCAGAACTGTTAGTGCCAGGAAAAAGTGAAAATTTATGCTGGTGATGTAAGGTGGTATGGGGAAAGGAGTGAGGGGGTAGGTGGAGATGGAGCCCAGAGAGAGAGAGAGAGAGAGAAAGAAGGAAGTTTGACAGAAATAAAGGATTGTTGATAGCGAGTCGGGGAGGAAGAGAAGCTAGGGAGGTGATAATGGCGGCTGGGACAGGAAAATGTACTGAAAGCAAACCAGGTGATACCAGGGCCTGGGGTTGTAGGGGGTGGGTCACAAACATGGAAGGTCATGGTGTTCATGTTCTGAAACTGTTCAACTCAACGTCGGGTCCTGAAGGCTGCAAAGTCCCCAAGTGGAAAATGAGTTGTTATTTAACCAGCTTATGTTGATCCTCATTGGAGCCTTGCAGTAGGCCTCTGGGATCAGTTAGCTCAGTTGGCTAGATGGTTGGCTTATGATATAAGGGGATGTCTAATATGTGGGTTCAGTTCCTGCACCAGCTGGGGTGACCATAAAGGACCCTCCTTCTCAACCTCTCCCCTCACCTGAGGCATGGTGACCCTCAGTCATATCTCTCTCTGATGAGGACACAGCCCTATGGTCTGATAGGACAATGGTAGCTCCACTTGCTGCAATCCCAGGGTGGAAATGATGGTGTGGTCATACTGTCTAGCTGAAATGAACATCTAAGGGCTCCATATTAGATTCTTGTGAGTATAGAGTTAATCCTCCCAATATTGTGCCATTTAACAAGCCCAAATTGAAATGGGGGAGTAAGCAAATTTTCTGCAGCTGAGTTCTTGCAATATGAATCCATTAGTGAGAGAAAAAAACATAGTAACCAATTATAATGCACCTATAATGATCCTTCTCTCTTACTCTTCAGGCTGCTAAATTAGCACTTAGCCAATATCAATGATGAATTCTTCTTCCTGTATAAAGTGGGAAAGTTTTCCACAAATCACAACAAATATTGAGGAAATAAAAACAGAAAGTACTGGAGGTACTCAGTGGCCAGGCTATATTGAGGAGAAGGCAATAGCATTAAACACGGTTTCATGGAGAGGTTAGACAGGCCAGGCTAGTAAGAGCGGATTTATAATCATAGAATCCCAACAGCGTGGACACAGGCCATTCGGCCCAATCAACCCTCCAAAGAGCATGCCTCCCGGACCCGTCCCCCTACCATATATTTCCCATGGCTAACCCCACCCACCTTGCACACGATGGGCAATTTCCCACAGCCAGTCCACCTAACCTGCACATCTTTGGATTCTGGGAGGAATGAGCTTAAAAATGTGATGCTGGAAAAGCACAGCAGGTCAGGCGGCATCAAAGGAACAAGAGAATCGACGTTTCGATCACAAGCCCTTCTTCAGGAATGAGGAGGGTGTGCCACGCAGGCTAAGATAAAAGATTGGGAGGAGGGACTTTGGGGAGGGGCTTTGGGAATATGATAGGTGGAAGGAGGTTAAGGTGAGGGTGATAGGCCGGAGTGGGGGTGGGGGCGGAGAGGTCAGGAAGAAGATTACAGGTTAGGAGGGTGGTGCTGAGATCGAGGGTTGGGACTGAGAAAAGGTGGGGGGAGGGGAAATGAGGAAACTGGAGAAATCTGAGTTCATTCCTTGTGGTTGGAGGGTTCCTAGGCGGAAGATGAGGCGCTCTTCCTCCAACCGTCGTGTTGCCATGGTCTGGTGATGGAGGAGGCCAAGGACTTGCATGTCCTCGGTGGAGTGGGAGGGGGAGTTAAAGTGTTCAGCCACGGGGTGGTTGAGTTGGTTGGTTGGTGCGGGTGTCCCAGAGGTGTTCTCTGAAACATTCCGCAAGTAGGCGGCCTGTCTCCCCAATGTATAGGAGGCCACATCGGGTGCAGCGGATGCAATAGATGATGTGTGTGGAGGTACAGGTGAACTTGTGGCGGATATGGAAGGATCCCTTGGGGCCTTGGAGGGAAGTGAGGGAGGAGGTGTGGGCGCAAGGTTTGCATTTCTTGCGGTTACAGGGGAAGGTGCCAGGAATGGAGGTTGGGTTGGTGGGGGGTGTGGATCTGACGAGGGAGTCACAGAGGGAGTGATCTTTCCTGAACACTGATAGAGGTGGAGAGGGAAATATATCCCTGGTGGTGGGGTCTGTTTGGAGGTGGCGGAAATGACGACGGATGATACGATGTATCTGGAGGTTGGTGGGGTGGTAGGTGAGGACCAGTGAGGTTCTGTCTTGGTGGCGATTGGAGGGGCGGGGTTCGAGGGCGGAGGAGCAGGAAGTGGAGGAGATGGGATGGAGAGCATCGTCAACCACGTTTGAGGGGAAATTGCGGTCTTTGAAGAAGGAGGCCATCTGGGTTGTTCGGTATTGGAATTGGTCCTCCTGGGAGCAGATGCAGCGAAGTCGAAGGAATTGGGATGGCGTTTTTACAGGGGACAGGGTGGGAGGAGGTGTAGTCTAGGTAGCTGTGGGAGTCGGTCGGTTTATAGTAAATGTCCATGTTGATTCAGTCGACCGAGATAGAAATGGAGAGGCCTAGGAAGGGGAGGGAGGAGTCTGAGATGGTCCAGGTAAATTTGAGGTGGGGGTGAAAGGTGTTAGTAAAGTGGATGAACTGTTCAACCTCATCGTGGGAGCACGAGGTAGCGTAAATAAAGTCATCCCTCCGCGACTCCCTCGTCAGATCCACACCCCCCACCAACCCCAACCTCCACTTCAGGCACCTTCCCCTGCAACAATGGGATGTGAAAACTTGGTCTCATGGAGAGGAACCTTCTGCATAACCTGACAAAAATGTCAAAATATCAGCTTGGCATTTTGGTTTTGCCCCGGTGTTAACATTTCCGTGGTATTTTGCATACCGTTTGCATTTATTACTGAAGAGAGCGCACTCAGTGGAAAAGCAAAATCACTCCTAGAGATCCTACATACAATCCCCATGGGAATGAGGACTTGCAGAGGTTTTTGGAAACCCACTTTCGCCAAAACACAATCAATTCATTCATTTTCAACCTGGAGCCCAGGAGAGTCTGTTTTTACCAACTGCAGTCTCTTGTAGCAGCTGTTAATTCGATAAACATATTTGATGTCAAAGGAGCTAACTAGAATTTACTTTGCTGAAATAGAAGGGTTGGTCATGCAAGTGGAGACAGGTTTGAGAGAGGTTCCATCTATCCCCAGGAACAATGGGAGCTCTGGATGTAAGTAGCAGCACTTACCCTCTTGTTGATCGTAATTAAGATGTAACAACAATGCCACAAAGCCAAATGAAATTCTCTACGGACTCTCTCCAAAGTGTCAAATTCTTTATGAGGGATATTGTGGCTGTCTAAAGATTATTTACATGCGTGTGCACTTTCAATGAATTTAGGAACAATCTCAGGAACAGCAAGAGCTGAAAATGTGTTGCTGGAAAAGCGCAGCAGGTCAGGCAGCATCCAAGGAGTAGGAGAATCGATGTTTCGGGCATGAGTCCTTCTTCAGGAATAAGGAAAGTATGTCCAGCAGGCTACACTTTCCTCATTCCTGAAGAAGGGCTCATGCCCGAAATGTCAATTCTCCTGTTCCTTGGATGCTGCCTGACCTGCTGTGCTTTTCCAGCAACACATTTTCAGCTCTGATCTCCAGCATCTGCAGTCATCACTTTCTCCAGGAACAGTAAGAGCCCATTCAGCCCCTCCAGCCTATCTCACCATTCAGTTAGATGAGCTGCATCTTCACTTGAGTTGTCTGCCTTGATTCCTTCTCAGTGGCCAACCTGCCGAACAAGGATTGAACAAGATTTATCTGCTTGCATTTTTGAAATTATCAATTGCTTGTTTTGCACTCGGCAATGTTGTATTCTCATGGAGTATTTCTCAGACATACCTTGTGAATTCCGCTGTGCCTAACCAACCCGGCGTGGAGATGCCGGTGTTGGACTGGGATGGGCAAGGTCAGAAGTCACACGACACCAGGTTGTAGTCCCATAAGTTTACTCAAATAAACCTGTTGGACTATGACCTGGTATCATGTGATTTGTGATCTAATTGACCTGCGTTTGATTGATCCAATCGTCTGTCAATCACAAAACTCCCTGGAAAATAGCAAATGTTGTTCCCAAGGCCTGTTCCCCTACACTTGCAGCATCTCCTTCATTTCTCTGATACATTTCGCTGCCCTTGAGATGCACTGGCCAATCGCTGCTCAGTCATCAATACTGTATTGAAAGCTTAGTTGAACTCTTCCCTTCTTTTCCAATGTCCGATACATTTCCCAAAGATTTGGACAAAGTCCAACAATCCTTACCTTCTCTTCATCAGGACATCTTTGATCAGTTCACACCGTTCTGGATGGACACTGCATGACTTATCATGAGCAAATCAATGATGGATGTTACTGTGTATCAAAACCAGCCTGGGAACTCCTCCCCCACCACCATATTGCCTTGTCTGGTGCCCCCATTCTCAGCTCATCTGTGTATTTATTCCCTCTGGACTTGACTATTCCAACTGGAATTCTGAAGTAGAATCATACTAGACTTGAAACATTAACTCTGTTTCTCTCTCCACAGATGCTGCTAGACCTGCTGAGTTTCTCCAGCACTTTCTGTGCTTGTTCCAATGGCCAACAAGCCGATCTCTCAACTTTTTGAAAATTTGAACTCTGCCCGTCAGCCGATGGTCACTGAGTTACGTTGGCTGCCTGACCACTTTGTGGTCTAGAGTTACATCCCATGATACTAGAGGCCCTATCTTCCCATCACACTGGTAAGCCAGGGATCTCTCCTGTTGGTTTGTGTTGGAAGACTCAATAGCCAACCTGATTGGCTACTATGAACACACCATCCCTGACTGTCATGTCCTGGGTGGAATTTGAACCCAAACGCTTCTGACTCAAGATCAGCGATACTGCTCACTGTGCTACAGGACTCTGTCTCCATATTTCTGTAACTTCCTCCAACCACCAACTATATCTACACCCCTCCAATTCTGGACTCTTGTGTGTTGGACATATCTCCAGTTAGCTGGTCCCTAAACTCCAGAATCCCCTTCCTAAAACCAGAAAACCTCTTATCGGTTCTTACTTTTTAAAAAAAAATCATTCACAGGATAACTGTATGTGGCTGCCTAGTCCAGCATTTATTACCAATCCCGAATTGCCCAGAGAGTAGTTGAGAATCAACCCCGTTGCTGTGGGTCTGGAGTCACTTGTAGACCAGACCAGGTAAGGATGACAGTTTCCTTTCCTAAAGGATATTAATGAACCAGATCGGTTTTTCCTACAATTGACTCATGGTCAACATTGACTCCAGATTTTTATTGAATTCTGATTCCACCAGGGCAGGATTCAAACCCAGGAACCCAGGGCGTTCCGGGGTCACTGGATTGACAGTCTAGGCCATCACCTCCCCTGAGATAGTTTTCTTAAACCCTACACTGACCAAGCTATTTGTTATTTGTTGTCGCAATTATGGGAGAGTACGTTCTCTTACTCATGGCAAGTAACTGCATGGGCGGTCTGCTAGTAATCATTAACTCTCTTTGTTTATATGCTACAGTGCGAACATTTTCTCCAATTTATTGCTGCGGTCCCTAAAGATCTGTGTGTTTCACAGAATCAAATGGCTCTTGGTTCCTTTGCACTACACAGGCACATTAACAAAATGAAAATGTTTCATTTTATGAGATCCTGTATGCATGTACGATAATTTATTCTGCTTTCTATATTGTTCCCATTTTTCCCTCCTCTGCATTTCCAGTGTTACTCTGTCTCTGGTCCCTGTGACTTTGCTGACAATCTGGATGTATCTGGCCACCACAGAGGAGTTGGACCGAAGGATCTGTTTCTGTGCTGTACAACTCTATGACTCTAAAACATGAAGGGGTGGAAATGGTCCCCAATAACTGGGTGAAAGGGGCTCAGGTGGATCTGAATCAGTGGCTGATCCTTCACTGTGTCTCATAGACTCAGAAAAGTACAGATGGAGATCGTTCAGCCCATCCAGTCTGCAAATGGATGGCACGGTTGTGGGCAGCACGGTGGCACAATGGTTAGCACTGCTGCCTCACAGCACCAGAGACCCGGGTTCAATTCCCGCCTCAGGCGACTGACTGTGTGGAGTTCGCACATTCTCCCCGTGTCTGTGTGGGTTTCCTCCGGGTGCTCCGGTTTCCTCCCACAGTCCAAAGGTGTGCGGGTCAGGTGAATTGGCCATGCTAAATTGCCTGTAGTGTTAGGTAAGGGGTAAATGTAGGGTGGGTTGCGCTTTGGCAGGTCGGTGTAGGCTTGTTGGGCCAAAGGGCCTGTTTCCACACTGTAAGTAATCTAATCTAAAAAACATCAATGCACTCATTCCCGTTTCCCTGCTCAATCTCTTTAGCCATGTTAGTATTCTGCAGTATAGAAAGTTGAGGGGTGAGCTTATAGAGGTTTATTAAATTATGAGGGGCCAGGATAGGGCGAAAGACAGATGTCTTTTCCCTCGGGTGGGGAAATTGGTAGACCCCCATAGAGCGTAAGCTAGGTTGGTTAGCTGTGGGAAATGTACGGTTGTAGGGATAGGGTAGGGAGGTTGGGTCTGGGTCAGATGCTGTTCAGAAGTTCAGTGTGTACTCGATGGGCCAAATGGCCTGCTTCAACATGTAGGCATTCTATTCCACAAGGGAGGTGGATGCAAATACAGTGAAAGATTTCAAAAGGATATTTAGGAGAATTCCCTCCCTCAGGGTATTGTGGGTCTACCTACAGCAGATGGACTGCAGAGGTTCAAGAAGGCAGCTCACCCCCACCTTCTCAAGGGGCAACTAGGGATGGGGCAATAAATGCTGGCCCAGCCAACCACATCCAGTCATAGAGTCATACAGCACGGAAACAGACCCTTCGGTCCAACCAGTCTGTGCCAACCATTATCCCAAACTAAACTAGCCCCACCTGCCTGTGCCTGGCACAAACCTTTCCTACTCATGTCCTTATCCAAATGTACCCACATCCACCACTTCCTCAGGAAGTTCATTCCACACCTGAACCACCCTCTGTGTAAAAGAAAATTGCCCCCCATGTCTTTTAAAAAAAAAATCTCTCCTTAAAAATGTGCCCTCTGGTCTTGAAATCCCCCAGTGATCCATGGGAAAGAACAGCTGGCGTTTAACCTACCTATGCCCTCCATGAGTTTATAAGCATCTGTAAGGTCCCACCCTATGCAGCCTTTCTTTATAACTCGATCCCTCCATACTGGCAACATATTGGTAGATCCCTTCTGAATCTTCTCCAGCTTAATTATATCTTCCTACAGCAGGCCAACCAGAACTGAACACTCTACTCCAGAAAAAAAGCCTCACCAATGTCCTGTGCAGCTTCAACATGATTTCCCAACTCCTATACTCAAAGGACTGAGCAATGATGGCAAGTGTGCCAAAACCTTTTAAATCACCCTGTCTGTATGTGACGCAAACTTCAAAGAATTATGTACCTGCTCCCCTAGGTCCCTCTGTCCTCGAACACTACCCAGGGCCCTACTATTAATTAAAACAGTACAAACTGGACATGAGCAAGATCTGGTCAATGTTTGGACAATAAACATTGCCATCATTGAATACCCAACTTCCAACGTCCCGGGGGTTACCATTGATCAGAAATTCAACTGGACTCACCATATCAATACAATGTCTGCAAAAGGAGGTCAAAGGCTAGGAATCCTGCAGTGAGTAACTCATCTCCTGACTCCCCAGTGTCTGTCCACCATGTACAAGGCACAAGTCAGGAGAGTGATGGAATACTCCCCACTTGCCTGGATGGGGGCAGCTCCAACAAAACTCAAGAAGTTCAACACTATCCAGGACAAAGCAGCCGCTTGATTGGCACCACATCCACCATCGAAAATGTGTTGCTGGTTAAAGCACAGCAGGTTAGGCAGCATCCAAGGAACAGGAAATTCGACGTTTCGGGCATAAGCCCTTCATCCTGATGAAGAGCTTATGCCCGAAACGTCGAATTTCCTGTTCCTTGGATGCTGCCTAACCTGCTGTGCTTTAACCAGCAACACATTTTCAACTGTGATCTCCAGCATCTGCAGACCTCACTTTTTACCACATCCACCATCTTCAACATTCACTTTTTTCTGACAAATAGTTAAAAAATATATACCTGTGCTGTTGGACAGCTGGAGGCTAGTTTTGACTGAGTGTTTGAATCAGGAAAGCGAAAATCCATTTTACAAAGATTGCTAGATTTTTGTGGATTACTTTATCCAAGATCAATCGAGATCAACATTGTCACTTCATCAACAGGAGGCCACTCACCGCCAATTTCTCCAGCGCATTTAGGGACAGGCAATAAAATCTGGCACAACGAATAACACCCACATCCCAAGAACAAATTAAAAAGTCGATCACCATGAGAATCATTAAAGATTACCAAATGCAACACTAATGTATTTCTATGTTGTGTTTTTATGAGATCTTTCCTTCACGGAGCTTACATTATGACTTTACAGCACATCATAACAGAAAGGAAAATAATCAAATGTTTGCGAAGTGCATGATCCTTACGCTCTAAGGATTCTGAATATGGCATAGAAACACAATGTCGTGAAGATTTCAACTGAGAATCTGCAGTTTCTAAACTCTCAGCTAACGAAATAATTCCTTCTGTAAACTGAAGCCCCCATTCAACATCCGATAAATAAAATGCTCATCACATCAATTAAATGTTTTCTGCTGCATTAAAAAAGGTAGCGAGGGATTCACTTTAATATTTATATGGGCGTTACAGATTGTTATATAATGGTAAATGGTATAATTTATGATCTCACTGAGTATGCTTAAGGGTCTGGCCCAATATGTTTCAACTTAATTTACCAGCCCAAAAGGGAAAATTAATGAAACTACCCAAACTAGTAAAACTAGCAAATGATAAATGCTGATCTAACTCTTCTTGTATATTTCAAAACAGAACTCCAATATGACGCAGGCACTTAATTTACAAATAATACTAATATTTTAGTGGCTTTGCCCTCTGGGAGTTGGTTCTGGTTTAAGAGAACCAATCGGAAGTCTTCCATTGCACCATCAATGAGTCTCCCTCCATCATAAGGTCAGAAGTGGGGATGTTCGCTGATGATTGCACAGCGTTCAACATTGATGACTCCTCAGATACTGAAGCAGCCCCTATTCAAATAAAACCACAACAGTATCCAGGAGCTGAAAAGTGGCAAGTAACAGTCATGCCACACAAATGCCAGGGTATGACCATCACCAGTTAGAGGCAATCTACCTACTGCCCTTTGACATTCAATAGTATAACAATCACTGAATCCCCCACTGTCAATATTCTGAGGGTTCTCATTGACCAGAAACTGAACTGGATTTGCCACGCAAATATGGTGGCTACAGGGTCAGGTCAGAGGAATACTGCAAGATCTAATCACTTCCTGCCTCCCCAAAGCCTGCCCACCATCTACAAGGCACAAGTCAGGGGTGTGATGGAATACTCCCCACTTGCCTGGATGAGGGCAGCTCCAATAACACTCAAGAAGCTCGACACCATCCAGGAAAAACCAGCCCGCTTGATTGGCACCGCACTCCGTCCACGCTCAGTAGCAGCAGTGTGGACTATCTATAAGACACACTGCAGAAATTCACCAAAGGTCCTTAGCCAGCACCTGCCAAATCCATGACCACTTCCATTTAGAAGGACAACAGCAGCAAATGCACAGGAACACCATCACCTTAACATTCCCCTCCAAGTCACTCACCATCCTGACTTGGAAATATATCACCATAGGAACAAAAATTAGGCCATTCAGCCCATTGAGTGTGGAATGAGTGGAGAGTGCCAAGCTCCTGGGAGTGGTCATCCACAACAAGTTTTCTTGAACTCTTCATGTGGACACACTGGTTACAAAGGCCCAGCAACGTCTCTCCTTCCTCAGGCAGCTGAGGAAATTTGGCGTGACGGTGAATACCCTCGCCAACTTTTATAGGTACGCCATCGAGAGCATTCTGTCTGGATGTATCACTCCCTGGTACAGCAACTGTACCATTCAACATCGGAGACGGTTACAGAGAGTGGTGAACTCTGCCCGGACAATCACAAAGGCCAAACCTCCCATCTACAGAATCCATCTACCAGGCCCGCTGTCAAGGAAAGGCCGCCAGCATTCTCAAAGATCCATCCCACCCTGGCAATGTTTTTCTACAACCTCTACCATTGGGGAGAAGGTACAGAAGCCTGAACACACGCACCAGCCGGTTTAGTAACAGTTTCTACCCGACTGTTGTTAGAATACTGAATGGACTCACAAACTCTTAACATTCGCCTGTACCTGTGTTTTTGTTTTTGCTGCTGTTTACCTATTAGATTAGAGTACTTACAGTGTGGAAACAGGCCCTTCTGCCCGACAAGTCCACACCGACCCGCCGAAGTGCACTCACCCAGACCCATTCCCCTACATTTACCTCTTCACCTAACACTACGGGCAATTTAACATGGCCAATTCACCTAACCTGCACGTTTTTGGACTGTGGGAGGAAACTGGAACACCTAGCGGAAACCCACGCAGACACAGGGAGAATGTGCAAACTCCACACAGTCAGTTGCCTGAGGCGGGAATTGAACCCGGATCTCTGATGCTGTGAGGCAGCAGTGCTAACCACTGCACCACCGTGCCACCCACCATTATTATATTATTATTTACTATCTATGCTACTTAACTCTGTGATCTGCCTGTATTGATCGCAAGACAAAGCTTTTCACTGCGCCTCAGTACCCGAGACAATCAATTCAATTTATACAGCTCGAGACAAAAATAACTGCAGATGCTGGAGTCCAAGGTAGACAGGCAGGAAGCTGGATGAACACAACAAGCCAGGCAGCATCAGGAGGTGGAGAAGTCAACATTTTGGGTACTAACCCTTCTTCAGGACTGGGGGGTGGGGGTAGGGGGAGCTATACATAAAGACAGAGGGGGTGGGGTGGGGAGAGTAGCAGAATGGTGAGGTAGGGGTAGGTGAAGACAGCTAGAGGGGAACAACCTGGTGGGTCGATGGGAGGGATGAGTCCGATTGGTAACTATAGGGAAAGGGTGGGTTGGTAGAATGGAAGGGAGGGAGAGGGACTGGGAAGGACATCGGGGGATGGGTGGGAAGGTTATTTGAAATTGGAGAACTCAATGTTGAGTCCTCCGGGCTCTAGGCTGCCTAGGCGGAAGATGAGGTGTTGTTCCTCCAATTTATGGTTTGGTTTGCTGTGGCAATGGAGGATGCCGAGGATGGACATGTTGGAAAGAGAGTGGGAGGGGGAATGAAATGGTGGTGACTGGGAGGTCTATTGCTACATCACCATTCTGATACCCTTCTCACCCCACCATCCACCTCTTTAACTGTAGTTCCCTCTACCCCCACATCTAGTCCTGAAGAAGGATTAATACACGAAATGTTGACTCCTCCACTTCCTGATGCTGCCTGGCTTGCTGTGTTCTTCCAGCCTCCTGTTTGTCTACCTTTGTATGGCTAGCCCAGTTCAGTTTCTGGTCAATGGTAATCTCCAGGAAGTAGATGATATTGGGATTCACCAATGGTAATGACACTATTGGGAACACAGTATAAGACCAGACCGCATCAGTTGTGGCTGCATCAGCGAGTGGGGTCCAATGCGGAGGCATGGTGGTGGCAGAGTCGTTTTTAGGCTGATGCTGAAGACAGGAAGATTGGTGACATCTGCAATGGTGTGGTCCAGCGAGGAGCCATCGTGGTGAGGATGTTGGTGGAGGTGAGGAACGGGTGACCTTTGTTCCAGTGCCAACAACATGGTAAAGCAGACCCGTGCTGGCCACTAGGGCCATGGTGGAGCACTTAACAAGAGAGATTGTAAAGTTACTTTATTTCTTTATTTTCTGCCTTTTTATTCTAAGTTTCAGTTTACGTTTCTGTGTTTTAAGATGGCGCTGGAGAATGGTGACACCACACAACACCTCTCACTGTATTTTGTAACAAAATACACGTGACAATAAATAAATCAAATTGAATGAAAACTAAATGTCAAGTCGAGGTGGTAAAATTTGTTTCTGTTGGCCATCACTTAGCTGGAAATTGTATAGTGTGAATGTTATTTGTCACCTATTAACCTGGATAGTACTGCCTGTGGAACAGCTGACGTCAGTAACTGAGTAACTGTGAATGGAATTGAACATTGTTCAATCACTCATGGTGCACCTGATCCTCAAATCCCCTTCACCATCTCAAAAGCTTAACTTAGGATGGATGAATACAGCTGCAACCACTCTCCAACTTCATCCAGTCTACTTGATCATTATTCCTTGGCTACAGTTAAATGCGAGGTGCTACATTTTGGAAACACAAATCTTAGCAGGACTTATGCACTTAATGGTAAGGTCCTGGGGAGTGCTGCTGAATAAAGAGACCTTGGAGTACAGGTTCATAGCTCCTTGAAAGTGGAGTCGCAGGTAGACAGGATAGTGAAGAAGATGCTTGATATGCTTTCCTTTATTGGTCAGAATATTGAGTACAGGGGTTGGGAGGTCACGCTGCGACTGTACAGGACATTAGTTAGGCATTCTTGGAATATCATGTGCAATTCTGGTCTCCCTACTATCAGGAGGAAGTTGTGAATAGTGAAAGGGTTCAGAAAAGATTCAGAAGTATGTTGCCAGGGTTGGAGGGTTTGAGCTACAGGGAGAGGCTGAACAGGCTGGGGCTGCTTTCCCTGGAGTGTCAGAAGCTGAGGGGTGACCTTATAGAGGCTTATAAACTCATGAGGGGCATGGGGCAGGGTAAATAGATGAGGTCTTTTCCCTAGGGTGGGAGAGTCCATAACTAAAGGGCATAGGTATCATGTGAGAGGGGAAAGATATAAAAGGGACCTAAGGGGCAACTTTTTCACACAGTGGGTGGTACGTGTATGGAATGAGCTGCCAGAGAAAGTAGTGGAGGCTGGTACAATTACAACCTTTAAAAGGAAGGCACTTGGATGGGCATATGAATAGGACGGGTTTAGCAAGTTTTGAGAAGATTTATAGCTCAGGTTAAGGTTCTGAATGTAGGTTTGCTCGCTGAGCTGGAAGATTAGTTTTCAGACATTTCATCACCATACTAGGTAACATCTTCAGTGAGCCTACGGATGAAGCACTGCTGATGATTCTTGCTTTCTATTTATATGTTTGGATTTCTTTGGGTTGCTGAAGTCATTTCCTGTGCTTTTTCTCAGGGGATGGTAAACGGGGTCTAAGTCGATGTGTTTGTTGATGACCCCATTTACCATCCCCTGAGAAAAAGCACAGGAAATGACCTCATCATTGGACATGACATCACCATTGGAAATGACTTCACCAACCCAAAGAAACCCAAACATATAAATAGAAAGTAGGAATCATTAGCAGTGTTTCATCCGTAGGCTCACTGAAGATGTTACCTCATATCGTGACGAAACGTCTGAAAATGAACCTTCCAGCTCAGTGAGCAAACCTACATCCATGAAGGGTTTAGAAGGATATGGGCCGGGTGCTGGTAGGTGAGATTAGATTAGGTTGGGATATCTGGTCGGCATGGACGGGTTGGACCGAAGGGTCTGTTTCCGTGCTGTACATCTCTCTGACTCTATGACTGTACACTCACAATCCACTCTCAACTGTCCACCCCAACCCCCAAGGTCATCTCCAATTCAGTGGCAAGGTCATTGCCCAGTGCAAGCAATCACAGCAACAACAAAACAACCTGCATCTGTACAGCACATTGAGTATGCTGAACCATCCCAGGGTGTTTCACCAGAGCATTGTCAGCACAACTTGTCACACAGCCATGAAAGGAGGCATTAGTAAAGGTAGTGAAAATCTTGACCATAGATGTAGAGTTGGCAGAACCCCTTGAAGGAGAGATGGATACATTTAAGGAGATAATCTCTGAGCTTCTGAGAGAAATCTCCAGATGCTGGAGATTCAGAGTCGAAACGTGTGGTGCTGGAAAAGCACAGCAGGTCAGGCAGCATCCGAGATGCAGGAGAGTCGGCGTTTCAGGCATAAGCCCTTAAAGGACTCTCCTGCTCCTCAGTTGCTGCTTGACCTGCTACGTCTTTCCAGCACCACATGTTTCCACTCAATCTCCGAGCTTCCATAGCTGAAGGCACAGCTGCCATTGGCAAAGTAATGGGAGGAGAAAGAGAGGACTGCAGATGCTGGAGATCAGAGCTGAAAATGTGTTGCTGGAAAAGCGCAGCAGGTCAGGCAGCATCCAAAGAGCAGGAGAGTCGACGTTTCGGGCATGAAGAGCATTCCTGAAGAAGGGCTCATGCCCGAAACGTCGATTCTCCTGCATTTTGGATGCTGCCTGACCTGCTGCGCTTTTCCAGCAACACATTTTCAGCGAAGGAATGGGAGTCAGGATTGTGTCAGAGGCCTGATCTCAGAGGGTCCTTCAGGTGGATGGGAAAGTGGCAAGGTGATGGAAGGATTTGGAAATATTAAACGAGAATTTCGAAAGTGGGGCAAGCACTGAAATCACCACTGGAAAACATGTTGGGGTCAATGTGCAATTTGGGAACACATTTTGTAACTGCGTCTTCGATCCTGACAGGGCTCCCTGTTGATGAACAACCCATCATTAAGCAGGACTTGGGGAACACTCATTGATGAAGAACTGGCCAATGTGACATGACACAGAGCAGAGGCAAATAGATTCCTAGTTAATGACAACATACAATGGGGCTATTAAACCCCAATATTATTGCAGGCACTCAGCAAGTTTTTGCTCAGACACTGAGCATAACTATATTAATCTATTTATGTGAGTACCTCATCTCTCTGTCACATCTGTAGTTAAATGTTCCCTTTTTATACCTGCATTGAGTAGACACACCACAGCATGTATAGTTCACCATCTTTGGATCTTTTCCTGTGCTGCTGATTTGTGACAGTCAGACCACATTGATCAGGAAAGCTACTAAAGGGACCCAGCACCACTGGTGCTGACTGGAACTGATGTGGTTATACAAGAATCATGTCGCTGGTTTCATCGTGGGAGTCAAGGTTTATTGGCATTTGTGTTCAAAAGCACCAATCAAAGGTGGAAAGAAATGTACACAAAATTATACCACAAATGCTTGCCAGGTCATGAATATTTCACGACGCCCCCCCATTCAAACAATGAGCCAACCACTTCTTATCAGTGTTTCCACTAAGCTATGTATAACAGTCCACTGGAACAGTCTCAGTGGGTGAGGTTCAATCAGACTCAATCAATTTATTCTGCTCCAGTTGCTCACCTCTTCCTATTCTGCAAGTTTACTTTGTATTAGGGACAGCCGCACGTCTGTCATTCTGTCAGGTGCTCACTTGTGTCGATATTAATAAACACAGGCTCTTGTTGGCCGTGAATTTGAATCAGGGCTCGATCTGAATTCAGGCTCGTGCTGACGTTAAAGTATTCCATTGAAACCGAACGAACCGCCGATGCTGTAAATCAGTTCTAAGGAAGGGTCACCGGACCCGAAACGTCAACACTGATTTCTCTTCACAGATGCTGCCAGACCTGCTGAGCTTTTCCAGAAACTTCTGCTTTTTTTTGTTGATTAAGGAGCTTCACCTTTACTCCAAGCTCTGTTCCTAAAAACGGCACGGTGGCTCAGTGGTGAGCCCTGCTGCCTCACAGAGCCAGGGGCACAGGTTCAACTCTAACCTCGAGCGACTGTCTGTGTGGAGTTTGCACATTCTCCCTGTGTCTGCGTAGGTTTCCTCCCACTATCCAAAGATGTACAGGTTGGGGGCCATGGGAAATTGCCCTATAGTGTTCAGGGATGTGTAGGATAGGGCAGGGGAAAATGTAGAATAGTAGGGGAATGGGTTTGGGTGGGATACTCTTTGAAGGGTTGGCGTGGACTTGTTGGGCTGAAGGGTCTGTTTCCACACTGAGGGATTCTGAGATTTATAATCATGCTCTGAAAGCGTGATTTCAAATAAACCTGTTGGGCTATAACCTGGTGTCATGTGACTTCTGAGCTTAAAGCATTCAGTTTAAACCCTCAGAATGCTCTACTAATACTGCCCACTTGCAGTCTTGGTGACAGCTCATCTTCAGCCAGATGATAGCTCAAGGTCAAACAATATCAATGCTGAGTTAAAAATCACACAACACCCCAGGTTATAATCCAACAGATTAATTTGAAAGCAGTAGCTGTTGGAGCGCATTTCTGTGTCTACAACCACCTGATGAAGGAACGTCGCTCCGAAAGCTAGTGCTTCCAATTAAACCTGTTGGCCTATAACCTGGTGTTGTGTGATGTTTAACTTTGTACACCACAGTCCAACACCGGCATCTCCAAATCATGACAATCAATGCTGAATAATTCTCCCTCAGTTAACAAGGGGTGAAATGGGGCAGAAACACAAGCTACAGTCACAATTTTTGGATTCCTTCTTGTTAATCACTATGGAGTCTGCATCATAGGACCAGAAGATGCAGGAGCAGAAGAAGGCCATTCAGCCCATCAAATCTGCTCCACTATTCAATGAGATCATGGCCGATCTAATACCCTCAACTCTACTTTCCTGCCTTTTTTCTTGATGCCCTTCCTGATTAAAAACGTGTCTGTCTCAGCCTTGAAAAAACTCAATGCCCCACCCTTGACAGCCCTCTGTCCTAAAGAACTCTAGAGATTCACTCCCTTCAGAGAGAAGAAATTCCTCCTCATTTCTGTCTTAATCCACTGCTCTTGCAATCCAAATGCAACCAGCATATGGTAAAGGAAGAACCTACATTTATATAGTGCCTTTCATGACCATAGGTGATTTCAACGTGCTCTACAGTCAAGGAAGCCAAGTTGCACTAGGTCTGGCCAGTATTTTGAGGCCAAACCATCCCAACAACTACCTATCATAGAGGGTAATGGTTCTGAAAGGGTTCATGTTCAAGATGACATGAGGTTCCACCAATCTGATCATGTGCACAGGCTTAGTAGGGAATGAAGCAGGATATTGGTTAGGCCACTGTTGGAATATTGCATGCAATTCTGGTCTCCTTCCTATCGGAAGGATGTTGTGAAACTTAAGATAGTTCAGAAAAGATTTACAAGGATGTTGCCAGATTTGGAGGATTTGAGCTATAGGGAGAGGCTGAATAGGTTAGAGCTGTTTTCCCTGGAGTGTCGGAGGCTGAGGGGTGATCTTATAGAGGTTTATAAAATCATGAGGGGCATGGATAGGATAAATAGACAAGGTCTTTTCCCTCAGGTGCGGGAGTCAAGAACTAGAGGGTGTAGATTTCGGGTGAGAGGGGAAAGATAAGAAAGAGATCAAAGGGGCAACAGAGGATGGTACGTGTATGGAATGAGCTGCCAGAGGAAGTGGTGGAGGCTGGTACAATTGCAACATTTAAAAGGCATCTGGATGGGTATATGAATAGGAAGGGTTTGGAGGGATATGGGCCGGGTGCGGGCAGGTGGGACTAGATTGGGTTGGGATATCTGGTTCTCATGGACGGATTGGACCAAAGGGTCTGTTTCTGTGCTGTACATCTCTATGACTGACAAGTTTTTGAACAGTAAAAGACTTGAGAGTTATGGTGAGAGGGCCGGTAAGTGGAGCTGAGGCCATGAAAAACTCAGCCAAAACCTTATGGAATGGCAAAGCAGGCGCGAAGGGCCGGATAGCCTACTCCTGCTCCTATGTTATGTTTTCTTATGATGGTGAGCTGCCTCCTTGACCCGCTGCAGTCCATGTGCTGTAGGTAGACCCACAATGCCCTTAGGGAGGGAATTCCACAATTTTGAACTAGTGACACTAAGGGAATGGTGATATATTTCCAAGTCAGGATGGAGAGGTGCTTGGAAGGGAACTTGCAGGGAGGTGGCGTTCCCATGTGTCGGCTGCCCTTGTCCTTCTAGATGGAACTGCTCATGGGATTGTAAAGTTCCATCTAAGTAACCCTGGTGAATTTCTGCAGTGCATCTTGTAGATAGCACACATTACTACTTCTAATCATCGGCGGTAGAGGGAGTGGATGCTTGTGCATGTGGTGTCATTCAGAGGGCTGCTTTGTCCTGGATGGTGTCATGTTTCTTGAGAGTTGTTGGAGCTGCCCCCATCCAGGTAGGTTGGGAGGATTCCATCACAGCCCTGACTTGTCGATGGTGGACAGGCTTTGGGGAGTCAGGAGGTGAGTTACTCGCTGCAGGATTCCTTGTCACTGACCTGTTCTTGTATTTATATAGCTAGTCCAGTTCAATTTCTGGTCAATGGTAACCCAGGATGTTGACAGTGGGGGATTTAGTGATGGTAACACCATTGAATGCAAAAAGGCAGTGGTTAGATTGTCTATTAATGGTTTCCATGCTGTACGTCTCTATGATTCTATGACTCTATGATGGCATTTGTGTGGCATGAATGCTATTTGCCACTGGTCAGCCTAAGCCTGGATATTGGCAGGTCTTGCTGCATTTCAACATGGGCTGCTTCAGTACCTGAGGAATCGTGAATGGTGCTGAGTATTGTGCAATCATTGGTGAACATGCCCCCCTTCTGACCTTATGACAGAGGGAAGGTAAGTGGTGAAGCAGCTGAAGATGGTTGGGCCTAGGACACTACCCTGAGGAACTCCTGTAGAGATGTCTTGGAACTGAGATGACTGACCTTCAACAACCACAACCATCTTCCCATGTGCAAGATATGCCTCCACTCAGTGGAGAGGTGTTCCCCTGATGCCCATGGATTCCAGTTCTGCGAGGCTCCCTGATGGCAAATGGTCAAATGTGGCTTTGGTGTCAAGGTCCAGTTTTGTTGCTTTTTGAGACTTTTATTCCTGCAGTTTGATACAACTGAAACCATGATGAGGAGGTGCTGGTGTTGGACTGGGGTGCACAAAGTTAAAAATCACAACACCAGGTTATAGTCCAACAGGTTTATTTGGAAGCACTAGCTTTCGGAGCGCTGCTCCTTCATCATTTAGCGACTTGACGAAGGAGCGTCACTCCGAAAGCTAGGACTTCCAAATAAACCTGTTGGACTATAACCTGGTGTTGCGTGATTTTTAACTTGATGCAACTGAATGCATAGCTAGAGAAACTTCAGAGATCAGACAGCATTGCTGTGGGTCTGGGGTCACATCCAGGCCAGACTCAGTAAGGATAGAGACAAAGAAACTGCAGATGCTGGAAGCCAAAGTAGACAGGCAGGAGGCTGGGGGAACACAGCAAGGCAGGCAGCATCAGGAGGGACAGGCAGGAGGCTGGGGGAACACAGCAAGGCAGGCAGCATCAGGAGGAACAGGCAGGAGGCTGGAAGAACACAGCAAGGCAGGCAGCATCAGGAGGGACAGGCAGGAGGCTGGGGGAACACAGCAAGCCAGGCAGCATCAGGAGGGACAGGCAGGAGGCTGGGAGAACACAGCAAGCCAGGCTGCATCAGGAGAGACAGGCAGGAGGCTGGAAGAACACAGCAAGGCAGGCAGCGTCAGGAGGGACAGGCAGGAGGCTGGGAGAACACAGCAAGGCAGGCAGCATCGGGAGGGACAGGCAGGAGGCTGGGAGAACACAGCAAGGCAGGCAGCATCGGGAGGGACAGGCAGGAGGCTGGAAGAACACAGCAAGGCAGGCAGCATCGGGAGGGACAGGCAGGAGGCTGGGAGAATACAGCAAGCCAGGCTGTATCAGGAGGGACAGGCAGGAGGCTGGGAGAACACAGCAAGCCAGGCAGCATCAGGAGGGACAGGCAGGAGGCTGGGAGAACACAGCAAGGCAGGCAGCATCGGGAGGGACAGGCAGGAGGCTGGGAGAACACAGCAAGCCAGGCAGCATCAGGAGGGACAGGCAGGAGGCTGGGAGAACACAGCAAGCCAGGCTGCATCAGGAGAGACAGGCAGGAGGCTGGAAGAACACAGCAAGGCAGGCAGCGTCAGGAGGGACAGGCAGGAGGCTGGGAGAACACAGCAAGCCAGGCAGCATCGGGAGGGACAGGCAGGAGGCTGGAAGAACACAGCAAGGCAGGCAGCATCGGGAGGGACAGGCAGGAGGCTGGGAGAATACAGCAAGCCAGGCTGCATCAGGAGGGACAGGCAGGAGGCTGGGAGAATACAGCAAGCCAGGCTGCATCAGGAGAGACAGGCAGGAGGCTGGAAGAACACAGCAAGGCAGGCAGCGTCAGGAGGGACAGGCAGGAGGCTGGGAGAACACAGCAAGGCAGGCAGCATCAGGAGGGACAGGCAGGAGGCTGGAAGAACACAGCAAGGCAGGCAGCATCGGGAGGGACAGGCAGGAGGCTGGGAGAATACAGCAAGCCAGGCTGCATCAGGAGGGACAGGCAGGAGGCTGGGAGAATACAGCAAGCCAGGCTGCATCAGGAGAGACAGGCAGGAGGCTGGAGGAACACAGCAAGCCAGGCAGCATCAGGAGGAACAGGCAGGAGGCTGGGAGAACACAACAAGCCAGGCAGCATCAGGAGGAGCAGGCAGGAGGCTGGGGAAACACAACAAGCCAGGCAGCATCAGGAGGGACAGGCAGGAGGCTGGAAGAACACAGCAAGGCAGGCAGCATCGGGAGGGACAGGCAGGAGGCTGGGAGAATACAGCAAGCCAGGCTGCATCAGGAGGGACAGGCAGGAGGCTGGGAGAATACAGCAAGCCAGGCTGCATCAGGAGAGACAGGCAGGAGGCTGGAGGAACACAGCAAGCCAGGCAGCATCAGGAGGAACAGGCAGGAGGCTGGGAGAACACAACAAGCCAGGCAGCATCAGGAGGAGCAGGCAGGAGGCTGGGGAAACACAACAAGCCAGGCAGCATCAGGAGGGACAGGCAGGAGGCTGGAAAAACACAGCAAGGCAGGCAGCATCGGGAGGGACAGGCAGGAGGCTGGGAGAATACAGCAAGCCAGGCTGCATCAGGAGGGACAGGCAGGAGGCTGGGAGAATACAGCAAGCCAGGCTGCATCAGGAGAGACAGGCAGGAGGCTGGAGGAACACAGCAAGCCAGGCAGCATCAGGAGGAACAGGCAGGAGGCTGGGGGAACACAGCAAGCCAGGCAGCATCAGGAGGGACAGGCAGGAGGCTGGGAGAACACAGCAAGCCAGGCAGCATCAGGAGTTGGAGAAGTCAATGTTTCAGTCCTGAAGAAGGGTTACACCAGAAATCTCGACTCAGTAAGGATGGCAGATTAACTTCCCTGAAGGATATCAGCAAACCAAATAGGTTCTTACCACAGTCATCTCATTAGACTTTTAATTACAAATTCTTATTGCATTTGAATGCTACCATCTGCCATGTTGGGATTTGAACCCAAGTTCCCAGATTTCTGGATTAGTCACCCAGCAGCAATAGAATGACACTATCAC
This sequence comes from Hemiscyllium ocellatum, assembly GCF_020745735.1. Classification (NCBI taxonomy): domain Eukaryota; kingdom Metazoa; phylum Chordata; class Chondrichthyes; order Orectolobiformes; family Hemiscylliidae; genus Hemiscyllium; species Hemiscyllium ocellatum. The sequence continues at coordinate 137,263,633 of NC_083404.1, forward strand.
AGCTTCTGTAATTGGAAAACTTCTTGATAATGTATCTTTCGACAACAGGACCGAATGCATCAAAGCCTCACCTCTGCTTTGAGTGAAGCAGGGATCACAATCTTGCTGATCTCCGAAAATCCCGGAACGTGTCTCTGGATCATGATATCAGGAACACGTACTGAAGACTAAGTTGCTTTCGGCTGAGATTCTCCTCTTCCCCAAAGGAGGAAAGAGTCAAATTGATTCTATTTTAGAAAAGATAGCAAACATGAGAGGCAGCGTTGATATTTCATCAATTAAAGCTCTCTCCCAGAGGCCTGAAGTTGGCAAATGGGATTTAGCTAAATTAAAAGTAAGTAATCAGTCATGTCCTTGGCTTTCTTTGCTGTCTGTACATAGGAAGAACCATAGCCCTCATTAGAAATGGTAAATATCTCATTACGTGATGGAGTGGAACAGTATCGACTGAAAGCCCACTCTTCCCCCATAAAAGAATCTTTCAATACCCATCACATCACTCTATCCTGGATACAGCATCAATAACCTGTCTGCTCAATAGACATATCCTGCAGTCAGTATCTAAATTAATTAGGAAATTCCTGCAAAGAATTCTGTAAGTGTTGATTGCACAATTGTAATCTCCACCTCATTTACAAAGAAAATCAGTGTGTGGTTAAAACTGAACTGGGTGTTCCAACAGAACAGAAATGTAGCAGAAAGGATTGTTTGCATGCTTTTCCTGTTTCAGACGTTCAGATGTCCACATCGTTATGGGTAGATGGTGGTATCATGGTAATGTTACACGGCTAGTAATCTAGAACCCTCGGCTAATGTCCTGGGGACAAAGGTTTTCAGCTCAATGTGGCTAATGGTGAACACTGCATATAATAAAATCTGGAATTAAAAGCTACTTTAAGCATTGTCATTAATAGAAGGGAATCTGCTGACCCACAGAAATATGCTTCACTCTGAATGGCCATCTTAAAATGGACTAGAGAGCCGATCACTCCTAGAGATGGGTGATACAAGCTGATGAGCATTAAATATGCAGTGATTGGAATGAGGTGGGTCAGGTGGCCCTTGTAGAATCTGAGTTCCCTGGTTGGGACTGTTAACCTGGTCCAATCAGGGAGCCCTGGCTGACAGTTAGAAACAGGAGTGTCAGAGGTTCTGTTCACTCTGAGAGCTGGCTCTGTATGGGAGCTAGCTCAGTGTCAAGGACTTGCCATGTGTAAATAAAGAGGGATTTGGTGAGGGGATAACAGCCTCTGTGGAATTATTTCAAACCCCATTTAAGGTCATTGATAAACCTTTAAATGGTTATGTAGGTTGGGGCTAGACTCATTTAGAACAATGAGAGGTGAACTTCCTTCTTGTTATTCACTCATGGGGCATGGGCATCACTGGCTGGGCCCAGCATTTATTACCCGTTCCTAGTTGCCCCTTGAGAAGGTGGGGGTGAGCTGCCTTCTTGAACCGTTGCAGTCCATGTGCTGAGGGTCAGCTGTGGTGCAGCTGCACTTGGAGTATTGCATACAGTTCCGGTCACTGCATTTTTGGAAGGACGTGGAAGCTTTGGAAAGGGTTCAGAGGAGATTTTCTAGGATGTTGCCTAGTAAGGAGGGAAAGTCTTACAAGGAAAGGCTGAGGGACTTGAGGCTGTTTTCATTAGAGAGAAGAAGGTTGAGAAGTGACTTAATTGAGACATACACGATAATCAGAGGATTAGATAGGGTGAACAGTAAGAGCCTTTTTCCTCAAATGACGATGGTTAGCTCAAGGGAACAAAGATTTAAATTGAGGGGTGATAGATGTGGGACAGATGTCAGATGTAGGTTCTTTACTCAGAGAGTAGTAGGGGCATAGAGCTCACAGTCTGCAACAGCAGTAGACTGACCAATGTTAAGGGCATTTAAATGGTCATTTGACACATGTATGAATGAAAATAGAATAATATAGGTTAGATGGGCTTCACATTGGCTTCACAGGTTGCCATACTATCGAGGGCCGCAACATGATTTCCCAACTCCTATACTTTACGCATTGACCAATAAAGTAATGTTCTATGGTCTATGTTCTACAATGCCTTTAGAGAGGGAATTCCAGGATTTTGACCCAGTGACACTGAAGGAACAATGATGTATTTCCTAGGGATTGGACAAGGTTCCTCATGGTAGGCAAAAAGTGTGGTGCTGGAAAAGCATAACAGGCCAGGCAGCATCCAAGGAGCAGGAGAAGTGATGCTTCAGGTATAAGCCCTGCATCAGTCTTCTTCATGGGAGACTGATTAGCAAGGTAAGATCTCATGGAATACAGGGAGAACTAGACATTTGGTTACAGAACTGGCTCAAAGGTAGAAGACAGAGAGTGGTGGTGGAGGGATGCTTTTCAGACTGGAGGCCTGTGACCAGTGGTGTGCCATGATGATCAGTACTGAGTCCACTGCTTTTCGTCATTTACATAAATGAATTGGATGAGAGCATAAGAGATATGGTCAGTTAGTTTGCAGAAGACACCAAAATTGGAGATATAGTAGACAGGGAAGAAGATTACCTCAGAGAACAACACAGGACCTTGACCAGGTGGGCCAATGGGCTGAGGAGTGGCAGATGGAGTTTAATTCAGATAAATGTGAGGTGCTGAGGTTTGGGAAAGCAAGTCATAGCAGGATTTATACACTTAATGGTAAGATCCTAGGGAGTGCTGCTGAACAAAGAGACTTTGGAGTGCAGGTTCATAGATCCTTGAAAGTAAAGTTGCAGGTAGATAGGATAGTGAAGAAGGCATTTGGTATGCTTTCCTTTATCAGTCAGAGTATTGAGTACAGGAGTTGGGAGGTCATGTTGCGGCTGTACAGGACATTGGTTAGGCCATCTTTGGAATCTTGTGTGTAAAACTGGTTTCCTTCCTATCGGAAAGATGTTGTGAAACTTGAAAGGGTTCACAAAAGATTTACAAGGATGTTGCCGGGGTTGGAGGTTTTGAGCTACAGGGAGAGGCTGAACAGACTGGGGTTGTTTTCACTGGAGCGTCGGAGGCTGAGGGATGACCTTATAGAGGTTTATAAAATTATGAGGGGCATGGATAGGATACAAAGACAAGGTCTTTTCCCTTAGTTATCGGCATCCAAATCTAGTGGGTTTAGGGTGAGAGGGGAAAGATTTAAAAGGGACCTAAGGGGCAAGTTTTTTTGCACAGAGGGTTGTACGTGTGTGGAATGAGCTGCCAGAGGATGTGATGGAGAATTACAACGCACAAACAGCATCTGGATGGGTACATGAATAGGAAGGATTTAGTGGGATACGGGTCAAATGCTGGCAAATAGGGTTAGATTTATCTAGGATATCTGGTTGGCATGGACGTATTGGACCGTGCTGTACATTTCTATAACTGTGAGTCAGGGTAGTGAGTGACCTGGAGGGGAACTTTCAGAGGGTGGTCTCCCCATGTATCTGCTACATTTAAAACATAGAAAATTCATAGGCGACTTGACAGGACGGGTGTATCCCATTTTGGGAGAGTCTGGGACCAGAGGGCATCATCCCAGAATGAGAGGTCACATACTTTCTTCTACCAGATCATAGAGAATCGGTAGAATCCTTTACTGCAGAGGGCTGTAGAGTTAAGTACATTCAAAGCTGCGATAGATAGATTTTTAATCAGCAAGGGGAATCAAGGGAAAGAGGGAAAAGGCAGGAAGGTGGAGTTGAGGATTATCAGATCAGCCATGATCTTGTTGAATGGGGGGTTGGAGGGGGAGTTGGGGGCAGAGTTGATGGGCTGAATGGCCCACTTCTGGTACTATGTTTATTTTCTGGTCAGCCAGAACTGTGTAGCTGCAAGGTAACCATGTTAATTGATTACGTGTGCAAGTTCCGATCCAGGGAAGTGAAGCTGGGGGATTTTCAAATCAGCTGTGTTCACACTGAATGGTGGAAAAGATTCGATGGACCGAATGGCCTCATTCTGCTCATATGGACATATCTGAGGTAACTCAGAGTGTATCCCAGGCTGGAGTACAAACAGTGATTTGAGATTTAATTCTGGTGTCAGAGGCTGAGCTGATTCAGAAGAAACAGGTTCAGAGATACAAGTTAATTTCCCTACCTTCCCAGGAACAGTCCTCAGTGACAGAGATTATACTAAACAAAGATAAATCCTCAAATATTATGCTTGAGAAAGTAAGAATGCTTATTTGACCAGTGACACAACCAATGGGAGTAGCTCCAAGTTAAGCAACAAGTAACAAGTTTCCATATTTAATGGACAATAGATAATAGACAATAGACAATAGGTGCAGGAGTAGGCCATTTTGCCCTTCGAGCCTGCACCACCATTCAATATGATCATGGCTGATCATCCTCAATCAGTATCCTGTTCCTGCCTTATCTCCATAACCCTTGATTTCACTATCCTTGAGAGCTCTATCCAACTCTTTCTTAAATGAATCCAGAGACTGGGACTCCACTGCCCTCTGGGGCAGAACATTCCACACAGCCACCACTCTCTGGGTGAAGAAGTTTCTCCTCATCTCTATCCTAAATGGTCTACCCCGTATTTTTAAGCTGTGTCCTCTGGTTCGGCACTCACCCATCAGCAGAAACATGTTTCCTGCCTCCAGAGTGTCCAATCCTTTAATAATCTTATATGTCTCAATCAGATCCCCTCGCAGTCTTCTAAACTCAAGGGTAAACAAATCCAGTCTTTCAGCGTAAGGTAGTCCCGCCATTCCAGGAATTGACCTCGTGAACCTATGCTGCACTCACTCAATAGCCAGAATGTCTTTCCTCAAATTTGGAGACCAGAACTGTGCACAATATTCCAGGTGTGGTCTCACCAGGGCCCTGTACAGCTGCAGAAGAACCTCTTTGCTTCTATATGCAATCTCTGTTGTTGTGAAGGTCAGCATGCTATTAGCTTTCTTATGCGTCTCAATTTAACAGTGATTTATCAACAGATTAAGAATAACAAACTGTTTAGGGTAGTGATAAACGGCTCCATTTCAGAATGGCAGGCAGTGACCAGTGGGGTACTGCAGGGATCCGTGCTGGGACCACAGCTTTTTACAATATATGTTCATGACATAGAAGATGGCATCAGCAATAACATTAGCAAATTTGCTGATGATACAAAGCTGGGTGGCAGGGTGAAATGTGATGCGGATGTTAGGAGATTACAGGGTGACCTGGACAAGTTAGGTGAGTGGACAGATGCATGGCAGATGCAGTTTAATGTGGATAAATGTATGGTTATCCACTCTGGTGGCAAGAACAGGAAGGCAGATTACTACCTCAATGGAATTAATTTAGGTACAGAGAGATCTGGGTATTCTTGTACACCAGTCAATAAAGGCAAGCATGCAGGTACAGCAGGTAGTGAAGAAGGCTAATAGCATGCTGGCCTTCATAACAAGAGGAATTGAGTATAGAAGCAAAGAGGTTCTTCTGCAGCTGTACAGGGCCCTGGTGAGACCACACCTGGAGTATTGTGTGCAGTTCTGGTCTCCAAATTTGAGGAAAGATATTCTGGCTATTGAGGGAGTGCAGCGTAGGTTCACGAGGTCAATTCCTGGAATGGAGGGATTACCTTACACTGAAAGACTGAAGCGACTGGGCTTGTATACCCTTGAGTTTAGAAGACTGAGAGGGGATCTGATTGAGACATATAAGATTATTAAAGGATTGGACACTCTGGAGGCAGGAAACATGTTTCCACTGATGGGTGAGTCCCGAACCAGAGGACACAGCTTAAAAATACACGGTAGACCATTTAGGACAGAGATGAGGAGAAACTTCTTCACCCAGAGAGTGGTGGCTGTGTGGAATGCTCTGCCCCAGAGGGCAGTGGAGGCCCAGTCTCTGGATTCATTTAAGAAAAAGTTGGATAGAGCTCTCAAAGATAGTGGAATCAAGGGTTATGGAGATAAGGCAGGAAGCGGGTACTGATTAGGAATGATCAGCCATGATCATATTGAATGGCGGTGCAGGCTCGAAGGGCTGAATGGCCTACTCCTGCACCTATTGTCTATTGTCTATTGTCACACTGATCTGAGATGTGGTGCAATCAACTCCACAGAAATTTAATGCAAGTACAATTTATACATTTTAATAATATTTCCTTTTATTTGCAGGCTGGGAGCTCTGCATCTTTGACTGAAGTGCGATGTATTGCTCCTGAGAAAAGATAAAGGTTTAGAATTGTTAGCTGTAGCTTGATAATCTGATAACATCTCCCTGAACCCTTCTTACAAATGAGCATAAATTTTCTCAGCTTCAAATAACCCCTTCATTAAACTGGTCTGCTGGCCTGAAACTGTTCTTCACACCGAGATAACCTATTTTTAACAACTCTAAACTATGCTTTCCTTTCACAGGAGCAATGTAGCCAGTTTCCGCCAAAAATTAATTTAAATTGAGTCACATACAGGTGATAGAGAAGGAGTGAGTGCAGTAATAGGGGTTCTTTTAAGATTAATGGGGTTTTGTTTTTACAGTTTGTTTTAAAATCTTTAAATTTGTGTTAGATGTAACTAGGTTACCATGGAGGTGGTGGTGTTGGACTGAGGTTGACAAAGTCACACAATAGGAGAAAGTGAGGACTGCAGTTGCTGGAGATCAGAGCTGAAAATGTGTTGCTGGAAAAGTGCAGCAGGTCAGGCAGCATCAAAGGAGCATGAGAATTGACATTTCGGGCATGAGCCCTTCTTCAGGAAGTCACACAATACCATGTTACAGTCCAATAGGTTTATCTAGGAGAAGTGGAGGGCTCCTGATGAAGGGCTCTGGCCCGAAACGTCGAATTTCCTGTTCCTTGGATGCTGCCTAACCTGCTGTGCTTTAACCAGCAACACATTTTCAGCTCTGATCTCCAACATCTGCAGACCTCACTTTTTACTCGAAGTGGAGGGGCAGCACTCTGAAAGCTTGTGGCTTCAAATGTACTAGTTGGACTATAACGTGGTGTCTTATGACTTCTGCCTTTGTAACTAGGTTAGTTTATTCTATTCTGTTTTCATCTATTTAACATAATAAACCTCTGTTTTATTGTTGAAACCAAATTGGCAATACTGTGTGTGTACGTTTCAGTGACAGATCACCTCTTCAAACCCAACATAGTAATGAAGTATGATTTATTTAGCCAGATTTCACTCCTAGATTTGACCTCTCCAACAATCTGAACAGAAGTTACCAACAAGAACAGGAGGACCAACGTCCAGAGCTTTTGGACATTGTTGAGAAGAAATTGACTAATTTGGAGATCTGGGATAGTGCCGAAAGGAAAGAGTCTATTTCAACTGGGTAGGCACCCTCCACGAAATATACTCTGAGAAATATAAAATGATGAGGCGGGTGGATTTGGTAGACAGGAAATAACATTTCCCTTTAATGGAGGAATCAATAACCATGCGACATTGATTTAGGGTGAGGAGCAGGAGGTTTAGAGGAGATGTGAGGAAATATTTTTCCCCCAGAAGGTGGTGGGAACGTAGAACCCACTGCCTGTAAGGGTGGGAGAGGCAGGAACCGTCACCACATTGAAGAAGCATTTAGATGTGCTCTCACAATGACAAGACCATGGGCCAAGTGCTGGAGAATGGGATTAGTATGGGGTTGTGTTTTACTGGCACAGATGTGATGGTTGAAGGGTCTTTTTCTGTGCTCTAGACTTCTATGATGGGTTGTATGGTGGCTCAGTGGTTAGCACTGCTGCCTCACAGCACCAGGGACCTGGGTTCAATTCTCCGCTTGGGTGACTGTGTGGAGTTTGCACATTCTCCCCGTGTCTGTGTGGGTTTCCCTCACGTGCTCCAGTTTCCTCCCACCATCCAAAGATGTGCAGGTTAGGGTGGATTAGCTATGCTAAACTGCTCAGGGTGTCCAGGGGTGTGCAGGCTAGGTGGGTTAGCCATGGGAAATGCATATGGGGCATGGGGGAAGGGTGGCTGGGTGAGATGTTCTTTGCTGGTTGGTATAGACTTATGTGCCAAATGGCCTGCTTCCACACGGTAGGGATTTTATGACTTTATAACAATTTTCTGTTTCAACAGGAAATCTACTCTCCATGAAGAAAACCCAATAGATTAAACCCTTCACTTTAAAGAGACACAGAGACACCACATTGTTAAAAACAGAAACAAGATCAACAGATACCAGGCCAGTGGAATTTGGGAAGTCTGAAACCTGCAAGGAGACAGAGTAGTGGCAAATGTACCTCCTCAAGTGTATACTGTCACAACAGGTCCATGGCAGACACCAAATCCCTAGTCCTACACACATCCCTGGAACACCTCGATAACAAGGGCACCTACATCAAACTCCTACTCGTCGACTACAGCTCCTCCTTCAATATCATAACTCCAAACTCCGGGACCTAGGTCTCAGTTCTCCCACTCTGTAACTGGATCCTTGACTTCCTGACCCATAGACCACAATCCATTAGGATAGGCAACAACACCTCCTCCACAATAATCCTCAACACCAGTGCCCTACAAGGCTACGTATCCAGGCCCTTACTGTACTCCCTGTACACTCATGGCTGTGTGGCCAAATTTCACCCTATCTCCATCTACAAGTTCACTGACAATGCCATCATTGTGGGCCGGATCGCAAACAATGAGGTGACAGAGTACATGAAGGGGATAGTGCGCTTGGTAACTTGATGGAAAGATAACAATCTCTCCCTCGATGTCATCAAAATGAAGGAGCTGGTCATTGACTTCAGGAAGCAGAGTGGGGGGCCCTCTTGCCTACATCAATGAGGCCGAGGTGGAAGTGAACATAAAGTCAAGTTCCTGGGAGTGATGGTCACCAACAGTATGTCCTAGACCACCCAAGTTGATGTGGCAGTTAAGAAAACACAGCAATGCCTCTACCTCCTCAGGAGGCAAAGGAAATTTGGCATGTCCATAAGGACCCTCACCAATATTTATAGATGTGCCATAGAAAGCATCCTATCCAGATGCACCATGACTGCTTTGCCCAGGAGTGTAAGGAACTGCAGAGAGTTGTGAACACAGCCCAGACCATCACACAAACCAACCTTCCATCCATTGACTCCATCTATACTTCCCACTGTCTCAGGAAGGCAGCCAACATCATCAAAGACCCCTGCCACCCCAATTATAATCTCTTCCGACCTCTTCCATCAGGCAGAAGATACAACTTCAAAACTGATTTGTCATGAGGTTAAACCTCCCATACAACCGCTTATTTTAGATGACCATTTAATTAAAATCGATGGACACTTCCATAAAAGATTCCTGAAGAAGGGCTTATGCCCAAAACGTCAATTCTCCTGCTCCTCGGATGCTGCCTGGCCTGCTGTGTTTTTTTCAGCACCACATTTTTCAACTTCCATAAAAGAGAAAGGACATTTTGCACCTAGATATTAAGTAGATTTAATTAATCCAGCGTGCTCCAATTTCACTCTCACCAGTGTTGCTATTGCTTATCTATTATTATCTTCTAGCCTTGACAACTGTGATAGAACTGGGAATTGCTTTTTTAAAACTCTTCAACTCACCCTCCTACCATAAAGTACTTTTTAAAACCTTCATCATTGACCAAGGTAATCATCACTTGAGCAAATAGAACTAGATTAGTCTGAGGAAATCTGGCTGGCATGGGCGAGTTGGACTGTTTCCATGTTTTATGAATCTATGACTTGAGTTAATATGTAGTCACTCAGTAACACTGTGACACCTCACTGGGGAAGTGCATTGGGAATCAAGCCCCATTAGTCCCAGAGTCATCCCAAAAGTTAACAATATTATCATAACATGAAAAGCCCCTAATTTACCTGTTTCCAAGTGCCAGCCTAACAGAAAACAAACACCATATCTCTGCGTATTAATTACTATTTATTCTAACCAAAATTGAACAACTATGAACCTTTGATGTATATTTCCACACAATAAGTCACTAACCTCCTCCTAAATCCACCCCTCCCAAATACACACCTGCAGACATAAAACATTGGTGTTGTGGGTAAGGGGGTGAACATAGAGAAATGGTCCCGATCTACAGGACTCCCTGAGGTGATCATGTAACTTGCCAGGTATTTCTGACCTTCAGTCTTTTATCTCTGGGTTCTTTGCAGATAGCACAGGCACAGGGGGTTTGTTTGCTCAGTTACCTAGGTGGCTGGTCTTTAGTGCAGAGTAACACCAAAAAGTCACGAGATTTCCTACCCTAGCTGTGGTCACCATGAATGTCACCCTTTGCCTGAGGTCTGTGCTCTCAGATTAAAACAGCACCAGTCATCTCTTACTCATGGTATGTCTATGTGGCTTTTCCTTTCCTTTAGAAGGCTGGTTCACCAACTGCAAAGTTTTCATAGTTACTGGTCAGGGACATAAACCAGCTGAGCATTTTACTAGAGAGAAATAGACACTACCTACTGCTTTACAGCAGCCCAAAGGCTTCTGCCAGTATCATTCACACCCACAAGCTGATTATTGTCCATTCATTGTTGTCAAGCTAATGGCCTTTTTCATCTGCAAATAGCCACAGTTCCACAAACCAGTCCGCAATTTGTTGTCTGCCATATCTCATCTTGAATGCAACCTCTGGTGCAAATCCATCTACAAACAGCCTCCCCTCTTCCTGAAACAAAGCGTCAGTGGAAATACCATATTCAGTGAATTTCAGGAACTCGTTTTGTATCAGTACAGCAATTTGTGCCACAGTCTTTTGTTTTGAAATATTCCTGTTTTCCATTTCAGTCTCGAATCAAATATACAGAAAAATGAAAAAGATGCAGTATGTACAATGAAGGATTTGACGACTGTTGAAAGTAAGAGACATACTTTAAGTCATGCCCTTATCAGGACAGAATTGCAAGAATACCAAATCATCAGGACCTATGTAATAATGCCAAATTTCGATGGAACCAACAATTTATAATGCTATAATGTATCCAGTACAAATTGTCGATTCCTTTGATATTTGGCATTATTACAGAGGTCCTCATGATTGTAAAATGAAAAACTTCAACACTTCATTTTTGTTATTGCAACTGTTATTTTCGTGCATGATTCAATGTCACTTTTTCTCTGATAATTTTCTGAAAGTAGAACTTGCATTCCTATAACATGTTTCACAACCACCCACCATTTCAAAGTGAGTTACAGCTAACAAATTACTTTCCCTAATGTAGTCACTGCTGTCATCTATCAGCACATTGTAGCTCATAATCGCTAGACACTAGGTAATAGAGTGATGTATGATAGGCCTGTGACAATGTTGTCATTTTAAAAAGTTTATTTTGTCCTTGTTTTGTTTGAAGAGAGGTCATAAAGTCAGAGGGACCGAAGTGTCTAGTTTAACACTGGGAGGGGAGTGGCCAGTTCTCTCAGTTCAGGTTTTTTCCAGTTTGTTTTTAGCTGTAGCAGTCACAAGATGTTGGAGTCCACAAAAGTTGTAAGCTTCAGTAAAGGATTCCTCTGACTTTCTTCAGAAATCTCTCTCTGGATGTTGTGTCTGTGTTTGAGTTTACCTTTTTGCTAAGGGGTGTGTTTTTGGGATGTTGCTTTGTTGGAATAGTTAATTAGTAATGCAGAGGAACCTCGATTATCCAAATATCAATTATCCGAAGGAGATCTCAAGGTCCTGTAAAAAAACATTACATCAAAGAGATGTTACCATCACTGATGGGACGATCGTGGCTTTTGTTTACAATGATTAAAAGTGAACTCAGCTTACTGGAATGCTGCCGAGAATAGTCGATAGGAGCCCAGGCACCATCTCTCTCTCTCTCTCTCTCTCTCTCTTCAAACGAGACTGACAAACTGACAATCTCGGCAAATTCAGAATGCTGAATATTCTCAACTAAAGACCTCAGATACTCTCTCCCACATTGTCCTGCACAGGGCAGTGTGGAAATTTGTCAAAAGGTTGTGTGTGCAGGGATGTGTGTGTGTGTGTGTGTGTGTGTGTGTGCGCGCGCGCGTGCACGCACATGCATGGTTTTGTGTGTGCGCGTGTGCGTGCATGGTTTTGTGTGTGTGTATATGCGTGCGCGTGTGTGTACGCACGTGTCCATGGTTGTGTGTGTGTTTGTGTGTGTGTGTGCGACTGCGTGTGTGTGTTTGTGTGTGTGTGTGTGCGCGAGCAACTGCATGTGTGTGTGCTGTTTTGAGACTCCCCCCTCTCCCAAAGGCAGCATCAACCTTGCTGTAGGTGTCGGTCCGGCTGCTTTCTCCACTACTTCATTTTGTTCTGGAGTTCCATTGGGGAAAAGAGATGAGGCATCTGGCCACTTGACTCCATCTGCTGTCTGGAAACATGCATGGTGTGCTGCTGTCTAGGCTCCTGAAAGGGGAGCAGACATAGCAAGTGCTCCCCCCTCTCAATCCCATTGAAATGAAGCAGTGGCAGGGAGAGGCTTCAGCAATGCTGCAAGTCCCTTACATACAAGTGAGTCTGCTCAGAAACAAACCCTGAGACGGGGGGGGGAGCAAGGCAGGCCGAGCAAGGAAAAAGGAAACTTCAGAAAACCGAGTCCTAGAGAAGAGGCATGGAATCAGTTATCCGAATAATCAATTATCCGAATGAAGTGCTGCCTGCCCATTTCGTTTGGATAATCGAGGTTCCTCTGTAGTTAGTGTTGGATTGGTTAAGTTTTCCAATACTGAAAATGTGTTGCTGGAAAAGCGCAGCAGGTCAGGCAGCATCCAAGGAGCAGGAGAGTTGACGTTTCGGGCATGAGCCCTTCTTCAGAAAGTTTTCCAATAGTTAAGTAATTCTAAATTCTGCTTTCTTTTGTTCATGGTTTAACGTGGTGTTTAAATAAATTCTGTTTTGCTTAAAGCCGAGTGGTTTGATCAGCTGCATCGCTCCTGGACAATCCACCTCACATCTACCTTTAAAATAAGAAAGCGTTAGGGTCTAGGCTATGTTCTTAAAATATTTTGAGAGGGATCTAGCCTGGTCCATAATAGACCAAATGGCCTCAATCCGTGCTGTCACAGTTCTGTGATTCTGTGAGCCAACTCCTGACATTTTTTAACTGAAATGTAGTGCGAGAAACTCAACGTTTACATTAGTGTGAGTTTTATTCGCCAATATTTGAGATTTTTAACTGAAGCCCCAGCTTTATCCGTATCTGAGAAACAGAATTTTAGATTTCACTGGGTTGGTTTGATAGTTCCCTCCCTGGCATTGCCTTGGAATGGTCTGGCTCAGACCTTTATAATTCTGCCCCCGTATTCTGAACTCTTTGCAGAGAAACCTCTTCCACTCAATCTACCCTACTGGCTCCATTCGTCATATTGAACAGCTCAACTCAATCACTGCTTAATCTTCCATGTTCAAGGGTGTGCAAGCCTGGACTGGGTTGCCTGTCTCCTAAATTTAACCCCTTTACCCTCTCCTTTGCCCCAGAAACTGTGGTCCATTGTCATAGCTGAAAATGTGTTGCTGGAAAAGCGCAGCAGGTCAGGCAGCATCCAAGGAGCAGGAGAATCGACGTTTCGGGCATGAGCCCTTCTTCAGGAATGAGGAGAGTGTGCCAAGCAGGCTAAGATAAAAGGTAGGGAGGAGGGACTTGGGGGAAGGGGCGATGGAGATGTGATTAGATGGAAGGAGGTCAAGGTGAGGGTGATAGGCCGGAGTGGGGTGGGGGCGGAGAGGTCAGGAAGGAGATGGCAGGTGCTGAGGAAGGAGATGTGGCTGTGGGAGCGAGTCTGTTTGAGAATGTGGCTGAAGGGCTTCTGTGCAGAGGAGATGACCTGGGGTGTGCAGTGAGAGAGGGACTCACTGACATACCCTATCATAACAGGCCCAACCCCTGTCAGTAATGAAATTCATTACTGGAGAGGGCTGGGTACGCTGAAGACTGAGATAGACAGATTTATAATCAATAAGGAAGTAAGAAATAGAAGCAAGAGTAGGCCATTCAGCCCCTCACCATTCAATAAGATCATGGCTGATCTTTCCGTGAACTCAGCTCCACTTTCCCACCCGTTCACCAGAACCCTTCATTCCTTTACTGTTCAAAACATCTATCTATCTTCTCCTTAAAAACATTTAACGAGGTAGCCTCAATTACTTCACTGGGCAGGGAATTCCACAGATTCACAACCCTCTGGGTGAAGACATTCCTCCTCAACTCAGCCCTAAACCTGCTCCCCCTTATTTTGAGGCAATTCCCCCTAGTCCTAGTTTCACCCATCAGTAGAAACAACCTCTTTGCTTCAATCTTCCTACTCCCTTCATCATTTCATATCAAAGGTTACATCGGAACAGGAGTAGACCATCCTGCTCCGCGATTCAATCAGATCGTGGTTGATCTGTGGTCTAACTCCATATAGCTACCTTGAGCCCATATCCCTGAATATCTTTGCTTAAGAGTGGAATTGAGGATTATCAGATCAACAACAATTTCATTAAATGGCGAAAGTTAAAAATCACACAACACCAGGTTATAGTCCAACAGGTTTAATTGGAAGCACACTAGCTTTCGGAGTGACGCTCCTTCATCAGGTGATAGTGGAGGGCTCAATCCTAACACAAAATTTATAGCAAAAATTTACAGTGTGATGTAACTGAAATTATACATTGAAAAATTGATTGTCTGTTAAGCCTTTCATCTGTTAGAATACAGTGATAGTTTCACTTCTTTCATGTGTAAATCACAAAACCTTTTTTTTAAAGTTGCATTCTCGGGTTAGCTGTTAACAATGGTGGTAGCTAGACAATATGTTGAAGGTGTTGGCCCCCTGTGTTCTCTGTCTATGCCATGATGTTTAGAGTGATTCTAATCTAAAAAGTGAGATAACGGAGGTTTACATAAATTCATGCAGTTTTTGAGCTCAGAGTTCTACATGAATGTATGCAGTTTTTGAGCAAAGTACAATGTAATCCTGCAAGTATAAATTCAAGTGTGGGAGTATGTGTGTCTGTAAAGGTGTGCATGGGTGTCTGTGTGCGCGTCTGTGTGTATGTGTGTCTGCGTGTATATGTGTATAGGAGTGCCTGTGCGTGTGTGAGAGTGTGTGCGTGTAGGAGTATCTGTGTGTGTGTATAGTACAATGGTGATCACCTGTAATGTGACAAGAACCCAAGGTCCTGGTTGAGGCCCTCCCTATGGGTACCAAACTTAGCTATCAGCCTCTGCTCGGCCACTTTCCTCTGCTGCCTGTCCCGAAGTCCACCTTGGAGGATGGTCACCCGAAGGTCCGAGACTGAATGTCCTGGACCACTGAAGTGTTCCCCAACTAGGAAGGAAGCGTCCTGTCTGTTGATTGTTGTGCGGTGCCCATTCATCCATTGTCGTAGCCTCCGGGCATCCTTGCATGCAATGTATAAGATAGACAATGTTGGCTGAGTCACATGAGTACCTGCCATGTACAAGGTGGGAGGTGTCCCCACGTGTAATGATGGTATCTATGTCCACACTCTGCCACGTTTTGCAGCGACTACCATGACAGGGTTGTATGGAGTTGTCCTGAGAGCCGGGCAGCTTGTTACGAACAACGATCTGTTTGAGGTTTGGCGGTTGTTTAAAGGCAAGTAGTGGAGGTGTAGGGAAGGTCTTGGTGAGGTGCTCATCAAATGGCCAAGCAGACCTGGCAGGCCGAATGGCCTACTCCTGCTCATACATCTTATGGCCTCACAGATACCTGACAAGTGGCTGGCCGTCTTAAAATGCTGCTCACAATTGATGTCTGTTTGTGTTAAATTGAAAGATTTTCAATTACAATCAGTGTAAATTTGAAACTTCATCAGCAGTACCTCAGCGAATGAAGTGAATGAAGAAGATTTTGTACTGAAGAGGTTTTGGAATGTGCCAGTGGTGAGTGAAGCAGACACGTTCGCAGAATTAGTGCAGCACTTGAAGAAATAAATTGAAGGGTGTAGGGAAAGGATAGGAAAATGGGATTAGAGTACATGTCTCTGATCATCTCTCATCTGCACAGACACAATGGGTCAAACTGATTTCAGCTACACGGCAATTTATATAATTCAAAAACAAGCTACTTTGCTATCTGCAGAATTCTAAGAATTCCCAGAATAATACAAGCAGAAAAATGACTTTGTACAGGCACTTATGCGGTGGCTATATTACTGAGCGCACAATCTAAAGGCTTAAGCTGATTCTCTGGGTTCATGGTTTGGAGGAGCCAGTGTTGGACTGGGGAGGACAAAGTTAAAAATTAACACACGACCGGGTTATAGGCCAACAGGTTTATTTGGAAGACCTAGCTTTTGGAGCGCTGTGTCTTCTAGCTAGTACTTCCAAATGAACCTGTTGGACTATAACTTGGTGTTGTGTGATTTTTATCTCTGGGTTCAAATCCTGTCTCTTCCAACCACTTAACTCTAAATGCAAAACTGCTGTCTGGCACTTTAGAGGGGAAATCTGCCACGCTTACTAGGTCTGGTCTACACGTAACTCCAAACACGCAGCAATGTAATTCAAGAGGATTAGAGTAAACATGGAAGAAGAGGGAGTGTAGCATGGCTCATCAGAGAGTGCATCACGGCTACAGAAATGAAGATTGTTGAGGGAGGTTTGTCTACTGAGTCAGTATGGGTGGAAGTTAGGAACAACAAGGGAACAGCCACCGCATTGTGGGTTTTCTACAGACCACCTAATAGCAGTAGAAATTGAAGATCTCATAGGCGGACAGATTCTGGAAAAATGCAAAAGTAGCAGGGTTGTTGGTATGGGTGATTTCAACTTTCTCAATATTGACTGGAACCTCCTAAGTGCAGAGGGTTTGGATGGAGCCGTTTTTGTTAGGCGTGTTCAGGAGGGTTTCCTTACTCAGTATGTAGACAGACTGACGAGGGCAATGAGCCAGGACAGGTGTCAGATCTCACGGCGGGAGAGCACTTTGGTGACAGTGATCACAACTGCCTCACAGTTAGCACAGCCTTGGAGAGGGAAAGGTGCAGTTACCGAGGGAAGATATTTAATTGGGGAAAAGGAAATTATGACGCTATCAGACAGGAGTTAGGAAGTACAGACTGGGAGCAATTGTTCCACAGAAAGGGCACAGCAGACACGTGGAGACTATTTAAGGAGCAGCTGCGAGTGATGCATGAATTTGTTCCTCTGAGACAGTTAAAAAGGGGTAAGATTAAGGAGCCTTGGATGATGAGAACAGAGGAGCTTCTAGTCAAAAGGAAGAAGGCAGCTTACGTAAGGTGGAGGAAGCAAGGATCTAACACAGCTTTAGAGGATTACAGGCTTGCGAGAAAGGAGCTGAGAAATGGACTGAGGAGAGCCAGGAGGGGGCATGAAAAAGGCTTGGCAAGAAGAATTAGGGAGGACCCAAAGAAGTTTTACTCATACGTGAGGAATAAGAGAATGATTAGGGAGAAGGTAAGGCCGATCAGGGATAGCGGAGGGAACTTGTGCATGGAGTCTGAGCAGATAGGGGAAGCTCTAAATGAGTTTTTTGCTTAGGTTTTCACCAAGGAAAGGGAACTTGTTGTAAATGAAAACGTAGAGGAGCTGGGATACAGACTTTATCAGATCAGGATTGATGAAGATGATGTCTTAGAAATGTTGGAAAACATTAAGGTTGATAAGTCTCCAGGGCCAGACCAGAGTTATCCTGGGCTGCTCTGGGAAGCGAGAAAGGAGGTTGCTAAACCGCTGGTGAGAATATTTGCCTCCTCACTCTCCACGGGAGTCGTACCGGAGGATTGGGATGAGGCAAATGTTGTTCCTCTTTTCAAGAAGGGTAATAGGGAAATCCCTGGCAATTACAGATCCAGTCAGTCTCACGTCTGTGGTCAGCAAAGTTGTGGAAAGAATTCTGAGGATAGGATTTATAACTATTTAACAAAGCATAGTGTGATTAAAGACAGTCAGCATGGCTTTGTGAGGGGCAGGTCATGCCTCACAAATCCGATTGAGTTCTTTGAGGAGGTGTCAAGACAGGTCAACAAAAGCTTAGCAGTGGATGTGGTGTATATGGACTTCAACAAGGCATTGATAAGGTTCCCCATGGTAGGCTCATTCATAAAGTCAGGAAGTATGGGGTACAGGGAGATTTGGCTATCTGGATTGAGAATTGGCTGGCTGACAGAAGGCAGAGAGTGGTTGTAGATGGAAAATATTCTGCCGAGAGGTCAGTGTTGAGTGGTGTCCTGCAGGGCTCTGTTCTTGGGCCTCTGCTCTTTGTAGTTTTTATGAATGACTTGGATGAGGAGATTGAGTGGTGGGTTAGTAAATTTGCAGATGACACAAAGGTTGGAGGTGTCATTGGTAGTATAGAGGGCTACTGCAGGCTGCAGCGCGACATAGACAGGATGCAGAGCTGGGCTGAGAAATGGCAGATGGAGTTCAACCTGGATAAATGCGAAGTGATGCATTTTGGAAGGTCGAACTCAAATGCTGAATATAGGATTAAAGACAGGATTCTTGGCAGTGTGGAGGAACAGAGGGATCTGGGTGAGCAAGTACATAGATCCCTCAAAGTTGCCACCCAAGTGGATAGGGTTGTTAAGAAAGCATATGGTGTTTTGGCTTTCATTAACAGGGGTATCGAGTTTAAAAGCTGCGAGGTTTTGCTGCAACTCTACAAGTCCCTGGTGAGACCACACTTGGAATATTGTGTCCGGTTCTGGGCGCCCTACTATCAGAAAGATACAGAGGCTTTGGAGAGGGTGCAAAGAAGGTTTACCAGGATGCTGCCTGGACTGGAGGGTTTGCCTTATGAAGAAATGTTTCCTAAGCTCAGACTTTTCTCTCTGGAGAGAAGGAGGAAGAGAGGAGACCTGATCGAGGTGTACAAAATAATGAGAGGAATAGATAGAGTCAATAGCCAGAGACTTTTCCTCAGGGCAGGATTGACTGGTACGAGAAGTCATAGTTTGAAGATATTAGGAGGAAGGTATAAAGGAGACGTCAGAGGTAGGTTCTTTACGCAGAGAGTTGTGAATGCATGGAATGCGTTGCCAGTTGAGGTGGTGAAAGCGAAGTCATTGGGGACATTTAAGCGACTGCTGGACATGCACATGGATAGCAGTGAATTGCGGGATGCGTAGGTTAAGTTACTATATTTTACATTAGGATTAAATCTCGGCACAACATGGTGGGCCTAAGGGCCTGTTCTGTGCTGTACTTTTCTATGTTCTATGTTCTAAGAGGGTGCTGACACAGATTAATTCTTTGCAAGCTCTCTACAGCAGATCTTATTTTCACATTTCATACAATTATTCTAGACTTTTAAACTCAGTTCTAAGTCTGTTGAAATTATTAACAATGCACACCTTCTTTGCAGCCAAAACATTGTATTCCTTAACCTGTTCTATCACCCTTCGATGTTTATATGGTATCATCTCCCCGTGCTGCACACAAAACAAAGCTCCCCACTGTACCTAGGCACATGTGACAATAATAACAAATCAAATCAACTCTTAAACAAACAGAAAATGCTGGAGAAACTCAGAAGTTCTGGCAGCATCTGTGGATGAGACACACAGTTAACATTATTAGTCCACTGATCCTTCTTCAGAACTCTCAACTGCCCCTCTGAAATGGTCAATGAATCCATTCAGCTTAAGGGCAATTAGGGTTGGGTATGAAATTCCTTGCCAACACTGCTAGTGCCCATCAAAGAGTAACTTAATTAACTTAAGAATAGATCTTTAATTTTGTCAGGAGAGTAAGATGAACTAAGCTGTACAATTTCAAGATGTAGGCTTGCTCGCTGAGCTGGAAGGTTCATTTCCAGACGTTTCGTTGCCCTCCGAGATAACATCTTCAGTAGGCCTCTGGGCGAAGCACTATTGGTAATTCCTGCTTTCTATTTATATGTTTGGGTTTCTTTGGGTTGGTGATGTCATTTCTGGTGGTGATGTCATTTCCTGTGGTGATGTTATTTCCTGTTCTTTTTCACAGGGGATGGTAGGTGGGGTCTAACTCGATGTGTTTGTTAATAGAGTTCTGGTTGGAATGCCATGCTTCTAGGAATTCTCGTGTGCATCTCTGTTTGGCTTGTCCTAGGATGGATGTGTTGTCCCAGTCGAAGTGGTGTCCTTCCTCATCCATATGTGAGGATACTAGTGAGAGAGGGTCATGTCTTTTTGTGGCTAGTTGATGTTCATGTATCCTGGTGGCTAGTTTTCTGCCTGTTTGTCCAATGTAGTGTTTGTTACAGTCCTTGCACGGTATTTTGTAAATGACATTAGTTTTGCTCGTTATCTGTATAGGGTCTTTCAAGTTCATTAGCTGCTATTTTTGTGTGTTGGTGAGTTTGTGGGCTACCATGATACCAAGGGTATCTGGCAGTCATTTCTGAGATGTCTGTGACGTAGGGGAGAGTGGCTAGGGTTTCTGGACGTGTTTTGTCTGTTTGTTTGGGATTGTTGTTGAGAAATCTGCAGACTGTGTTCATTGGGAACCCATTCTTTTTGAATACACGGTATAGGTGATTTTCCTCTGCTCTGCGTAGTTCCTCTGTGCTGCAGTGTGTGGTGGCTCATTGAAATAATGTTCTGATGCAGCTTCGTTTGTGGATGGTGAAACTGTCAGGAAAAACTACATAGAATCTTTGACTTTGGGAAAAGAGTATAAAAGCAAGAACGCTCTGCCAAGCCTATACAGAAAACTGGCTAGGCCTCAATTCAAACATTGTGTTTGCTTCCAGTTACCACACACCAGGAGAGATGTCTAGCCTCTGAGAAGCCTCAGGGAGATTTAGCAGGCTATTACTGGAGTGAGAGGTTTCAGTCCTGTGTAGATATGGGGACTTGATTGATGCGTTCGACATCACGAACGTTTGAGAGAGCCAATAAGGAGCAACTCTTCCCTATGGCAGAAGAGAATAAAAGAATTCAGATTTCTCCAGCTTCCTCATTTCCCCTCCCCCCACCTTGTCTCAGTCGGTTCCCTCAACTCAGCACCGCCCTCCTAACCTGCAATCCTCTTCCTGACCTCTCCGCCCCCACCCCACTCCGGCCTATCACCCTCACCTTGACCTCCTTCCACCTATCCCACCTCCATCGCCCCTCCCCCTAGTCCCTCCTCCCTACCTTTTATCTCAGCCGGCTTGGCTCTCTCTCTCTTATTCCTGATGAAGGGCTTATGCTCGAAACGTCGAATTCTCTATTCCTGAGATGCTGCCTGGCCTGCTGTGCTTTGACCAGCAACACATTTGCAGCTGTGATCTCCAGCATCTGCAGACCTCATTTTTTACCCTATGGCAGAAGACCCAGTAACCAGGAGACACCCATCCAAAGGGATTCAGGCAAAATATTGCAGATGCTGGAAATCTGAAATGAGCACAGGGAATGATCAGTGGGCCTGGCTGCAGCTGCGGGGAGAGAAACAGAGTTTTCGTTTCGGGTCCAGGGACCATTTTCCAGAACCATGTTATAAAGGTCATTAGCAAAAAACGCTGTAATGACATGAAAACGTCTTTCGACACAGTAAGATGTTGTGATGTGGAATACAGTGACTGAAAGGGCGATGGAAACAGATTCAAAAGGGACTTGACTAAATACTTGAAAAGGGTGAGAACATAAG
Organism: Hemiscyllium ocellatum; assembly: GCF_020745735.1. Taxonomy (NCBI): domain Eukaryota; kingdom Metazoa; phylum Chordata; class Chondrichthyes; order Orectolobiformes; family Hemiscylliidae; genus Hemiscyllium; species Hemiscyllium ocellatum. Next base: position 137,285,101 of record NC_083404.1, read on the forward strand.
AACTAGGCGCTAGACGCCCCCGTGCTTGCTTCACCCTGTAATACAATCATGGCTGATCTCACCTCGGCCTCAACTCCACTTTCCTGCCCGCTCCCCATAGCCCTCCAACAAGTTACTGATTAAAAATCTCTCTGTCTCCTCCTTAAATTTACTCAATGTCCCAGCATCCACCACACTCTGGGGGAGTGGGTTCCACAGATTCATTGCTCTTTGACAGAAGCAATTTCTCCTCATGTCTCTTTTTTAAATCTTCCCTCACCCCTTATTCTAAAACTATGACCTTTTATTCCAGAGCTGCGGCACGGTGCTGGGGCTGTGAGCACTACTGCCTCACAGCCCCAGGGTCCCAAGTTCAATTCCAGCCTCGGACGACTGTCTGTGTGGAGTTTGCACATTCTCCCCGAGGCTGCGTGGGTTTCCTCCGGGTGCTCCGGTTTCCTCCCACAGTCCAAAGATGTGCAGGTCAGATGAATTGGTCATGCTAAATTGCCCATGGTGTTCAGGGATAGTGTAGGTTAGATTAGATTCCCTACAGTGTGGAAACAGGCCCTTCGGCCCAACAACTCCACAGCGACCCTCCAAAGATCATCCCACTGAGACCCATTCCCCTAAGCTATATTTACCCCTGACTAATGTACTTAAAGCTATGGGGAATTTAGCATGGCCAATTCACCTGACCTGCACATCTCTGGACTGTGGGAGGAAACCCATGCAGACACGGGGAGAATGTGCAAACTCCACACAGACAGTCACCCAAGGCTGGAATCAAACCTGGGTCCCTGGCGCTGTGAGGCAGCAGTGCTAACCACTGAGCCACCGATTAGTCAGAGGTAAATGTAGGGTAGGGGGAATGGGTCTGGGTGGGTTACTCTTTAGAGGGTCAATGTGGAGTTGTTGGGCCGAAGGGCCTGTTTCCACACTATAGGGATTCTAACTGCTGTCTATAGGCCACTATGGGGAGCATGAAGCTACGTCTAGTCAGATAACTCTGTCAAAGAACAGCACATAAGCCTGTGTCGGTGCTCTGTCAATCAGTAACGCTGACAGCTTTGTGATGTTTAATCTTGAAGTGTTTACAATGCTGTGTCAGATATCAGAATGCCAGTGCAGGCACAATGTACTTTAAGAAGCCCAGCTCTCCTGAAAGCTTTAGAGCTTCCAATTACTTGCCTTGTGATACACAATGTCTGAGGGAGGACAGATTTGTGATTGTAATATCCACCACTGTTCCTGAGGCATTCCCTCACCCTTCCACAACATAGGAACAGGAGAAGACCAATTAGTCCATCAGGCCAATTAGTCCACCATTTAACATGGCTGTGGGGAAGAGGAGGCCGTGGAAAACACTGGGTGTAGGATTATTCATTAATTTATAAAACTCATTTGTTTTAATAGCTTATTTCTTCATAGTTGCATCCCTCTAAAGAATGGACTCATTAGTTCAATCACATGAGGGCAAGATTCATTTCATAAAATCATAGAATCATACAGTACAAATAAGGCCGTACCACCCATCAAGTCTGTAGTGACAAAACTACATCTACTACCTACCTTAGTCCCACTTTCCTATTTCCGCCACCTCCAAACGGACCCCACCACCAAGGATATATTTCCCTCCCCTCCCCTATCAGCGTTCCGCAAGGACCACTCCCTTCGTGACTCCCTTGTCAGATCCACACCCCCCACCAACCCAACCTCCACCCCCGGCACCTTCCCCTGCAACCGCAGGAAATGTAAAACTTGCGCCCACACCTCCACACTCACTTCCCTCCAAGGCCCCAAGGGATCCTTCCATATCCGCCACAAGTTCACCTGTACCTCCACACACATCATCTATTGCATCCGCTGCACCCGATGTGGCCTCCTCTATATTGGTGAGACAGGCCGCTTACTTGCGGAACGCTTCAGAGAACACCTCTGGGACACCCGGACCAACCAACCCAATCACCCCGTGGCTCAACACTTTAACTCCCCCTCCCACTCCACCGAGGACATGCAGGTCCTTGGACTCCTCCACCGGCAGAACACAACTACACGACGGCTGGAGGAGGAGCGCCTCATCTTCCGCCTGGGAACCCTCCAACCACAAGGTATGAATTCAGATTTCTCCAGCTTCCTCATTTCCCCTCCCCCCACCTTGTCTCAGTCGGTTCCCTCAACTCAGCACCGCCCTCCTAACCTGCAATCCTCTTCCTGACCTCTCCGCCCCCACCCCACTCCGGCCTATCACCCTCACCTTGACCTCCTTCCACCTATCCCACCTCCATCGCCCCTCCCCCTAGTCCCTCCTCCCTACCTTTTATCTCAGCCTGCTTGGCTCTCTCTCTCTTATTCCTGATGAAGGGCTTATGCTCGAAACGTCGAATTCTCTATTCCTGAGATGCTGCCTGGCCTGCTGTGCTTTGACCAGCAACACATTTGCAGCACTAAGTGCTCATCCAAGGTTGTGAAATTTCTGACTGATCTCCCCTCTCAGGCAGTACATTCCAGACGAAAAAAAACCAACCCAACCACCTCGTGGCTCAACACTTTAATTCCCCCTCCCACTCCACCAAGGACATGCAGGTCCTTGGAGTCCTCCATCACCAGACCATAACAACATGACGGTTGGAGGAAGAGCACCTCATCTTCTGCCTGGGAACCCTCCAACCACAAGGGATGAACTCAGATTTCTCCAGTTTCCTCATTTCCCCTCCCCCCCCACCTTGTCTCAGTCGGTTCCCTCAACTCAGCACCGCCCTCCTAACCTGCAATCTTCTTCCTGACCTCTCCGCTCCCACCCCACTCCGGCCTATCACCCTCACCTTGACCTCCTTCCACCTACCACATCTCCATCGCCCCTCCCCCAAGTCCCTCCTCCCTACCTTTTATCTTAGCCTGCCTGGCACACTCTCCTCATTCCTGATGAAGGGCTTATGCCCGAAACATCGAATTTCCTGTTCCTTGGATGCTGCCTGACCTGCTGCGCTTTTCCAACAACACATTTTCAGTACATTCCAGACCCCCCACCACCCTCCAGGTAAAAAGATTTCTCTGAGTTTTTTTCTAAACCTCCCACCTTTCACCTTAAAATTAAACTCCTTGTTACTGATCTTTCAGCTAAGGGGAACAGCTGCTCTCTACCCGCCCTGTCCATGCCCCTCATAATCTTATACTGCTTTATCAGGTGCCCCCCTCAACTTTCTCTGCTCCAAAGAAAACAGCCCAAGATTATCCAGCCTCTCTCTATCACTGAGATGCTCCATCCCAGGCACCATCCTGGGGAATCTCCCTCTGCACCCCATCCAGTGCAGTCACATCCTTCCTACAGTGTGGGGACCAGAACCACACACACAGTACTCCAGCTGTGACTTAACCAAAATCCTATACATCTCCAACATAACCTTCCTGCTCTTATAAACCAATAAACAACTGATAAAGGCAAGCATCCTGTATGACCCCCCCTATTAACCCATCCTGCCACCTTCTGGGATCTGTGAACAGATAACCCAAGATCCCTTTGCTCCTCGGAGCTCCCTAGTGTCCTACCATTCATGGAGTACCCTGTTTGTCTTGTTACTTTTTCCAAAGTGCATTACCTCACATAGAGATGTACAGCACAGAAACAGACCCTTCGGTCCAACCCATCCATGCCGACCAGGTATCCCAACCCAATCTAGTCCCACCTGCCAGCACTCGGTCCATATCCCTCCAAACCCTTCCTATTCATATACCATCCCAGATGCATTTTAAATGTTGCAATTGTACCAACCTCCACCACATCCTCTGGCAGCTCATTCCATACATGTACCATCCTCTTTGTGAAAGAGTTGCACCTTAGGTCTCTTTTATATCTTTCTCCTCTCACCCTAAACCTATGCCCTCTAGTTCTGGACACCCCAGGGAAAGACTTTGTCTATATATCCTATCCATGCCCCTCATGATTTTATAAACCTCTATAAGTCACCCCTCAGCCTCCGATGCTCCAGGGAAAACAGACCTAACCTATTCAGCCTCTCCCAATAGCTCAAATTCTCCAAACCTGGCAATATCCTTGTTAATTTTTTTTAACCCTTTCAAGTTTCACAACATCCTTCTGATAGGAAGGAAGCAATACTCCAACAGTGGCCTAACCAATATCCTGTACAGCCGCAACATGACCTCCCAACTCCTGTACTCAATACTCTGACCAATAAAGGAAAGCATACCAAACGCCTTCTTCACTATCCTATCTACCTGTCACTCCACTTGCAAGGAGCTATTGAACCTGCACTCCAAGGTCTCTTTGTTCAGCAACACTCCCTAGGACCTTACCATTAAGTGTATAAGTTCTGCTAAGATTTGCTTTCCCAAAATGCAGCACCTCGCATTTATCTGAATTAAACTCCTTCTGCCATTTCTCATTGGTCCATCTGATCCAGACCCTGTTGTAATCTGAGGTAACCCTCTTCGCTGTCTACTACACCTCCAATTTTGGTGTCATTTGCAAACTTACTAACTATACCACTTATGCTCACATCCAAATCATTTATGTAAATGACAAAAAGTAGTGGACCCAGCACCGATCCTTGTGGCACTCCACTGGTCACAGGCCTCCAGTCTGAAAAACAACCCTCCACCACCACCCTCTGTCTTCTACCTTTTATTGGGGTTAATTTTCACCTGCCACCACATCCTCCTGCAACCTTCCTGTACACTGTCTATTGGATAAAAACAATGACTGCAGATGCTGGAAACCAGATTCTGGATCAGTGGTGCTGGAAGAGCACAGCAGTTCAGGCAGCATCCAAAATGCAACGAAATCGATGTTTCGGGCAAAAGCTTCCTAATGAAGGGCTTTTGCCTGAAACGTCGATTTCGCTGCACCTTGGATGCTGCCTGAACTGCTGTGCTCTTCCAGCACCACTGATCCAGAAACTGTCTGCTGGGTGACCAATCTTTGTGTCATCTTCAAACTTACTTATTATCTCCATATTCTCACCTCGGCCGTTAATGAATTGTTGGTTTTGAAGTAGGAGGAACCAAGTATTGTTATTGTGAGTGTTAACTATTGTGGGAGAAATTGTTTCAGCAGTTGAAGCAGTTTGATTTAGGATGCATGGAATTATAAGCTGCTAGATGTAAGGTGAAGTATAATAAATCTAAGGTTTTCAATATGAACCCAGTCATTGACATTTTGTAGCATGTATGGGCTTTCCATTATTCTGAATGCTCTCAGAACCATATCCAGACTTGCTCACTGTTCCATTGCCATAGTCTCGGAAGGCTTCAATTTTAATGTACTCACCCTTACCTTCAGATCTTTCCCTCTCACCTATCCCAATCTCTGCAACATTGTCCAGCCTTCCAGCCTATTGACATCTCTACATCTCTCCAATACTGGCATCTCGTGCAACATTGATTTTTGTTCCTTCACTACTGGTGGTTGCATTTTCATTTCTCAGGACCCCAAGCTCTGGAATTCTTTCAATTCGCTTCTTCACTATCTTACCTCCATCCACTCCCTTAAGATAATCCTCAGAACCTAACTTACTGAGTTGACTTATGGAGTCCTACCCTAATTACCTTGAGTTGGTGGAAAATTGTAGTATTACAACAGCACAGAAAAGGACTGTCAACTCACCAGGTCCGCACTGACCTACCAACACCAAACCCATCTCGAAATACTTTCTCTTAAAAGGCAGGAGAGTGGAGTTGAGGATTGTCAGATGGTCTCACTGAATGGTGGAACAAACTCAATGGGCTGAATGGCCTACCTCCGCTCCTCCATTTTATGGTCTTATCAGTCCATTGGAGACTCTTTAGGAGATCCGGGAACGCGACTGAAAAAGGACTTGCATTTGTATGACACCTTTCAAATCACCCCAAAGCAACTGCACAGCCAACTGGACACTTGTGGAAGTGCAGCCTCTGTAGTAATGTAGGAGATATGCAGTTAATTTTCCACACAGCCAAAGATGAGTAATGTCTTCATCCAGGGAGTGGTGAGCCCCTGGAATTCTCTGCCACAGAAAGCAGTTGAGGCCAAAGCATTGATTATTTTCAAGAAGGAGTTAGGTTTAGTTCTTTGGGCTAAAGGGGTATGGGGAGAAAGTGGGAACAGGGGACTGAGTTGGATGATCAGCCATGAGCATATTGAATGGTGGAGCAGGGTTGAAAGGCCTACTCCTGCTCCTAGTTTCTATGTTTCTATCCTTCCTGACTGACTCTTCAGAAAGGGAAATGTAAAAAAAAAATAAGTAAGTCTTAGGAAGCCACTCCAGCCAATCACCCTTGCCTATATGAATGACATTAAGTATCTAATGGAATCCCTACAGCGTGGAAGCGGACCATTTGGCCCATCAAGTCCATACTGGCCCTCCAAAGAGCATCCCACCCAGACCAGCCCCCTCCAGCCTATCCCTGCCAATCCCATAGCAAACCCACTTAGCCTGCACAGCCCTCAACACGATGGGCAAGTCATCATGGCCAATCCACCCTAACCTGCACAACATTGGACTGGGGGAGGAAACCCATGCAGACACAGGGAGAATGTGCAAACTCCATACAGCCAGTTGCCCGAGGGTGGACTCAAACCCAGGTCCCTGGCGCTGTGAGGCAGCGGTGCTAACCACTGCCACTTGTGGCTTTGCTTAGAAATGATGAGATAAAAGCAGCGATGTCTCTGTGATCTCTCTCTCTCCTCTAGATCTGCACTTTTATTATAATTAACATCAACTTGTCATATGGCATTTCCAGCCTGGCTATCCAGAGAGGGTGTTGAGTGTAGGCTCCAGTTTTGCACGCCTCAAAGGGCACTTGGACCCTTGAAAAATTGTTGCAGGATTAGGTCATTCGAAAGTTCATTCCAACTGGGGCCCAGAAATGCCTCAGAATGTTTGTTGAGAAAGAACAATCAATTTCATTCACAGCCAAGAGATTGCTCGGCTATAAATATCTCCGGTTACCTTGATGTGAAAGTTAGCTGTGGTCTGATAAAATGCCAACTGCTGAGTGTTCATATCGGCACAACAGCAGCATGTTCTGCTGGAGTCAGGAGATTTCTGTGCGACAGGAGACACTCCGACTCAGGGTTGCAATCGGGCGGTAATGCAGAAAGGCCGCACGTCTCAATGGACAAGACCATTCTGCGTGAGAACATGCAAACTAGGAGCAGGAGTAGGCCATTTGGCCATACAAATGCTAGCCCGATTTCAGCCACGTTATCAGATCAACTAAGGAGTCTCGAGCGGGCTGGTAAGAACATAAAGTGGAGGAGCAGGAGTAGGCCATTCAGCCCATCGATCCTGCTCCACCATCCACAAGATCAAAGTTGATCTTTTCATGGACTCAGCTCCACTTACCCGCCCACTCACCGTTTCACTTAATTCCATTACAATTCAAAACTCTATCGAGCTTTGCCTTAAAAACATTTAACGAGGTGGCCTCAACTACTTCCCTGGGCAGGGAATTCCACAGAATCACAACCCTCTGGGTGAAAAAGTTCCTCCTCAACTCAGCCCTAAACCTGCTCCCTCTTATTTTGAGGCAAGGTCCCCTCGTTCTAGTTTCACCCACCAGTGGAAACAATCTCCGTGCATCTATCTTAACCATGCTCTTCATTGTTTTATATGTTTCGATAAGATTCCCCCTCATTGAGCTGAATTCCAATCAGTATCGTCCTAGTCTACTCAGTCTCTCTTCATAAGACTCTCCCAATTCCAGAACCAACCAAGTGAACCTCCTCTGCACTCCCTCCAGTGCTGAGTCATCCTCCTGAAATAAGGAGATCCAAACATTTCATATCAGCCAACATCCCACCCATTGACTCCATCTATATGTCTCAGTGCCTCAGAAAAGCAATCAAAATCATCAACAATCCCTCCCATCTCAATTATAATCTCTCAGATTCATAGAGATGTACAGCATGGAAACAGACCCTTCAGTCTAACTCGTCCATACCAACCAGATATCCCAATCAAACCTAATCCCACCTGCCAGCACCTGACCCATATCCCTCCAAACCCTTCCTATTCATATACCCATCCAGATGCCTTTTAAATGTTGTAATTGTACCAGCCTCCACCACATCCTCTGGCAGCACATTCCATGCACACACCACCCTCTGCATGAACAAGCTGCCCCTTAGGTCTCTTTTGTATCTTTCCCCTCTCACCCTAAACCTATGCCCTCTAGTTCTGGACTCCCCAACACCAGGGAAAAGACCTCATCTATTTACCCTATCCATGCCCCTCAAGATTTTATAAACATCTATTAGGTCACCCCTCAGCCTCCGACGCTCCAGGGAAAAATAGCCCCAGCCTATTCAGCCTCTCCCTGTAGCTCAAATCCTCCAACCCTGGCAACATCCTTGTAAATCTTTTCTGAACCCTTTCAAGTTTCACAACATCTTTCCAATACAGAGGAGACCAGAATTGCGCACAATATTCCAAAAGTGGCCTAACCAATGTCCTGTACAGCTGCAACATGTCCTCCCAACTCCTGTACTCAATACTCTGACCAATAAAGGAAAGCAGACCAAACGCTGCCGTCACTATCCTATCCATCAGGCAGAAGGTACACATGTGCCAACACGTTCAGGAACAGCTTCTTCTCCACTGCTATGAGCCCGCTGAATGGACCTGGGGAAAAGTGAGGACTGCAGATGCTGGAGATCAGAGTCAAAAAACGTGACGCTGGAAAAGCACAGCAGGCCAGGCAGCGTCCGAGGAGCAGGAGCGTTGACGTTTCGGGCAAAAGCTCCAGTCAGCTTTAACACAGAGGCAAGGGAAAGCCCTGAAATGGCCTAGCAAGCCACTCATTTCAATGATAAAGAGGGATGGGCAGCAAAGACCAGCTTTCTCAGTGTGGCCTATGTCCCATGGATTGGTTAAAAAAAAATCAAATAGACGCCTTGCAATTATAAAATATAAAGATGAAGAGGCACCATAGGTTCCCAATGGTAAGAGCTCACTTAACCAAACTGATTGAACTTTTTTTCAGGATGTAGCAGAGCAAGTAGATATTGGTAATGTAGTGGATGTACTTAATCTGGATTTTCAAGATTTATGGGCGGCACGGTGGCACAGTGGTTAGCACTGCTGTCTCACAGCACCAGAGACTCGGGTTCAATTCCCGCCTCAGGTGACTCTCTGTGTGGAGTTTGCACATTCTCCCCGTGTCTGTGTGAGTTTCTTCTGGGTGCTCCGGCTTCCTCCAACAATCCAAAAATGTGCAGGTTAGGTGGATTGGCCATGCTAAATTGCCCATTGAGTTAGGTGAAGGGGTAAATGTAGGGGAATGGGTCTGGGTGGGTTGCTCTTCGGAGGGTTGGTGCGAACTTGTTGGGCCGAAGGGCCTGTTTCCACACTATAAGTAATCTAATCTGATCAATAGGACTCCAATTAAATGCCTCCTAATGGAGTAATGAGCACAGGCAGAGAATGTTGAGTCAGGGGACAGAACAGGTCATTAACTCCAAAAGAGGAGGCAGAGAGTGGGAGTGAGGGGCTATTTCGTACGGAGGAATGTGGGATATGATGTTCCGTGAGGATCAGTGAGGAGTACTGCTGTCTATGATGACATCAACAATTTGGATTTGGATCCGAATCTTCAATTTGTAAGTCTGCAGGTGACACCAATCCAAGGAGCAGCACGGTGGCTCAGTGGCTAGCACTCCTGCCTCACAGCGCCAGGGATCCAGGTTCAATGCCACCATCAGGCGACTGTTTGTGTGGAGTTTGCACATTGTCTCATATCTGTGTGGGTTTGCTCCACATTCCAAAGTTGTGCAGGTTAGGGTGGATTGGCCATAGTGCCCAGGGATGTGCAGGCTATGTGGATTAGCTATGGGGGATGCAGGGTTATTGGGAGGGGAAGAGAGGGGAGGTTATGGGGAGGGGAGGGGAGGTTATGGGGAGGGGAGGTTGGATGCTCTTCACAGGACTGATGTCAGCCTGCTTCCACACTATAGTTGAGAGTTTGAAATGGGTTGGGGTTTAGGTGGCAGAGTGGTGTGGGAGTGATGGGATGTTCGATTCTGAATGGACACAAACAGATGATCATTGACAAAACCAGGAAAATAATTGGCAAGCCCAGTTCAGATTGATACAATTTTGTTTGAGCAAAAGGAGTTAGTTGTAGGTTGGTCCAGATGTAATAACCCTTGAAAACTAGGCTAATGCCCCGGAGACATGGGGTTAAGTCCCATTGTGGCAGAGAGTGAAATTTTGAGTTCAATAAAAGTCTGCCCCAAATGGTGACCGTATAACCACTGAAAACAACAAATGCTGGAGAGCACAGTGGGTCAAGTAGCATCTGTGGAGAGAGAGCAAGCTAACAGAGCTCTTCTGAAGAGTCATCTGGACTGGAAATGTTCGCTTGCTCTCTCCCCATGGATGCTGCCTGACCCACAGTGATCTCCAGCATTTGTTGTTTTCAGTGGTTATGCGGTTGAAAAATGTGTTGCTGGAAAAGCGCAGCAGGTCAGGCAGCATCCAAGGAACAGGAGGCCTCATTCCTGAAGAAGGGCTCATGCCCGAAACGTCGATTCTCCTGCTCCTTGGATGCTGCCTGACCTGCTGCGCTTTTCCAGCAACACATTTTTCAGTTCTGATCTCTAGCATCTGCAGTCCTCACTTTCTCCTAGTGGTTATACGGTCACCATTTGGGGCAGACTTTTATTGAACTCAAAATTTCACTCTGCCACAGTGGGACTTAAGCCCATGTCTCCAGAGCATTAGCCTAGTTTTCAAGGGTAATTACATCTGTTCAGATTCCAGCAGTAATTCACTCCTACCATGTAACACCTGCTCATTTTTGTAAAAAATAAACTCCATCCGGTTCCCTCTAAACTGACCTTAACCAGTCCAGTCAGCAGGTGATAAACCCACAGCACTGTGGGATAACTTTAAACTGCCCTCTGGGAATATAGGCACAGGCAAAAAATACTGGCCTGGCCAAGATGCCATTGCAATGTTAAAGAAAAAGGAATAACGAATCAGGAGCTGCCGGTCTCGAAAAAGGCAATGATGATCTTCACACTCTTTGGAGGAATGCAACTCACTCATTTATAGCAAAACCCAGGTCAGGTGATCAGGAAATGACAGACCAATTTATAGCCAGAGAAGCTTTGGCAAAATCCGAGGAAAGCATGCATTATCAAAATATAGATAATATTCAAACGGATAATTAAATAAATCAGACACAAAAGCAAATTTTGCAGCTCCGGTACATTGCAGGCAATAAATCATTCAACCTGCTCAGCCAACACAAAGCATAACAGAAGCCAGGACTTCTGCACAAAGTAACGGTGTTCTGCCACTTGGGCTGAATTGATATAGTCAGGAGCAAGGAACAATAACGCACAATCTCAATCCGCAGCTTGCACATTGTTTTATTTCTCCACCTCCTGGGAATATATCATTTGTAAGGAAGGCATCTCAGGAACGTACAAATAGTAATTAAAGTTAAACTTTACATTTATATAGCACCTTACCTGGCCACAGGGTGTTCCACCATTGTTTACATCCAAAGAAATACTTTTGAAGCGTAGCTGCTGTCATCCTGTGGAAGACTCGGATTTGTGCATAGGAAGCTCTCCACTAATCTGTGTTTGCGCCATCAAGTTACAGACAAATATTAACCCGGACACCAGAGGGAACTCGGGTTCAATTCCACCCTCAGCGACTGAATGGAGTTTGCACATTCTCCCCATGTCTGCTTGAGTTTCCTTCGGGTGCTCCATTTTCTTCCCACGGTCCAAAAATGTGCAGGCCAGGTGAATTGGCAGGTGCTTCCACATGTAGGATTCAATGATGCTAACTCAGCAGGTCTGGAGAGAAAAACAGAATTAACCTTCTGAACCCAGTCTCCTCTTCAAAACTGAAGATTGTCAGGGAGGCCCTGTGCAGGAACTGCTCAGCAAGTTAAGCCACGTCTGAGAGAAACAGAGCTAATACTTCCGGTTAATAAAGTTAGTAGAATGAGGTGTAACTGGTTGTAAGTGAGTTCAGAGGAAAAGGTAAACCATAGAGGAAGGAGCAAAGGATTGTGCAGTGGAAGTGTGGCACACATTAAAGGAGAGCGATCATTTGATGAAGGGCTTGAGAAACGTCGATTCTCCTGCTCATCGGATGCTGCCTGACCTGCTGTGCTTTTCCAGCACCACACTCTCGACCTCCACATTAAATGAGAGAAAGGGATAATGGTGTGAAGTGAAATAAGATTAGTAATGGGACAAATAAAGACACAGAAGATGAACATCAGAACTAGGAGCAGGAATAGGCCATTCAGTCCCTCGAGCCTGCTTCACCATTTAATACAATCATGGCTGACCTCACCACAACCTCAACTCCCCTTTTCCTGCCTTCTCCCCAGAACCCTCTAACCCATTACTGATTAATAAGCTGCCTGTCTCCTTCTTAAAGTTGCTGAGTGTCCGAGTATCCTCTGCACTCTGGGGCAGTGAATCCCACAGAGTCATGTCCCTTTGAGAGAAACCATCCCTCCCCATCTCTGTTTAAGTATGCACCATCCCCATCCTAAAGTAAGATCTCTCCTTCTGAATTACTCTACATGAGGAAACTTTGTCAATCCTCTTTAGCATCTTATAAACCTCAATTTGATCTCATTTCATTCTTCTAAACTCTATTAGTATAGGCCAAAGCTGCTCAATCTTTCTTCATAAGACAATACTTTCATCTCTGGAATTAATCTATTTAACCTTCCCTGAATTGCCTCCAATGCAGTTACATCCTTCAGCAAGTAAGGGGACCAAAACTGTATAAATACATCTGATGCAGTCCTGGGCCTCCTTCATCGACAATCCCTTACCACACGATGTCTGAGGAAGAACACCTCATCTTCCACCTTGGAACCCTTCAACCCCATGGCATCAATGTGGACTTCACCAGTTTCCTCATTTCCCATCCCTCCACCTTACCCCAGTTCCAATCTTCCAGCTCTGCACCGTCCTCATGTCCTGTTCCATCTGTCAATTTTCCTTCCCACCATTCTGCTCCACCCTCTTCTCCGACCTATCACCTGCACGCCCACTTCCATCCACCTATTGCACTCTCAGCTACCATCCCCCTCGACCCACCTCCCCTCCCATTTATCTCTCCTGTCCTGAGGCTCCCAGCCTAATTCCTGATGAAGGGCTTTTACCTGAAATGTCGATTTTCCTGCTCCTCGGATGCTGCTTGACCTGCTGTGCTTTTCCAGCACCACTCTAATCTTGACTATGATCTCCAACATCTGCAGTCCTCACTTTTGCAGTCTCACCAATGTCTTGTATAGTAGCAGCAACACTTTCCTGCTTTTATCCTCCTTATATACTTTTATAACACCAAATGCCCTTTGTCAATGTGTCAATTGAACCTGCCTCTACCACACTCGACCTTCCTTCAGCCTGCTGTACTGAAGGAAGGCTGCTCACAGTGCTATTCCCTGAGTGATTCCAACAGAGACTGGTGACCACTTTGTGGGGCACTGCTATAGGAAGGTTCCCCTGACTTCCCAGTTGCTTCCCATTTCAACAAGCTACCTTATTCCCCTTCTAACCTTGCTGTCCTGGGCCTGCCTCTGTGTTTCAATGAAGCTCAACACCAGCTGGAGGAACACCAGCTGATTTTCCACGGACGCCTTTCTCAGCCTCAGAAGGACAGACAGAAAAGTAAAAAACAAAGACCTGGGGTTTATTTCTATTGTATTAGCAAGAAGGGAAGTCACGTAACTCTTGCCTCGAATTAAACCTCACTTGTAGTCAGTGCTGGACTTAGAGCTAAGCTGTTGACCATGAATCAGGAATGAATGATTTATGGGCACTGGTGTGACTTCTGTTGGTATTGAGTGACAAGTCGGAAGAGGGATGGGATGTACAAATAAACAATTTATTTCTTAATGCATTTTGTCCACACCCCCAGACGTTGACTCATCCATTGACTTAGACTTAGACAGACAGGAGCAATAGAGAAATGATTAATGTGGTGAATAGATGGACTGAGAAATCACACTTATCATCAGCGACTGAACAGCCTGAGGATCGTTACGAAGAGTGAGGCCTGATAATGGAAGCTCTCACATTTATAAAAAGGGGTGGCTTACAGTACCATGGACCCAGGGTCAATTTGGTGACTGTCTGTGTGGAGTTTGCACGTTCTCCCTGTGTCTGTGTGGGTTTCCTCTGGATGCTCTGGTTTCCTCTTTGCTGTGGGTCTGGAGTCACATGTAAGCCAGACCAAGTAAACACAGCAGATTGCCATCCCTCAACATTATGAGTGAGCTAGACGGGTTCTCAATGATAACTTACAGCTTTCACCATTTTATTTAAGACTTTCAATGAATTTAGCTTCACCAATTCCCATAGTGGGGATTAACTCCACGTCTCCTGGAGTTCTAAATTAAGTAGTCCAGTGACAAGACCTGGAAGGCATGCTTGGAGACTTGGACATTGAAGAGGGAGGAGGTGAAAGGGTCAGAGTTACACCATCAGCGATTGAATACAGTGCCGTGGCGATGTGACGAGGTAATGCGAGTGAGAGAGGAGTCAATCAACGTGTTGTAAACTGGATACTTGCTCCTCACTCCCCTTGTCAACAGTAAAAAAAACTGTCATTTTCTAGTTCTGAAGGAGAGTCATATTTCACTGGAAATGTTAACTCTGTTTCTGTCTCTCTCATCAGTTAAGACCACTAGAAATAGGAACAGGAGTTTTGCCCAAAACATTGATTCTCCTGCTGCTCAGATGCTGCTTGACCTGCTGTGCTTTTCCAGCACCACTCTCTAGACTCGGAACAGGAGTTGGCTATTCAGCCCTTCAAAGCTGAAAATGTGTTGCTGGAAAAGCACAGCAGGTCAGGCAGCATCCAAGGAACAGGAAATTCGACGTTTCGGGCATAAGCCCTTCCTGCTGCGCTTTTCCAGCAATACATTTTCAGCTCTGATCTCCAGCATCTGCAGACCTCACTTTCTCCTATTCAGCCCTTCAAGCCTGCTCTACCATTCATTTAGGTCATGGCTAATTGAACATTCTTTTTACATCCTCCCTGTCAGTCTTGATTTCCCTGCTGCTGAGTTCCTCCGACATTTTCAGATCTCCACCATCCAAGTACTTTTCTTTTAGTGTTCCCTCCTTCAATATCTCATTCCCCGTGCAATAAGCTACACTCTAGATATGATCTGACCTGAATAGAATCTCTACAGTGTGCCCTTCCAATCCACTGAAGAGCATCTAACCCAGAACCAACCCCGAGCCTATCCCTGCGTTCCTCATGGCTAATCCACTGAACGTACACATCTCTGGGCACTAAGGACAACTTAGCATGGCCAATTCACCTAACGTGCACATCTTTAGATTGTGGGAGGAAACCAGAGCACCTGGAGGGTGCCCACGCAGACACAGGGAGAATATGCAAACGACACATAGACAGACGTCCGAGGCTGGATTTGAACCTGGGTCCCTGGTGCTGTGAGACAGCAGTGCTAACCACTGAGCCACCCCATGACCTGCTCTGGTAAATTGAACCAAATGAAGTTTTGCCCAAATTGAGGAGTGCTTAAATGTTTTTTTTTAGATTAGATTAGATTTACAGTGTGGAAACAGGCCCTTCGGCCCAACAAGTCCACACCGACCCGCCGAAGCGCAACCCACCCATACCCCTACATTTACCCCTCACCTAACACTACGGGCAATTTAGCTTGGCCAATTCACCTGACCCGCACATCTTTGTGACTGTGGGAGGAAACCCACGCAGACACGGGGAGAACGTGCAAACTCCACACAGTCAGTCGCCTGAGTCAGGAATTGAACCCCAGGTCTACAGGCGCTGTGAGGCAGCAGTGCTAACCACTGTGCCACCGTGCCGCCCAAGTTTGGCACCATCCAGTTCTCAACACTGACTCATGAAAGAGATTGTTTGTTGAGTTTAATGAGCCTTATTGACAAGGCAACCTTGCTTTTAAGACTGAAGCGGGTAAGTAACGATTCTCGAATGTGGGTGAGTCAGGATACAGCCCTGAGAAGTACTTCAATAGTGCTGAGTCAGCAATGCCTGACACTGTAGACGCAGGCAATGAGCAAGAAAATATGTTCCTGCCTCTAACACCCTCTGCCCTTTTTGGATAAACACCTTCCCCAACCAACAGAAAGCACACACAGTGTGATTCAGATTTTAATAATTTTTGAAATTATTTTGTAAGGTGGTGATTGACAAGGCCAACATTTATTGTCCATCTCTAATTGCCCAGAAGGTAGTTACAAGTCAACCACATTGCCATGGGCTTAGAGTCACATGTAGGCCAGACCCTTCCCACGTAGTTAAAGATGCCCTCCAACGCATCTCATCCACATCCCGCACCTCCGCCCTCAGACCACACCCCTCCAACCGTAACAAGGACAGAACGCCTCTGGTGCTCACCTTCCACCCTACAAACCTTCGCATAAACCAAATCATCCGCCGACATTTTCGCCACCTCCAAAAAGACCCCACCACCAGGGATACATTTCCCTCCCCACCCCTTTCCACCTTCCGCAAAGACCGTTCCCTCCGTGACTACCTGGTCAGGTCCACGCCCCCTTATGACCCACCCTCCCATCCTGGCACTTTCCCCTGCCACCGCAGGAACTGTAAAACCTGTGCCCACACCTCCTCCCTCACCTCTATCCAAGGCCCTAAAGGAGCCTGCCACATCCATCAAAGTTTTACCTGCACATCCACTAACATCATTTATTGTATCCGTTGCTCCCGATGCGGTCTCCTCTACATTGGGGAGACTGGGCGCCTCCTAGCAGAGTGCTTTAGGGAACATCTCCGAGATACCCGCACCAATCAACCACACCACCCCATGGCCCAACATTTCAACTCCCCCTCCCACTCTGCCGAGGACATGGAGGTCCAGGGCCTCCTTCACCGCCGCTCCCTCCACCACCAGATGCCTGGAGGAAGAACACCTCATCTTCCACCTCAGAACACTTCAACCCCAAGGCATCAATGTGGACTTCAACAGCTTTCTCATTTCCCCTTCCCCCACCTCATCCTAGTTTCAAACTTCCAGCTCAGCACTGTCCCCATGACTTGTCCGGACTTGTCCGACCTGCCTATCTTCTTTTCCACCTATCCACTCCACCCTCTCCTCCCTGACCTATCACCTTCATCTCCTCCCCCGCTCAGCCATTGTATTCTATGCTACTCTCTCCTCATCCCACCCTCCCCTAGCTTATCTCTCCATGCTTCCAGCTCACTGCCTTTATTCCTGATGAAGGGCTTTTGCCCGAAACGTCGATTTCGCTGCTCGTTGGATGCTGCCTGAACTGCTGTGCTCTTCCAGCACCACTGATCCAGAATCTGGTTTCCAGCATCTGCAGTCATTGTTTTTACCTTGTAGGCCAGACCGGGTAAGGATGGCAGATTCCTTCCCTAAAGGACATGAGTGAGCCAGATCCACACACACACACACACACACACACACACACACGCGCCCCTCCACCACCATGCTCCAAGCTTAATACATTTTAGGGCACTACAAGACGTTGAACTCTTCTTCCCTCCCCCTTGTGTCCATTTGTCTCCCCATTCCCCCAGACCCCTTCACTCATCTCCAACACTCTCTCTCCACATGGACCCTTCCCTCTGGCCTTTTGCCTGCACTTTTGACCTGTTCATTGAGAATCGTCAAAGTCACATTGGTCACCTCAACTTATCTGGGCCCCCTCGACCCATTCCAATCTGGTTCCCTCTGAAGGGGCTGTACTCCGTGCTCTCAAATCCATCCCTGACTTTGTCATTAAGCCTGTGCTGATAAGGGTAGTGCTGCTGTTGTCTGGCGGACTGACCTCTACATTGCAGACGCTGAGCACCAACTCTCAGATACCTCTTCCTATCTCCCCTTGGATCATGACCCACCATGGAAGATCAGGGCATTGTATCCACAACAGTCACTAACCTAATTTCATCTGATGATCTCCTACTGAATGTCTCCAAGCTGATAGATTCCCCCAACCCCTCACAGCTCACTTCTACCTCCTTCCCAAAACCCACAGATGGGATTGCCCAGGTAGACCCATTGTTTCAGCCCACTCCTGCCCCACAGAACGCATCTCTTCCTCCCTCCACTCGGATTTTCCTCCCCTTGTCCAGTCCCTTCATACTTACATCCACCAATCTTCAAATGTTTTATGTCTGCTTCAGAAATTCCAGTCTGCGGGTTCCAGCCACTTCCTCCTTACCATCGATGGGATTAGTGCATTCAGGTCTTTGTTGACTGGGACGCCATAGAGATGGATAGCATGGAAACAGACCCTTCAGTCCAACTCATCCATGCCAACCAGATATCCTAAACTAATCTAATCCCAGGATGAATGACCTTTCTCTGTGCTGTAAACAACTCTAATGTTTATGCTTACAGAACATTAGAGATTTGGATGACTTTCTTTTTTAATGAGACTCGATGGTAGGTTCAGAGTTGCTATTGCTGAGATAAGCTTTCAATTCCAGGCATTTTTTAAAAAAATATCATTTGAATTTAAATTCTACCAGTTGCCATGGTGGGATTTGAACCCATGCTGCTTGAACATGGGCCTCTGGAAGACAAGTCAATGCCACTACAGCACCAACTCCCCGAAAACAACACGTGCCTCTTTTGTCAATTTGATAACAGATGTGGTTTAGATTTGATTTCTTTAGGGAAGTTCCATGAATAAGACCATTTGGAACTGATCCCGTGATCTGTGCACTCCACATAGTCAATGTCTACATTAATTATGCAGCAATTAGCTTGTTCAGAGCAATATGCTTATTTACTTGCCAACACTCATGGTAATTTGTAGCACATCATCCTGTCGGAGGCTGTGACTGAGTTGGAAATGCAACTGGGCCTGCGAGGGTTGTCACAATTGTCACGAAACACATTCTTGGCTTCATCTGTGTCCCTGACAATGAGCAGAGCAGGAGATCACAAGTCAACGTGTTTGCAGAGATGAGCAATGCTGTAAAAGTGCTACTGTTCAGTCAAAATACTGCCTTTGCTTTCTGTCTCGGTGTTTGACTGACCAAGGGTCTAGTGCAGCTCAGCTGGAGTGGTGAATAGTCAACACATAAAAGCAGCAGCTAATAGGTTCAGTCCCATGGTGGTGATTGGAGGGGAAATCCAAGGTACCTCTCTCATAGAGTCCTGAACTTATATAGCATGAAAACAGGCCCTTCGGTCCAACTCGTCCATGCTGACCAGATATCTTAAATTAATCTAGCCCCATTTGCCAGCACTTGGCCCATTTCCCTCCAAACCCTTCCTATTCATTTACCCATCCAGATGCCTTTTAAGTGCTGCCATTGTACCAGCTTCCACCACTTTCTCATCCACACACACACCACCTTCTGCGTGAAAAAGTTGTCCCTTTTAAATCTTTCCCCTCTCACCTTAAATTTTTTGCCCTCCAGTTCTGGACTCCCCCACCCCAGGGGGAAAAGACCTTGACTATTTACCCTATCCATGCCCCTCATGATTTTATAAACCTCTATAAGGTTACCCCTCAGCCTCCGACGCTCCAGAGAAAACAGCCCCAGCCTGTTCAGCCACTGCCTGTAGCTCAAACCCTCCAACCCAGTGAGAGGAATGAGGGAATGATGCCCCTACCCCTGGTCAATTTCGGTGTCAGCACTTAATGAGTGTATTAAAAACAAGGCCTCCTTTACTGCGTCAGGGAGGCGCATAAATCATGGTGTGGCATTATTAAAGAAATGGGATTTGCAGTGATTAGAATGATAGCCAAGTGGATCTCATTGACTGTGAGATGCCTGATTGGGGCTGTTACCCTGGGCCAGTCAGGGAGCCCTGGCTGACAGATATAAACAGGACATTGCCTTTTTGATTTTCTCAAAAACCTTCTCCTCTGCTTGTGGTTGTACTTCAGTCCCTCGCTCCTGATCTTCGGACACCCGGTGCGGAGGAGGGAGAGCAGGTCTGAAGACCTCCTTGTGGGTCTGCTCCTGGGCCTGGCCAAACTGGCCATAAACAGGTCCAGGCAGCGGGCCGTGGAGGGGGTCGTTAGGGCCGACTGCCTGCCCCTCTTCTGTGGTTACGTTAGGGCCCGGGTGTCCTTGGAGAAGGAGCACGCGTTGTCCACAACACCCTGGAGTTGTTCAGGGAGAGGTGGGCGCCGCAGGGAGTGGAGTGTGTCATTTCCCCCTCCAACTCTATTTTGATTTAGTCCCTGCCCTCCCCTTCACTGTTTGATCACACAGCATTGCCCTTTGATGTGAAGGGCACTGCTTGTCACTGGACTACTCGGGTGTTTCCAAAAAAAAGAAATAAAGGAAAAAAAAACAGAAGATTCAGAAGGTCTCCACAGTCTAGGGACTGGCTCAGAACTGGCAGGTCCTAGTCCCTGGACTGTGCATGTGTAAATAAAGGGTGATTTGGTGATGGGTTACTCTGTGTAGTTATTTCAGGATTTATGCCTATTGGTTAGCTTTCTAGCTGGAAGGCAGAGGGCAATGCTAACAGTGTTGGTTTATGCCCCTATTGGTTGAGATTACCATGTACATCCTGCCTTCATGAGCCCACTTGAGACATGGTGACCCTCAGGTTAAAATGCAACCAATCATCTGTCAGTCTCTCAAATGCAAGAGTGGGCTTATGGCCACTACACCATTTTAATCTGATCCACTAAAGAATCTCGGCCAGCCTTGTTAAAATAGTTGCCTGGTCAATTGCAGAGGATGTGTTTTAAGAAACTAGCCAACTCAGACTTGAGCTGAGATCACCTGCCTCAGAGGCAGGGACACTATCAATGCACTACAAAAACCTTCCTACTCAAAAGAACATATTTTCTAATCAAGCTGTTCAGAAATGTTATTATACACCTCTAGAGTAGGTTGGGCTTAAACCCAGGCCTCCTTGCTCAGAGATAGAGACACTACCACTGTCCATAAAGAGCCCTCCCAGCCAATTGGAGTTAGGTTTGAATGACCAATTAAATACAGATAGCATTATGAGGAGCAGTGGGGCAAGCTATCCCAGAATCCTCTGGGGTTTAGAAGTATCAGAGGTGACTTAATTTCAACATAAGAGGCGACTTGACTGAGCGGACGTTGAAAGGATATTTCCTCTTGTAGGAGAATCTAGCGGTCGGGAGTCACTGTTTAACAGTGAAGAGTCGCACATTTAAGATGAGGGAATATATTTTTCTCTCAGAGAGTTGTGAATGTTTGGAATTCATTTCCACAAAGAGAAAGAGATGCAGACTATTGAGGGAAACAGAGGTGGAGGGAGATAGATTCTTGATGACCAAAGAGTTGAAAGATTATCAGGGATGTGCAGGGTTGTAGGGTTGAGGTTAAAATCACATCTGCCATGATCTTATTAAATGGTGGAGCAGGCTCAAAGGACTGGATGGTCTAGTTCTGATCCTATTTCATATGTTTGTACGAGAAGGGGAGTCAATAGGGTCTTGCCAGATCTGAGAGTGAGTCATTCAACCATCGGTATGCCATATCTGATGCCAAAGATAGCCAACATTTGAATTTAAAGGAATTGGGGGTTAGAGTCATGGTGGGCATGATAGGGTGAGGAAACATAATGGCTTTGATCAGATTAAGAGCATTGTAAGTGAAAGTGTGGATGTAGTTGAGAAGAGAGATGGTCACAGGATGGTCATGTTGAAGAGATGACCAGTTGAGATTTTGGAAGTTCAGTGAAAAGTGAATTGAGGGATAGTTTTCTCACATCACTGAAACAAGAGACTTCTTGTCAAAGCTTTTCACCTCACAAATGCAGTTAGGCAGAATTTTACTCACAGCAAATATTCACAATCAGTCACCTTTTTCTACAAACCAAAGGAGAATGTTCAAGCCTTGCACCTTTTAAATAATCTGGGACCCGACAGTTCCTTGTTCCATGGCAAAGCTTTGGCAAATAAGAGTCAACATGCCAACTAATCAGCACCCTTCCTTCCTGACAGAGAAAGTATTGCGATTGCCTGAGGTTTGACATTCTTGCAAGTGTCACAAAGAACACAAGACACAAAACATCAGTTCCATGTCTCTCTTTTTTCAACAAGGTTCAACTTCTGTACCAGATCCACCTTGGCATCCTCCAGAGGTCCCTCGCATCACATACACTAGTCTTCAGACAATGTGATTCACTCCATGTGACATCAAGAAGCTATTGGAGGCACTGCAAAGGCTATGGGCCCTGACAACATTCCAGCAATAGTACTGAAGGCATGTGCTCCTGAACTTGCCGCTCCCCTAGCCAACCTCTTCCAGTACAGTCACAACACCGGCATCCACCTGACAATAGGGAATATTACCCAGCTCGCTAAATAAAAAGCAGCAACAATCCAACCTGGCCAATTATCACCCCGTCAATCTCTTCTCCATCATCAGTAATGTGATGGAAGGGGTCATCAACAATGCTATCAAGCAGCACCTGCTCAGCAATAACCTGCTCAGTGATGCCCAGTTTGGGTTCTGCCAGGGTCACTCAGCTCCTGACCTCATCACAGCCTTGGGTCAAACAAGGACAAAACAGCTGGATTCCAGAGGGGAGGGGAGGGAGACAGCCCTTTACATCGAGGCTGCATTCGACCGAGTGTGGCATCAAGGAACCATGGCAAGACTGGAATCAATGAGTATCAAGGGGGCAAACTTTCTGCTGGTTGACACATGGGAAGATGGAAGTAGCTGCTGGAGGTCAGTCATCTCAGCTCCAGGGCATCTCTGCAGGGGTTCCTCAGGGTAGTGTCCTAGGCCCAACCATCTTCAGCTGCTTCATCAATGACCTTCCCTCCAATGTTAGGGTCAGAAGTGGGGATGTTCACCGATGATTGTAATATGTTCACCATTCGCAACTCCTCAGACACTGCAGCAGTCAATGTTCAAATGCAACAAGATCGGGACAA
The DNA here is from genome assembly GCF_020745735.1 of Hemiscyllium ocellatum. NCBI lineage: Eukaryota > Metazoa > Chordata > Chondrichthyes > Orectolobiformes > Hemiscylliidae > Hemiscyllium > Hemiscyllium ocellatum. The sequence continues at coordinate 137,307,959 of NC_083404.1, forward strand.
TATCCAAGTCTGCGGTGACAAGTGGCAAATAACATCACACACTGTGGCTCATGTCTCAAAATAGCTATGGTGTTCACTTCTATAGCACCTTACATGTGAGAAAATGCCTCCAACCTGCTTGACAGAAATTTGACACTGAGCTACATGAGGAACTAATTGCACAAGAGACCAAAAACTTGGTCAAAGGGGTCAGTTTTGAGGAGCACCATAAAAGAGGAGAGACTGGGAGAGGGGTTGAGAGGGTGAAGGTCAGAGGTCACAGAGTCTACTTTCCACTATGGAATATGCTTCAGCATATCAGTATTAGGAGACACTAGCAATAACTGAGAGAAAATGTAATTGTTTATTCAGTCGATTAGTGAAATAACTTCACCAGTTCCCATCACCAAGTTACCCTTTATTTACACGTGCACTGAAGATGGACTTTGACTAGCCAGCTCAGAGCCAGTCCCTGAATCTCCAGTTCAAATCTGTCAGCCAGGGCTCCCTGATTAGCCCAAGTTAAAAACCCAATCAGGGATCCTAAAGTCAATGGGACCCAACAACCAACCTGGCTCCAAACACTACACTTTGTGTGAAAAGTTTTATACTATTAATGAAGATGATTAAAATCTTTGTCCAACAGTTGGGGTTAAGCCCATAAGGTACAGGAGCAGAATTAAGTCATTCAATCCATCAAGTCTGCTCCGCCATTTGATCAACTTCCTGGGATCATTCTTGTAAATCTCCTCTGGGCCCCCTGTAAGGCCAGCATATCCTTCTTTAATATGGCCCACAATATTCCACATGCAGTCTGTCCGGATCCTTGTCCAGTCTCAGCAGTACACCCCTGCTCTCGTATTCTCGCCCTCTTGAAATGAATGCTAACATTACATTTGCCGTCCTAACTGCCAACTGAACCTGCACGTAAACCTGAAGAGAATCCTGAACCCAGATTTGTCGAGTCAAAGAGGCAGGCCCTTCGGCCCAAACTGGTCCATGTCGACCAAAACGTCCATCATTTTTGTGGTTCTGTTCGCCGAGCTGGGAGTTTGTGTTGCAGAAGTTTCGTCCCCTGTCTAGGTGACATCCTCAGTGCTTGGGAGCCTCCTGTGAAGCGCTTCTGTGATGTTTCCTCCGGCATTTTTAGTGGCTTGTCTCTGCCGCTTCCGGTTGTCAGTTCCAGCTGTCCGCTGCAGTGGCCGGTATATTGGGTCCAGGTCGATGTGTTTGTTGATAGAATCAGTGGATGAGTGCCATGCCTCTAGGAATTCCCTGGCTGTTCTCTGTTTGGCTTGTCCTATAACAGTAGCGTTGTCCCAGTCAAACTCCTGTTGCTTGTCATCCGCGTGTGTGGCTACTAAGGATAGCTGGTCATGTCGTTTCGTGGCTAGTTGGTGTTCATGGATGCGGGTTGTTAGCTGTCTTCCTGTTTGTCCTATGTAGTGTTGTGTGCAGTCCTTACATGGGATTTTGTACACTACGTTGGTTTTGCTCATGCTGGGTATCGGGTCCTTCGTTCTGGTGAGTTGTTGTCAGAGAGTGGCTGTTGGTTTGTGTGCTGTTATGAGTCCTAGTGGTCGCAGCAGTCTGGCTGTCAGTTCAGAAATGCTCCTGATGTATGGGAGTGTGGCTAGTCCTTTGGATTGCGGCATGTCCTCATTCCATTGTCTTTCCCTTAGGCATCTGTTGATGAAATTGTGTGGGTATCCGTTTTTGGCAAATACATTGTATAGGTGTTCTTCTTCCTCTTTTTGCAGTTCTGGTGTGCTGCAGTGTGTTGTGGCCCTTTTGAACAGTGTCTTGATGCAACTTCTTTTGTGTGTGTTGGGGTGGTTGCTTTCGTAGTTCAGGACTTGGTCTGTATGTGTGTGGCTTTCCTGTATACCTTCATGGTGAATTCTCCGTTCGGTGTTCTCTGTACCATCACATCTAGGAATGGGAGTTGGTTGTCCTTTTCTTCCTCTCTAATGAATCGGATTCCTGTGAGTGTGGTGTTGATGATCCGGAGGAAACATCACAGAAGCGCTTCACAGGAGGCTCCCAAGCACTGAGGATGTCACCTAGACAGGGGACGAAACGTCTGCAACACAAATTCCCAGCTCGGCGAACAGAACCACAACAACAAGCACCAGAGCTACAAATCTTCTCTCAAACTATGTCCATCATTTATTATGCTGCAACTATACAAAACACTGATGCAGCCACACTTGGAATATTGTGTACAGTTCTGGTCGCCATATTTCAGGAAGGATGTGGAAGCATTGGAAAAAGTGCAGAGGAGATTTACCAGGATGTTGCCTGATCTTGAGGGAAAGTCTTGTGAGGAAAGGCTGAGAGACTTGGGTCTGTTCTCATTGGAAAGAAGAAGGCTAAGAGGGGGTTTGATAGAGACATACAAGATGATCAGAGGATTAGATAGGGTAGACAGTGAAAGTCTTTTTCCTAGGATGATGATGTCAGCTTGTACGAGGGGACATAACTACAAATTGAGGGGTGATAGATTTAAGACAGATGTCAGAGGCAGATTTATTACTCCAAGAGTGGTAAGGGTGTGGAATGCCCTACCTGCCAATGTAGTTAACTCAGCCACATTAGGGAGATTTAAACAATCCTTGGATAAGCACATGGATGATGATGGGATAGGGTAGGGGGACGAGCTGAGAATAGTTCATGGGTCGGTGCAACATTGAGGGCCGAAGGGCCTGTTCTGCACTGTATTATTCTATGTTCTATGTTAACCCCATTTCCATGCACTTTGCTAAGTCCCTTGGTACATCTGATTTCCAAAGCCTTTCCCCATTTAAAAACTAGTCTATACCTCTATCCTTACTTTTAAAGTGCACAATCTCACACTTTCTTAAAAGGGGAGAGAACAGGAGAGAGAAGGGAAGGTTTAGTGAGGGAATTCTAGAGCTTAAGGTCTTGGCAACTGAAGGGTCAGTCAGGGTTGGGTGGAGCAGTGGTAATGAGGAATGGGGGCTGAAAATGCGTTGCTGGTTAAAGCGCAGCAGGTCAGGCAGCATCCAAGGAAAAGGGATGGGCAAGAGGACCGTATGAGAAGAGGGAAGAAATCTCAAGGATTGTAGCAATGGATGAGATTCCAGTTGGAGTGAGGCCAGTGGAGGATTTCAAGGTAAAGGAAGAGAGTTTTAAATTTGAGGGGAACCAGGCTAGCAGCCCGTGTTATTGAACAAGACCATATGCATGGATTTCAGTGTGAGTTAGGATACAGGCAGATGAGTTTCGGATGAAGTTATGAAGTGTAGAATGTGTGGGGTCAGTCAGCAAGGCCTTGTCCTATCACGTGGTGAAGTGATATAATAACATTTCTTTCCTTTCATTCCTCTGATACTGAAAGATGACGGGGGTAAGATCACAGATTAGCTTACGTCAATGGAATATATTCCTTGCTTTAGAACATATTGCTTGCTTCTTCAGTGAAGCTTTTCCTCACCTCAGTATTTACATCATAGAATCAAACTGCAGGCTGTTCAGCCCAACATGCCTATGTAGCCGATTCGAACAAATCATTCAATTCACCCCTGACGAGATCTTGACCAGATGGGCCAATGGGCTGAGGAGTGGCAGATGGAGTTTAATTTTAATAATTGTGAGGTGCTGCATTCTGGAAAGGCAAATCAGAGCAGGTTTTATACACTGAATGGTAAGGTCCTGGGGAGTGTTGCTGAACAAAGAGACCTTGGAGTGCAGATTCATAGCTCCTTGAAAGTGGAGTCACAGGGAGATAGGATAGTGAAGAAGGTGTCTGGTATATTTGCCTTTATTGGTCAGAACATTGAGTACAGGAGTTGGGAGGTCATGTTGTGACTGTACAGGACATTGGTTAGGCCACTTTTGGAACACTCTCATTTCTGTTCTCCCTGCTGTAGGAAGGATGTTGTGAAACTTAAAAGGGTTCAGTAAAGAGGTACAAGGATGTTGCCAGGGTTGGAGGGTTTGAGCTACAGGGAGAGGCTGAATAGGCTGGGGCTGTTTTCCCTGGAGTGCTGGAGGCTGAGGGGTGACGTTAAAGAGGTTTATAAAATCATGAGGGACATGGAGAGGATAAATAGACAAGGTCTTTTCCTTAGGGTGGGGGAGTCCAGAACTAGAGGGCATAGGTTTAGGCTGAGAGGGGAAAGATAAATGGGAAGCTTTCAGAAATGAGATAATGAGAATCCAGAAAAAGTATATTCCTGTCAGGGTGAAGGGAAAGGCTGGTTGGTACAGGGAATGCTGGATGACTAAAGAAATTGAGGGGTTGGTTAAGAAAAAGAAGGAAGCATATGTAAGTATAGACCGGAGAGATTAAGTGAATCCTCAGAAGAGTATAAAGGCAGTAGGAGTATACTTAAGAGGGAAATCAGGAGGGCACAAAGGGGACATGAGATAGCTTTGGCGAATACAATTTCAAATGGTTTTTACAAATACATTAACGACAAAAGGGTAACTAGGGAGAGAATAAGTCCCCTCAACGATCAGCAAGGCGGCCTTTGTGTGGAGCCACAGAAAATGAGGGAGATACTGTGGAAAAGAATTTGGAAGATATAGACAATAGGGAAATAGATGGTGACATCTTGCAAAATGTCCAGATTACTGAGGAGGAAATGTTGGATGTCTTGAAATGGTAAGGGTGGATAAATCCCCAGGACCTGATCAGGTGTACCCGAGAACCCTGCGGGAAGCTAGGGAAGTGATTGCTGGGCCTCTTGCTGAGATATTTGTATCATCAATAGTCACAGGTGAGATGCCAGAAGACTGGAGGTTGGCAAACGTGGTGCCACTGTTTAAGAAGGGCGGTAAAGACAAGCCAGGGAACTATAGACCAGTGAGTTTGACGTCGGTGGTGCGCAAGTTGTTGGAGGGAATCCTGAGGGACAGGATGTACACGTATTTGGAAAGGCAAGGACTGATTCAGGATAGTCAACATGGCTTTGTACGTGGGAAATCATGTCTCACAAATTTGATTGAGTTTTTTGATGAAGTAACAAAGAAGATTGATGAGGGCAGAGCAGTAGATGTGATCTATATGGACTTCAATAAGGCATTCGACAGGATTCCCCATGGGAGACTGATTAGCAAGGTTAGATCTCATGGAATACAGGGAGAACTAGCCATTTGGATACAGAACTGGCTCAAAGGTAGAAGACAGAGGGTGGAGGTGGAGGGTTGTTTTTCAGACTGGAGGCCTGTGACCAGTGGAGTGCCACAAGGATCGGTGCTGGGTCCTCTACTTTTTGTCATTTACATAAATGATTTGGATGTGAGCATAAGAGGCACAGTTAGTAAGTTTGCAGATAACACCAAAATTGGAGGTGTAGTGGACACCAAAGAGGGTTATCTCAGCTTACAACAGGATCGTGACCAGATGGGCCAATGGGCTGAGAAGTGGCAGATGGAGTTTAATTCAGATAAATGCGAGTTGCTGCATTTTGGGAAAGCAAATCTTAGCAGAACTTATACACTTAATGGTAAGGCCTTAGGGAGTATTGCTGAACAAAGAGACCTTGGAGTGCAGGTTCATAGCTCCTTGAAAGTGGAGTCGCAGGTAGATAGGATAGTGAAGAAGGCATTTGGAATGCTTTCCTTTATTTGTCAGAGTATTGAGTACAGGAGTTGGGAGGTCATGTTGCGGCTGTACAGGACATTGGTTAGGCCACTGTTGGAATATTGTGTGTAATTCTGGTCTCCTTCCTATCGGAAAGATGTTGTGAAACTTGAAAGGGTTCGGAAAAGATTTAAAAGGATGTTGCCAGGGTTGGAGGATTTGAGCTACAGGGAGAGGCTGAACAGGATGGGGCTGTTTTCTCTGGAGCGTCAGAGGCTGAGGGGTGACCTGATAGAGGTTTACAAAATTATGAGGGGCATGGATAGGGTAAATAGGCAAAGTCTTTTCCCTGGAGTTGGGGAGTCCAGAATTAGAGGGCATAGGTTTAGGGAACATCACAGAAGCACTTCACAGGAGGCTCCCAAACACTGAGGATGTCACCTGGACAGGGGACGAAACATCTGCAACACAAATTCCCAGCTCGGCGAACAGAACCACAACAAACAGGCACTTTTATTCACTTGTGAGATGTGGGCATCATTGGACAGTCCAGCATTCACTGCCTGTCACTAGTTGCCCCCTTGAGAAGATGGAGATGAGCTGTTTTCTTGAACCGCTGCAGTCCATGTGCTGTAGGCAGACCCACAATGCACTTAGGGAGGAAGTTCCAGGATTCTGATCCAGCAACACTGAAGGAACGGCGATATATTTCCAAGTCGGGATGGGGAGGGGCTCTGAAGGAAGTACACACACCACACGTGCTGATGACCAAGTGCATCAGCTGCCACATTTCTGTACAGCTGCAGCATGACCTCGTGGCTGTGAAACAGAGTCCCTCTAATAGTAAAAGCTAACCCACTGTATACCTGCTTAACTACCCTATCTACCTGGGTGGCAACTTTCAGTGATCTACGTACATGGGCACCTACATCTCTCTGTTCGTCTACACTACCAAGAATCTTACCATTAGCCCAGTACTCTTTATTTCTGTTGCCCTTTCAAAGTTAATCACCTCACACTTTTCCGCATTAAACCCCATTTGCCACTTCTCAGCCCAGCTGTACAGTTTATCTATGTCCCTCTGTAACCTGCAACATCCTTTGTCACTATCCACAACTCCACCGACCTTGGTGTCATCTGCAAATTTACTAACCCATCTTTCTACGCCTTCATCCAGGTCATTTAGAAAAATGACAAACAGCAGTGGACCCAAAACAGATCCTTACGGTACCCCATTGGCAACTGAACTCCAGGATGAATATTTCTCATCAAGCACCACTCTCTGCCTCCGTTCAGCTTGCCAATTTCTTATCCAAACTGTTAAATCACCCTCAATCCTGTGCCGCCGAATTTTGTGCAATAGCCTACCATGGGGAACCTTATCAAACCCCTTACTGAAATCCATATACACCATATCAACCACTTTACCCTCATCCTCCAGCTTGGTCACCTTCTCTCCAAAGGCTTGTCATTGCCACAGGTGATGGACTCCTCAGAAGGTCAGATACATTTGCCCCAGCCCTGTTCAATATTTGCTAGAGTCAGACAGCATGGACTCCTCTGCTCATGTGGGCTATTTGACCTGGTTGGGCTTCATCTCCAACACTGTAATAATTTGCTTGCGAAGAAACCAAGTCACTGAAGATGATATTACTCACTGACACCTGGAGGATGCAGTCTATTCCTTCAGGCATCAGTCTGCTCTACTGTCCAACGTTACTGGCTGACACTCCTGACTTTAATTCTTAGGCTACATTCTCTGGTGTTTAGATGAATGAGAGAGGATGTAATTGAGGTCCATAAGATGCTAAAGTGCAATGGCAAAGTAGATGCAGAAAGGATGTTTCCCATTGTGGGGTCAATCTAGAACGAGAGGTCATAGCTTTAGGATAAAGGGTGCCATATCTAAAACAGAGATGTGGAGGGATTATGTCTCTCAAAGGGACATGAATCTATGGGATTCACTCCCCCAGAGTGCAGGGGATGCTGGGACAGTGAGTAAATTTAAGGAGGGGACAGGCCGATTTTTAATCAGAAACGGATTGGAGGGTTATGGGGAGCGGGCAGGAAAGGGAAGTTGAGGCCTAGGTGAGATCAGCCATGATTGTATTACAGGGTGGAACAGGTTTAAGGGGCTGAATGGCATCCTCCTGTTTCTGGTGTGTAAGCTCTTATGATTCTGTGATATTTTAGATTAGATTACTTACAGTGTGGAAACAGGCCCTTCAGCCCAACAAGTCCACACTGACCCACGGAAGCGCAACTCACCCATACCCCTACATTCACCCCTTACCTAACACTACGGGCAATTTAGCATGGCCAATTCACCTGACCTGCACATCTTTGGACTGTGGGAGGAAACCGGAGCACTCGGAGGAAACCCATGCAGACACGGAGAGAACGTGCAAACTCCACACAGTCAGTCACCTGAGGCGGGAATTGAACCCAGGTCTCTAGCGCTGTGAGGCAGCAGTGCTAACCACTGTGCCACCATATAAGATACTAGATAGGCTAGGGCTGTTTTCCCTGGAGCGATGGAGGCTGAGAGGTGACCGTATAAAGGTTTATAAAATCCTGAGGGGCATGGAGAGGATAAATAGACAAAGTCTTTTCCCTGGGGTGGGCGAGTTCAGAACTAGAGGGCATAGGTTTGGGGTGAGAGGGGAAAGATATAAAAGACTCCTAAGGGGTAACTTTTTCATGCAGAGGGTGGTACGTGTATAGAATGAGCTGCCAGAGGAACTGGTGGAGGCTGGTATGATTGCAACATTTAAGAGGCATTTGGATGGGTATATGAATAGGAAAGGTTTGGAAGGGATATGGGCCGGGTGCTGGCAGGTGGGACTCGATGGGATTGGGATATCTGGTCGGCATGTACGGGTTGGACCGAAGGGTCTGTTTCCATGCTGTACATCTCTATGACTCTCTGACTCTATGCCTCTCCCTACTTTATGAAATTAAAGTCGAAATGTGCTCATCCGCATTCTCATATCACAAGGACTCAATGAAAGGAACTCTCCCTATTGTCATCAGCAAGGCATGAGTTTGAGTCCAACTCCAGATGCTGAGGAACAAACCACTGGGCTGACATTGCTGGTACTGAGCGAGTGCTGCACTGTCAGAATCATCATCTTTCAGTCAGCAGTGACTCCAACCAGATTCAAATGGATCTCATTGACTGTGAGATCCTTGATTGGGACTGGGTCAATCAGGGAGCCCTGGGTGACAGATATAAACAGGAGATTCAGAAAGTCTCCTCAGTCTAGGGACAGGCTCTGAGTTGGCTGGTTAGAGTACATGTACCTTGCATGTGTAAATAAAGAGTGATGGGACACCAGTTATTTTACAGATATGAAACTAAACTGGGAATCTGGGTTCCACAGTAGATGGACAGGAGTCTACTAAAGGAAACCAGGAGAATTCTCCACGCCACTATCCATTCCACAATTAAGTTCAGTAAACCAAAGAATCTGGCTGTAATTTCATTTGCTGTCTGCAGGAACCTGCTGTGTGCAAATTAGATTAGATTACTTACAGTGCGGAAACAGGCCCTTCGGCCCAACAAGTCCACACCGACCCGCCGAAGCGCAACCCACCCATACCCCTACATTTACCCCTTACCTAACACTACGGGCAATTTAGCATGGCCAATTCACCTGACCCGCACATCTTTGGACTGTGGGAGGAAACCGGAGCACCCGGAGGAAACCCACGCAGACACGGGGAGAATGTGCAAACTCCACACAGTCAGTCGCCTGAGTCGGGAATTGAACCCAGGTCTCTGGCGCTGTGAGGCAGCAGTGCTAACCACTGTGCCACCGTGCCTTCCCTTTGCCACCGTGCCTTCCCTTGTGCCACCGTGCCTTCCCTCATTAGTCATTATGTTCCTCAAAATGCAGCAGGGATAACACCTCAAAAGTACCTAATTCACTATCAAGCACTTCACAACAGCCTGATGCTTTTTCACAGTGCTACAAAAACACAAATTCTTTTCTTTTATTCTTGTTTCAACTCTGATTCCGCTGGTGTACCTGTGTCACCTCAAACTCATTACTTTTCATTACTAATGTTCATCTGCTTGACTGCGCATTCACTTGACCTGACATGTCACTTAGAGTTTTACACAAATGGAAACAAAGCAGCGTTTGTATGGATTATTATTTTAAAATCGGGAGCTGTCAGTGTATGGGAATTCTACAGTGAATGAGGTTTCACGTTTCACGTTTTTCTGCAACCACTCATTCAGATATACTGAGCAAAAAATCAATTGGAGATTTGTCTAAGTAATGCAAAGTTACCCCAATCATTCATAATCTTATAGAAATCCAGCGAGTGGATAAACTGCGGACCATGCATATACATTAAGTAGTTCAGATGAACAACACTAATGTATTTAAGAGGAAGCTAGTAGACCACATGAGGAAGTGATGAATAGACAGGTGCGATGATGTGGGGAAATGAAGTAGAATGGCCAGGGGCACAGATGGAACAGAATTGACCAGTTGGGCAGAGTGGCCTGCGTCTGCCTGGAAATTAAATGTAAAACTTTATTGCTTTGCAATGGTATCTGTTTGAATGCACATTTATCATGTTATGTTTCTACCCAGGACCCAGGATAGGGTCCGGGTGGGATACTCTCCGGAGCGTTGGTGTTGACATGTTGGGTCAAATGGCCTGTTTCCACACAATAGGGATTCTATGATTCTCTGATACTCTTCTTTATTTGTTGAATCAAGCTGAGAGGAAAGCAATTACAGAATCATACAATATAGAAGAGGCCCTTCAACCCATCAAGCCTGTGCTACCAAAAATACACTATATTTGCATTAGCTCCACTTTCTCACACTCGGTGCAAAGCCTTGAATATTATGGCACATCGAGTGCTCATCCAAGTACTTTTTAAAGGTTGTGAGGTTTCCTGCCTCAACTCCCCTCCCAGGCATTGCATTCCAGAACACCCCCCCCCCACCCTCCCTGGGTGAAACGTTCATACTCAAATCCTCTCTAAATCTCCTGCCTTTCACTTTAAATTTATGGCTCCCTGTTACTGACCCTTCAACTCAGGGGAACAGCTGTTTTCTATCCACCCTATCCATGCCCCTTATAATCTTACACCCCTCTATCATGACACCCCACCACCACCACCTTCCACACACCCCCCACCACACACACACACACACACACACACACACACCCTCCCCCGACCAACTCTCTCTGTTCCAAAGAAAGTAACTTGAGCTTATCCAGCCTCTCTCCATCGCGGAGATGCTCCATCCCAGGGAACGTCCTGGGGAATCTCAACTGCACCCCGTATAGTGCAAACACTCCATTCCTACAGGGAGCACTGTATGTTGTGGACACAATGTCAACATGAATTGAATTGAATTGAATTGATTGTCACGTGTACCGAGGCACAGTGAAAAGCTTTGTCTTGCGAGCAATACAGGCAGATCACAGAGTTAAGCAGCATAGATAGTAAATAATAGGTAAACAGCAACAAAAACAAAAACACAGGTACAGGCAGATGTTAAGAGCTTGTGAGTCCATTCAGTATTCTAACAACAGTAGGGTATAAACTGTTATGAAACCAGATGATGCGTGTGTTCAGGCTTCTGTACCTTCTCCCCGATGGTAGAGGTTGTAGAAAAGCATTGCCAGGGTGGGATGGATCTTTGAGAATGCTGGTGGCCTTTCCTTGACAGCGGGCCTGGTAGATGGATTTTATAGATGGGAGGTTTGGCCTTTGTGATTGTCCAGGCCAAGGTCACCACTCTCTGTAACCGTCTCCGATCTTGAATGGTACAGTTGCCATCCCAGGTAGTGATACATCCAGACAGAATGCTCTCGATGGTGCACCAATAAAACTTGGCGAGGGTATTCACCGTCACGCCAAATTTCCTCAGCTGCCTGAGGAAGAAGAGACGTTGTTGGGCCTTTGTAACCAGTGCATCCACGTGAAGGGTCCAAGAAAGCTTGTTGTGGACGACACTCTCTACTCATTCCACCTCTGTGTTGTTAATGTGTAGGGGGGGCATGAGTAACATCCCGCAGAAAGTCAATAATGAGTTCCTGGGTTTTGCCGGCATTGAGAGCTATATTGTTCTCGGTGCATCATTTTTCCAGGTCTTCCACCTCCCGTCTGTAGTCTTTCGTTGCCTCTGAGATTCGACCGACTATGGTGGTGTCATCAGTGACCTTGTAAATGGCATTAGTCTGGTATTTGGCAACGCAGTCATGGGTATACAGTGAGTACAGCAGGGGGCTGAGTACGCACCCCTGGGGGACTCCAGTGTTGAGTGTTAGTGAGAATGAAATATTGTCCCTGATCTTCACTGATTGTGGCCAGTGGGTCAGGAAACTGAGGATCCAGTTACAGAGAGTGGGGCTGAGACAGAGATCACTAAGTTTAGTAATCAGTCTCGAGGGGATAATAGTGTGAAGGCTGAACTGTAGTCAATGAGTAGGATTCTTATGCAGCTGTTCTTGGTGTCAAGATCTTCTAAGGAGGAGTGAAGGGCAAGAGATATGGCATCTGACGTGGAGCTGTTGGTCCGATAGGCAAATTAGAGTGGGTCAAGAGTAGTGGGGAGGCTGGAGTTGATTAAGTCCATGACCAGCCTTTCAAAGCACTTCATGACCACTGGGCATTCGTCATTGAGACATGCTGCATGAGCCTTCTTAGGCACAGGGATGATGTTGGCCCCTTGAAACAGGCAGGGACAGCGGCCTGTTGAAGGGATAGGTTGAAGATGACCACGAAGACCTCTGCCAGTTGATATGCGCATGCTCCAAGTGTACGGTCTGCTACTCCACCTGGTCCCATCGCTTTCTTTGGAAGGAAAACTGATCTGACATCTGATGGCTAGGTTTGTCAGGGCTTATCGGAATAGGTGTTACCCCTCCGCTGAAATTCTGCTCAAAGCAAGCGTAGAAGGTGTGAGACGATCTGGAAGGGGTGTGTCATCGTCTGCTATCTCGCACTGTCTGTTTTTAGAACCTGTGATGTCATTCAGTCCTTGCCATAGTTGCTGGGTATCTGCCTGGGTCTCTAGTTTGGATCAGTATTGGTCCTTGGCTGTCTTAATGCCTCTGTGAAGGTCATGCTTGGATTCTTATAGTTGAGTGGGTCTCCTGATTTGAAGGCCTCATGCTTGGTTTTTAGCAGATTATGCGTGTCCTGATTCATCCAGGGATTCCTGTTGACCTCCTCGGTATGCAGTCCTCCACACACTTACTGATTAAAGTCTGTGACGTACTGTGGTGTACTCGTCCAAGGTACCTGCGAACTGTTCGAACATGGTCCAATCAGCCGCTTCCAGACAGCACCGGAGTTGATCCTCTGCCCAGGACCGGACCTGTATCCATGAGGGGGTCTTCTGCTTGAGTTTTTGCCTGTAGACTGGGGGAAGAAACACAGCATTGTGGTCCGAGTTCCCGAAATGAGGGCAGAGGATGGAGCCCTAGGCATCTTTCACAGTAGTGTAGCAGTGGTCTAAAATGTTCAGGCCCCTGGTGGGGCTGGAAATGTTCTGGTGGTACTTGGGCAACACCTTCCTTAGATTGGCTTGATCGAAGTCACCAGTTACAATAAGCAGGGCCTCACAGTGCTCGGTCTCCAGGGTGTTAGTGGTGGAATACAGCACATCTACAGCTTCCTCAAGCTTTGCTTGTGGCAGTATGCACACAGCAGTTAGTATAGCAGCAGTAGGTTCCCATGGTAGATAGAAGGGGCAGCATTTGATGAGGAGTTCAAGATTTTGGGAGCAATGACTGCTCAGGGTTGCAATGTCCGTGCACCACAAATTGTTGATTAAAAAGCAAACCCCTCCACCCTTTGTCTTACCCAAGGACTCTGTACGGTCCATACGATGGATAGAAAAACCATCAGCCTGAAGTGGGCAGTTGGGAATGGATGGGTTGAGCCAGGTTTCTGTGAAGCAGAGTGCGCAGCAGTCCCACAGTTCACACTGGAAGCTGAGCTGTCATCCATCTTGGTCGCCAGAGATTGTACATTTGCTCGGAGTAAGCGAGGAAGTGGGGTCTTGAAACCATGTAGTCTCAGTCTTACTAGTAGGCCGGCACACTTACCCTGCTTCTTTGTAGGTTTCTCACATTTGAGTGGCCCAGTGATCTGGTGGAGTGGATTCTGACTGCTTCCAGTTAAGTGATCCTTCCAAGGACCCTGTGGAGCAGGTAGGCAGCAGTTTAGTGTATTTTTGCAGAGGGTCTGCTGAGGACCCAGTGCAGCAGGTAGTTAATGGTGTGGCTTTGTACCGGAGGGAGTTTGCTTAAGACCCAGTGGAGAAATTCCTGGTTTAAGTTGCTGCCGAATATCAAACTTTGCCAGGTTAGGTTCAGTACAGACAGGCCCAAGTGAAATATTGCCCCAGCCCTAACTTAGAGGTGAACAAGTATAGAAGTCACAATGACAGATCCTAACCCTGGGACTATCTATAAACATCATGAACTTTTGATTCCAACCTAAGTTGTTTTTTTTCAGAAAGACGGCATACAGCTAAAGTAATGATTCTGAATATTAATTTTCAGATTGTAATTCAGTGGCATTCTGAAAGGACTGTATGGATTGAGGGTGACCCTGGAAGGACATGCCTGATGGGTGTCGAGAAGGCATCAGAGATCTATTCCCAACACTATGTACCATTCACAAGATTTACAATAATCACCAAAGACTCCTTAGGCAGTACCTTCCAAACCCACTGCACTTCTAACGAGAAGGACTAGGGCAGAAATATATTAGAACACCACCACCTGCAGCATCTCCAGTTCTCTGTGTTATACTAATCTTTCACCCATTCATGGGACATGGCAAAGTCAGTATTTGCTGCCCTTGAGAGTCTTGCTCTGTTGGCCATGCCAGGAGGTGATTCAACCCCATTGCTGTAGGTCTAGAGTCACACAAAGGCCAGACCAAGTAATGACAGCAGATTTCATAGAGTCATAGAGATGTATAGCATGGAAACAGACCCTTCAGTCCAACCCGTCCATGCTGACCGGATATCCCAACCCATTTTGGTCCCACCTGCCAGTACCCGGCCCATATCCCTCCAAACCCTTTCTATTTGTATACCCATCCAGATGCCTCTTAAATGTTGTAATTGTACCAGCCTCCATCACTTCCTCTGGCAGCTCATTCCATAAACTTACCACCCTCTGCGTGAAAAAGTTGCTCCTTAGGTCTCTTTTATATCTTTCCCCTCTCACCCTAAACCTATAACTTCTAGTTCTGACTCCTCCATTCCAGGGAAAAGACTTTGTCCATGTATCCTATCCATGACCCTCATAATTTTGTAAACCTCTATAAGGTCACCCCTCAGTGTCCGATGCCCCAGGGAAAACAGCCCCAGCCTGTTCAGCCTCTCCCTGTAGCTCAAATCCTCCAACCCTGGCAACATCCTTGTAAATCTTTTCTGAACCCTTTCAAGTTTCACAACATCTTTTCGATAGGAAGGAGACCAGAATTGCACGCAATATTCCAACAGTGGCCTAACCAATGTCCTGTATAGCCGCAACATGACCTGCCAACTCCTGTACTCAATACTCTGATCAATAAAGGAAAGCATACCAAACGCCGCCTTCACTATCCTATCTACCTGTGACTCCACTTTCAAGGAGCTATGATCCTGAATTCCAAGTTCTCTTTGTTCAGCAACACTCCCTAGGACCTTACTATTAAGTGTATAAGTCCTGCTAAGATTTGCTTTTCCAAAATGCAGCACCTCGCATTTATCTGAATTAAACTCCATCTGCCACTTCTCAGCCCATTGGTCCATCTGATCAAGATCCTGTTGTAATCTGAGGTAACCTTCTTTGCTGTCCACTACACCTCCAATTTTGGCATCATCTGCAACCTTACTAAACATACCTCTGATGCCTCACATCCAAATCATTTATGTAAATGACAAAAAGTAGAGGACCCAGCACCGATCCTTGTGGTACTTCACTGGTCACAGGCCTCCAGTCTGAAAAACAACCCTCCTCCACCACCCTCTGTCTTATACCTTTGAGCCAGTTCTGCATCCAAATGGCTAGTTCTCCCTTTATTCTGTGAGATCTAACCTTGTTAATCAGTCTCCCATGGGGAACCTTGTTGAACGCCTTACTGAAGCCCATATATATCACATCTACTGCTCTGCCCTCATCAATCCTCTTTGTTACTTCTTCAAAAAAACTCAATCAAGTCTTTGAGACATGGTTTCCCACACACAAAGCCATGCTGACTATCCCTAATCAGTCCTTGTCTTTCCAAATACGTGTACATCCTGTCCCTCAGGATTCCCTCCAACAACTTGTCCATAACCGACGTCTGGCTCACTGGTCTATAGTTCCCTGGCTTGACCTTACTACCCTTATCAAACTGAATGGATTTTTAATAGTTGCAGTTATTTTGAGACTAAGCCTCTTAATTCCAGATTCATTCAAAAACTTTAAACTCCACCAGTCGTTATGATGAGATTTGTCAGGGTCTTAGTCCAAGTTTCTGCAGTACGAGTGATGACATTAGACACGAGAAGATGGGTCACTAGACTCGAAACACTTACACTGCTTCTCCCTCCACAGATGCTGCCAGACCTGCTGAGTTTCTCCAGCACTTTCTTGTCAGTGAAGAATTAGCATGTCATATTCTGTGGCAGCAAAGTGGGAAAGGGGTATGCATAGAGGAAGCAAAATCACAATGGCTGCCTGATGGGTGAGTTACAACTTCAAACAGAATTGACACAGGGAATTCTTGACTCTGCCTTTATTTGAGATGGTGTGGAACTGAAACAGATCTCACCACACGCCCACAATTGATAAAAGTCCTTTGAATTTCTTGTCTCACTCAGGTGTAGAGTTACTTAACAGCTTCCATCCAAACAATCCCATCAAAACCCCTCATTGTCAGAGAAGTCAAAAGTTCCCTTTCTTCACCGCTGGCAGTGATGTGTTGTACCAGTGGGATCATAGAGATGGTTTCATTGAATCAATCGCGTCGCATGACAGAACATTCACAGCCCAAATGAATAGATACACCAGGGACTAGCACAGCTTCGAAACTGACAAGCCGATGCCACAATTTGTCTTCAAACTTGCAGAGTGGGTCAGGCAATAAAGCCCACATTTGTGTGGCACTTTCAATGTAATACCGCATCCTAGCACACTTTGCCAAGCTTCCCCTGGATTCTTACAGTGTATCATTCCAGAGGCAAGCGAATGGGGTTGAGAAACCTATAAGCCATGATCGAATGGCAGAGCAGACTCAATGGGCCGAATGGTCTAATTCTACTCCTATATCTTCTGAAAATAATTATCTTGTTTAGCCCCCAAAGCCCAGATTTCCCCCTGACCCACACAAATCACTGATCTGCAAATGTACGCCCCATTACCTTTTCAAAGTTCCTCCTGAATCTAATTCTACCACAAATTCACCAGATTTTGAAAGGCTTCAAAGTCATTGAAAGGAAAATGATTTCAAATCTGGCCTGAAGAAGAGTGATAGTAAACTCAACCGTTAACTCTGTGTTTTCTCTCCAGAGATGCTGTCAGAATTGTTGAGTATTTTATTCCCGATGTCTTCTTCAACGCGCATTCGCTCTGCCTGTTCTCCTTAACTTGCCATTGCCAATGCTTCTATACATCAGTCAGAAGCCACCTAACACCAGGTTATAATCCAACAGCTTTATTTGAAATCACAAGCTTTCTGACCACTGTCCCTTTGTTGGATGGAGCGACTTCACCTGACAATGGAGCAGCGCTCCGAGAGCTTGTGATTTCAAATAAATCTGTTGGACTATAACCTGGTGTCGGGTGGCTTCTGAATTGTCCACCCGAGTCCAACATCAACACCTCCACATTATATATATTATCGATGGGAGTCTATATCATTAAGGGGAGCAATATTAACCCTGATATATATATGTGTGTGTGTGTGTGTGTGTGTGTGTGTGTGTGTGTGTGTGTGTGTGTGTGTGTGTGTGTGTGTGTGTGTGTGTGTGTGTATCTGGGTTAATATTGCTCCCCCTAATGATATAGACCCCATCGATCATTTTGTGCAAATCCAATCTCAAAGGCGATCAATGCGTCTCATGGTAAGCACTGAAGCATTTGCAAACAGTCTTAATTTGCTGTGTTTATCACAGCAAACAGAAGCCAAATCCTCCTAATTGGTTCTGACAATTCAGCTCCTACTTGGCACAAAGAACAGAATCTAAAGAACAATATCACCACTTGCTCCATTTTAAATCGCAGGAGCACATCCTCTGATCATTGTCTAATCACTTCTGCTCCTGACGTGGAAACAGCCCAGATAGATTCAGCCAGATTCAGAAATGCAGAGCATGCATCGCTCCCAACCGTTAAGCGATCAATTACAAACTCTCACCCTTGCCATTCTCTTTGCCTCACATATATATTGTCACACATATAGTCCTCGCATTTGAGAAAATATCTTTTTGCATGGGATGAGATACAGGGAAGATTCACTGTCTGGTCTCTAGGATGAAAGGCCAGGGACCCGGGTTCGATTCCAGCCTCAGCCCGTCTGGAGTTTGTACATTCTCCCCGTGTCTGTGTGCATTTCCTTCAGGTGTTCCGGTTCCCTCCCACAGTCCAAAGATGAGGATTTCTAATAGTAGCGGGCACATGTTTAAGGTGAGAGGAGAGAGATCTAAGTAGGACATGAAGGGCAATTTTTTACACAGAGGATGGTCTGCGGGTGGACCGAGCTACCTGAGGGGTTGGTGAACGTGGGCACAGTTACAACATTTAAAAGAGATGATAAGTGCATGTGGAGGGAGGTAGGCCAGCAGCAGGCAGGTGGGACTCGTTTAGTTTGGGATTATGTTCGGCATGGACTGGTTGGACTGAATGCTCTGTTTCCATTCTCTCTGATGTGGAGGAGCCAGTGTTGGACCGGAGTGGACAAAGTTAAAAATCACACAACACTGGATTATAGTGCAACGGGTTTGTTAGGAAGCACTAGCTTTTGGAGCGCTGCTCCTT
Organism: Hemiscyllium ocellatum; assembly: GCF_020745735.1. NCBI lineage: Eukaryota > Metazoa > Chordata > Chondrichthyes > Orectolobiformes > Hemiscylliidae > Hemiscyllium > Hemiscyllium ocellatum. The sequence continues at coordinate 137,326,488 of NC_083404.1, forward strand.
CATCAGGTGATCGTCCTGGTGAATGTGATTTTTAGCTTTGTCCATTCTCTCTGACTCTATGACTCCATGTGCAGGTTAGGATGGATTGGGACAATCTAAATTGTCCCATCATGTCCAGAGATGTGCAAGCTAGGTGGGCTAGCCATGAGAAATGCAGGGTTACAAGGATAGAGTATGGGGATGGGGTCTGTTTCTCGGAGGGTTGGTGTGGACCCAATGGGCTGAATGGCCTGTTTCCACACTGCAGGGATTCTATGATCCTGTGAAAGGATTGCTTTGTTTTTTAAACTGTTAACGGAATGTGGGCATCTCTAGTTGACTAAGCCAGCGTTTACCATCATATCCATATTGCCCTGAGGGCAGTTCAGTGTGATTTGTTGTGGATCTGGAGTCAGATGCAGGTCAGACTGGATACCAATGGCAGATTAACTTTAATGAATTCACGTTTCACCACCGAACATGGTCGAATTGGAAACCATAGTCCCGCCATGCTCAAATGCAGTGAAACCAGGATGATATCCAGATTTGAGATGGTCACTGCCAGGTGATGAGCATCTCCTTCAAGGAAGACTCCAAACAAACCCCATGTGATTGACATCCTGAGTTTATCATTGACCAGAAACTAAACTGGACTTGCCGCATAAAGACAGTGGCTACAAGAGTAAGTCAGAGGCTAGGGATCCTGGGGCGAGTAACTCACCTCCTGACTCCCCAAAGCCTGTCCACCATCTACAAGGCACAAGTCCGGAGTGTGATGGAATACTCCCCACTTGCCTGAATGGGCGCAACTCCAACCACACTCAAGAATATTGACACCATCCAGGACAAAGCAGCCCACTTGATTAGCACCTCATCCACAAACATCCACTCCCTCCACCACAGTATTAATCACATGTCATCTACAGAATTTCACCGAGGTTCCTCAGACAGCACCTTCCAAACCCAAGACCCACTTCCATCTAGAAGGACAAGGGCAGCAGATACATGGGAACACCACCCCCTGCAAGTTCCCCTCCAAGCCACTCACCATCCTGACTCAGAAATATATCACTGTTCCTTCAGTGTGTCATTGGGTTGAAATCCTGGAGTCCTTCTCAAACAGCACTGTGGGTGTTCCTGAGCCGCATGGAGTAAGACAGTTCATGAAGGTACCTAACTATCACCAACTCCGGGGCAGTTAGGCATGAGTAATAACTGCTGACCCACCCCACAATGACGGATGAATCTGTACCTAGATACGTTATACCTAAGATGATGCTGTATGAGGTAAATTGTAAACTTTTCACTGTACCCATTCGTGTACACGTGACAATAAAGCTAATGCAGTTTGATTCCCATCCTGTGAGTGAATACAAAAAGATGAAGGCATTGTGAATCTTAGGAATTCACTGCCCCAGGACGTTGTGGGCACTGAATATATTTAAGGCTCTCAGGGTAATGGAGGGAAAACAGACAGGAAAGTCAAGTTGCAACCTGAAAGACAGAGCAGACTGATCAATGTCTGTGTAGTCTACCTCTCGCCTTCACCATCTTCACCTCCTGAGATCCCAGGTCCACTTACTGCATTGTCCCCAGACTGCAAGGAAGTACACTTCTCTTTTCTTTTCCAATTCTTTCATGGGCTGTGGGCATCGCTGCCTAAGCCAGCTTTTATTGCCCATCCCTAATTGCCCAGAGGGCAGGTAAGAGTCAACCAATGGGCCTGGAGTCACATGTGGCCAGATCAGGTTAGGATGGTAAAGGATGGTTAGTGAGTCAGACGGGTTTTTCCCAACAACCAACAATGGATTGGGGATCATCATTAGAGCCTTAACTCCAGATCTTTATTGAATTCAAGTCCTACCGTCTGCTCTGGCAGAATTCAAACCCAGGACCCCAGAACATCAGCGGAACGCTGGATTAACAGTCCAGCAATAATACCACCAGGCTATTGCCCCCTCTTCCTCGGCTCTTCCACCCACAGCTCCTTGACTAGATACATTACCCACTGTCTCGCATTCTTTGGAGAGTTGACCTCACTCCATCCATGAGACCCATCAGTCACATATTCAGATCAGTCATTTTGGAAAGCTCTGTTACTGCACCTTATCGCATTTTGTAAACAATACAACTGCCGTCTATAGAAACAACCTGAAATCGATGAGGAAATATAACTCCCTTACAGCCTTCAAATTTATTCAACTGAAACATGTAACTGCTATTTTTCCCCAGTTATTGTTAAGAATTTTCACCAAGTGATGACTCTGTGAGAACTGGAATTGGTAATATTTTCCCTTCAGTTCTTGATACATGTCGGTTTAGAGCAATATTTTAGTTCATTGTCCCATTAACTTTTGCACTGGAGCACTGCCAAAAGCTTCGATTGGAGAAGCCATCAATTTAAGGCAATCAATTCTCATCACTCTTGATGCTTCCTTTGTTGTCTTGACTGTGGTCATTTTTTTGCCGTATATTGTACAAAATCACGAAAGGACCCGAAAGTCTCGGTCCTGAAAAGTGCCCAGTTTGTTTCAAATTATTCTGGAGGGCTCAAGATTCTCAAAGGCTTGAGAAACAGATCGAGATATCCCAATGAGGGCCTGAAATGTTGACCTTCCTGTTCCCCAGATGCTGTCTGACCTGTTGTGTTCTTCCAGCTTTCTATCTATTGACTTGAGATATCTGTTTCCCATTGCCACAATGCTGTAGCAACGCAAGTATTGTTTGTCACTTAACGCGATGCTGCCATCAAGCAGAAAGATATTCTATCCATCACACAAATGGTAGCGGAATTCTGGGTGCTGGGATGATGTCAGATATTTAGGCTTTACGTCACAAAGGCAATTAAAAAAAGCATTTTCCTCTGGCAGTTCACTGAAGGCAAGGTCCTGCCTATAACCAGCCCACTCACTTTTGCAAAACTAGCAACACAGTGTTGAATATTCAACATGATTCTACAATTGGATGGTACATGCTGAATATTCCTGAATTATATCCAATTAAGTCAGGCTCACTGTGTTATTGACAGAGTTAAATGTGGAGAGGGTGATTCCCTTTCCGGGAGAGAACAACTATAATCTCAGAGTAAGGAATCACCCATTTAAGACAGAGATGAGGAGGAATATCTTCTCTCAGAGGGGAGTGAATCTGTGGAATTCTTTCCCACAGAGGGCTGTCGAGCCTGGGGCATATTCAAGATTGAGACAAACGGATTTTTAATCAGGAAGGAAATCAAACTGACTGGGGGCAGGTAAAGAGACAGCTGGAAAATGGGAAGCCTTCAGAAATGAGATAACGAGAGTCCAGAGAAATGATACAGGGTAAAAACAATGACTGCAGATGCTGGAAACCAGAGTCTGGATTAGTGGTGCTGGAAGAGCACAGCAGTTCAGGCAGCATCCAACGAGCAGCGAAATCGACATTTCGGGATTCCTGATGAAAGGATTTTGCCTGAAACGTCGATTTCGCTTCTTGTTGGATGCTGCCTGAACTGCTGTGCTCTTCCAGCACCACTGATCCAGAGAAATTATATTCCTGTCAGGGTGAAAAGAAAGGCTGGTAGGTGTGGGGAATGCTGGATGACTAAAGAAATTGAGGGGTTGGTTAAGAAAAAGAGGGAAACATATGTCAGGTATAGACAAGATAGATCGAGTGAATCCTTAGAAGAGTATAAAGGCAGTAGGAGTATACTTAACAGGAAAATCAGGAGGGCAAAAAGGGGACATGAGATAGCTTTGGCAAAGAGAATTAAGGGGAATCCAAAGGGTTTTTGTAAATGCATTAGGACAAAAGGGTAACTAGGGAGAGAATAGGGCCCCTCAAAGATCAGCAAGGCGGCCTTTGTTTGAGCCGCAGGAGATGAGGGAGATTATAGCTGAGTATTTTGCATCAGTGTTTACTGCAGGAAAGGACAAGGAAGATGTAGAATGGAGGGAAATAGATGGTGACATCTTGAAAAATGTCCATATTACAGAGGACAAAGTGCTGGATGTCTAGAAATGCATAAAAGTGGATAAATCCCCAGGACCTGATCAGGCGTACCCGAGAACTCTGTGGGAAGCTGGGGAAGTGATTGCTGGGCCTCTTGCTGAGATATTTGTATCATCAATAGTCACAGGTGAGGTGCTGAAAGACTGGAGGTTGGCTAACGTGGTGCCACTGTTTAAGAAGAGTGGTAAGGACAAGCCAGGGAACTATAGACCGGTGAGCCTGACATCGGTGGTGGGCAAGATGTTGGAGGGAATCCTGAGGGGCAGGATGTACATGTATTTGGAAAGGCAAGGACTGATTAGGGATAGTCAACATGGCTTTGTGCGTGGGAAATCATGTCTCACAAACTTGATTGAGTTTTTTGAAGATGTAACAAAGAGGATTGATGAGGGCAGAGCGGTAGATGTGATCTATATGGACTTCAGTAAGGTGTTCAACAAGGTTCCTCATGGGAGACTGATTCTCAAGGTTAGATCTCATGGAATACAGGGAGAACTAGCCATTTGGATACAGAACTGGCTCAAAGGTAGAAGACAGAGGGTGGAGGTGGAGGGTTGTTTTTCAGACTGGAGGCCTGTGACCAGTGGAGTGCTACAAGGATCGGTGCTGGGTCCTCTACTTTTTGTCATTTATATAAATGATTTGGATGTGAGCATAAGAGGTATAGTTAGTAGGTTTTTAGATGATACCAAAATTGGAGGTGTAGTGGACAGTGAAGAGGGTTACATCAGATTACAACAGGATCAGGACCAGATGGGCTAATGGGCTGAGGAGTGGCAGATGGAGTTTAAATTAGATAAACGTGAGGTGCTGCATTTTGGGAAAGCAAATCTTAGCAGAACTTATACACTTAATGGTAAGGTCCTAGGGAGTGTTGCTGAACAAAGAGACCTTGGAGTGCAGATTCATAGCTCCTTGAAAGTGGAGTCGCAGGTAGATAGGATAGTGAAGGCGGCGTTTGGTATGCTTTCTTTTATTAGTCGGAGCTTTGAGTATAGGGGTTGGGAGGTCATGTTGCAGCTGGATAGGGCATTCTTTGGCTATACCACGTTTGGAATATTGCATGCAATTCTCCTCTCCTTCCTATTGGAATGACGTTGTGAAAGGGTTCAGAAAAGATTTACAAGGATGTTGCCAGGGTTGGAGGGTTTTAGCTGCAGGGAGAGTTTGAATAGGCTAGGGCTGTTTTCCCTGGAGTGTTTGAGGCTGATGGGTGACCTTATAGAGGTTTACAAAATCATGAGGGCCATGGATGGAGTAAATAGACAAGGTATTTTCCCTGGGGTAGGGGCATCCAGAAACTAGAGAGCAGAGGTTTAGGGTGAGAGGGGAAAGATATAAAAGAGACCTGAGAGGCAACATTTTCACGCAGAGGGTGGTGCGTGTATAGAATGAGCTGCCAGAGGAAGTGGTGGAGGCTGGTACGATTACAGTTTTTAAAAGGCATCTGGATGGGTATATGAATAGGAAGGGTCTTGATGTGTATGGGCCTGTTTCTGTGCTGTACAGCTCTATAACTCTATGACTCTAATGACGAATCAACTAGATTGAAAACATTAGCTTGCTCTCTCTCTATGGATGCTGCCTGACCCGCTGGGGTCTCCAACATGCTTTGTTTTCACCAAGAGAATTGAGGGCTATGGAGAAAGGCAGAAAAATAGATTTGATGATTATCAGATCAGCCATAATCTCATTGGACGATGGAATACAATTGATGGGCTGAATGGCCTACGTCTGCTCCCATATCTTATGCTCTTATGGTCACAGTCAATTTGACATTGCTTCAGAACAATGCACGATATGAAACAGATGTCACCCAGTCTGCATTCTAGCTTCACTACTTTGCCAGAATGGAGTCAAAAAGCTGATCACTTTCTCTCTCTCTAATGGTTTTTTTGAAATCAGAGGTACAATTACACACGTGCTGATGGATTAGGGCAACACAAGCACATCTTCCCCTTGAACACACGCTCTGTAAGTTACAACAGGAACATTGAGAATAGAGAATGCAAATTGAATGGAGTTATTTTAAGAGGGGTTGCACGGACATAGAGACAGGAGGGGGCACATGTACAGAAATCGTCGAAGGTGATGGAGAGCATTGAGAACACCAGCATTATTACTAAACAAAAGCAACATGCATTTATGTAGCACCTTTAACATCAAAACTGACTCCAGGCAAGTCACAGGAACATTATAAACCAGCCCCCATTTGATCAGATGATCCAAAGTTTGATCAAAAAGATGAATTTTAAGGAGCATTGCCTAAGTTAGGTCGAGAGTGCGGAGTAATTTCAGGTGAAATTTCACTGTTTCGGGCTCATACAGCTGAAGGCATGGCTGTAATTGATGGACAGTAAAATAACTCCACAGAGGCTGGTATCCTGTCACCAAGTCCCCCTTTATTCGCACGTGGAGAGACCTTGACACTGATTCAACTCCCTCAGAGACAGCTCTCAGAGCGAGCAGAACCCAGACACTCCTGTTTATTTTTTTTCTCTGCTCCAGGAAGAAATTATCTTCATTTCCAGACTCTAAGCTAAAGTCACCAGTGACTTATCCATATCAAGGTGTTAGAGTCAGGAACCACAGTGTTTTTGGGTGCTATGTAAGGCGTGTGTCTGGTTACTGTGCCAGTGTGCGCTTTGGGAAATTTACAAAACTCTGACTTTTTTCCATTTATAGAGCAGTGTTTTAGAATTAGTGAAGTTAAACTTTTACTGTGACACTCCTGTTTATATCTGTCAGCCAAGGCTCCCTGATTGAACCAGGTTAACAGCCCCAATCAGGGAACCCACATTCTCTGAGGCCCACCTGACTGACCTTGTTACAATCACCATAGAAAGATTATGATTGGGGATGGCTAAGAATGCCAAATTTCTCTGCAATTAAAAATAAATATTGAAGACTTGCTCTTCTTCTGAAATATCCAGTAGCCTATAGTGCCCCATTCCTTTCTCTGTGACATCACAGCCATCAGTAGTCTACGTGCTAATCAATCAACAACATTTCCTCCTGCAGCATACAAGTTTGGCATTCTTGTAGTGGTCCTGATCAGTACTGATAAAAATCTCCATCAATATGTCTCTCTTTTCACCAATTCTCAAGTTTGTCCTGAGTAAGTGACAGAGAAACCGCCTGTGGTAGAGTGGTTTTATGCAATGCTTTAACATGTCTGCTCTCTCAGGTTTATATGAACTTGGCTCAGTTCCGAATCTCCTGCTGAATGACCCGACAGGAACTTTACAGGATCATATGCATTGAGTAATCAATATATAATCAAATACCAAGCAATTGAACAACTGTGAGACTTCAAAATGCAAAATATCTTATGAAATTAAACCATCCTAAACAACAAACATAGATGAGGCAAAAGTGAGGACTGCAGATGTTAGAAGTTCATATCCCGATGAGTACGTCTGTATGCAGAGAAAATGGACAAGCTGAATTTCAGGATATGACTCAGGTCATCTATTTTTGTTGTCGAGGGTGTGGTGCTGGAAAAGTACAGCAGGTCATGCAGCATCTGAAGAGTAGGAGAATCGATGTTCCGGGCATAAGCCCTTCATCAGGAATGGGATTCCTAGTGATCTAATTCCTAATGAAGGGCTTTTGTCTGGAACATCAATTCTCCTGCTCCTTGGACACTGCCTGACCTGATGTACTTTTCCAGCACCACACTCTCGACAACAAAAATAGATGACCTGAGTCATATCCTGAAATTCAGCTTGTCCATTTTCTCTGAATACAGAAGTACTCATCGGGATATGAATGTCTGCAATGATGGCCCTGGGAACTACCGGATGTTGAGATTGTAATTCTGCGAGATCAGCTCAAACAGAGTGAATGACCAACACCATAGTCACTCATCCCAAGGAGAAATGTATCCTCCGAATCAGCGTCCTCGAAACAATTTGGTCTGCTAGATATCAGCTTCCCACATTCCACTTCATATCATCATCCGACAGATAACCATTCCCACTCAGCAAACCAGTGATCTACTTTGGCCCATACAGAGATTTGTACAAACCCAGTTTGTAACCACAAATCATGGTTCTTACATGTGGTCACTGGTTGCAGTCCATGTCTGACCATTTTTAATTCACTCATGGGATGTGGGTGTCACTGGCTGAGTCAGAATTCATTGCCCGTCTCTAGTTGCCCCTTGAGAAGGTGGGGGTGAGCTGCCTTCTTGAACCACTGCAGTCCATGTGCAGTAGATAGACCCACAATGCCCTTAGGGGGGAATTTCCAGGATTTCGACCCAGCAACAGTGAAGGAACGGCGATATACTTCCAAGTCAGGATGGTGAGAGGCTCGGAGGGGAATTTGCAGGGTGTGATATTCCCATGTATCTGCTGCCCTGGTCCTCTGGAATGGAAATGATCGTGGATTTAGAAGGTGCTGTCTGAGGATCTTTGATGAATTTCTGCCGTGCATCTTGTAGCTGCTGCAAACCACAGTGCGGTTATTTAGCTCAATTAGCTGGCCAGCTGGTCTTGATACATAATGACCCCAAAGTATAGGTTCAGTTCCTGCACTGATTGATGTTACCATGGGAGTCCCTCCTCTTCCCTTGCCAGAGCTGGGGTGACCGTAGGCGAAACCATCACCATTCATCTCTCCAGTGAGATTCTGATTTGGTTTATTATAATCACCTGTGCCTAGGTACAGTGACAGGTTTTGTTTTACATACGACACAGGCAGATCACACCACACCATTGGGTAATGGAACAGAGTTAGGAATACAATGTTACAGCAACAGAGAAGGCACACAGAAAGTGAGATGTGTCCTTTGGTTTGGCAAGACCATGGTGACTCTACCTTTACACCCTGCTGCTACTGAGTGTCGGTGGTGAAGGGAGTGGATGCTTGTGGATGTGGGGCCAATCAAGCGGCTGCTTTGTTCTGGATGGTGTCAAGCTTCCTGAGTGTTGTTGGAGCTGCCCCCATCCAGGCAAGTGGGGAATATTCCATCACTCTCCTGACTTGTGCCTTGGAGATGGTGGACAGACTGTGGGGTGTCAGGAGGTGACATGCCCTTGTTGGCTGGTGAGATCTCCTTTCCCTCTGACATTCCCTCTGACAGACATTCCCTCTGACATTCTACAATGGCAGGTTAGAAATGGTCAGTACCAAACCAAAGAAAAGTCACATACCAGAGTCTCTGTGTCTGGGGACAACCAATATGTGCAAAGTAGGATATGAGGGAGGTGATGATCTAGTGATATTATCACTGAAGTGTTAACCCAAAGACCCAGGTAATGTTCGGGGACCCATGTTCAAATTGCACTGCAGCAGAGGGTGAAAATTGGATTCAATAAAAATCTGGAATTAAGAGTCTAAAGATGACCATGAATCCATTTTCAAGAAAGACCCATCTAGATTACAAAAGTTCACTGGGGAATGTAACTTCCATCCTTACCTGATCTAGCTTACATGTGATTCCAGACCCACAACAATCTGGATAGCTCTTAATTGTTTCTGGCAAATAAGGAATGGACTTTATCTTTACATGCTGCTGCTACTGAGTGTTGATGGTGGATGAGGTTCCAATCAAGCGGCTGCTTTGTCCTGGACGGTGTTGAGCTTCTTGAGTGTTGTTGGAGCTGCAACCATCCAGGCAAGTGGGGAGTATTCCATCACTCTCCTGACTTGTGCCTTGTGGACAGACCTTGGGGAGTCAGGAGATGAGTTACTCATGGCAGGATTCCTAGCCTCTGACCTGCTCTTGCACCAACAGAATTTATACAGCGAGTCCAGTCCATAACGTCCCCGATGGAGTGGACTCTGGAAAGCAGATGTTGCTTCCTTTCTACTCCACCTCTGTGTTTGTTGTGCCTCATCACAAAGTCGTTTGGACTCAAAGAATGATGTCTCCTGATGGACAATGAGCTGTGGGTTGAGAATTAGCTTGTTCACTCACAGCAGATCCACGTGAGAAACCTCTGGCCCTGACAGGACGTCATCCTCTAATGACTGACAGTCAATGGTAAACAAGGTCTGACCCTGTTGATAACAAATCCATCAGGTGCATTTTGGAAGGATTGCACGTTTTGCATCAGCTTTAATGTACTGACAACTCCTTTGACTGCGATTCAGCACAAACTTAGCTAATTGCTGCAGGCTTATAAAGCAGATACAATTAATTTCAAAGTACCTCTCATCAATGAGAGCAGTTCGTTCAGCCCTCCTACCTATTCCTGTTGTGGATTACTCTAATATCTTTCATCTCCCAGAGCTCTAGTTTTCTCTCTCAGTATTTTACCAGTGGTGCTTTTGAAAGTGCAGGAAGCTGTCAGGACTGTGGTTTCTCCTTGATATTCTTGATAGATGTTATAAAGGGGTAGATATTCCACGAGGATTACTTTGCAGTCATTGATACTTTAGAGAAGTTGTTGGCCAAATTGGGAATTGCTATAAACAAACATAAAGGATAAAGGCCCACAAGTTGTTACACACTTTGGAATTTAGCACTTTCATGCTACAGCACTTAATCAGGTTCGAGGACAAAAAAACCTACAGATGCTGGAATCCATGGTAGACCGGCAGGAGGCTGGGGGAACACAGCAAGGCAGGCAGCATCAGGAGGGACAGGCAGGAGGCTGGGGGAACACAGCAAGGCAGGCAGCATCAGGAGGGACAGGCAGGAGGCTGGGAGAACACAGCAAGGCAGGCAGCATCAGGAGGGACAGGCAGGAGGCTGGGGGAACACAGCAAGCCAGGCAGCATCAGGAGGGACAGGCAGGAGGCTGGGAGAACACAGCAAACCAGGCAGCATCAGGAGGTGGAGAAGTCAACGTTTTGGGTGTAATCCTTCATCAGGACAAAACGTGTGGTGCTGGAAAAGCATGGCCAGTCAGGCAGCATCTGAACAGCTGGAGAGTTGACATTTGTGTACCAGATGATTGGGGTTTAGATAGGGTTGACAGTGAGAACCTTTTTCCGCTAATGGAGTCAGCTGTTACTAGGGGACACAGCTTTAAATTAAGGGGTGGTAGGTAAAGGACAGATGTTAGGGGTAGATTTTTTACTCAGCGGGTTGTGAGTTCATGGAATGCCCTGCCAGTAGCAGTGGTGGACTCTCCCTCTTTATTGTCATTTAAGCGGGCATTGGACAAGCATATGGAGGTTATTGGGCTAGTGTAGGTTAGGTAGGCTTCGGTCGGCACAACATCGAGGGCCAAAGGGCCTGTACTGTGCTGTAGTTTTCTATGTTCTATGTTCTATTTCAAACATAAGCTCTTAGAGTCATAGAGTCATAGAGATGTACAGCACAGAAACAGACCCTTTGGTCCAACCCATCCATGCTGACCAGGTATCCCAACCCAATCTAGTCCCACCTGCCAGCACCTGGTCCATATCCCTCCAAACCCTTCCTATTCATATACCCATTCAAATGCCTTTTAAATGCTGTAATTACACCAGCCTCCACCGCTTCCTCTGGCAGCTCATTCCATACATGTACTGCCCTCTGCTTGAAAAAGTTGTCCCTTAGATCTCTTTTATATCTTTCCCCTCTCAACCTAAATCTATGCCCTCTAGTTCTGGACTCCCCCACCCCAGGGAAAAAACTTTGTCTATTTATCCTATCCATGCCCCTTCCTGCTGAAAAGCTTATGCCCAAAACATCGATTCTCCTACTTCTTGGCTGTTGCCTGACCGGCTGTGCTTTCCCAGCACCACACACTTAGACTCTAATCTCCAGCATCTGCTGTCTTCACTTTTCCCCCCTTCTTCAGGACAGTCAAACAGTTCAGCCACATGCCAAAAGACAGTCTGACACGTTGTACATTGGAAAGGAAGATGTTCGAATCTTTAAGATTCACATTTATTGCCCATCAGGCATTTAAGGGACAACCACATCGCTGTGGGTCTGGAGTCACATGTAGGCCAGAGAAGGTAAGGATGGCAGTTTTCTTCCCCAATAAACGATAGTGAACCAGGTGGGTCTTTCCTGACAATGGGTGCACTGTCAGCATCAGACTCTTCATTGCAGATTTTTATTGAATTCGACTTTCACCCTCTGCTGCAGTGCAATTCGAACATGGGTCCCCAGGACATTACCTGGGTCTCTGGATTAACCCTTCAGTGATAAGAGTCAAAATTAGAGTGGCACTGGGAAAGCACAGCAGGTCAGGCAGCATCCGAGGAGCAGGAGAATCGATGTTTCAGACAGGATTCCTGATGAAGAGCTTTTGCCTAAAATGTTGATTTTCCTGTTCCTCAGATGCTGCCTGACCTACTGCGCATTTCCAGCACCACTCTAATCTTGACTCTGATCTCCAGCATCTGCAGTTCCCACTCCTGCCCACTTCAGTGAGAATACCACTAGACCACCACCTTCCTGATATCCTACATTGCACATATTCATTGTCCCCAGGCACAAAGACTCTGACATGTGTCTGATCTTTTGTTTGGTACTGACCATTCCTAACCTGCCATTGCCATCCATTGGGATTGTCAGAGGGAAAGAAGATCTCATCAGACAATAAGGTCATGCCACGTCCTGACTCTCCAAAGCTTATGTTTGGAATTTCACCCAGAAATCACTCCACACTGTCTACCCCACTTAAATGTTACTCCTTCAAACCCCCCTCTTGACCGAGCTTTGGATTATCTGACCTAAATGTGGGTTGGTTTATGACGTTCCTGTGAGTTGCCTTGGGTCATTTTACAATGTTACAGATGCTACATAAATACACTTTATTGTTTGTATTTATTACTAATGCAGAGTTTTTACACAGTGTTCCTAATGCTCTCCATCACCTTCTATAATTTGTGTATATGCTCCCCCCCATTCGGCCCATCTCTATGTTCCCTGTAAGCCCCTTTATATGATTCAGCTCATGTTGGCTGTTCTCAATGATCCTGGTGTAGTTTATGGAGTGTGTGTTCATGGGGAAGAGGTGCTGCAATGATAAATGAAATCAAAATGGAGCCCATCGAGCCTCCTCTATCTTCAACTAGATCATGACCTGACCATCCTCAACTCCACATGCCTGCCTTTTCTCCATAACTTGTGATTCCCTTCGTTGATTAAAAAGCTGTCTCTGTCAGCCTTGAATATACCTAATGACACAGCCCTCTGTGGTCAAGAACTCCACAGATTCACTCCCCTCAGAGAGAAGAGATTCAAAGTTTGGGAGAAGATTTGTAGCTCGGGTCCTCATTGCTGTGATTCTGTTCCCAGCTCGGCAAACAGAACCACAACAGAGAGAAGAGATTCCTCCTCACCTTGGTCTTAAATATGTGATCCTCTCCCCCTTCTTCTGAGATTATTCCTTCTGGTCCTAGACATCCCTACAACCTTTCAACACCTACCCTGTTAAGTCCCTGAAGATTCATGCATCTCAATAGATCACCTCTGGTTTTTCCATGTTCTAATAAAACCTTTCCAAGTGTGTGTTAGATATCATTTCATGAAAGGTCTCAAGTGATTTACCTGGAAGATGAATTGCTTAAAGGCACCGGTTGTAGATAACTTCCCTTCCATCATAAATGAAATAGACTCTTTCTAATTAAAATTGAAGGTAGTAATGTTTTTTAATTACATTTTTGAAGCAAAAATCTGTCCCTAAAATCTCTGAGTCACGTCGGAGGAAATCTTATTCAATCTCCTAATGATTATTGAGATTCATTCTATTAAAATGTGCTTGTTCATTACGCAATTTGCCTGTCTCGATTGAAAGAAAAAGCATTGTGAAATATTATCATACTAAAGGTTCTCACTGTTATTATTCGCGTTGTCATGTTTGTGAGCTTGGAAATGATTTTGTCAGATGTTCTGCACCTGCATCGCTCTGTTCTAAGGAATACACTGATTAGTTTTTTTTATTCTTAATTATCAGCACAAAAGTTATTAGAAACTTAAAATACAATACTTTAGGACAGCTCTCACTGGGAAATTAACAGCGTGTTAAAGATTCTGCAATTAATGCACACATCAACAATTTAACTCAGGAAAGAAAAACACTCACTGCACCAGGAGGACCATCAACTCAGTGAAGGGTGCTCTTTGGTCTGCCGAAAACTTGTTGCTCTTCCAAAACATGGCATCGACCCTGACAGAGTATTTCCGACTGGCACCTTCCAAGGTCCAGGACTACGTGCTGAGGGATGCACTAAAGATTGGGCATGGTGCTGTGGGGAAAGACCACAGTCTGAGATCTTTCTGCCAAAGTTAAATGGGGATGCATTCAGTTATCAGACCCCCCCTGGTATCACAAACGTATGTGATGAAGGAGCGTCGCTCCGAAAGCTAGTGTGCTTCCAATTAAACCTGTTGGACTATAAGCTGGTGTTGTGTGATTTTTAAGTATGTGAATATAGTCTTGAACAAGTACAAAATGCCTTGGGTCTGTTTAATGCATGGAGTCACACTCCAATGGTTGTTTGTCCCTTCACATGCTACCGTTTAGAACTGAGCTGTGGTAGTGATTGTGTATGTTTATAAAGATATTTTTAAGGAATAAGAAATACTTTTGAAATGAAAAGAAACTCAAGAGTGATGAAGAGATTCAGGGTGAATTGCGAATCTCTTGTGGTTACTCACTATTTACATGTTTCCAGTGTTAGTTTAGAACAGAGATCACACCCTCAGTTGCCTGTTGTGTTTAAGAACTTTTGAGTTTGCACACTGACTAACCATTAAACTCACTGCAACAAGTTGAGACTGGAATTTAACAGTGTGAGAAATGTTTTAACCCTGTGATAATTGTTAATGAATATTTATAAATGTAGACAGTCACTATCAGATTCTGAGGTAAAAACAATGACTGCAGATGCTGGAAACCAGATTCTGGATTAGAGGTGCTGGAAGAGCACAGCAGTTCAGGCAGCAACCAAAGTGCAGGAAAATCGACGTTTCGGGCAAAAGCCCTTCATCAGGAATAAAGGCAGAGAGCCTGAAGGGTGGAGAGATAAGCTAGAGGAGGGTGGGGATGGGGAGAAAGTAGCATAGAGTACAATAGGTGAGTGGGGGAGGGGATGAAGGTGATAGGTCAGGGAGGAGGGTGGAGTGGATAGGTGGAAAAGCAGATAGGCAGGTAGGACAGTCATGGGGACAGTGCTGAGCTGGAAGTTTGGAACTAGGGTGAGGTGGGGGAAGGGGAAATGAGGAAACTGGTGAAGTCCACATTGATGCCCTGGGGTTGAAGTGTTCCAAGGCGGAAGATGAGGCGTTCTTCCTCCAGGCGTCTGGTGGTGAGGGAGTGGCAGTGAAGGAGGCCCTGGACCTCCATGTCCTCAGCAGAATGGGAGGGGGAGTTGAAATGTTAGGCCACAGGGCGGTGTGGTTGATTGGTGCGGGTGTCTCGGAGATGTTCCCTAAAGCGCTCTGCTAGGAGGCGTCCAGTCTCCCCAATGTAGAGGAGACCATATCGGGAGCAACGGATACAATAAATGATATTGATGGATGTGCAGGTAAAACTTTGATGGATGTGGAAGGCTTCTTTAGGGCCTTGGATAGAGGTGAGGGAGGAGGTGTGGGCGCAGGTTTTACAGTTCCTGTGGTGGCAGGGGAAGGTGCCAGGATGGGAGAGTGGGTTGAAGGGGGGCGTGGACCTGACCAAGTAGTCACGGAGGGAATGGTCTTTGTGGAAGGCAGAAAGGGGTTGGGAGGGAAATATATCCCTGGTGGTGGGGTCTTTTTGGAGGTGGCGGAAATGTCAGCAGATGATTTGGTTTATGCGAAGGTTGGTAGGGTGGAAGGTGAGCACCAGGGGCGTTCTGTCCTTGTTATGGTTGGAGGGGTGGGGTCTGAGGGCGGAGGTGCGGGATGTGGACGAGATGGTTTGGAGGGCATCTTTAACCACATGGGAAGGGAAATTGCGGTCTCTTAAGAAAGAGGCCATCTGGTGTGTTCTGTGGTGGAACTGGTCCTCCTGGGAGCAGATATGGCGGAGGCGGATGAATTGGGAATACCGAGAGACCCAGGTGCTGTTTTGGGGATGTGGGTTCAAATCCTGCTGTGACAGACGGTGGAATTGGAATGCAACAATAATCTGAAATTAAGAATCCAGTGATGATCACAAAACCATTAGGTGAAAAAAACCCATCTCGTTTACCAACACCCTTTAAGAAGGTAAATATGCCACCCTTACTTGGCCACAAAATTTCTAATTTGCTTTTATATTCCTACAGTGTAGAAACAGGCCCTCCCGCCCAACAAGTCTACATCAACCCTCTGAAGAGTATCCCAGCGAGATCTATTCCCTTACCCTACATTTCCCCTGACTAAGGCACCTAACCTACACACTGCTGAATGCTATGGGCAAATTTAGCATGGTCAATTCACCTGACCTGCAGGAAGAAACCCACACACACAGGAAGAATTAGATTAGATTACTTACAGTGTGGAAACAGGCCCTTCAGCCCAACAAGTCCACACCGAGCCGCTGAAGCACAACCCACCCATACCCCTACATTTACCCCTTTACCTAACACTACGGCGAATTCACCTGACCCGCACATCTTTGGACTGTGGGAGGAAACCAGAGCACCCGGAGGAAACCCACGCAGACACGGGGAGAACGTGCAAACTCCACACAGTCAGTCGTCTGAGTCAGGAATTGAACCCAGGTCTCTGGCGCTGTGAGGCAGCAGTGCTAACCACCCCTGTTGCTGCTGACCTGTTGTCTCTTTTCTCTAGTGGTTCCAACCCAGTCCTTCTTTCACTTTAGTTCACTTTCTACAGCTGAGTTAACTCCAAAATCGCCTGATTTCAGTCTCCATCATTCATTTGTCTCCTTCCTAAATACTTACTGGCTAAAGGCACAGACTGTTGGTTCTGTCTTATTTACATTCATGGGACATGGGTGTTGCTGGTTAGACCAACATTTATTGCCCATCCCTTAGTTGCCAGCAAACAGTTAAGACGTTGCTGTGGGTCTGGAGTCACATTTGGGCCAGGCCAAGTAAGGATGGCAGATTTCCCTTCTTAAAGGGTGTTGGTAAACTAGATGGATTTTTCACCTAATGGTTTTGTGATCATCACTGGATTTTTAATTTCAGATTATTGTTGCATTCCAATTCCACCGTCTGTCACTGCAGGATTTGAACCCACATCCCCAAAACAGCACCTGGGTCTCTCGATTAAGTCTAGAGATATTACTGCTCAGTCATCACAGCTTCAAGTGTAGAACATAAGAACATGGAGGTGGCAGTGAGGACCCAAGGGCACAGCCTTAGAGTAAAGGGAGACCCTTTAGATTGGAGATAAGGAGAAATCTTTTCAGCTAGAGAGGGGGGAATCTATGGAATTCACTACCACAGAAGGCTGTGGAGGCCAGGTCTTTGAGTCCATTTAAGACAGAGTTTTAACTAGGTTCGTGAGTATCAAGGGGATCAAGGGTTACGGGGAGAAAGCAGGAGAATGGGGTTTGAAAAACTTATCAGTCATGATTGAATGGAGGGGCAGACTAGACAGGCTGAATGGCCTAATTTCTGCTCCTTTGTCTTATGGCCTTATTATCATGGATGACCTTATCTCAGCCTCAACTCCACTTTCCTGCTCACTCGCCATAATCTGTTGCTAATTAAAAATTGGTCAAGTCTTTCTTAAATTTCCTCAGTGTCCCAGCATCCCCTGCACTCTGGGGGAGTGAATCCCACAGATTCATGCCCCTTTGAGAGAAGTCATCCCTCCCCATCTCTGTTTTAAATCAGTGCCCTCCCTTATCCTAGAGATATGACCTCTCGCTCTAGATTGACCCCACATGAGGAGATAGCCTCTACATCTGCACACAGACAGTCCCCCTGAGGGTGGAATTGAACCCAGGTCCCTGGCGCTTTGAGCCATTGTGCCATCCCAATCAGGGAGCCCTGGCTGAGAGATATAAACAGGAGGGTCAAGGAGTTCTGGTCACTCTGAGAGCTGGTTCTGAGGGAGCTGAGATTAGATCAGAGTGGTGCTGGAAAATCAACATTTCGGGCAAAAGTCCTTCCTCAGGAATAGAGGCAGGAAGCCTCCAGGGTGGAGAGGTAAGTGGAGTGGGGGGGGGGGGGGGGGGGTGGTGGTGGTGGTGGTGGTGGTGGTGGTGTGGTGGGGCGGGGAGAAGGTAGTAAAGAGTACAATAGGTGTATGGGGGTGGGGATGGAGGTGATTGGTCAGAGGGGAGGTTGGAGTGGGAAGGGAGATTGGCAGGTAGGACAGGACATGAGGGCGGTGCTGAGCTGGAAGGTTGGAGCTGGGATAAGGTGAGAGGAGGGGAAATGAGGAAACTGGTGAAGCCCATATTGATGCCCTGGGGTTGAAGCGTTCCAAGGCGGAAGATGAGGCGTTCTTCCTCCAGGTGTCAGGTGGTGAGGGAGCGTCGGTGGAGGAGGCCCAGGACCTCCATGTTCTTGGCAGAGTGGGAGGGGGAGTTGAAATGTTGGGCCACGGGGCGGTGTGGTTGATTGGTGCAGGTGTCCCGGAGAGCTGGGTCAGTGTTATATCCAGTATACATGCCAATGAAGGGGGACTCTGTGACAGGATATTGATTTTTGTGGAGGAGATAAAAGCTGAAGAATAGCATTCAGTGGAATGCTCATTCAGAGAGCCATGCAGAGATGGGACCACAGCATTGTTAGAGCACAGAAGGAGACCATTCGGCCCATCAATAAAATCAATTGAACTTGCCTCCAACACATTTCCAGGCAGTGCCATTCCAGACCCTAACTACTCACTGAATAGCACAAATGGCCTCCTGCTGTAGTCTCACAA
The DNA here is from genome assembly GCF_020745735.1 of Hemiscyllium ocellatum. NCBI lineage: Eukaryota > Metazoa > Chordata > Chondrichthyes > Orectolobiformes > Hemiscylliidae > Hemiscyllium > Hemiscyllium ocellatum. The sequence goes on from NC_083404.1 coordinate 137,345,164, forward strand.
CTCTGTTATTCAGCTCCCTTGACTTGCTGTCAAATACTTTGATGCATTTTATGATTCACGTGTATTCCTGGAGACAGAAATGCAGTCTGCAAATGTCAGAGGCGCTGTTAAACTTGGCTGTCATCACAAAATTGCCTTTCCATTAACCTTGAAGATTTGCTGGTGACTGAAGAGTAAAGGTAAAGATGAGACACACTCACAGGAACATCCTGCGGAGTTCAAAACAAGGCTGTTGCTGACTGGAGAATAAAGGACTGGTTGAAAATCTGCCACAGGGCCAGGTAACAATGATGAAACAACATTCGAACTAGATGCTATTTAAGAAATAATAGATTATCACCTTTACCATGCTGGGGAATTGAAAGACAAAAAAAAGAGATTGTGAATTGAATCTTTTAATAGGCTTGCTATTCTCAGTTCTCAGTACTAATGATTTCAATTATATTTGACCACAATTTTCAGCCACCAGCTTATTTTACCAATCCCACAGCTTTCATTATTCAATGCCTCCCATCAGATAGTGCACAGCTTAGGAACTGCTCCATTACTGAAGGAAGTAATTAGTGACATCTGATCGCACGTTGGTGTGTCTTCTCAGGGTTATGTGCAATCGCAGGTGACTGTCCAGCATCAAAAGCTGAAATTCCAGAGCAAGGATTTCTCTGTTCAGATGTTTCAGAGGAGTTTATAGGAAGGCAGCTTCTCATTCTTGGATTGAAAGATCGAATCCTGAGTACTTAAGCAGCACTGAGGGAGTGTCGCGCTGTCCGTAATGCCATCGCAAAGAGTCATAGAGATGTACAGCAGGAAACAGACCCTTCGGTCCAACCCATCCATGCCGACCAGATATCCCAACCCAATCTACTCCCACCTGCCAGCACCCGGCCCATAACCCTCCAAACCCTTCCTATTCATATACCCATCCAAATGCCTCTTAAATGTTGCAATGTTTCCCTGGGGTCGGGGAGTCCAGAACTAGAGGGTATAGGTTTAGAGTGAGAGGGGAAAGATATAAAAGAGACCTAAGGGGCAACTTGAATGAGATATTTCAATGAAATTCTGTCTGCCCTTCCCTAATCCATGAGGTTTACCTCTGATGTCCTGACTGTGCTACCTGGACTTTATGGGTTACTTTATGAGAAGAAATGAAGTAAATTCATCCTGTTTATCTTTAGAATTGAGAAAAATACAGGGTGATCTGATCAAAGTCTACAAGATATTAACAGGAAACGGCCGGGTAGAAACATTACTTCCAGTGGTGACAGATTCTAGAACTAAGGAGCGTGGCCTGGGAATTAGGGTCAGACCATTCAGGAGAGACGTTAGGAAGCATTCCTACAGACTAAGCATAGCTGTTTGGAACTGTCTTCCACAATCAGCAAGATCAGTTGTTACTTTTAAATCTGAGGTAGATTAATTTATGGTAAACAAGGTGTAAAGGGATATGGGCCAAAGGCAAGTACATCGATTCATTTAAATCAATTTACATCTAGTTCCATCAACTAAATCATGAACATATAGAGCCATAGAGACGTGCAGCATGGAAACAGACCCTTCAGTCCAACCCGACCATGCCGACCAGATATCCCAACCCAATCTAGTCCCACCTGCCAGCACCCGGCCCATATCCCTCCAAACCCTTCCTATTCACATACCCATCCAAATGCCTCTTAAATGTTGTAATTGTACCAGCCTCCACCACTTCCTCTGGCAGCTCATTCCATACACGTACCACCCTCTGCATGAAAAAGTTGCCCCTTAGGTCCCTTTTATATCTTTCCCCTCTCACGCTAAACCTATGCCCTCTAGTTCTGGACTCCCCTACCCCAGGGAAAACACTTTGTCTATTTATCCTATCCATGCGCCTCATAATTTTGTAAACCTCTATAAGGTCACCCTACAGCCTCCGACACTCCAGGGAAAACCCTCCACCTCCACCCTGTGTCTTCTCCCATTGAACTATTTCTGTATCCAAATGGCTAGTTCTCCCTGTATTCCATGAGATCTAACCTTGCTAATCAGTCTCCCATGGGGAACCTTGTCGAATGCCTTACTGAAGTCCATATAGATCACATCTACCGCTCTGCCCTCATCAATCTTCTTTGTTACTTTTTCAAAAAACTCAATCGAGTTTGTGAGACATGATTTCCCAAGTACAAAGCCATGTTGACTATCCCTAATCAGTCCTTGCCTTTCCAAATACATGTATATTCTGTCCCTCAGGATTTCCTCCAGCAACTTGCCCACCACCGAGGTCAGGCTCACTGGTCTATAGTTCCCTGTCTTGCCTTTACCGCCCTTCTTAAACAGTGGCACCACGTTTGCCAACCTCCAGTCTTCTGGCACCTCACCTGTGACTATCGATGACACAAATGTTTCAGCAAAAGGCCCAGCAATCACTTCTCTAGCTTCCCACAGAGTTCTCGGGTACATTTGATCAGGTCCTGGGGATTTATCCACTTTTAACCGTTTCAAGACATCCAGCATTCCCTCTGTAATATGTTGTGAAAAGCTAGGGATCAAGTACTGATGATTGTAGTGCTCCCCTAGTCACAGCCTGCTGTGTACAGAAAAAGCCATCTATTCTGACTTTAGATTAGAGTGGTGCTGGAAAAGCACAGCAGATCAGGCAGCATCCAAGGAGCAGGAAAATTGACGTTTTGGGCAAAAGCCCTTCATCAGGAATGGAAGCAGGGAGCTTCCAAGATGGAGAGATAAATGGGAGGGGAGTGGGGCTGGGGAGAAGGTAGTAAAGAGTACAATATAGAACATAGAACATAGAACATAGAACAATACAGCACAGAACAGGCCCTTCGGGCCACGATGTTGTGCCGAACATCTATCCTAGATTAAGCACCCATCCATGTACCTATCCAATTGCCGCTTAAAGGTCGCCAATGATTCAGACTCTACCACTCCCACGGGCAGCGCATTCCATGCCCCCACCACTCTCTGGGTAAAGAACCCACCCCTGACATCTCCCCTATACATTCCACCCTTCACCTTAAATTTATGTCCCCTTGTAACACTCTGTTGTACCCGGGGAAAAGGTTTCTGACTGTCTACTCTATCTATTCCTCTGATCATCTTATAAACCTCTATCAAGTCACACCTCATCCTTCGCCGTTCCAACGAGAAAAGGCCGAGAACTCTCAACCTATCCTCGTACGACCTATTCTCCATTCCAGGCAACATCCTGGTAAATCTTCTCTGCACCCTCTCCAAAGCTTCCACATCTTTCCTAAAGTGAGGCAACCAGAGCTGCACACAGTACTCCAAATGTGGCCTAACCAAAGTCCTGTACAGCTGCAACATCACTTCACGACTCTTGAATTCAATCCCTCTGCTAATGAACGCGAATACACCATAGGCCTTCTTACAAGCTCTATCCACCTGAGTGGCAACTTTCAAAGATCTATGTACATAGACCCCAAGATCCCTCTGTTCCTCCACCTAACTGAGAACCCTACTGTTAACCCTGTAGGTTATCCCAGCAGAGGACCCAGAACCGATCCCCGCGGAACTCCACTTGTAACTGGGCTCAAGGCTGAATATTTACCATCTACCACCACTCTCTGACTTCGACCGGTTAGCCAGTTTTCTATCCAATTCAATCCAAATTTCCCTCTATCCCATGCCTCCTGACTTTCCACATAAGCCTACCATGGGGAACCTTATCAAATGCCTTACTAAAATCTATGTACACTACATCCACTGCTCTACCCTCATCCACATGCTTGGTCACCTCCTCAAAGAATTCAATAAGACTTGTAAGGCAAGACCTACCCTTCACAAATCCGTGCTGACTGTCCCTAATCAAGAAGTGTCTTTCCAGATACTCATAAATCCTATCCCTCAGTACCCTTTCCATTACTTTGCCTACCACAGAAGTAAGACTAACTGGCCTGTAATTCCCGGGGTTATCCCTATTCCCTTTTTTGAACAGGGGCACAACATTCGCTACTCTCCAGTCCCCTGGTACCACCCCCGTTGACAGTGAAGACAAAAAGATCATTGCCAACGGTACTGCAATTTCCTCTCTTGCTTCCCACATAATCCTAGGATATATCCCATCAGGCCTGGGGGACTTGTCTATCCTCAAGTTGTTCAAAATGTCCAACACATCTTCCTTCCTAACAAGTATCTCTTCTAGCTTACCAGTCCGTTTCACACTCTCCTCTTCAACAATACGGTCCCTCTCGTTCGTAAATACTGAAGAAAAGTACTCATTCAAGACCTCTCCTATCTCTTCCGACTCAATACACAATCTCCCACTACTGTCCTTGATCGGACCTACCCACGTTCTCGTCATTCTCATGTTTCTCACATACGCATAAAATGCCTTGGGGTTATCCTTGATCCTATCCGCCAAGGATTTTTCATGCCCTCTCTTAGCTCTCTTAATCTCTTTCTTCAGGTCCCTTCTGGCTATCCTGTATCCCTCCACTGCTCTGTCTGAACCCTGTTTCCTCAACCTTATGTAAGCCTCCTTCTTCCTCTTTACTAGACATTCAACCTCCCTCGTCAACCAAGGTTCCCTCACACGACCATTTCTTTCCTGCCTGATAGGTACATACATATCAAGGACACGTCGTATCTGTTCCTTGAAAAAGTTCCACATTTCCACCACATCCTTCCCTGACAGCCTATGCTCCCAACTTATGCTCCTCAAATCCTGTCTTACAGCATCGTAATTTCCCTTCCCCCAATTGTAAAATCTACCCTGTTGTGCGCACCTATCTCTCTTCATAACCAAGGTGAAAGTTACAGAATTGTAGTCACCATCACCAATATGTTCACCCACTAACAAGTCCATCACTTGTCCCGGTTCATTACCGAGTACCAAATCCAATATGGCCTCCCCTCTGGTTGGACAATCTACATACTGAGTTAGAAAAGCTTCCTGGACACACTGCACAAACACCGCCCCATCCAATCTACTTGATCTAAAGAGCTTCCAATCAATATTTGGGAAGTTGAAGTCGCCCATGACTACGACCCTGTGGCTTCTGCACCTTTCCAAAATCTGTTTCCCAATCTGTTTCTCCACATCTCTGCTGCTATTGGGGGGCCTATAGTAAACACCCAACAAGGTGACTGCACCTTTCCTATTTCTGACTTCAGCCCATACTACCTCCAAAGGCAGATCCCCCTCAAACTTCCTTTCTGCAGCCGTTATACCATTTCTAATTAGCAATGCCACCCCCCCCCCTCTTTTTTACCACCCTCCCTAATCTTACTGAAACATCTGTAACCAGGAACCTCCAATAACCATTCCTGTCCCTCATCTATCCACGTTTCCGTGATGGCCACAACATCGTAGTCCCAGATACCGATCCACGCCTTAAGTTCACCCACCTTATTTCTGATACTCCTTGCGTTGAAGTATACGCACTTGAGCCCATCTCTGTGTCCGCAAGTATTCTCTGTCAGTGCTACCTTCTCCACATCCTCCCTACATTCTTGGACATCCTGACAAACAGCTAGCTTACCTGCTGGACTACAAGTCCGGATCCCATCCCCCTGCCAAATTAGTTTAAACCCCCCCGAAGAGTGCTAGCAAACCTACCCCCCAGGATATTGGTGCCCTTCTGGTTCAGGTGCAACCTGTCCTGTTTGTACAGGTCCCACCTTCCCCAGAATGCAGTCCAATTGTCCAAATACCTGAAGCCCTCCCTACTACACCATCCTTGCAGCCACGTGTTCAACTGCACTCTCTCCCTATTCCTTGCCTCACTGTCACGTGGCACCGGCAACAACCCAGAGATGACGACTCTGTCTGTCCTAGCTTTTAGCTTCCAACCTAACTCCCTGAGCTCTTGAATGACCTCCCCACCCCTCTTCCTACCTATGTCGTTGGTGCCAATGTGTACCATGACTTCTGGCTGCACACCCTCCCCCTTAAGGATTCTGAAGACACGGTCCGAGGTGTCTCGGACCCTGGCACCCAGGAGGCAACAAACCATCCGAGAGTCTCGCCCATGTCCACAGAACCGCCTGTCCGTCCCTCTAACTAGAGAGTCTCCTATAACTAGCGCTCTCCTCCTCTCCCCCACACCCACTCAAATACCAATCACTTACCTTCCCGACCAGCTCTGCGCTCCAACCTCACTTCCGCCCAGCTCGCGCCGCTCTCTGCGGTGAAAAGGGGGTGGGGATAAAGGTGATAGATCGGTGGGGAGGGTGGACTGGATAGGTGGGAAGGAAGATTTGCAGGTAGGACAGGTCATGAGGGTGGTGCTGAGCTGGAAGGTTGGAACTGAGGTCAGGTGAGGGGGAGGGGAAATGAGGCAACTGTTGAAATCCACATTGATGCCCTATTGATGGCAACTAGGAGACCTTTACTGAAGTTTCCTAACTATTTTGAGACCCCAATAGCTACTGCTGCTACTGAAAAAAAAACAAAATCACAGAAATCTGGATCTGAGAGAACTGGCCACTCCATTCAAACTGCATCAAAAACAGTTCAGCTGAAAATGTATTGCTGGAAAAGCGCAGCAGGTCAGGCAGCATCCAAGGAGCAGGAGATTCGACGTTTCGGGCATAAGCCCTTTTTCAGCTTATGCCTGAAACGTCGAATCTCCTGTTCCTTGGATGCTGCCTGACCTGCTGCGCTTTTCCAGCAACACATTTTCAGCTCTGATCTCCAGCATCTGCAGACCTCACTTTCTCCTCAAAAACAGCAAAGCCTCCCAAGCTACCTAGGTTACTCTAGTCAGCACATCTCCCATGCCTTACAACCTCTCTTCAAAAAACAGCCAGCACAAAATAACCTTAAAAGCCACATCATTGTCACACATGACATGATTGAAACATCCGTAGTTTTACAACCTTCAGGCCATGCATTCAACACAGACCTCCAACTTCCTCCAGTTACAAAAGTTAAGTCCCAAAACTGAAATTTGCACTCCAAAACACATGAATTCACATAACAGAGTGCAAAAGTCTCCACTGTAACAAAAATTGTCAAACTTGGATGTAGTGGTATATCTTGTGAATTTCACTTGAATGCAGGTCATTCCCAAATGCAGAAAGCAAGGCACATTTTGATGCTTCAGAAATCTTTGGAAGTACTGTTCATAAATAATCCAAGCTGCATTTAAAAAAAAAAGTCCAAGCCTCATTTAAAAGTACTTTTGCAATTACTGTACGATATTGTTTCAGTCAAAGACAATTAGTTTCACACAATACAATAAACCTTGGTTTGTACAAACTGAATTAATTTATTTTCTGGTCTCTCCCAGCAGCTTACACAATCACTAGTTTAATTACTATCTCATCATTTTTTTTCCTTTTGATTAAAATACAGAATCAACAATGTTTAAATTAATTTAGCTTCACATATTGTTCGATATTTCAGAGCATTCCTTTTGTGGTGCAATAATAGTTTCCAAAATAAATAGGTAAACTTTGAAGATTTGTGTTATCTGAGCAGTATAAACATGCTCTCTGTGCCAAAAGGGAAATGGTCTTTGTGACAATCTCCACCTTGGTTGCTGATATGTTCTCATCAATGTGTTTGAGTCCCTCCAGAGTCTCACCCTTTCCCTATTCCCAGAACCATTCCTGACTCAGTGCTACTCCCAGGTCATAGAGTGATAGAGATGTACAGCACAGACACAGACCCTTCGGTCCAAGCTGTCCATGCCAACCAGGTATCCTAAACTTAGCCAGTCCCATTTGCTAGCACTTGGTCCATATCCCTCTAAACTCTTCCTATTCAGATACCCATCCAGATGCTTTTTAAACGCTGTAATTGTACTAGCCCCCACCACTTTGTCTGACAGCTCATTCCACACATGCACCACATTCTGCGTGAAAAAGTTGCCTCTTGGGTCCCTTTTAAATCTTTCTCCTCTCACCCTAAGTCTCCACTCTAGTTTTGGATTCCCCTATCCTGGGAAAAACCCTTGCCCATTTACCCTATCCATGCCCCTCATGAGTTTATAAGTCTCTATTAAGTCACCCCTCAGTCTCCGACGCTACAGAGCATCGGGTTCCTCTGTGTTTCTTGGTCCAGTAGAGGATGTGGTAACAAATGCCTTCCTTGGGTAACTTTCTTTACAAGATGCAACACAAACAAAAAAATTTCTTGTCGTTATATGTACATAATCTATGCTCTGTACCATAAATTTGTCAAAGTATACTTATCGATTTCACAAGAAAAATACACATTTCAAAGTCTGCAGAAGGCTCTCAGTAAATCTATTTGATGTCTCACTAACGATGCCATCTAACTGAAGCTAACATTTAATTTTTCCTGTTAGAGTTTATTGGCTTTGAACGTTATTCCTATGAATTATCAAAGATAGCATTATAAATGCAGTAACGGAGATGTGCGTTTTGGCCGATAGCTATCAGTCACCACATGTCCCTGTGTGTAACGTCTCACACCAATCAATACAATACACAGGAAAAGGCCCTTAGTTTACAAAATACCATGCAAGGACTGCACAAAACACTATATAGGACAAACAGGAAGACAGCTAACAATCCGCATCCATGAACATCAGCTAGCCACAAAACGACACGACCAGCTATCCCTAGTAGCCATACACTCAGACAACCAGGAACATGAATTTGACTGGGAAAACACTACCATCATAGGACAAGCCAGACAGAGAACAGCCAGGGAATTCCTAGAGGCATGGCATTCATCCACAAACTCCATTAACAAACACATGGACCTGGACCCCACATACAAACTACTACAGCTGAAACTGACACCCGGAAGCGGCAAGAACAAACCACTATAAATACCGGAAGAAACATCAAAGCAGCGCTTCACAGGAGGCTCCAATAGCACTGATGATGTTCCCTAGCCAGGGAACAACACGTTTGCAGCAAAAACTTCCAGCTCGGCGAACAGAACCACAACAACGGACACCCGAGCTACAAATCTTCAACCAGGCCCTTCAGCCCACCAAACTTGTGCCAATTCCTAGTCCTTATTTGGAACTGCTACATATTGCCCATAGGCAGTTTCTATCTCCCTGTTCACTTCCCATGCATGTATCTATCAAGATATCTCTTAAACTCACGTGCCTCCTCCACTGGCAGTGCATTCCAGACACCCACCACCCTCCATGTGATAAATATTCCCCATAATTCTCCCTTAAACTTGCCCCCTCTTGTCTTGAACCTGTGCCCTCTTGTAGTTGACCTTTCCACTCTGGGAAAAAGCCTCTGACTATCCACCCTTCTTAGGCCTCTCATTTTGTAGACCTTTACTACGTCACCCCGTCCCCCCCCCACCCCCTCAGCCTCCGTCTTTCTAGTGAAAATAATCCGAGTTTTTCCAACCTGCTTTGGGAAAACTGTCCTAAAAACGGACACCATGGGAATTTTTTTCAACCAAGCACCAATTATCCCAACTCCATAACCCGTTCCTGCTTTTCCCCCATGTCCTTTGATCCCTTTGGCCCCTACATCCAACACCTCCCTGAAATCATGCAACGCTTTGGGCTTAACCACTTCCTGTGGCAGGGAATTCCACAGGCTCCTCACTCTCTGGGTGAAGACATTTCTCCTGACCTCAATCTGAAATGGTCCACCCCATATCCTTCGATTAGATTGGACGTGCAGTTTGGGGTGAACATTAAAGCCAACAACATCTCTTCAATTCCCACACCAACTGAGGTTATAATGAAGGACTCTCCTTCGCAACCTCTCCCCTCACCTGAGGTGTGGTGACCGTCAAGTTAAATCACCCTCATTCATCTCTTTTTTATTATTCATTTATGTGATGAGGGCTTCACAGGATAGGCCACCATTTATTACCCACCCTTACCTGGTCTGGAGTCACGTGTAGGTAAAAACAATGACTGCAGATGCTGGAAACCAGATTCTGGATCAGTGGTGCTGGAAGAGCACAGCAGTTCAGGCAGCATCCAATGCTGCCTGAACTGCTGGAGTCACTGTAGACCAGACCAGATAAAGTGCATTAGTGACCCAGGTAGGTTTTTCCTACTATTGGTAATGGATTCATGGTGATCATTAAACTCCTAAATCCAGATTTTTACTGAATTTAAATTCCGCCATGACAGGATTTGAACCCATATTCCCAGAACATCACCTGGGTCCCTGGATTAACAATTTAACAATAATACCTCTGGGCTATCACTGCCTCAGGTATAGAGCATAAGAACGTCAGAACTAGGAGAGGGAGTAGGCCATTCAGCCCCTCAAGCCTGCTCCGCCATTTAATACGATCATGGCTGATCTCATCTCAACCTCAACTCAATTTTCCTGCCTGCTCCCCATAACCCTTCAACTAGTTACTAATTAAAAATCTATCTCTGTCCTCTTGAAATTATTCAGTGTCCCAACATTCACTTCACTCTCTGATAGTGAATTCACAACCATTCGAGAGAATTAATCAGAGGCCAGTCCAATGACCTGGTAGGACCGTGACCTCTTTACCTGTAGACAGCATCATCTGGCTCTGGACTCTGCCTTCCATCAGGAACCTCCTTCCTGTATCTACCTCATCTATAACTGCCTTTTAGGGAAACAAACTAGTTTCTGTGCCCAATCTGAGCTACATGTGACTCCAGACCCAAAGTAATTAGGATCCCTACAGTGTGGAAAAGGCCCTTTAGCCCAACAAGTCCACACTGACCCTCTGAAGTGTATGCCACCCAAACCCATTCCCCTACGTTTATTCCTAACTAATGCATTTAGCCTACACACCCCTGAACACTACGGCCAGTTTAGCATGGCCAATTCACTCTAACCTGCACATCTTTGGACTGTGGGAGGAAACCTGAGCACCCAGAGGAAACTCACGCAGACACGGGGAGAATGTGCAAACTCCATACAGACAGTCACCTGAGGCTGGAATGGAACCTGGGTGACTGGACTCTTAACTACGCCCAAATGTGAATGGGATGGTCAACAAATGCTGACTTTGCCAGCGATACCCTCATCTGACTGAAAATAAAACAACAGAGCCATTGCTGAAAATTGGCCTTCGGTTGCAAATTCACAGCTCCTTGAAAGTGGAGTCACAGGAAGACAGGATAGTGAAGAAAAGTTTGGTTACTTGCCTTTATTGGTCAATGCATCAAATATAGTAGTTGGGAGGTCATGTTGCTGCTGTACATGACATTGGTTAGGACACCTTTGGAATACTGTGTGCAATTCTGGTCTCCCTGCTATAAGAAGGATTTTGTTAAACAGGTGCAGGAAAGATTTACAAGGATGTTGCCAGGGTTGGAAGGTTTGAGCTATAGGGAGAGACTGAATAGGTTGGGGCTGTTTTCCCTGGAGCGTCGGAGGCTGAGGGGTGACCTTATAGAGGTTTATAAAATCACGAGGGGCATGGATAGGATAAATAGTGAAGGCATTTTTGCCAGGTAGAGCCAAAACTAGAGGGCATAGGTTTAAGGTGAGAGGATAAAAATTTAAAACGACTTAAAGGGCAGAGGGTTTTTTTACACAGAGGGTGGTGCGTGTCTGGAATGAGCTGGAAGTGGTGGAGGCTGGTACAATTACAGCATTTAAAAGGCATCTGGATGAGTATATGAATAGGAAGGGTTTAGAGGGACATGGGCCAGACGCTGTTAAATGGAACTAGATTGGTTTAGGATAGCTATTCAGCATGGACAATTTGGACTGAAGGGTCTGTTTCCATGCTGTCCAACTTTATGAGTAATATTGTGCTGAGGAGGGGGATACACATAGAAGCCAGAAAGGACCAGAGGGTTAAAGGTAGAAGTCCCACTAGATTCTGTAAGATTACTGACCACTTATTGTGCCTGACCCGGGGAGGTTAATCCTGACATTAAAAGTATGAGGTGGAAAGGAATCTCACACATAGCAGTGAAATTCCACCTTGATGAATAAACAAAAAAAAGCGTTAAAAACAGAACAGATTCTAACTCGACCTCATTTGAAATTGTAATGTGTTTTATTATTATCCCTGAATGCTGATGGTATTTTTAATATTAATGATGTGCATGTTGTGGTCTTGAGTTGTGTTAGTTAAAACATTCAGAACTATTATTTATTGGTGCTGAGGAGCTGCCTTGTTTATTTGCATTTGCGTTCACTCCTCAATTTGTAAATTCACACAAAATGAAAAACTGGTGAAATTAACTGGTAACATGCAATTTCAGACTCCAACAGCAAGGCAAGTGACATCCCTCGTAGCTACAGCAAGTGTTCATTGACTTTTCCAATGGAGTGTGAAACCAGTGCATGTCTCCAGAACAAAGAATGGATCAAAATAAATCTGAAAAAAAAATTATAAAGCGAGGCTGGATTCTCAGAAGATGTTTATTGAATTTGTCCTGACTGCTACTAAATGTTGTGTGCAGAATCCAATTACGTAGGATGGGAAGAGGATCGAGTATTGAGATATCTGTGCCTTCTCCGAACAGTTACAATTGGCCAGGAGCTGATGAGAATTTGATAGGTCATCCTTTCCCCACCCCCCACTCCTAACCCACCCCCACAGCCTCGGTTCAGTGAATTACTCAGGACATCTTTAAGTGATACAGATGAGATTAGAAGTGTTCCCTCTTGGCTCCCATTACGCTTTTGTCTTGTTCAGTCATTTCAAAACATTTATTTAGGGTGTGCATTCAAGCAGTCCAAAGTAATATGAGAGAAAAAAAACAAACCTAATCAGTGTGTAGTGGTTTGTACCAACTGGGAGCAAAGTCCCCTTCAAGACTTCACTGATGCCCAGCAGCACACAGCATTCTTAAAGGGACCACGCAGTGCCACAAACAGACCAAAGCTAATCTAGAGTGAGCAAATTTGTTCAGGACCATGTGTGAAGGAATGAGACCATCAGTTTGATTTTGCAAATACAGGGGAACCTCGATTACCGGAATACCAATTATCCGAAAATCGGATTATCCGAAGGAGATGTTATGGTCCCAATAGAAACATTACAGCAAAGAACGTGTTTCCAACAGTGATCACATCTTTTGTTTACAGTGATTAACCAGGCACCGTCTCCAAATGACTGACCTCCCGCCCTCTCTCTGTCCCCACACTTTCCCGGGAGTTCTACAGAGGGGTGTACCCTAACCTCCTCCCTGCCACCCCCCTGCTTCCCAGGAATTATCTCTCCAACATTGTCCAGTGCAGGGCAAACGTGGTACCTGTCGAAGATTTGCAGTAAAAAGTTGTGGCTGTGTGCTATTTGGAGATTTACCCCACAAAGGCAGCTGCAGCAGCATTCTTGTTGTTGGTGTGCAGTCCAGATACCCCAGAGAGGGGCTGGGGGTGGACGGAGGTGGGGGTGGGGGGAGGGGGAATGGCGGGGGGCTGTGTTGGGGGTGGGGGGGGTCAGGTTTGGACCGAGTTGGGGGCAAGAGTTGACCAGGGGCAGTGTTGGGGGTGGGGTCTCGTGCGCTGTGTGCTGCTGCAGTCCCCTGAACGGGGAGCAGACTTTAAAATCTCCGAGCCCCAGAGCAAAGGCATTTAATCGATTTTCCGAATAATCGATTATCCGAACGAATTACTGCCCACCCATCACGTTCGGATAATCGAGTTTCCACTGTATATGTGTCAGAATTCAGAATCATCACAAATTCGACCGTGACAACTAGTCTGTTCTGCTGTAATGTGTGTTTCTTGAAAGCAAATTGGCTTTAATGCGATTAAAGAATTTAGACTGTCATTTGTAGAACTCAAACTTTCCTTATCTATGTTGGCTATGACGTGATTCTGGTCACATCAGCTCAAATGGTGCAGCTATTGTGTGATTTTCTTATAACATAGGGTCGCACGGGAACTGAACTATCATGTTATCTCAGAACCGACTGCTCCACAATTTAGCATGTCAACATTGTTTGATATTCCATGGCAGGATAGGGGCTTGTTACCCTGTCCCCAGTTGCCCCTTAAGAAGGTGGGGGTGAGCTGCCTTCTTGAACCCCTGTAGTCCATGTGCTGTAGGTAGACCCACAATGCCCTTAGGGAGGGAATTCCAGGATTCTGACCCAGCGACACTGAAGGAACGGTGATATATTTCCCAATCAGGATGGTGAGGAGCTTGGAGAGGAACTTGCAGGGCAATATGATCTTACAGAACATAGTGGACTAAAAAATGTCATTTTTCAAAATAGGCAATCCCCATTTTTCTTGAATATACACAGTTTGATAGTGCATGTAAATATATTAAGATTGATAGGCAGACAGGAAACAGAGAATTTAGGATATTCTGGGTCATTTTGGAGCAGACAAGTGCAGAAAGGTAGTGCTAGATCCCCAGCTAGTCACAAATTTGTGAGAGGGAATAAAGTGTCGTATTTCCAAGATTGCTGACAACGCAAATCTCAGTGGTGAGGACGATATAAAGAGACTTCAGGATAACTTTGATGATTGAGTGAGTGGAGAACGACGTGGCAGATGCAGTATAACAAGGATAAATGAGAGGCTTCTCACTTCAGTAGAACAACGGAATGGCAGAGTTTTATGAAAAGTGATGGATTATGGAATGGTGATGTACAAAAGGATCCGTGGAGTCTTTGTAATGAACGTAAACAGGCAAATGCAACAGACAAGTAGGACATGGTATATAACTATTATCCACTCCTCAATGACTCCCCACACACCCCACTGCACCTCTCCAGCCAATCATAGAATTGAACTTCATTGCAAAAGCCATAGAGGAGCACAGCATAGAAACAGGCCCTTCGGCCCACATGTCTATGCTGCCCAACAAACATCAAACTGCACTAATCCCATTTACCTGCACTTGGTCCCTAGCCTACTGTGCCCTGGCATTTTAAGTGATCATTGAAATGCTTCTTAAATGTTGAGAGAGCACCTGCCCCCACATTCCTACCACCCTCTGGGGGAGAAACGCTTCATTTCCGACCACTTCAACTCCTCACTTTAAACTTGTACCCTCTGGTCTTAGATACATCTGCCATGAGGAAAAGATTCTCACAATCTACCCTGTCTGTGCCTCTCATCACGTTGTACACCTCAATCAGTGCCCCAACAGCCTCATCTGCTCCAGGGAAAACAATCCCAGCCTATCCAGTCTCTCCTCATAACTGAGGCTTTCCATCCCAGGCACCATCCTGGTGAATCTCCTCTGCACCTTCTCCAGCGCCTCCTACAGTGTGGTGACTAGAACTGCACACAGTATTCCAGCTGTGGCCTAACCAATGCTTTATAAAGTTGTAACAAGACTTTCCTGTTCCTATGTTCTACACCCCAGCTAATGAAGGCAAGTATCCCATATGCCTTCTTCCCCACCCTGCCTACCTGTGCTGACACCTTCAGGGAGCTATGAACTTTTGCACCAAGGTTCCTCAGTATTCCTTAAGGACCTATCATTCATCATGTATATCCTTCATTTTTCAGGACGAAAGTGAGGACTGCACTTGCTGGAAACCAGAGTCTAGATTAAAGTGGTGCTGGAAAAGCACAGCAGGTCAGACAGCATCCAAGGAGCGGGAAAATCGACGTTTTGGGCATAATCCAATTGATTCCTGATGAAGGGTTTTTGCTCGAAACGTCGATCTTCCTGCCCTTCGGATGCTGCCTGACCTGCTGTGCTTTTCCAGCACCGCTCTAATCTAGACTCCTTCATTTTTCAGACCTCTCAAAATGCATGACCATGCACTTATCAAGATTAAATTCCATCTGCCAAAACGTGTGACACTGGAATAGCACAGCAGGTCAGGGCAGCATCTGTGGAACAAGTGAGTCCATTTGCCTCCCTTACTCTGCCCAATTTACCAGCTGATCAACATCAGACTGCCTCCTGACCATCCTTCACACTAATTTTTGTGTCATCTGCAAAGTCACCTTCAATATTCAAATCCAAATCATTAATGTACACAACAAACAGCGAGAGTCCCAGTACCGATCCCTGTGGTACACCACTGGTCACAGGCTTCCAATCACTGAAAGGGCCCTCCACCATCACCCTCGGCCTATTTTATGCCAATTATGGATCCAGGTTGCTAACTGTCTTGGATCCCATGGGCTCTTACCTTTTGGACCAGTCTTCCATGTGGGATCCTGTCAAAGGCCTGACTGAAGTCTATGTAAATGACATCAACTGCACTACAGTCATTATATATTTATTCACTTCACAAAAACTTAATTAAATCAGTCAACTCCCTCTAACAAATCTGTGCTGTCAATCACTGATCAACCCTACCTTTCCAAATGCTGATTAATCCTGCCCTTCAGAATATTTTCCAGTAATTTCCTCACCACTGACATCAGTCTATGTGCTCTGTAATGACCTGGCCTATCCCTGCTGCCCTCTTGAACAAAGGAGCCATATTAGCTATCTTCCCATCATCTGGTACTTTGTCTGTGGTCAGTGAGGTATTAAATATCACCACTGCAAATGTGTTGCTGGTCAAAGCACAGCAGGCCAGGCAGCATCTCAGGAGTAGAGAATTCGACGTTTCGAGCATAAGCCCTCACCACTAGGGCCCCAATAATCCCCTCCCTTGCTCTTATGGCAGCCTGGGATACATCCATTCAGGCCCTGGGATTTATGTACCTTTATACTGCTAAAACATGAAATATCTTCTCCTTACTCATCTCTAGAACCTCACTACCCTAACTGTAATCTCCTGCTACAATGTCTTTTGTCTCTCTGAACACAGATGAGAAATATCAGTTACCCATGTCCACACACAAAGATTGCCCCTTTGGTCTCTAATAGGCCACACTCTTTCCCTGCTAATTCTTTCTAAATCTTAATATAAACGCCTCGGGGTTTTCCTGGAGCAGAAGATACTGGGTGTACAGAAGCTGGAAGAACTCAGCAAGCCAGGCAGCATCAGGAGGTGGAGAAGTCAACGTTTCGGGTGTAACCCTTCCTCAGGACCTGCAGTTCCTATGTCTCAGCTCATTGAAGGTGGCAGGACAGATCAGGGGAGCTGTTTATAAAGCATACACTATCCTAGTCTTTATTAAGAGGGGTGTAGAGTACAAGAGCAAAGAGGTTGTGATGAACTTATTTCACATGTTTGTTAGACTTCAGGTGAAGTGTTGTGTACAGGCCTGGGCACCATGCTGAGGAAGTATATGAATGCTTTGGAGAGAGTTCAGAAAAGCTTTATCAGCATTGTCCCCGGAATGAGAAATTTCAGTGACGTTGTAGATTGGAGAGATTGGGACCGCTGTCCCGGGAGAGAAGGGTCAGAGGAGACTGAGTGCAGGTCTATTAAGGCATTCAAAGATCATTGGTCAATTGTTTAAACAGAACGTCAATGACTGTAAATAAAAACCGCAGACCCTGCAAATCAGAAACAAAATAAGACATTGCTGGAAAAGCTCAGCAGGTCGGACAGCACCTGTGGAGAGAAATCATTTCGGATCCAGTGACCCTTCCTAGGGAAACGTTAACTCTGATTTCTCGCCACAGATGCTGCTAGGCCCAATGAGCTTTTCCAGTGTTTTCTGAATTTGTGTCGATGACTCTGTTTTCCCATGGTGCAGTTCAGGTGCATACAGCCTCATTTAGTGCAGTCACCGGGGGAAACTGTTAACATCAGGTACGGCAGGTGACTAAGGCATTCGTGTGTCACGGGTCGCGTTCCTGGTTTCCTGGGAGGAGAAGAAAGAAAGTATTGCTTAAGTTCGAAAACAAAGTGTGGGAATATCAGAATGTCCCACCTACAGTGCTGTGTGTGTGTTGACTGATGATGACCTAGCTCTCTGCTTATGTTGGACTTGTTCCCCAGCACTGCAGACACATTCCTGTCCTATCATAATTGATCAACAGTAAACTAAAAAGGTCAAAGCTAAATGTTTGAACGGTTAGAACACACCGAAATCTGAAAGGGTCGAACTTGCTCAACCATGCCGAAACTGTTTCATCTCTCAGTTTCTCTTGAGTCAGCGGATCCTGACATCTCCATCTCTCACAAGTGACGGTATTGGCATGGTAGAGGTCTAGGCTCATTGTGGTAGGCTCCTATTTCTTTGCTGCCTCCCCTCCATCGCCAAAATGAGCAGGCAGATCATCTCCAGATCGCCCGCCCTTGAGGCACTAGGTTGGATTTAACAGAAGCCAATGGAGGGAGAGGTGGTGACACGGCGTTGTTGCTGGGCTATTCATCCAGAGGCCTAGGTCAGGGCCCCGGACTGTCCAGGCCACTGGTGGAATTCGAGTTCAACTCATGAAAAGTCCCAGGATATACAGCTAGTTTTATTGATCATGGTCGATATGGACTGCAGCGGTTCAAGAAGGCAGCTCAGTCCCACCTTCCCAAGGGGCAACTAGGGATGGGCGGTAAACACTGGGGCCCAGGCAGTGACATCCATATCCTAGGAATGATTTTTGTAAGAATTTGAAAAGTCTGATCTATGATTCTATTGGTGGTGTTTTACAGTTACAAAGTCAGACAACATAGAAACAGGCCCTTCGGCCCACCAGGTCTGTGCTGACCAACAAACACCAAACCACACTCGCCCCATTTTACCTGCACTTGATCCAAAGTCAACTGTACCCCGGCGTTTTAAGTGCTCATCCAGACGCTTCTGAAAGGTTTGGAAAGCGCTTGCCATGGATCTCTTTGCTGTATTCATCTTTCACTAAGTAAAAGCAAAACACAGAGAATGCTGGAGAAACTCGGCAGGGGTGGCATGGTGGCTCAGTGGTTAGCACTGCTGCCTCACAGCGCCAGGGACCCAGGTTCAATTCCAGCCTCGGGCGACTGTCTGTGTGGGAGTTTGCACATTCTCCCCGTGTCTGCGTGGGTTTCCTCCGGGTGCTCTGGTTTCCTCCCACAGTGGTGAAAATGTGTTGCTGGAAAAGCGCAGCAGGTCAGGCAGCATCCAAGGAACAGGAAATTCGATGTTTTGGACATAAGCCCTTCATCAGGACCTCACTTTTTCCTCCCACAGTCCAAAGATGTGCCGGTTAGGTGAATTGGCCATGCTAAATTGCATATAGTGTTCAGGGATGTGTAGGTTAGGCACATTAGTTAGGGGTAAATGTAGAGTAATAGGTTCCGGGAATGGGTCTGGTTGGGTTATTCTTCAGAGGTCGGTGTGGACCTGTTGGGCCGAAGGGCCTGTTTTCACACGGTAAGGATTCTACGAGGTCTGGACGGGAAAGAAACAGAGTTAACGTTTCAGGTTTGGCCTAAATGTTAGAACTAAAGACAACCCCCAACCCATTCTCATTCTCCCCACCACCCTCCACCTGTCTGCCTGTTAATGGTTGAGTCCGTTATCTACACAGGAGTTGTCAGGGGCTTGTTCTCCAGCAGCCCTGTGAATATCAGAGACATTGGCTGGCCAGTTTTCCCTAGCTCCGAGACAATGCGGTTTCTACTAGAACATGTGCCTGAGCTGACCCCGATTACAAAGAGACAGAGACAGGGAGAGAGATAGTTGGAGAGGTTTGAGAAGGGACTTCATGAGTTGGGGCCAAAGGAAACTCTAGGTATTTCTGCCAATGATGTCTTGGTGAAAACTAGGAATAATCAAGAGGAAGTTGTTTTAAGGAATGCAAAGATCTGGGAGGGTGGAAGGAGTTTACACGGATGGGATGGGATGGGATTTTGAAAACAAACATAAGAATTTTAAAATATGCTGGAGTGGACTGGGAGTCAATGTAGGTCAGCGAGCAGCAGGGATTTAATTATGTGCTCAAGCAAATCCCAGTCTGAACCGTATGTTTAAAGCTGACTGTGTTGCTTTCCAGAGGGAGGGAGGGTACAATTAGAAGGGAAATTACTGAAAACAATCTGGCTCTGTTTCAGATTCTCATCGGCAAGAGGAAGGCCAAGAAAATAGTCAACAAAAAGAAGCAGTCTTGGATGGAGCCAAGCTGGTCATAAAAGGAAGACATCGAGGCTTTCAAACTGGCAGCAGTGGTGTCTTTAGGAAGGCAGCTTCACATGAGACATGACAAGAAAACAAGGGACAGAGGGGGATTTTCATTATTACCTCGTGTAATGAGGGTGTCATTGGCCAGTCCAGTATTTATTGCCCACTCCTAGTCAAAAACATAAGAACTAGGAGGAGGCTATTCAGCCCCTCGAGCCTGCTCTGCTAGTTTATACAATCATGGCTGATCTCACCTAGGCCTCAACTCCCCCTTTTCTGCCTGCCCCCCCCCCCCCCTCCCCCGTAACCCTTTACTGATTAAGAATCTGTCTGCCACTTCCTTAAATTTACTCAGTGCCCCAGCATCCCCCCGCACTCTGGGGGAGTGAATCCCACAGATTCATGACCCTTTGCGAGAAGTAATTCCTCCCCATCACTGTTTTAAATCTTCCCTCGCCCACAGCCCCCACCCTGTTTACCCTAAAGCTACGACTCTCATTCTAGATTACTCCCACATGTGAAAACACCCTCCCTAGGTCTACTTTATCAATTTCCTTTATCATCTTTTACACCTCCTCTAATTCTTCTCAAATCCAGAGAATATCGGCCTAAACTGCTCAGTCTCTCCTCATTAGATAGATCCCTCATTCTTGGTTGCCCCCTTGAGAAGGTGGGGGTGAGCTGCCTTCTTGACCCGCTGCAGTCCATGTGCTGTAGGTAGACCCCCAATGCCTTTAGGGAGGGAATTCCAGGATTTTGACCCAGTGACACTGAAGGAACGGTCATATATTTCCAGGATGGAGAGGGGCTTGGAGGGGAACCTGCAGGGGCTGGAGTTTCCATGTACCTGCTGCCCTTGTCCTCCGTGATGGAAGTTGCTGTGGGTTTGGAAGGTGCTATTGAAGGGCAATTACTAAAATGGCCACTGGGCTGAAGACATTCAATTGGATGGAGAGGCTGAGGTTGCTCTCTTTAGAGAATTTCTGTGGCTATTTAATAGAAGGTCAAAATCATGAAGGATTTATACAGAGTTAAATAAGGAGAACCTGCTTCCACCAGCTGGAAGGGAATAGAGAAGCCTTACTGTGACTGTACAAGGTGTTGGTGAGGCCACATCGGGAGTACTGAGAGCAGTGTTAGTCCCCTTACTGAAGGAGAGGTATCATTTCATTAGAGGCAGTTCAGAGAAGGTTCACTAGGATAGTTCCTGTATGGAGGATTGTCTTATGAGCCAATGGGCTGAGAAGTAGCAGATAGAGTTGAATTCTGATAAATGCGAGGTGCTGCATTTTGGGAAAGCAAATCTTAGCAGGACTTATATGCTTATTGGTAAGGTCCTAGGGAGTGTTGGTGAACAAAGAGACCTTGGAGAGCAGGTTCATAGCTCCTTGAAAGTGGAGTCACAGGTAGATAGGATAGTGAAGAAGGCGTTTGGTATGCTTTCCTTTATTGGTCAGAGTATTGAGTACAGGAGTTGGGAGGTCATGTTGCGGCTGTACAGGACATTGGTTAGCCCACTTTTGGAATATTGTGTGCAATTGTGGTCTCCTTCCTATTGGAAGGATGTTGCGAAACTTGAAAGGGTTCAGAAAAGACTTACAAGGATGTTGCCGGACTGGAGGATTTGAGCTATAGGGAGAGGCTGAACAGGCTGGGGCTGTTTTCCCTGGAGCGTCGGAGGCTGAGGGGTGACCTTATAGAGGCTTATAAAATCATGAGGGGCACGGATAGGATAAATAGGCAAAGTCTTTTCCCTGGGGTGGGGGAGTCCAGAACTAGAGGGCATAGGTTTAGGGTGAGAGGGGAAAAATATAAAAGCGACCTCAGGGGCAACCTTTTCACACAGAGGGTGGTGCGTGTATGAAATGAGCTGCCAGAGGAAGTGGTAGAGTCTGGTACAATTACAACATTTAAGAGGCATTTGGATGGGTATATGAATAGGAAGGGTTTGGAGGGATATGGGCCGGGTGCTGGCAGGTGGGACTAGATTGGGTTAGGATATCTGGTCGGCATGGATGGGTTGGATCGAAGGGTCAGTTCCTGCGCTGTAAATCTTTATGACTCGATGAATCTAGGTTGGGAACAAAAACAGAATTTGCTGGAAAAGCTCAGGAGGTCTGGCAGCATCTGTGCAGAGAAATCAATTTTAACATTTTGGGTCCAGACCCCGTTTTATTGAAGGGTCACCGGACCTGAAATGTTAACTCTGATTTCTCTTCACAGATGCTGCCAGACCTCCTGAGCTTTTCCAGCAAATTCTGTTTTAGTTTCTGATTTACAGTGTCCGCTGTTTTTTTTTGGTTTTTAAACAGATTGTGAACCTCGGGTAGAGTCTCAGAATAAAGGGGCACCAATTTCAGACTGAGATGAGGAGGAATTCTCTCAGAGGGTTGGGGGGTCTTTGGAACTCCTTGCCCCAGAGAGCTGTTGGGGGGGGCAGAGCCTTCGTGTATATTTAAGGCTGACACCGATAGATTCTAGATCAGTCGGGGAATCAAGGGAAGGGGCCGGAAGTGGGTGTGAGGAATCAGCCATGATCCTATTGAATGGGGGAGCAGGCTCAAGGGGCTGAATGGCCTACTCCAGTTCCTATATTGTTCTGGCCTTATGAAGGTGGGATTGAGAGGGACATGGGTTGAGATAATTGGCAGAAGAACCTGAGCCGAGTGGAGCCAAGAACCTTTTTTGCTTACACAGTGAGTAGTTAGGCTCTGGAACACGCTGCCTGAAAGGGCAGTGAGATCAGAGTCAAGACCAACTTCCAAAAAGGGAACTGGATAAATACCCAAAGCTTAAAATATTATCGGGAGACCGGGAAAGAGCAGGGCGTGTGTAGAACTAAGTGCAGAACTCTTTCAAAGAACGAGAACAAATACATTGGGCTGAATGGGTTCCTTTGTGCTGTAAGATTCTATGGAACTGTTACAACTTTGGAAATGCTAATTACTAACACTTGACCAGACTGAATTCACCAGCTAAATTGTGTTAAACCTGAGACTTAACTTCTTCTGTGGTACTAAGATGCATTTTCAGGTATTATCCCATTACCGAATGGCAAGACATTTTGCATTAAACACACCTGGCTTAAGAAAGGAAGAAATTATAGAGTCATAGAGATAAATAGCACAAGAACAGATCCTTTGGTCCATCTCATCCATGCCGACCAGATATCCTAAATTAATCTAGTCCCATTTGCCAACACTTGGCCCATATCCTTCTAAACCCTTCCTATTCATTTACCCACCCAGATGTCTTTTAATCATTGTCATTGTACAAGCCTCAACCAGCTCCTCTGTCAGCTCATTCCTTTTGTGCACCACCCACAACATCCTTGTAAATCTTTTCTGAACCCTTTCAAGTTTCACAACGTCTTTCCGATAGGAAGGAGACCAGAATTGCACGCAATATTCCAACAGTGGCCTAACCAATGTCCTGTATATCCACAACATGACCTCCCAACTCCTGTACTCAATACTCTGACCAATAAAGGAAAGCATACCAAATGCCTTCTTCTCTATCCTATCTACCTGTGACTCCACTTTCAAGGAGCTATGAGCCCACACTCCAAGATCTCTTTGTTAAGCAGCACTCCCCAGGACCTTATTATTAAGCGTGTAAGGAGAAAGTGAGGACTGCAGATGCTGAAGATCAGAGTCGAAGAGTGTGGTGTTGGAAAAGCTCAATCAGTCAGGCAGCATCTGAGGAGCAGGTGAGTGGCCGTTTCAGGCATAAGCTCTTCATCAGGAATTGAAGGGCTTATACCCGAAAATCGATTCTCCTGCTCCTCGGATGCTGCCTGACCAGTTGTGCTTTTCCCACACCACACTCTTCGACATTAAGTGCATACGTCCTGACCTGATTTTCTTTTCCAAATTAAACTCCATCTGCCACTTCTCAGCCCATTGGTCCATCTGGTCCAGATCCTGTTGTAATCTGAGGTAACCCTCTTCGTTGTCCACTACCCCTCCAATTTTGGTGTTATCTGCAAACTTACTAACCATACTTCCTGCATTCACTTCCAAATTATTTAAATAAACAACAAAAAGCTATGGACTTGCATTTATATAGACCTCAGGGCACTCTATAATGCCTTACAAGCATGAACTGATTGATTGATTCCCCTGTAGCCACTGAAGTAACACAGAAAAGTTTATGTCTAGGTCTCTCTGATCTGTACATCCTTGTTTACTATGATCTGCCTGTACTGCTTGTAAACAAAGCTTTTCTCTGTACATCAGTACACATGGCAATCAATCAATCAATCAATCAATCAGTCAGGAGATTCCCTGAAGTGGGGCGGTGCTAATAACCAGGTCATGAGTGATGGTGCTGAAAATGTGTTGCTGGTTAAAGCACAGCAGGTCAGGCAGCATCCAAGGAACAGGAAATTCGACGTTTCGGGCCGGAGCCCTTCATCTCCTCATTCCTGATGAAGGGCTCTGGCCCGAAACGTCGAATTTCCTGTTCCTTGGATGCTGCCTGACCTGCTGTGCTTTAACCAGCAACACGTTTTCAGCTCTGATCTCCAGCATCTGCAGACCTCACTTTTTACATGAGTGATGGTGGTTGGGTGAGAAAGTTTAGCCAGGACACAGGAAAAGTCCCGCTGCTCTTCATGAGAGCACCTTGTGATCTTCTGTGAGAGTCAGGACTGACATGAGAAGCTGTAGAGTTTCCTCTGTGTTGGATGACTGTATGGCTGACTCGAGTGACCAGGACCTCCCTCTCTAATGTCTCGCTGCAATTCAGCACCTTCATTCGTGCAGTGCTCTTTCTGAACTGCCCCGAGGTGCCAATCCTGACTTCTCTTGCTCAGATCTCCAGATTTAAGAACATTGTGTTGCCGATAAGAGTACGAGATTTTCAAATGATATCGCGTCCATGCGAGTTAAAGTGGAAATATCTTTCGAAGATAAAGAATTGGCTTGGAAACTGAGAAAGAAATACTGTTCAATGACTTTCGTGTTCCCATTTAGCTTAAGGTCATAAGTAGTCAGAGTCAGACTCTGCAGGAGGTCCATGACTAACATCACAGCAGGCTGTCAAAATCTGTGGGTTGCTTCAATTTATTTTAAGTTATAATCAAAGATTCTGGTAAGAAGCAAATAATGGTAGATTTCAGCTGTGGTGCGCTGTTTGTGAGAATAAGGTTAAAAATAAGGTATGTGCTAGTATCTATAAATAAACAAGAGGCCATCTAGAAAGCTAACTGAAGAGTTATTTATAGAGAGCAAAAATAATAATGGCTTATATGTAGAGAAAATGGTTTGACTTGTGAAGGTCTCATTGGTATAATCAAACAAATATAGAAATCAGGGGCCCAGAGAGAGAGCTGAGAATGTGAACTTGCTTCTACTTTATATTCAGTCATTCACAGCTTGTGGGTGTTGCTGGCTGGGCCCCAGCGTTTACTGCCTGTCCCTAGTTGCCCCTTGAGAAGGTGGGGGTGAGCTTCCTTCTTGAACCGCTGCAGTCCATATGCTGTAGGTAGACCCACAATGCCCTTAGGGAGGGAATTCCAGGATATTGATCTGATGTCACTGAAGGAACGGTGATATATTTCCAAGTCAGGATGGTGAGAGGCTTGGAGAAGAACCTGCAGGAGGTGGTGTTCCCATGTACCTGCTGCCCTCATCCATCTAGATGGAAGTGGTCAGGGGTTTGGAAGAAATTGCCAATGGATCAGATATTTTGGAGTGCATACTGAAGGCAGCAGGTTCAATGGATGCATCCAAAGGGGAATTGGAGTGTTATTTGAAAAGAAAGAATGTGTGCGACAGAGGCAGAAGACAGGAGAATGGTGCTGAGTGAACGACTCATATTGGAGAATCAAAGAACAAAGAACAATCCAAGCCTGGGTCGAAACATTTTGCCCTTCTGTACTAAAATTATCTTCCCTTACAGGATCCCTATCCCTCTATTCCCTGCTTATTCAGTTATATGTCCAGGTGTTTCTTGAATGCTGCTATTGTATCTGCTTCCACCATCTCCTCTGGCAGCATGTTCCAGGCCCTCCCCACTCTCTGTGTGAACAATGTGCCTCACACATCACTTTTAAACTCCCCCCTCCCCGTCTTGAACCAGTAATTGACCGTCCACCCAGGGAAAAAGCCTTATAATTCCCACTCTATCCATGCCATTAGCAATCTTATAAACTTCTATCAACCCCCTGCATTCCAGTGTGTACAAACCCAGTCTATCCTTATACTCAATGCCCTTTCCAATGCAGGTAAGCACACCATTGGCCATTTTTACTACCTTACCTACCTGCGCTGCCACCTTCAGTGATCTGTGGGCCTGCACACCTCTGCATATCATTACTCCTAACGGTTCTACCATTCACTGTATAATTTCCATCTGCATTTGACCTTCCAAAATGCATCACCTCACATTTGAATGGATTAAACCCCAGAGCAGACATGATGGGCTAACTGGTCTCTTTCTATGCCATAACAATTAGGAGGTTATGTAATTTGAGGGGAAGGTGAATACACAAATGGGGGATAGAAGAGTAAATGATTTGATCAACAGATGAAGAAGATTGGAAGGAAGCTCACGCAGTGCATGAACCCCAGCATGGGCCATTTGGGCTGAATAGCCTGTTTCTGTGCTGAAACATTCTAGTAATTCCATGCGATAATTTGGGGAAATTAATCTAAAGCAATTTGTTGGCAACGCACTTTGGAACCATTTATCGGTGTCGGGAAAAGGGCTTACAGTGAGAAGTAAGCCAGTTTGATCTGCTCAGGAACACGTAAGAGTTTCTGTGGGTGTGAATGCTTGGAATGATGAGAGGGTTCTGAGGAGCAGTGTAACAGCGCACAAAGAGCCTTAGCAAACACCATTTACAAACAATGCAGGCTTGTTTTGTGTGACAATACCGAGATTGCGCCAGACAATGTAAGTATGTGGTACAAGAGCTTGCACTGTTCAAACCTAAGAATTGTAATTCACTTCAGCCAAGCAAGTTAAAGATTAATGTGATTGAGTAAAGAAACAACATGATAAATGCATGAATACAGGAGATGAGGAGATTGTGCCTGAGGGGGGGAATTGACTGGCTGACCCTTTGTCCTGCCTTTATACAGGCAGTTGTTAATTTCAATACGTTCATTCGCAGCATCTGGGCATACAACCCCAGTGCAACCGACCTGTGCGTGGAATCAGAGAGTGGTTAGGAGGCCATTCAGCCATCAAGCCAGCACTATCCCTCAGAGAGTAGGAGCAAATTACTGCAGATGCTGTTACCTATACAGGAAACAATTGATCACAGCGGGCCAGACAGCATCCACGGAGAGAGACAGAAAGCTAACGTTTCTAGCTGATGCTCTGATGAAGAGTCATCTCGACTCGAAATGTTAGCTTGTTTCCTCTCCGTGGACGTTAGTCGTCAGAGATCAGTCCCACTCATCTGTCCTTTTCCTCCCCTGATAATTATGTCTGTTCTTTTACTCAAAGTGGAGTAGCGTCCTTGATTTCGAAAGGCTGCTGTCCCAGCGATCTGAACAATGCAACAATTTATACAGTGAATACAATGGAAGACTAATGACAGCAGCTATGGGGCGGAGGTTATTAAAAGTAAGTGCTCATTGAGTACAAGCCACAATTGGCTCTGTGCATTTCAGAGCTAAACCACTCGCTGTGTAAAGTAGCTATTTGCAGGGTCACAGAATTGTTACAACTCAGAATGAGGCCTTTCGGTCCATTACGCCTGCCCCAGCTCTTCAAAGGAGCAGCATTCCTTATGCCAATCTCCCTGTAGCCTTTCAAACTATTGCTATCCCAAGATTAATCTAAGAGCCTCCTGACTGCTTCAGATGCACCAGGCCCTTGCACATTTTCCTCATCTAATTATTTTTACTCACTCAATCCACGGATGTGGGCATCGGTGACATATATTGCCCCGGGGCATGTAAGGCATCAACCAGATTGCTGTGGGTCTGGAGTCACATAGGCCAGGCCAGGTGATGACAGCAGATTTCCCTCCCTAAAGTGGAAAGCATCCAGGTTCAGTGAGTAGTAGGGAAGGCAAATGGAATGTCGATCCTTACTTCAAAGAGAATGGAGTATGGAGGTAGAGAGATTTTCCACAAACTTTGCAAGGCATCAGTCAGACCCCAGCTGAAACATTGTGAACTGTGAGCTCCTTATCTAAGGAAGGGTACGTTGGCATTAGAGGCCATCCAGAGTAGGTTCACTGGGTTGATCCCAGGACTGTCTTATGCAGAGAGGTTGGGTAGGTTGGGCCTATACTCATTGGAGTTGAGGAGGATGAGAGGGGGCCCTATTTAAACATACACAGTTCTTAGGGGACTTGACAGGGTGGATGTGGAAAGGTTGTCTAGGAACAGTGGGAATAATCTCTGCAGTCAGCCAATCCTTTACCTATGCCAATGAATTGTCCCTAATACCATGGGGTCTCATATTAGTTTAGAGCCTCCAGTGTGACACCTTGTCAAAGTCCTTCAGGAAATCCTTCAGGGGTAGCATGGGACCCAGGTTCGATTCCAGCCTCGGGGGACTGTCTGCGTGGAGTTTACACATTCTCCCCGTGTCTGCAAGGGTTTCCTCTCCCGTTTCCTCCCACAATCCAAAGATGTGCAGGGTGGGATAAATGCAGGGTTGGGGAATGGGTCTGGGTGGGGTTACTCTTCAGAGGGTCGGTGTGGACTTGTTGGGCTGAAGGGCCTGTTTCCATACTGTAGCAAAACTAATCTAATCCCAATAGATCACGTCCCCTGGCTTTTTTTTGTCTAACTTGCTCATCGCCTCCTCAAAGAATTCTAACAGATTTGTCGGGTATGACCTCCTCTTGATGAAGCTGTGCTGACTCAGCCTTATTTTACCATGCATGTCTGAATTGTCTGCAATCTCATCCCTACAGTGTGGAAACAGGGGCCATTCGGCCTAACAGGTCAACACCAACCATCCACACCCAGTTCCCCTCCCCTATCACTCTAGATTTACCCCTGACTAATACACCTAACCCACATAATCCCTGAATGCTATGGGACAATTTAGCACGGCCAAGTCACCTAATCGTTGCATTGTGGGATGAAACCGGAACAGGGAGACTGTGCATACTCCACACAGACAGTCGCCTGAGGCTAGAATCGAACCTGGGCCCCTGGCACTGAGGTAGCAGTGCTAGCCACTGAGCCACTGTGCCGAGCTAAAATTTTACCAACGACTGAGGTAGGTCTAACTGGCCTGTACATTCCTGTCTTCTGCCTCCCTCTCTTCTTAAACAGGAACGTTGCGTTAGTCATTTTCCAATCCTCTGGGATGCTCTCTGATGCCAGTGATTCCTGAAAGATCGCCACCAATACCTCAGCTATCTCCTTCAGAACTCTGGGTTGTAGTCACAGAATCATAGAATCCTACAGTGTGGAAACAGGCCATTTGGCCCATCGAGTCCATACCAACCTTCCAAACAACATCCTACCCAGACCCACTACTCTATGCTATTCCTGTAACCCTGCATTTCCTGAGGTTAATCCTACCCATTCCTTTGTCTGCTCAACTGCTTTTCTCTCTCTATAAAAACAAATTACTGCGGATGCTGGAATCTGAAACCAAAAGAGAAAAATGCTGGAAAATCTCAGCAAGTCTGGCAGCATCTGTAAGGAGAGAAAAGAGCTGATGTTTCAAGTCTAACTGACCTTTTGTCATAACAGCTTTGATTTGTTAGACTCGGAAACATCAGCTCTTTTCTCTCCTTACAGATGCCGTCAGACCTACCGAGATTTTCCAGCATTTTCTCTTTTGCTTTTCTCTCTCCCTGGGTTCAAACTCCCACCTATCATGTACTCCTCCCTCCTGCTCCCATCCCACCTTTAGCATGTACATCAACTCCTTCCTGGCTACAATCAGTTCTGAAGGAGGGTCATTGGACCTGAAACATTAACTCTGTTCCTCTCTCTCCGCAGATGATGCCAGACCTGCTGAGTTTTCCCAGCAATTTCTGGATGAGGGTGCCTCTGGCTAGGCCAGAATTTATTACCCATCCCTAATTACCCAGAGGGCAGTTAAGTCAACCATATTGCTGTGGGTCTGGAGTCACATGTAGGCCAGACCAGGTGAGGATGGCAGTTTCCTTCCCTAAGAGAAACGAGTAAACCAGATGGGTTTTTCCAACAATTGATAATGGATTCATGGTCATCGTTAAACCCTTAATTCCAGACTTTTATTGAATTTAAATCCCATCATCTGCCATGGCAGGATTTGAACCCAGATCCCCGGAACATTATCTGGATCAACGATAGTCCAGTGACAATATCACTCAGGTATTTCCTCCCAAAATGGGAGGGCCAAAATCATTTATTTGTAAGATGCTGTCCAAGCCGTGTTGGTGAATTTCTCTAGATGATCTACACACTGCTTCAGGAGAAAGTGAGGACTGCAGATGCTGGAGATCAGAGTCAAGAGTGTGTTGCTGGAAAAGCGCAGCAGGTCAGGCAGCATCCGAGGGGCAGTAGAATCGGCGTTTCAGGCATAAGCCCTTCATCAGGAATGAGGCTTGTGGGCCGGAGGCTGAGAGGTAAATGGGAGGAGGGTGGGGCTGGGGGAAAGGTAGCTGAGAAAGCGATAGGTGGATGAAGGTGAGGGAGAAGGTGATAGTTCAGAGGGGGGAGTGATGGACGGGTCAGGAGGGCGGTGCTGAGTTGGAGGCTTGGGACTGGGATAATGTTGGAGGCGGGAATGAGGAAGCTGAAATCCACATTGATCCAGTGTGGCTGCAGGGTCCCCGGGCAGAATATGAGGCGTTCCCCCTCCAGGCAGTAAGGGTTTGGGGGTGGAGGAGGCCCAGGACCTGCGTGTCCTCAGTGAAGTGGGAGGGGCAGTTGAAGTGTTCAGCCTCGGGGCGGTGGGGTTGGTGGGTGCGGGTGTCCCAGAGATGTTCTCTGAAACAGTCTGCAAGAAGGCGTCCTGTCTCCCGAAGTAGAGGAGACCACACCGGGTGCAACAGATACAGGAGGTGACATTGGTAGAGGGGCAGGTAAATTCCTGACGAATGTGGAAGGATCCCTTGGAGCCTTGGATGGGGGTGAGGGGAGTGGTGTGGGCACAAGTTTTACACTTCCTGCAGTGGCAGGGAAAGGTGCCAGAAGTGGGGGTGTAGGCTGGTGGGGGGTGTGGACTGATGGGTGGGTTGTTTCAGACTGCGGTGCCTGTGGAGAGTGGAGAGCCTGG
The DNA here is from genome assembly GCF_020745735.1 of Hemiscyllium ocellatum. NCBI lineage: Eukaryota > Metazoa > Chordata > Chondrichthyes > Orectolobiformes > Hemiscylliidae > Hemiscyllium > Hemiscyllium ocellatum. Next base: position 137,376,133 of record NC_083404.1, read on the forward strand.
GTAATTCTCTGCTACAGAAAGCAGTTGAAGCCAAAACATTAAATATTTCCAAGAAGGAGTTAGATATAGTTCTTAGAGCTAAAGAGATCGAGGTGTACGGGGGTGGGGGAGGGGGAGGTGGGGATGTGTGTGGGGTGGGGATTAGGGTATTAATCATATTGAATGGTATAGCAGGCTTGAGGGGTCGAATGGCCTACCTGTCCTCCTATCCCCTATATTTCTGTGGAGCTGGACTCAGCTGAGATTTTGGAGGAAGCTAGATGTGCACACGAGGAAGACAGAAATAGCATGAAGTGGTGACGGAGCGATGTGATTTAGTGCATGGCCGGGTTTGAAGATTTGCCTGGATTAGCTGAGTTAGTTTCCATACTGGGAATCCTGTGACACTCCAGGTCACAGTTTGATGCACTTTAGCATCCAAAGGACTAAACTTAAACTGTGCGATTCCTTTAATATCTCCCATCACCATTGAAGATTATCACCAACTAATGACAGTGCCATTAAGAGACCCGAATTGTCATGTATTAGCTTGTTTTATGAAGTGTCCTCTGATTGTGGTCTCGGTTGATGGAGTTGCTAATGTTCGCAAAGATGCATCATTTCCACTAAGATACATTCTGCTGCGATGTCATTCCTCACCAAATAAAAACAATTTTCTGACCACAAGCTGTTAGATAAGGAAAGACTTGAGTTTAGAAAACTGAGAGGGGATATGATTGAGACATATAAGATTATTAAAGGATTAGACACTCTGGAGGCAGGAAACATGTTTCTGCTGATGGTTGAGTGCCGAAACAGAGGACACAGCTTAAAAATATGGGGTAGGCCATTTAGGACAGAGATGAGGAGAAATTTCTTCACCCAGAGAGTGGTGGCTGTGTGGAATGCTCTGCCCTAGAGAGCAGTGGAGGCCCAGTCTCTGGATTCACTTAAGAAAGAGTTGGATGGATCTCTCAAGGATAGTGGAATCAAAGGTTATGGAGATAGGGCAGGAAAGGGATATTGATTAAGAATGATCAGCCATGATCATATTGAATGGTGGTGCAGGCTCGAAGGGCAGAATGGCCTACTCCTACACCTATTGTTTATTGAAAGCAATAGCTAGAGAAGTAGATAAGAGATTGTTTTGCTTTGAACAGGGAAGGCTACAGGAGATGAGAAAGTGAGGATCACAGGCATTCCAAACTATGAGGGGTTTGGGTCAAGTAAATGAGAAGTATCAGGAGGGTGAGTAGCCAGCAGATACAGATTTATAAGTGATTGCTAAAATAAGCAGTGATTACAGTGAAGGAAATGGCTTTTGTTCAATGATCTGTGGTGTGTTGACTGGAAGGGTGGTGGAAGAAGATTCAATGATAAATTTCAAGAGGAAAATTGGAAAAGGAGTAATATTTGTAGGCCTATGGGGACTGAATCAGAAATCTCATGACACTAGGCTATAGTCCAATAGGTTTATTTGAGATCATAAGCTTCACCTGACAAAGGGGCAGTGCTCTGAAAACTTGTGATTTCAAATAAACCTGTTGGACAATAACTTGGTGTCGTGTGACTTCTGAGTTGTCCACTCTAGTCCAACACTGATACCTCCGCATCATGGGAACAGGAGACAGTCAGCACAGTCAAGGTAGATAGCTGATTGGCGAATAGGCACTTCCTTCTCATGCTGTATAAATTGTTGTTCCCTTTGAGATTTGGCATTCTTGCCATTCTGTCCTGACGAACGCTAGACAAGAAAATCTCCAGGAACCTGTCTTTCTTTTCTCAATAATATTCAAGTGCTGTATCACGGTTTGATCAAAAGGCTGATTATTCCTTTGTGATAACTAGAATTTGATAATATCGTAAACAGCATTTTCAGAAATGCCACCTTCTGCACAATCCTACAATTTCATTTGTAGTCCATCAACTTTGACGGATAATGGGCACTGTCCCCTTTTTTTTATTTAATAGGAAAAACAATTCAAGACTTTGAAATGAGTACATTCTGATGAAAACATCCTCCCACGGAAGAAATGTACAAGAATGTCAATAACGTTCTGGGGACTGTGATTCTAATGGTCTCATGTATAATGGATTTTTACAGATTTTGAAGGGAATATTCTTGCATGCCTCTTGTTTCGAATACAATCTCCCCTCAGTACACAGTCTATAGTGACTTGTTCTCAAACATGTTTCCATTGTTGGTGTATCTTTGGCATGTGTTTGTCACATGATTTCGATGTTTCCAAACTGCACGGGGCCCTCTTAATAATGCGGTCACAGAGAGCCTGTCTCATGTTCCCTTTAATTTTTCCTTTCTTATTTGGGTAGCCGATAAGAAGCTGAGCGTGCATGCACGAGTACAATACCAGAACACCGCTTGGTGTATATGGATCCTCAGAAACGGTCCATCCACTCTCTGCCAACTGTAATCCTAAACCAGTCCCACTTACCGGCCCCTGGCCCATATCCTTCCAAACCTTTCCTATTCATGTATTTACCCAAATATCTTTTAAACATTATAACTGTACTCAGATCCACCACTTCCTCAGGAAGTTCATTCTACACGTGAACCACCGTCTGTGTAAAAATTTATATCTCATGCCTTTTTCAAATCTCTCTCCTCTCACCTTAAAAATGTGCCCCTTAATCTTGAAACCCCCTGACCCTCATGAAAAGACGCCTACCATTAATCCTATCTATAGCCCTCATGATTTTACAAACCTCTATAAGGTCACCACTCACCCTTCTACACTCCACTGAAAAACGTCTCAGCCAATCTAACCTCTCCGTGGGCAGCACGGTGGCACAGTGGTTAGCACTGCTGCCTCACAGCGCCAGAGACCCAGGTTCAATTCCCAACTCAGGCGACTGACTGTGTGGAGTTTGCACATTCTCCCCGTGTCTGCGTGGGTTTCCTCCGGGTGCTCCGGTTTCCTCCCACAGTCCAAAGATGTGCAGGTCAGGTGAATTGGCCATGCTAAACTGCCCGTAGTGTTAGGTAAGGGGTAAATGTAGGGGGAATGGGTGGGTTGCGCGTCGGTGTGGACTGGTTGGGCCGAAGGGCCTGTTTCCACACTGTAAGTAATCTAATCTAAAACTCTTTGTAAATCAAACCCTCCATCCCTGGCAACATCCTGGTAAATCTCTTCTGAACCCTCCTTCCTGTAACAGGGAAACCAGATCTGGACACAGTACTGCAGAAGAGGCCTACAGCAGAGTAGGATGTCTCTCCTCACTATCCCAATCAGTCCTTTCAGCAAAGAAAGTTGACCCTGACTCAAAAAGCAATAATTCATTGAATTATAAATGACCTTCTTAGTCTTTTGAGATGAAGTTGAGCACATGTGTTGTCTCAGGTCTTGGAGTGAGTGTAAATGAAGAAAACAATAAATATTTGAGGTCTGGACAAGTGACTGTCTCAGGATTTCCTCTCCTGGGGATTTCTCTCTGCCCCCGTGAGGTGTTGACTTTCGAGGGAGGACATGCTATTAAGAAAGGAGGAGAACACACCCCCATCTATATCAACGGAGCTGAGGTTCAGAGGATGGAGAGCATCAAGTTCCTCAGAGTGACGCCAACCGAGAGCCTGTCCTGGCTTTCCCATGTAGATGCGATGGTCAAGAGGCAGAGCAACAACTCTACTTCCTTATGAGACTCAGGAAATTTAGCATGTCATAAGGGCCCTCACCAACATTTACAGAGCATACTGTCTGGGTGGATAACAGGGAGAAAGTGAGGACTGCAGATGCTGGAGATCAGAGCTTAAAAATGTGTTGCTGAAGAAGGGCTTATGCCCGAAATGTCAATTCTCCTGTTTCTTTGATGCTGCCTGACCTGCTGCGCTTTTCCAGCAACACATTTTTAAGCAGGGGCGGATAACAGCCTGGTGCGGTAATTGCTCTGCCCAGGACAGTAACAAACTACAGAAGGTGGTGTACACAGCCCAGACCATCACAGAGCCAAACCTCCATCCGTGGACACCATATACACGGCTCACTGCCACGGAAAAGCTACCAACATCATCAAAGACCCCTCCCTCCCCGGTAACAATCTTCTACAACCCCTTCATCAGGCAGAAAATACAGAATCCTGAACACACGCTCCAACAGGTTCAGGAACAGCTTCTTCCCAGCTCAGTATTAGACGGTGAATGGGCTCTCTAACTTCAAATAATACTCCTGTTGCTAATGTTGATCTCGCCCACACCCTGTGCAATGTAACCTGTCTGCCTCTGTCTGAGTCTCTCTGCTCTCTACATCCTTACTATGATCGGCCTGTACTGCTCATACCCAAAGCTTTTCACTCTACTGCGGGAAACGTGACAATCAATCAATCAATCAATTTTATTTGGTTCCATCAGATGCAGTGATCCTCTGTGAGCCGATATCAAACTTTCCACATTAAACTGTCTGAGGCCTCACCCCCACACCCCACGCCCCACACCCCACACTCCACACCCCCACACCCCACACCCCACACTCCACACCCCCACACCCCCACGCCCCACACCCCACACCCCCCACCCCACACCCCCACACCCCCACACCCCACATCCCACACCCCACACCCCACACCCCACACTCCACACCCCCACACCCCCACGCCCCACACCCCACACCCCACACCCCACACCCCCACACCCCCACACCCCACAGCCCACACCCCCACACCCCACACCCCACACCCCCACACCCTCACACCCCCACACCCCACAGCCCACACCCCACACCCCACACCCCACACCTCACACCCCCACAGCCCACACCCCACACCCCACACCCCACACTCCACACCCCCACACCCCCACGCCCCACACCCCACACCCCACACCCCACACCCCCACACCCCCACAGCCCACAGCCCACACCCCACACCCCACACCCCCACCCCACACTCCCCACAACCCCACACCCCCCACCCCCACACCCCACACCCCACACCCCACACCCCACACTCCACACACCCACACCCCCACGCCCCACACCCCACACCCCACACCCCCCCACCCCCACAGCCCACACCCCACACCCCACACCCCACACCCCCCCCACACTCCATACTCCACAACCCCACACCCCCACACCCCCACACCCACACCCCACACCCCACACTCCATACTCCACAACCCCACACCCCCACACCCCACACCCCACACCCCACACCCCCACACCCCACAGCCCACAGCCCACACCACACCCCCACACTCCACACCCCACACCCCACACCCACACTCCATACTCCACACCCCACACCCCCACACACACCCCACACCCCACACTCCATACTCCACAACCCCACACCCCCACACCCCCACACCCCACACCCCACACCCCACACTCCATACTCCACAACCCCACACCCCCACACCCCCACACCCCACACCCCACACCCCACACCCCACACTCCATACTCCACAACCCCACACCCCCACAGCCCACAGCCCACACCCCACGCCCCACACTCCATACTCCACAACCCCACACCCCCACACCCCACACCCCACACCCCACACCCCCACACCCCACACCCCCACAGCCCACAGCCCACAGCCCACACCCCACACCCCACACCCCCACACCTCACACCCCACACCCCACACCCCACACCCCCCACCCCCACACCCCACAGCCCACAGCCCACACCCCACGCCCCACATCCCACACCCCACACCCCCACAACCCCACACCCCCACACCCCACACCCCACACCCCACCCCCACACCCCACACCCCACACCCCCACACCCCACAGCCCACAGCCCACACCCCACGCCCCACGCCCCACACCCCACCACCCCACACCCCACACCTCACACCCCACACCCCCCCACCCCACACCCACACTCCATACTCCACAACCCCACACCCCCACACCCCACACCCCACACCCCACACCCCCACACCCCATAGCCCACAGCCCACTCCCCACGCCCCACGCCCCACACCCCACCCCCACCCCCACACCCCCACACCCCACACCCCACACCCCACACCCCCACCCCTCACACCCCACACCCCACACTTCACACCCCTACACTCCACACCCCAACACCCCACACACCACACCCCACACCCCCACACCCCACACCCCACACCCCCACACCCCCATACCCCACACCCCACACCCCCACATCCCACACCCCCACACCCCACACCCCACACCCCACACCCCCACACCCCACACCCCACACCCCCACACCCCACACCCCACACACCCACACCCCCACACCCCACACCCCAACAACCCTACACCCCACACCCCCACATCCTCCACATCCCACACTCCCACACCCCCACAACCCACACCCTCACCGCCACACACCCCCACACTTTCACACCTTCACACCCCATACTCCACACCCCCACACCCCACATCCCAAACTCCAAACTCCCACACTCCCACACCCCCACATCCCCACAACCCCACACGCCACATCCCACACCCCACACCTCACACCCCCACACCCCACAACCCCACACCCCACACCCCACAACCCCACACCCCACACCCCCACATCCCCACAACCCCACACGCCACATCCCACACCCCACACCTCACACCCCCACACCCCACAACCCCACACCCCACAACCCCACACCCCACACCCCCACACCCCACATCCCACATCCCACACCCCACACCTCACACTCCACACCCCCACAACCCTACACCCCACACCCCCACACCCCACACCTTCACACCCCATACTCCATACTCCATACCCCCACGTCCCACATCCCACACCCCACACCTCACACCTTCACACCCCATACTCCATACTCCATACCCCCACATCCCACATCCCACACCCCACACCTTCACACCCCATACTCCATACTCCACACCCCCACACCCCACAACCCCACACCCCACATCCCACGCCCCACACCCCACATCCCACACCCCACACCTCACACCCCACACCCCCACACCCCACATCCCACACCCCACATCCCACATCCCACACCCCACACCTCACAACCCCACACCCCCACACCCCACACCCCACACCCCCACACCCCACATCCCACACCCCACACCCCAAACCTCACAACCCCACACTCCCACACCCCACACCCCACACCCCTACATCCCACATCCCACACCCTACACCCCCACAACCCTACACCCCACACCCCACATCCTCCACATCCCACAATCCCACACCCCCCCACATCCCACACCACCACACCCCACAACCCCACACTCCACACCCCACAACCCCACACTCTCACACCCTCTACACCCCACGCCCCCACATCCCACAACCCCACACTCCATACCCACACACCTCCACCCCACACCGGTGTGTCTCTGGTGCTGTGTGTCTCCGGTGTGGTGTTTCTTCAGTGCGGTGTCTCTCCGGTGCGGTGTGTCTCTGGTGCGATGTGTCTCTGGTGCGGTGTGTCTCCTGTGCGGTGTGTCTCCAGTGCGGTGTGTCTCTGGTGCTGTGTGTCTCTGGTGCTGTGTGTCTCCTGTGCTGTGTGTCTCCGGTGCGGTGTGTCCCCAGTGTGGTGTGTCTCCGGTGCTGTGTGTCTCCGGTGTGATGTGTCTCCGGTATGGTGTGTCTCCTGTGCTGTGTGTCTCCGGTGTGATGTGTCTCCGGTGAGGTGTGTCTCCTGTGCTGTGTGTCTCCAGTGCGGTGTGTCTCCGGTGCATTGTGTCTCTGGTGCTGTGTGTCTCTAGTGTGGTGTGTCTCCGGTGAGGTGTGTCTCCAGTGCGGTGTGTGTGTCTGGTGCGGTGTCTCTCAGGTACGGTGTGTCTCTGGTGCGGTGTGACTCCAGTGCGGTGTGACTCCGGTGTGGTTTGTGTCTGGTGCGGTGTGTCTCTGGTGCGGTGTGTCTCTGGTGCTGTGTCTCTCCAATGCGATGTGTCTCTGGTGCTGTGCGTCTCCGTTGCGGTGTCTCTCCGGTACGGTGTGTCTCTGGTGCGGTGTGTCTCCGGTGAGGTGTGTCCCTGGTGCGGTGTGTCTCTGGTGCTGTGTGTCCCGGTGCGGTGGGTCTCCGGTGTGTGTCTCTCCGGTGCGGTGTGTCTCTGGTGTTGTGTGTCTCCGGTGAGGTGTGTCTCCGGTGAGGTGTGTCTCCGATGCAGTGTGTCTCTGGTGCTGTGTGTCTCCGGTGTGGTGTGTCTCTGGTGCAGTGTGTCTCCGGTGCGGTGTCTCCCTGGTGCTGTGTGTCTCCGGTGAGGTGTGTCTCCGGTGCAGTGTGTCTCTGGTGCGGTGTCTCTCTGGTGCGGTGTGTCTCCGGTGAGGTGTTTCTCCGGTGAGGTGTGTCTCCGGTGAGGTGTGTCTCCGGTGAGGTGTGTCTCCGGTGCAGTGTGTCTCTGGTGCGGTGTGTCTCCGGTGCAGTGTGTCTCCGGTGCAGTGTCTCTCCGGTGCAGTGTCTCTCCGGTGCGGTGTATCTTCAGTTCATTGTGACTCTGCTGTGGCATGTCTCCGGTGTGGCTACTCTCTAGTGTGACCTGTCTCTAGTGTGGCGTGTCTCTGTAGTGGTGTGTGTCTAGTATGGCGTTTCTCTAGTGTCCCCACACCCCACACTGTAGGGAATCTAATCTAACTAAAGAAGATTCAAACTCTCTGTTAGAATTTTGCTTTGGTAAGTGAGTTTCGACCATGACCAGCTCAACTCAGATGTGGCTGTCTCAAGGCAGTGTGGATATTTGGCATGTCACCCTGGGACAGCACCTCACTGTCTGGTGTTCCCTACCAACTGATCATCAGAAGCATCCAAAAGCAGCTCAAATGTTGGAGCTTCCTGAGATGATTATGGGCCCATAGTCCAGGTCTCCCACACCTCTCCTCCCTGATGAAGGAGCGGCACTCTGAAAGTTAGTGCTTCCAAATAAACCTGTTGGACTATAACCTGGTGCTTTGTCCACCCCAGTCCAACACCGACTCCGGCACATTGAGCAGATAGAGCAAGATTAATGTTCCAGAGATCTTCAGTTTGGTCAGTGCTCTCTCCCTTTCATTCCAAGGCTGGGATTTGAAGATCACACTTGCTTACACATCGCTTGTGTTTATCCTGTCACCCACATAGACAGCTCCTGGAAGTGGGCTGTGGGGTTTACGTGGGATTCCCCGTCGCCGACAGGTTCTGCTTGTGAATCTTTGGGTTTGAGATGTGGCTTTCCTGGAGCAGGTGATGGTGTTACAGCAGTGCTCATTCTGCTGGTCATAACACTCAAGTCCTCACCCACATCAGTCCATGGACACTCAGGTCATGTTGTATCTGTACAGGACATTGGTTAGGCCACTGTTGGAATATTGTGTGCAATTCTGCTCTCCTTCCTATTGGAAAGATGTCGTGAAACATGAAAGGGTTCAGAAAAGATTTACAAGGATGTTGCCAGGGTTGGAGGGTTTGAGCTATAGGGAGAGGCTGAACAGGCTGGGGCTGTTTTCCCTGGAGCGTCGGAGACTGAGGGGTGACCTTGTGGAGGTTTATAAAATCATGAGGGGCACAGATAGGATAAATAGACAAAGTCTTTTCCCTGGGGTGGGGGGAGTCCAGAACTAGAGGGCATAGGTTTAGGGTGAGAGGGGAAAGATATAAAAGGGACCTAAGGGGCTACCTTTTCACACAGAGGGTGGTACGTGTGTGGAATGAGCTGCCAGAGGATGTGGTGAAGGCTGGTACAATTACAACATTTAAAAGGCATCTGGATGGGTATATGAATAGCAAGGGTTTGGAGGGATATGGGCCAAGTGCTGGCAAATGGGACTAGATTAATTTCGGATAACTGGTCGGCATGGATGGGTTGGACCAAAGGGTCTGTTTCCGTGCTGTATGTGTCTATGACTCTATGATTCAGAACTGTCAGCTCCCACTCTGTCATCGGAAAACTGGAAACTGTGAAGTCTGACCTCGGAGACTTCAGTGTTTGCACAGAGTCATCTCAGATTGAGCAGCTTCCTGTCCCTGACCATGTCTGAGTGTAACGCCAGGGTCACGATCATGAAGAGCATCAGAAAGCATAGCAGATAGGGAAAGGGTCAATACTCGTGCCACGAACCTTATCCAAGTAGGGAATGAATCAGAACGGTCACCAACGTCCATGATCCACGTGTTTATTCCGTCATGGAATTTTCCAATCATGATTCCTCACCATCAACTTTCTCCATTACCGTTCTCCATTTCTCCAAGGCCCTCACGGTTGACCATGCCAAATGCTTTGGTCAGGTCCAAGGTTCGTGGTGCAGAGGGACATGTGCGATTATTGGCCCTTCTCCTGGTCTAACTGCAAGCTCTATATCAATAGTTCCTCCCCCATCCCTGAAGCCACCTTGACTCTCTGGTAGTAGACACCATTCAAAACGGGACCTGAAGCGATTCAAGATTCTGGTGAAGATTTTGCTGGAACAGTGAAGTTGTTTGATGATCATCACAGAATAGCGCTTTATTTTTAATGGACCTATGTCATGACACATCTCTGCGGCAGGTTTAAGGCTGAGATGAGGAATTTCTTCTCTCAGAGGGTTGGGGGTCTTTGGAACTCCTTGCCCCAGAGAGCTGTGGGGGCAGCGTCCTTGTGTATATTTAAGGCTGAGATCGATAGATTCTCAATCAGTTGGGAAATCAAGGGAAAGGGCAGGAAGGTGGACAATAGGATCAGCCCCAGAGGAGAAAGTGAGGACTGCAGATGCTGGAGATCAGAGCTGAAAATGTGTTGCTGGAAAAGCGCAGCAGGTCAGGCAGCATCCAAGGAACAGGAGAATCAACGTTTCGGGCATAATTTCTTCTTCAGGAATGAGGCCTCGTTCCTGAAGAAGGGCTCATGCCCGAAACGTCGATTCTCCTGTTCCTTGGATGCTGCCTGACCTGCTACACTTTTCCAGCAACACATTTTCAGGATCAGCCATGATCCTACTAAATGGCAGAACAAACCCAAGGGCCTTAAACAATCTCCTCCTGCGCCTGTTAAGCAAAAACAGGAACTTCTGGAGAAACTCAGCAGGTCTGGCAACATCTGTGAAGAGAAGGCACAGTGAGTATTTTGGCACCACTGACCCACCTTCAGAACTTATGGTCTCAGATGGGGTTTGAACACAGATCTCCAGGCCAAGAGACAGGGAGACAGCACCTGCACCACAATATCCCTTGCACAATAATACATGACACCATTTCTGTGGATTACTTGGATGACCTGCTACCTTCAAGCAGTTTTACAAATGTAACTTGAAAACTCGGTTTGATACGTGATACTGCCCCATTGTCCCACAAAGGATTAAGCAACGTTAGTGAGAATTGAGTGGAGGTGACATTTCACTCATTAAGGCCATTAATGCTGTCATGGAGCCTTCCAAAACTGCAGGCAAATCAAAAATTAATGACTTGGATAGCTAAACCTAATGTCAAACTCACTGAGGTCAATCAAAACTACAAATCTTTCCCTGTACTGCAACACTGGGACTGCCATAGTGTTAAAGGTTTAGATGGAGAGAAACTTGTTAAATGTGTACAAGACAATTTTCTAATTCAGGATGTGGATGTACCTACTAGAGAAGGTGCAAAACTTGACCTACTCTTGGGAAATAAGGCAGGGCAGGTGACTGAGGTGTCAATGGGGGAGCACTTCAGGGCCAGTGACCATAATTCTATTAGATTTAAAATAGTGATGGAAAAGGATAAACCAGATCTAAAAGTTGAAGTTTTAAATTGGAGAAAGGCCAATTTTGACGGTATTAGGCAAGAACTTTCGAAAACTGATTGGGGGCAGATATTCACAGGTAAAGGGAACGGCTGGAAAATGGGAAGCCTTCAGAAATGAGATAACGAGAATCCAGAGAAAGTATATTCCTGTCAGTCACTCCTGTCATTCCTGAAGAAGGGCTCATGCCTGAAACATCGATTCTCCTGCTCCTTGGATGCTGCCTGACCTGCTGCGCTTTTCCAGCAATGTATTTTCAGCTCTATTCCTGTCAAGGTGAAAGGGAAGGCTGGTAGGTGTAGGGAATGCTGGATGACTAAAGAAATTGAGGGCTTGGTTCAGAAAAAGAAAAAAGCATATGTCAGGTACAGACAGGATAGATCGAGTGAATCCTTGGAAGAGTGTAAAGGAAGTAGGATATACTTAAGAGGGGAATCAGGAGGGCAAAACGGGGACATGAGATAGCTTTGGCAAATAGAATTAAGGAGAATCCAAAGGATTTTTACAAATATATTAGGACAAAAGGGTAACTAGGGAGAGAATAGGGCCCCTCAAAAATCAACAAGGCAGTCTTTGTGGGGAGCCACAGAAAATGGGGGAGATACTAAATGAATATTTTGCATCAGTATTGACTGTAAAAAAGGACATGGAAGATATAGAATGGAGGGAAATAGATGGTGACATCTTGCAAAATGTCCAAATTACAGAGGAGGAAGTGCTGGATGTCTTGAAATGTATAAAAGTGGATAAATCCCCAGAATCTGATCAGCTGTACCCGAGAACTCTGTAGGAAGCTAGAGAAGTGATTGCTGGGCCTCTTGCTGAGATATTTGTATCATCCATTGTCACAGGTGAGGTGCTGGAAGACTGGAGGTTGGCAAACATGGTGCCACTGTTTAAGAAAGGCAGTAAAGACAAGCCAGGGAACTATAGACCAGTGAGCCTAATGTTGGTGGTGGGCAAGTTGTTGGAAGGAATCTTGAGAGACAGGATGTACATGTATTTGGAAAGGCAAGGACTGATTAGGAATTATCAACATGGCTTTGTGCATGGGAAATCATGTCTCACAAACTTGATTGAGTTTTTTGAAGAAGTAACAAAGAGGATTGATGAGGGCAGAGCGGTAGATGTGATCTATAAGAACTTCAGTAAGGTGTTCGACAAAGTTCCCCATGGGAGACTGATTAGCAAGGTTAGATCACATGGAATACAGGGAGAATTAGCCATTTGGATACAGAACTGGCTCAAAGGTAGAAGACAGGGGGTGGTGGTGGAGGGTTGTTTTTCAGACTGGAGGCCTGTGACCAGTGGAGTGCCACAAGGATCGGTGCTGGGTCCTCTACTTTTTGTCATTTACATAAATGATTTGGATGCGAGCAAAAGAGGTACAGTTAGTAAGTTTGCAGATGACACCAAAATTGGAGGTGTAGTGGACAGCAAAGAGGGTTACCTCAGATTACAACAGGATCTGGACCAGATGGGCCAATGGGCTGAGAGGTGGCAGATGGAGTTTAATTCAGATAAATGCGAGGTGCTGCATTTTGGGAAAGCAAATCTTAGCGGGACTTATACACTTAATGGTAAGGTCCTAGGGAGTGTTGCTGAACAAAGAGACCTTGGAGTACAGGTTCATAGCTCCTTGAAAGTGGAGTCACAGGTAGATAGGATAGTGAAGAAGGCGTTTGGTATGCTGTCTTTTATTGGTCAGAGTATTGAGTACAGGAGTTGGCAGGTCATGTTGCGGTTGTACAGGACATTGGTTAGGCCACTGTTGGAATGTTACGTGCAATTCTGGTCTCCTTCCTATCAGAAAGATTTTGTGAAACTTGAAAGGGTTCAGGAAAGATTTACAAGGATGTTGCCAGGGTTGGAGGATCTGAGCTCCAGGGAGAGGCTGAACAGGATGGGGCTGTTTTCCCTGAAGCGTTGCAGGCTGAGGGTTGACCTTATAGAGGTTTACAAAATTATGAGGGGCATGGATAGGGTAAATAGACAAATGTATTTTCCCTGGGGTCAGGGAGTCCAGAACTTGAGGGCATAGATTTAGGGTGAAAGGGGAAAGATATAAAAGTGACCTAAGGGGCAACTTTTTCACACAGAGGGTGGTGCATGTGTGGAATGAGCTGCCAGAGGAAGTGGTGGAGGCTGGTACAATTACAGCATTTAAGAGGCATTTGGATAGGTATATGAATAGGAAGGGTTTGGAGAGATATGGGCTGGGTGCTGGCAGGTGGGACTAGATTGGGTTGGGATATCTGGTTGGCATGGACGGGTTGGGCCGAAGGGTCTGTTTCCATGCTGTACATCTCTATGAGTCTATAACTTCACAGTCAGCACTGTCAATTCACGTTTGAAAGTTCCGTTTCATCTATGTTCCTCCAAAAACATTCTTTTCGCTCACTTTGGCCCGTTTCCCTTTTGAATTAAAATTAGTTATCATGTGTACTTTTATTAAAAAAACTACCTTCTCCCCCACCCTCACCTCCTCCTGTTAATCTCTCCATTCCCGTGGCTCCCAGTCTCATTCCTGATGAAGGAATTTTCCTGCTCCTCGGATGCTGCCTGGCCTGCTGTATTTTTCCAGCACCTCTCTAATTTTGACTCTGATCTCCAGCATCTGCAGTACCCACCTTTGCCTCTAAGGATTCCGGCAGAGCTTTCAGCCCCTCCCATGGCACTAACATGAATGACAGAAGTCGTAAGTGACAACAAAAGTAAATTTAAGACAAAAGTTCATCAAAGTCCATTTAAAGACGCCTGGCCCCAGAGGAAGCTGATCAAGAGACGAAACACACAAGGCAGACTGCGAACATCAATCCATGATGGGAATCGAGACGCTGGGTCACCGGAGTTGGATCAGGAGAAGCTGCTAAATGAAGGTTGGTAACTGTACTAACTGGAAACATTAAAACAGAGAAAGAATAAAGAAAAATATTAAAAGCGAGCAGTAGGTGAGCTCCTGGGCTGAGGAGACCACACACTGTACTATTACTCCACCACCAGCATCATTTCAGAGTCACCCAGACTCTAAACCTTTGCTTGCTCTCTCTCCGTGGATGCTGCCTGACCCACTGTCATCTCCAGCATTTGTTGTTTTCAGTTTTTGGTTGTCTATCCCCTTTCACTCTGTCTGTCTGTCTCTCTCTCTCTCCCACTTTGTCTCTTGTCTCTGTCTCTGTCTCTCTCTCTCTCTCTCTCTCCTTGTCTCTCTCGCTCTCCGTCTCTCTCTCTCTCTCTGTCTCTTTCTTTCTCTCTCTCTTTGTCTCTCTGTCTTTTCTCTCTCTCTTTCTCTCTCTCTCTCTGTGACTCTCTCTCTTTGTCTCTCTCTCTCTTTGTCTCTCTCTCTGTCTCTCTCTCTCTCCATCTCTCTCTTTCTCTCTCTCTTTGTCTCTCTGTCTTTTCTCTCTCTCTTTGTCTCTCTCTCTGTGTCTCTCTCTCTCTCTTTGTCTCTCTCTCTCTCTTTGTCTTTCTCTCTCTCTCTTTGTCTTTCTCTCTCTGTCTCTCTCTCTCTCCCTCTCTTTGTCTCTCTCTCTCACTCTTTGTCTCTCTCTCTCCATCTCTCTCTCTCTGTCTCTCTCTTTCTCTCTCTCTTTGTCTCTCTCTCTCTCTCTGTGACTCTCTCTCTTTGTCTCTCTCTGTCTTTTCTCTCTCTCTTTGTCTCTCTCTCTGTCTCTCTCTCTCTCTCTCTTTGTCTCTCTCCATCTCTCTTTTCCCTCTCTCTTTGTCTCTCTGTCTTTTCTCTCTCTCTTTGTCTCTCTCTCTCTCTCTCTCTCTCTCTCTTTTTGTCTCTCTCTCTTTCTTTGTCTTTCTCTCTCTGTCTCTCTTTGTCTCTCTCTTTGTCTCTCTCTCTCTTTGTCTCTCTCTCTCTCTCTTTGTTTCGCTGTCTCTCTTTGTCTCTCTCTCTCTCTCTCTGAGCTCCACCTATCTATTCTCCATTTATTAACCATCCCCCACCACTCGAGTTTCTGATTGGGACTAAAACCCAAAACCTTACAATTTGAAGATCAGAGTGCTGTAGTAAGCCTGGTTGCACATATAGAGTCATCTTACTGTGGCAGATGGTAGGGTTTGATTTCAACAGAAATCTAGATTTTGAAAAGCTAATTCCGATCATAAAATAAAAACAGAAATTACTGCAAAATCCCAGCAGATCTGGCAGCATCTGTGGAATGAGTTCTGAGGAAGGGTCACTGAACGCAAAATTTAACTCTGTTTCAGTTATTGAGTCACAGAGATGTACAGCACAGAAGCAGACCCTCCAGTCCAACTCAAACATGTCAACCAGATATCCTAGTTGAAAGTGAGGACTGCAGATGCTGGAGATCAGAGTAGAGAGTGTGGTGCTGGAAAAGCGCAGCAGGTCAGGCAGCATCTGAGGAACAGGAGAATTGGCATTTTGGGCAAAAGTCCTTCATTAGGAATCAGATATCCTAACTTAATCTAATCCCATTTACCAGCATATGGCACATATCCCTGTAAACCCTTATTATTCATATACCCATCCAGATGCCTTTTAAATGCTGTAATTGTACCAGCCTCCACCACTTCCTTTGGCAGCTTATTCCATACACACACTACCCTCTGTGTGAAAAAGTTACCCCTTAGGTCCCTTTTATATCTTTCCCCTCTCACCCTAAACCTATAGCCCCTAGTTCTGGCCTCCCCCACCCCAGGGAAAATACCTTGTCTGTTTACATTATCCATGCCCCTTATGATTTAATAAACCTCTGTGATTCCTCTCCACAGATGCCGCCAGACCAGCTGTGCTTTTCCTGAGCAATTTCTGTTTCTGTTTCTGATTTACAGCATCCGCTGCTCTTTCGGTTTTTTATGATGGTGAAATGTTTGTCAGGAAAACCTAATGCGCTTTACAGAAAGAAATCTGTTCGCTGAGACTGCAGAACTTAGCAACCGTTAACTGCCCTGTGAAATAGTTGAACAAGCCAAGACAATAAAAATAAACTGAGATGCAAGGCCAGCATAACCCTGCCTTTGTAGCTCAGAGATTCCAACCTGACACTACCACTCCCCTGCTTGCCTGATGCTGCCTGACCTGCTGTGTTTTTCCCAGTTCCACGCTCTATCGGCTTTGACTTCCCAGCATCGGCTTTCCTAGCTATGTCCAGCTCAGACAGTTAGCAAATCAATGGATTAAAGGGTGAACTACAACCACATTATGATCTGGAGATGCCGGTGTTGGGATGGACAAAGTTAAAAATCACACAACACCAGGTTATTGTCCAACAGCTTTATTTGGAAGCACTAGCTTTTGGAGAGCTGCGACCACCTGATGAAGGAGCGTCGCTCTGAAAGCTAGTGCTTTCCAATTAAACCTGTTGGACTATAACCTGGTGTTGTGTGATTTTTAACTTTGTACAATCACATTTACAGACCACCTTTCACAGAAAAGTCTCCAAAAGTGTTCCACAGGAGCAATTATCAGACAGACGTTGACTGAAACGTCGAATTTCCTGCTCCTTGGATGCTGCCTGATCTGCTGCGCTTTTCCAGCAACACACTTTCAGCTCTGACCTCCAGCATCTGCAGTCCTCACTTTCTCCTCGAAGAAGTTGACACCCAACCTGCATAATGTTAGACACAAAAAAGACTGAAAGAACCACTGTTGCTGGAAATGGAGTCATTGAGACATACAGAGTCGATAAGGCGAGGTGCTGGAAAAGCACAGCAGGTCAGGCAGCACCCGAGGAACAAGGGAGCCCAGCTCGACTCTTCAGCAGGACTGATGAAGGCCGAACATCAACTCTCCTGCTCCTCAGGTGCTGCCTGAGCTGCTGTGTTTTTTTCCAGCACCTCGCTTTATCGACTCCGACTCTTCAGCAACCGCAGTCCTCGCTATCTCCTCGTCCAGCAACAGCAACAGACCCTTCGGCCCAATCTGTGCATGCTGTTCATCTACCCAAACTAAACTCATGATGTGGAGGTGCCAGTGTTGGACAGGGCTGGACTAAGTCAGAAGTCACATGACACCAAAGTACAGTCCGACAGGTTTGTTTGAAATCACAAGCTCTCAGAGCGCTGCCCCTTCATCAGAGCAGTGCTCCGAAAGCTTGTGATTTTAAATAAACCCATTGGACTATTACCTGGTGACTTCTTACTTTAAACTAAACTAAATCAGAAACAAAATCAGAAATTGCTGGAGAAACTCAGCAGGTCTGGCAGCGTCTGGGAGAGAGAAACAGAGTTAACCTTTCAGTGGAGTGACTTTTCTTCACCATGGTTCTTTGGCGTAATTAAACTTTAAGGGAGTGCGTGAAAAGAGGAGAGGGAGAAGGGAGGTTTAGTCGGGGTGGGGTGGGCTGAGAGCTGGTGGGGGAGGGGGAGGAGTTTACCAAAGATTGGGGCCATTAACACTGAAGGCAGGACTGCTGATGGTATGTCTATACCATTACTACATACATTTTTACATAATGTGAGTCAGATACATCACTTAAATGTGAAATGTTGAAATTGGAATGTAAATTTAATTGAGTTGGAATTGAATTGGAAAGTGTATAAGGAAGACTGCACTAGAATCTTGGAGCAAATTACTGCAGATGTTGGAATCTGTACTGAATGCGACTTAAAGTATCAACACACTGATAACTTCACCTGGGCAACTTAGAGCCCTACTGTCTCAATATTGACTTTACCGGCTTCAAGATCCCTCCTCCCCCAGCCTGATCCTATGTCTAGACATCTCCTTCCTCCTCACCTCCCTGACCTGACCTCACCTGGCCACCTTCCTACTCACATCTCCATTCCCTTCCCACTGACCAACCACAATAACCTCGTGTTTCATCCACCTACCTTCCCCCAGCCCCACCCCCCACCCCTCTCTCTACATACCTCTGGGCTCCCTTTCCCCTTCCCAGGCCTGACGAAGGGTTTTGGCCCGTAATGCTGATTCTCCTGCTTTTCGGATGCTGCCTGACCTGCTGTGCACTTCCAGCTTCAGATCTGTTGACTGTGAAAACAAAATATGTCGGTAATCAGTATGGATCAGGCAGTATCCATGGATAGTGCTCACTCCACGGATGCTGCCTGCCCTATTGTCTCCTGATGAAGGGCTTTTGCCCAAAATGTCCTCGGATGCTGCCTGACCTGCTGTGCTTTTCCAGCACCACTCTAATCTAACCTCTGGTTTCCAGCATCTGCAGTCCTCAGTTTTGCCCACTGTGATTACCAGCAATTTTTTTCTTTTCAACGTTACGGTCTTAATTTTATTCTTAATCATTCTCTTTCTGTTATATTTTTTATCGTTTCATTCACAAACTATTAGAGTCATTGATCATAGAGATATACAGCATAGAAACAGACCCTTCAGTCCAACCCGTCCATGCCAACCAGATATTCCCAACCCAATCTAGTCCCACCTGCCAGCACCCACCCCATATCACTCCAAATCCTTCCTATTCATATACCCATCCAAATGCCTCTTAAATGTTGCAATTGTACCAGCCTCCACCACTTCCTCTGACAGCTCATTCCATACCCGTACCACCCTCTGCATGAAAAAGTTGCCCCTTAGGTGTCTTTTATATCTTTCCCCTCTCACCCTAAACCTATACCCCCTAGTTCTGGACTCCCCAACCTCAGGGAAAAGACTTTGCCTATTTACCCTATCCGTGCCCCTCATAATTTTATAAACCTCTATAAGGTCACCCCTCAGCCTCCGACACTCCAGGGAAAACAGCCCCAGCCTGTTCAACCTCTCCCTGTAGCTCAAACCCTCCAACCCTGGCAACATCCTTGTAAATCTTTTCTGAACCCTTTCAAGTTTCACAACATCTTTCCGATAGGAAGGAGACCAGAATTACACACAATATTCCAACAGTGGCCTAACCAATGTGCTGAACTTTTTATTTCTCAATTGTCCTAATTTATTCCTGTGATCTGTAAGGCTGGCATTCTTATTTCTTTATTTTTCTAATTATTTTTTCCCTAAGAATTTGTATGTAATAATCTGTGCCAAGGTACTTTGTTACTGTAAGGGGCGACTGTAAACTTTTCACTGTACTCATGTGAGTACATGTAACAAGGCAACCAATTCTAAGGTTAAAAATCACTCAACACCAGGTTATAGTCCAACAGGTTTATTTGGAAGCACTAGCTTTCGGAGCGCTGCTCCTTTATCAGAAATCAATTCTAAGGTTCTATTCCAAATGGCTCCGGATTGTGGCATCTGTCGAAATTTTTCACTGTATTTTATCGCATAAATCACTGTAAAATGCAAATTGATGATAAATAAATCATTCATCATTCATTATTGAGAACCCATGGAGAAATGGATTCAACGCTGGAAAACCTACCGTTCAAAAATCATTCAGCTGCACGTCCTGTCCAACCGCATAATCCTCTCTGTATTTGTGTGGCTAGACGTGGAAGAAACTTATCCCACATTAACCCCACACTCATTCCACAATTTTGGCTTCATTCTATGAGCAATGCCACAATTTAGCAAGCTGAAAACCTCACACTGAGTATTCACAGCAGATTTAATAAAATGTTGTATGTAATAAGCAGATACGAACAGACAAAGATCGTTGGGAACTTTGTCCTAAGTGGGGGAAGAAGATGTTTTATTTCCTATGTTAATTAAAACAAAAATGTGGATAATTGTTTGCCTGCCCAAAAGGGAAAAATAAAGCACAAGCTTACAAAATAAATATTCTCTGGTGACATCGGTCAAGTACATTCACATACTTGGAAAATCTTTCATGTTTACACAACCTCAGCTTTAAAGACAGACAAAGAGAGAGAGAGAGAGAGAGAGAGACAAAGAGAGAGAGAAAAGCAAGGTTATATTTTTGTTCTAAGCCTACTCTTTTGTAACTTCTCAGGATTGCCCTGAAATCAGAGTTTGAACTGAAGGCAATTTTGAGTTCAGACATTCCACTCCCTTCCTGGAATCAGACTGTGCAGAACGAGGCCATTCTGTCCCTTGAGTCTCCACCAGACCTTACAAGAGTTGCCTAATTGGTCCCACTCCCGCTACTGGATTGAAGCACGCTATTTTTACAGCCAATCCCAAAGAAAAATGACTCGAAGTGAGTGAAAACAAATCTTCTAAATGTGACTTCCCTCTGCGTGTTGCTGATCACAGAGTGGTGGATCAAAACCAGGGGTGTCTCAGTTGCTGGCACTGCAGCCTCCCAGCACCAGTGACCCGGGTTCAATTCCTGCCTCGGGTGACTGACTTGTGTGGAGTTTGCACGTTCTCTCTGTGTCTGCATGGGTTTCCTCCCACAGTCCAAAGATGTGCAGGTTAGGTGAGTTAGCCATGCTAAATTGCTCGTAGTGTTCAGGGATGTGTAGGATAGGTGCATTAGTCAGGGGTAATACGGTAGGGGGGGGGTGGGTTACTCTTCGGAGGGTTAGTGTGGACTTGTTGGGCCAAAGGGCCTTTTTCCACACTGTAGGGAATCGAATCTACTCTGTAGGAAAACTGGACAATTTCCTGAAAGTGTTGGATTTTCAGTGGTCCCCTCCATTGTTTATGTAAGGGTTTGAATTACCAAAGGTGATTTAGATGCATTTTTGGACAGTTGACAAGTTAGCCTTCAACATCCAGCTGCCATACCCAGTCAAACAGCCTTTTGAACTTCTTGTGGATATTTTTACAGCCAATCCCAAAGAACAAGTGACTCAAAGAGAGTGAAAACAAATCTTCTAATTGTGACTTTGCTCTGGAGGGTCCTATTCATTGATCCCCTACTTGGGGAATCATCGCTCGTTGTCAGAGATGTCATCCAAGCCAGGGGTCAAAGGGAAGAAAAAAAAGAAGGAGAAGAAGAGGAAAAAAAGCTTAAGGAGAAAAGAAAAGAGAAAGAGGAAGAAGATGAAGAAAAGAAGAGGAAAAGCAGATGGAGTAGACGAGTTCTGCACCACACATGACCATTGCTGATCACAATACCTTCACTTTCTGATGGGTTTAGTTTTAAACATTCCTGGGATATGTCTGGGATTGATCACCCATCCCTAATTGCCCCTAAGAAGCTGGTGGTGACACGCCATTTTGAAAACAACAATTGAAAAATCAACCCCTTCACTGTGGGTCTGGAGTCACATGTAGGCCAGACCAGGTAAAGATGGCAGTTTCCTTCCCGATAGGACATTAGTGACCCAGAGGGGTTTTTACAACAAGCCAGTCATTATTCTGAATGTGTTCATGTGGTTGATTCTGAAATCCTACCGACTAGAGTGGAATTTGAGATAGAGAGTCATAGAGCCACAGGGCACAGAAACAAGCCTTCCATCCAATCATCCGCGCCGGCCAGATCTCTGAAACTGAAGAGATACCACTTGCCTGCGTTTGACCGAGATCCCTTTCTTATCCATATACCATGTAGTTATCAGGAGACAGTGAGGATTGCAGATGCTGGAGATCAGAGCTGAAAAGTGTGTTGTAACACGACGCCTGGAGGAAGAGCGCCTCATCTTCCACCTAGGAACCCTCCAACCACAGGGGATGAATGTAGATTTCTCCAGTTTCCTCATTTCCCCTCCCCCCACCTTGTCTCAGTCCCAACCCTCAGACTCAGCACCACCCTCTTGACCTGCAATCTTCTTCCCGACCTCTCCGCCCCCACCCCACTCCGGCCTATCACCTTCACCTTAACCTCCTTCCACCTATCGCATTCCCAACGCCCCTCGCCCAAGTCCCTCCACCCGACCTTTTATCTTAGCCCGCTTGGCGCACCCTCCTTATTCCTGAAGAAGGGCTTATGCCCGAAACGTCGATTCCCCTGCTTCTTGGATGCTGCCTGACCTGCTGTGCTTTTCCAGCAACACATTTTTCAACCATGTATTTATTGATTCATTGTCACATATCCTCAATGAGCACATAAAAAGTTTATACATCACCCCTCGCAGCACCATCTCCGGTACAAAGGTACCTAGCTCCAGTTTCTTTTGCTGCAAGATCTTAGACAACACAGAAATAAAATGCTCAGCATTACACAAATAAAAGCTCAGTACAGCAGAACACCCCTGCCAGTCCACACAGGACACCAGCTCCAGACATCACCAGAGACACACCGCACCAGAGACACACCACACCGGAGGCACACAGCACCGAAGACACACCGCACCAGAGAGACACCGCACCAGAGACACACCGCACTGGAGACACACCGCACCAGATACACGCTGCACCCGAGACACACCACACCGGAGACAAACCGCACTAGACACACACCGCAGCGGAGACACACCGCACCAGAGATACACCACACCGCACCGGAGACAGACACCGCACCGGACACACACCGCACTAGATACACATCGCACCGGAGACACACTGCACCAGATACACGCTGCATCGGAGATACGCTGCACCAGATACACGCCGCTCCGGAGACACACCACACCAGAGACACACTACACCGGAGACACGCTGCACCAGATACACACCCCACCAGAGACACACCGCACCAGATACACACCCCACCAGAGACACACCGCACCAGAGACACACCGCACCAGAGACACACCACACCAGAGACACGCCACACCAGATATACACCGCACCGGAGACACACTGCCCCAGAGACACACAACACCGGACACACGCCGCACCAGAGACACACAACACCGGAGACACACCGCACCAGAGACACACAACACCGGAGACACACCGCACCAGAGACACACAACACCGGAGACACACTGCTCCAGAGACACACAACACCGGAGACACACTGCTCCAGAGACACACAACACCGGAGACACACTGCTCCAGAGACACACAACACCGGAGACACGCCGCACCACTGCAGGAGGCTGAAGGTCACCATGCCAACGCTGGAAGGATGTCGCAGAAGGGCACTGCACCAGGCCAGGGGTCATCACTGGAGATTGGGGACCCTTGCTCATTGCCAGAGATGTCATCAAGGGAAAGAAAAACGGGGAGGAGAAGGAGAGAAAAAAAGCACTTGGAGAAGGAAATGAGAAGAGAAAAAAGGAAATGAAGAAGAAAAGAGGGAGGAGAGGACGGGTCCTAGCTGGAGGGCCTTACTCCACAACCACGCTGATCAAAACTGTCTACATCTACCACTTCCTCAGGCAGCTCATTACACCCAGGACCGACTCTCTGTGTGAAAATGTTGTCCCTCAGGTCCTTTTTAAATCTTTCTCCTCTGACCTGAAAAATATACGTGTATATTGAGTATTGTGTATTGAGTCGGAAGAGATAGGAGAGGTCTTGAATGAGTACTTTTCTTCAGTATTTACGAACGAGAGGGACCGTATTGTTGAAGAGGAGAGTGTGAAACGGACTGGTAAGCTAGAAGAGATACTTGTTAGGAAGGAAGATGTGTTGGACATTTTGAACAACTTGAGGATAGACAAGTCCCCCGGGCCTGACGGGATATATCCTAGGATTATGTGGGAAGCAAGAGAGGAAATTGCAGTACCGTTGGCAATGATCTTTTCGTCTTCACTGTCAACGGGGGTGGTACCAGGGGACTGGAGAGTAGCGAATGTTGTGCCCCTGTTCAAAAAAGGGAATAGGGATAACCCCGGGAATTACAGGCCAGTTAGTCTTACTTCTGTGGTAGGCAAAGTAATGGAAAGGGTACTGAGGGATAGGATTTATGAGTATCTGGAAAGACACTTCTTGATTAGGGACAGCCAGCACGGATTTGTGAAGGGTAGGTCTTGCCTTACAAGTCTTATTGAATTCTTTGAGGAGGTGACCAAGCATGTGGATGAGGGTAGAGCAGTGGATGTAGTGTACATGGATTTTAGTAAGGCATTTGATAAGGTTCCCCATGGTAGGCTTATGCGGAAAGTCAGGAGGCATGGGATAGAGGGAAATTTGGCCAATTGGATAGAAAACTGGCTAACCGGTCGAAGTCAGAGAGTGGTGGTAGATGGTAAATATTCAGCCTGGAGCCCAGTTACAAGTGGAGTTCCGCAGGGATCGGTTCTGGGTCCTCTGCTGTTTGTAATTTTTATTAATGACTTGGATGAGGGAGTCGAAGGGTGGGTCGGTAAATTTGCAGATGATACGAAGATTGGTGGAGTTGTGGACAGTGAGGATGGCTGTTGTCGGCTGCAAAGGGACTTAGGTATGATGCAGAGCTGGGCTGAGGAGTGGCAGATGGAGTTCAACCCTGCCAAGTGTGAGGTTGTCCATTTTGGAAGAACAAATAAGAATGCGGAATACAGGGTTAACGGTAGGGTTCTCAGTCAGGTGGAGGAACAGAGGGATCTTGGGGTCTACGTACATAGATGTTTGAAAGTTGCCACTCAGGTGGATAGAGCTTGTAAGAAGGCCTACGGTGTATTAGCGTTCATTAGCAGAGGGATTGAATTCAAGAGTCGTGAAGTGATGTTGCAGCTGTACAGGACTTTGGTTAGGCCACATTTGGAGTACTGTGTGCAGTTCTGGTCGCCTCACTTTAGGAAAGATGTGGAAGCTTTGGAGAGGGTGCAAAGAAGATTTACCAGGATGTTGCCTGGAATGGAGAATAGGTCGTACGAGGATAGGTTGAGAGTTCTCGGCCTTTTCTCGTTGGAACGGCGAAGGATGAGGGGTGACTTGATAGAGGTTTATAAGATGATCAGAGGAATAGATAGAGTAGACAGTCAGAAACTTTTTCCCCGGGTACAACAGAGTGTCACAAGGGGACATAAATTTAAGGTGAAGGGTGGAAGGTATAGGGGAGATGTCAGGGGTGGGTTCTTTACCCAGAGAGTGGTGGGGGCATGGAATGCGCTGCCCGTGGGAGTGGTAGAGTCAGAATCATTGGCGACCTTTAAGCGGCAATTGGATAGGTACATGGATGGGTGCTTAATCTAGGATAAATGTTCGGCACAACATCGTGGCCCGAAGGGCCTGTTCTGTGCTGTAGTGTTCTATGTTCTATGTTCTATGTTCTATACACCCTCATTTTGAACTGTTCCCCCTTTGGGAAAAGACCTTCGCTATTGTGTGTGTGTGTGTGTATCTATGTGTGTGTGTGTCTATGTGTGTGTGTGTGTATGTGTGTGTGTCTATGTGTATGTGTGTGTGTCTGTGTGTGTGTGTGTGTGTCTGTGTGTGTGTGTGTGTATGTGTGTCAATATGTGTGTGTGTGTCTATGTGTGTGTGCGTCTATGTGTGTATGTCTATGTGTATTTGTTTATGTGTGTGTGTGTATGTGTGTGTATGTGTTTTTGTGTGTGCGTGTGTGTGTCTATGTGTGTCTATGTGTGTGTGTATGTGTGTCAATATGTGTGTGTGTGTCTATGTGTGTGTGCGTCTATGTGTGTATGTCTATGTGTATGTGTTTATGTGTGTGTGTGTGTGTGTATGTGTGTGTATGTGTTTTTGTGTGTGTGTGTGTGTGTGTGTGTCTATGTGTGTCTATGTGTGTGTGTGTGTGTGTGTGTCTGTGTGTGTGTGTGTGTGTGTGTGCGCGCCTCTCATGATTTTATAAACGTCAATAAGCTCACCCT
The DNA here is from genome assembly GCF_020745735.1 of Hemiscyllium ocellatum. Lineage (NCBI taxonomy): Eukaryota > Metazoa > Chordata > Chondrichthyes > Orectolobiformes > Hemiscylliidae > Hemiscyllium > Hemiscyllium ocellatum. Next base: position 137,402,205 of record NC_083404.1, read on the forward strand.
CAACCTCCTGAGCTCCAGTGAGAAATCTCCCAGCCTATCCAGCCTCTCCCTATAACTCAAACCTTCCAGCCCCAATAACATCCTGGCAAATCTTTTCTGGGCCCACGCCATCTTCATAATATCCATCCGGGATCAGGGTGACCAGAAATGTACACAGTACTCCAATCGTGACCTCACCAGTGTCCTGTACAACGCATCATGACATCCAAATTCTTTCATGGTGCTCAGTGGTTAGCATTGCTGCCTTACAGCGCCAGAGACACGGGTTCAATTCCCGCCCCAGGCGACTGTGTGGAGTTTACACATTTTCATCGCATCTGTGTGGGTTTCCTTCGGGTGCTCCGGTTTCCTCCCACCGTCCAAAGATGTGCAGGTTAGAGTGAACTGGCCGTGTTCAATTGCCCATAGCTGCACTAGTCACGGGTAAATATTGGGTAGGGGAATGGGTTTGGGTGGGTCACTCTTCGGAGGGTCGGTGTGGACATGTTGGACTGAAGGGCCTGTTTCCACATTGCAGGGAATCTAATCTATACTGAGTGGTTAAACTTGGAATCATGGGTTGAGGTTTTCAGCTGACTAACCAGTAATTGCTATGCCCCCTGCTCCTTCCAGTTAGGATCTCTTGTGTGGGCCTATGTGTAAATGTTGTTGAAAGGCAGTTGATGAAGCCTGATTCGCCCACATACACATTCTACTGAATTAAACTAAATAAAGAGGAGAGGCTTATTCATAAATATCCTCCTCCATAAAACCATTCCAGGTACAGAGGGTTTGAAACATCTGCTTAGAGTCATAGAGATGTACAGCATAGAAACAGACCCTTTGGTCCAACCCATCCATGCCAACCAGATATCCTAACCCAATCTAGTCCCACCTGCCAGCACCCGGCCCATATCCCTCCAAACCCTTCCTATTCATATACCCATCCAAATGCCTCTTAAATGTTGTAATTGTACCAGCCTCCACCACTTCCTCTGGCAGCTCATTCCACACACGTACCACCCTCTGTGTGAAAAAAAATTCCCCATAGGTCCCTTTTAAATCTTTCCCCTCTCACCCTAAACCTATGCCCTCTAGTTCTGGACTCCCCAACCCCAGGGAAAATACTTTGTCTATTTACCCTATCCATGCCCCTCATAATTTTGTGAACCACTATCAGGTCACCCCTCAGCCTCTGACGCTCCAGGGAAAACAGCCCCAGCCTGTTCAGTCTCTCCCTGTAGCTCAAACCCTCCAACTCTGGCAACATCCTTGTAAATCTTTTCTGAACCCTTTCAAGTTTCACAATATCTTTCCAATAGGAAGGAGACCAGAATTGCACGCAATATTCCAAAAGTCGCCTAACCAATGTCCTGTACAGCCACAACGTAACCTCCCAACTCCTGTACTCAATACTCTGACCAATAAAGGAAAGCATACCAAACACCTTCTTCACTATCCTATCTACCTGCAACTCCACTTTCAAGGAGCTATGAACCTGCACTCCAAGGTCTCTTTGTTCAGCAACACTCCCTTAATCATTCTGAACTAAAAGCAAGTTAACGGTCTATCCCACCTGTCATAAACCACTACAGTTAAAAACAGTTTTCCATTAACACTCCATGTTCTTTGACACAGAGTAAATGATGCTGCTGCTCCAGAGGGACATTCTGACCAAGTCATTATTTTTATTTTCAAAAACCTTTTACCAAAGTAACCCAGCCATACGGCATTATTTTAAAAATCTAAATTCTAAAAGAAATGTTCAGATACGGATAAATCACACATTTTCATCACAGTTTTTTTTAAATGCTCCTGACTTATCAGCAGTTACAAGCTTTCCCAGGATGTGTCTTTTTTTAGGACTGAGAACATTCTCAATACCACATGAAGGTAGGAGGAAATGGGAGGAAATATAACTTTCCAGTGGTCTTCACAACAGAGACCCTTATTTATTAAGAAGGCAAATGGAATACTGTCCATCATTGATGGAGTTTAAAAACAGGGAATTATGCTGCAGGTCTATCGGGTGCTGGTGAGGCTACACCTGGAGTACTGTGTGCAGTTTTGGTCTCCTTACTTGAGAAAGGATGTACTGGTGCTGGAGGGGGTGCAGAGGAGGTTCACCAGGTTGATTCTGGAGTTGAGGGGGTTGTCTTATGAAGAGAGATTGAGTAGACTGGGATTATATTCATTGGAATTTAGCGGAGTAAGGGGAGATCTTAGAGAAAGATATAAAATGTGAAGGGATTAGAAAAGACCAAAGCAGGGTGGTTGTTTCCACTAGTAAAAAATGAGGTCTGCAGATGCTGGAGATCACAGCTGAAAATGTGTTGCTGATTAAAGCATAGCAGGTCAGGCAGCATCCAAGGAATAGGAAATTCGACGTTTCGGGCATAAGCCCTTCATCAGGAATTATGCCCGAAACGTCGAATTTCCTGTTCCTTGGATGCTGCCTGACCTGCTGTGCTTTAACCAGCAACACATTTTCAGCTGGTTGGTTCCACTGGTGGGTGAAACTAGAACGAGAGAACATAGCTTCAAAATGTGTTGGAGGGTGTTGGGGGAGTGGGGGAGGTGGGAGGAGTGTGGGATCGTATTCAATAATGGCAAGGTCAGTGAGTGGTGAAAATTGTCTCTTTTCTGAGCGTCTGCAGTTGCACAGATCAAGGTAGCGGTTAGGGCTGAGTTGAGAAGGAACTTCTTCACCCAGAGGGTTGTGAATCTGTGGAATTCCCCGCCAAGCGAAACAGTTGAAGCTATCTCGATATTTGTTTTTAAGGCAACGATCGATAGATGCGTGTACAGTAAAGGTATGAAAGGTTATGGTGAGTGGGAGGGTAAGAGGAGCTTAGTCCATGGAAAGATCAGCCATGATCGTATTGAATCTCGGAGCAGGCTCAAGGGGCAGAATGGCCTACTCCAGCTCCTAGTTTGTATGGTTTTATGATCCTGACCTCAGAAGGGGGCCCTTATCTGTTTCGTACGCAAAGTCTTCCTGACTCAACAAAAGCTCACAAGAAAAAGTGAGAAGTCAGCAAGGCAAGGTCAAATTGTTTCTCCACAAGAAAGTTTCATTTTTTTGTGTTTGGGGGGGAGTAACAGGTCACATATCACACAATGGGAAACCCAAACGCATTACTGATTTCAAACAGACCCAACTTTTACCTATTTTCAGTGACTTTGACTCATATTGTGAGAGACAAAACATGATGGAGTCATCATAAATACTCAGAGATATTTTTCAAACATTTTTGCAGCTCACCAGTCCTTTTAACACAACATAAGTTTGGAAGCTTTCATACAGAGTTTAGAAAACTCTGGTCTCAGTTAGAAAAGTGAAATCTCTTCCGACAGTTTTGCATGTTCACATTTTCCGGGCTCTGTTATTTCAGCTGAGGTCAGCACCAATGCTTGGTTGTGTTTCAAAAGCTACAAAAGGAATTATTTCAGTTTGGAGGGTGTTGGAGGGGGTGGGGGAGGGGGGGGGTGTGGGGGGGGAGCGTGGAATGTGGGATCATGTTCAATAATGGCCAAGGTCAGTGAGTGGTGAAAATTGCCTCTTTTCTGAGCGTCTGCAGTCGCACAGATCAAGGCAGCGGTGGAATCCAACGTACAGTTTTACAGTAGCTTCATACATAGGTTTTACAAACAAATATGAAACTTTAAGCACTATGATGCCACATAGATGTATCTATTGTACACAAGTGTGTGTGTGTATTGGGGAAGCAGTGATGATATGGAGGTGCCGGTGTTGGACTGGGGTGTACAAAGTTAAAAATCACACAACACCAGGTTATAGTCCAACAGGTTTAATTGGAAGCACTTGTTTGGAGACGCAAGAGATAGTCTACGCATTTGCGAAATGCTGGCCGTTACTCCTGATGGGATTAGAATGTCTGTCCAGTCTGAGTTTGCATAATTAAGAGGTATTAGTCCTTTTATATTTAAAGATAGTAATGTTAGTAAAAATACTGGACCTAGCAAGTTTTGAGAAAATTTGTAGCTTCCAGCTCAGCGAGCAAACCTACATCTAGAACTAGAGGGCGTAGGTTTAGGGTGAGAGGGGAAAGATATCGAGTCGTGAGTTCATGGAATGCCCTGCCAGTAACAGTGGTGGACTCTCCCTCTTTAAGGGCATTTAAACGGGCATTGGATAGGCATATGGAGGAAAGTGGGTTGTGTAGGTTAGGTGGGCTTGGATCGGCGCAACATCGAGGGCCGAAGGGCCTGTACTGTGCTGTATTTTTCTATGTTCTATGTTCTGTGTTCTATATAAAAGAGACCTAAGGGGCAGTTTTTTTCACACAGTGGGTGGTACGTGTCTGGAATGAGCTGCCAGAGGAAGTGGTGGAGGCTGGTACATTTGCAACATATAAAAGGCATTTGGATGCGTATATGAATAGGAAGGGTTTGGAGGGATATGGACTGAGTGCTGGCAGGTGGGGCTAGATTGGGTTGGGATAACTGGTCGGCATGGATGGGTTGAAGCAAAGGACCTGTTTCTGTTCTGTACAGCTCTATGACTCTATGACTCTACATCCAGAATACAAGAGCTATATGATCTAAATAAGTGCCAAATTATACGTGTACGAAATAAAAGTATAGAGGATATTAAACTGATCTCCTGCAGCTGGGTTGTGAGATTTCATTTACTATTACCACCTTTGACAGTTCTTACACATTCATTCGTTCATGCAGTTTCACGGAACTGCTGTTTTGATATAAGTTTCTTAAAGGGAGCAGCAACCCTGTTTAATATATATTTAAAAAGTATATAATAGTGGAAGAAACTGTTTGATATCCTGCACCCTATTCAGATCCCGTGAGACAATTGTTAAGGGATAATTAATACTATAATCTTTCCACAGTTTCAAGTGAGTTATAGAGATGTAATAATGGAGGTGACATTGTTCTGAGTAGGTTATGGTATTAACACTTATTCAGGGGTAACCTTTGATACATAATCAAGTCTAAGCACTGCTTGCAGTATGGGGCTGATAAGAATTGAACGGTGTAAAGAAACAGTAATGGGTTGGAAGGGACGTTTAATTTAATTTATCTTGTTAGAGTAAAATGTACCACAAAAACGCCATGTTGTGAATGAGGAATGGAAACGCGTTGTAGTAAATATAAACCACTCGTGAGTGAGTTAGTAAAGAGAACCAGAACACGATATCTCACAGGGGTTTGCCAGGTTCACGCTTTGATTGATAGTTAAAAGAAGCTACTAAAGAATTAGCTACACAAAAAAAAGTGAAATATAGCAGAGGCTAGAAATCTTGTCCACACGCTGAAGGAGTACTTAACCGAACCTGAAACATTAACTCTGTTTCCCTCTGCACAATTGTGGCCAGACCTGCAGAGTTTCTGAATAAATGAATTAATGAATGATTAATGTGATTAATGAAATAGCTATCTTCAAGGTGGTTGCTGAAGAGAAGACTTTTTTCTAATGGACTGAGCTCTTGAGGGGTTTAAAGTGGGTTTCAGAAATGAGAGGCTTTTCTTGATAACAAGTGTGAATGAATGAGCGTTCAGTTAGATTGTTCATTTCATCTCCACAAGAATTCCAAAGTCTGCACATTGTGGGTATTGGTGCATGCCTATTGGAAGTGGTATGAATGTAACAGACAGAATAGGCAGCGTGGGGCGGGGGGGGGTTGAGAAGTTGGCACGGGGTTAAGAGAGGATATGTGTTGCCATGGAGGTTATGAGGAATGAGGTGGCGAGAGTCTGTCAGAGAGCTCAATGGTCCAACAGTTTTTAGGACAACGGGACTATTACCTTTGGCACCTTGGAATTGAACCTAATGATGTATTGTCATGTGTATTCAATATAAAATACAGTGAAAAGGGTGGACTATCGCCATGCATAGGCACCATTAATCAATTAATTAATCAGTTGTGAATCAAAATTAATGCCTAACTCCACCTACAATTGAACCAGCAGTCAGTGGGTTCCCCTACACGGGGCATTCTGAGGTATGTGCTGAACAAAAAGGCAGGTTCAACATTAGCTTTTGAAAGGGAAATGGATTAACACATGAAAAAAGAGAAAAATTTGCGGGAAAAGAGAACAACGTTAATTGAATAATTCTTTCAAAAGCCCAGAACAGAAACAATGGACTGAATCACCTCCCTCTGTTCTGAATCATGCTATCGTTTGTTAAAACTCTGACATCAGTGCACACTTTCTGCACTAAACCTTCTTCTCTGATTTTAAGTTCTAACGTCTGCCTGTGCAAGTGAAAAGTATGAGCACGTAAACTTCTTACAGTATCATCGCAAATTCCCAAGCAGCTGGGAAAGAATTGCTTAAGAGGAATAATGAAATTGAAGCCTGTGAAGATTTACTACAGTGTGTTTAAATTAAATGTCTTTTTAAAAATGGGATAAGATGAACATTATTAACAAGTGTTATTAAATTAAAATAAAATGGAGCTTTGCTTTAAACAGTAAAACTCTGCTAATTGGTGTTATATTGTGCTCTGACATCCCCTACCTATAAAAAGATATGTAAAATGAAAGTTCAGTTGAAACTTGCCAGTTGGCTGCGTTTTTTTTTTGCCAATTAGATGACCACCAATTAACTGAACTTTCAAACAGCAAATTGAAGGCATTCACATGAAACTGAGAGAATACTTGCAAAAGTTCAAACTAAGCTTTTAATGGATCCTAATTGCGTTCACAGAAGACCTTCGGTTAACTTTGAGTCATCATTCAGAAAGGTCCTGCTTATCTGCAACTCCGTGCCATGAATTCTGAGCTCAGGAAAGGACTGAATAAATAGGAACATTTACAAATACATAAGCCAGTAAAAAATGAGGTCTGCAGATGCTGGAGATCACAGGGCTTATGCTCGAAACGTCGAATTCTCTATTCCTGAGATGCTGCCTAACCTGCTGTGCTTTGACCAGCAACACATTTGCAAATACATAAGCCACACTTGCATGCTCCCCCTACACTCCCCCCACCTCCCCGAATACTGAAGATGAGATGGTGAGCTAACTAGTTTAAGATGATCAAATGTTTGATAATAAGGTCCCATTTCCTCTGCTGGGGCAGTTCAGAACAAAGGGCATAATTGGCACCGGTCCTCCTGCAAAAGACGATAGGAATGCAGGCCGAGAATGCTGTGAGGTTGATGAACTCATCAGCTAAAACCGTACTGCTTTTATTGTGCAGTTCGATGCCTCACAATGAGGTTTAAGTTCAAGACAGTTTGGTCAAGGCCAGTATTGTAGGAGAAAGTGAGGACTGCAGATGCTGGAGATCAGAGCTGAAAATGTGTTGATGGAAAAGCGCAGCAGGTCGGGCAGCATCCAAGGAACAGGAGAATTGACATTTCGGGCATGAGCCCTTACTATAAACCAACCAACTCCCACAGCTACCTAGACTACACCTCCTCCCACCCTGCCCCCTGTAAAAACGCCATCCCATATCCCCAATTCCTTCGTCTCCACTGCATCTGCTCCCAGGAGGACCAGTTCCAAAACCGTACAGCCCAGATGGCCTCCTTCTTCAAAGACCACAATTTCCCCCCAGACGTGATCGACAATGCCCTCCATCGCATTTCCTCCACTTCCCGCTCCTCTGCCCTTGAGCCCCGCCCCTCCAATTGCCACCAGGACAGAACCCCACTGGTCCTCACCTACCACCCCACCAACCTCCATATACATCGTATCATCCATCATCATTTCCGTCACCTCCAAACGGACCCCACCACCAGGGATATATTTCCCGCTCCTCTCCTATCAGCGTTCTGAAAAGACCACTCCCTCTGTGACTCCCTCGTCAGGTCCACACCCCCCACCAACCCAACCTCCACTCCCGGCACCTTCCCCTGCAACCGCAAGAAATGCAAAACTTGCGCCCACGCCTCCTCCCTTACTTCTCTCCAAGGCCCCAAGGGATCCTTCCATATCCACCACAAATTCACCTGCACCTCCACACACATCATTTACTGCATCTGCTGCACCCGATGTGGCCTCCACTATATTGGGGAGACAGGCCGCCTACTTGCGGAACGTTTCAGAGAACACCTCTGGGACACCCGGACCAACCAACCCAATCACCCTGTGGCTCAACACTTCAACTCCCACTCCCCCTCCACCAAGGACATGCAGGTCCTTGGACTCCTCCATCGCCAGACCAAAGCAACACGACGGTTGGAGGAAGAGCGCCTCATCTTCCACCTGGGAACCCTCCAACCAGAAGGGATGAACTCAGATTTCTCCAGTTTCCTCATTTCCCCTCCCCCCACCTTGTCTCAGTCCCAACCCTCGAACTCAGCACCACCTTCCTAAACTGCAATCTTCTTCCTGACCTCTCCGCCCCCCACCCCCACTCCGGCATATCACCCTCACCTTAACCTCCCTCCACCTATCGCCTTTCCAATGCTCCTCCCCCAAGTCCCTCCTTCCTACCTTTTATCTTAGCCTGCTTGGCACACTCTCCTCATTCCTGATGAAGGGCTCATGCCCGAAACGTCGATTCTCCTGCTCCTTGGATGCTGCCTGACCTGCTGCGCTTTTCCAGCAACACATTTTCAGCCAAGGCCAGTATTGTGGCTTAGACTTTAAGGTAACACTGTTGTACCTCGTAACTATAGAATACCAGGTGTTGCATAGAAACATAGAAGATAGAAGCAGGCGTTGGTCATTTGATCCGTCGAGCCTGCCCCACCATTCAATCTGATCACAGCTGATCATCGAGATCAATACCTCACCAATGGGCAGCACGGTGGCTCAGTGGTTAGCACAGCTGCCTCACAATGCCAGGGACCCAGATTCGATTCCAGTCTTGGGCGGCTATCTGTGTGGAGTTTGTACATTCTCCCCGTGTCTGAGTGGGTTTCCTCTGGGTGCTTCACTTTCCTCCCACAGTCTAAAGATGTGCAGGTCAGGTGAATTGGCCATGCTAAATTGCCTGTAGTGTTAGGTGCATTAGTCAGAGGGGAGTGGGTCTGGGTGGGTTCCTCCTTGGAGGGTCGTTGGGGACTGGTTGGGCCAAAAGGGCCTATTTCCACACTGTAGGGAATCTAAAATACTCTAATCCCATCTTTTCTCCATAATCTCATGCTCTCTTTAGCCACAAGAATTATATCCACCTCTGTAATGTTTTGGCCTCAACCACTTCCTGTGACAGAGAATTTCACTCTGTGGGAGAAGGATTTCCTCCTCAGTTCAGTCTTACCCTGTGTCCTTACATTGTGACCCCCTGGTTCTGGACTCCCCGGTCGCCAGGAACATCCTTCCCCTGCCTAGTCCGGTTAGAATTTTATAGGTTTCTGTGATAAATCCCCCTCATCAACCTTATTCTTCTCAAGTCCAGTGAATATATTCCAAACAGTAGTGGTGGCTGGTACAATTGCAACACTTAAAAGCTGGGGACGTGGCTAGGAAGGGTTTAGAGGGATATGGGCCAAGTGTTGGCAAATGGGACTAGATTAAGTCAGGATATCAGCTCAGCACGGTCGTGTAGGACTGAAGGGTCTGCTTCCATGCTGTACATCTCTATGACTCAATCTCTCACAGTCCTGCTGTCCACTAAGAATATCCTTCCTCAGTTAAGGAGACCAAAGCTGTACTCAATATTCCAGGTTTGGTCATGCCAATGCCCTCTATAATTGCAGCAAGACATCCTTGAGATAAAGACTCTGACCAGGAACTGAAAGACCTTACATTAAGAGGGTCAATGACCCTGTGTTTTCTGCAAATAATTATGAGGATCTGGAAGCAATGAGGTTGAAGCACAGAAATCCTTTGGAAACAAAAGGGACCCCTCTTACTGGATCGTGTGGCCTCATGCTATTGAACCATACTTCCCCAGTATTTTACCCTGTACCTATAACGTGTGTGTGTGTGTGTGTGTGTGTGTGTGTGTGTGTGTGTGTGTGTGTGTGTGTGTGTGTGTGTAGGTGTGCGTCTCTGTGTCTCCATGTTTGTGTGAGTGAGTGTGTGTGTGAGACTGTCTGTGTGTGTATGTGAGTGTGAGAGTGTGAATGTTCGCGTGAGACAGTAAATGTATGAGATTGTGTGTGCGGGTCTGTGTTTTTGTGTGCGTGTGTGTGTGAGTGTCTGTGTGTGTATATATGTGTGTGTATGAGAGTGACTGTGTGTGCATATGTGTCTGTGCATGTGTGTGTGTGAGAGTGAGTGGGTGTGAGTGTCTGTGTGTGAGTGCGTATGTGTCTGCGTGTGTGTGTGTGTGTGTGTGAGTGAGTGTGTGTGCATGTGTTGTGAATGAATGTGTCAGGTTTTTAAAAATGGTACAAGTTTCAATTAATAACACTAGATGCTGCTAATTTAAATTTTTGTTTACTTGCAGTTAGAACTGATTTATTTCAAATAAATACAACTCTTGTTAAGTACAGAAACCTGGTCAGTGTTTTCTATTGACCTGAGTCAGGTCAAACAGATAAATTGTGGACTTTGATTAAATCTATAACTTTTGTGATGAGTCTGACAGTACTGGGCTTGTGAATTAATGCACTTTCCCAAGCAGAAGATGGCAATTTCCTTTTAATTGGATCTTTGGGAAACCTGTTGCTCTCTTGGTAAGAGTTACCTCCCTGTCCATCAGCAGATCCTTGGAAAAGCAGTCACCCGTCCATCCTCTACACAGGCCTAAAGCAGCGAAGCCCTCCTGGTGAGAATGGTGTCAGTGTGCCCACTGTGCTGGGGTCTATAAAGCACAAACCTCAAACATTGTAGCTCATATATACATTGGTGATGCCTGGAGGCACTTAGAATCATAAAGATGTACAGCATAGAAACAGACCCTTCAGTCCAACTCATCCATGCTGACCAGATACCCCAAACTAATCTAAGTGAAGAGTCTAGATTAGAGTGTTGCTGGAGAAGCACAGCAGGTCAGGCAGCATCTGAGGAGCAGGAAAATCAACATTTCAGGCAAAAGCCCTTCATCAGGAATAGTCCCATTTGCCAGCACCCGACCCATATCCCTCCAAACCCTCCCTATTCATATACCCATCCAGATGCCTTTTAAATGTTGTAATTGTACCAGCCTCCACCACATCCTCTGGCAGCTCTTTCCATACACACACTGTCGGTGTGAAAAAGTTGCCCCTTAGGTCCCTTTAAAAATCCTTCCCCCTCACCTTAAGCCTACACCCTTGTGTTCTGGACTCCCCTACCCTGGGGAAAAGACTTTGTCTATTTACCCTGTCCCATGCCCCTCATGATTTTATAAATCTCTATAAGGTCACCCCTCAGCCTCCGACGCTCCAGGGAAAACAGCCCCAGTCTGTTCAGCCTCTCCCTATAGCTCAAATCCTCCAACCCTTCAACATCCTTGTAAATACTTTTTTGAACCTTTTCAAGTTTCACAACATCTTTTCGATAGGAGGGAGAACAGAATTAAATGCAGCATTCCAAAAGTGTCAAAGGTGTGGTGGTACAAAAGCACAGCAGGTCAGGCGGTCTCTCTGGAACAGGATGAAGGGCTTTTGCCCGGAACATCGATTCTCCTGCTCCCCGGAGACGGCCTGACCTGCTGTGCTTTTCCAGCATCACACTCTCGACTCTAACTTCCAGCATCTGCAGTCCTCACTCTTGCCTAGTATTCTATCCAAGGCAAAGTGGCCTATCCAAGGTCCTGTACAGCCACAACATGACCTCTTAACTCCTGTACTCAATGCACTGACCAAATAGGCAGGTCTTCTTCCTGACCTTAACTTCCTGCCAATTCTATCCACTGAGCAGAGTGGAAACAGGGAACTCTGTCCCCATAATGATGTTGAGACTGAGGGTCCATTTTATGTTCCTTTTGTTTTTCCTTGGAATCGCTGGAAAGGCCAACAATTGATGCCTAACTCGAACCCTTGAACTGAGTGGCTTGTTGTGCTTGTCAGAGCAACCAAATTGGCTGTGGGTCTAGAGTCACATATTGGCCAAATCGGGGGTAGGGACGGCAGATTTCCCTCCCTAAAGGGAATCAGATACAGCAGTCGATATTAGTTCAATGGCCTCCGTCGCTGAAGTTAGCTTTCAATTCCAGAAGCTCAATCTCACAAGCAGCCACAAAGGAATTTGAGACCATGTCTCCTGACTAGCACAGTGATGTTACCATCACAAACTCTCTTCCACCAACTGAAAACAGCAAAACTGCGATTGGCAATTTTTTTGGATATTGAGGGGAATGGAGGTAAGGATGGTGGTTGGTGTCAAACTATACGGTGGCACAGTGGTTAGCACTGCTGCCTCACAGCACCAGAGACCCGGGTTCAATTCCCGCCTCAGGCGACTGACTGTGTGGAGTTTACACGTTCTCCCCGTGTCTGCGTGGGTTTCCTCTGGGTGCTCCAGTTTCCTCCCACAGTCCTAAGGTGTGCGGGTCAGGTGAATTGGCCACGCTAAATTGCCCATAATGTTAGGTAAGGGGTAAATGTAAGAGAATGGATGGGTTGCGCTTCGGCAGGTCGGTGTGGACTAGTTGGGCCGAAGGGCCTGTTTCCACACTGTAAGCAATCTAATCTAATATAATCTACGAAGCAATCATAATGCAAGTAAATGTAAGAACTGACCTGAGCTGTAGCCTGGCCTCTTTCTGCTCCTATGCACATCACAAACATGCAACCATCGATTCACAGTGATGAGCAAACGAAGCCACAGTGAGGGGAGCACTAATCTATTTCATCCAGCGAGTAGGGAGGGGCTGGAATGTACTGCCTGGGAATGTGGGGGAGGCAGGTTCAACTGAGGCATTGAAGAGGGGCATTGGATGGTAACTTGGATAGAAATGGTGAGCAGGGAGGTGGAGAAAAGGCAGGAGATAGGTGCTCCATAATAATACAATAGAATAGAATATCCTCTATTGACACACACACACACACAAGTACAGGAGTACAGTGAAAGGTTTTATCTCACATGGCGCCATCTTCGGTACAAAGTTCCTTGGAATACAAAAAGAGAAATAGGGAGGAACTGACGTTGAATTACTGAAGAGTGAGAATGAACATTTAAAGAGCCAGTAGAGGCAGGAAGGGCTGAATGGTCTCCTTTTGCACCAGAACAGTTCCAGGATTCTGTCAGATGGAATTCGGCGTGCGCTTGACATTCTGAACATTGAGGCTTTTTTCATTGGAATCTGTAAGTTTGACACTTTCAGAGAAGTAGATATTTACATACGTCTGCTTCTACTTTATATTCAAAGATAAGCAAAAATATTTTTCTAGTCTTGCTTCTCCAAACAGTCAGTTTGATAGCTCACATTGAATATAACACACGGACTGAGTTACTGTTCTATCACACAGACTGGGTCACTGTTATATCACACAGACTGGGTCACTGTTATATCACACGGACTGGGTCACTGTTATATCACATGGACTGGGTCACTGTTATAGTCACATGGACTGGGTTCCTGTTATATCACATGGACTGGCTTACTGTTATATCACACGGGCTGGGTCACAGTTATATCACACAGACTGGGTCACGGTCACGGTGCCTGATAAACCTGTTGGAATTCTTTGAAGAGGTGACAAGTAGGTTAGACCAGGGAAACCCAGTGGATGTGGTCTATCTAGACTTCCAAAAGGCCTTTGATAAGGTGCCACGCGGGAGATGCTGAGCAAAGTGAGGGCCCATGGTATTCGAGGTGAGCTACTGGTATGGATTGAGGATTGGCTGTCTGACAGAAGGCAGAGAGTTGGGATAAAAGGTTCTTTTTCGGAATGGCAGCCGGTGACAAGCGGTGTCCCGCAGGGTTCAGTGTTGGGGCCGCAGCTGTTCACGTTGTATATTAATGATCTGGATGAAGGGACTGGGGGCATTCTATCGAAGTTTGCCGATGATACGAAGTTAGGTGGACAGGCAGGTAGTACTGAGGAAGTGGGGAGGCTACAGAAGGATCTAGACAGTTTGGGAGAGTGGTCCAGGAAATGGCTGATGGAATTCAACGTGAGCAAATGTGAGATCTTGCACTTTGGAAAAAAGAATAAAAGCATCGACTACTTTCTGAAAGGTGAGAAAATTTGTAAAGCCAAAGTACAAAGGGATCTGGGAGTGCTAGTCGAGGATTCTCTAAAGGTAAACATGCCGGTTAAGTTCGTGATTAAGAAAGTAAATACAATGTTGTCATTTATCTCAAGAGGGTTGGAACATAAAAGCACCGTTGTGCTACGGAGACTTTATAAAGCTCTAGTTGGCCTCCATTTGGAGTACTGTGTCCAGTTTTGGTCCCCACACCTCAGGAAGGACATACTGGCACTGGGGCGTGTCCAGCGGAGATTCACACGGATGATCCCTGGAATGGTAGGACTAATATACGAGGAACGGCTGAATATCCTGGGATTGTATTCATTGGAGTTTAGAAGATTAAGGGGAGATCTAATAGAAACTTACAAGATAATACATGGCTTGGAAAGGGTGGACACTAGGAAATTGTTTCCGTTAGGCGAGGAGACTAGGACGCGTGGACACAGCCTTAGAATTAGAGAGGGTCAATTCAGAACAGAAATGCGGAGACATTTCTTCAGCCAGAGAGTGGTGGGCCTGTGGAATTCATTGCCACGGAGTGCAGTGAGGCCAGGACGCTAAATGTCTTCAAGGCAAAGATCGATAAATTCTTGATGTCACGAGGAATTAAGGGCTATGGGGAGAATGCAGGTAAGTGGAATTGAAATGCCCATCAGCCATGATTGAATGGTGGAGTGGACTCGATGGGCCGAATGGCCTTACTTCCACTCCTATGTCTTATGGTCTTTTGGTCTTATAGCACACGGACTGGGTCACTGTTATATTCCCACGGACTGGGTTACTGTTATATCACCCGGACTGGGTTTCTGTTAGATCACACAGAATGGGTTACTGTTATATCACACGGACTGGGTCACTGTTATATCACACAGACTGGGTTACTGTTATATCACACAGAATGGGTTACTGTTATATCACACAGACTGGGTCACTGTTATATCACACGGACTGGGTCACTGTTATATCACACAGACTGGGTTACTGTGATATCACACAGACTGGGTTACTGTTATATCACACAGACTGGGTCACTGTTATATCACACGGGCTGGGTCACTGTTATATCACACAGACTGGGTCACTGTTATATCACACGGACTGGGTCACTGTTATATCACACAGACTGGGTCACTGTTATATCACACGGACTGGGTCACTGTTATATCACACAGACTGGGCCACTGTTATATCACACGGACTGGGTCACTGTTATATCACACAGACTGGGTCACTGTTATATCACACGGACTGGGTCACTGTTATATCACACGGGCTGGGTTACTGTTATATCACACGGACTGGGTCACTGTTATATCACACGGACTGGGTCACTGTTATATCACACGGACTGGGTTTCTGTTATATCACACGGTCTGGGTCACTGTTATATCACACGGACTGGGTCACTGTTATATCACACGGACTGGGTTACTGTTATATCACACAGACTGGGTTACTGTTATATCACACAGACTGGGTCACTGTTATATCACACGGACTGGGTTACTGTTATATCACACGGACTGGGTCACTGTTATATCACACGGACTGGGTCACTGTTATATCACACGGACTGGGTTACTGTTATATCACACATACTGGGTTACTGTTATATCACACGGACTGGGTCACTGTTATATCACACGGGCTGGGTCACTGTTATATCACACGGACTGGGTCACTGTTATATCACACAGACTGGGTTACTGTTATATCACACGGACTGGGTCACTGTTATATCACACGGACTGGGTCACTGTTATATCACACAGACTGGGTTACTGTTATATCACACAGACTGGGTCACTGTTATATCACACAGACTGGGTCACTGTTATATCACACGGACTGGGTCACTGTTATATCACACGGACTGGGTTTCTGTTATATCACACGGTCTGGGTTACTGTTATATCACACAGACTGGGTTACTGTTATATCACACAGACTGGGTCACTGTTATATCACACGGACTGGGTTACTGTTATATCACACGGACTGGGTCACTGTTATATCACACGGACTGGGTCACTGTTATATCACACAGACTGGGTCACTGTTATATCACACAGACTGGGTTACTGTTATATCACACGGACTGGGTCACTGTTATATCACACAGACTGGGTCACTGTTATATCACACGGACTGGGTCACTGTTATATCACACAGACTGGGTCACTGTTATATCACACGGACTGGGTCACTGTTATATCACACGGACTGGGTCACTGTTATATCACACAGACTGGGTCACTGTTATATCACACGGACTGGGTCACTGTTATATCACACGGACTGGGTCACTGTGATATCACACAGACTGGGTTACTGTTATATCACACGGACTGGGTCACTGTTATATCACACAGACTGGGTCACTGTTATATCACACGGACTGGGTCACTGTTATATCACACAGACTGGGTCACTGTTATATCACACAGACTGGGTTACTGTTATATCACACAGACTGGGTCACTGTTATATCACACGGACTTGGTCACTGTTATATCACACGGACTGGGTCACTGTTATATCACACAGACTGGGTCACTGTGATATCACACGGACTGGGTTACTGTTATATCACACGGACTGGGTTACTGTTATATCACACGGACTGGGTCACTGTTATATCACACGGACTGGGTCACTGTTATATCACACAGACTGGGTTACTGTTATATCACACGGACTGGGTTACTGTTATATCACACGGACTGGGTCACTGTTATATCACACAGACTGGGTCACTGTTATATCACACGGACTGGGTTACTCTTATATCACACAGACTGGGTCACTGTTATATCACACGGACTGGGTCACTGTTATATCACACGGACTGGGTTACTGTTATATCACACAGACTGGGTCACTGTTATATCACACAGACTTGGTTACTGTTATATCACACAGACTGGGTCACTGTTATATCACACGGACTGGGTCACTGTTATATCACACAGACTGGGTTACTGTTATATCACACAGACTTGGTTACTGTTATATCACACAGACTGGGTCACTGTTATATCACACGGACTGGGTTACTGTTATATCACACAGACTGGGTCACTGTTATGGCACTTGATCCCGCCAGTATAAGGCAGCAGTGTTAACCACTGAGCCATACTGCTGCCAGTCAATTGAGCACTTTTGCTCACCCCATTCCTGGAAGACTGTACCCCACTGATTATCGAACATCCATCAACCTCTGCCTCAGAGCCTGAGCTTTCACAGCCCTCTATAGTGCACAATTCCAAAGACTCATAATCTTCTTAATAAACTAATTTCTTCTTATCTCAGGTGTAAGTGGGACCCTCTTTATTCTTAAATCATAACCATTGATTCTGGACTCTCCTAGCAGGGGAAATATCTTGCAGGTTATTTTCAGTGGTGACTACTTCACTATTCATAGCTCTGACCTCCGCATAATGTAAGTGCTGGGCTCACTGATGTTACAGCTATATTATTTAATCAACACCTGCTGACTACAGTGACTCGACTCTGCATTAACTCCACTGCATTGTAACTGCTGACAGGCAGACCTTTATCCTGGAACATCGCTAGACACTTCTCTTAAAAGCTACACTAGCTTTCTGGGAAACACACAAGAACAGGTGATCCTTTCCAGGCTTCTTGGGGTGTCATTGCAGTATCCCTACCTCTCATCCAAAACAGCTTGGTTCACATCCCAGCTATAGTGTGTTTTATTTGCCATATTGCTGAGAAACATTAACTCTGATTTCTCTCCACAGATGCTGCCAGACCTGCTGAGCTTTTCCAGCAATTTCTGGGTTTTTTTCTGATTTCCAACACCTGCACTTCTTATTAGATTAGATTAGATTAGATTACTTACAGTGTGGAAACAGGCCCTTCGGCCCAACAAGTCCACACCGACCCGCCGAAGCGCAACCCACCCATACCCCTACATATACCCCTTATCTAACACTACGGGCAATTTAGCATGGCCAATTCACCTGACCCGCACATCTTTTGTGACTGTGGGAGGAAACCGGAGCACCCGGAGGAAACCCACGCAGACACGGGGAGAACGTACAAACTCCACACAGTCAGTTGCCTGAGGTGGGAATTGAACCCAGGTCCCTGGCGCTGTGAGGCAGCAGTGCTAACCACTGTGCCACCATGCCGCCCAACCACTGTGCCTATTATAACCACTTATGTCTAATTTAATTCACTCATGGGGCATGGGACGTGATTGGCACTGGTTGGGTCACTGTTTCCTACCCGTCCCTAGTTGCCCCTTGAGAAGGTGGGGGTGAGCTGCCTTCTTGAACCGCTGCGGTCCATGTGCTGTAGCTAGACCCCCAATGCCCTGAGGGAGGGAATTATGTTTGAAGAGAATTCTGTCATTATTATACAGCAGTATTAACAGAAGAGCCAAAGGAGAAATGAGGACAATTTTATTCAAGACATTGTTGTGATCGGGACTGCACTGCCCACAAGGGTAATGGGAGCAGATTCAGCAAGAGTTTTCATAAGTGAAGCTTTGATTAGGGCTGTAGGACAAGATCAATGAGGCGGAGTCTAATTTGAGGGTGTTTCCAAAAAGCTAGAACAGCACAATGGAGTGAATGGCCATAAGAGTCCATATTTAAATATCCCAGTGAAGGTACCAATCACTTTGACCGTCTCCAAAAGGGCCATGTGACTGGTTAGCATGAGATGAGGAGAAATGTCTTCACCCAGAGAATGGGGAGCCTGTGGGATTCTCTGCCACAGGAAGTGGTCAAGCCCAAAATATGGAATGTTTTCAAGAAGGAGTTAGATATAGTTCTTGGGGATAAAGGGATCAAAGAGTGTGGGGGGAGAAGATGGGGAACAGGGGACTGAGTTGGATGTAAAAAGTGAGGTCTGCAGATGCTGGAGATCAGAGCTGAAAATGTGTTGCTGGTTAAAGCACAGCAGGTTAGGCAGCATCCAAGGAACAGGAAATTCGACGTTTCGGGCCAGAGCCCTTTGAAGGGCTCTGGCCCGAAACGTCGAATTTCCTGTTCCTTGGATGCTGCCTCACCTGCTGTGCTTTAACCAGCAACACATTTTCAGCACTGAGTTGGATGATCAACTGTGATCATTTTGAACGGTGATGCTGACTCGAAGGGCTGAATGGCCTGCTCCTACTCCATTTTCTATGCTTCTAACTCACCTTGGGACCCACAGTTGTAGAATGGAAAGATGTCACCCTCAGTCCTGAGGGAGTACCTCAAAAGAAAATGCACACAATACATACTCCTCCCAGTATCAATGGGCTCCCTGATACCCTCTTCCTCCTCACCTTTTTAAAGAAGCCATTTTGAGACTTTACACTCAGGACCCTCTGACCAACCCAAACGTTGTTCACAGTGGAGTTGGATTGAACAATTGAGAGCACTAATTCCCTCTTTATTCAGCCGTTAAGAGCCTCATTGGTGACCAAAGACCTCCCGTCAACCCACCCAATGATACTGTGGGTCACAGGTCAGGGCGAAAATGATGAATTGGAAACCCAACATAATGCATGTTTCAAAACAGGAAGTGCTGGAGAAATTCTGCAGGTCTGGCAGTATCTGTAGAGAGAGAAACAGAGCTAACGTTTCAGGACTTCAGAACTCACTCTGTTTCTCTTTCGCCCGAAACGTCAATTTTCCTGCTCCTCGGATGCTGCTTGACCTGCTGTGCTTTTCCAGCACCACACTGATCTAGACTCTGCTCTCCAACATCTGCAGTCCTCACCTCTGTCAGGTGAAATGCTCAGTGAGTGGATTCTCTGTGTCAGCAGATTCCCAGTGTGGGCTGGCCAGGGAGATGTGGACCCCATCCAACAATCCCCCTGAGCTGTCAGAACCGAGCAGAGACACAGAGAGAACACAATACGCCTGCAGCAATAATCGCTGTCAGCGGAGACAGTCAACTTGACTGTCAACTCAACTCTTGTGGGAGTTCACCACGGCTGAGTACATGGTCATCTGATTAACTTGGATCTGAGCAGAGACAGGAAACTGAACATGGAGAGTCCAGACCAATATATTAACAAGGAACAGGAGTAGACCATTCAGCCCCTCGAACCAACTCTGCCATTCAATAAGATGATCGCCAATCTGATTATTCCACATTCCCCCCTTCACCTGATAACCTTTCACCCCCACACATGTTGAGAATCTGTCCATCTTTGATTTTAAAGTAATTACAGACTCTGCTTCCACCACCTTTTCAGAAAGAATCCCAAAGAGTCGTCAGGTTCGATTCCAGCCTCGGGTGACTGTCTGTGTGGAGTTTGCATATTCTCCCTGTGTCTGTGTGGGTTACCTTTGGGTGCTCCAGTTTCCTCCTACAGTCTGAAGATGGGCAGGTTAGGTAGGATTGACCATGCTAAATTGTCCGTACTGTTCAGGGGTGTGCATGTTAGGTGAAGAAATGGGGTAGGGAAGGTAAATCTGGGTGGGCTGCTCTTCAGAGGGTTGGTGTAGACTCAATGGGCTGAATGGCCTGCTTCTACACAGTTGGGATTTTATGATTCTATGACTCACAATCAATGAGGGAATAAAATTTGCCACATCTTTGTCTTAAATGGACAACTCCTGAGCTTTAAATGGTTACCCCTCATTCTAGATGCTTCCAACAAGAGGAACAATCCACTCCACATCCACCCCTCAGGATCTTACCAATTTCAATCAAAATTCCACTTACATTTTCACATTCTATAAATTATAAACCCAATCAGTCCTCATATAACACCCCAACTGGCCCATTCCCGGTATTAGACCTAAATCTTCTCTTAACAGTTTCCAATGTGTTTGCAACCTTCCTAAAACAAGGAGTGCAGTATTATACACAGCTAAATATTCCACTAAACATCCAGTATTATACACAGCTAAATATTCCACTAAATATCCAGTACTATACACAACTAAATATATTGATCAGAAACTGAACTGGCCTTGCCGTACAAATACTGTGGCTAAAACAGCCAGTAATTCACCTCCAGCCTCCCCACAGCCTGTCCACAAGGCATAAGACAGGAATGTGATAGAATACAGGTACTCCCCACATGCCTGGATGGGTGCAGCTCCAACAACACTCAGGAAACATGACACCATCCAGGACAAAGCAGCCACTTGATTGGCACCACATCCAGAAACATCCGCCCCATTCCCCATCGATGCTCACCACCATTGACAGAGACGGGGCACATCATAGAGTCATAGTCCTCCACTTCATTTCCCGAAGTCGCTGACCAGCTCTTTCATTTTACTGACATTAAGGGAGAGATTGGTGTATTTACACCTCCGTGTCACTGAAGCTAACTATCTCTTTCCTGTATTATGCCTTGTCATTGTCTGAGACTTGACCCACTGTGATGGTGTCATCAGCAAATTTGGAAATGGCCTTCGAGCTGAATTTGTCCACATCATTGGGTGTGTATACGAGGATAGTCAGGAGTTGAGGATGCCGACCCGCTGTAGAGGATTTTGGAAGAGGAAGTGTTGTGGCCTATTCTTTCTGATTGCGGTTTACGGGTCAGGAAGTCGAGGAATCCATTGCGGAGGGAGGGGGGCAGGGAGAGGGGAGCAGAGTCCTAGGTCTCAAAAGTTTGGAGATGAGTTTGGTTGGAATTATAGCGTTGAATGCAGAACTAAAGTCAATAAGTGGGAGTCTGGGATGTGGGCATGGATGGTCATTATTTATCACCCATCCTATATTGCCCAGAGTTTAGTTAAGTATCAACCACATTACTGTGGATCTTGAGTCACGTGTAGAGCAGAAAGTGAGGTCTGCAGATGCTGGAGATCAGAGCTGAAAATGTGTTGCTGGAAAAGCATAGCAGGTCAGGCAGCATCCAAGGAACAGGAAATTCGACGTTTCGCGCATAAGCCCAATTCCTGATGAAGGGCTTATGCCCGAAACGTCGAATCTCCTGTTCCTTGGATGTTGCCTGACCTGCTGTGCTTTTCCAGCAACACATTTTCAGCTCACGTGTAGAGCAGACCAGGTTAGGATACCAGATCCCCAGAACATTACTGGGGTCTCTGGATTAATAATCGAGTGATAACACCATCACATTACCGCCTCCTCATGGCCTTCTCACATTCCTACACTTTATTTACCTCGCTTTCTTTCAAAGACTTTTGCAACTATGTTATCAGTAGCCTCAGCCTAGTTCTGGAATTCTCCATGTGGTGAAATGGCAGGTTGGATCTTCTGGTTGTCCCTCTCTGGGTCTGGCTCAGTCAGAAATTCACATCGTCAGCATTGGAGAACTGTGTAAGTTGCACATTATGGCTGCCCAAGGATCGAGTGGGGAATTTATTTTTATTGATTCCTGCGAGGAGTCCATCGCTGGCTAGGAAACAATTATTGCCCATCAATGGGCAATATTCCCAGAGGGAAGTGAAGTATCAACCGCTGTGGGTCTGGAATCACATGTAGGTCGGGCCGGGTAAGGATGGCAGTTTCCTTCCCTAAAGGACATTATGGGTTTTCCCAACAACCAGCAATAGTTTCAGGGTCACCATTGAATTCAAACTCCCCCATCAGTCATGTTAGGATTCAAACCCGGGACCCCAGAACGTTATCCGGGTCTCTGGATTAACAGTCCAGCGAGAATACCACTGGGTTCCAGATTAGAGTGGTGCTGGAAAAGCACAGCAGTTCAGGCAGCAGTCGAGGAGCAGGAAAATCGACGCTTCGGGCAAAAGCCCTTTATCAGGGGAAAACTACTGGGCCTCACCTTCCCACAGTGAATGCCTGGAATGTGTTTGTGGTATCAGCATGTCTTACGTTCGATATGCCCCTCAGTGACAATGTGTGCAACAGCTTCCTCCGCCAACTAATAGATTGATAAATGCCCCCTCTCAGACTCTTTCTCCTTGAGCTTTCTGTCATTCCTGTAATCAAATCCTGGAAGCACCACTTTTGTACTTTCCATTTAGGATGCTGAACAGATAGAGTTGAGAAAATTATTTGAATAAAATGAAACTGTAATGATTCCATACCTATCTGCTATATTACAAACTAATTAATGTTACATCTTTGGCTTGTGAGTTGATGTAATATTGGAAGTTACTTCATAAAGAAAATTGCTTCTTACATTTACGATAATAAAATTATCTCTGAAAGATAGAAACAGCATATTATTACAATGTACAGTGCCAATTCTGATAATATTGATGCAAAAGTGTGATGGCGTTTTTAAAGGTATTCTTCCCTGAGCCAGTAATCATATTTCACTGAGTGCCAATGTGCTGATGCTCACATCATCGTTCCCTGAACAGCTGAGAAGTTAGTAACAACTTGCATTTATGTAGCACCTTCTGATGCTCCAAAGTGCTTCACCAAGGAAATGATCAAGCAAAATTTAACAGCATATGTTGCAGCTTCTTCCCTGCTCACCATCTAAGGACCTAAACAGTCACTCAAAGTGAAGCAACTTTCATGTTTTCATTAGAAAGAAGAAGATTAATAGAGACATATTAGATAATCAGAGGGTTAGATAGGGTGGACAGGGAAACCCTTTTTCCTCGGATGGTGATGGCTAGCACAATGGGACATAGCTTTAAATTGAGGGGTGATAGATCTCGGACAGATGGCAGAGGTAGTTTCTTTACTCAGAGAGTACTAGGGGCATGGAATGCCCTGCCTGCAACAGTAATAGACTCGCTGACGTTAAGGGCATTTAAATGGTCATTGGATAAATAAATGGATGAAAATGGACTAGTGTAGCTTAGATGGGCTTTAGATTGGTTTCACAGATTGGTGCAGCATCAAGTGCTGAAGGGCCTGTACTGTGGGATTATGTTCTATGTCCTATGTTCTATGTTCAACTGTATCCCCCTCCAATCTGGTGTATTGTATTTGCTGCACTCATTATGGCCTACTCTACATTGGAGAAGCCAAACACAGACTGGGTGACCGGTTTGTAGAACACCTCCAGGCTGTGTGAAAGCAGGACCCTGACCTTCCTCCAGCCAGTCACTCTAACACAGCGTCCTGTCTTCAGCATTCTTCAATGCCCCAGCGAATCACAGCGGCAAACTGACAAGAAACATTTCATCTTTAGATTGGGCACTTTAGAACCTTCTGGACTTAATATTGAGTTCAACACCCTCACATTGTGACCAACTCCCATTCCTTCCCTTTCTTTTAACTTAATTTGTTGGATTCTCTGTCACCATGTCCTCTCTCCCCTGCCCCAGTCTGTCTTTTCCAGTCTGGCAGTTAGACCCATCATTGTTCTGCCATTCTCACATTCCGATCATTTAATCTGAACTATTAACACCTCTTCTCCCTGAGCACTCCACTCTCCCAATGTTGCATAAATGCTGTCCCCTCCACATTTCACGTCAGATCCGATGAAGAGTCATCTCGACTCAATATGTTCGCTTGCTCTCTCCCCACGGCTGCTGTCTGACCCATTGTGATCTCCTCCATTGCCACAAGAAACCACAACACCTACTGGGGGAATAACATGTTATTGCCCACCTGGGCAGCCTACAGCCTGGAGGACTCAACATTGAGTTCTCCAATTTCAAATACCCTCCCTCCCTATCCCCCCAACTCCCTTCCCAGTCCCTCCCCATCCCTTCTGCTGATTCCAGCCACCAACCGGATTCATTCCTCCCATTGACCAACCAGGTTGTACCCTGTACCTGTTTTCACCCATCCCCATGTCATCACTCTGCCCCTGCCACCCACTTTACCTGCAGCTCCCCCTGCACTCACCCCCAGTCCTGGAGAAGGGTTACACCTGAAATGTCGACTTCACCACCCCCTGAGGCTGCCTGGTTTGCTGTGTTCATCAGCCTCCTGTCTGTCCCTCCTGATGCTGCCTTGTTTGCTGTGTTCCCCCAGCCTCCTGCCTGTCCCTCCTGATGCTGCCTGGTTTGCTGTGTTCCTCCAGCCTCCTGCCTGTCCCTCCTGATGCTGCCTGCCTTGCTGTGTTCTCCCAGCCTCCTGCCTGTCCCTCCTGATGCTGCCTGGTTTGCTGTGTTCCCCCAGCCTCCTGCCTGTCCCTCCTGATGCTGCCTGGTTTGCTGTGTTCCCCCAGCCTCCTGCCTGTCCCTCCTGATGCTGCCTGGTTTGCTGTGTTCCCCCAGCCTCCTGCCTGTCCCTCCTGATGCTGCCTGGTTTGCTGTGTTCCTCCAGCCTCCTGTCTGCCTACTTTGGATTCCAGCATCTGCACATTTTTTTTTGTCTCTCACCACTGTGATCTTCAACATTTTCTGTTTTCAGTTCAGATTCCAGCATTTGCAGTCACCTGCTCCTACACTTTTATTAATTAACAAAACTGGATTGAAAGTTAGCCTCTGTGATGGTGACCATGAAACTGCCACCTTTTTTTTTGTAAAAACTTATCTGGTTCCCTTTCGAGGATGGAAACCTGCCCTCCTTACCTGGTCTGTCCAAGATGTCTCTCCACGGTTCCCTTTTGAGAAAGGAAATCTACCCTCCTTACCTGGCCTGTCCAACATGTCACTCCATTCCCACACCAATGTGGTTGACACTTAAATGGATTAGGGGAGAATGTGAGGACTGCAGATCCTGGAGATCAGAGCTGAAAATGTGTTGCTGTAAAAGCGCAGCAGGTCAGGCAGCATCCAAGGAACAGGAGATTCGACGTTTCGGGTATCAGCCCTTCTTCAGGAATCAAAAAATGAATTTCCTGTTCCTTGGATGCTGCCTGACCTGCTGCGCTTTTCCAGCAACACATTTTCAGCACTTAAATGGATTAACACACGGCTCAGATCAATGGCGCTTAGGGATGGGTAACAAATTGAACTGAATTGAATTGATTGTCCCGTGTACTGAGGTACAGTGAAAAGCTTTGTCTTGTGAGCAATACAGGCAGATCAGAGTTAAGTAGCATAGATAGTAAATAGTAGGTAAACAGCAGCAAAAACAAAAACACAGGGACAGGCGAATGTTAAAACATAGTTATTAGTAATTTTTAAAAGTTTGCCATTAAGTTTAAAGAGTGTAGGAAACTTAGATCTGCATGCAGGAGTCGACCATGTCTGGGACCATCTTGCATCCAGAAAGATAATATTCCAGCCAAGGCAGTAACACTACATTCAATGAAAGAATTTTAAAAAGACGGATAGTGCAGGAAAGGACAATTAAGGTAGACGACCAATCAGGACCTAGAATGGAAACACACGTTCAAGGGGCCAAATGGCAAAACTCTCTTCTCTTGTTGTGGCTGCTATTACTGATGAAGGTGGTGGGAGATAGAACAGAGGGCCTGGACCAGAAACCTCAAGCTCCTGAGCTGCATTTTCAATGTAATCCTAAATAATCCACAGTAATCCAACATAATTCTACATAATTGGGCTTGTAGGCAGCTGCTTGACAAAGACAAACATGAAAAACACCACGACTGAGAGACATCTGGAGAATCTTGGTGCTTGCGATGGGAGGTCCTGTAATGTGACCTTAAAGAAGATTATATACTCGAAGATTACCTCAAATTAAAAATGCAAGGACCTAAAGTGGGTCAAGGTTCAAATGTCTGACTTTAGAATCAATATCAGAGGGGACTTCTGCTTGAGTCAGCTGAATAATTGAATTGGTGAGGAAATCCAGTGATGGGTTAAAGGCAAGAAAGTGAAGTGGAGGATTTTCAGATGACCCACACTCTCACTGAAACAGAGAACAGACTTAAACGACCATGTGGATTGTTTCTGCTCCTGCGTCTTCCAGTTACTGACCATGGTCAGTAATTACGGGCCAGCCTTAAATTGCTTTTCAGATGAGAAGTTTGCTGAGTCGTTTCAGAGACAAAAAAAAACTGCAGATGCTGGAATCCAAGGTAGACAGGCAGGAGGCTGGGGGAACACAACAAGCCAGGCAGCATCAGGAGGGACAGGCAGGAGGCTGGGAGGACACAGCAAGCCAGGCAGCATCAGGAGGGACAGGCAGGAGGCTGGGAGGACACAGCAAGCCAGGCAGCATCAGGAGGGACAGGCAGGAGGCTGGGGGAACACAGCAAGCCAGGCAGCATCAGGATGGACAGGCAGGAGGCTTGGGGAACACAGCAAGGCAGGCAGCATCAGGAGGTAGACAAGTCAGGTATAACCCTTCTTCAGCACTGGGGGTGGGTGTAGGGGGGTGGCTGCAGATAAAGGGGCTTGTGGAGGGGGAAAGGTGGTGAAGTGGGGCTAGGTGAAGACAGGTAGAGGGTACGACCTGATTGGTCAATGGGAGGAAGGAATCCAGTTACTAGCTGGGAAGGGAAGGGGCTGGGAAGGGAGTTGGGGGATGGCCGTTTTAAGTCAACCACATTGCTGTGGGTCTGGAGTCACATGTAGGCCAGACTAGGTAAGGATGCCCATTTCAGTCTGTCTGGAAGGATATTAGTGAAACAGATGGGCGTTGGCAGCAAATTCAAAACTCCTCCAGTAAGCTATAAGGAGGAGCTGAACATGCCGGGGCTATTTTCCCCGCAGCATCGGAGGCTGAGGGGTGGCCTTATAGAGATTTATAAAATCATGATTGCAACCTTGGGCAGCTGTCTGTGTGGAGTTTGCACATTCACCCTGTGTATGCCTGGGTTCCCTCCGGGTGCTCCAGTTTCCAGGGATGTGCAGGTTAGGTGAGGAATGCAGGGTTACAGGGAAGGGGTGGAAATGTGGGTCTGGGTGGGATGTTCTGCTGAAGGTTAATGTGGACTCAGTTGGCCTGTTTCCACACGATAGGGATGCTAAATAGAATGGGATATTGGGGCCCCAAATCTGCCCCTCTCCATGTGTATCCTGAGGTCTTCAATGATGTATCCCTTTCATTAGCATGGAAGCTAATGGTTACTACCAGTAGCTTTTAATTCCAGATGTATTAATTGAATTGAAATTTAACTCATGAGATTTGAAACCACAATCCCAGAGCATTAAGTCATGAAGTGCTTTGAAAGGTTGGTCATGGCATTAATCAACTCCAGCCTCCTCTCTACTCTTGACCCACTCCAATTTGCCTATCGGACCAACAGATCCACGTCAAATGCCACATCCCTTGCCCTTCACTCCTCCATAGAACACCTTGACACCAAGAACAGCTACGTAAGAATCCTAATCATTGACTACAGCTCAGCCTTTAACACTATTATCCCTGCCAGACTGATTACTTAGTGATCTCGGACTTAGCCCCACTCTCTGCAACTGGATCCTCAGTTTCCTGACCCACAGGCCACAATCAATGAAGATTGGGGACAATATTTCATCTTCACTAACACTCAACACTGGAGACCCCAGGGGTGCGTACTCAGCCCCCTGCTGTACTCACTGTATACCCATGACTGCGTCGCCAAATGCCAGACTAAGAGCTGAAAATCTGTTGCTGGAAAAGCGCAGCAGGTCAGGCAGCATCCAAGGAACAAGAAATTCGATGTTTCGGGCATAAGCCCTTCATCAGGAAGGGCCAGAACCTGATGAAGGGCTTATGCCTGAAACGTCGAATTTCCTGTTCCTTGGATGCTGCCTGACCTGCTGCGCTTTTCCAGCAACACATTTTCAGCTCTGATCTCCAGCATCTGCAGACCTCACTTTCTCCTCGAAGAAATACCAGACTAATACCATTTTCAAGTTCACTGATGACACCACCATAGTCGGTCGAATCTTAGATGGCGACGAAACAAACTACAGACGGGAGGTGAAAGACCTGGAAGAATGATGCACTGAGAACAACCTAGCTCTCAATGCCGGCAAAACCAAGGAACTCATTATTGACTTTCAGCATGATGTTACTCATGCCCCCCCCATACATTAACAGCACAGAGGTGGAAAGTGTCAAGCTCCTGGGAGTGGTCATCCACAACAAGCTTTCTTGGACCCTTCATGTAGACGCACTGGTTATAAAGACCCAACAGCGTCTCTTCTTCCTCAGGCAGCTGAGGAAATTTGGCATGACGGTGAATACCCTCGCCAACTTTTATAGGTGCACCATCGAGAGCATTCTGTCTGGATGTATCACTACCTGGTATGGCAACTGTACCATTCAAGATCAGAGACGGTTACAGAGAGTGGGGAACACAAAGGCCAACCTCCCATCTATAGAATCCATCTACCAGGCCCGCTGTCAAGGAAAGGCCACCAGCATTCTCAAAGATCCATCCCACCCTGGCAATGTTTCTCTACAACCTCTACCATCGGGGAGAAGGTACAGAAGCCTGAACACACGCACCAGCCGGTTTCACAACAGTTTCTACCCTACTGTTGTTAGAATATGGAATGGACTCACAAACTCTTAACATTCACCTGTATCTGTGTTTTTGTTTTTGCTGCTGTTTACCTATTATTTACTATCTAAGCTACTTAACTCTGTGATCTGCCTGTATTGCTCACAAGACAAAGCTTTTCACTGTGCCTCGGTACACGTGACAATAAATTCAATCCAATCCAATTCAACTGGGCCCCTGCAGTGACATTACCACCACACCATCATTGCTCTTCTAACCATGTTGCTCCTATGAATTGCCCTGGTATGTTTAACTCTGCTAAAGGCACTATAAAAATGAAAGTGGCTATTGTTCAATGGCCCAGTGCATTTATATCCTGATGTGTTACCTCAACAAAGTTGGAGAGTAACATTTAAATTTAATATGTTTCTTACAGATCTCAAAGTGGGTTACCATTAGCATCAGATCATATCTCCCAGTTTAACCAAACTGACCTGATTTTTGCAATAAATTACTTTACAATTGGATTAATTTGTCATTATATGCCATCATGAATCCTTTCTTAAGAACATAGACGTTTTATCGTTTTTCTGACGTGTGTATCAGAAAGAGAGAGGAATTTAACAATGAAAACATGAATAAATCTGAATCCGTTCTCATTTTCCAATATGTCCAGTGGAATCTCCTTTTAAATTCAGCGACCATTTTGTTCATTACCTTGAGAAAGGAAGGCTTGCGATGGGTGAGTGTGTATCCAATAGGGATGAGAGAAAGGAGAGGTGGAGACGTAGAAACTAGGGAGAAGACCATTCAGCCCTTTGAGCCTGCTCCACCATTCAATAAGATCATAGCAGATCTACTATCTGCTTTCACCCCATACCCCTCTCGAAAAAATTCTCTTTCTAAAGTGTGTTCAGTGACTTTTTTTAAAAAATCATTCACAGTATGGGGTGGGGTGGGGGGGGAAGGGAAGGGTGGGGTGTTCTTACCAAGGCCAGTGTGTGTTTCCTATCAATAAACCCTGGAAGACAGTTCAGAGTCAACCACATTGGCTGTGGGTCTGGAGTCACATGTAGGCCAGACCAGGTAAAGATGGCAGTTTCCTTCCCTAAAGGACATTAGTGAACCCAACGTGTTTTCCCAATAAGGTAAAAACAATGACTGCAGATGCTGGAAACCAGATTCTGGATTAGTGGTGCTGGAAGAGCACAGCAGATCAGGCAGCATCCAAGGAGCAGCGAAATCACTGGGTTTTTCCAATAATTGATTCATGGTCACCATTAGACTCTTACTCCCACATAGGTGTCACCATCTGCCATGGCAGGATTTGATATAGGGTGCTCAGATCATTACCTGGATCTCTGGATAAATAGTCTCACAATTATACCACTAGGCCATCCCCGTCTTTGTGGAGACTTGCCCCCACTTCCCCACCTTCCTATGATGGAGAATCTCACAGGTTCCCTCCATCTGAGTGAAGAAATGTTTCCCCCTCTTGGTCCTAAATGGTCGACCCGGTGTCCCCTGGGTCTAGACACCCTCACCCAGGGGGAACACCCTCCGTCTCCCTATATCTGGTCTGTTCAGTCCTGTTAGAATTTTACATGTTACAGGTGATGGTATTGTAACATAAAAGATATTGACAGAATGGATCCTGAACAGATCTTTTCTCCTTTGAGGGAGAGACTAGAACCAGGAGTCTCAGCTTAAAAACACTCACCAATCCTGACTTGGAAATATATCACCGTTCCTTCAATGTCGCTGGGTGAGAATCCTGGAACTCCCTCCCTAAGGGCATTGTGGGTCTGCCTACAGCACATGGACTGCAGCGGTTCAAGAAGGCAGCTCACCCCCACCTTCTCAAGGGCCAACTAGGGACGGGCAGTAAATAGTGGTCCATGTAGCCCCACAGACACCACATGAAAGATTTGAAAAAAACATTATCACAGCTGACCTCTGGATTCAACTCCATTTCCCACGCCCTCCCCACATCTGCAAGAAATCGAAAATATGTCAATCCCAGCCATTCAGTAATGGGACGCCCACGTCATAATTCCAAGACTCACAAATCTTTGACTGAACAATCTTCGCCTCATCTCAGTCCTAAATGATTGGCTCAGCGCTGGATCATTGATAACTCTCAGTGATTGGTAACTTTGGGTGTGTTTCCCGTTGACTCAATGGCCCTTTCATGGTGTTTATCACATGCTGTGTTCCTGGAAACAGCCTATCAACCACCATTGTCCTGCGTCATGTTCACATTGAACCTTGACAGGACATCTTTTCCCAGACCTCCTCAGGAATAGATATGATCCTAAAGGACTATCTCTTTCCCACCTCAAGGGCAGAGTCCAGTGATGCTTGTACCATAGATAGGCATGAGACATTTGATGGTGACCACCAGCCAAGGCATGTCATTGTTTGAACGTTCTGGTGGTGAGGCTCTCTGCCTGACTGGATCGGGATATTTCCTGACAGGATTAAACATCTCCTGTACCTGTAGGGCCTTGGGGAAGTAACAATGCCTGACTGAATTCTCAAACAGTTCCACTAATGACAAGGTACAATTGAATAAACACTCCACGGCCAGAGCAATCCTTCACAGCAGGAAGTTGTTATTAGATTAGATTCCCTACAGTGTAGAAACAGGCCCAACAAGTCCACACTGTCTCTCCGAAGGGTAACCCACCCAGACCCATTTTCCTCTGACTAATGCACCTAACACTATGGACAATTTAGATTAGATTAGATTCCCTACAGTGTGGAAACAGGCCCTTTGGCCCAACAAGCCCACACCGACCCTCCGAAGAGTAACCCACCCAGACCCATATTCCTCTGCCTAATGCACCTAACACTATGGACGGGCAATTTAGCATGGTCAATTCACCTAACCTGCACATCTTTCAACTGTGGGAGGAAACCGGAGGAAACCCACGCAGACACGGGGAGAACGTGCAAACTCCATTCAGACAGTCACCCGAGGCTGGAATTGAACTTGGGACCCTGCTATGAGGCAGCAGTGCTAACCACTGAGCCACCGTGCCACCCCTTAGCATGACCAATTCACCTGACCTGCACATCTTTGGATTGTGGGAGGAAACCAGAGCACCTGGAGGAAACCCATACAGACACGGGGAAAATGTGCAAACCCTGCACAGACAGGAATCGAACCCAGGTCCCTGGTGCTGTGAGACAGCAATGCTAACCACTGAGCCAACGTGTCACCCCACGTTATAGTGCAGAAGGGTTTAGCCCATCGTCCCTGCAGTGGTTCTATCCCTGAGGGCCCAATCTCCTCCTTTATCCCCATATCCCTGCACACACTTCCACCCCAATAACCATGACCCTCTTGAATGTCTCAATTAAGCCTCCCCCCACCACGTTTCCAGGCAGTGCATTCCAGCCCCTAGCTACTTGCTGTCTTTTTGTCGACCATTCCCCTTGCTTCGTTTGCACATCATGTTCAAACAATTTCCTCTTACTCGTTTCTCCCCTCGTCCAGTCCCTGCCCACTTACATCCGCGATCCCTCTGACGCTTTACGTCAGTTTCAGAATTTCCAGTTCACAGGCTCCAGCGGCCTTGTCTTTCCCATGGATGTGCAAACCCTTTACCCATCCATCCCCCACCCAGGACGGTGTCAGGGCTGTCCGCACCTTCCTGGAACAAAGGCCTGAACCTCCAGCACCCTCCTCCGCCTGGCCAATCTCATCCTCACCCTCAATAACTTCTCTTTTAACTTCTGTCATTTTCCTCAGCTCGGGAGGAGGGGGCCTTGGGTACCCGAACGGGCCCCAGTGATGCCTGTCTTTGTGGAGTGCGTTGAACATTCCTTGTTCCAGTCCCATTCCGGCCTCCACCCATAACTCTTTCTCCAATATATCGATGACATCATCAGAGCTGCTTCCCCCTCTCATCCAGAAATTGGAAAAGTTTATTGATTTCGCTTCCAGTTTCCACCCCGCTCTCACCTTCAACCTGTCCATCTC
Source organism: Hemiscyllium ocellatum (assembly GCF_020745735.1). Lineage (NCBI taxonomy): Eukaryota > Metazoa > Chordata > Chondrichthyes > Orectolobiformes > Hemiscylliidae > Hemiscyllium > Hemiscyllium ocellatum. Next base: position 137,435,346 of record NC_083404.1, read on the forward strand.
TGACTCCTCCCTTCCCTTCCTCAACTTCTCTGTGTCCATTTCTGGGGATAGACAGGCCACTGATATCCACTACAAATCCACGACTCCCACATCGACCTGGATTATACATCCTCACACCCCACTTCCTGTAAAGGCTCTATTCCATTCCGGTTCCTCTGTCTTCGTTGCATCTGTTCCGATGAAGGCAACTTCAAATGTCCACCTTATTTCTCATCCCAGGATTCCCCAGTGCTGTGGTTAATAGGGCCATCAGCAGGGTCTGACCCACCTCCCACTCTTCAGCCCTCACCCCCTCTCTTCCCTCCCATTCCGCCTTGCCCTCACCTACCATCCCCACCAATACCCAGAGGATCATTAGCCGCCATTTCTGCCACCTCCAACAGGATGCCACACATTCCCCTCTCTTGCCTTGTGCGCCTTCTGCAGGGACTGTTCCCTCAGGGACACTCGGGTCTACTTTTTCTTCACTCCCAACCACACCCCCCAAACCCCACAGCCCCACAGCACCTTCCCCGCAACCACAAAAGGTCTAACTCCTGCCCACTTACCTCCCCCCTCCTCAGTATCCAAGGGCCCAAACACACCTTCCAGGGGAAGCAGACTTTACCTGCACTTCCCACAATTGAGTCTACTGCATTCGCTGCTCACAATGTGGTCTCCCCTACATTGGGGAAACAAAGCGTGGACTGGGGGAGGCCACTTTGCAGAACACCTACATTCTGTCTGCAAAAAAGACCCTGAGCTTCCAGTTACCCACCACTTCCACACCCCACCCTGCTCCCTGTCTCAGGTTTGCTGCACTGCTCCAGGTAAACTCAGCACAAGCTGGAAAAACAATACCTCAGTTTCCATTTGGGGACCCTGCAGCCGTCCAGACTCAATATTGAGTTCAATAATTTTAGGGCCTGAGTACCTTCTCCCATGTCCTTACTCTAACCCCCACACACCAGGCCCTGTCATCACATGGTATCTGCTATTACACACAACCCATTGTTAGCCACTAACTGTCCCCATTAGCAGCTATTCACTCCCCTCGGCTGACCCTGATTCACTCTTTTGTCTGTCCAACTGTCTTTCTCTCTCTTTGAGATCTACCTCCACCCATCATCCACTCCTTGTCTCCCCCCAACCCTCACTCCAGCCCCACCCTACCTTATGCAAACAAAGACAACTTTTCTTGAGCTACCATCAATTCTGAAAAAGGTCACTGGACCCAAAACATTAAGTCTGATTTCTTTCTATAGATGCTGCGAGATGTGTTGAGCTTTTCCAGCAATTTCCGTTTCTTGATTCCTCTCGCTCTTGTTCCATTTATGAGCAGGAACAGCTTCTCCCCATCGACTCCATCCAGTCCGTTCACGGTTTTGAAAGCCCCCGTCAAATCTCCTCTCAGATGTCTTCTCTCCAGGGAGTAAAGTCCTCAATCTATCCTCATCCCTGATGTTCCTCATCCTCAGAACCGTTCCTGTAAACCTCTTCTGCACTCTCTCCAATGTGTTCATGTCCTTCCTATGATGTGGCGCCCACACTGTACACAAAGCTCCAGCTGAGGTCGAACAGGGTGTCTTGTACAATTTCACCAACATCTCCCTGCTCTTGTATTCAATGAGCTACTGAATGAGGAAGACTACTTGCCCCTTGCACAGAAATGCAGTTCATCCTCAATGACTGCGTTTGCACCCGCTCCCTCACTTATATCTTTCTATTTACATAACAGATTCACAGGGAATGTTATCAATTATCAAGAAAACATAACCAGACATTTTTTAGACATGTTACAATCCACATTTGTCAAAAGTACTTGTCCAAATCTAAAAAAATCTGCTCATTAATATTTACACACATCTGTTTCACATGTTGAATTTTTAACCACAAATTCCAAAGTTTTTCTGACTGATGCTCTGTTTATGGGTCTCAGTTTTCTCTCATCTCAACTCATTATTATTTCTTTTGGCAACCCAACTTGCTCCTTGGGTCTCTCTCTCTGTCTCATTGAGAGTGTGTCAGAAACAGGGGAAGTAAAATGAGAAGGAAACGGGGGGAAAGGCTGAAAAATCGAGAGAAATGGGAAGAAGAAATAAAGAGGAGCTGAGTTTCCCAGAGCCCATATTCTTGACTTCTTTAAGATAGGCTTGTTCCCTGGACAACCTTGATTGATTCTTCATTCTTAGTCAAATTTGCAAGAGTGGATGAGGGACTTCACTTGTGCCGATAGACTGGGGAAGTTGGGAGTATTCTTCTTAGAGAAGGGATGATTAGATTATTTACAGTGTGGAAACAGACCCTTCGGCCCAACAAGTCCACACCGACCTGCCGAAGCGCAACCCACCCATACCCCTACATTTACCCCTTACCTAACACTATGGGCAATTTAGCTTGGCCAATTCACCTGACCCGCACATCTTTGGACTGTGGGAGGAAACCGGAGCACCCGGAGGAAACCCATGCAGACACGGGAAGGACGTGCAAACTCCACACAGTCAGTCGCCTGAGTCGGGAATTGAACCCGGGTCTCAGGCGCTGTGAGGCAGCAGTGCTAACCACTGTGCCACCGTGCCACCCACTCTTGCGAGGAGATCTGACCAAGCTGTTCAAAATGGTAAGGTGACAGTGTAGATCAGGCAAAACCATTCCCATTGATGAAGGGATCCATAAGAAGAGGACAAGGTGACTGATGAGAGACACAATGGTGACATAAGGACTAACCTTTTCACCCAGTGAGTGTTTAGAAACTGCAGTGCTCATACAGTTTGAGATCATGATGGAGACAGGTTCAATAGAAGCATTCAAGGGAGAATTAGATTAATATGCAAAAAGGAAGAATGCACGGGGTTATAAATTTGATTCCCTACAGTATGGAAACAGGCCCTGCAGCCCAACAAGTCCACACCAACTCTCTGAAGAGTAACCCACCTGGACCCATTCCCCTACCCAATACACACCCCTGGCACTATGGGCAATTTAGCATGGCCAATTCTCCTGACTTGCACATCTTTGGATTGTGGGAGGAAATCCACGCAGACACGGGGCGAATGTACAAACTCCACACAGACAGTCACCTGAGGTTGGAATCGAACCCAGGTCCCTGGTGCTGTGAGGCAGCAGTGCTAACCACTGAGCCACCGTGCCACCCACAGGAAGAAAGAATTGGTTCTATGGTGAGTCGACACTGATTCTTTATGGGCTGAATGGCCATCTCATGCACTGGAACCATCCTGTGGGATTCCACAACTTGAGTAGCTGGGGGTTTGTGCATCTCCTGTTTTACTGAGATTACTTTTACAGCCCATGTGGCTTACTCAGTCACTTCCAATTGTAATTACTTGCTTTGTAAAAGATTTACCAGGATGTTGCTGAGACTGGAGAGTTTGAGCTATGGGAGGGGCTGAATAGGCTGGGGCTATTTTCCCTGGATTGTTGGAGGCTGAGGGGTGACATTTTAGAGGTTTATAAAATGATGAGGGGCTCAAATAGAGTGAATATCCAAGGTCTTTTCCCCATGGTAGAGGAGTCCAAAACTAGAGGGCACAGGTTTAGGGTGAGATGGGAAAGAGGGACCTAAGGGATATCTTCATGCAGAGGGTGGTGCGTGTATGGAGATAGGTGTATTCCATTTTCTACAACTCCATGACTCCATGACTCGATGTTCCCATTTCTGAGGGACAGGGCAACAACAACATGTGTCTTAATAAGCTTGGTCAAAAATGTTGGTTTGCGGAGAATCTTAAAGCAGGAACAAGAGTCAGGCATTGTCTATATCTTGAATGATTCTAGATTAGAGTGGTGCTGGAAAAGCACAGCAGTTCAGGTAGTATCCAAGGAGCAGTAAAATCGACGCTTCAGGCAAAAGCCCTTCATCAGGAATACAGACAGAGAGGCTGAAGGGTGGAGAGATAAGAACCCTTCAGGCTCTCTGTCTGTATTCCTGATGAAGGGCTTTTGCCCGAAACGTTGATTTTACTGCTCCTTGGATGCTGCCTGAACTGCTGTGCTTTTCCAGCACCACTCTAATCTAGAATCTGGTTTCCAGCATCTGCAGTCATTGTTTTTACCTATATCTTGAATGATTTGAGAGTCAGAAGAGGTTTCAGATATAAGGAGGGACAAAGCTGCAGAAGGAGTTGCAAACAAGGGTGAGAATTTTAAGGAGCAGAGTCCAATAATGTAACTCAGTGAGCTCAGAGAGTGTGCATCAAGGGAATTTGGATTGAGTTAAAACCCAGTGTTTACAATGTAGTAGAAAGAATGTTTGTTCCAGATATGGCTCCACTTAAAATTATTTCTGGTGACTATCCCCTTTATGCATGTGTTTGTTGGAAACACAGAAGATTCCTGAAGAAAGGCTTATGCCCGAAACATCGATTCTCCTGCTCCTCGGAAGCTGCCTGCTGTATTTTTCCAGCATCACATTTTTCAACCTTGGAAACACGTTAATCTACTCATATTGTATATTATATAAATATGTCAAGTTGCTCCAGTACTAACATCAATGCTCCAAGTTCCATTTCTCTCTCATTCATAAACCAGCATAAACACATGTGATAGTCTGAATATCTGTTCCTTCCTGGTCAATGTGAGTACTGCATTCAGATCTCTGGGAGTGTGTATGTCAGCAAGATCTTCATCTTGGTGGAACTACTGACTAGAATACAGTTCTGACAATAAAACATTGCATTAGGAATACTGCATCGGGTCATAGTCTGTGTTTCTACTGTGAAAGTCAATTGATTATCGCCAATTTTGCATAACCTCCATAGAAACCTCGAATGATTACAGGGGTAGGCTATTCCACCTTCAGAGCTGAAAATGTGATGCTGGAAAAGCGCAGCAGGTCAGGCAGCATCCAAAGAGCAGGAGATTCGACGTATCGGGCATAAGCCCTTGCCAGCTCCACCGTTCAACACGATCCTGGCTGAGGTTTGAATGTTACAGAGCAGAAGGAGGCCATTTGGCCCAATGGGTCCATACTGCCTCTCCTGAAGAGCGGGTTTCCTATGCTGATTTTTGCCCTATCGCCCTGCAAGTTCTTTTTGCCTTCAGACAATTATCCAACCCCCTTCCTATTGCCCTTCTCAAACCTGTCTCCACTAAACCCTCAGGCAGAGCATTCCCCATCCTGACCACTCGCTACGTGTCAAAATTTCCCCTCCTACCACAGTTGCTTCTCTGACCAATCGTCTTAAATCTGCATCATCTGGAGACCAGGCCCTTCCACCAATTGGAACCACATCTCTCCACCCTGCATAGAGGCCTCTTTTTAGATCTCGATCAAATTTCCTCACAAGGGCAGCACGGTGGCTCAGTGGTTAGCATTGCTGCCTCAGTGCCAGGGTCCCGGGTTTGATTCCAGCCTCGGGCAACTCTGTGTGGAGTTTGCACATTCTCCCTGTGTCTGTTTGGTTTCCTCTGGGTGCTCCAGTTTCCTCCCACAATCCAAAGATGTGCCGATTAGGGTGGATAGGCCATGCTAAATTGCCCCATAGTGTTCAGGGATGTGTAGATTAGGTGTGTAAGTCAAGAGTAAATGTAGAGTAATAGGGTAGGGGAATGGGTCTGGGTGGATTACTCTACAGAGGGTTGGTGTGGACTTGTTGGGATGAAGGGTCCATTTCTACACTGTAGGGATTCTACGAACGTTTTCTTCTCCAAGAGAGATTTTCCCAGCGTCTCCGATCAGTCTCCATAACTGAAATCCTTCACCCATCTCATTAATCCATTCTCTTCCACAGTCTGTAAATTCTTCCAAAAATGCCCAGACTTGGACACAGGCCTCATGTAGACAGCCAGGCAAGAGTCTGACAAAGCTCCAGTGTTACATAATGCTCTAAATGTGAATCCTGATGAAGGGCTTATACCCGAAATGTCGAATTTCCTGTTCCTTGGATGCTGCCTGATCTGCTGCACTTTTCCAGCAACACATTTCCAGCTCTGATCGCCAGCATCTGCAGACCTCACTTTCTCCTCTAACTGTGGAGCCAAGGTTTGGATTACAAAGCAGTGCGATGCCAACGGCATGGGTTCAATTCCCATCACCGACTGGCGGCATCCTGAGTGACTCTCCTTCTCAACCTCTCCCCTCACATAAAATAGTGTGGCTCTCAGGATAAATCACTACCGGTCATCTGTCCCTATAATGAGAGGGTAAGAAAGTGGCAACGCTACAAAAACATATCTGGACAGAATTAAGAATGGAAGTTGTATTACTCAGAGTTTAATCCATGGGTTGGACCAAGATGCGTGCTCTGTTGGAAATTTCTCATTTCACAGTGATAGGTTTTACATTTAGTATCATAGAGATGTACAGCATGGAAACAGATCCTTCGGTCCAACTCTTCCATGCCGACTAGATATCCCAACCCAATCTAGTCCCATCTGCCAGCATCCTGCCCATATCCCTCCAACCCCTTCCTATTTATATACCCATCCAAACGCCTCTTAAATGTTGCAATTGTACCAGCCTCTACCACTTCCTCTGGCAGCTCAGTTGCCCTTTAGGTCTCTTTTATATCTTTCCCCTCTCACCCTAAACCTATGCCCTCTAGTTCTGGACTCCCCGAACCCAGGGAAAAGACTTTGCCTATTTACCCTATCCATGCCCCTCATAATTTTGTAAACCCCTCAGCCTCCGACGCTCCAGAGAAAACAGCCAGAGAGACTCTGTACACAAACCCCTCTAGGCATGAAAGGATCTACGAGTGTCCCTTTAACTTTTACCTCACTGTCTACGGAGTAAACTAATTGCACCTGCATGAAACAATTCTGAATTGAATAGGGAGATGGCTCTTGACATTCCAGGTTTGTCCTGCCTTGCCATTTCAGTGAGAAAGCTACAGGTATGGTGGAGAGTGACTGCTACAGCACCAGGGATTAAGAAACTCAGCTGACCCTGGAACAGTCAAGGCAGCTGACCCAGCTCCTGAGGTCACCAAAGAAGATGGTCAAGATGGGAAAGGTGCCTGGGATATTTGGCAGCTCCCAATCCTTCCCATCCACTATAATAACCAGAGCAAAGCCTCACATGACCCAGTCCAGATAGGGAATGGCAGCTAACAAGTAAAGAGACCACATCAGAGATTGCAAATGTCTTCCATCTGAGGATAAAGGATGGTGGAAATGTTTATAAATCTGTTTTGTTCTTCATTTTGTCGGAAGTGGGCATCACTGGCTGGGCCCAGCATTTATTATCTGTCCCTAGTTGCCCCTTGGGAAGGTGGGGGTGAGCTGCCTTCTTGAACCCCTGCAGTCCATGTGCTGTAGGCAGACCCACAATGCCCTGAGGGAGGGAATTCCAGGATTTTGACCCAGCGTCACTGAAGTAATGGCGATATTTTTCCCAGTCAGGATGGTGAGGTACTTGGATGGGAACTTGCAGGGGTGGGTTTCCCATGTATCTACTGCCTTTGTTACAAGCCAACAACATCACTGTTGGTCTGGAGTCACGTGTAGGCCAGATCTGGTAAAGATAGCAGATTACCTTCCCTCAAGGACATTAGTGAACTGGATGAGTTTTTCTTACAACAATTGACAGTGGTCACATGGTCACCACTGGCCCAGCTTTGTTTTATATTGAAAATTGAAAATTATTATTTTTTCTGTTGCCAGACAAAGAGACCTTGGAGTGCAGGTTCATAGCTCCTTGAAAGTGGAGTCACAGGTAGATAGGATAGTGAAGAAGGCGTTTGGTATGCTTTCCTTTATTGGTCAGAGTATTGAGTACAGGAGTTGGAAGGTCATGTTGCGGCTGTACAGGACATTGGTTAGGCCACTGCTGTGTGCAGTTTTGGTCTCCCTCCTATCGGAAGGGTGTTGTGCAACTTGAAAGGGTTTGAGCTGGAGGGAGAGGCTGAATAAGCTGAAACTATTTTCCCTGGAGTGTTGGTGACTTATAGATACTTACAAAATCATGAAAGGTGATTTTGTAGAGTGAATAGGTGAGAGGGGAAAGATTTAAAAGGGACTTAAGGGATAACTTTTTCATGCAGTGGGTAGTGCGTGTATGGAATGAACTGCCAGAGGACGTTGGTACAATTAGAACATTTAAAAGGCATCTGGATGGGTATATGAATAGGATGGGTTTAGAGCCAAGTGCTGGCAAATGAGAATAGATCAATTTGGGATATCTGGTCGGCATGGTTAGTTTTTATGCTGTACAAGTCTGTGACTCTATAACTCCATTCTTAAATTGAATAAAAGTTTTACCATCTGTTTCAATGGAAATCAAACCCAAATCCCCATGTATACCACAGCCTCTCCTGTTATCCTCCAGATGGGTGTTTGAACAGGAAGGGTTTAGGGGGATATAGGAAATTGCTGGCAAGTGGGAGTAAATTAGTTGAGGATATCTAGCCAGTGTGGATGAGCTGGACTGAAGTGTCTGCTTCAGGGGTCCTTGGACCATGAAAGATGCTGAATAAATTCATGCTCTTTTTCCCTTTCTTCTCCTCCCTGCCTTACTGCCCACAAATGTTCTCTCCTTTCACTTTGCACTCGCCCATCCTCGTTGTCACATTAATTTGAATTCTCTCCAGTCCTGCACAGTCTTTGTCTGCTCTCAATCTCTCCACGGGCTAACAGCAGAGTCCTCACAGCTGGTTGGACCTGACAGTCAGATCAATTGGAGGGCAGTGTGTAAATGGGGAAGAGGGTCAGGATAGATGTATTTGCAAGCTGCAGGTGATAATCAATAGCCTGCAGGCACTTGGGGAGTTGTAATCCTATTTTCTAGCTAACAGTGTCACCCGAACCCTTAACTCAGGTAACTTATCTTGCATTCTCTGTGGTCTCATTGTTTGCAATGGAACAATGGGATGGTGAGTGCATTGCAGTTCATCGCTGTAAGATTTGCAAAATGGGTTCATAGATTTGGATTGTTAAAGTTGGAATGGTAACAGTGGCTCATAGGGGAAACAAAAGATGTGTTCATGGTCTGTGGTCATACAAGACGGCTGTCATTAAAATTGCTGGTTGTGTATTTGAAATTTTAGATGGAAAGTGGAGAACATGAAAGCAGAGGAGAGAACATTATCAGTAAGGAGTGAGATTACACCATTTCACGCTTCAGCTTCCCCTCAATAAGATCATGGCTAATCATGTAACCACCCACTCTGCTTTACCCCTGATCAAAACCCCACCAATAAAAAGCTGAAGTTTTTAATCGGTAGGAAAACCGAGACTTATGGGGAAAATCAGGGAGAAGATAATCATCTCACTAAAATGGCAGTGTGGACTCAATGGGCTGGATGGCTTGCAGTTGCTCCTGTGTCCTATGCTGGCATAAAGGGGCTAGTGAGCTTAAATGGCAGGAAAGCTGGTTTCTAAGGTGGGCTAATGCTGTTGGTGGGGGTTCAATTCCTGCACTGGCTGAGCTGACTATGAAGTACTCTCCTTCTCACCCACTCCCATTGCCTGAGATAGGGTGACCCGCAGCTTAACCTACCACCAGTCATCCATCTCCAACAAGAGAGTAGGAGGATAGAGACTTGTATTTTTTTTATTGAGAAACAAGTTACATCTGTTGCCCCATCAACTTGACTATTTCCAAGTGTTCCTATCTGGCTTCCTACATGCTGCTATTCATAAACTTTGGTTTAATACAATTTATTATTGTCACATGTACCAAGATACAGTGAAAAGCATTGTTTTGTGTCCTTACCAGACAAATCAAACCTGACATCAGGGTAATAGAACAAAATTCAGAATACAGTATAGTGTTACAGCTACAGAGAAGGTGCAGAGAAAAATCAGCTCTAATATATGAGAGGTCTGTCCATAAGTCTGATAACAGCGGGGAAGAAGCTGTTCTTGAATCTGTTAGTACATGTTTTCAAACTTTTGTAACTTCTGCCCAATTGAAGAGAGTGGGAGAGAGTAAAACCAGGGTGAGAGGGGTCTTTGATGATGTTGGCTGCTTTCCCGAGGCATTGGGAAGTGTAGATGGAGTCAGTGGATGAGAGGCTGGTTTCTGTTAGATCATCCAGAACTGCGCTACCCATGTTCATTACTTACATTGCTGCTCACCCATCACCCATCCACTCACTCACCGACACCGAATCCCAGTCACAACTTGATTTCACATTCCTACTCGACTACCCACATTTCTCTTTTTCTCCAGCCCTACACCCCACAAGCCCTACAATGCTCCAGCCCTACAACTCTCCAGCCCTACGACCCTCCAGTCCTACAACGCTCCAGCCCTACTACGCTCCAGCCCTACAACGCCCCAGCCCCACAACTCTCCAGCCATACAACGCTCCAGCCCTACATCCCACCAGCCCTACACCCCAACAGCCCTACAACACGCCGGCGCTACAACGCTCCAGCCCTACAACACGCCGGCGCTACAACGCTCCAGCCCTACAACACCCCAGCCCTACAACGCTCCAGCCCTACAACACCCCAGCCCTACAATGCTCCAGCCCTACACTCGACCAGCCCTACATCCCACCAGCCCTACACCCCACCAGCCCTACAACACTCCAGCCCTACAACACCCTGGCCCTATGACCGTTCCAGCCCTACAACGCTCCAGCCCTACAACACTCCATCCCTGTGACCCTCCAGCTCTACGGCCCTCCAGCTTTACGACCCTCCAGCCCTACACCCCACCAGCCCTACACCCCACCAGCCCTACAACACTCCAGCCCTACACCCCACCAGCCCTACACCGATCCAGCCCCACACCCCACCAGCCCAACAACACTCCGGCCCTACAACACCCCAGCCCTATGACCGTCCAGCCCTACAACGCTCCAGCCCTACAACACTCCATCCCTATGACCCTCCAGCTCTATGGCCCTCCAGCTTTACGACCCTCCAGCCCTACACACCTTCAGACCTTAACACACCCCAGGCCTTCTTGAGGCCCTTGAATCCGAGCCTTGTGAGTATCTCTGAATGTAATTGCACCATCACCAGATTCCAAGTTCCTAATTCCACAATTGCCCCCTCAAATCTCTCTGCCTCTCTATCTTACCTGCCTGTCTAAAGACACTCCTTCACCCTTTGGCCTTCTGCTCAATGCCTGTTCATCACAAATCAAGAATTGTTACATTGTAGAAGGAGGTTCTTCGGCCCATCAGACCTGTGTTGGCTCTCCTAGTGAGGGACTCACCCAATGCCATTCTCCTGCCCTCTCCCTGTATCCCTACACCTTTTCTTTGTTTCAGTTAATTCAAGTAAAAAGTGAGGTCTGCAGATGCTGGAGATCAGAGCTGAAAATGTGTTGCTGGTTAAAGCACAGCAGGTTAGGCAGCATCCAAGGAACAGGAAATTCAACGTTTCGGGCCAGAGCCCTTCATCAGGAATGAGGAGAGGGTGCCAGGCAGGCTCAGATAAAAGGTAGGGAGGAGGGACTTGGGGGAGGGGCGATGGAGATGTGATAGGTGGAAGGAGGTCAAGGTGAGGGTGATAGGCCAGAGTGGGGTGGGGCGGAGAGGTCAGGAAGAAGATTGCAGGTTAGGAGGGCGGTGCTGAGTCCAAGGGAATCGACTGAGACAAGGTGGGGGGAGGGGAAATGAGGAAACTGGAGAAATCTGAGTTCATCCCTTGTGGCTGGAGGGTTCCCAGGCGGAAGATGAGGCGCTCTTCCTCCACGACGGTTGGAGGAAGAGCGCCTCATCTTCCGCCTGGGAACCCTCCAGCCACAAGGGATGAACTCGGATTTCTCCAGTTTCCTCATTTCCCCTCCCCCCACCTTGTCTCAGTCGATTCCCTTGGACTCAGCACCGCCCTCCTAACCTGCAATCTTCTTCCTGACCTCTCCGCCCCACCCCACTCTGGCCTATCACCCTCACCTTGACCTCCTTCCACCTATCACATCTCCATCGCCCCTTCCCCCAAGTCCCTCCTCTCTACCTTTTATCTGAGCCTGCCTGGCACACTCTCCTCATTCCTGATGAAGGGCTCTGGCCCGAAACGTTGAATTTCCTGTTCCTTGGATGCTGCCTAACCTGCTGTGCTTTAACCAGCAACACATTTTCAGTTTAGTTAATTCAAATCTGTCATGGAAGCTTGGATTGAATATATTCTCAAGAAGTGTATTCCAGACTCATTACGTTAAAGTAAGAACATAAAAACCAGGAGCAAGAGGAGGCCATTCAGCCCCTCAAAACTATTCTGTCATTTTATACAATCATGGCTGATCTCACCTTAACCTCAGCTGAATGTTCCTTCCTGTTCCCCATAACCGTTCAATTAAAAATCTATCTCCTTGAATTTAATCAGGGTCCCAGCATCCACTGCACGCTTGTGGAGTGAATTCCACAGTTTGAGGGAAATTATTCCTCCTCATCTCTGTTTAAAAACTCTGCCCTCTCATTCTAGATGGCCTCACAAGAGGAAACATCTTCTCTAAACCTACTTGGCCCGAGCATCTTATCGACCTCGATTGGATCTCCTCTCATTCTTCTAAACTCCAGGGAGGCCGAAACTGTTGAGCGTCGCTCCGAAAGCTAGTGTGCTTCCAAATAAACCTGTTGGACTATAACCTGGTGTTGTGTCATTTTTAACAATTTCTCTTTGCTAGCCTTCTGGAATTAATCTGGTGAATCTCCTCTGAACTTTTCACCTCAAGAGGAAATACACCTCAAATTGCCATTGCTTCTTTTTGTCGATTATTTCAAACTTGTGCATTTCCCATTCTCAAAGATTCTAACAGGGGGAACAGTTTCACTCTTTATACCTTGTCCAGATCCTCATTATTCCGAATACCTCTATCCAAATCCTCTCAACCTTGTCCTCCATGTGGAAGACTGTCTCAAGGTCTTCAAACTACTGATTCTTCATCACACTCTTGTGAGTCTTCGCTGCGCTCACTCTAATGTCTTCATATCCTTTCTAGGTGTGGCACCCCAAACTGGACTCAATACTCCATCTGAGGGTTAACAAGTGGTTTATAAATTCAGCTCTGATGAAAAGTCATCTTGACTCAAAACGTTAGCTCGCTCTTTTTCCACGGATGCTGCCTGACCCGCTGTGATCTCCAGCATTTTCTATTTTCAGTAGCGTTTTATAAAATATGGCTTTTTGTGAGCTGCATGGGATATTTTAGTGCTTCAGAGGAGCTATATAAATGCAGGTAGTCCTCCTACAACGCTGCAGTCACGCACAGTGAAACCTCGCTGAACAGAAAATCGCTGAATAGAAATAATGGGGCCTATGGGAAAAGTGTGGGTAGGGGCAGACCAGCATAAAGTCTCACTCACGATCGCTCAAACATCACCCAAAAGCCAAACGCAAAGTATAGCACAGCCTGGATGAAGGTTTAAATCATATTTATTAACCGAAACACATGTAATTTTAACACATTGCATTGAAAGCATGCTGTTAATGCAGGGACAGAGGGTCTCCCTCACCACCTTCAGGTGCAGAAGGGGATGGCTGTGGTTTGATTGTCCTCTCACTGTTTCTTGGGGGTTGGTCTAAAAAACACATTCAGTTTTTGCTGCCTTGCCCTGTTTCTTCTGTCTTGAAGAAACTGTTCACAGGGGTGCTGGATGATCTCTTACTGAACGCACTGTTCTCCTGCTGCGCTCTGCATTGTAATCCTTGTTCCCCTGTGAGCTGCAACTGCCTCTCAGTTTCCCTCAGGATGGGAGATAAAAGAGAAGAGAAGAGCTCTCGTGGTGCTGTATCCTGGACTTCATCATCTTCATCTCCAGCTCCCACTTCTCCCTCAAGAATTTTCCTGTTTCAGAGGGAGAGCAATGAACGATCATTCGTGTAATTTTGGAGGTGAAGCTGCTCAGTGTATAGTATGTACCTCACATGTACTCTGATGGCAGCTGACATTGGCAGATGCGCAGAACGAAGCGTGCGAAACAATCGCTGCTGGAATCACGCTATTGCGAACAGAGGTAAGCATTCTCGAACATGCTGATCCCTAATTCTTCAGCAAAGTTATCACCAAATCGCTCTGCCGGAACACGCTTATAGAGTCATAGAGATGTACAGCACGGAAACAGACCCTTCAGTCCAACCCGTCCATACCGACCAGATATCCCAACCCAATCTAGTCCCACCTGCCAGCACCCGGCCCATATCCCTCCAAACCCTTCATATTCATATACCCATCCAAATGCCTCTTAAATGTTGCAATTGTACCAGCCTCCACCACATCCAATGGCAGCTCATTCCATACACATACCACCCTCTATATGAAAAAGTTGCCCCTTAGGTCTCTTTTATATCTTTCTCCTCTCATCCTAAACCTATGCCCTCTAGTTCCGGACTCCCAACCCCAGGGAAAAGACTTTATCTATTTATCTTATCCATGCCCCTCATAATTTTGTAAACCTCTATGAGGTCACCCTTCAGCCTCCGACGCTCCAGGGAAAACAGCCCCAGCCTGTTCAGCCTCTCCCTATAGCTCAGATCCTCCAACCCTGGCAACATCCTTGTAAATCTTTTCTGAACCCATTCACGTTTCACAAAATCTTTCCGATAGGAAGGAGACCAGAATTGCACGCAATATTCCAACAGTGGCCTAACCAATGTTCTGTACAGCCACAACATGACCTCCCTAGCCCTGTATTCAATACTCTGACCAATAAAGGAAAGCATACCAAACGCCGCCATCACTATCCTATCTACCTGCGACTCCACTTTCAAGGAGCTATGAACCTGCACTCCAAGGTCTCTTTGTTCAGCAACACTCCCTAGGACCCGACCATTAAGTGTATAAGTCCTGCTAAGATTTGCTTTCCCAAAATGCAGCACCTCGCATTTATCTGAATTAAACTCCATCTGCCACTTCTCAGCCTATTGGCCCATCTGGTCCAAATCCTGTTGTAATCTGAGGTAACCCTCTTCACTGTCCACTACACCTCCAATTTTGGTGTCATCTGCAAACTTACTAACTGTACCTCTTATATTCGCACCCAAATTATTTATGTAAATGACAAAAAGTAGAGGACCCAGCACCGATCCTTGTGGCACTCCACTGGTCACAGGCCTCCAGTCTGAAAAACAACCCTCCACCACCACCCTCTGTCTTCTACCTTTGAACCAGTTCTGTATCCAAATGGCAAGTTCTCCCTGTATTCCACGAGATCTAACCTTGCTAATCAGTCTCCTCCATGGGGAACTTTGTCGAACGCCTTGCTGAAGTCCAAATAGATCACATCTACCGCTCTGCCCTTATCAACCTTCTTTGTTACTTCTTCAAAAAACTCAATCAAACTTGTGACTCATGATTTCCCACACACAAAGGCATGTTGACTATCCCGAATCAGTCCTTACCTTTCCAAATACATGCACCATCCTGTCCCTCAGGATTCCCTCCAACAACCTGCTCACCACTGAGGTCAGTCTCACCGGTCTATAGTCCCTGGTCTTGCCTTTACCACCCTTTTTAAACAGTGGCACCACGTTTGCCAACCTCCAGTCTTCCGGCACCTCACCTGTGACTATCGATGATACAAATATCTCAGCAAGAGACCCTTTATACGCTAGCTACCTGTAGAATTTCTACCGAAGGAGTAGTGAAGCTGTGGAATTAGATTAGATGAGATTAGGTTACCTACAGTGTGGGAAAAGGCCCTTCAACCCAATAAGTCCACACTGACCCTCCGAAGAGCAACCCATCCAAACCCATTCCCCTACCCCATATTTACCCTTGACTAATGCACCTAACACAATGGGCAATTCAGCATGGCCAATTCACCTGACCTGCACATCTTTGGATCAGAGGAAACTCACTCAGACACGGGGAGAATTCATTACCCCAGATATCCGAACACTGAGTAAATTTAAGGAAGAGAAAGGCAGATTTTTAATTAGTGCCAGATTGGAGGCTTATGGGAGAGCGGAAAGTGAAGTTGAATCTGGGATTAGACATAATCGAATCAAATGGGGCTGAACGGCCTACTCCTGCTCTGAGTTCTTACATTCAACGTTTTGCAATATTGCTGTTGCGTCCTCTAGATTTGCTTTAGCACATATGGAGGTCTTTAAAATGAGAGGGAAAAGGCTCATTAGAAGAACAGCTTGCAGACTTCCACGACAGTGCAATGCCTTATAATTCAACTTAAATGAGGAAACATCCAAACTGCTCATAGCCTTAAATCTCTGCAGTAAAAGAGAAAAATATCAGACATTTTTTTTTCCTTGGAGCCTATCATGCTGTAGAAAAACTGCATGTGTGATTAAGCTGCCGAGAGATGGATATTGTGATTAGACTGCGTGTGAGATGGCTCCGCAGAATATCGCTTGAAAAGTATTTATTGGAAAATGGCCAGTGAGGCTGGACATAAGACAGGTTGATTGGTTCCTATCAAAACAGAACCTTCTCTTGTAATTGTTTAACAATGGAGTTTTATAGAGCTCATCATCAACCAGCAAGTGCAGATGTTCTGGAAGAAGTGAAGTGGATCGTGGAATTAATCATTTTATTCCAATTACAATTAACTTCACCCGATAGGTCTTGCTGCATTTGTAAGCTGCCAGGGAGTTTGGCGAAAGGATGGTTACTGGGCAGTAAACATCCCGGCCGGTGACAGTCTTAAAGCAGTTAAATTATAAAATCGTGATGGGCATGGAGAGGGTGAATAGTCAGGGTCTTTTTCCCCTGGTAGGGGAGTCCGAAACCAGAGGCCATAGGTTTAAGGTCAGAAGTCAGATGACACCGAGTTATCATCCAACAGAAACAAAAAGAGAAGCATTGAATGTAAGAACTCAGAGCAGGAGTAGGCCACTCAGCCCCATTTGATTCGATTATGTCTAATCCTAGATTCAACTTCACTTTCCACTCTCCCATAACCCTCCAATCTGGCACTAATTAAATAGAATTTCTCTTCACAGATACTGCCAGACCTGCTGAGCTTTTCCAGCAACCTCAGTTTTGTTTCTGATTTACAGCATCCACAGTTCCTTCAGTTTTGATAATCCAACAGGTTTGTTTGAAATCATAAGCTTTCAGCCAAAAACCTGTTGGACTATTACCTGATGCTGTCTGAGTTCTGATTTTGTCCACCCCAGTTCCATACACCAGCACCTCCACATCATAGATTTCAGCTGAGAGGGGAAAGATTTATAAAGGACCTAAGGGGTAACTTTGTTGATGCAGAGGGTGGTACGTGTATGGAATGAGCTGCCAATGGAAGTGGTGGAGGCTGGTACAATTACAGCATTTAAAGGCATCTGGATGGGTCTGTGAATGGGAAGGGTTTAGAGAGATATGGGCCAAATGCTGGTAAATGGGACTAGATAGGATTGGGATGTTTGGTCTACAGTGAATGAATTGGATCAAAGGGACTGTTTCCGCGTGCTATAACTCTATGGTTCTAAGGTCTATGATGTCATCCCTCAGCACCAAGGAATTATACATTGAGGAAAGATTGGGGTAGTGGGTTCCACTTTACAGGGAAGATGTGAATGAATTGGAGAGAGCGCAGATATGAGAATGGTTACAGATATGAGAAAACTTTAAAATCTGATTGAAGATTTGTAGCTCGGGTGTCCGTTGTTGTGGTTCTGCTCGCCGAGCTGGAAGTTTTTGCTGCAAACGTTTCGTTCCCTGGCTAGGGAACATCATCAGTGCTGTTGGAGCCTCATGTGAAGCGCTGCTTTGATGTTTCTTCTGGTATTTATATTGGTTTGTTCTTGCCGCTTCCGGGTGTCAGTTTCAGCTGCAGTGATTTGTATGTGGGGTCCAGGTCGATGTGTCTGTTGATGGATGTTCTTGCCGTTTCCGGGTGTCAGTTTCAGCTGTAGTGGTTTGTATATGGTGTCCAGGTCAATGTGTCTGTTAATGGAGTTTGTGGATGAATGCCATGCTTCTAGGAATTCTCTGGCTGTTCTCTGTCTGGCTTGTCCTATGATAGTGGTGTTTTCCCAGTCAAATTCATGTTGCTGGTTGTCTGAGTGTATGGCTACTAGAGATAGCTGGTCATGTCGTTTTGTGGCTAGCTGATGTTCATGGATGCAGATTGTTAGCTGTCTTCCTGTTTGTCCTATATAGTGTTTTTGTGCAGTCCTTGCATGGTATTTTGTAAACTACGTTAGTTTGGCTCATGCTAGGTATTGGGTCCTTTGTTCTAGTGAGTTGTTGTCTGAGCGTGGATGTTGGCTTGTGTGCTGTTATGAGTCCTAAGGGTCGCAGTAGTCTGGCTGTCAGTTCTGAGACGCTCCTGACGTATGGTAGAGTGGCTAGTCCTTTTGGTTGTGGCATGTCCTCGTTCCTCAGTCTATCTCTTAGGCATCTGGTGATAAAGTTGCGTGGGTATCCGTTTTTGGCGAATACCTTGTATAGATGTTCCTCTTCCTCTTTTCGCAGTTCTGGTGTACTGCAGTGTGTTGTAGCTCTTTTGAATAGTGTCCTGATGCAGCTTCGTTTGTGTGTGTTGGGGTGGTTACTTTCATAGTTTAAGACTTGGTCTGTGTGTGTTGGTTTCCTGTGTACCCTTGTGGTGAATTCACAGGAAACCAACACACACAGACCAAGTCTTAAACTATGAAAGTAACCACCCCAACACACACAAACGAAGCTGCATCAGGACACTATTCAAAAGGGCCACAACACACTGCAGTACACCAGAACTGCGAAAAGAGGAAGAGGAACATCTATACAAGGTATTCACCAAAAACGGATACCCACGCAACTTTATCACCAGATGCCTAAGAGATAGACTGAGGAACGAGGACATGCCACAACCAAAAGGACTAGCCACTCTACCATACGTCAGGAGCGTCTCAGAACTGACAGCCAGACTACTGCGACCCTTAGGACTCATAACAGCACACAAGCCAACATCCACGCTCAGACAACAACTCACTAGAACAAAGGACCCAATACCTAGCATGAGCCAAACTAACGTAGTTTACAAAATACCATGCAAGGACTGCACAAAAACACTATATAGGACAAACAGGAAGACAGCTAACAATCCGCATCCATGAACATCAGCTAGCCACAAAACGACACGACCAGCTATCTCTAGTAGCCATACACTCAGACAACCAGCAACATGAATTTGACTGGGAAAACACCACTATCATAGGACAAGCCAGACAGAGAACAGCCAGAGAATTCCTAGAAGCATGGCATTCATCCACAAACTCCATTAACAGACACATTGACCTGGACACCATATGCAAACCACTACAGCTGAAACTGACACCCGGAAACGGCAAGAACATCCATCAACAGACACATCGACCTGGACCCCACATACAAATCACTGCAGCTGAAACTGACACCCGGAAGCGGCAAGAACAAACCAATATAAATACCGGAAGAAACATCAAAGCAGCGCTTCACATGAGGCTCCAACAGCACTGATGATGTTCCCTAGCCAGGGAACGAAACGTTTGCAGCAAAAACTTCCAGCTCGGCGAGCAGAACCACAACATGAGAAAACTTCAGTGATGAGGATAGAGTGAAGAAATTGGGATAGTTCTCCCTGGAGAGAAGGCTGAGAGGAGGTTTGGTAGATATTACGAACAGGCTGGACAGAATAAATAGGGAGAAGCTGTTTCTACTCATAAAAGGAACAAAAAATGAGAGGATATAGATTGAAAATGAGGTGCAAAAGAAGCAAGGTTGATATGATGAAGACCTTTTTCACATAAGCGAGTAGATAGTGGATGGGATGCACAGCCTAGAAATGTGGGGGAGGCAGGTTCAATAGAAACATTCAAGAGGGGCATTGGATGGTTATTGGGATAGAAATGGCATGCAGGGATATGGGAAAAAGGCAGGAGATTGGCCTCCGGGGATAGAACCAGCGCAGGCACAAAAGGCCAAATGGCCTGCAGGAGTGAGGGAAATCTACTTCCCTTCCCTGGTCTGGCCTACATGTGACTCCAGATTCACAGCAATGTGGTTGACCACTCCACCATAAAATTTCTGTGATTCTGTACTGTCATTGGACAAGAATCAGGGGTGAGGTCTGGGGCTCAACTCCACAGCCGTTTAGAATCAGTTAATATATCTAGACTTGAGCTCGTCTCAGTAATGGTGACCATGACAACAATCTTTGTTCACATGCCCTTTAGTGCAGGAAATCTACCTCCCTTAACTGGTCTGGCCTACATGTGACTCCAGACCATGACAATGTGATTGACTCTTAACTGCCCTCTGGGCAATTAGCAATGGTTTATAATTTCTGGCCGTGGACAGTGATGTAATGTGAACAAATTACAACAAAGACAAGCAGCCAATTTGTGCATTGCAAGCTCCAACAAACATCAATGTGACTGTAACCAGACAAGTTTATTTTTTTACAGGAATATACCCTGCGCTTCTTGGGAATTAAGGAGGGAATTTATACCGGTCCAGCCAAAAAAACAGTAACTCAGACAGTGCAGCACTCACTCAGCTCTGCACTGGAGTTTAGTACTCCCATTCTAAATAGAATCCCTGATAGGCTATCCTGCCCATCGAGTCTGCACTGACCCTCTGAAGAGTATCCCCACCCCATCCCTGTAACCCTGCATTTTACCATGGCCAATCCACCCCAACCTGCACATCTTTGGACTGTAGGAGGAAACTGGGCAAACCCACATGGGCATGAGGAGAATGTGCAAACTCCACACAGTTGCCCAATTGTGGGATTGAACTCAAGTGCCTGGAGCTGTGAGGCAGCAGTGCTAACCACTGAGCCACTGTGCCACCTATGGTGAGCTGTGGGGGCGGAGTCCTTGTGTATATTTAAGGCTGAGATCGATAGATTCTTGAACAGCCAGAGAATCGAGGGAAAGGGCAGGAAGGTGGGCGTGTGGAATGTTGGATCAGCCATGATCCTATTGAATGGGGGAGCAGGCTCAAGGGGCCGAATGGCCTACTCCTGTTCCTATTCCTAATGGTCTTTGAACTCTCAACCCGTTGACTCTGAGAGTATAGAACTACTGAACAAGCGAAAACGTATGCATGAGAGAGAGAGAGAGAGAGAGAGAGAGAAAAAGAGAATGTAAGTGACAAACAATGGAAAGAGAAATAAGAGGAAGTGGGAAACACAATCAGAAATTTAAGTCGGGACTATTGTGGGTCAAATGTTCACATTTTTTGTCACGGCACTTCAAGGATACCTAATAAGGGCCAGTAGGTAAGGATTTGTATACTGTGAGTGGGCTAATCAGATTACGAAGAGATTAAGTCAATGGCCATTACTCATTTATGGTGACCTTGTTATTCATGAGTAATCTAGTCAAACCTACTCAGATGTTTTCTTTCCCAATAATTTTTGTTGCTGCCATATTTTAAAATTAATCTGGTAACGAGCTGAGCTAAGCGAGTAGGAAAATGAATATATGGTGTGCTATATCTCTCAGTGAACTGGTTCCTCTCCAGTTTTTAATTACTCAGTTCCTGAGGGGGTGTGAAGTCAGAGTGTTTTTCTTTGAAAATCGTCTTCAAATGGATTTTTAAAGTATTCATCTGCGAGCAGCATCTGAACCTTCCTCCCATCAAGAGCGGCTGGAGATAGAACTTAAGAACCTAAGAACGAGGACGGGAGTAGGCTGTTCAACTCCATATACCTGCTCCTCCATTTAATATGATCATAGCTGATGTTCAACTTCCTGCCCACTCCACATGACCTTTCAACCCATTACTAATTACAACTCTGATTACCTCCTCCTGAAAGTGACTCTATGCCTCATTCCTGATGAAAGGCTTATGCCTGAAATGTTGCTTCTCCTCCGATGCTGCCTGACCTGCTGTGCTTTTCCAGCCCCACACTCTTGACTCTAATCTCCAGCATCTGCAGTCCTCACTTTCTCCTCTATGCCCTAGCATCCGCTGCACACTGTGGAAGTTGGGATTCAAATCCATGTCCCCTCCAGAACGTAAGAGTGTCTAGATGGACAAGGCCAGCAGATACATGGGAACACCACCCCCGGCAAATTTCCCTCCAAGCCTTTTAGCATCCTGACCTGGAAATATATCACTGTTCACATGGACTGCAGCGGTTCAAGAAGGCAGCTCACCCCCACCTTCTCAAGGGGCAACTAGGGATGGGTGATAAATGAATAAAGGCACTGGATGTAGGTTTGCTCGCAGAGCTGCATGGGCCATGTTCAGACGTTTCGTCACCATACTAGGTAACATCTTCAGTGAGCCTCTGTGTTACAGCCCAATTGACTTTTCTTTGAGGCATTTTGCCACAAAAACTGAGAGTTAATGCCAGAAATCTCCAGCAAAGTCCATAAGAGTTGATATCCTAAATGCTGCACTACTCTGGATGGGAAACTGAACAAAAACTTGCTATTTATATTTATATAGCACCTTTAAATGAGCAAAAC
The DNA here is from genome assembly GCF_020745735.1 of Hemiscyllium ocellatum. Taxonomy (NCBI): domain Eukaryota; kingdom Metazoa; phylum Chordata; class Chondrichthyes; order Orectolobiformes; family Hemiscylliidae; genus Hemiscyllium; species Hemiscyllium ocellatum. The sequence continues at coordinate 137,457,585 of NC_083404.1, forward strand.
ATCCCAAGGAACAAGACAAAACACCATAAGACATAGGAGCAGGAGTAGGCCATTCAGCCCATCGAGCCTGCCGCCCCATTCAATGAGATCATGGCTGATCTGACAATCCTTAACTCCACTTTCCTGCCTTTCCCCCATGACCCTCAATTCCCCTTCCTGATTAAAACTCTCTCTGTCTCAGCCCTGAATATACTCAATGCCCCAGCCTCGACAGCCCTCTGTGGGAAAGAATTCCACAGATTCACTCCCCCCTGAGAGAAAAAAATCCCTCCTCATCTCTGTCTTAACTATAACCTCTTATTCTGAGATAATTCATCACTGAGGTGATGTTGGATCGGTTGACCAAAGCTTTGTCAAAGAGATGGATTTTCAAGAATATCATAGAGGATAGTCTGAAAGTGAGATAAGAGAAGGTTTACAGAGGGAAATCCAAGTCTGGGACCTCAACAGCTGAAGGATAGCCACTGATGAAAACAAGGCCAGAATTGGAATTGCAGGGAAATGTTGGATTTAGAGATAGATTACATACAGTGTGGAAACAGGTCCTTCGGCCCAACCCGACCCTCCGAAGACTAACCCACCTAGACCCATTCCCCTACACCTAACAATATGGGCAATTTAGCATGGCCAATTCATCTGACCTGCACATTTTTGGATTGTGGGAGGAAACTGGAGCACCCGGAGGAAACCCACGCAGATGCGGGGAGAATGTGCAAACTCCACACAGACAGTTGCCAGAGGTGGGAATTGAACCCAGGTCTCTGGTACTGTGAGGCAGCAGTGCTAACCACTGTGCCGCCCATAGGTTACAGGCTTGGAAAGGATTACAGGGAAAGGAATCAGGAAAACCTTGCAGGGATTTGAAAACAAGGATGAGAATTTGAAAAATGCGATGTTGCTGGAACAAGAGCCAAAATGGGTCAGCGTGTGTGGACCATAATGAGAGAAAGAGTATTGGGTCACTTCAGTAAATTCATACTGCTACATCCAGATGAGGTGGGAGGGAGATTGGCTTCTCTTGAGTTAATTCTCTTGGTCAATCACAACAACTTCTATTTTTCAATTAAAACTGAGTTAAAAACTAACAAGCCAAATCTAAAGTTATAGAGATTTACTAGGATGTTGCCTGGTATAGAGGGAAGGTCTTATGAGGAAAGGCTGAGGGAACTGAGGCTGTTTTCGTTGGAGAGAAGAAGGTTGAGGGGTGACTTAATGAAGACATATAAGACAATCAGAGGGTTAGATAGGGTATACAAAGTTAAAAATCACACAACACCAGGTTATAGTCCAACAGGTTTAATTGGAAGCACACTAGCTTTCGGAGTGACGCTCCTTCATCAGGTGATTGTGGAGGGCTCAATCCTAACACAGAATTTATAGCAAAAATTTATAGTGTGATGTAACTGAAATTATACATTGGAAAATTGATTGTCTGTTAAGCCTTTCATCTGTTAGAATACAGTGATAGTTTCACTTCTTTCATGTGTAAATCACAAAACCTTTTTTTAAAAGTTGCATTCTTGGGTTAGCTGTTAACAATGGTGATAGCTAGACAATATGTTGAAGGTGTTAGCCCCCTGTGTTCTCTCTCTATGCCATGATGTTTAGGGTGATTCTAATCTAAAAAGTGAGATAACAGAGTTTTACATAAATTCATGCAGTTTTTGAGCAAAGTACAATGTAACCCTGCAAGTACAAATTCACCCCACAAAATATATGTGTGCATGTGGGTCTTTGTCTGTGTGTGTGTGTGTCTGTCTGTCTGTCTGGGGTGGGGGTTGTGAGTGTGAGAAAGTGTGTGTGTAGTGAGTGCAGAGTATCTTAAGTCTGTGAGGGGGTGCATGTGTGAGTGTGGGAGTGTGTGTGTCTATAAGGATGTGTGTGGGTGTCTGTGTGCACGTCTGTGTGTACCTGTGTTCGTGTGTATGTGAGAGTGTGTGTGTGTAGGAGTATGTGTGTGTGTGTGTGTATAGTACAATGGTGATCACCTGTAATGTGACATGAACCCAAGGTCCCAGTTGAGGCCCTCCCTATGGGTACCGAACTTAGCTATCAGCCTCTGCTCGGCCACTTTCCCCTGCTGCCTGTCCCGAAGTCCACCTTGGAGGATGGTCCAAGGCTGAATGTCCTGGACCGCTGAAGTGTTCCCCAACTGAGAGGGAACCCTCCTGTCTGTTGATTGTTGTGCGGTGCCCATTCATCCGTTGTCGTAGCCTTTGCTCGGTTTCCCCAATGTACCATGCCTCCGGGCATCCTTGCCTGCAACGTATAAGATAGACAACGTTGGCTGAGTCACATGACTACCTGCCATGTACAAGGTGGGAGGTGTTCCCACGCGTAATAGTGGTATCTATGTCCACACTCTGACACGTCTTGCAGCGTCCACCGTGACAGGGTTGTATGGAGTTGTCCTGAGAGCTGGGCAGTTTGCGACGAACAATGATCTGTTTGAGGTTTGGTGGTTGTTTAAAGGCAAGTAATGGAGGTGCGGGGAAGGTCTTGGTGAGGTGCTCATCCTCATTGATAATGTGTTGCAGGTCACGAAGAACATGGCATAATTTTTCAGCCCCTGGGAACTATTGGACAACAAAGGGTAGAGAGTGAGAGCCTTTTTCCTCGGATGGTGACGGCTAGTATGAGGGGACCTAGCTTTAAATTGAGGAGTGATAGATATAGGACAGATATCAGAGGTAGGTTCTTTACTCAGAGAGGAGTAAGGCATGGAATGCCCTTGCTGCAACAATAGTAGACTCGCAAACTTTAAGGGCACTTAAATAGTCTTTGGATAAGCATATGGATGATAATGGGATAGTGTAGGTTAGACGGTCTTCTCAAACATTCCAGAAGATTCCCCCGGCCCCTGGAACTACTTGAACTCCATTAGCCATGCGGCTGGTGCAACTGCCACCCCGATGCTGATTGATGACGTCACGTCCGCCCCCATCATGGCCACTCCCACAACCACTTCCGCCCCTCACAATTCCTCATAGATCACATGTGACATCACTTCCGCCGCTCACATCATCACTGATGTCACACACTCAGTGACTTCCGCCACCCCTACTGCTGTGTCTGCCATCACTTCTGCCCCCACCAATGCCACTCACCTGCATTCTGCCAACACGTCACCCACATATCCCACTGTCACCATTCCCAGCCTCCAGAACCCTGAGGGGAGCACCACCCCTGCTCATGACTCCACCACCATTCCCCCCACCATCACACCCACTCCAGTTACTGGCTCCGCCCCCACTCCCAGCTCCACACCCACACCAGATCCCAGCTCCCAGCCCTGCCGAGTTTTCACCATCCCCCCTGACCTCCCCCTCACTGAGGACAAACGATCAGTCCTCAGCAAAGGACTCACCTTCATCCCCCTCCGTCCACGCATCAATGAATTTAATACACGCCGTGACGTCGAACACTTCTTCCAACGCCTTCACCTCTGAGCTTACTTTGTGGGCAGCACGGTGGCACAGTACCAGAGACCCGGGTTCAATTCCCACCTCAGGTGACTGACGATGTGGAGTTTGCACGTTCTTCCCCGTGTCTGTGTGGGTTTCCTCTGGGTGCTCCGGTTTCCTCCCACAATCCAAAAATGTGCAGGTTAGGTGAATTAGCCATGGTAAATTGCCCGTAGTGTTAGGTGAATGGGTAAACGTAGGGGAATGGGTCTGGGTGGGTGCGCTTCGGCGGGTCGGTGTGGACTTGTTGGGCCGAAGGGCCTGTTTCCACAGTGTAAGTAATCTAATCTACTTTAACAATCAGGACTCCCGCCCACCTTCCGAGGACCCCTTCGCCCACCTCCAACACACTGCATCTACCTGGATACCCTGTGCTGGCCTATTACCCACCCTCGACCTCTTCATTTCCAACTGCTGCTGGGACATTAACCGCCTCAACCTGTCTACCCCTTTCACCCTCCAATCCCAACCTCACCATTAAGCCAGCAGATAAAGGGGACGCAGTGGTAGTCTGGCCCACTGACCTCTACACCACTGAAGCCAAACGCCAACTCAAGGACACCTCTTCCTACCACCCCCTCGACCATGACCCCACCAAACCATCATCTCCCAGACCATACAGAACCTCATCACCTCAGGAGATCTCCCACTCACAGCTTCCAACCTCATAGTCCAGGAACCCCACACTGCCCGGTTCCATCTCCTTCCCAAGATCCACAAGCCTGACCACCCTGGCCAACCCATTGTCTCAGCTTGCTCCTGCCCCACTGAACTCATCTCTAACTACCTCAACACTGTCCTATCCCCCTAGTCCAGGAGCTCCCCACATGCGTTCGAGACATCACCCACACCCTCCGCCTCCTCCAAGACTTCCGTTTCCTCTGTTCCCAACACCTCATCTTCACCATGGATATCCAATCCCTCCACACCTCCACCCGCCATGACCAGGACCTCCAAGCCCTCCGTTTTTTCCTCTCCCGACGTCCCCAACATTACCCTTCCACTGACACTCTCAGTCGTTTGGCCGAACTGGTCCTCACCCTTAACAATTTCTCTTTCGAATCCTCCCACTTCCTCCAGATCAAAGGGGTAGCCATGGGCACACGTATGGGCCCCAGCTATGCCTGTCTCTTTGTTGGCTATGTAGAACAGTTGATCTTCCGTAATTACACCGGCACCACTCCCCACCTCTTCCTCCGCTACATTGATGACTGCATTGGCGCCACCTCATGCTCCCGCGATGAGGTTGAGCAATTCATCAACTTCATCAACACATTCCACCCTGACCTTAAATTTACCTGGACCATCTCTGACACCTCCCTCCCCTTCCTGGATCTCTCCATCTCCATTAATGATGATTGACTTGACACTGACATTTTTTACAAACCCACCGACTCCCACAGCTACCTGGATTACACCTCTTCCCACGCTACCTCCTGCAAAAATGTCATCCTGTATTCCCAATTCCTCCGCCTCTGCTGTATCTGTTCCCAGGAGAACCAGTTCCACCAAGAACACACCAGATGGCTCCTTCTTTAGAGACCGCAATTTCCCTTTCCACGTGGTTAAAGATGCCCTCCAACACATCTCATCCACATCCTGCACCTCCGCCCTCAGGCCCCACCCCTCCAACCGTAACAAGGACAGAACGCCCCTGGTGCTCACCTTCCACCCTACCAACTTTTGCATAAACCAAATCATCCGCTGACATTTCCGCCACCTCCAAAAAGACCCCATCACCAGAGATATATTTCCCTCCCAACCCCTTTCTGCCTTCCACAAAGACCGTTCCGTCCGTGACTACCTGATCAGGTCCACGCCCCCCCTACAACCCACCCTCCCATCCTGGCACTTTCCCCTGCCACAGCAGGAACTGCAAAACCTGTGCCCACACTTCCTCCCTCACCTCCATCCAAGGCCCTAAAGGAGCCTTCCACATCCATCAAAGTTTTACCTGCATATCCACTAATATCATTTATTGTATCCGTTGCTCCCGATGCGGTCTCCTCTACATTGGGGAGACTGGACAGCTCCTAGCAGAGCGCTTTAGGGAACATCTCCAGGACACCCGCACCAATCAACCACACCGCCCTGTGGCCCAATATTTCAACTCCCTCTCCCACTCTGCCGAGGACATGGAGGTCCTGGGCCTCCTTCACCGCCGCTCCCTCACCACCAGACGCCTGGAGGAAGAATGCCTCATCTTCCGCCTCGGAACACTTCAACCCCAGGGCATCAATGTGGACTTCAACAGTTTCCTCATTTCCCCTTCCCCCACCTCACCCCAGTTCCAAACTTCCAGCTCAGCACTGTCCCCATGACCTGTCCTACCTGCCTATCTCCTTTTCCACCTATCCACTCCACCCTCTCCTCCCTGGCCTATCACCTTCATCCCCTCCCCCACTCACCTATTGTACTCCATGCTACTTTCTCTCCACCCCCACCCTCCTGTAGCTTATCTCTCCACGCTTCAGGCTCACTGCCTTTATTCCTGATGAAGGGCTTTTGCGCAAAACGTCGATTTTACTGCTCCTCGATTGAACTGCTGTGGTCTTCCAGCACCACTAATCCAGATATACTCCCTGATTCTATTTTCTATGTTCCTATGTGAATACAAATAGATAATAAACTTAAAAAGAAAGGGGAGTATCAATACAGAGAGGGAGCTAAAGTCATTTGCAGTTTTGAGTTCATAGAGTCCTTGAAGTATTCGACTTTTAAACCATTGTCTTGCTGCTTTAGCAGTGGTCAGGTTAGTAGATCTTGAATTGTCTGTGAATACCTGCTGTTCCAAATGGTTGTTTCACCAGACGCTGGTTTTTCAGATTGAGAGAACAAGAGAGAGAAGACCGTTCAGTATCCTTGCCGTTATTAATCCATGTTTCTTTCTCTCTTTGTTACTTGAAGGCTGTTGTTGATACAAGATCAGAGTGGTACTGGAAAAGCACAGCAGGTCATGCAGCACGTGAGGAGCAGGAGATTGGATGTTTCGGGCAAAAGCCCTGTTGTTGATACAATCTGTTCTGCTATAATGTGTGTGTTTTGAATGTGAATTGGCTTTGATGTGATTGAAGAATTTAGACTATTATATTAAACTTTCCTAACCTGTATTGGTTATACCGTGATTCCGGCCCCATTAGTTTAAACGGTGCTGTTATTCCACAATTTTCTTATAATGCGGGATCACACAGGATCAGAATTATCGCGTTATATCAGAACCGAGCGTATACGGTTCCTTTCTGGGTTTTGATGTTTGAGCCATTGTTTTTTTCCCAAGCTGGATAGCTGTAGGCAATGTTTTGTTTCTTAATATTGAGGCTATTGTGCAAACGTGTGTTCCAAACTCCTTGACTCACTGAACCACAGTGCCTCTCAATTAAAATGGTAATTCTAATTCAGTTGGTTTTGTAGATTTCCGGTGGTGATTACATCAGTCAGTGGAGTGCTTTTAACACGATTTTTAATCTCTGAAAGTTTCAAGTATTAATCTGCTATGTTAAATATAAAAGTTGAATATTGATAGCTTCGCTATGATTGTTAACACAATAAAATCTGGAACATTAGCTAGTAAAGTATAGTGAAAAATCACACAACACTAGGTTATAGTCCGACAGCTTTATTTGGAAGTACAAGCTTTCGGAGCGCTAGCTACCTAATGAAGGAGCAGCGCTCCAAAAGCTAGTGTGCTTCCAAATAAACCTGTTGGACTATAACCTGGTGTTGTGGGATTTTTAACTTTGTCCACCCCAGTCCAACACCGGCTCCTCCACAACACTATCAGATAAGGTCAAGTTGCCAAAATCCCAGAGGGGACTGTTAGACTTCATGGGGAGTGCTACTGAACACAGAGACCTTGGTATACGAGTTCATAGATCCTTGAAAGTGCAGTCGCAGATAGAAGGGTGGTGGAGACATTGTTACAGACACTTGCCATTATTGGTCAGAGTATTGAGTACAGGAATTGGGAGGTCATGTTGCGGCTGTACAGGACATTGGTTAGGCCACTTTTGGAATATTGCATCAATTCTAGTCTTCCTGCTCCAGGAAAGATGTTGTGAAACTTGAAAGGGTGCAGAAAAGATTTACAAGGATGTTGCCAGGGTTGGAGGATCTGAGCTATAGGGAGAGACTGAACAGGCTGGGGCTGTTTTCCCTGGAGCGTCGGAGGCTGTGGGGTGACCTTATAGAGGTTTATAAAATCATGAGGGGCATGGAGAAGATAAATAGACAGTCTTTTCCCTGGGGAGGGGGAGTCCAGAACTAGAGGGCATAGGTTTAAGGTGAGGGGAGAGGGAAAAAAGGGACCTAAGGGGTAAGTTTTTCACACAGAGGGTGGTGCGTGTATGGAATGAGCTGCCAGATGAAGTAGTGGAGGCTGGTACAATTACAGCATTTAAAAGGCATCTGGATGGGTATATGATTAGGAGGGGTTTAGAAGGATAAAGGCAAAACGCTTGCAAATGGGACTAGGTTTATTTGGGATATCTGGTTAGCATAGATTAGTTGGATTAAAGGGTCTATTTCCATGCTGTATGATTCTACGACCAATTGTGTGTGTGTGTGAGAGAGAGACAGACAGACAGAGAGGGAGACGGAGACAGAGAGAGAGAGAGAGAGAGAGAGAGACAGACAGACAGACAGAGATGAGTTGTGATGGTTTAACCTGAAGTTCACCACACCTCAGGCAAGGGGAGAGGTGTAGAAGGTATCTTGATGCTAACCTCAGATGATTCAGAAATTGAACCCACGCTGTTAGCATCACTCTCTGTCACGCTGTGAGGATACTGCACTATTAAGTATTAAGTCTTTGTCGACCATTTGAAAGAATTAAACTTGTAGGTCGATGGGCAGAGATGAGAGGGAGATTGGGAGAGGTAGGGGAGGGTATAAATTGGGTAACTTTCAAAGAACCAGAGTCATAGAGATGTACAGTAAGGAAACAGACCCTTCGGTCCAACCCGTCCATGCCGACCAGATATCCCAACCCAATCTAGACCCACCTGCCAGCACCCGGCCAATATCCCTCCAAACCCTTCCTATTCATATACCCTTCCAAATGACTCTTAAATGTCGCAATTGTACCAGCCTCCACCACATCCTCTGGCAGCTCATTCCATACATGCACCATTCCCTAAGTGAAAAAGTTGCCCCGTAGGTCTCTTTTATATCTTTCTCCTCTCACCCTAAACCTATGCCCTCTAGTTCTGGTCTCCCTGACCCCAGGGAAAATACATTGCCTATTTACCCGATCCACACCTCTCATAATTTTGTAAACCTCTATATAGCCAGCATTGGACCAACGGAATAAGTGAACTCCTTCTATGGAATATGACAGAACATCCTACTGATTGAATTTCATGTCGTAATCAAACAATGTGTGAGATGTAATGGGAAATGCAGAGAGAGAAAACATAAAAGAGAATCCAGAGGGAGGACAGGGAAGAATGAATTGAGGGAGAAAGTCATGGAAGAAAGGAGGGAGGGGGGAAAATAGGTAGGGAGATGTGTGGGAATAGAGCGGGGAAGAAAACTAACAGGGGAAAATAGGCAGGAGAGGGAAGGGAGAATAAATGGAGTGAGGGATGAAGAAAAAGAGAACAAAGGAGGGAAAATGAGAACTAAAAGGATGGTGTGAGAGAGAAAGGAAGCGGACGGAGAGCAATAGTAGGGTAAGGAGCAAGAAGAGGAAGAGACTAGAGAGGGGTGAAATAGGAGGAATGGAAAGGGGCAGAAGAAAATGACAGAATGGGGGAAGGGGAGACAGAGGGATGGAAGGATATTTGGTGACTGTGCAAGAGGAGGGTGAGAGAGTAGAGAAGAACTGGGGGGGGGGGGGGGGGAGGCTGAACAATGCAGAGGGAAGAAGGGGATGGATTGAGGATGGGAGGGATAGATGGACAGATGAAATGGAGAGAGCGGGGAGAGAAGAAGAGAGAAAGAGAGAGGCTCAGAGAGACGTAGAGAGATAGAGGGCGATGGTGGGAGAGTGCAGAGATGGACAGGGAAGTGTTAACAGAGAACAGAGGTAGAGGGAAGGATGGGAGAAGGCTACAAGGTAAACAATAGACAGAGGAGTGAGAGATGGGGAAGAAATATATGGAAAGGAAATAAAGGGGGAAGGGAGGGAATGAGGAGAGAAGGAGAGAAAAGAGGATTGAAGGGATGAGGGAGGGTGGATAGTGGGTCTAATATGGAGGGAAGGGAGAGGGGGAAGGGAGAGGGGGGAAGGGGGGGGAAGGGGGGAGGGAGAGGGAGGAAGGGAGAGGGAGGAAGGGAGAGGGGGGAAGGGAGAGGGGGGAAGGGAGGGGGGGGAAGGGAGAGGGGGGAAGGGAGGGGGGGGAAGGGAGAGGGGGGAAGGGAGAGGGGGGAAGGGAGAGGGGGGAAGGGAGAGGGGGGAAGGGAGAGGGGGGAAGGGAGAGGGGGGAAGGGAGAGGGGGGAAGGGAGGGGGAGGAAGGGAGAGGGGGGAAGGGAGAGGGGGGAAGGGAGAGGGGGGAAGGGAGAGGGGGGAAGGGAGGGGGGGGAAGGGAGAGGGGGGAAGGGAGAGGGGGGAAGGGAGAGGGGGGAAGGGAGAGGGGGGAAGGGAGGGGGAGGAAGGGAGAGGGAGGAAGGGAGAGGGGGGAAGGGAGAGGGGGGAAGGGAGAGGGGGGAAGGGAGAGGGGGGAAGGGAGAGGGGGGAAGGGAGAGGGGGGAAGGGAGAGGGGGGAAGGGAGAGGGGGGAAGGGAGAGGGGGGAAGGGAGAGGGGGGAAGGGAGGGGGAGGAAGGGAGAGGGGGGAAGGGAGGGGGAGGAAGGGAGAGGGGGGAAGGGAGAGGGGGGAAGGGAGGGGGAGGAAGGGAGAGGGGGGAAGGGAGGGGGAGGAAGGGAGAGGGGGGAAGGGAGAGGGGGGAAGGGAGAGGGGGGAAGGGAGGGGGAGGAAGGGAGAGGGGGGAAGGGAGAGGGGGGAAGGGAGAGGGGGGAAGGGAGGGGGAGGAAGGGAGAGGGGGGAAGGGAGAGGGGGGAAGGGAGGGGGGGGAAGGGGGGGGGGGGAAGGGAGGGGGGGGAAGGGAGGGGGGGGAAGGGAGAGGGGGGAAGGGAGAGGGGGGAAGGGAGAGGGGGGAAGGGAGAGGGGGGAAGGGAGAGGGAGGAAGGGAGGGGGGGGAAGGGAGAGGGGGGAAGGGGGAGGGGGGAAGGGGGAGGGGGGAAGGGGGAGGGGGGAAGGGGGAGGGGGGAAGGGGAGGAAGGAGGGAAGGGTGAGGAAGGGGTTGGGAGAAGGAAGGGGAGGGGCGGAAGTGGGAGGGGGGAGGGGCGGAAGTGGGAGGGGGGAGGGGCGGAAGGGGAAAGGGGCGGGGGAAAGTGTGAGAGGGAGGGAGGGCGGAGAGGGCACTAGGGAGTGGGGAATGCGGGAGGTTCCGAGGCAATTTGAGGAACATCATTTCATATTTTGTGTCGGGGATCTGTAATCCTCAGCCTGTGAGGGGGAGCTGAGGTGGGATACCTTTATTTTCCTTTCAAAGAAAGTACTTCAAATGTCAGAACTTTGAAAGCTGTGGGGAAAGTGTAGGTAGCAGTGCACGTTTGGCAGTACCGATGAGATGGTCCGAAGGGCCACATCCGATTAACATGAGAAAGGGAGCACAGGAGAGTGAAGGTCTATGCCTGAAGGGGGTGTGTGTGTGTGGGGAAGGGTGTGTGTGTGGGGAAGGGTGTGTGTGTGGGGGGAAGGGTGTGTGTGTGGGGGGGGAAGGGTGTGTGTGTGGGGGGGGAAGGGTGTGTGGGGGGGGGAAGGGTGTGTGTGTGGGGGGGGGAAGGGTGTGTGTGTGGGGGGGGAAGGGTGTGTGGGGGGGGAAGGGTGTGTGTGTGGGGAAGGGTGTGTGTGTGGGGGGAAGGGTGTGTGTGTGGGGGGGGAAGGGTGTGTGGGGGGGGGAAGGGTGTGGGGGGGGGGGAAAGGGTGTGTGGGGGGGGAAGGGGGAAGGGTGTGTGTGGTGGGGGGGAAGAGGGGTGTGTGTGTCGGGGGAAAGAGGGAGGGGGATGGAGGGAAAGAGGGAGGGGGATGGGGGGAAAGAGGGAGGGGGATGGGGGGAAAGAGGGAGGGGGATGGGGGGAAAGAGGGAGGGGATGGGGGAAAGAGGGAGGGGGTGAGGGGGAAACAGGGAGGGGGTGGGGGGGAAAAGAGGGAGGGGGTGGGGGGGAAAGAGGGAGGGGGTGGGGGGGGGGGAAAGAGGGAGGGGGGTGGGGGGAAAGAGGGAGGGGGGTGGGGGGAAAGAGGGAGGGGGGTGGGGGGGAAGAGTGTGTGTGTGGGGGGAAGAGGGGGTGTGTGTGGGGGGGAAGAGGGGGTGTGTGTGGGGGGGGAAGAGGGGGGTGTGTGGGGGGGAAGAGTGTGTGTGTGGGGGGAAGAGGGGGTGTGTGTGGGGGGGAAGAGGGGGTGTGTGTGGGGGGGGAAGAGGGGGGTGTGTGGGGGGGAAGAGGGGGTGTGTGTGGGGGAAGAGGGGGTGTGGGGGGGGAAGAGGGGGGTGTGTGGGGGGGAAGAGGGGGTGTGTGTGGGGGAAGAGGGGGTGTGTGTGGGGGGGAAGAGGGGTGTGTGTGGGGGAAGAGGGGGGTGTGTGGGGGTGGGAAGAGGGGTGTGTGGGGGGGGAAGAGGGGGGTGTGGGGGGGGAAGAGGGGGTGTGTGTGGGGGGGAAGAGGGGGTGTGTGTGGGGGGGGAAGAGGGGGGTGTGTGGGGGGGAAGAGGGGGTGTGTGGGGGGGAAGAGGGGGTGTGGGGGGGGAAGAGGGGGGTGTGTGTGGGGGGGAAGAGGGGTGTGTGTGTGGGGGAAAGGGGGTGTGTGTGGGGGAAGAGGGGTGTGTGTGGGGGAAGAGGGGGGGTGTGTGGGGGTGGGAAGAGGGGTGTGTGGGGGGGGAAGAGGGGGGTGTGGGGGGGGAAGAGGGGGGTGTGGTGGGGGGGGGGAAGAGGGGGGTGTGGGGGGGGAAGAGGGGGGTGTGGGGGGGAAGAGGGGGGTGTGGGGGGGGAAGAGGGGGGTGTGGGGGGGGAAGAGGGGGGTGTGTGGGGGAAGAGGGGAATGGGAGGTGTGTGGGGGGGGAAGAGGGGGGTGTGTGGGGGGGGAAGAGGGGGGTGTGGGGGGGAAGAGGGGGGTGTGGGGGGGAAGAGGGGGGTGTGGGGGGGAAGAGGGGGGGGTGGGGGGGTGTGTGGGGGGGGGAAGGGGGGGGGGTGGGGGGGAAGAGGGGGGGTGGGGGGGAAGAGGGGGGGTGGGGGGGTGTGTGGGGGGGAAGAGGGGGGTGTGGGGGGGGAAGAGGGGGGTGGGGGGGTGTGTGGGGGGGGGAAGGGGGGGTGTGTGGGGGGGGAAGGGGGGGTGTGTGGGGGGGAAGAGGGGGGGTGGGGGGGTGTGTGGGGGGGGGAAGGGGGGGTGTGTGGGGGGGAAGAGGGGGGGTGGGGGTGTGTGTGGGGGGGAAGAGGGGGGGTGGGGGGGTGTGTGGGGGGGAAGAGGGGGGGTGGGGGGGGTGTGGGGGGGGAAGAGGGGGGTGGGGGGGAAGAGGGGGGTGGGGGGGGTGTGGGGGGGGAAGAGGGGGGGTGGGGGGGGTGTGGGGGGGAAGAGGGGGGTGGGGGGGGTGTGGGGGGGGAAGAGGGGGGTGGGGGGGTGTGGGGGGGAAGAGGGGGGGTGGGGGGGGGGTGGGGGTGGGTGTGGGGGGTGGGGGGGGTGTGGGGGTGTGGGGGGTGTGTGGGGGGGAGGGGTGTGTGGGGGGGTGTGGGGGGAAGAGGGGTGTGTGGGGAGGGAAGAGGGGTGTGTGGGGGGGGAAGAGGGGTGTGTGTGTGGGGAAGGGGTGTGTGGGGAAGAGTGGGGGGGTGAGGGGTGTGTGTGTGGGGAAGGGTGTGTGTGTGGGGAAGGGTGTGTGTGTGGGGAAGGGTGTGTGTGTGGGGGAAGGGGTGTGTGTGTGGGGGGGGTGAGGGGGGTGAGGGGTGTGTGTGTGGGGAAGAGGGAGTGTGTGTGGGGAAGGGTGTGTGTGTGGGGAAGGGTGGTTGGGTGTGTGTGTGTGGGGAAGGGGGGGTTGGGGAAGAGTGGGGGGTGAGGGGTGTGTGGGGGGGGGGGTGAGGGGGTGTGTGGGGGGGGGGGGTGAGGGGTGTGTGTGTGTGGAAGGTCAGTGAGAGTTGTTGTTGTGTTGGAGACAGTGAGTTCTGGTCCAGGGGGTGGAGTGTTTTGGAGCGTGATCTCTGGGAGTGTGAAACAGGAAAATAGAGGGTGTGTGTGTGTGTGAGAGAGAGAGAGAGTTGGCTCTGAGCTCTCGCTAGGATACAGAGAGAGAGAGAGAGGGAGCTGCTGCCGCAGTTAGACACAGACAGAGACAGCGAGCGGCTCCCATTGTGTGTATTCCACTGACTCCGCTCGCAAACAGCGCATCCCTCGGCAGCGGGAGAGTGAGAACCGGCAGGCGGCCGGGGTAAAGCCTGCAGCCGGGACTCGGACACCGGCACGTAGGGAGCGACAGAGCCGAGTGAAAGCGAAGCGTTCGGGGGCCGCCTCCGGTTCCAGGGCGGCGGCGGACTGTGCCTCATGTGGGCTCTCGGGGCGGCGGCGCTGCTGCTGCTGGCGGCGGCACTGAGGGTGAGTGAGCGGCGGCTGGTCCCGGTCACCTTCTCCCGGGGCTGCGGCTCAGGGTGGATATCCAGGGCAGGAGGACATCTGCCCGCTTCCAGCCAGAGGGAGGAGAGACTAGAGTACAGGAAAGATACAGGGCAGAGAGAGGACCAGGACTGAGAGAGAGAGAGAGAGGTACCAGAGAGAAATAGATAGAGGCTAGAGAGGGAGAGGGGTAACAGAGCTGGGGGAGAGGGAGGTAGACGGGAAAGGCAGAGGTACAGCACAGAGAGAGAGAGGAGCTCGGAGAGAGATAGATGCAGGGCAGAGGGAGAGAGGTGCAGCATAGATACAGGATAGAGAGGGGGGTACTGGAGAGAAATAGAGGAGAGAGAGGGGCGTATACAGGAGAGAAATAGATACAGGGAGGGGTAAAGGCAGAGGGAGAAAGAGGTACAGGAAAGATACAGGACAGAGAGAGGAGCTAGCAGAGAAATACATGCAGGGCAGAAGGAGAGAGAGGTACAGGAAAAATACAGGACAGAGAGGTGGGTACAGGGGAGAGAGACAAGGAAGGCAGTGAGAGACATACACGTAGAGGTAAAAAGATGCATACTGTGCAAAAAGAGGTATAGCTGAGGGAGCCTGAGAGGGGCAGAAGATGAGGAGGGGAGTGGGATCTGAGAGGTATGGAGAGAGAAAAGAGCAGGCCATAGAGATTCAGGGACAAAAGTACAGTAACCTTATACCCTGGGGCAGATCAGTATCCCAGTGTGTGTGTGTGTTTGGGGGGGGGGGAAGATACTGAGGGTGGTTGGGGATGAGAGACTGAGATAACACTCAAATGAGACCCAGGAAATCTTCTCCTGGAGGGTGGGGGCGGTAAGACTGAATAAAGGGGAGAGAAATTGGGGCATAGACCTCCCCCCACCCCCTCAGACAATGAGAGAAGAATCAGTCCAGACACCACTATGAGGGGTACAATTGAATACAGGGAAGAGGAATTCTGCACAGATCCTGAGAGAAACTGAGACCTGGGCAGAACTTACACAAAGAGAGAGAGAGACGGGGTGGGGAGGTGCATTTTGTGAATATCTTTCTGGAGAGATTAATTCTACAGTCCTTACACACACACACCGTGGCTACGTTGCAAACTATTGATTTCATTGCATTTTAGAAATAAACTTTATTTCTTAAAAAAAAATCCTGCGGTTCGGGAGGTTTGCATTGCAAAGGATCTCTGTAACTGGAAAGACTTTGCACGTTCGGGTGGGTTAGCCATAGGGGTTGTATTGTCTTTAACATGCGGCGTATTTTCGGCGTTGTGTAAGTGGAACAGCCGCCCAGTGCAGAGTGCTTGGCGACTCCTGTCTGTACACCTTCCAGCTGACTGGTGTTAAACCTCGTTACTGTTAATCTGCAGCTCTGCAGTTTTAAAACTCAATTGCATTCCTGATTAATTCTCTAGCAGGTTGCACTGAGTGGTGGAGAGAGACCTCCCAGCGACTTGGTGAGCCCCAGATATTTCCAAGAAGGGGGGTGGGGGTGGGGAGAGAATGTTTGGCATTTAGGACATCAGCAATTTCCCCATTAACTGCCCATTCCTGTTGATTTAAATCACAATGCAACCTTCTCTTTATTGAGCCCTTTCATTCGGTTTGGAGCGGTATTTTCACAATGCCTCATTCACAATTGTTAAGTTGCACTCTAGATTCTTACTTTACAAACAAGCTCAAGTTTTGAGACCTAAATTTAAATCCCAGAACTGCAGCTTCCTTTTTGCTTTGTAACCAGAAGTAATCTGTCTTACCTCTGCATTTCCAAACTGATCAGAATTGCTAAGCATTTTCATCCTAAATTGACCCGTCCCCTTACCCCTTCCGATCTACATGTGAGCAAAGTGCTGATGGCTACAATTTGCTGAAGTGTGCAGGATGTGGGGACTGAACTTGTGTAAATTAACTCTGGAGATCCGAGCAGTGTTTGGCTGGGGTTTATCACAATTAACCGAAACAAGGAAACCTCGATCTGGAAACACCAAAACAGAAATCGCAGGAGAAACTTAGCACGTCTGTGGAGATAAAACAGAGGTTAATGTTTTGAGACCTTTCTAGAGAAATTGTTTACCATGGTTAAAATGTGCTATGTTTTTCACCCCGATCCATGCGATTTTTTAAAACTCCACATGCCTAATAATAGAATTGTTTGAAATACTGCATTATAATCAAATTCCTTTAAGCATGAAATCATTTAACTGCTTTGTCCTATTCAAATGGAATGATCAGGGATGCATTACACTTCGAATTGAATTGTTCCCACAGTACAGCTCCAGCCTGACAAGTGATTTGCTTGACCCAGTTAAGATCGTTTGTCTGGTACCCAAACATTGGACACATTTGAAAATAACCTACTTTCTCACTGGGTATGCCTCTTGAGAGTTTATTTGTTATGGCAGTGTTAGCCATGGTATAATCATATGTCTTTAATTAACACCGAGGAAGATGTGGAAATCCTCTCCATGAGAGTTCTATTTCAATTGTACTCTGACAAGAAAAATTGTCAGTGCAGAGAGAGAGAGAAAAAGTTAACGTTTTGAGTCCGGTCACCTAGCTTCAGTTCTCAAAATGTTCACAATCTTCACAGGTGCTGCCAAACCTGATAAGATTCTCCTGCAATTTCTGAGGACTTTTTATTTAAAGTGCGGTCAGATGTTATAATCTGGGGGACACTGTCTGAAACTCTAGTATAACCATGAATAACTTAAAAAATTACTTGAAGGGGAAAACAACATGTACAGCATTGGAAAAGGGCGAGGAGAGTGGGGACTAATTGGATAGCTTTTTCAAAGAGTCAGCACAGACAGGGTGACTGAATGGACTCCTAATTTCAGAGTAAGGGGTTTCTATTTAAGGGGAAGAGGCTAATGAATTTGGAATTGTTTAATGTACAGAGCTGTCACGACTATAAAAGAGATCTAAGGGGCAATCTTTTGGGGCAGCACAGCGGCTCACAGCATCAGGCACCCAGGTTCAATTCCAGCCTCGGGTGATTGCCTGTGTGGAGTTTGCACGTTCTCCCCGTGTCTGCGTGGGTTTTCTCCTGATGCTCCAGTTTCCTCTCTCAGTCGAAAGATAATAGACAATTGGTGCAGGAGTAGGCCATTCTGCCCTTCGAGCCTGCACCCCATTCAATATGATCATGGCTGATCATCCTCAATCAGTATCCTGTTCCTGCCTTATCTCCATAACCCTTGATTCCACTATCCTTGAGAGCTCTATCCAACTCTTTCTTAAACGAATCCAGAGACTGGGCCTCCACTGCCCTCTGGGGCAGAACATTCCACACACCCACCACTCTCTGGGTGAAGAAGTTTCTCCTCATCTCTGTCCTAAATGACCTACTCCTTATTTTTAAGCTGTGTCCTTTGGTTCGGGACTCACCCATCAGTGGAAACATGTTTCCTGCCTCCAGAGTGTCCAATCCTTAAATAATCCTATATGTCTCAATCAGATCCCCTCAGTCTTCTAAACTCAAGGGTATACAAGCCCAGTCGCTCCAATCCTTCAACATAAGATAGTCCCGCCATTCCAGGAATTGACCTCGTGAACCTGCACTGCACTCCCTCAATAGCCAGAATGTCTTTCCTCAAATTTGGAGACCAGAACTGCACACAATATTCCAGGTGCGGTCTCACCAGGGCCTTGTACAGCTGCAGAAGAACCTCTTTGCTTCTATACTCAAAGCCTCTTGATATGAAGGCCAGCATGCTATTAGCTTTCTTCACTACCTGCTGTACCTGCATGCTTGCCTTCATTGACAGGCGTACAAGAACACCCAGATCTCTTTGTACTGCCCTTTTACCTAACTTGACTCCATTTAGGTAGTAATCTGCCTTCCTGTTCTTGCCACCAAAGTGGATAACCATACATTTGTCCACATTAAACTGCATCTGCCATGCATCTGTCCACTCACCTAACCTGTCCAGGTCACCCTGTAATCTCCTAACATCCTCCTCACATTTCACCCTGCCACCAGCTTTGTATCATCAGCAAATTTACGAATGTTATTACTAATACCATCTTCTATATCATAAGTATATATTGTCAAAAGCTGCGGTCCCAGCACTGATCCCTCGGGTACCCCACTGCAGGGTCGGGTGGATTGGCCGTGCTAAATTGCCTATTGTGTTAGATGCATTAGTCAGAGGAAAATGGGTCTGGGTGGGTTACTCTTCAGAGGGTCGGTGTGGACTTGTTGGGCCGAAGGGCCTCTTTCCAGACAGTAGGGAATATAATCTAGTCTCATTTTTTCTAGCAGAGGGTGGTGTGTGTGTGGGAGGGAATGAGCTGCCAGAGGAAGTGGTGGAGGCTGGTACAATTACAACATTTAAAAGGCATCTGGATGGGTATATGAATAGAAAGGGCTTAGAGGGATATGGTAAAAAACAATGACTGCAGATGCTGGAAACCAGATTCTGGATTAGTGGTGCTGGAAGAGCACAGGAGTTCAGGCAGCATCCGAGGAATGGGCCAGGTGCTGGCAGATGGGGCTAGCTTAGGTTGGGATATCTGGTTGGCATGGACGAGTTGGGCCGAAGGGTCTGTTTCTGTGCTGTAAATCTCTGTGACTGGGCTGTTAAGTATACCTGAGGCTGAGACAGACAGATTTTTAATCAGTAAAGGGAATCAAGGGGAAGGGGGAAAAGGCAGGAGAGTGGAGTTGAGGAATATTAGGTCAGCCATGATTGACATGGATCAGTTTAAGCCGAAGGGCCTGGTTCCATGCTGTAAGACTCTACGACTGTCTATGACTGTATCTCATTGAATTGTGGAAAAGGTTTGATGGGCTGAATGGCCTACTTCTGCTACTTCATCTCACAGTTAGTATTGTATGCTTCTGCGGTTCTAGAATTGTTCGATATAAGCATATTTGGAGTACTGTGTACAATCTTGGTCACCTTGCCATAGGAAGGATGCTATTAAACTGGAAAGGTTGGAAAACCAATTTACATGGATGGCCCCAAGACTGAAGGGTTAGAGTTATACGGGTGAAATTTGAAAGGGTTCAGAAAAGATTTACAAGGATGTTGCCAGGATTGGAGGGTTTGAGCTACAGGGAGAGGCTGAACAGGCTGGACAAAGTTAAAAATGACACAACACCAGGTTATGGTCCAACAGATTTATTTGGAAGCATTTGCTTTTGGAGCACTGCTTCTTCATCAGTTCACTGTCACAATTACCTGATGAAGGAGTAGCGCTCAGAAAGCTAATGCTTCCAAAGAAACCTGTTGGATTTGAACCTGGTGTTGTGTCATTTTTAACCGTGTACACCCCAGTACTAACACCGGCATCTCCAAATCACAAAAAGGCTGGGGCTGTTTTTCCCTGGAGGCTGAGGGGTGACCTTATGGAGATTTATAAAATCATGAGGGGCACGGATAGGGTAAATAGACAAGGTCTTTTTCTCTGGGGTGGGGGAGTCCAGAACTAGAGGGCATAGGTTTAATGTGAAAGGGAGAAAATATAAAAGAGACCTAAGGGGCTACTTCATGCAGAGGGTGGTGTGTGTATGGAATGAGCTGCCAGAGGATGTGATGGAGGCAGGTACAATTACAGCATTTAAAAAGCATCTGGATGGGTATATGAATAGGAAGGGTTTGGAAGGATATGGGCCGGGTGCTGGCAAATGGGACTATAGTTATTTAGGATATCTGGTTGGCATGGACGAGTGGACCGAAGGGTCTTTTTCCATGCTGAGAGGCTGGATAGGCTGGGATTTCTTTCCCTGGAGCGTAGGAGGCTGAGGGGTGACCTTAATAGATGTTTATAAAACCACGAGGGGCCTGGATAGGGTGAAAAGTCGAGGTCTTTTTTCCCCTCAGGGTGTGAGAATCCAAAATTAATGAGCATAGGTTTAAGGTGAGAGGGGGATGGTTCCAAAAGGGACCTGAGGTTGGAAACATTTCATGTAAGCTGCCAGAAGTACATCTCTATGACTATGACTCTATAAATGGTAGATGCAGGTGCAATTCGAATGTTTAAAAGACATTTAGACAGGTACATGGATTGGAAAGGTTTATGGGCCGAATGCAGGCAAATGGGAGTAGGTCAGTGCTGGAAGCCTGGTTAGCATGGATGAAGGGTCTGTTTCCATGCTGTATGACTGACTGACTTTATTTACACCTGACAGAACTGCAACTAAGAAAGGCTTTGTTTGTAAATACAAATGGAAAATGCTGGGGAAACGTGGTTGGCCTGTTACATCTGTAGAGAGATCAAGAAACAAGAGTTAACATTTTGAATCCTGGATGAGTTTCATAGTGAAGACACGTGTGGACTTAAAACTTCATAACTCTCGTTCTATTTTCAAGTGCTGAGTTTCTCCAGCACACTCTCTGTAATTCAGATCTCCAGGATCTACAGTACTGTCTCTTTATTCAAGAGTTTGCTTGCATTTTAAATTATTTGTTTTATGTCTTGGACTTTTCTGTTTTAGATACCAGTGGAAGCAAGTGAACTTGGGTCATGCACACCTGGATTTTCAGAAGATGTTTACAATGCAGACGTTTCAAGGACTATTCATGAAGGGCAGCCTCTTTTGAATGGTAAGTCATTACGACATTAACACATTTTTCTTGCAAAGTACAGTTGGATGTTGTCTGTGTTTAATTAAACTGCAAACCAGGCAAGATCTTCTAGCAATAAGTAACACGGTAGCTTTGAACGCATGGGAAAACTGCAAATATTTCTCTCAAGGCTGAGTTTTGTGCTGGATGCTGTTTCCTTTATATTTGCAATCAGGAATGCAGCGGTTGACATTATTTTCAGCAGCTAAGGCTCTTTTGATTTCTATTGTGAAGTTCCCAAGCTGGTCTCAGAGTTGAACTTTTGCCTTGCGTTTGACACTTATTTGGACTGGATGTTCTGCCGAAATGGCTTTCAGAGTGAGCCGAGTTGGCCAGGGATATTTTGACCAGATTGTCGTCCTTCCTTGTCAAGCTGAACCTCTGCTGTGTGGAATGCTGTCAACCCGAAGGACAATTACAGGATGCGATCTTCTGTAATAGTAGACATCTTTCAAGTCTTTTAATTTTAATTGAACATGCAATGTTTCCATGAGAGAACCCGGCAGAAATTATTAACTAACTATAGACTTGGGATGAGGAAAAAGAATATCTGGTGTTTCAGTTAGCTAGAGATTGGAGACAATTGGGGACGTTATGATCAAGTCGAGGTCTTCAAAATAGTGACTGCTTTTCGTTTTGATGATGAAACTGTTCTCACTGGTGTAGGATTGCCAGTAATCAGACACTGGATCAGTGGTGCTGGAAGAGCACAGCAGGTCAGGCAGCATCCAACGAGCAGCGAAATCGACGTTTCGGGCAAAAGCCCTTCATCAGGAATAAAGGCAGTGCGCATCACTGTTTTTTTTTACATAGACTTAGTGAGGCCACCCCTGGAGTATTGTGTTCAGTTTTGGTCTCCTTATCTGAGGAAGGGTGTTCTGGTGATGGAGGGAGGGCAGTGAGGCTTTACCAGACTGATTCCTGGGTTGGCAGGACTTGACGAATGAAGACAGACTGAGACAGTTAGGATAGAATTTGCTGATGTTGAGAAAATTGAAGGGGGGGGAATCTCATTGAAGGGTTTAAAATTCTAACCGGACAGTGACCGGGGAGCCCAGAATCAGGGGGTCACAGTCTAAGGATACGGGGTGGGCCATTTCGGACTGAGATGAGGAGAAATGTCTTCACCCAGAGAGTGGGGAGCCTGTGGGATTCTCTGCCACAGGAAGTGGTTGAGGCCAAAACATTGAATGTTTTCAAGAAGGAGTTAGATACAGTTTTTAGGGCTAAAGGGGTCAAAGGATCTGGGGAGAAAGTGGGAACAGGGGATTGAGTTGGATGATCAGTCATGATTATACTAAATGACGGAACATGCTCAATGGACTGAATGGCCTCCCGCTATTTTCTACATTTCTGAAATAAGTGGCAGAGTTAAACAATGGGGTCGAGTTGTGATAATGAGCTGAGTTGTGGTGAAAACTTGTTCAGTGGAAACTTTCAAAAGGAAATCTGAATTCAAACTGGAAAAGGCAAAAATAATTATGCGGTAAAAGAATCTTTAACAGTGTACCTGGCTTAAGATGTGCACGTGTCATCTGCATTGTGCCTAATATGTGGTGATGTTTTTCCTCCCAGCTTGGCACATTAATTGAGATGATCGAACAAATCTAAAGGCTAGCTGCATAATACAATCTTTAATAAATCCAGTAGGGAGCATCTGTCCACCCATATAGCCCATAGGGAGTGCCAAGGCAAATGTGAACAGCATTTAAGGGAGGCGAAGTCAGCATCTGAGGGGGGGAGAAAGGAATAAATGTGGAAAGACAGGATGAGGTTTGAGTCTGCACTGAACAGCATGATTCTGTGTTGAATATTCAACGTGCAAACAGTGAGATGCACCCGTTTATCAATCAGGTACAGTCTGTTCATTATTGAGTTACAAGGTCAAAAGGAAATTCTGAAACGAGTTTTAAATATTGACCTTGAAGGTGTGGCACACGGCGCAATTGCAAAGTAGACTTCCACATAAAAGAAATAGTTTGCTCAAGAAATGTCAGCATGCAGCCTGATTTGAGAAAATTATAAATATTGCAAAAGCATATAGAGTTGATAGGAATAGTCAGGCACTGATTCAGACTGGCCTTGGTGCTGACAATGGCTATGACGTTCCTCGTCGTATTTGAAATGCTCGCTGTTAGAGTGTTGTGTTGGGTGTGATACGCAGAAAAAAGGTAGCAATTTTGGAGATTTGTCTTGCAATTTATCTTATCATTTTTACGGCTGTGTAACATTACTCCTGCACAGCTAAAGTTTATTACAATCTGATTCTTGGTTTGGATATTACTGTGCTGTGCTGTGCTGTTAGGGTTGGTACACTGTGTGAATGAAAGTTGTTTTTCCTTTTCTAACGGCATTGCAAACTTCTGTAAAATTTGTTGTAGTGTTTTAGTGTTGTAGTGAGGCCCTTCAGACTTGTTATGGCACAGTGTTCCTCCTCAAACAAGTTTTAAAAAGTAGACTGTGATCCGCAAAGGCTGTTCTCTGTTTTCCCTTCGAATAGACCTTTTTGGAAGTAGTTGGCTCAAATGTTTTATCATGAACGTACCTTCAGCAGCCTGGGACCTGAGCTCTCCGATTCTCTCCTTAACTTTCTCGTTGTATTATCGTGTTGTCACACCTTGGTTTTAAGACAGTTTCATGACATCGCCACATGTGACACTGTAATATAAAATTGCCTGCCCCACTTCAAGTCACCTTCTCTGTGTATTAGAGACAATTGTTTCTATGTAATGTACAGTAACATCAGACAGCACAAAGGCTAGACTGTGATATCGTTGTATTGTAGATGTACTTCAAGATATCTGACTCAACAGAACCTGACTCGCTGTGGGATTTGTTATGTAGTAAACCACAAATGACATCAACTTCTCTGTGTCTCACTCTCCTGTTTCAGGATTAGGAGTAGGCCATTCAGCCCCTCGAACCTGCTCCACAATTCAAGACAGTTGTCGCTGATATGATTGTACTTCAGAATTTAATTTCTCCTTACCCTCAATAACCAAAACTCAAGACCCTCAGAGTAAAATTTAAAATGGGCAATCCTTTCTCCTAGATTCTCTCATAAGAGGAAACGGCCTCTCCATATCTACCTTGACAAGACCCTTCAGGATCTTGTATGTTTCAGTCAGGTCCCCTCTTCCGTTCTAGACTGAGGACAAGCTGAGACTGTTTAATGTTCCCTCATCATGGGAGTTCATAGCCCAGTGGTGTCACTGGACCAGGAAGGTAGAGTTCCAGATTAATGTTCTGGGCAACGGGAGTTTGAATCCCACTGTGGGCGATAGTTAAAATTGAAATTCAATGAAAATAAAATATGCAGTGAGAAACTGGTCTAATGGCAATCACTTTCAATTGTAAAAACCCATCTGGTTCACTACTGTCCTTCAAGGAGGGAAAACTGCTATCCTTACCTGGTCTGGTCTACATGTGACTCCAAACCCACAGCAATACGGGTGCCTCCGAACCTGCCCCCTGAACAGTCCAACAAGCCATTCAGCCCACATCCAATCAGAGTCATAGAGCTGGACAGCACGGAAACAGACCCTTCGGTCCAACCCGTCCATGCTGACCAGATATCCCAACCAAATCTAGTCCCATTTGCCAGCACTTGGCTCATATCCTTCTAAACTCTTTCTATTCATGTAGCCACCCAGATGCCTTTTAAATGTGGTCACTATGCCAGCCTCCACCATTTCCTCTGGCAACTCATTCCATACACTCACCATCCTCTACATTTAAAAAGTTGCCGCTTAGGTCCCTTTTATATCTTTCCCCTCTCACCCTAAGCCTATGCCCTCTAGTTCTGGACTCCCCGACCCCAGGGAAAAGACTCTGCCTATTTATCCTATCCATACTCCTCATGATTTTATAAACCTCTATGAGGTCACCCCTCAGCCTCCAACACTCCAGGGAAAACAGCCCCAGCTTGTTCAGCCTCTCCCTATAGCTCAAATCCCCCAATGCTGTCAACATTGGGGGCAGGGGGGAGAAAGAAAACATGCCAACCTTCGCTGAACTGCATTTACAAGCCTCCTGAATTAAGCTCATTAATACCATGCACACTTCAAAACAAAAATCTTCTCCTTTTTCAAATCTGCCCCCTCTGACCAAGATTGTCTCCTTATTGTGACGCTACATCAGAATTTGGTTTGTTAACTCTTCCATAATGCATCTTGAGATTTTGTGTCTGAAAGCACTATGCAAATATAGTGATTTTTGTTAAGCAGGTCCCAGTTTTGTTTGTTCCCAGATTGCGATATCTTAAACACAAAAGCGCTCCGAGTCTGACCATCTTTGGGCGTTGGTTTTTAAAGCTAGCCTGTTGTTGTTAAAACTAGTTAACAGGATAGTCTTTCAGCTGATGCATGCATGCAAGTAATCTCTGACTTTTTAAGTAATATCAGCAACAACTGCCTCATCACTATTTCAAAGCTTTCACATTAAGGCTTGATCATTCATTAATTGGATCCAAGGGTTTAAGAATTGACCAGTGTAGATATAAATTGGTGAGAGATAAGGCACAAGCAACAATTGCCTGAATGAGTCAGAGGAATTTAAATCCGACAATAAAAGTGTCTAATTTTTTGCTTAATGGGGTTCCAGGGCCTCTGTTCTCCAAAAGACCAAGTAATTAATCCCAAGTACAGAGTTGGTATGGAAATATATTAAATTCTGGATAAATAGGTTTCAGAATACAAGAGTTAAAAAGCTCAGGTTCAAGTCCTAGCTGCTCCAGTGGGTTAAATATTTCCTAATTGGCCTGTTCAGGGATGTTTTAGAAGGATGAGGGGGAATCTGATTGAAACTTGCAGACTCCTGAATGGCCTGGACAGCATGGATGTTGGGAAGATGTTTCTATTGGTAGGAGAGACTGGAACCTGGGGGCTCAGCTTTAGAGTAAAGGAAAGACCTGTTAATCATTGAATCCCTTCAGTATGGAAACAGTCCATTTGGCCCATCAAGTCCACATCAACCCTCTGAAGAGTAACCCACCAGACCCATTCCCCTACCCTATTACTCTACATTTCCCCTGACTAATACACCTAACCTACACAGCCCTGACACAATGAGCAATTTCTCATGGCCAGTTCACCGTAACCCGCACATCTTCGGACATCTGGGAGGAAACCAGAGCACTGGAGGAAACCCATGCAGACACGAGGACAACGTGACAAGTCCACACCGACAGTCGCCCGAGGCTGGAATCGAACCTGGGTCCTTGGTGCTGTGAGGCAGCAGTGCTATCCACTGAGCCACCAGAGCTAGGAAGAAACCTCTTCAGTCTAGAGAGTGGTGAATCATTGCTACAGAAGACTATGGAGGCCAGGGCATTGGGTGTATTTAAGATGGAGATAGATAGGTTCTGGATATCAGGGGTTATGGAGCGAAAGTGGGAGAATGGGGTTGAAAAACATGTCAGCCATGAATGAATAGCAGAGCAGACTCAAAGGGCCGATTGGCCTAATTTCTGCTCCAATGTCTTATGGTTATGACATATGTCTGGAGCAGTTGGGACCTGAGCCCAGGCCTCCAGGCTCAGAGGTTGGGACACTATCACTGCTCCTCAAGATCCCTTGCTCTACAGGTTCATTAGAATGTGTGTGAGCTGGTCAGTTATAAAAAAGGTTAGTGCTTAACTTAATTAATTGACGGTATATGGGTGTCACTGTCTGGGCCAGCACTTATTGTTTATCCCAAATTACCTAGAAGGCGATTGAGCATTAAGCACTTTACTATTGGTATGGAGTCTCATGTAGACCAGACCACATAAGGATGACAATTTCCTCTGTAAAGGACATTAGTGAACCAGATGGGTTTTTTTCCTGACCTGACGATGGATTCATGGTCATCATAAGACTTGTTATTCCAGATTTTCTTTTGAATTCAGATTTCACCATTTGCCATGGTGGGATTTGAACCTGGGTGCCCAGAATTTATCCGGGTCTCTGGATTAACAGTGTAGGGATCATACCATTGGGCCTTCACCTCCCCATGTTCTGAAGTGTGATGGTGGTAGACTCAGTAAGTGGCGACTTCAAATTCTGAGACTCCCTCGGTACTGAAGAGTGTGCTGTGGGATGGGTGTGGATTCCCGTGGAACTGTCAGCTTGTGTTGTCATTGGGTGATGGGCTGCTAGGGCAGGGTGTGTTAGTGGTTGTAACAGGGTCAGCTGGGGGACCTCCAAGAATCTGAGTTCCCTGATTGGGGCTGTTAACCTGGTCCAATCAGGGAGCCCTGGCTGACAGATAGAAACAGGAGTGTTCTGTCCTCAGCGCTGTCACCCCGGACAGGTACCGGGGCAGGCTGACCTAGAGGTGGTCGAAAGGTGTATCAGGGCGGACCGAGAACTGGAAGGGGCGTAGGGTGGACTGAGAGCCGGAAGGTACATAGGGGGCGGGCTGCCTTAGAGTGGTCGGAAGGTGGGAGGGATGGGGGCTTGCTGGGTCTGTATTGAATGCACCGTTTCTGTAACTGGATTGGCTTTTTATGTACAAATGTCATTGCCGCCGTCTTGTCGTATGTGAAACTGGGATTTGAGGTTTGTCCTCATCTCTCTGTAAACTGGTTGAAGGGTGGGGTTTGGGGCCTGGCCTTGCTGTTCCTCTCCCTTGTAAAATTGCTGTTGTACACAGCTGTAAATGTTCACTGTTTTTGGTAAGCTGTGTTTTGTAATTTGTTTAATAAAATTTAAAAAAATATATAAACAGGAATAAAACGAAGCAGGACTGTAGGAGGTTCTGCTCACTCAGAGCTGGATCAGTGTCAGGGACTCTCCATGTGTAAATACAGAAGAACCTCGATTATCCAAACAAAATGCTCCCTGCCCGTGTTGTTCTGATAATCTAGGTTCCTCTGTCAAGGCGGACTTGTTAACAGGGTATTATTTCAGTGTGTGAGTGAGAATCTTCAGAGCCTGTGCCACCTCTGGACAATTTGGCTATGGACCTGGCGCATAGTGCCCTCCTGTGTGCCACCCAGCAACGGTGATTTCCCAACAGCGCGTGCCCGCATTGCCAAGGTCTGTCAGGGTGTTTGTTTTTAAGGTGATGATGCATTCTTTGCACTGAGCACTTTGATATTACAGTCATAGCAACCCACAACAAGGCCCTTCAGCCCATTGAGTCTGTGCTGGTCAAAAACACCTGTCTGACTATTCCAGAACCGTACACAATACTCCTGTGGCCAATCAGTGTTTTATACTGTTTCAGCATCACCTCCCTGCTCTTAAACTCTATCTCTCGACCAGTAAAGGCAAGTATGCCTTGTTAACCCCTTTATCCATCTACCCCGATACCGGAATGATTCTGTCGATATGAATAGAATGATCTTCAGAGCTTTCCAAGATCCTATAGTTCATTCTGTTATCGTACAGCAGACTGGTTCCTCCTCCAACAGGTTACCCATTTGGGCTTTCTGTAGCCCCTCCATCTGGAAGATTGGCATAGAGTCATAAAGATGTAAAGCTTGGAAACAGACCCTTCGGTCCAACTCGTCCATGCTGACCAGATATCCTAATCTAATCTGGTCCCACCTGCCAGCACCTGGCCCGTATCCCTCTAACCCCTTCCTATTCATATACCCATCCAGATACCTTTTAAGTGCTGTGATTGTACCAGCCTCCACCACTTCCTCTGGCAGCTCATTCCATACACGTACCACCCTCTGTGTGAAAAAGTTGCCTCTTAGGTCCCTTTTAATCTTTCCCCTCTCACCCTAAACCTATGCCCTCTAGTTCTGGACTCTTCCCACCCCAGGGAAAAGACCTTGTCTATTTAGCCAATCTAGTCACTCAACTTGAATTAAGAAATATTTCTATTTTGATGTTTAGAAGGCCAGTAGCAGTCTTTATTTGCTGAAAGTGAGCACTGTACATGCTGGAATTAGAGTCAAGAGTATGGCACTGGAAAAGCACAACAGGTTAGGCAGTGTCCAAGGAGCAGGGAAATCGACATTTCGGGCAAAAACCCTTCATCAGGTCTTTTTGTCCAGTTCCCTTTAACGCAGTGAAGTGGCACAAAGGGGCCCAACCAGACGATTTAAAATACAGAAGGAGGGGATGACCAGAAGCTTACTCAAATGTAAAAATGAAACTGAAAACTCTTTCATGCTGCAAATCTGAAAGATAAGTAAGAAGTGTTGGAGAAACTCCGCACATCTGATAGCATCTGTTGAGAGAGAAAAGTTAATGGGTTGGGTCTAGTCACTGCCCTGACAAATACTACTAGACTTGAAATGTTAACACTCTCTCTCTCTCTCTGTCTTTCTCTCTCTGTCTTTCTCTCTCTGTCTCTCTCTCTCTGTCTCTCTCTCTCTGTCTCTCTCTCTCTGTCTCTCTCTCTCTGTCTCTCTCTCTCTGTCTCTCTGTCTCTGTCTGTCTCTCTCTCTCTCTCTCTCTGTCTCTCTCTCTCTGTCTGTCTGTCTCTCTCTCTCTCTCTCTCTGGCTCTCTCTCTCTCTCTCGCTGTTTCTCTCTGTGTCTCTCTCTCCCTCTCTCTGTGTCTCTCTCTCCCTCTCTCTCCCTCTCTCTGTCTCTCTCTCCCTTTCTCTGTGTCTCTCTCTCTCCCTCTCCCCATCTCCCTCTCTCTCCCTCTCCCTGTCTCCCTCCCCCTCCCTCCACCTGTCTCTCCCCCTCCCTCCGCCTGTCTCTCCCCCTCTCTGTCCCCCTTTCTCCGCCTCCCTCTCTCTCTCTCTTTCCCTCTTTCCGTCTCTCTCTCTCTCTCTCTCCCTCTTTCCGTCTGTCTCTATCTCTCTCTTCCTCTGCCCGTCTGTCTCTCTCTGTTTTTCTCTCTCTCTCTCTCCCCCCCCCTCCCCCCACCATAGATGCCGCCAGATCTGCTGAGTTTCTTCAGCATTTGTATGTTTATTGGGTTTTTTCAAATGGTTAAACTTTAAAGGAATGTCTGAATGGAAGGAAATGAAGGAACATCAGAAAGAATGGCACTGGAGGGGATTCTTAAATTTGTTCACAGGACATAGACCTTGCCGTAAAAGACCAGCATTTATTACCCAGAGGGCGGTTAAGCGTTAGTCACGTAGCTGTGGGTATGGAGTCACATGTAGGTCTGACCAGGTAAGGATGACAGATTTCCCCTGCGAAAGAACATTAGTGAACCACATGGGTTTTGTAAAACGGTTGACAATAATTAAATGGTCACCATAAGGTGTGCCTTTTCAAAACCACGGTAGGATTTCAACGTGGTATTGTTGATTTACTAGGCCGGTGATAGTACCATGAGACCACCACCTCCCCAGAATGTGGACCCCATCCACCTATAGTGGGATTTGATTTTAATTGCGGATGTATGAGGGGGGTGTCAGAATGTGGACCCCAGGCACCAAGTGATGGAGTGGATTTAACTTGCAGATGTGTGAGGGGGGGTGTCAGTGTCTGGGGAAGAGCAGCAGCAGTGCTCGGAGACAGGTGAGGCTGGAAGAGGTTATGGGGTGAGCTGGGTGAGGGCCAGGAGGGATTTGAAAACCAAGGTGAGAATTTTCAAAATGGAAGTGTTGCTTGACCAATGTGACGCAGCGAGGTGGTGGGTGAATGTGAGTTGGAGAAATGAAGTGATGGGTGGTAGCGTTTTGGACGACCTCAAGTTTAGGAACGGTAGGGTGTGGGAGTCCAGCCCGGAAGGGGTGAGTTCAGAGGAAAGTGAGGGTTTCCGTGGTGGAACAGCTGAGACAGGCTGAAGCCAGATGTTGTGGAGACGCAGGTGGTTAGTCTTGGTGAACATGAATGTGAATTGAAATAGTCCATGCACGTGTTGGCAAACACCATCTCTCAGCTTACAATGGATCTCCAGAAAATATATCTTTGTTCCAGGTACTGTCAGGGTTTAAAGTTCAAAGGGTCAAAGGAACGTGATGATGCTTCTTCAAGCTAAATCTTGTTTCCAAGGCCTCATCCCTGATGGCTCATTGTGTGGCTGAAAATAAGTCCAGGAATTTGCCTCGGTGTAGGTACAAACATTCACCTTCACGTAACTTAGTCAGACTCGCCTCTCATGTTTCATGTTCACGGCCCACTTTGGAGTCTAGACATTGGTACCCGAATGTCCCTACTGGAATTGGGACAGGCATAAGACCGTAAGACATAGGAGTGGAAGTAAGGCCATTCGGCCCATCGAGTCCACTCCACCGTTCAATCATGGCTGATGGGCATTTCAACTCCACTTACCCGCATTCTCCCTGTAGCATGATAGGCTGAACAGCTGCCTTCTGGGGCATGACAATTCTGTGACACTGTAAATCCCCTTTGATTGGAGTTTCCCACCCAGGTATTTCAGAGTTGACTCAATAGCTGGCTCTGGAGTCACATGTAGGCCAGACCAGGTGAAGATGGCAGACTCTCTTCCCTAAAGGTCACAAAGGGGTTCTGATGGGCTGCTGTAACTCTTAAGAGCTGATTAGTAAGTGTTTAAATGAATGCCATTACCCTTCAAATTTGGGGCAGCACAGTGGCTCAGTGGTTAGTGCCAGGGACCTGGGTTCGATTCCAGCCTCGGGGCAACGGTCTGTGGGGAGTTTGCACATTCTCCCCGGGTCTGTGTGGGTTTCCTCTGGTTTCCTCCCACAATCCAAAGATGTGCATGTTAGGTGGATTGGCCACGCTAGATTGCCCATGCTGTCCAGGGATGTGCAGGCTAGGTGGGTTAACCATGGGAAATGGGGTGGGTCTGGGTTGGATGCCCTTACAAGGGTCAGTTTGGACTCAATGGTCCAAATGACCTGCTTCCACACCGTTGGGATTCTATGATTCTAAATGTGCTGATCTTTTTCATATGAACAATTCTGGATGTGTTTTTCTCGACCAATAGCGATTAAAACGTGGCTGATTCAGCTTGGAATCTTCGAAGTTTAGAAGCTCCTATTGTTCTGTCACACATCCAAGATTTAATCATGCAATTTTTTGTTTTGCTTTTCAAATAAAGTGTGCACTTTCCAATTGGGCTGTATCGTTTTTTGGAAGCGTTTTGTGTTAAAATTGAAGCACTCATTAAAAATAGATTTCCGTTTTAACTCGGTGTTAAATGTTGTAGCTTCTCTAAACAAAAAGCATCCCGGGGGGCAATATGTTTACTGGATTCAAACTTAACAAAGGTGCAAAGAATGCTACGGGAAGGAAGATGAGAATTTAATTGATTTTGACCACAACTCGATGCTTACAGTAAGCAGAATGGCTTAAAATAACTTCCTGACTTTATAAATTCCTGTGTAGTCTTTGCACTTGGGGATTAATCACAAGACTGGGGCAATGATTAATAAACATATGCTGTCCGAGACCCTTTAGCTCCTTACATTTGGTGTGAGTGTGTGTTTGTGTGTGTGTAGGAAGTGGTATTGACTCCCAATATGGTGATGCAGTCTGTTGGATTGAAACCCTAATGTAATTCTGTGGTTCAGATCAGGCTCAAATCTGTTTTGTGAAGGAAAGGTGCAATATTTGAACAGCACTGTGTATTGACTGAGAGTGTTATGGTTCATAGATTGGCAAATAGCCTGGGTATGTGTTGTTTTTCCCCTGTGTGCGTGTCTCTGGTCAATTGATTTCTGCAAGGGTCTTTGTGTGGGGAGCAGGTTGGGGGGTGAAATGCAATGGAATAAAGTCTCCCCTCCAATTAAGATCAGAACGGTGCTACAGGGTGGTGCTTGAAATGTAATAAATTTGCTTGAAGCTCGTTCACTTGAGGTTTTATTCCCTGCACCCCCATCTTTCCTTTGTCCAAGAGATCATTCAGAATTAAACATTGGTAATGCAGTGAGCTATTGCTGTTTTCCTGCATGTCACCTGTTTTGAAGATCTGTCCTTGTTGAGCAAAGGGAATAGCAGAGGGAGAGGGGGAAGAGATGTACTCTGCAGGTTCTGATGTTGCTGGGCAGAATGGGAAGCTTTAGACTGTATGGGTGTGTGGGTTTTTTTTCCCCTTCTCCTGAGCAGCCAGCTCCCCATCTGAAACCTTTGGGCTGACCGGCCTGGAATGCGGTGCTGATAAGTGGGGTCCCCATTCTGAAAGGCTTGTCTGTTTGTCTGCAGCTGTTTTATATCCACGTTGGAGAGGGGTGGCTAAGTTCACTCTGAGTGGCTTGTGCTGCAGCAAGCATGCCAGAATGGCACACAGGAAAGAGGCCATTTGGCCCATTGTGCTTGTGCCAGCCCTTTTGAGACAGCTGTCCAGTAAATCACATTCGTGCCCTCTCTTTCGATCAATCACTGCTATAGCAGGTCACTCTCTTGCACTTGCTCACTATCACGCGCACATAGGGAGTGGCACAGTGGCTCAGTGGTTAGCACTGCTGCCTCACAGTGCCCAGGGATCCGAGTTCAATTCTACCCTCAGGTGTGTGTGGAGTTTGCACATTCTCCCCGTGCCTGCGTGGTTTTCCTTTGGGTGCTCCGGTTTCCTCCCACAGTCCAAAGGCATACAGGTTAGGATGGATTGGCCGTGCTAAATTGCCCCATAGTGTCCAGGGATGTGCAGGCTAGGTGGGTGAGCCATGGGAAATGCAGGGATACAGGGATAGGATTGGGGAGGATACATGTCTGGGTAGGATGCTCTTCGCCCTCCCTCTCTCTCTCTCCTCGCCCTCCCTCTCTCTCTCTCTCCTCGCCCTCCCTCTCTCTCTCTCTCCTCGCCCTCCCTCTCTCTCTCTCCTCGCCCTCCCTCTCTCTCTCTCCTCGCCCTCCCTCTCTCTCTCTCCTCGCCCTCCCTCTCTCTCTCTCCTCGCCCTCCCTCCCTCCCTCTCTCTCCCCTCGCCCTCCCTCCCTCTCTCTCCCCTCGCCCTCCCTCTCTCTCTCCTCGCCCTCCCTCTCTCTCTCTCCCCTCGCCCTCCCTCCCTCTCTCTCCCCTCGCCCTCCCTCTCTCTCTCTCCCCTCGCCCTCCCTCTCTCTCTCTCCCCTCGCCCTCCCTCTCTCTCTCTCCCCTCGCCCTCCCTCTCTCTCTCTCCTCGCCCTCCCTCTCTCTCTCCTCGCCCTCCCTCTCTCTCTCTCCTCGCCCTCCCTCTCTCTCTCTCTCTCCCCTTGCCCTCCCTCTCTCTCTCTCCCCTCGCCCTCCCTCTCTCTCTCCCCCCTCGCCCTCCCTCTCTCTCTCTCCCCTCGCCCTCCCTCCCTCTCTCTCCCCTCGCCCTCCCTCTCTCTCTCCCCTCGCCCTCCCTCTCTCTCTCTCTCCTCGCCCTCCCTCTCTCTCTCTCCCCTCGCCCTCCCTCTCTCTCTCTCCCCTCGCCCTCCCTCCCTCTCTCTCCCCTCGCCCTCCCTCCCTCTCTCTCCTCGCCCTCCCTCTCTCTCTCTCTCCTCGCCCTCCCTCTCTCTCTCTCCCCTCGCCCTCCCTCTCTCTCTCTCCCCTCGCCCTCCCTCTCTCTCTCTCCCCTCGCCCTCCCTCTCTCTCTCTCCCCTCGCCCTCCCTCTCCCTCTCTCCCCTCGCCCTCCCTCCCTCTCTCTCCTCGCCCTCCCTCCCTCGCCCTCCCTCTCTCTCTCTCTCTCCTCGCCCTCCCTCCCTCTCTCTCTCCTCGCCCTCCCTCCCTCTCTCTCTCCTCGCCCTCCCTCTCTGTCTCTCTCTCTCCTCGCCCTCCCTCTCTCTCTCTCTCTCTCTCTCTCTCCCCTCGCCCTCCCCCTCTCTCTCTCTCTCTCCTCGCCCTCCCTCTCTCTCGCCCCCCCCGTAGTCCCACCTGCCTGCTCCTGGCCTATATCCCTCCAAACCTTTCCTGTTTATGTATCCATACAAATGAGTTGTAATTCTGCTCGCATCCACCAATCTCTGACTTTAAAAAAATCCTCTGCATAATATTAGAGTAGCAGGACTTGTTTACATCACAGTGAGAGGCCTTTTGGCCCGTTGTGTCCATGTCAGTAATCAATCATCCATTTATTCTCTGCAGAAGGTTGCCTTCTTCAACAGGATAGGCTGCTGCCCCCTTCCTGGTCAGTGGTGCTAATAAACCTCCAGATATATGGCTCAACATTGTGCTATATGTTCCATGAACTAACATATAGGACAGTACTTGGACTGTATTGTACTGATGTGGGGTGGTATTTAACATAATAAACCACACCGTGATGGCACATCTGTCTTACCTACTAGGCAAAAAGGCCAGAGTGCTATCTGTTTTCTAATTCTGTTCGGTGCTCGTTCATAATGTACTCCCTCCCGTGTCCAAACACCCGCTGTTTCTAGGTTTTCACGTTTCGAGAGTGCCCTATCCTACTCTGCTTTGGTCTAAACTGCATGACCCCATGTTGAGATTCATTAGCCACAGTTTTAACCATGACAGATTTTTCACCAATGCCTCTATCTAATGCCTTGCCTGTTGACACTGCCCAGGATGTAGCTTGTTTTGAGTGAGAGCATGTTAACTCCACCAGCAGGGATGTTGTTGTTGGATGTTGGATAATGATTTAAGATGTTTGACCGATGAACCAGAGGGGAGATAAGATAGAACAAATTCTTGCAGTGAGTTATCGTGACTTGGAATGTGTTGTCTGAAAGGGTACTGGGAACATGTGATTGTGTGGGTTAGGATCAGGAAGAAGGCCATTCAGCCCCTCAAGCCTTCTGTACCATTCACAAGATCATGGCTGTTCCAATTGTAACCCTGAATCTACATTCCTGCCTTCCCCCTCACTAACAACCTCTACATTAAAAATCTTCAAGGACTCTGCTTCCTCCAGTGTCTCAGAGAAAGACTTTCAAAGACCCTTTACCCTCTGAGAGGGAAATATTCACTTTCTTCCCTGGTTTATATGAGTGGCCCCTTGGTTTTTAAACAGTGATGCTCAGCTCTACCATAGAGGAAACACCCTCTCCACGTCCACCCAGTCAGTACCCTTCACGCAGTCACCTCTTACTCAGGGGAGCAATAGTCTATTGGTGTTTTCGCTGGACTGTTCACAGAGTGACCCAGGCAATGTTTGAATCCTGCCAGGGCAGATGGCAAAAAAGTCTGGAATTAATAGTTAAATGACGGCCATGAATCCATTGTCGATAGTCGGAAAACCCGTCTAGTTACTAATGTCCTTTAGTGAAGGAACCCGCCATCCTTACCTGGTCTGGCCTCTGCAAGGTGGCTGACTCTCAACTGCCCTTTGGGCAATTAGGGGTGGGCAAGAAATATTGCCTGATCAGCAATGTTCTCATCCCGTGAATGAATAAGGAAAAATCTAACCACTCAACGGATGCAAACCTTGTCTGTATCAATATTTCCTCGAAACACCACCAGCCCATTCTAGGTAGCAGTCTGGTAAACCTCTTCTGAACTTCTTCCAACTTACTAGCATCGACCCTTCAGCAGGCAGATCAATGATGCGCATAGTTCTTCCACCAAGACCCTGTATAAACGGGGTCTCGTACTGTTCTACACAATTCCCCTTATCAAACGTGTCACATAATTCACCATGAGAGGAGGACGGTAGGTAGCTGCTGCCAGTTGAGAGGGTCGATGTGGAAGAGTAGTAGGCCATTCAGCCTGTCTGAAGGGATATTGATGTCAATCCCAAAAGAGGAATTGGGAGAATACTTGAGGGGGAAAGGGCAGTGGGGAAAAGAGCAGGATGAACTGGGACTGAGGGGAAAGAAGAGGTGGCCAAACAGAACTCTGAGCTAGTACTGACATGATGGGTCAAATAACCTCTTTCAGATCATTCAGTGACTCCCATTTCCTTGTCTAGTAAGGGATATCATTTCTGGTCGCTCCCAGGACAATTCTGAGCAACCCCAGATGGATATCTGAGGGAGGGATGGGCCAGTCTTGTGTGCAGTGATTGATTTAACTGCCAGCACTCGTTCTATCTCACATTCATCCCTCACCTGCTGACTGGTCACCTACAGTTGTACTAGCAGGCACCTGGAGCCCAAGACACCATTCCTTCACCTCACCAACAACTTCCCCGCATTTCTGTAGCGGCACTGTCCTTCCATTCCGAATAGGTTCGACAGACTGGGTGTCAAACAAGAACTGACCTGGAACCCTGGAAATCAGAGGGTTGGAAAAAGGAGCTCTGTTTGTGAGGAGTATTTAGGAGGATGGAAGGTAGGCAGATGGGTCAAGAGAGCGTGCTCACAAGTGGGTGGGTGTGGGTGTGGGGGGGGGGTGGGGGGGAGTGAAATTTCAGGAGTGGGCCATTCAGCCCTTTCAGCCTGGCCTGCCCTTCAATATGATCATGGCTGATCGTCCAACTCAGTCCCCTGTCCCCACTTTTTCCCAATATCTTTTGATCCCTTTAGCCCAAAGAACTATATCTAACTCAAATATTTTCAACTGAACCACTTCCTGGGGTAGAGAGTCCCACAGTCTCCCTATTCTCTGGGTGAAGGCATTTCTCCTCAGCTCAGTCCGAAATGGCCCACCCTGTACCCTGAGACTGGGACCCCCCCTGATTCAGTGTTGGTGCACAACTACAGGCAGGGAGGACATGGATGTATTTTGCAGATTCTGCAGTAAGTCTTAACCCCTGGATTTGATTCACTAGAAAGAGCGTAACCGAGAAATGAACCCCCCACCCACCCACCCTAGCGTCAGCCACCCGAAACGCTACACATGCTTTCACTTAGCAAGAAATCTGCACCTTGTATGTTTAAACGGTTCATGGTTTATGGCTGAGGGGACGGTAGGGTCAACACATTTGGTGGTACTGCATTGTTGAGCAGGTTGGAAAAGCAAACCCAGCACATTCCAGTAGCACTTTGTAAAAAGACTCTTGAATCCTCAAATTAATACCATGTAATCACTTTGTGCAGTGTACTGTTAAGTTTGTTTTATAGACAGCTTAGTCTCTACGCGTTCCCCTACAAAACAATCAGTTTGACCTCCTCATCAAATTCTGTTTGATGCAGCTCATTGCTGTCTCCACCTTTTTGTCATGTGTCACACCCCTTATCATAGAGTCATAGAGATGTACAGCACGGAAACAGACCCTTCGGTCCAACCCGTCCATGCCGACCAGATATTCCCAACCCAATCTCGTCCCACCTGCCAGCACCCGGCTCATATCCCTCCAAATCCTTCCTATTCATATACCCATCCAAATGCCTCTTAAATGTTGTGATTGTACAAGCCTCCACCACATCCTCTGGCAGCTCACTCCATACACGTACCACCCTCTGTGTGAAAAAGTTTCCTCTTAGGACTCTTTAATATCTTTCCCCTCTCACCCTAAACCTATGCCCTCTAGTTCTTGAACTCGCAACGGGCAAACACAACCACTCGCTTCGGTGATAAGCGCAGGATATTAACAGAAATGTTAGCATCTTTCAAGTCAGACTATTCGGTCCATCCTGCCCGTGCAAGCTCTTTGAAAGACTGGTCCGATGCCTCCTGTTCATACCCCAAACATCTGTTCCCGCTGTCCTGCAATTATTTGAAATGTGGATCCAAATCTCCCTTGAAAATTAAAGAGGGCTGAGGGAATATTCAGAATGATTCATTCATGAGATCTGGGCATCATTCAGCATTTACTGCCCGTCCCTAGTTGCCCCTTGAGAAGGTGGGGGTGAGCTGCCTTCTTGAACCGCTGCAGTCCATGTGCTGTAGGTAGACCCACAATGCCCTTAGGGAGGGAATTCCAGGATTTTCCAAGAACAGCAATATAAGGGTAGCACTACGCATTCCAGATCCCAATTGTGTTTTATCTAGTGAGGCAAGAAACCATGGGCTAGCAGCAATCCATTTTTTTATGATAAGATTTTTGCAGATTGCTTTTATCTTGAGCCTTTCTCTTTTGTCATTTATTTACTAAATTCCCTCCGATTTTAAAGTTCCTTCAGTAAACGCGAGCTTGCTTTTTCAGGCAGTGTGTTAGAAAGCATTGAGCAGCCCTAATGGGAGATGTGTTTATTTTGCCTGTTCAGTTGCTTTGGGTTTTATTGGCTCATTTTAAATGATCCTTTTGTTGCTCTCCGCTCGGGGTCATTTGACGTCGCAAGTGTTTCAGTGAAGACTTGCTCAGCATGTTCATTGGAGCCTTTATCTGAGTGAAGAACAATGCCACTTGCTCTCTGCCAATGTTTCTGCTGTTTGAGGAGCCCACTCCAGTGTCCTACAAGGGTTAATGCCTGTACTGTATTAAGCTCCGTCCAGAGTGATGACATCATGAGAATTTGGCTAGGGATTGGCAGGAAGCACTGGTGTGCCACTGCGGTTCTATCCCAGCCTCTGAGCTGAAAAGTTCAGGTCTCACCTACCCTGAGGTGTGTCATAGCACGTCTCAACAAGTTGGTGTGGAAAGAGATTTTATTAAGGGATGGGACGTGGGCATTGCTGGCTGGATCCAGCATTTACTGCCTGGAGAAGGTGGGGGGTGAGCTGCCTTCTTGAACCACTGCAGTCCATGTGCTGTAGGTAGACCTCTCTCCTCTCTCTCTTTTCTTTTCTCATCTCTCTCTTTTCTCGTCTATCTTTTCTTTTCTATTCTCCTCTCCTCTCGTTTCTCTCCTCTCCCCTGTCTCTCTATCTCTCTTTCTCTTTTCTCTCCCCCTGCTCTGCCATTTAATATGATCATGGCTGGTCATCCAATTTGGTTTCCTATTTCTGTTTGTTTCCCCCATACCATTTGATTCCCTTTAGCCTTGAGAATCGTATCCAGCTCCTTAGGCCAGTGTAGATCTGATGGACCGAAGAGCTTTTCTTGGTTCTGCAGGGCTCTGTGACTTGTCCTTCAGGACATTCAATGTTTTGGCCCCAACCACGTCCTGTGTTAGAGAATCCCACAGGCTCCCCACTCTCTCTCTGGGTGAAGACATTTCTCCTTATCTCAGTCCGAAATGACGTACTCTGTATCCTTAGACTGCCACTTTCTGGTTACTGCACCAAAGACCACAGAAGTTGACTATAGAATGTAAACGTAACAATCCCCCAAATTACAGCAGGTCACTGTACATATTCATATGTCAGGAAGCTAAATTTTTAACACTTCTGTCATTTTAAAATCGTTTCAATTTTTCAAGTTGCACCTAACTTCTGAATCTGATTTGCCAAAATCCTGGAAAATTGAGTCTTAACTTTTCTATTTCCTTTCCCAAGCTCTAGACAGTTAATGCTGTCCGTATTGGGGAGTGTTATAAAGTAGCGAACATGGCAACCAATTTACTGACAGCCTGCTCCCACAAACAGCAGTGATGGCTAAGCAGTTGGTTTGTTAGTGATGCGTCTGAGATTCAAGTATTGACCAGGTCAGTGGGAACAGCTTTGCCCATGCTGTGCCTCACAGCAGCACCGCGGAATCTTCCTCTGCCCCGAAGAGGGTAGATGGACTCTCTGTTTGAATGACTCGCTGCATGTGTTGACCGATTTTGTGAGGTTTCTGAATGCTTCACCCGAAGTCACGCTTCTGGCTTCGCACTGTTTAGAAAGTATTCTGTCTCGGGGTGATCAGGTATTTCCCAAAGCTGTACTCCCTCAGTCACCTTCTCCATCCATCTCCTTTGTGCGTCTCCTGCCTACAGTAAAAACTGTGGCCCCTCACTTGGCGTTAACAGCAAACCTGGGCGTAGTTCGCTTTCCCTCCTGAACAAGTCAGCAAAAAAATCATGGCAAAAACCTTAAAGTCCCGGTGCTGATTGCTGAAACCTAATGACCACCACCACTTCCAAACAGCCAACAATTGTGTCCCATAAACAATCCCGTATCCAATAGTTTGCTTCCAATTCCCAGCCTTTGTTTTTGTTTAAAAAAAAGTCCCTCATCTGGAACCTTACCGAGTACCCTCTTACATTTCTGTACGTATGCTATCT
This sequence comes from Hemiscyllium ocellatum, assembly GCF_020745735.1. Lineage (NCBI taxonomy): Eukaryota > Metazoa > Chordata > Chondrichthyes > Orectolobiformes > Hemiscylliidae > Hemiscyllium > Hemiscyllium ocellatum. Next base: position 137,497,936 of record NC_083404.1, read on the forward strand.
GTAGATATGCGCTATCTGTCACGGTAGCTTTATGTATTAAGTGTGTATCACTCTTCACAAAGCTATACCATCTCTTTCTTACTTTATTCTTCTCTGTGTTTTGCTTTTTTGATTAGATTAGATTCCCTACAGTGTGGAAACAGGCCCTTCGGCCCAACCAGTCCACACCGACCCTCCGAAGAGTAACCCACCCAGACCCATTTCCCTCTGACAAATGCACCTAACACTATGGGCAATTTACCATGGCCAATTCACCTGACCCTGCACGTTTTGGATTGTGGGAGGAAACCGGAGCACCCGGAGGAAACCCACGCAGACTGTGCAAACTCCACCCAGACAGTTGTCCAAGGCTGGAATTGAACCTGGGACCCTGGTGCTAACCACTGAGCCACCGTGCCGCTCTAGTGCACCCCTGCTTCCTTCCGGTTTCTCAGAGACTGTAATGAACAGCAGATTCCAGTAGCTAACTGCCCCACATTAGACTGATAGATGGATAATTTCACAGCTTCTCTCTATTAACCTTCTGAAATATTGTTGGCTGTTTTCCAGTCTAAGAGGATTGGAATGGAATGGCTCCACAGAATTGCAGCAACGTAGGAAGAGGCGATTTGGCCCATCGTGTCTGCACTAGCTCTCCAGGCGCCCAGTCGATTCAGTTCCATACACCTGCCCTTTCTCGTAGCTTGTCTTGGGAACAGATTTTTCATATCTTCTAACATATTGATGTCTACAGTTTGCTCACAGTCCAGACTATGTCGTTTGCACCATATTTCAGACCTTTTGTTCACTGCAAAAGAGAGAGCAGAGAGCTGGATTGGTGCGGAGGACTTTATCATTAGGGGTTCAAGAGGGTAGCCTGAGTTTTTAGAGGGAGAGGAAGTCGGGGCAAAAGAGGGCGCAAAGGGCTTAGAAAACCCTTACAATTCCTTCAGCTGCTTTCAATATCTCTGGGGCAAAAGGGTGAAAGATTTGTTTTTGAAAGGAAAAGGTTAGCACAACAGGGGGTTAGCGGTATGTCTTAAAGTTGGAACTCAGGATTAAAGACAGCTTTGCAGTTTTGTTAGGCTCTCAGATGTTTGGTTTTACTGATTGGTTGTGCGTCTGTGCATTTTAAAAAAAAAGTTATATTTTATATCTCGTGATCCAGTTAACCCGAGAGTGCGATAATTTGTTGTAAACTTGAGTTTTAATTTATCAAATCCAACACAGAATCTGTTCCCCTCTTTCAGTACCACATCCTTTCTTCTGCTGTTTTCTGTCCCGCGTCTTTAGTGAAACCCCTGCTTTTGTCATGCAGAGCTAAGGTCAGGGATTAGCGAACAAGGAATTGCAAGATGCTGAAGTGATTGTGAACTCTCTAACTCCCCTGGGTCTTCAGTAGGTCCTGACAGGTTTTTCTTAGAATCTGGTTAAATTTGTGCGGCATTTTATCCAGACAATGTGTAAACCTTTCGGGATTGGGATTTGAATTTGGTTGAGGCACGTTTTTTTGAGTGTGTGAAATATTCAACTGAGCCCTCACTTTAGTTTTAATAACAGAGTGAGACTTAATTTTATTTCAGCCGTACCGTTTCTTTTTCCGAATCATTTCAAGACATTGAAGACCTAATTTAGTGTTGTTTATTTAAAACCTAATTTTCCAATGTCCTAACTACAACTCCCCACATTTCTCACCCAGACTAATTCCCTGAGTCCATTCTGTTTTAGGGTTGTGTGTGCACCTTTATTGTCTGTGTTCCTGCTTCCTTTCTTGCCTCTCGTGAGCCTAGTAACACCTCGCTGTCAGGAATGAGAGGAATTCTTCCCCACTGACCTTTCCGACAAAGGATTGCTAACGGTTCTCTCACTCAGCGTTTGTACACTTGCCTACTCATTTGAACTCGATGGTGGAATGTTTCAAGGAGTCGACGGCAAGTGGTGTGCAAAAGAAAATATGTGGCGTTTTTATGTGTGGTCAAATGACCTATCTTTGGTCTCCCAGCCGAGAGGTGAAACAGACCAGAAACAGCTAAGACATTGTCATCTCGGTGTGATTTGTTTCCTTCGTTTTAAACAAAAAGCTGAGACAATACTTCTGGATGCTTCAGTCTGGTTTTGTGTTTTTTTAAAAAAAAATGTTTTTAAAGTATGAAATACGTGCGCCACATTTTGCTGGGTGCAGTCAGCAGCTCTGTAGCCTGTTTGGGAGACAGGGGGGTGGGTAGGGGCTGAGTGAGGTTGGAAGTTTGCCCACCAGTGCAGTTCCCAGTTTTGTGTCCTGTTAACCCAGGGCAAAACGCCCAAGCTAAAATGAGTTGAGTCCCACGGTCCTTATCTTCGAGCAGACTGCTTAGAATCACAACACACATCCAGGGCCAAAACAGAAATCGCTGGAAAAGCTCAGCTGGTCTGGCAACATCTCTGGGAGAGAAATCGGAGTCAACGTTCCTGGTGTGGTTGACAGGATTTCATTTTTTTGCTCACTTTAAATTTTGATGGTCCAAAGCAGGGAAATGGAGTTGAGAAACCCATCAGCCATGATTGAATGGTGGAGCAGACCCAATGGGCTGAATGGCCTCGTTTCTGCTTCTATTTCCTTGTGGTCCCAAACCCGTTGAACACACCACAACTCACCACAAATCCTGTTCCTCCCTCCTTCCCAGCCTTGTGCTCAATCACTTGCTTTCTGGTTAACCAAGCTGTCATTTTTAGACAAGAAGTGGTTATGGAGCCCACACTCTCCCTATCTCCGTCTCCTCCAGCCCGGTAAAGCTCTGTGCTTCTCCAGTTCTTGTCCCCTTGATTGACCCTCTCCTCCCTGATTATAACTGTACCATCTTTGTCATCCACATGACCTCAGTCACTGCGACTCAGCCTCTGGAATTAGCTCCATCGTTCTTTCCAGCTCATTGCAATTGGCTTGCTTGTTCTGGTCGCCCGGTTATAGGAAGGAGATTATCAAAGGGCTCAGAGGAGATTTACCAGGATGTTGCTGGGTTTGGAAGGTTTGAGCTTTAAAGAAAGGCTGGATAGGCTGGGGCTTTCATCGCAGGAGCGTAGGAGGTTGAGAGGAGACCTTATAAAGGTTTTTAACCTCTATAATTATGATATAGACAAAGGCATTCAAAGTAATATTCGTAAATTTGCTGATGACACAAAGCTGGGTGGCAGGATGAAATGTGAGGAGGATGTTAGGAGATTACAGGGTGACCTGGACAGGTTAGGTGAGTGGACAGATGCATGGCAGATGCAGTTTAATGTGGATAAATGTGTGGTTATCCACTTTGGTGGCAAGAACAGGAAGGCATATTACTATCTAAATAGAGTCAAATTAGGTAAAGGGGCAGTACAACGAGATCTGGGTGTTCTTGTACATCAGCTGCAAATGTGTTGCTGGTCAAAGCACAGCAGGCCAGGCAGCATCTCAGGAATAGAGAATTCGACGTTTCGAGCATAAGCCCTTCATCAGGAAATCAGTCAATGAAGGCAAGCATGCAGGTACAGCAGGCAGTGAAGAAAGCTAATGGCATGCTGGCCTTCATAACAAGAGGACTTGAGTATTGGAGCAAAGAGGTCCTTCTACAGCTGTACAGGGCCCTGGTGAGACCGCACATGGAGTATTGTGTGCAGTTTTGGTCTCCAAATTTGCGGAACGACTTTCTGGCTATTGAGGGAGTGCAGCGTAGGTTCACGAGGTCAATTCCCAGAATGGCGGGACTATCTTATGCTGAAAGATTGGAGCGACTGGGCTTGTATACGCTTGAATTTAGAAGACTGAGAGGGGATCTGATTGAGACATATAAGATTATTAAAGGATTGGACACTCTGGAGGCAGGAAGCATGTTTCTGCTGATGGGTGAGTTCCGAACCAGAGGACACAGTTTAAAAATAAGGGGTAGGCCACTTAGAACAGAGTTGAGGAGAAACATCTTCACCCAGAGAGTGGTAGGTGTGTGGAATGCTCTGCCCCAGAGGGCAGTGGAGGCCCAGTCTCTGGATATTTTCAAGAAAGAGTTGGATAGAGCTCCTAAGGATAGTGGGATCAAGGGTTATGGAGATAAGGCAGGAACAGGATACTGATTGTGGATGGTCAGCCATGATCCTATTGAATGGTGGTGCTGGCTCGAAGGGCCGAATGGCCTACTTCTGCACCTATTGTCTATTGTCTGTAACATAATGAGATGTATAGATAGTTAATAGTAGTTGTCCCTTCCCTAGGATGGGAGATTTCAAGATGGGGGACACATTTTTATGGTGAGAGGAGAGACATTTTAAAAAAGACAAGGTAAATTTTTTACTCAGGGTGATACAAATAAGGAATGAACTTCTTGAAGGAGTGGTGGATTACAACCTGTAAGAGACATTTGGACAAGTACATGAAAAGGAAAGGTTTAGGGGGAGATGGGCCAGAAACGGGCGGGTGGGAATTGTTTAGATTGAGATGATGTTCGGCACGGACTGGTTGGACCGAAGGGTCTGTTTCTGTGCTGTCTGACTCTATAACAGCCCCAGATCCGGACCCGCCAACCCCCCCTCCCCCCAGAACCCACAGACTCCTGTACCTACGATGTTGAACCTTTCTCGACGTTGTAGTCCTTCACCTCTCCCCTGTGCTATCCCTGTCCTGGAAAACCATGTGGAGAAAGTGAGGTCTGCAAGTGCTGGAGATCAGAGCTGAAAATGTGTTGCTGGAAAAGCGCAGCAGGTCAGGCAGCATCCAAGGAACAGGAGAATCGACGTTTCGGGCATAAGCCCTTCTTCCTGATGAAGGGCTTATGCCTGAAACGTCAAATTTTCTGTTCCTTGGATGCTGCCTGACCTGCTGCGCTTTTCCAGCAACACATTTTCAGCTCTGGAAAATCATGTGTTTAGCTTGCCTGATGAGTTTAATCTCTCCATTCTGGTGTTGTCTTTGTAAATCATCTTTCTCTGTTCACTGCCCCTGAAATTGACCCTGTGCCTCAGGAGAGCGGAACTGTGTGTGTGACTCCCTCGTTTGATTAAAGGTTTCAGGCATGAGATACAGGACATAACTTGTCAACAGGAAATAACAGACTAGAACAGTTTAGCCAATAATTGCCAGAGAGGGGAGATCTAATTGAGGTGTATGTGAATGCTAAAGGGGATAGGCGTAGAGAGGGTGTTTCCTCATGGGGGGAGGGAGTAGATGGGGGGGAATTACTTCCACAAGGATGTGGAAGCTTTGGAAAGAGTGCAGAGGAGATTTACTGGGATGTAGCCTGGTAAGGAGGGAAGGTCTTACGAGAAAAGGCTGAGGGACTTGAGGCTGTTTTCGTTGGAGAGAAGAAGGTTGAGAGATGACTTAATAGAGACATATAAGATAATCAGAGGGTTAGATAGGGTGGACAGGGAGAGCCTTTTTCCAAGAGTGGTGACGGCGAGCACAAGGGGGCATAGCTTTAAATTGAGGGGTGATAGATATAGGACAGATGTCAGAGGTAGGTTCTTTACTCAGAGAGTAGTAAGGGTATGGAATGCTTTGCCTGACACGGTTGTAGATTCGCCAATTTTAAGTGCATTTAAGTCGTCATTGGACAAGCATATGGACGTAAATGGAATCGTGTAAGTTAGATGGACTTCAGATTGGTATGACAGGTCGGCGCAACATCGAGGGCCGAAGGGCCTGTACTGCGCTGTAATGTTCTATGTTCTCTCAAAGGGATGTGAATCTGTGAGATTCACGCCCCCAGAGTGTGGGAGATGCTGGGACACTGAGTCAGTTTAAGGAGGGGACAGACAGATTTTTAATCAGTAACGCGTTGGAGGGTTATGGGGAGCGGGCAGGAAAGGGGGAGTTGAGACCGAGCTGAGATCAGTCATGATTATATTACAGGGTGAAACAGGCTTGAGGGGCTGAATGCTCCTAGTTCTTACATCCTTAAGGTAACCTGTCCAATCCCAGGATCTGTGTCGGTCTCTTGTGTTCCTGTTGTCCCCTCTCTCGCCCACTGTACCACCACCTCTGCCCCGAACCTCGTAGTTTCTGAGCTCTCTGTTTTAGAGACGAAGGTAACTGACAGCCAACAAAGCTTCTGCAACCTCCGTGATTACACAGCAGCTTGGTTTGCAATCAGGAAAAATGCCGTGAATCTGTGCCTGCTGTAAATGCAGAGACAGATTGGTTTTGTCTGTCACTTCCTCACAGTGCTGTTTCTTGGAAGAGCAGAAGGTTCATTGCAAATCGAGAGCAGGCAGCAAACCCTATTGTTTCAAAGTAAGCAACTCGCTGCCACTTCCAGCAACTGCAGAACGCTTCAGCAAGTCTGAGTCGCAGCTTAGTTGTGCCGCAGGGGTTTTGTCTTTTGGGATTTGATGGCGGTGTTTGTGGAAGACCTTTCTGTAGAGCCATTTTATTCCCCCCGCCCCCCCCCCATGGTATGTCGTATGTTCAGTACCCAATGAGTCTTATCCCAGTGGGGGAAAAAAAACACTTGCTCCTTGCACGCACTGAGCTTCATCTTCTGTTCCAAGGATTAGATGCAAAGGGAAGGATAGTCATGATGTGGAGATGCCGGTGTTGGACTGCGATGGACAAAGTTAAAAATCACGCAACACCAGTTATAGTCCAACAGGTTTATTTGGAAGCAGTAGCTTTTGGAGCGCTGCTCCTTCATCAGGTGGTTGTGAAGGATAGAAAGGGAGTCAAGAGAGAATGGGGACTGGTGTTCTTGATTAGGGAAAGCATTTCTCCTGCGCTTGGTCTATTTCTGAGGGATCGTCCAGTGAAGTTATATGGGTGGAACTTGGAAATAAGAGAAGGGTGATCACCTTTCTGCGATTGGATTGTAGCCTTCCCTCTTCTCCCCCCCCACCTCTCGGTAGTCAGAAGGAAACTAAGGAGCAAATATCAAGAGTTAAGAGTAGTTTTATTTGGCATATCTGTCATGTATGACTGATGGGGTAAAAACGCGACAGTGTTTCTCTCGGACTGAGGTGCTGCATTAACAATAATGCAAACTACAGCGTAATAATGAATGAACATTAATAAATAAAATCATTGTTTTAGCAGTAACTCAGTTTTGCAATAAATTTCAGCTGGAATAATGTGTGATTTATACAGTGTTCAGGAGCCAGATGGCTTGGGGAAAGACAGTATTGCACAGTCTGGCCGTGAGAGACCAAATATGGAGAGAGATCGCAGATATGTTTAACAACAATAGGGTTGTAATAAAAGGGATTTTAACTTGCCAAACATAGACTGGAAGTGCCATGGTGTGAGAGTCTTGGATGGTGAGGAATTTGTTAAAAGTGTTCAGAAATATTTTGTTTATCAGTATGTAGATGTACATGTAAGAGAAGGAGCAGAACGTGACTTTTCTTGGTAAGGTGGGGCAAGTGACTGAAGTGTTTCTAGGGGAGCACTTTGCAACCAGTGATCATTATTCTCTTACTTTTAAAACAATGGTGGAAAAGGATAGGCCTTGTATAAAAGTTAAAGTTGTTAACTGGAATAAGATTTTAATGGTATGAGACAGGAGCTTCCAAAGGTCGATTGGAGTAGACTGTTCAAGGGTAAAGGGGCAACTGACAAGTGGGAGGTTTCACAACTGTGATAATGAGAGCTCAGAGACAATGTGTTCCCGTCAGAGTCAAATATAAGGTTGTTAAGAGGCAGGAACAATGGATGAATGAAGACATTGAGGTTCAGATAAAAACAAAGAGTCATATATTAGAGACAGACAGTTGGGATCAAGTGAATCTCTTGAAGAGTATAACAGGTGTAGGGACATTCTTAAGGAGAAAATCAGGAAAACAAAAGGGGGATATGAGATAGCCTTAGCAGATAAGGTTAAATATCATCCAAAGACTTACTACAAATCCACTAAGAGCAACTAGGGAGAAAATAGGGCCTCTAAAGATCAATAAGGTTGTCTGTGTTAAACCTCAGGAGATGGGAGAGATGTGAAATGACTATTTCGCATCCGTTTTACTGCGAAGACAGAAATGAAGGCTAGAAAGCTCAGGGAAATATTGATGTTCTGAAAACAGTTCACATTACATAAGGGGAGATGCTGTCGGACATCGAAAATGTAAAGGAAGATAAAATCTCTGGGACCTGGCCAAGTGTATCCCAGGACGTTGTGGGTGATTGGGGAAGAAATTGTAAGGCCTAAATGGTGGTTTAGTTGTTAAGAGGTGATTCTGAGAGGTGGGATTTACTTACATTTGGAGACACAAGGACAACGGGATCTTGATCAGGTGGGTCAATGGGCTGAGAAGTGGCAGAAGGAGTTTAACCGAGATAAGTGCGAGGTGCTGCATTATGGGAAAGCAAATCTTAGCAGGACTTATAGTAAGGTCCTAGGGAGTGTTGCTGAACAAAGAGACCTTGGAGTGCAGGTTCATAGCTCCTTGAAAGTGGAGTCGCAGGGAGATAGGATAGTGAAGAAGGTATTTGGTATGCTTTCCTTTATTGGTCAGAGTATTGAGTACAGGAGTTGGGAGGTCATGTTGTGGCTGTACACTGTAGGCCACTGTTGGAATATTGCGTGCAATTCTGGTCTCCGTATTGGAGAAACTTGAAAGGGTTCAGAAAAGATTTACAAGGATGTTTGTTGCCAGGGTTGGAGGGTTTGAGCTACAGGGAGAGGCTGAACAAGCTGGGGCTGTTTTCCCTGGAGCGTCGGAGGCTGAGGAGTGACCTTATAGAGGTTTACAAAATTATGAGGGGCACAGATAGGATAAATAGACAAAGTCTTTTCCCTGGGGTCGGAAAGTCCAGAACTAGAGGGCATAGGTTTAGGGCGAGAGGGGAAATATATAACACAGATCTCAGAGGCAATTTTTTCACTCAGGGTGGTACGTGTATGGAATGAGCTGCCAGAGGACGTGGTGGGGGCTGGTACAATTGCAACATTTAAAAGGCATCTGGGATGGGTATATGAATAGAAAGGGTTTGGAGGGATATGGGCCAGGTGCTGACAGGTGGGACTAGATTGGGTTGGGATATTTGGTCGGCATGGACAGGTTGGACCGAAGGGTCTGTTTCCATGCTGTACATCTCTATGACTGATTAAGGATAGTCAGCATGGCTTTGTGCTGAGGGAAATTGTGTGTCTCAAACTTGATTGAGGTTTTTGAGGAAGTTACCACAACAATTGAGGGTAGTGCATTAGAGGATGTTTACATGGTCTTTGACAAGGCTCTGCATGGTAGACTAATTAGAAAAGTGAGATCACATGGAATTCAGGGAGAGCTTGCCAATCGGATACAGAATTGGCTTGATGGTGGCAGACAGACGTCGTGATGGAAGGTTGTTTTTCGGACCTAAGGCCTGTGACCAGTGGTGTGCCACATGAATGGGCACTGGGTCTGCTTTCGTTTGTTATTTATATCAACAATTTGGATGATAATTTAAGATACAGTTAAAAATCACACAAGACTGAGTTGTAGTCCAACAGGTTTATTTGGAATCGCAAGTTTTCAGAGTGCTGGTCAGGGAGCTAGTGGGGCAGATACATAGGGCACAGAATTTATAGTAAATGATTGAAGTGTCAATTTAGGATACGTGGTTCGCAAGTTTGTGAATAACACAAATACGTAGTGTAGTGGACAGTGAAGGTTATAGCTGAACAGTGGCAGGTGAAGGTTATTTTGGATAAATGCTGGGCATTGCATTTTGTTAAAAACAAGCCAGATAAGAATTGTACAATTAGTGGGAGGGTAATGTTGTAAAACGGAGGGACCAAGGAAATCGGGTACAAAATTCATTGAAATTTTGAGTTACAAATAGAATGGGTGGTTAAGAAGGCTTTCGGCACGTTATCCCTTCATAGCTCAGACTTTTGGATGTTGGAGTTGGCAATGTCCTGTTGTATAGGCAGTCGGTGAGGCCACTTTTGGAGTACTGTATCTCCTTGCCATCCTATAGAAAGGATATTATTAAATTGGAGACAGTTCAGAAAATCTAATCTAATCTTGAACCCACTGTTCTTTCTGCTAAAATGTGGAGGTGCCAGTATTGGGACTGGGGTGGCCAAGGTCAAAGGTTACACAACACCAGATTATAGTCCAACAGGTTTATTTGGCAGCATAAGTTCTCGGAGCGCTGCCCCTTTGTCAGGCAGGTAGCTACCTGGAGAAGGAGCAGGGCTCTAGATTAGGTTAGATTCCCTACAGTATGGAAACAGGCCCTTTAGCCCAACCAGTCCACACTGACCCTCTGAAGAGTAACCCACTCAGACCCATTTCCCTCTGACTAACGCACCTAACACGATGGGCAATTTAGCATGGCCAATTCACCTAACCTGCATATCTTGTGGGAGGAAACCAGAGGACATGGAGGAAACCCACGCAGACACAGGGAGAACATGCAAACTCCACACAGACAGTTGCCCAAGGCTGGAATCAAACCTGGGACCCTGGTGCTGTGAGGCAGCAGTGCTAACCACTGAGCCACCGTACCATTCTGGGGGCTGGGGCGGGGTGGTGGCTTGTGGCTTCAAATAAACCTAGTGTCTTGTGATTTTTGATTTTGACAAAATGCACCACATTGTCCCTGTTGGCACTAAACGTTACGTGCCCATTGTACCAGCCTGTTCGGCCAACCATACCATCTCTGCTGTTCCAGGTGTGGCATCAGAGCCATTTTCGAACCTTTACCGTGTTCCAGTGTCCGGGTCTTTGAGATGTAGCTCAGTTTAAAAATACACTGGCAATACCATTGGTGTTAAACCCTCAAATGGTCACACACCTAACTTTTATTAAAGCCCCACCAATCTGTGTCACATGCAGAGAGGGTGTTGCGTGTGTGGAATGAGTTCCAGAGGAAGTGGTACAATTATACTATTTAAAAGGCATCTGGATGGGTATATGAATAGGAAGGGTTTAGAGGGCTATGGTCCAAGTGCTTCCAAATGAGACTAGGTTAGGTTGGGATATCTGGTCGGCATGGATGAGTTGGACCAAAGGTCTGTTTCCATGCTGTACTTCTGTATGACCCCATGACTGTAATTGCAAATTATTACAGTACAAAAGGAGGCCATTCAGCCCATCTTGCCTGCACCCCTGTGCCAATTTCCTGCTCTTCCCCATATCCCTGCTCACCATTTCTATCCAAGTAACCATTCAGAGCCCCTCAATAGATCCCCCCAACGCTCACGCGCACACACTCGCGTGTGCACACTCTCACTCTCTCTCCCACTCTCTCTCACACATGCGCTCTCTCTCTCTCACACACACACATACGCTCTCTCACACTCACTCTCTCTCTCTCTCTCACACTCTCTCTCTCACACTCTCTCTCTCACACTCTCTCTCTCTCTCTCACACCCTCTCTCTCTCTCACACCCTCTCTCTCTCTCTCTCACACTCTCTCTCTCTCTCTCTCTCACACACTCTCTCTCTCTCTCTCTCTCACACTCTCACACCTCTCTCTCACACTCTCTCTCTCTCTCTCTCTCAGGCGGTGCAGTCCAGCCCCTAACTACTCACTGGGTGATAAAGATTTCAGCCACATCATCTTTGCTTCGTTTGCACGTTGCTTTAAGTCTGCACCCTGTCGTTTTTGTTCCTTTCAGAAGCAAAACAGCTTCTCTGTATGTACTCTTGCTCCAGCCCCTTCATGGTTTTGAAAGTATCTATTCGATCTCTCAGCCTCCTCCTCTCATTTCGCTGACCTTTCTAGAGTACGTGTCATATCTGAATGGTGCCTAAACTTGAATTTGTGCTGCCTCTGTGTTTTGGGTGTAGGAGTTGAGACGTCATATTGAGGTTGTACAGGACACTGGTGAACAGGTACAGCTGGAGCGCTGTGTCCAATTCTGTCACCCTCCTACAGCAGGAGTATTATTAAAGCTGGAGAGGGGTCAGGAGAGATTTGCCAGGATGTTGCCTGGAAGGGAGAGCCTGAGACTTTTTCCACTGGAGTGTAGGAGGTTGAGGGTCACCCTATCGAGGTGAGAATATAAAAACCGTGAGAATGGATGAGGTATTTTTTCCCGAGGGTGGGGGCTTTCAAGGCCAGGGGGCACATTTATAAGGTGAGAGGACAGAGGTTTAAAAAAAAGACATGAAGGGCAACTTTTTCACACATAGTAGTTTGTGTGCGTAATGAATTCCCAGTGGAGGTGGGTACAGACATTTGGTTAAGTTCATGAATAAGAAATGTTGGGAAGGATTTGGGTCAGCGACAGGCAGGTGGGGACTAGTTTAGTTTGGGATTATGTTCGGGATGGACTGGTTGGACCGAAGGGTCTGTTTCCGTGCAGTATGACTCCATGACTGCCGTTGGTATTGTGTGGAGCCTGTGTTTGTGTTGGATGTGCTGAAGAGGATGTCACAGCTGTAAGGAACTCGCCCACAGGGAGAAGATCAGGCTGGCATCTGTCCCGTGTGTGTTTAACTTCATTTCATCTGATGAATTGCTCAACAGCTGGACCTGTTTGTAGGCTGTCTCTCGCGATATTTCTTTATCAAGTTATCAGATGTGTTTTATTTCAGAAAAGCATTTTTGGGAAACAGTAAATCATCCAGTCCATGTCATTGTAACTGGAGGATGCTGTGGATATTCTGGCAGTCTCTTTACTGGAGTTCCATCAAAAGTGTTGTATATATAGGAACCAGAAGAGTACCATTCGGCCCTTCGAGCTTACTATCCTAATCCTATTAGACCGCGACTGATCTTCACTTTAATCTGTCCACAGTGCATTTGTAACTGCAGTCAGTCCATGTTGGCTGTAAAATGTTGAATTTAGCTGCGCGCGCATATACGGTTGTGTTTTACCAGCCTGGCACCACTGAGCTTTCACCTTGACATTCTGCCCTATCCTAGCCCACTCCAATGATGAGGGGACACCAGTAAATGCAGTTACGGATGGGTTCTGATGTGATTTTACACCAATCAATGATGGTCTTCGTGGTGAATGAGACTGGCTTTTATATTCCAAATTTATTCACTGAACTCTTTCTATTCCCCCGTCCTGCCCCCAAAAACACTGCATCAGCTCAAGAAGGCAGCTCACCACCACCGCCCCAGAATCAGTACTGCATAGGAGGCCATTTGGCCCATCGTTGCCACCATCGGTTCGTCATAGACTATCCAGGAGACTGGCCCGAGGTAATGATGCCCATTTGGAGAAGCCATTTGGTCAGAAATGGGCTGACCCACCTCCTGAACCGTAGTCATTCTCCGATTCCTCCTACTGTCTCCTGCCTGTGAACCCACCGTTTCTAACCAAATATTCATCCCCTGCCCCCTCAAATGCCTCCAGGGAATGGGGGATGGGCAGCAAAATGCTGGCACAGTGGTTAGCACTGCTGCCTCGCAGCGCCAGGGACCTGGGTTCGATTCCAACCTGGCATGACTGTATGTATGAAGTTTGCATGTTATCCCCGTGTCTGCGTGGGGTCCCTCTGGGTTTCTTCCACAGTTCAAACATGCAAAGGTTAGCGTGGAGTGGCCATGCTCAATTGCTCCATCTTGGTGTTATCTGGGATCTTGCTGTGCATTTATTGGATGCAGTGCTTCTTGCAATATAAGAGTGAGCATATCATTTGGAAATGACTGCCATTGGTGGTAAAGCATTTTGGTCTGCCCACAGAAGGTGCTATATAAATTCACCTATCCACTCCTCCCTTTCAAAATGGCCACCAGGATTGCTTGTCTGTCTCGCTGAGGTAGTTCTTTTCCATAAAGTGTGTTTTTGGGATGTTGTGGGAAGTGATGAGGGACAATCTGCAGTTGTAGATGGTGTGATGCTTTGAATGTGGTGTTGGACCCATCTCAGGACAGCGTCATTTCCAAACGTGGCCTGGAGCCGCAGGCTGCAATGTTTTGTTCTTGGGATTAATGCCCACTTGCTCAAGTTCTCAATGAGCGAACATTTGACTGTTTAGCTGCAGTTCACTCTCTCCTTTCCAGTGCTGCTGTCAGGCTGGTCTTGTGCTTTGGATTTGGAGTGCTGTATCAATGGGATCTTTGAGGGAACTTGGCTGTTTGGTTAATGCAGCGAGACCCTTGTAATACTGGGAGACAGCAGGTGCAGTGAGAAGGGGATCTGATATGAGCAGCAGAGAACGACTGCTACTGTTCATCGCTACCCCATATGCCTTCAAAATGAGTGACAGCCAACTGTTTTTCCAAATTTCAGACAATGTGCTCCTTTCTGTTTCAATATCTCTCTCTGCGCCCCCACCTCCCCATTCCTGTTGGTCTGTGTCCTTCAATCTTCACCCTCCCCCACTCTCTGTGTGTCTGTCTGTGTCTTTGCTCTCCTACACCGTCTGTCTTTGTGTGTGTCTCTCTCTCTCTCTCTCTCTTTCCGTCTCTGTTTTTCTGTATATTTCTCTTTGCAATCCTCCTCTCGATCTCTCTGCTTTTCTGTCTCTCTGCCTTTCTCTTTGTCCATCTCTGCCTCTCTGTCTCTCCCTCTCTCTCTCAGCCTCTCTCTCTCTCTGTCTTTCTTTGTCTGCCTGCCTCTCTCTCTGTCTCTCTCGCACTCACTCTCTCTGTGCCTCTCTCCCTCTGTCTCTGCCTCTTTCTCTTTATCTGTCTGTCTCTCTCTTTCTCTTTGTCTGTCTGTCTGTCTCTCTCTGCCTTTGTCTCTGTCTCTCTCTCTCTCTCTCTCTATTTGCTCTTCCCCATCGTCTGTTTATCTCTGTCCCTTTTCCAGCCCTCCCCCACTCTCCCTCTCTATTTCTTTGTTCTTGTCCTCCGCGTCCCTCTCTCCTCACTCACTGGCACTCTATCTTTGCTGTCCCCACTGCCTGTATCTCTCTCGCTCTCTTGTCTCTGTCTCTCTCTTCACTCCCCCATCACCTGTTTGTCTGAGCATCTCTTTCTGCCTTCTACCCCTCTGTGTGTGTGTGTGTGTGTGTGTGTGTGTATATATACGCGCGCACTCCCACGCTGTCTGTGTTTCTCTCTCTCACTTTAATCTCCCCCACAGTCTGTCACTGTTTGTGCCCTTACCCTCGGTCTGTCTGTTTCACTTTCTGATGTCAGTTTCTTTGTCTGTCTTTGCTCTCCCACACCGTCTGTGTGTTTTTCTCTGTGTGTGTCTCTCTGTCTCTCTGTCTCTCTGTCTCTCTGTCTCTCTGTCTCTCTGTCTCTCTGTCTCTCTGTGTCTCTGTGTCTCTGTGTCTCTGTGTCTCTGTGTCTCTGTGTCTCTGTGTCTCTGTCTCTCTGTGTCTCTGTGTGTGTGTGTCTGTCTCTCTCTGTCTGAGTCTCTCTCTCTCTCTCTCTCTCTGTCTCTCTCTCTCTGTCTCTCTCTCTCTCTCTGTCTCATTCTGTCACTGTTTGCCCTTGGTCTGTCTGTTTCACTGTCTAATGTCAGTTTCTTTGTCTATTTTGTTGTTTTTTTCCTCTCTGTCTCTGGCTATCCCTTTCTGCAGAAAGCATCAATTTATTTCCACTTCTGAAAGTTATGATTTCTTGGTGATTTCAGCCCGTGTTCCATGCGATGTAACCTGTTCTCTGATCTGTTTAATTTCTCCTGAACGCAGTGTTAGTGCCTGGCTGGTAGCAATTGTTCCCCACCATTGACTCACAATAGGTTTTTGAACACCTCTATCTCCTTGATTGTCTCTGTCTACGAAGGTCAAACTCGAGACCATAAGAAATGGAGTAGGCCATTCAGCCCCTCAAGACTCTTCAGTCGTCCAATAGGATCATGGCTGATCCGACATTCCTCACACCCACCTTCCTGCCCTTTCCCGACTGATCTAGAATCTATCGATCTCAGCCTTAAACATACACAAGGATTCTGCCCCTACAAGCTCTCTGGGGCAAGGAGTTCCAAAGACCCCCAACCCTCAGAGAGAAGAAATTCCTCCTCATCTCAGTCTGAAATTGGTGCCATTTTATTCTGAGACTGTACCCTCTGGTCCTAGACTCCGCCATGAGGGGAAACATCCTCTCGGCATTGACCCTGTCAAACCTCTTAAGAATCCAATGTGATCACCTCTCATTCCTTTAATCTCAGCGAGCATAGTCCCAACCTTTGCTCATTGGACAATCCCTCCATCCCAGGAGTATCCTAGTGAGTTTTCTCTGTCCTGCCTCCCATGAAATGATATCTTTCCTGAAATAAGGGGACCCAGACCGCGCTCAGGCTTTCAGATGTGGCATCTCCTGCACCTTGTACAGTTACAGTCAGATGTCCCTACTCTTATACTCTCTCGCTCTGTTATAAATCTCCTTCACTCCAGCTTCAGAGTGCCTGAGGTTGAATTCCGTGCACACCTGGGGTTTTATCCTGTACTTAAAACCTGCTGAAAGCACGGGTTGTGGCCGTCATTTCCCTACACAACTTTAAATAATATGCTGAAGCAAGGATTTTCGATGTTTTCTTTTGCTGGTAAGGTTGTGTCATTTATTCCTTGGTGTTTGTACTTTTCACAACCCTGAGAGGTCCAGTCCTGCTTTGAATGTAATGAGCCATATTTGCAGTATTGTGCTTTGTCCATGTGGGAAGCACAGTAGCCATTTTCTGAACAGCAAACTCCCACAAACCGTGTGATGATAAACAGATCATCTATTTTTGTGATTGTCAGTTGAGGGAAAAATAAAATTGGCCTTGACACCAGGGAAAGATCCCTGATCCACTTCAGAATAGTGACTGGGATTTTGTGTATCCACCTGCGAGTGTGAGTAAGGCCTTTGTTTAATTCTTGGCCAAAAGAATACAAGTACAACAGTGCGGCGCTCCCTCGGCACTGACCCCCCCGACAGTGCGGCGCTCCCTCGGCACTGACCCCCCCGACAGTGCGGCGCTCCCTCGGCACTGACCCCCCCGACAGTGCGGCGCTCCCTCGGCACTGGCTCCCTCCGACAGCACTGCGCTCTCCTGATCCCGTACGGAGAGATGCTAGCCTGGCATTCTGTCCTTCAGTTATTTTTGAAATTCCCGTTGACTTTATGTAAAACTATTGAGTTGAACCCAACAAATAGTTGAGCTGCATTTGTCAACAATAGCAGGGTCCAGGCATGGAGCCATTAATCACATCAAGGACTTTGAGATGGTCCAAGAGTTGAAATGTTAATTTATAGATTTGTTATTTTCAAGCACTCTGCTTTCATTTTTTGAGTATTCTTTTTCAATTACTGTGCTTCTAAAAATCTTTCAAACGGTTGTATCTGACCGTGGGGCATTTCACTGGAGAATTAAATGTCGAATATGTTGAGTCTTATCATGCACTGGGTTTGTTGATGAGGTGGTTTGTGTAGAAAGGCAGGCATTGCCTTATCTTAGCCACGTGCGTTTAATAACTTGCAGAAAGTGTTGATGTTATTGGGGGCGCCCAGCCCGTGTGCTGTTGCCTCTGTCTCCCTTCGGGACGTTCTCCATCCTGTCAGCTCAGGGCGATGTGGGGAAACGTTTGATGGATGTGGTTTCGGTTGCAGTGTTGTTGAGAGCCAAGTTGCCCGGGTTGTGCAAGACCCAATATCACCGAAACCCACCAATGTGGGTTAAAGTGGGCACCACCGCCTATCTCTTGGGAAAGCACGTGGGTCGCGGTATGGGAGAGCTTACAAATTCAGCTGCCGCGTTTCCCTGTGGGGTGATGCTGCGAGTTGCTGAGGCCCAGTTCTGGTGACCGTCTTTGTGACAAAACCACAATCCACAATAACGTCCCCATTCCCCAAAACACAAAGGACAACAGAACTAGGAGAAAGAGTAGGTACCTCAGCTGCTCTGGTGTTTGATAAGATCGTGGCTGATAGTGATCTCAAATCCACCTTCCTGTCTACAACACCTTCCCCCGCCCCCACCAGCATCTTTAACTCCGTTGTCCATCAAACATCTGCCCAACGAGACTTTGAATATCACGCAGGGAATGCTGGAAAAACTCGGCAAGTCTGGCATCGTCTGTGAAGGGAGGGAAAGGAGTTAATGTTTAGAGTCCAGAGCCCCTCCTTTTGAACCACTGCACTGCTGAAGAGGAACGATGTTGGTTCTGAAGTGTTGGTTCTCCGTCGCTCTCTCCACACCAGCCTGGCTGAGTTTCTTCAGTGCTCTCTCTCTTTGTTTCAGATTTCCTGCCTCTGTAATGTTTTGCCTTTGAACATATTTCGGATTGTTGCCCTCCGCTGTGAGGATGAGAATTCCACCGACTAATGACTGTCTGTCAGAGGGAAAAAAAAGCTATCTCCCTGTTAAACGGGACATTTCTGACTTTTTAAAATGCTGCCCTTTTTCATTCGAGAATACCCTGAATAAAGAACCAAACTCTCCACACCCGTCCTGTGACATTCCGTCGGAACCTTGTACATCTCCAACATTTACCGTTCAGTCTGCATTAATCTCTATCCTAGCTCCTCCTTTGGCATGTGATGTAGATGAGAAGGCCACTCGACCCCTTCAGTCTGTACTACCACTCAATCAGCTCACGATTTGTTCCTGCTCCTACCCCCACACACGCATCCTCCGTCCGCTCCACTTGTAGGATTAGGGGCCACACGATGACTCAGCGGTTAGCACAGTTGCCTCACAGCACTGAGGTACCCAGGTTCAATTCCAGCCTCGGGTGACTGTCTGTGTGGAGTTTGCACGTTCTCCCAGTGTCTGCGTGGGTTTCCTCCGGGTGCTCCGGTTTCCTCCCACAGTCCAAAGATGTGCAGGTTAGGGTGAACTGGCCACGCTAAATTGCTCATAGTGTTAGGTGCATTGGTCAGAGGGAAATAGGTCTGGGTGGGTTACTCTTCGGAGGGTCGGTGTGGACTGGTTGGGCCGAAGGGCCTATTTCCACACTTTAGGCAATCTAATCTAAGTCATATCAGTAATTCATAAAGTGCAGTGGCAGTGTCCCTACCACTGAGCCAGAGACGTGGGTTCGAGACCACACCTGCTCCAGTGCTGAACTTTTAAACTATTCCTTTGTTTTCCTGGTTTAACTTAAGAAAGATCCTATTACCTTATTTTTCAATTTATTCTGTGAAGTTAATTTTTGACTCTTGTTTCTTTTACTGCTTTGTACCTGTTTTTTTGTGCCTGGATATCTAAGATGGCACCTTGTGTGGTGACATTATACACTCTGCACTGTGCCCTTGTACATGTGACAATAAAATCTAAATGTAAAATCCTAAGAGGTGTGCCATAACATCACTGACACAGCTTGGTCAACGGTATTGGCACTCCTTTTGATTAATTAAGGGGGTGAATCTCCGTCAATCCCTGGAATGGAATTCTAGTGGCATTGGAGTAGTCATTGTGTTTAGATCAGAGTGGTGCTGGAAAAGCACAGCAGTTCAGACAGCATCCGAGGAGCAGGAAAATCGACGTGTCGGGCAAAAGCCCATCATCAGGAATACAGGCAGAGTGCCTGAAGTGTAGAAAGATATCCGAGGAGCAGTAAAATCGACGTTTCGGGGTGTCCATGCTGAGCTGGCACTGGTATGGCATCCATTGTTGCCATTTCCTTGGTCTCCAAACTACACCCCCCGCCATCTCCTACCCTTCCGTGGCCCCTACTCCTCGCTGCCTGGTATACACTTGGCTCCAGGGGTGGGGAGCTCCATGTGGGTCAAACACTGAAGGCTTGCTCTCAGTCCTGCTCTGGGACAACAGTTTTCTGATTTGGTTTGGAGGTGTCAGGCTGCTATATGAATGAACCTTTAGTTATAAGGCACAGTGCTGTGGCGTCCCATCACAGACCATTGTTACTGCATGGCTGTGATATCACAACCCATTGTGAATCTATTTACCTCAGCCTTTAAAAAAAATATTCAAAGCCCGTACGTCCATTGCCTTTTGAGGAAGATAGTTCCAAAGGCTCACGGCCCTCTGAGTGTGGAAAAAAGACTCCTTATCTCAGTCTTAACAGACTGTGCTTTACACTTGTTAATATTCATTCTTAGTGCTCCTGTACGTGTAATCAGCAATGTTTATGCTGTTGGAATTTAAATTCAATTAACGAATCCGGAATTGAAAACTAATCTCGGTGACAGAGATCATGAAACTATTACTCTGTTCCAGAGGGGAGGGGAGAGTGACAGCTCCCTGACATCGAGGCTGCATTTGACTGAGTATGGCATTTTGGAACCCTGGCAAAACTGGAATCAGTGAGTACCAGGGGCATCTCTCCACTGTTGGAGTCATACCTGACACACAGGAAGATGGTTGTGGTTGGTGGAGGTCAGTCATCTCAGCTCCAGGAGTTCCTCAGGGTAGTGTCCTGGGCCCAACCATCTTCAGTTGCCTCAACAATGACCCTTCCTCCACCATAAGGTCAGAAATGGAGATGTTTGCCGATGATTGCACGATGTTCAGCACCATTCATGACTCAGATACTGAAGCAGTCCATGGCCAAATGTAGCAAGATCTGGACAATATCTAGGGTTGGGCTGACAAGTGTCACGTAACATTCACTCCACACAAGTCAGCATTTCCACTAATTTATCCATCACTCCTGAAATTCAATGTTATTATCATCACTGAATCTCCCACTATCAATATTCTGGGCATTATCATCGACTAGTAACTGAACTGGAATCACCATGTAAATACAGAGTACAAGAGTAGTCTAGAGGCTTTGAATACTGTGGTGAGTAACTCACCTTAGATTAGATTATTTACAGTGTGGAAACAGGCCCTTCGGCCCAACAAGTCCACACCGACCCACCGAAGCGCAACCCACCCATACCCCTACATTTACCCCTTACCTAACACTACGAGCAATTTTAGCATGGGCCAATTCACCTGGCCCGCACCCCAAAACCTGTCCGCCATCTACAAGGCACAAGTCAGGAGTGTGATGGAATACTCCCCACGTGCCTGAATGGGAGTAGCTCCAACAACACAAGAAGCTTGACACCATCCAGGACAGAGCAGCCACTTGAATGGCACCACATCGAAGCATCCACTTCCTTGCTCGAAATCCATGGCCACTTCCAACCAGAAGGACAAAGGCAGCAGATAGATGGGAACACCACCCCTGCGTCACAACATGTGACATTCCAGTATAGACACACCCATCTCAGCCTCACTATGATTGGCTGTGGATGTGCCACGGAGATTAGTGGGCAGACCTAGTCTGCCCAAGCTCTCGGCTAGTTCAGCAAAGATACAAGGCTGTAAAATATTCCAGTCTGAGGATTTGGGGCGGACCATTTAGGACGGAGATGTGGAGACATTTCTCCACCTCGAGAGCGGTGAGCCTGTGGAGTTCATTACCACAGGAAGGAGTTGATCCCAAAACATTGATTGTATTCAAGAGGCGACTAGATATGGCACCCTGGGTGAATGGGATCAAAGGTAATGGGGAGAGAGCAGGATTGGGCTGTTGAGTTGATGATCGCCCATGATCATGACGAATGGTGGAGCAGGCTTGAAGGGCTGAATGGCGACCTCTTGCTCCTATTTCCTGTGTTTCGTTTTGATTGCAGCTGTGTCCCAGTGTGCAGACGTGTAGTTGTATATGGTCCAGGGTTAATGTTGGTGATGCATTAAGCTCCATCCAATCTTGAGTGTGTTGAGTCAGTCGGTTGTGTATGTAATGTACAGTAACATCAGTGAGCACAGAATCCAGATGTGTGTGCAGGTCTTTGATATAAAGGCCATGTAAACAGTTAGTGTTAATAAACTACATGATATCTGACTCAATAGAAAATTGACACACTGTGGTATAAGTTACGTGAGCTACCACAGAAGGCAGCACCCAGACTGTTTCCTAGTCAGGGGCATTTGACACACTGGGAATTAGGGAGGGCTGGTTACTGGAATCTGTCAGTTCCATGAGGAATACTCCTGGCAGTTGAGAGATGCCACAAGGTGAATGTACATTTTACAAACAAAGTCCCATGGCATCTGCTAAACACCAGTGTACCTGACCATGGTGAATGACCCTGTCTTTATTGAGAAGGTCAGTATTGAACTGGCTTTAATTAAGAATCTGATCCATGATTCCCTTCCACTGATGCCCATTATCCAGGTCCCAAACGAGGGTTACCGGACCCAAAATGTTAACTCTGATTTCTCTCTACAGACGCTGCCAAACCCACTGAGCTTTTCCAGTAACTTCAGTTTTTGTTCGCAAACATCTGAAATTTCCCTTTTGAATGTTGGTTGCATGAGAATTCTAGATACTTGACATCTGGATAACAAGAGCCTCACTGTGCCACATCCACAGTGAATGGGATATCCAGAGATTGTGAAAGGCGCCACATAAATGCCGTATAATACGTAATTGTGAATTGAGGTCTGGAGACTCCGAATAGGTTGGACCTTCAATTTAGGAAAATTAATTGGCGATGGAGTAATTATTCTGTTGGAACAGGCTTATGAGCAATGTGAAACATATTAGATCAGGTATTAAACCAGCAAAAGCTTCATTAGAGAACACATTTTATAAAGCATTCAGTGTGGTAGTTAAGAAGCATGAAAATGGATCTTTTTATATTTCTCCTGTCACACGCTTTCTGTTCCGTACTTAGTACTGCTGTCCACTGGGTGTATGTCAAGTGCTTATTGATAGCATCAGTGTATAAGCTGTTTTCCGACTCAGTGATAGCAGTTGTTAAAAGATGATGAGCAGCGTGCTCTGCTGTTTCGCTCGTTAACTATTTGTCGTTCTGTTTGTGGTACATTTGGGTTTGAAGCTCCGTACAGAAAGACCCCTTGTGCCCCACCACCCCACAGGTGAACTCGTGAAAACCGACCTTGTGTTTTCTGAGCAGCTTTCGAGGTTTGAGAGGGATGTGCTGATTTGCCATCAGGCTGATTTGACTATCTGAAATGTGGACACTAGGGGAAATGCAGGGACTGGAATCTTGCTGAGGGAGCAGGAGTAGGCCATTTGGCCCTTTGAGCTTGCTCTGTCATTTAGTCAGATCGTGGCTAGAGCTCGGCTTGTTGCTGCAACTTTCCATCTCATGCTGATCAGGATGAGTTCAATAATACCAAACTTGAGCAATCACAACTATTTCTACTGTGGGAGAATGGAGAGCTGATTGGTTGGTTGGTTGGCAAGTGGACTATAGCTGTGGTGTTGCCGTGGATATTGTAGTGGGCAGCTCTGATACCAGGCTGTACACGTGTGTCTGTCTGTATGTGCATCTGTCTGAGTGTCTGAATGTGCCTGTGCTTTGAAATGCATCTGCTACTTCAGAACAGATACAAGGCTGTAACATATTCCTTTTGGTTGCAGAGAATGTGTCCTTTTTTGCAGACATTTAGTTTCAGAAGATCATGGATCTGAAAGGGGTAATATTGGTAAATGTGTTACACTCTTCCCAATCTGATGACCTACAGACTTAAGTGGTGCAAAGTGGAACAGCACAGGATTATGTAGGGTGAAGGTCATTTGAGGCATTAGAACATAGGAACAGGAATAGGCCATTCGGCCCTTTGAGTTGGCTTCAATGATCGTTATTTTGGTGGCTGATCATCCACCTCCCCCACCGATTTCCCAGTGGTCTTGGTGACAATGTCTAATGTGTTTGGTTTTCTGAGTACAATGTGTTGTTTCACTTGGAGATGGTGTACTTAAACTGATAAAATAAGGGAACATAGAACATTATGTAGAGGTCCTTCAGCCCTTGATGGTTTCAATGATCAGAGCAACAATCTGAAGCCCATCTAACTGACATTATTCCATTTTCATCTATACGTTTACCTAATGACCATTTAAATGCCCTTAACGTTGGCGAGTCTACTACTGTTGCAGGCAGTACATTCCACACCCCTACTACTGAGTAATGAAACTACCTTTGACATCTGTCCAATAACTATCAACCCTTACTTTAAAGCTATGTCCCCTCGTGTTTGCCGCAGCCATACTTGGAAAAAGGCTCTCCCTGTCCACCCAATCTAACCCTCTGATATCTTGTGTGTTTTCAATTAAGTCACCTCTCAACCTTCTTCTCTCTAACGAAAACAGCCTCGAGTCCCTCAGCCTTTACTCGTAAGACCTTCCCTCCATAACAGGCAACATCCTAGTAAATCTCCTCTGAACCCTTTCTAATATTTCCACAGCCTTCCTATAATGTGGTGACCAGAACTATACACAATACACAAACAGAGTTTTGTTCAGCTGTAGCATGACCACATGGTTCCGAAACTCAAACCTTCTACAAATAAAAGCTAACACACCGTACGCCTTCTTAACAATCCTGTCAACCTGGGTGGCATCAATCAGGGATCTCTGTACATGGACACCGAGATCTCTCAGCTCATCTACACTACCAAGAATCTTACCATTAGCCCAGTACTCTGCATTCCTGTTGTTCCTTCCAAAGTGAATCACCTCACAGTTTTCCATATTAAACTCCATTTGCTACACCTCAGCCCAGCTCTGCAGTTCATCTATGTCCCTCTGTAACCTGCAACATCCTTCGGCACTATCGCCAACTGCACCGACCTTGGTGTCATCTGCAAGTTTACTAACCCATTCTTCTACGCCCTCATCCAGGTCGTTTATAAAAATGACAACCAGCAATGGCTCCAAATCAGATCCTTGTGGTACCCCACTAGCAACTGAACTCCAGGATGAACATTTCCCATCAACCACCACCCTCTGTCTTCTTTCAGCTAGCCAATTTCTGATCCAAACTGCTGAATCATCCTGAATCCTGTGCCTCTGTATTTTGTGCAATAGCCTATGGTGGAGAACCTTATCAAACCCCTTCCTGAAATCCATATACACCACGTCAACCACTTTACCCACATCCACCTGTTTTGTCACCATCTCCAAGAACTCAATAAGGTTTGTGAGGCATGAACCATCCTTCACAAAACCGTGTTGACTATCCCTAATCAACTTATTCCTTTCCAGATGATTTTAAATCCTATCTCTTATAACCTTTTCCAACACCTTGCCCACAACCAAAGTAAGGCTCACTGGTGTATAATTACCAGGGTTGTCTCTACTCCCCTTCTTGAACAAGGGAACAACATTTGCTATTCTCCAGTCTTCTAACACTATTCCTGTCAACAATGATGACATAAAGATCAATACCAAAGGCTTTGCAATCTCCTCCCTGTCTTCCCAGAGAATCCTAGGATAAATCCCATCCGGCCCAGGGGACTTATCTATTTTCACACTTTCCAGAATTGCTAACACCCATTCCTTATGAACCTCAATCCTGTCTGGTCTAGTGGCCTGTATCTCAATATTCTTCTCAACGACATTGTCTTTTTCTAAGTGTGAATACTGATGAAAAATATTCATTTAGCGCTTTCCCTGTCTCCATGCGTAACTTCCCACTACTATCCTAAATTGGCCCTAATCTTACTCCAGTCATTCTTTTATTCCTGGTATACCTGTAGAAAACTTTAGGGTTTTCCTTGATACTATCCACCAACAACATCTCATGTCCCCTCCTGGCTCTTCTTAGCATTCTCTTTAGGTCTTTCCTGGCTAATTTGTGAATCCCCAGTGTCCAACTGAACCTTGTTACAGGAGCTGACTGGGTAAACACAGGAAGAACATTCCCTGTGATCGGGGAGTCCAGAACCAGGGGGGTCACAGTCTAAGGATATGGGGTGGGCCATTTTGGACTGAGATGAGGAGAAATTTCTTCACCCAGAGAGTGGAGGAGCCTATGGAAATCTCTGCTGCAGAAGGTGGTTGAGGCCAAAATGTTGAATGTTTTCAAGAAGGAGTTAGATATAGTTCTTAGGCATCAAAGGCAATGGGAAGAGAGTGGGTACAGGGGACTGAGTTGGATGATCAGCCATGATCATATTGGATGGTGGATCAGGCTTGAAGGGCCGAATGGCCTACCTCTGTTATTTTGAATGTCTCTGAGATAGTCATGCTATCACTGCACCACAAAAGCCCTAGTTGTTATAGTTACGTCACATCTAATTGGTAATGTTGAGATTCCCCCCAACCCCCTCCACCCTGACGCACACTGGCACACGCATGCGCATGCACGCACACATGCGCGCGCGCACACACAGCACGCACACAGACGCACACAGACATGCATAAACACACAGGTGCGCGAGCACAGACACACACACAGACGCACACAGCCTCTGAGATACGGAGAGAGACACAGACAAAACAAGATTACTGGTTTACAGTGCATTAGCAAGTTGAACATTTCCAATTTAGTCTAGCTGTTGGGAATAATGAAAGAGAGCGATTACCTACAGAGCGGACTATCCAGGCTTGGCAGCAGTTGCTGTATTCTGCCCAACCATCCTTCAGTTAAATGAAGGGCCAAAAAACAGAGTCACACAACAATGGCTGTTAACCACTGTCCTGGAGCCTGGGAAGCAGGAGAGCGCTGTTGTAGCAGGCACTGCTGAGGAGGAAGGAGTCACTCATATGTGATTTTCATTTCTGTGAAGAATCTCACTAACTGGTTATCAGAAATGAAATGCAAACGCTTTGTTGTTTGAAAAGCATTTTATTTGTGGGCAGTATTGTCTCCGATCTCTGTGCTCCTCCAGACTGCACTCCTGAGCATCCCTCAGTTGAAATGCTCTTCAGCAATGCCATTGGCTGTCTAAAGCTATAGAATTCACTCTTCCTCCTCTTCCCTGCTCTTCCTCTTCCCTCACTTCTTACCCCTCTCCTCCCTCC
Source organism: Hemiscyllium ocellatum (assembly GCF_020745735.1). NCBI lineage: Eukaryota > Metazoa > Chordata > Chondrichthyes > Orectolobiformes > Hemiscylliidae > Hemiscyllium > Hemiscyllium ocellatum. The sequence continues at coordinate 137,524,408 of NC_083404.1, forward strand.
CTCCCTCCCTCCCTCCTCGTCATTCCCCACCCTCTGCCTCATTCCCCCTCTACCCCACCCCCACTCTGGAAGCAAGAGTCTAACGATGACTGTGAATCCATTGTTGTTTTGTTGGAAAAAACCCATCTAACGTATGTATGTGTGTAGGCCAGATCAGGTAAGGATGGCCATTTCGTTCCCTGAACATGTGACTCCAGACTCTCAGCAACATGGTAGACTCCTAACTGCCCTCTGGGCAATTACAGGTGGGCAATAAATCCAGGTCTGGCCAGCAAGCACCTCAAGAAAGGAGACCATTCAGCCCATTAAGTCTGCTCTACCAATCAATGTAATCATGCCTGATCTGATAATCCTCAGCTCCACTCTCCTGCCTTTTCCCCATCACCCTCGATTCCCCTTCCTGACTAAAAATCTGTCTGTCTCAGCCCTGAATATATTTAATGCCTCGACAGCCCTCTGAGGTAAAGAATTCTACTCTCCTCTGAGAGAAGAAATTCTTCCTCCTCTCTGTCTTAAAATGTGTGACCCCTAACTCTGAGATGAGTTAGGGGTCACACATATCTGCCGACCAGATATCAGGAATTAATCAGGTCACATTTGGCCCATATCCCTTCAAACCCTTCCTATTCCTATACCCATCCAGATGCCTTTTAAATGTTGTAATTGTACCAGTCTCTACCACTTCCTCTGGCAGCTCATCCCACACATGCACCACCCTCTGTGTGAAAAAGTCGCCCCCATCGGTCTCTCTTAAGTCTTTCCCCTCTCACGTTAAACATATACCCTCTAATTTTGGATTCCCCCACCGCAGGGAAAATACCTTGGCTATTTAGGTGAAAGTGGGTACTGCAGATGCTAGTGATTAGAATCAAGATTAGTGTTGCTAGAAAAGCACAACAGGATTCCTGATGAAGGGCTTTTGCCCGAAACCTCGATTTTCCTGCTCCTCGGATGCTGCCTGACCTGCTGTGCTTTCCCAGAACCACTCTAATCTAGACCATGGCTATTTGTCTTATCCATGCCCCTCATGATTTTATAAACCTCTATAAGGTCACCCCTCAGCCTCTGATGCTCCAAGGAAAACAGCCCCAACCTATTCAGCCTCTCCCCGTAGCTCAAACCCTCCAACCCTGGCAATGTCACTAGTATATGAAGATAAACTATTTCCACTATTTAGGGATTCGTGAACCAGGGGCATTCTCTGAGGATTAGGGCCAGAGTGTTCAGGAGAGATGTTAGGCAGCACTCTTACACACAATGGGTGAGAGAGGTGAGGAGCTCTCTTCCACAAATGGCAGTGGATACCAGATCAGTTGTTAATTTTAAATCTGAGATTCGATAATTTTTTTGTTAAGCAAAGGTATTGAGTTAGGTCACAGATCAGCCATGATCATAGTGAATGGTGGGGCGGACTCAAGGGGCTGAATGGCCTACTCCTGTTTCTATGATCTACTTGAGCAAGCAGCCATTTTGAATACAGAGTGAAGAAGGGCCACTGAATTCAAAATGTTAACTCTGCTTTCGCCCCACAGATGTCATCAGACCCGCTGAGTTTTAATGGCAATTTTTGTTTGTATATCTTAGAATTTTTTTGTGCGCGTTGTCCTGTCTGCCTCACATTTGTAGTTGGTTAACGTGTTTGAAATGGATGCCGACAGGGAGTGGACGTAGTTGGGAGTGACCTTCAACCCAAGGTGTTAATGTGTGCTCTTGTGTTTTGTTCAACTTTTTGAAACATTTCTTGCAGACGCCTCCACACCCAGTTGGAAATAAGACAGAGACAGAGGTTTTTTTAAATTCTCACTGTTGCTCGTTTGTGTTGGAATTTAGTAAGTGAATATACAGCAAGAAAAAATCAACTGTGTAATTTTGAGCTGGTTATCTGCAAGGCCACTGGATTGTCATATGAAAACCTGAGGAAACCTGTCCAGTCTGGCCTGTACGTGACTCCAGGCTCCAACGGCCATGCTCTTTGACTGGTCCCTGAAATAAAACCAAAACACAGCAGATGCTGTAATTTTGAGACCAACCTCTGGAGAAACTCAGCAGGCCAGGCAGCATCTAAGGACAAAGAGTTAATGCTTCGATTCAGGTGTGACTGAAGGAGCACCCTATCAGAATGTTAATATATGTGTGTGTGTCTCTCTCTCTCTCTCTGTCTCACTCTCCCACCACTTTCTGACATCAAAATCAGAGAAGTCCTACACTGCAGAGAGGTGCGGTTCAGCGCATCGAATCTACAGTGTCCCCCCAAAAAGCGTCCCACACAAACCTAACCCCTGACCCTATTCCTGTAGTCCCAAAGGTAGAATGGTTAGCGCACTTAACCTGCATACCTTTGGCTTGTGGGAAGAAACCAGAGCACCCGGAGGAAATCCATATAGATACGGGGAGGACACGCAAACTCCCTACAGTGACCCAAGGGTGGAATTGAACCCAGGTCCCTGGTGCTATGAGGCAGCAGTGCTAACCACTGAGCCACTGGGCCACCCAAAATGGCCTCCCAATCCACTTAAACAGTCACAAAAGTCTATTTTGTTTTAGGCTGCACATCAAATGCAGGCCTTAACCACATGAAGAGTTAAGAAAAAGCAGTACTCTTAACAGCTTTCTTGATTTATTAACCTCCCTACAAGATGTCATGGGCAGGTGGCTATAAACGATGGTGAGGGGGGTGTGGAGTTGAGAACAAGTGTCCACTGGGCACCATTCCACCCTGTGTAGCTCTTTGTTCACGTTGTGTTGGAGTTTTGACCGAGGTAGACTTCTATTACTATGATATTTTTTGTATGCGAACGACCCTGTTGATTGGCATCGTTTTGGTTAAAAATTCAACCTTCCTGGTAAGGGAATGGGATTTGGGAAAGGCTGGGAGGGATGGGGTGGCAGATGGGAAGGAAGATATTTGATGGTAAGGAGCCCCTGCTGAGGTCCCAGTGAAAAGACAAGCCAGGAATGTTGGAGGAGTGATTTCTGTTGCCATGACAGCGCGGCCTACTCATGTTCTGAGCCATGCGATGCCTGTCGTTAACCAGTTGTGTGACCTGTATGTTTTTGTTTTAAATTGGATTTATGTTATGATTGCCATCTATTGGCCTTCCAACCCACCATCAAATAGTGGTGCCTGGATCACCACAGTACGGTTTCCTTATTAGGGAGGCAACTGGATCCTTTTGGAGCAGGGAAACTGCTGATGTTGGAAATCAGAAACAAACAAACAAACAGTGCTCGAGAAATTCCAGCGAGTCTGTCAGCCTCATTGGAGACAGAGAGAGAAACTGATTTCAGGTCCAGGGAGCCCCCTCCTGAGTTGACAGAGCAGGTTTGGTTAGGACTCAGTCAGGAAAGATGGCTTAAGATTCTGAGTCTGATTCTACTGAAGTTGCATCAGCTTACAGCACAACTGGGCATTTTATACCCCAAGGGATTTTCCTTTTTGGCACACTGATGACACTTGCCTTTCATAGAAACGTCAAATCTCGAAGCAGACATAGGCCATTTGGCTGTTGGAGCCTACGCTGCTGTTACCAATCATCCAACTCCGTCCTCTGTTCCTGTTTTCTCCTCACATCCATGAGGATTGGAGACTTCCATATTAATTGGGTCAGATGAACTGGCTCAGAACTCGTGTGTAGCGGGTGGGGGGGCTTCTCTTTCAGCCATATCCTTTCATTTTCTATTATTCTTAAACTCTAAAAATGGTCATGATTCGGAGATGCCGATGTTGGACTGGGGTGTACAAAGTTTAAAATAAAATCACACAACACCAAGTTATAGTCCAACAGGTTTAATTGGGAGCACACTAGCTTTCGGAGCGACGCTCCTTCATCAGGTGACTGTGGAGGGCTCGATCGTAACACCGTTCTGAATGACAATGGCTCCTCCTTTATCTGCTGGTTATGATTGAGCTCTCTACTACGACCTGATGAAGGAGCATCGCTCCGAAAGCTAGTGTGCTTCCAGTTAAACCTGTTGGATTATAACCTGGTGTTGTGTGATTTTTAACTTTATAAAAAAGGTGTGGGATTAAGGTGCCAAATGACAGCTTTTCACGGTAGTTGATTGTATTTTACTCTAAAATACACGTGACAATAAACCGTTCATTTATTCTTTCATCCCATTTAGTCCTAAGAATTCTTCCCCACTGTTTTCAGACTCTGAATGGGCCTCTCAAATTTCAAATTGAATGGTGATCGCATTCTTTGTGCATCTTCTCTGCAGCAGCAACTTTGTCTTCCTCACTCTGTTGTATTACCCTAAACTTTGTATTCCTCACTCTGTCCTAACACCCTAATGCACTTTGTATGGTATGATCTGCCTGTACTGCACCCAAAACAACATTTTTCACTGTGCTGAGGTACGTGTGATGATAAATCAAATCAACATCCTCATTTGGATAGGGTGAATAGCCAAAGTCTTTTCCCCAGGGTAGGGGAATCCAAAACTAGAGGTCATTGGTTTAACATGAGAGGGAAAAGATTTAAAAAGGGATCTAAGGGGCAACTTTTTCACGCAGAGGGTGGTATGTGTATGGAATGAGCTGCCAGAGGAAGTGGTGGAGGCTGGTACAATTACAAAGTTAAAAATCACACAACACCAGGTTATAGTCCAACAGGTTTAATTGGCAGCACTAGCCTTCGGAGCGCCGCTCCTTCATCAGGTGATTGCAGCGCTCCGAAAGCTAGTGCTTCCAATTAAACCTGTTGGACTATAACCTGGTGTTGTGTGATTTTTAACTTTGTACACCCCAGTCCAACACCAGCATCTCGAAATCATGGGTACAATTACAGCATTTCAAAGGCATCTGGATGGATATATGAATAAGAAGGGTTTAGAGGAGTATGGGCCAAATGCTAGCAAATGGGACCAGATTACTTTAGGATATCTGGTCGGCATGGATGGGTTGGACCAAAGGCTCTGTTTCCGAGCTGTACATCTCAATGATTCTATTTAATCTGGATTTCTCCTTGAATGTATCCCTCCGTTTCCCTCGACCTTGCCTGGTGTAGCCGGTTTCAGGTAGAAATGCAGTGAAGGGGTTTTGTTTTGCGACCGAGCGGTTGTTGTGAAGTGTGAACCGGGGTGTTTTATTTGGCAGGAGGGCGGTATGTATTGTGTGGACTTTGTGTAGCAGCGAATTCAGCAATTGTTCATTGTGTCTGTAGCTCCATATTGGGCTGACACAGCTGTCATTTTGCACCTCCCCTCACCCTCCACCTTTTCTGGTAAGTGCACGCCTCAGTGTTCTTTTGAAGTGGTGTTTAGTTTTGCTGAGGTTTTAATGAGATTTAGTGAAGCCTGGATACTGGGAATACCACCCATTGTTCAGAGATATTTGCAAACAATTGTGAATGCAGAACCACTCTAATCAATTTTGACACCATAATTACATATTTGTCATTTTAATTTTTTTGCCCCAAGTGTGCTTTTATTGTGGAGGCTTCTTGTAATTATTCCTCTAGTGAATTTAACAATGTGTATTTTTATAGCGCCTTTACTGCTCCAAAGCCCTTCACTGAGGAGACAAAGGACAAATTTTGCAAGATGAACAAAACTTCAATGTTCTTTGATCAAACTTAAGAGCAGGAGTAGGCCATTCGGCCCTTCGAGCCTGCTCTGCCATTCAATAAGGTCATGGCTGATCTTATCGTGGACTCTGCACCACTTACGCACCCACGCACCCTATCCCTTAATTCCTTTACCACTCACAAACCTATCTATGGTTGTTTAAAAACATTCGATGAGGTAACTTCAACTGCTTCATTGGGCAGGAAATTCCACAGATTCACAACCCTCTGGGTGAACAAGGTTTAAAAGAAAATCACACAACAGGTTATAGTCCAAATAAACCTGTTGGACTATAACCTGGTGTTGTGATTTTTAACTTTGTACACCCCAGTCCAACACTGGCATCTCCACTCTGGGTGAAGAAGATCCTTCTCAATTCAGTCCTTAACCTGCTCCCCCTTTTTTGTTTGAGGCCATGTCCCCTAGCTCCAGTTTCCCTGGCCAGTGGAAACAGCCTCCCTGCTTCTATCTTATTTATTCCCTTCACATTGTTGTGTTTCTATAAGATTCCACCCCCAACACACACACACACACACACTCCCCCAGCCATATTCTTCTGAATTCCAGTGAATATAATCCCAGTCTACTCAATCTCTCTTCATAAGCCAACCCCCTCAACTCCAGAATCAACCTGGTGAACCTCCTCTGCACTCCCTCCAGCACCAGTACATCCTTTCTCAAGTAAGGAGACCAAAACTGTGAACACAGTATGCCAGGTGTGGCCTCTGACTGTGTGGAGTTTGCACGTTCTCCCCGTGTCTGCATGGGTTTCTTCCGGGTGCTCCGGTTTCCTCCCACAGTCCAAAAGATGTGCAGATCAGGTGAATTGGCCATGCTAAATTGCCCGTGGGGTAAGGTGTAGGGGAGTGGGTCTGGGTGGGTTGTCCTTCGGAGGGTCGGTGTGGACTTGTTGGGCCGAAGGGCCTGTTTCCACATTGTAGGGAATCTAATTTAATCTAATCTAAACCAGCACCCAGACGTAGCTTTTATAGCCCACCTCAAGGGAGGTGGTGGTGTGGTGGAGACATCACAAGGGTTAGTCATCCAGAGCCCATGGCTAATGTTAGGGGAAGACTCTAGTTTGAATCCCACTGTGGCCGATGGTGAAATTTGAATTCAATAAAATTCTGGAATAAAAAGTAGCCTAATGGCAATCCGGGTTGTAATTTAAGAATAAAACCCATCTGGTTCACTAACATTCTTTAGGGAGGGAAATCTTTTGGATTTCTTTTTTTTAGATTACTTACAGTGTGGAAACAGGCCCTTCGGCCCAACAAGTCCACACCGACCCTCCGAAGGACAACCCACCCAGACCCACTCCCCTACACCTTACACTACGGGCAATTTAGCATGGCCAATTCACCTGATCTGCACATCTTTTGGACTGTGGGAGGAAACCAGAGCACCCGGAGGAAACCCACGCAGACACAAGGAGAATGTGCAAACTCCACACAGTCAGTCACCTGAGGCATGAATTGAACCCGAGTCTCTGGCGCTGTGAGGCAGCAGTGCTAACCACTGTGCCACCCATGCCTGCCATGTGACCCCAGACCCTCAGCAACATTCTTCACAGTTCTGTTTTAATAGAGAATTTTTTTTTAAAGCTTTTTTTACTCTTCTGAGCTGAAAAAAAAAATACTCTTTCAAACTGAAGGTGAAGGCCCCTTGACGTTTTCCCCATTAGACACTACCAGGACGGGGACAGCACACGGTTACACTCAGAGTAAAGCTCTCTCTACTCTTTCACAGTGAATGTTAAGCTTCTGCTACGCTGTCCCCATCAAACATTCCCAGGGTAGGCGTGTGCCTGACTCTGCAATGGGCCCACTGACTCATTTAAGCACTTACGGCTGGACACCAATCACTGGTTTCCACGGCATCCACATCCAAGGAATGAATGAAAAAGACGGTAGCTAGGCGACGAGAATTCCAGAGCACAGGGGTTTGGCAACTGAAGGCACGGATACCTGTGACGCAGTGGTTAAAATTGTGGGGATGTTGGTATCATGGAAGGTTGTAGCCTTGAGGTTGATCAAATAAGAAGCAAAGTTATCTCTGTTGTGTGGAAGCAAGCCATTGAGTCCACACCCACCCTCTGAAAAGCATCCCAACCAGTCCCTTGTAACCTCGCACCTACCATGGCTAATCAACCCAGCCTGCACATGGATATTTGAGCATGGCCAATCCGCATCTTTGGACTGTGGGAGGAAACCAGAGCACCCGGAGGAAACCCACGCAGACACTGAAGGGTGATCTTATAGAGGTTTATAAAATCATGAGGGGCATGGACAGGGTAAATAGACAAAGTCTTTTCTCCGAGATTGGGGGAATCCAGACCTAGAGGGCATAGGTTTCGGGTGAGAGGGGAAAGATAAGAAAGAGACCTAAAGGGCAACTTTTTCACGCACAGGGGGTGGTGCGTGTATGGAATGAGCTGCCACAGGAAGTGGTGGAGGCTGGTACAATTGCAACATTTAAAAGGCATCTGGATGAGTACATGAATAGGAAGGGTTTAGAGGGATATGGGGCCTACAGTGTGCTGCTGGAAAAGCACAGCAGGTCAGGCAATGTCTGAGGAGTAGAAGAATCAATATTTCTGGCAAAAGCCCTTCATCAGGATTGAAGGGCTTTTGCCTAAAACACTGATTCCCCTTCTCCTCCAATGATGTCTGACTCGCTGTGCTCTGATGTCCAGCATCTGCAGTCCTTACTGTCTCCACTTTGACCGTCTGGAACTGTTTCCTTTCTCTCAGTTCAAGTGACGCTGAGGGAGTGCTGCACTGGCAGACGTACCCATCTCTGCCTCGCTGTCCCTCAGTTGAGACGTTAGGCAGGTGGATGGGAAAATCAACATTTGGGGCAAAAGCCCTTCGTCATTCCTGATGAAGAGCTTTTGCCCGAAACCTGCACCTCGGATGCTGCCGACCTGCTGTGCTTTTCCAGCACCCACCCTAATCTTGACTCTGATCTCCAGCATCTGCAGTCCTCACTTTCGCCCAGGTGGATGGGAGAGATCCTACAGCATAAAGCAGAGTGGTCCTTTCACTAAACCACAGCACAGCAAGCTGCCACAAACCAGCAAGCTGCCTTCTGTGAAATGAATGCTAACATTGCATTTGCCTTCCTGACCTCCAACTGCAGCTGCATGTTAACCTGATGAGAATCCTGAACTAGGATCCCCAAGGCCCTTTGTGCTTCAGATTCCTGAAGCCTTTCCCCATTTAGAACGTAGCCTGGTCCTCTATTCTTCCTGCTAAACTGCATCACCCACACTTCCCGACAGTATGTGTGAGGCACACAGTAAATTACAACGTATCGTAAAACTCTCTATTGAAGCTGTAATTTTTCTTAATGGAAGTTGAAAATTTAAGAATTTTCACAGTTGGGTGGATTAGAAATACCTGCTTGCCATCTAATATTAAACATAGAGCAGGAGTAGGCCATTCAGCCCTTCGATCTTGCTCTGCCATGCAATATGATCATGGCTGACCATCCAACTCAGTCTCCTGTTCCCATATTCCCTTTGATCCCCTTAGTCCTAAATCTCACACCCTCTTGGAAATACTGTGTTTGGTCCTCAGTAATCCACGTAGTTGGGAAGTGAGTAAGACCTCTTTTCCCTCATGCTGAACTGTTGACATGCACTTCAGAAATGACTAATGGTCTATTTATATTGGTGAATCACTCATCCCTCCTGCTGCTGTGCAAACTGTGGTCGTGATTTCTCAAATCAGATGATAGCAGATGGTACCATCAATACTTTGGTACCCTTTACCTTAATGTCTACCAAGCCCCATTCAACTGGACCCCAATGGCGGGTTCAAGTCTTCAATGCGATTCTCATTGCATTTGTAAATCAGCCTTACCCTTCCCCCATCTCTGTCATCTCTTCCCAATATCTGGAGGGGTCTGTGCCCACCCCAGCGGCCACTCACGTGTCCTCAATTTCTGTCTCTCCAAGGTTAACAGTTTTGCTTCCAGCAGCAGAATTTTCTCAGTTCTGGAATTTGCTCCCTAAAACCTTTCTGCCCTCCTCTCCTCCACCTTACTTTGCTTAGAAAAAACCTCCTTCAGTCACACTTTCAGCTGCTTAACCCCAAGTCTCTCTTTCTCTCTCTCTCTTTCCCCCTCTTTGTGAGCAGCATTTGATGATTGTGAAACGCATTAGGATACTGTACTTCACTTGAGCAGCGCTATGTCAATGCGGGGTGTCGTTTGGGGCGTATCTGGACATTGCCGGAATATCCTCCCTGGAGTCCGTGTTTTGCTTGACAAGGATGACATCCAGAGATTGGCAGCGCCGGGAAGACCAGTGTTTCTGTCCAGAGGGGGGAGCAGATATCGCTTGTCTTTGCCCCCAGAGGTTGGGAGATTTGTCGGAACAAATTATTGCAGATGCTAAAATCTGTGGTGAAAACAACAAATGCTGGCAATCACAGTAGGTCAGGTAGCATCCGTGGATGTGATTTCCAGCATTTATTTTGTTGGGAGATTTGAACTTGTGTTTGTAATCAGGTACAATGCAGCTTTAATTAAACTAGAATTGGCTTTGTTTTTTAAAAAAATAAGGAGAGGGTAACCAGGGGAGGTTTACCTAAGGCGTGCTCTGTCTGGATTTTATTTAGTTTGGAAACTCTAATCTTCTCTCTGTCGCTTCCGAACTATTTCTTCAAGAGAAAACATTTCAAATTCGGGTGGAATGTTTGACGGGGAACAAGTGGTTCTGATAAGAAATGATTGAACATTCCTGTCAACAAACCAACAGAATGGAAAATGGACCTTGCTCAAGACCCTGTTCTCTATCTGCTTTTGTGTGATAGATGCAAAATACGGCATCCTCTTGGGAATATAGCGCAAAGTTTAATTTGAACGTTTTTTACTAGCCTGCTAGCAATTAAACACCGAGATTAAATTTTGCGATTCTCCCGCCAAGTGCTACAGAAAATCTAATCTCGTTATTCATTTGACATTCCATGGTTACTTATCACTGAATCCCCCACTATCAACATTGTGAGGGTTACCATTGACCAGAAACTCAACTGGACTCACCACATAAACACAATGGTTACAAGAGCAGGTCAGAAGCTAGGAATACTGCGGTGAGTAACTCTCCTCCTGCCTCCCCAAAGCCTGCCCACCATCTGCAAGGCACAAGTCAGGAGTGTGATGGAATATTCCCCACTTGCCTGGATGGGGGCAGCTCCAACTACACTCGAGAAGCTCAACACCATCCAGGACAAAGCAACCCACTCGATTGGCACCACACCCACAAACACCCATTCTCTACACCATCCTATTTTTTCACAACCTATTTCATCTGCTTATATTATTGGGAGGCGATAGCCTGGTGATATTATTGCTTGACTATTAGTCCAAAAACTCAGCTAATGTTCTGGGGACCCAGGTTCAAATCCCACATGGTAGTTGGTAGCATTTGAATCTGGAATTAATGGAATTAATAGACCATAAAATTGTTTGGGTGGCACAGTGGCTCAGTGGTTAGCACTGCTGCCTCACAGTGCCAGGGACCTGGGTTCAATTCCTGCCTCGGGCAACTGTCTGTGTGGTGTTTGCACATTCTCCCCGTGTCTGCGTGGGTTTCCTCTGGGTGCTCCGGTTTCCTCCCACAGTCCAAAGATGCGCAGGCTAGGTGAATTGGCCATGCTAAATTGCCCGCAGTGTGGTGAAGGGGTAAATATAAAGGAATGGGTCTGGGTGGGTTGCTGTTCGGAGGGTCAGTGTGGACTTGTTGGGCTGAAGGGCCTGTTTCCACACTGTAGGGAATCTAAGAGTCTTTGCCCACTCAGTAATCCTGTCCAACCCTTCTGAAACTACATCAATGCTCAGTAGCAGCAGTGTGTACTATCTACAAGATGCACTGCAGAAATTCATCAAAGATCCTCCGATTTCCCCCCCCCACCCAAGCCTCTCACCATCCTGACTTGAAAATATATCACCATTCCTTGAGTGTCGCTGGGTCAAAATCCTACACCACGTCCTCAGCCATGATTCAATTAATTGTCTCCAGTTGTGGCTGAATGGAAACATTTGTGAATGGTCAGTGCTTGTGGCTAGAATTTCTTTCCTTGCTTGAGATAATGTGGGTCACTGACAATTCCAGCATTTGTTGCCCCAATCACTAAGTGTCCAAACTCGGAGGATTTCTGAGGGTTTTTTTTAGATTAGATTAGACTTACAGTGTGGAAACAGGCCCTTCGGCCCAACAAGTCCACACCGACCCGCCGAAGCGCAACCCACCCATACCCCTACATTTTACCCCTTACCTAACACTACGGTCAATTTAGCTTGGCCAATTCACCTGACACGCACATCTTTGGACTGTGGGAGGAAACCGGAGCACCCGGGAATTGAACCCGGGTCTACAGGCGCTGTGAGGCAGCAGTGCTAACCACTGTGCCACCGTGCCACCCAGAAATTATGAGTCAGTCACATTGCTGTGGGTCTGGTGTCACATGTAGGTCAGACCGGCTAAGGTTGGCAGTTCCCTTCCCTGAAGGACATTAGTGACCCAGATGGGTTTTAAGAACATAGAACATTACAGCGCAGTACAGGCCCTTCGGCTCAGTGTTGTGCCGACCTGTGAAACCAATCTGAAGCCCATCTAACCCACACTATTCCATTATCCAACCACCATTTAAAAGCCCTTAAAGTTAGCGAGTCTACTACTGTTGCAGGCAATGCATTTCAAGCTCCTACTACTCTCTGACTAAAGAAACTACATCTGACATCTGACCTATGTCTATCACCCCTTAATTTAAAGCTATGTCCCCTTGTGCTAGCCATCACCATCCAGGGAAAAAGGCTCTCACTGTCCAGCCTATCTAACCCTCTGATTATCTTGTATGTCTCAATTAAGTCACCTTTCAATCTTCTCTCTAACAAAACAGCCTCAAATCCCTCAGCCTTTCCTCACTTAGACCTTTTCTGGTAATTGATGGAAGTTATCGTGGTCATAGTCTCAGTGACTATCTTGAAGCTCCACATTTGGTCATTGCAATTAAAGTCCACCACCTGCTACAGTCGGCCTTTGGATTGTTTAACCCAGTGAGATTAATCCTATAGCAGCATCGCCTGCTCCCCCTTAAACACGAGAACATTCAATATGGGAACAAACTGCTCCACCATTTAATGAGACTGTAGCTGAGCTGCGTTTTCTCTATCTTCCTGCATCTCTCCGATAACTGTGTTAGTCAAGAAGTTATCTATCGCCCAAGGAAGAACACCACTGAGTGTTAAGGCAGACAGAAGTTGCAAATATTCCCGAGCCTGCGAGAAAAACTGTTCTTAAAAAAAGCAGAGAGCGCTTTGGAGAAACTCGGCAGGTCTGTCAGCACCTGTAGGGCATGAAGCAGAGTTCACGTTCAGAGTCAGGCATGACTGTTACTCAGAAAATAGCCTCTCACCTCCATCGGAAGCAGGAGATGCCTTATTTTTAAAGTGTGCACCTGGTTCTACTCTCTCCAAAAATGGGAAATATCTTGTGAATCTCTTACTCATCTTTGAGCTTTTTCCCTCAGTCCTTGGATCTCCTCAGGCAGCTCAGTGTGAAACTTCGAGGATGTCTCCATGAAGCCCCCTTGCGATATTTAATGTTGCCTTCAGGGTGTTATATAGATGTTAGCAGCTCAGCCTTTTCAGGCTGGTGTCCTTTCAGAGTTGATGGGGATTGAACAGTTAGGGGCTTTTTAAATGTTCTGGGTGATGGTGAAGCAGCTGGGAAGGAAGGTGTTTGAAAATGTGGAGGATTTCCCTTTGCGTCATCCGATTGGCTCAGATCAGTCACTTCTGTGTGGAATGTTCTAGTTTTGTTCCCCTGCTTTCTGACACTCTGTCCCGACTGTTGATCCCCTCTTGAGAGTCAGAGGTCTACAGCATGGAACAAGGCCCTTTGGCCCAATTTGTCCATGCCGACCAGTTTTCACTCGTGCTGTTTGCCTGCGTTTAGCCCAGATCCCTCCTTACCTATCCCATCCGTGCACCTATCCAAATGTTTCATAGAAGCATACAGCACAGAAACAGACCCTTTGGTCCAACCTGTTCACGTTGAACATAATCTCAAACTAAACTAGTCCCACCTGCCTGTGCTTAGCCCATATTCCTCCAAACATTTTTTATTCATGTACTTATCCAAATGTCTTTTAAACATTGTCACTGTACCCACTTCCTCGGGAAGTTTGTTCCACACGCGATCTACCCTCTCTCTATATAAAGAAAGTTTAAAAATCACACAACACCAGGTTATAGTCCAACAGGTTTAATTGGAAGCACACTAGCTTTCGGAGCGACGCTCCTTCACCAGGTGGTTGTGATGAAGGAACATCGCTCCAAAAGCTAGTGCTTCCAATTAAACCTGTTGGACTATAACCTGGTGTTGTGTGATTTTTAACTGTGTACACCCCAGTCCAACACCGGCATCTCCAAATCATATATAAAGAAAAGTTGCCTATTGTGTTTTTCTAAGATCTTTCTCCTCTCCCTTTAAAGATATGCACCTTCGTCTTGAAATCCCCCACTCTAGGGAAAAGACACCTGCCATTCATCTTATCTATACCCCTCATGATTTTATAGACCTCTGTAAGGTCATCCTTCAACCGCCGATGTTCCAGTGAAAAATAGTCCCAGCCTGTCGTTGTAACTCAAACCCTCCATACCCAGTAGTATCCTGGTAAATCTCCTCTTCTTAGCCCTCTCCAGCTTAATAACATCCTTCCAATGACTGGGCAATCAGAATTAAATGACAAAATTGTACTTCCACCCCTACCTCTGATAGCCTGTTCCAAACACTCACCACCCTCAGCGTGAAGCAAATGTCCCTTTGGACCCTTTTGTATCTCTCCCCTCTGACCTTAAGCCCATGTCCTCCCCTACCGTGGGGGAAGAGCTGTTGTGTGGTGTGGGATGAGCCTGGCTTTTAATCCCGAGTCTTGCTTTAAACGGCTGGGTTTGCTCTCCTAGCCCAGCTCCCCAGCATCACCCCACCCTTTGCCAGCTGCAGTTGGGCAGGCAGTGAGAGCGAGTTGGCTGATGGCAGCACGGCAGGTTTCTCTGAGGTGGGAGTTGGTGGAGCCATCCTGAGACTGGGAGGGGTGAGGGTGGAGAAGAGGCATCCGTCTGCGCTGAATGGGATTTGTTCCCAATCCTAACAAAGAGAGACCACATGCTGCTCAGCCTCTTTGTGAAATCCTTCAGCGGATCCTCACAATGTGAATAACCTTCGACCTCCTCCCTCCCCAGTGCGAGATAGGAGACTGAATGCCACATTGTTCTTGGAGTTAGCGTTCTCCGGGTGGGGGTGAGGTGGCTGAGGGTGGGAGGGGAGATACTAAATGGACTCGGGCCCTGTCTTCAGTTGAGGCCGCTTCAAAGTTCCCATCGAGAAGAGGGGTCCAGCTAAGACCGTTCTGTTCAAATGCACTCAATTAGATGTGATTTTAACACTGCTGTGTTGCTAACATAGAGGGAGGTAGGTGCTAGACCACTGCCTAGCAACAATGCTTGGATTCATCAGACTGAAAGATTGGACACAGTGACTTAAAAGCAAAAAGCTGTACTTGACGTGGGGGCTGATTTTCAGCAGAATCTGCCCCAGAGGGAGGTGGTGCCTGCACTGTTTGTTTGTCTTTTTTTTGAGGAAACTTCGTGTGAATTAGTCACCATGTCCTGGTCTAAACCCCTTGTTAAATCCCTCACCCAGACTCTGCTATGGTTCCCCCCACCCCGTGAATTTCCTTTCCTTAACCGAGAGTGGTTTCTGGCTGCTTTGTGTGTACGGCAAGTGGTTCACTTTGAGCAGAATTCTGTTGCCATGCCAGTCAAACACCAGCAGGGGGCAGGGGCTTCACCCCATGCGGGATGTACAGAGCTGCGTTTATGTAACGCCTTTCACCACTGCCTTGTGCAGCCCATCACATTGTAGGCCACAAAATCCTCTTTGAATTGGACTCCCTGTTGTCATGTCGCAGACCGAAGCAGCCAGCTCCCACTATGTGATGGCCCTTGTCATGAAGGAGACAGGGCGACCAATGTATGTGGAGAGCGCTCCAAATGTGTGAACGTTAACGCGGGAGATGGGGCAAAGTTTGGAGACAGCAAGATCCCACCGTGCCATAAAGCCACTCGCTCCAAATCCTGGAATTCCCTCCCAAATTGTGAGTCTCCCTAAAGCACATGGACTGCAGCGGTTCCAAAAGGCAGCTCACCCCCACCTTCTCTAGGGGGCAACTGGGGACAGGGAAGAAATTCTGATCAAGCAAGGAACGCCCCCGTTTCGTGAATTAATATGACCAAAGGGCTGTGTGTGATCTTACTGAATGATGGGATAGGTCTGAAGGGCCGAATGTCCTCTTGTTTCTGTCACGATAAAGTGCCAGGACGGTTGCAAGGAAATCAATGCAGTTCTCAATTAAAAGTTTTGTGTGTGTAATGCAGATCGATCAGGAATTGTGGTGCCAACTGAGTGCAGAAGTGGGTGGCGTGACTGTGAGCTGAATGGAGTGACACTTCCAAAATCTTGCTCGGCAAATAGATATAATTTCTAGTCTGCTTCGCTCCTGGCCTCGTCCAACAGTCTGTGAGAGACAGGAGGCACAGGTGATGCATCATTCTGGCGTGGAATCAAACAGCAGTAGAGAATGAGGCCATTCGGTCAGTCGTATCTGCTGCTACAGGCTCCTTTTTAAAGAATTTACCAAAGGTCCCTCAACCCAAAGTGTTGTGATTTTTTTTTTTGTTTCCTTCCCTTTTCAAGTCTTTATCAAAATCTCGTATTTTTTCCCAGCGTTACTGTTGGCAATGTCCACTCTTCAGTCAGACCCAATCCTGCTCACAATAACGCGCTGTGGGTTTTTATAGATGGGTGGTTAATCCATTTCACCACAGCAGTCAGGCACTGTCAAGAAACTTAATCACGTTACCTGAAAACAAAAAAAAACCGTTAGAGATCACACCTCTGGAGAGGCAGAAGTGGGTCCTGCAGATGCTGGAGATTCGAGTCAAGATTAGAATGTTGCTTGAAAAACACAGCGGGTCAGGCAGCATCCGAGGAGCAGGAAAATCAACGTTTCGGGCAAAAGCCCTTCATCAGGAATGATCACCTCCTATGGATGCTGCCTGACCTGAAGTAGTTTCCAGGGATTTTTGTTTGTTTTCGGTTCGGATTCCAGCATTGACAGTAATTTGCTTCTTAATCCCACACCTGTAGTGTGAGGCTTTATTCATTGCTGCTATTCACGTTAAGTTGCAGCCACCTTTATCTCACCTGCCTCATTTTAAAATTTTACATATGGAATGCCCACTCTCCTATTCTTTCAGGGACAAAGCAGTCAGTTTGCTGAATTGTCCCTTATTTGCTTCTCTTGCCTTTTCCTCAACTTAGGGGCTATGAATCTTTGGAATTTTATGCCCGGTTGCTATGCAGACAGGCAGGAGACTGGGAGAACAAAGCAGGTCAAGCAACATCGGGAGGGGGAGATGTTAACATTTTGCATGTAACCCTTCTTCAGTACTCGGGGACTTCAGTGGTTGCTATGTACAGTCAGGGTGTAGATTGTGAGATTGTTCTGGGGACAGTTTGGGTAAATGACATTGAGGGAGATCAGTTATGACGCCCCAAGGTTTGAGCTATAGGGAGAGGCTGAACAGGCTGGGGCTGTGTTCCCTGGAGCTTTGGAGGCTGAGGGGTGACCTTATAGAGGTTTACAAAGTTATGAGGGGCATGGATAGGGTAAATAGACGAAGTCTTTTCCCTGGGGTGGGGGAGTCCAGAACTAGAGGGCATAGGTTTAGAGTGAGAGGGGAAAGATATAAAAGAGACCTAAGGGGCAACTTGTTCACACAGAGGGTGGTACATGTATAGAATGAGCTGCCAGAGGATGTGGTGGAGGCTGGTACAATTGCAACATTTAAAAGGCATCTGGGTGGGTATATGAATAGGAAGAGTTTTGGGAGGGATATGGGCTGGGTGCGGGCAGGTGGGACTAGATTAATTTAGGATATCTGGTCAGTATGGACGTGTTAGACTGAAGAATCTGTTTCAGTGCTGTATATCTCTATGACTCTAACTCCACGCAAATGTGACTGACTGTCTGTTGCCCTCTCCACTCCTCCCTGACATTTGTTATTTCCTTGCCCACCATTTTGCAAAATTCCTTTTTGAAAGTGATCATTGATTCTGCTTTCACCATCCCTCGTGCAAAAAACAACTCCATGCCCGTGACGAATTCTCACCGTGCCTCAATTTAAAGAGGTCTTCCCCTTTGGCGATTTAATTATAAGTTGCATTTTCTCTCGCAGGCTGTTAATTAAGGGTGATTCTTCCATTTGTAAATATTTTCTAATCAACCAGCTCAGAGATGTTATGACATATCTCTGGAACTGGTGGGACTTGAACCTGGATCCCCAGGCTCAGAGGTAAGGACACTCCCACTGTCTCACAGGAGTCTTTATATGCTTCCATCTGTGTCATGCTACAATTGCTGGTGAGATTGGTAACTTCCTTTAAATGATGAAATTCAAGTTTCCAATTTGTAGCTGGAAGGCTGATACAGTAGGATTTCATGTTGTAAGCCTTGTACTATAACAAACAACCTGAAAGCACAATCGACTAAACACTATTTTTGTGGACAGCGTCTATTTTAAAATCACAATGTAACTTCTCTCCTTTATTACTTTTAATTAAATTGATTAACACACATCACAGATCCACTTTATATTGCCATTTGAAGGAGAGATACTCAATTTTTCCAGCATCAGGTAAAGGTATTCCTAAATCCATGGAGTTTGCTTTTGTGTATTCCTTTCCTGATCTGAAAACTGTTCATTCCTGAAGTGTCTTTTCATTCTAAGAGCTTTCCTGGAGATTCTCCCCCTCGATTCAAAGCTAGGCAAATCATTGAGAATTATTTTTAACTCCCAGCCAAGTAGGTTTGTGCAATCCAACAGGGGCTCCCCTCCATGTTCCTGTGTGATGATCCACAGAGTCTTGCTGTCTATACATTTTCCAGGTCATGGCACGGTTTGTGGGAATATCTCAGGAGCATTCACCTGAAAGGTCGCGCATCCAGCAGGGCAGCATTCCTCTGGTACTGCCACTGAGAGTGTTGGATGTTTATGTCAACCCGACCACCTCCCAACAGTGCAGAAGCGTGACATTGTGAAAGATGCATTAACTCCTTGTCAGGAAAGTGACTTCCCTCTAGGTTTATTCATTCATGGGGCATGGGCATCACTGGCTGGGGGCAACATTCATTGCCCATCGCTGAAGGTGGGCTCGAGCTGCCTTCATGAACTGCTGCAGTCCGTGTTGTGAGCAGACTCTCAATGCCCTGAGGGAGTTAAATTCCAGGATGGTGGCTCAGTGGTCAGCACTGCTGCCTCACAGCACCAGGGACCCAGGTTCAATTCCCACCTCGGGCAACTGTCTGTGTGGAGTTAGCACATTCTCTCTGTGTCTGCGAGAGTTTTCTCGGGATGCTCCATTTCTCTCCCACAGTCTGTTCAGCCCATCAGGTATGCTCTGCCAGTTGATCATATTGCCCATTCTGCTGCCTTCTCCCTGTAACACTCAATCCCCTTTCCAATCAAGAATCTTCCTATCTCTGTCTTAAACGCAGTCAATGACTTGGCCTCCACAGACCTACGCGGCAATGAGCTCCACAGACTCACCACCCTCCAGCTGAAGAAATTCCCCCTCCTCTTAGTTCCAGAGGGTCATCACTCTGAGGCTGTGCGCTCAGCTCCTAGTCTCTCCTACGAGTGGAAACATCTTTTTCCACGCTCACTCTATACCTCGATCGCTCCTCATGTGCCAAGCCCTTCATCCCCGGATCATTCTTGTGTAGAGTTGGGGGGAGGTTGGCAGTCAGTGCTGTGCTGATTTGGAGAGATGGTGCAAAAGATAGCTTCACGAGTGGCCTGTGCGCATGCTGAAGTGCTTCAGAATGTTTTTAATAGAAAATCCATTCACGTATCTGATCTAGTCTAGACAATGGATGCACAGCAATACTGTTGCGTCTGACCTTCTCAAGGGCAGCTGGGATAGACAACTAAGGCTGACTGACCTTGCCAGGAAATGCAAATTCCATCAGTTCTTGAACGTCTTTAAACCGGTTGTAAATGGGGTGAAAAGTTATCGGACATGGTGAGGTCTGCAGATGCTGGAAGTCAGAGTTGATCAAATGTGGAGCTGGAAAAACACAGCAGGTCAGACAGCATCAGGGGAGCAGCAGAGTTGACGTTTCGGATCAGGACCCTTCAGGCTGGGCGGGAAAACCGGTTTGAGATTACACTGCGATCAGCCACGATCTTATTGAATGGTGCGTGTTGAGTGGCTTGGTGTTGTTCCTTCTTTGTAAAATTTGAAAAAAAATGTTAAAATGCGTTCCTCGCTGTTTACAGTGAACATGTTTCTGTTGGTGCAGTTCACTCACTTTTCTGTCACATTGATATAGCGTTTTTAAGAAGAGAGGCGCTTATTTTGATTATCGAGGGGGTGAAAGATTATCAGGGATACGCAGGAATGTAGCGTTAGGGGTATAACCAGATCAGCTGTGTTCCTACTAAATGGGGGAGCAGGCCTGAAGGGCCGAGTAGCCTAATTCTGTTCCCTGCTTGTATTGTTTGAGCCACATAAGTGGGTAAAATGGGAGGTGACAAATCGTTTTGAGTGATTTCTAGAATTTGGGCCTGTTCCTTGGATGCTGCCTAAGCTGCTGTGCTTTAACCAGCAACACATTTTCAGCTCTTTCCACAGCCAAGCAGAGCAGTGGGAGTGCAGGCAAAGTACCAGAATTGGAGGGACGCAAGGTCTCGGAGCCTTTTGTGAGATTGAGTGGGGGAGGGGAGGTTATGGATGGTGGGATTGGGGGGGGGGTTGATGGTGGTGGTGGTGGTGGTGAGTAGGGAGGCCAAGAACAGTGAAGAATTTGGAATCCAGGAGTTGCTGAAAGGGTTGCCAGTGGAGATCATTGGAATGACTCTGGTCTGCTCTGGTTGACTTGATCTGGTTGACTTGCGTGGGTTTCCTCTGGGTGCTCCGGTTTCCTCCCACAGTCCAAAGATGTGCGGGTCAGGTGAATTGGCCATGCTAAATTGCCCGTAGTGTTAGGTAAGGGGTAAATGTAGGGGTATGGGTGGGTTGCGCTTCGGCGGGTCGGTGTGGACTTGTTGGGCCGAAGGGCCTGTTTCCACACTGTAAGTAATCTAATCTAATCTAATCACTCGAGGAGAAAGTGAGGTCTGCAGATGCTGGAGATCAGAGCTGAAAATGTGTTGCTGGAAAAGCGCAGCAGGTCAGGCAGCATCCAAGGAACAGGAGATTCGACGTTTCGGGCATGAGCCCTTCTTCAGGAATTCCTGAAGAAGGGCTTATGCCCGAAACGTCGAATTTCCTGTTCCTTGGATGCTGCCTGACCTGCTACGCTTGACTTGATCACTCCACAGGGTCACCAACCCCGTCTGACCTTTCATCCTCCTGTTTGTCAGGGATCCATCCATCTCTGCCTTCAAAGTAAAATTCCAAACACTCCGACCTTTTGAGGAAGAATGTTCCGAATACTCAATAGTACTCTGAAGAAAAGTCTGTAAAAATGGATGACCTGTTACTGAGAGGCACCTGAGTTGGGCGATCAACCACGATCAGACTGAATGGCAGAACAGGTTCGAAGGGCTGAATGGTCTACTGCATCTCCTATTTTCTGTGTTGCATACATTTGAGGCTTGGGGAAGTGGGTTAGTCAAGCTGAGATCAGTGACTGTGGGAGTGTTTGAGAGTCTGGTATTTATTTGTCATGTCTGTGTGTGCTCTGACCACATTTTAAAAAAAGAAACCCTATTTTCAGATGTGAAAATGGTTCTCTTTTGTTTTTGTTTTCAGATCCCCACATCTCGGCCCCCTCCCTGTCTCTGAAAATTCCTTCAGACCCACACCCCTCTTGAGATTCCTGCATTCTATCCAGCTCTGGTCTCTGAGATATTCCCGGATTCCCATCACTGCGTCATCGGTGGCTGTTAGCCTGAGCTACCTGGGTCTCAGACCCCGGATATTTCAAACCCCTCTTCCTTTTCAAGAAGCTCTTTAAAACCTACTGCCTCAACCCACTGTTTTCATCACTGACTTAATATCTTTCATGGCGTCATGGGATTGTTACAGCACAAATGAAGGCCATTCGGCCCAACATTTCTTTTCACTGGCTTGCCAAAGCAGCATTACATTCTCCTGCCTTCTCCCTTTAAACCTACACATTCCCCCCTTTGCAGGTAATGATTCAAATCCCTTTTTGAACTCTTTGATGGAGCCCACCCATTTCCACCAAGCGCTGGGGCACCATATAGTACATACTCACCCCATTCATGTCAAAACATTTCTCCTTGCGTCGCAAGTGACCTCAAATTGCTGCTGCCCCCCGCATCCCACCCCCACTTTGATCTTGACCATTTCCACCAACTGGTTTCTCCCTGTCTGATCTGTCAAGGCCCCTGTATCTCACTACATCTTAACCCCCCCCCCCCCCCCCCCCCCCCCCCAGTTCACCAATCTGAGAGATAACAGAATTTCCTCTCTGCTGTGACCACATCTGCATTGAGTTTATTTAAATGGCTTGGGGGCAGCGCGGTGGCTCAGTGGTTAGCACTGCTGCCTCACAGCGCCAGGGTGCCGGGTTCGATTCCAGCCTCGGGCGACTGTCTGTGTGTATTTTGCACATTCTCCCTGTGTCTATGAAAGTTTCCTCCCAACAGTCCAAAGGTGGGCAAGCCGGACAGATTGGCCGCGCTATATTGCCATAGTGTTCAGGGATGTGTATTCTAGGTAGGTTAGCCATGGGGAATGCAGGGTTACAGGGTAGGGTCTGGGTGGGAAGTTCTTTGGAGGGCTGGTGTGGACTCGATGGGCTGAATAGCCTGCTTCCATACTGTAGGGATTCTATGGTGATGCCATGTTGAGGTTGCACAGGAGAAAGTGAGGACTGCAGATATAGGGGATCAGAGTCGAGAGGGCATAAGCCCTTCAAACATTCGATGCTCGAAATGTCGATCCTCCGGCTTCTCAGATGCTGTCTGACCTGCTGTGCTTTTCCAGCACCACACACTCAACTTTGAGGTTGTGCAGGACATTGGTGAGGTATCTCCTGGAGTACCGTGTCTAGTCCTGGTCATCCTGCTGTGGGAAGGGTATTATTAAATTGGAGAGGATGCAGAAGATTTACAAGGATGTTGCTGTGAATGGATGGCTTGAAATATAAGGAGAGGCTGGATAGGCTGGGACCTTTTTCACTGGAGCTTAGGAGGTTGAGGACTGACCTTATGGAAGTTTATAAAATCAAGAGAGGCACAGGTAAGGTGAATAGTAAAGGTCTTTTCCTTAGTATAGGGGAGTCCAAAACTAGACGGCATATTTATAAGGTGAGAGAAGAAAGATTGAGAAGGGACCTGAGAGACTATTTTTTCACACAGTATGGTTCACATGTGGAATGAACTGCCAGAGAAAGTGGTAGCTGCAGGTACAGACACAACATTTAAAACCTATTTGAACAGGTCCGTGGATAGGAAAGGTTTAGCGGGATCTGGGCCAAAAGCAGACAAGTGGTACTGGATTATAGATTAGAATTTTTAAAAAATAGAATCCCTATAGTGTGGAAACAGGCCCTTCGGCCCAGCAAGTCCACACAATACCTCCGAAGAGTAACCCAACCAAACCCATTTCCCTACCTTTAAAATTACCCCTGACTACCTACACGTCCCTGAATACTAGGAGAAATTTCCCATGCCCACGTCACCTGACCCGCACATCTTTGGACTGCGGGAGGAAACCGGAGCACCCGGAGGAAACCCACGCAGACACTGGGGAGAATCTGTAAACTCCACACAAACAGTCACCCAAGATTGGAATCTAACCCGGGCCCCTGGTGCTGTGAGGCAGCAGTGCTTAACCACTGTGCTGTCCACATTTAGTTTTGTGAAACTTTAGTCAGCATTGACGAGTTGGAGCGAAGGCTCTATTTCTGTACTATACGACTCAAAGAACCATTTTCCTTTCCATGTGTTGTTGCTTGTTGCTCCTGTGAAATCCCCTGGAATGGGCGCTATATAAATCTAAGTTATTGAAGTTGGTGTTGGAGGCGTCTGATATCTTTTATCGTTTTTGCTGACCTTCAGGGTCACTGTGTCTTCACTGTATCACTTTTCTGTAATATTTATCAACACTACAACTTAATAAGTGTTGATGGAGCAAAACTTTAAATATCCAATATGCAAGCTCTTGAGATTGAGAGTCTGGACTCTGTTGTAAGCACTGTCAAGAATAATATTGCCCATCTCTGCCCCCTGGCCTCTGCAGGAATTTCGAATCATTTAAACTTGAGCAGTGTCAGCATCTTGTAAAACTCCTGGCTGAACTGGTACAGCTGTGAACATGCTGTCTGAGCTAGGCTCTGTGAGACAGCCCATTCTCAACTCTCTGAGCATCAAAGCTATGGGTGGTTTGATACCTTTTTTTTAAGCTGTATTCTGTGCACATTTCCTTACCTTTTGAGCTGTTTTCCAGTCTGCCTTCTGAACAAAGAGGGTCATACAGCACGGATTCAGACCCTTCGGTCCAACCGGTCCATGCCGAACCTAGTTTAGTCCCAAACTAAACTAGTTGCACCTTCCTGTTCAAAAATTGAAGTTTTAAAAAAAAGAATTGCATGAATCAACCTTCCTGCGGTCTTAGAGCATCTGACCGAGATGTCAGAGCAGGAGTGGGCCATTCAGCCCATCGAGTCTGCTTTGCCATTCAATGGCTGATCTGATGAACCACAACTCTGCTATCCTGCCTTTTCCCCGTAATCCTCGATTCTCTTATTGATTAAATGTGTCTGTCTCAGCCTTGAATGCACTTAGTGCCCCAGCCTCAACAGCCCTCTGTGGGAAAGAATTCCACAGATTCACTCCCCCCTGAGAGAAGAAATTCTTCATAGACTCTGTCTAACTCTGGGATGAACCTTCTGGCTGCAAATGTGTTGCTGGTCAAAGCACAGCAGGCCAGACAGCATCTCAGGAATAGAGAATTCGACGTTTCGATTATTCCTGATGAAGGGCTTATGCTCGAAACGTCGAATTCTCTATTCCTGAGATGCTGCCTGGCCTGCTGTGCTTTGACCAGCAACACATTTGCAGCTGTGATCTCCAGCATCTGCAGACCTCATTTTTTACTCGATGAACCTTCTGGTGCTAGATTGTCCCACAAGGGGAAATAACCTTTCCACATCTACCCTAAGTCCCCTAAGAATCTCATCTGTTTCAACAAGGTCCGTTTTCTCCAGCTCTGGTCTCTGAGATGTTCCTGGATTCCAACCATTGCACCGTTGGTGGCTGTAGCTCAAGCTGCCTGGATCCCAGACCCTGTTTCTCTGGAGTTCCTCTCCTTTTCAAGAAGCTTTTCCAAAAGCGATCACGTTAGCCAAGCATTTGTCACTAATTTAATATCTCCTGTCATGGCATATTGGAATTTTTTACAGTGCAAATGAAGGCCATTTGGCCCAACATTCCTCTCCTTGAGATGAGTACAGGCCCAACCTACTCAACGTCTCCATCGTAATAGTTGTAGTATCAGTCTAGACAATTTTCTCTGGACTGCCTCCAATGCCAGTCTTATTTTTCCTTTGGATAAGGAGCCTAGAACTATCTCCAGTATTCCAGCTGTGGCCTAGTGTAGTTTTAGCAAAGCTCCCTCACCTTTTTCACTCCATTCCCATTAAAACGAAGGCTGCCATTCCACTTGCCTTCCCTACCACACTCCGAACGTGTTTCACAAAGATCACTGGCATGCGGAAACACAGCCCCCAGTTTACACGCACCAAGCAATAACAACAACCACCTGATAATCTGTTTAGTGACAAAGGTCGAGGGAGAAATATTGTCTCTGTACTTTTGGGGAGGATTCTCGATCTGCCTCGCTGTGATGAAGGTAGATTAGTATCTGTCCTCCCTGGCCAACAGCACGGTGGTTTACCAGTTCCCTGAGGAATGTTCATTCCAGCGGCGAAGGGGGTCTGAGTTATGAAGAGAGATTGAGATTAGGCTTATACTCCCTGGAATTGAGAAGATTAAGAAACAACAGGAATGGAAAGCAGCTGGTGTGGAGTAGAAACACCAACATTAGCAGTTGGGCCGAATGGCCTGTCTGTGCTGTACATTCCACAAAGCACCAAATCTGAACTCTCGGCCCTGATGACGTGCTGAGCAATTTTTCTGTCTTTGTTACAGGCCATTCAGCCCCATCAACATGTCCTTTTATCCCTTTTCCTCCCCATGTGTTTATGTAGCCTTGCCTTCCCAGTTGAATTATTCTGGGAATGATGGGATAGTACTTTGTGGAATCTGCCCGGGGTTGGCGAGGGCGAGTTTGGAGAGAAAGACCTGATGGGCTCACATGGCGGGCTATACTTCCAGAGAGAGTTAGTGTCGAGCGTGTGGTGTTGGAGAACCTCATTGTCTGTGGAATTGGTTAGTTGTAACTAACATGACTCCCTATTCCGTGTTACTCAGAAAATGAGAGTCAGGCACTGACAGCAACAAACCCGTTTTATTTGAACTCTATGGAATTGCTGGCAATACTAGCATTTTTAAACGCATCCAAACTACCCTCCTCCTGGAGGGCAGCGCAGAGTCAGCCAAATTGCTGAGAGTCTGGAATCGCATGGAGGCCAGATTGGGTAAAGATGGCAGATTTCCCTCCTGAAAGTGCATCAGGGAACCAGGTGGTTGTCATGGATGGTCACCATTATTGAGACTAGCTTTGAATCCTCGATTTTACGAATTGAGTGTAAGTTTCACCTGTTGTTAAAGTGGGATTTGAGCTCCGAGTCTTTGGGTGGCTAATCCAGGGACACGGTCATCACATCACTGTCTGCGCTTACGTCAGTTAGCTCAGGTGGCTGGATGGCTGGTTTGCGAAGCAGAGTAACTCCAGCGGGGGTTCAGTTCCCGCAGTGGCTGAGGTGACCATGAAGGACACTCCATCTCAATCTCTCCCCTCGCCTGAGGCATAGTGACCCTCAGGTTAAATCTCCACCACCCCCACCCCCTCAGTCATCTGTCTCTCTGAAGAGCAACCAACCCAGTTGGGCTTCTTTGTGTACTCGGCCGGGTTATGTTACATTTCTGACAGGATAGTTGTGTTCCACGCAGTCCCTGCCTCCTCACTCTCTCTGAGAAGCCTCTGTTGAACTGCAGCAGGTGCCTGGGCACAACAGAGTGGCTTGGCAGGGTCAGAGGACACCATTCTGTGGGTCTGGAGTCACGTATAACCCAAACTGGGCAAGGGTTGCAGATCATCCTTCGCTATAAGCGTGTTAGTGAACCAAATGGAAACTTAAGGAACCGTCTGAAGGTCTTCACTGTTGAGATAAGCTTCTTATTTCCAGGTTTTATTTAATTAATTGAGTTTTATCCAGGGTTTAAACTCCAGATCATTAGTCCAGGCCATTGTGTTCTGTTTCCAGCCAAGTTCATTTTTTTCAACACTGTATCATCGCATCTGTCAGGAAAGTATAGAGATCTCATATTCCACCTTAATCATGATAGCCATAGCGATGTACAGCATGGAAACAGACCCTTCAGTCCAATTCATCCATGCTGACCAGATACCCTAACCTAATCTTGCCAGCACTTGACCCATATCCCTCTAACCCCTTCCTATTCATATACCCATCCAGATGCCTCTTAAATGTTGTAATTGTACCAGCCTTCATCACATCCTCTGGCAGCTCATTCCATACACGTACCACCCTCTGGGTGAAAAAAGTTGCCCCTTGAGTCTCTTTTAAATCTTTCCCCTCTCACCCTAAACTCATGCCCTCTAGTTCTAGACTCCCCTAACCTTGGAAAAAGACCTTGGCTATTCACCCTATCCATGCCCCTCATGATTTTATGAAATCCTACTGTAGTCACACCCTTTTTTGTAATCCAGTGCTTAACATTAGCCCAGTCGCTTGTGTGTCTGAGGGATGTAATATTCCTTCTGAAGTAGGGTCACTGGACCCGAAACATTGACTCTGTTTCTCTCTCCACAGGAGCTGCCAGATTTGCGGAGTTTCTCAAGCACTTGTGGCTTTTGCTTGTCTAATTACGGGCGGCACGGTGGCACAGTGGTTAGCACTGCTGCCTCACAGCGCCAGAGACCCGGGTTCAATTCCCGACTCGGGCGACTGATTGTGTGAAGTTTGCACGTTCTCCCCGTGTCTGCGTGGGTTTCCTCCGGGTGCTACGGTTTCCTCCCACAGTCACAAAGATGTGCAGATCAGGTGAATTGGCCAGGATAAATTGCCCGTAGTGTTAGGTAAAGGGGTAAATGTTGGGGAATGGGTGGGTTGCATGTCGGTGTGGACTTGTTGGGCCGAAGGGCCTGTTTCCACACTGTAAGTAATCTATTCTAATCTAATATTTGTACATAAGAGTTAGTTTGTGATAAATGCCAGTCGGACTGTACAAGCGTGTCAAGCTTATGATGGTACTGGAGCTAACATGGGTACTGTCGCGTCAGGTAAAACATCATTGGAGGCAAGCTTCAGATTACTCATTCGGTAACTATGCAACTGCAGTCCTTCTCCTCTGTTGCGAGCAGGAGATCTGACGTGGATGTGGAATGTGGTGCTTGAGAATAGGAACAAAAGGTCAAGAGAATTATAGAGTGGTGACTCCAGCAGGCGGGAGATGGAGGCCTGAATTCTTGCCGAGTTCTCGCATTCCAAACTCCAATCCTCTGACGAGGTGCAGCCTTCAGCTGGCCAGGGTCTGGTTCAACAGAAGTGACAACAGAATGACCCCGTAGCTTACATGGACTTTGTACCAGAACACACCGCCAGAGCACGTGTGAAAGAGAAGGAACTCCTCAACTGTGTCCTAACGAGCAAGTTAGCAAGCAGCTTACAGATTTGGTTTTGTTTTGTCAAAAGGAAAGATGGAGTTTCTAATCCCCAAAATACTTCATTTTGGTGGGACCTGAGTGTTGCTGGCTGGGCCCAGCATTTACTGCCCGTCCTTAGTTGCCCCTTTGAAGTGGGGGTGATTCAGTGAGGGCCCTTTTCTGCTGTACACCTCTAAGACTCTAATGCTGTGTAGTTTGAGGACAGTTAGGGATGGGCTATAAATGTTGAATTGGCTGTTAACATTCATTTCTGATGAAAGAAGTAAGTTACACTCATCCTTGAGAAGGTGGGAGTGAGCTGCCTTCTTAACCCACTGCAGTCCATGTGCTGTAGGCAGACCCACAATGCCCTTGGGGAGGGAATTCCAGGGTTTTGATCCAGCGACACTGAAGGAACAGTGATATATTTCCAAGTCAGGATGATGAGCAGCCTGGAGGGGAACTTGCAGGGAGTGGTGTTCCCATGTACCTGCTGCCCTTGTTCTAAATGGTAGTGGTCGTGGATTTGGAGGGTGCTGCCGTTGAAGGAAACGTCATTGGTCAGTTCAGGCACTGGTCAGTTGTGAAAGAAATGGGGAGACAGTGGCTTGGTTGGTGATGTCACTGGACCAGTTGTCGGACTTGGGCCTAGCACCATGTGCTGAGCTGCTGCTGTTTAAAACTTTTCTTATCGACTATAGTGTAAATCCTTTTCACCAAGTTGTAACTACCTCATCTACAACTCATTCTCAGACACTGTAAATAATGCTGCTGTTTTCCTTTTAATCCTCTTTGGTACAGCAACACGATTTCTTTTTTACTGTAAGATGTATACCTAAGATGGTGCCATTAAAAGGCTGTCATTGTAAAAACTTTTCACTGTGCTGCTATACTGGAGTACAAATATCAATAAAGGATATTCTGATCCATTCCTCAGTAATCCTGTGGGATAACCTCAAGAGGAATTTTTCTTCTCTTCGTGAGTGTAGTCGGGAAGAGGTTTAAATACTGACGGCAGAATCATTTTCAGCATCCACCATCAGACATTATAATCTTTAGAGATTAATATAGAGTTACGAGATGCTGCCTCTGATGAGGCGTTATCATGGCCCTCCACTGGTGTGCTCCAGTGGGCCGGGAGGATCCAATGTCTCCACTGAGGGAAGGTTGAGGACTTCTCCTTGGTATCCTGATCAAACAACATGGCTGCTACTCTCCCCTCTGGCCATGGGATCTTGCTGTGTGCCACTTGGTGGCCACCTTTCCTCCACTTTGCCTTCAAAACACATGTTTGTTCATCGGCTTAGTGACGTTCTGAAGGCGTGGCGGTGAATCTGTGGGAAGCTTTGGCACGGCGTGCTGTTGAGGCTGGGTGGTTAGGTTTATTTCAGGTTGCGACGGAGGGAAGGCAGGAAAGTGGAGTTGAGGATTAACAGATCAACCGGGATTGCATGGAGTGACGGAACAGTCTCAGTGGGCTGAATGGCCTACTCCTGTAAAAATACAAGTCCCTTGCCCTTGGTTTCTCGACCTGTGCTGCACTTCACTGCAATCCTGCACTGAGCGAGTGTCCTGAATTCAAAAGCTTTTTCCTGTGCTTTTTGTGTTCTGTTCCTTTTATGAGGTAAAGCCTAGCTTTTCATTAGCTTCTCTGGTCACGCATTGTATACTGGCTTTTAGTCGTTTATGTATAAGGACGGCTGCAGCCCCTTTCCCTCGCTATCCCTCCCTCTCTCCCTCACTTGCCCTCTCACTCTCCCTCCCCTGCTCGTTCGTGCTCCCCCCTTGCTCTCTCTCCCTCCACTACCTCACTCGCCCCCCCCACCCCATACAGGAGCATTCCAATTTGTCTTTCACCATGACCTGTTTTTCCCAAGTGCAGCCCTATTTGGCACAGTTTTGCTCTCACACTTGGATCTCTCTGTAGCCTCCATCCTGCTCTGGCCCCAAAACACAGTGCGCTTCCTGGTGCGCTGTCATCAGCGTGCTCCCCTATGTTCAAGTTCAAAGGGAACGCAGTACACAAGGAGTAAGGTTTTGCTAAAACTACAAGACCCCAGTTAGATCCCAGCTGGAAAACTGTGGAATAGTTTTGGGGCTCCTTATCCAAGAAGAGATAGACAGGAGGAAATAAAAAGATCACTCGATATGGATGGACTGTCTTAGGAGGGCAGTCACAGAGATGTACAGCATGGAAACAGACCCTTCGGTCCAAACCGTCCATGTTAATTAATCTAGTCCCACCTGCCAGCACTTGGCCCATATCCCTCTAATCCCTTATCCATATACCCATCCAGATGCCTTTTAAATGTTGCAATTGTACCAGCCTCCACCACTTCCTCTGGCAGCTCATTCCATACACGTACCACCCTCTGTGTGAAAAAGTTGCCCCATAGGTCTCTTTTATATCTTTCCCCTCTCACCCTAAACCTATGCCCCTCTAGTTCTGTACTCTCCTACCCCAGGGAAAAGACGTTGTCTATTTATCCTAGACATGCCCCTCATGATTTCATGAAAGTGGGAGTTGAGGGTTTCCAGATCAGCCATGATCTGATGGAATGGTGGAACTGACTCAATGGGCTGAATGGCCTAATTCTGCCCTAAGTGTCAGACAGACCTCTTGAGGGTGAGGCTGGTGGTAGTAGTCGTGAGCTTTCGGTGACTTGTGTCAGTCAGTCTTTGTTTGCCTCGGTGTTGAATTCTATTTGAGAAATGCCGCTGGGATAGTGGGCAATTAGCCATCCTCAAGGCCCACAACATACCCGAGTTGTCACGGTGGTGTTTCCTTCAGTGTTTCTTTAATCTGGTTGTAGTTTGAGAAGCTGGTGTTGATCTGACACTCTGCTGATTCCTCCTCCCCCTGGATTTTCATTATTGAAGTGAAGCTTTGATTCTGCAAAGATGTTTATTGCCAGAGAAAAAAACTCCTCTCGGGTTGCAGCTGCAACTGTTCAGTTGTCATTGTTGAGCCAGTTTTCATTTCTTGTTCAGCTACTGAATGTCACTCCCTTTTCCTCTCTTAATTGGAACCTTCCCATCATGTTTGCATTCCTGACCAGAGATCTTTTCAAAAAGAAACTCTGCTATCAGAGGCAAATGTTTCATTTGATAAAAATTCAAATCGCAGGGCTGCAGGGAGAATCAGGAGAGCAGAACTCATCAGCAAGTGCTTTTAAAGGGCTATCACAGCCAATCTGAGCTGAATGGCCTCCTGCACTGTACAGTTGTATCCTGGGAGTTTTTGACCAGAGCTTGTATCTGATTTAATAACCGTGTGAAACATGGCATGGGAAGCTATTCTGTCCCAAAGGAACTATGCAGAGAAACATATGGAGCAAGGGTAGGCCATTCGACCCCTCAAACCCATTCAACACTGCAGCTCAGTGGTTAGCACTACTGCCTCACATCCCCAGAGTCCCAGGTTCGATTCCACCCATGGGCGACTGTCTGCTTGGAGTTTGCCTTAGAGGCAAATGACCATGAAACATAACCCAACAGTTTCTCTATTTAATCTTCTCATAGTTCCTTTATGATTTAATGAAGGTACTCAAAATTTTCCCTTAACCCCTCTACTCTAAGGAGGGCAGGTACAATGAAGGGTATGTAGGTTAGTTTAATCTTAGAGTCGGATCAAAGACCGGCACAACATCAAGGGCCGAAGGGCCTGTACTGTGCTGGACCGTTTTATCTTCTATTCTCCCTGTGTCTGCGTGGGTTTCCTCCGGGTGCTCTGGTTTCCTCCCACACTTTAAAGGTGTGCGGGTGAGGATGGATTAGCCGTGGGAAATTACCCTATAGTGTGCAGGGATGTGCAGTCTGGGTGGGTTAAACCACTGGAAATGTGGGGTTGGAGAGTGGGTCTGGCTGAGATGCTGTTCAGAGGGTCAGTGTGGACTTGATGGGCTGAATGGTCTGCTTCCACACTCTAGTAATTCTATAGATTCTATGCTCTGCCTTTGAATATGATCCTGTTTGATTTCCTCACAACTTCAACTCTGTTTTCCTTCCTCTGTCCTTCAACCCATTACTAATCTTCATCCAACTCCTCAAATTTGCTTCACGTCCCAGCATCCAGCAGGGAGTAAATCCCGTAGATTCATAGAACATTACAGCGCAGTATAGGCCCTTCGGCCCTCGATGTTGCGCCACCCTGTCATATTAATCTGAAGCCCATTCTACGTACATCCATACGCCTGTCCAATGACAACTTAAATGTACTTAAACTTGGCGAATCTACTACCGTTGCAGGCAAAGCATTCCATACCCTTACTACTCTCTGAGTAAAGAAACTACCTCTGACATCTGTCTTATACCTATCTCCCCTCACTTTAATGTTGTGTCCCCTCGTGTTTGCTGTCCCCATACTTGGAAAAAACCCTTTGAGGGAAGTAATCCCCCCTCACCTCTGCTTTCAATCTGTCCCCACGCCGTAAAGCTATGACCTCTCGTTCTAGATTGTCCCCACATGAGAAAACCCCCTCTCCACATCTCACACACCTCCGTTAGATCTCCTCTTGTTCTTCTCAACTCCAGAGTGCAGCTGCTCAATCTGTCCCAGCAAGACAAGCACCAACAAGTACGGTCAGTCCTTTCAGAACAAGAGAGGACTCGATGTGGTCTGATGTGTATGAACTTGTGGTTGTAAACCAAGCTTATCAGATGGTACTGTCCATTGATTGTTGAATACTTGTTAGTCAAAGCCTCATAGCATGATGGCATGATTTTCATAGTGGTTTTTGTTTTTTTTGTTTCCCCCACACCCCCTCCTTTTCAATCCAGTCAGATATTTGGCTTTGAGGATTCAAACCTAGGAACATTGGACACCAGATTGATTCCTTGGATGGCAGGACAGATGTATGGAGAGGGAATGGATCAGCTCGGATGATATTCACTGGAGTGAGGGAACACTTATAAAATTCTAACAGGTCCAGGCAGGGTTAACACAGGAAAGGTGTTCCCGATGACCCGGGAGTCTAGAACCATAGGCTCATAGTCTCAGGATACGGGGTACGGCCATTTCGGACTGAGATGGGGAGAAATGGCTTCACCCAGAGAGTGGGGAGCCTGTGGGATTCTCTGCTACAGGAAGTGGTTGAGGCCAAAAACATGATGGCTCAGTGGTTAGCACTGCTGCCTCTCAGCGTCAGGGACAGAGGTTCGATTCCAGCCTCGGGCGACTGTCTGTCCATGTGGAGTTTGCATACTCTCCCTGCATCTGTGTGGGTTTCCTCTGGCCGCTCCGGTTTCCTTCCGCAGTCCAAAGAGTTGCAGCTTAGGATGGATTAGCCATGGGAAACATAGGGCTACAGGGATAGTCAAGAAAAGAGTGACTTCCATTCGTAACTGATTAGAAGGGCTAATGGAGTGTTGACCTTTATTGCAAAGAATTGGAGAATGGTAAGGAAGGAATGAAGCTTTGCCTCAGTTGTCAAGGTCTTCAGTGGGGTGACACGCAGGCGACTGTACAGTTTACTGTCCATATTTCATGAACAATCCCAACACATTTCCAGTTCTGAGGAATGGTCATTCGATCCGAAAGGTTAACTCTGATTTCTCTCCGCAGATGGTGTCAGACCTGATGGCGCTTTTCCAATAATGTCTGTTCTTGTCTCTAAGGAACAGGGGCTGGGATTAAGGGAAAGACCCTTCTCACTCAGGGTGCTACTGCAAAGGTTGACTATTTTAGTCACTGGGATAAGAGCATTGACTCTGCAACACAGCGTAGAACAATCAGGCCTATGTTCACTTTGACTCTCATTAACAAGTGGAATGTTTTGCAGGTATTGGCCAGAGGAGACCCAGAGGTTACTGGGGAAACTAGGTTAAAAACAAGGGCTGCAGATGCTGGAAACCAGATTCTAGATTAGAGTGGTGCTGGAAAAGCACAGCAGGTCAGGCAGCATCCGAAGAGCAGGAAAATCAACGTTTCAGGCTAAAACCCTTCATCAGGAATAGAGCCTGGGGAAACTAGGTTGAGTAGGGGTGGGGCCAAGATTACAGTGATTCTGGAAAAGCACAACGGGTCAGGCAGCATCCGAGGAGCAGGAAAATCAACGTTTCGAGCAGAAACCCTTCAAAAGCCCACTCCGGCATCTGCAGTAACCACCTCCACCTCTGGGGTGGGATACAATGTTGAAAATGTGTTGCTGGGTAAAGCACAGCAGGTTAGGCAGCATCCAAGGAACAGGAAATTCGACGTTTCGGGCATAAGCCCTTCATCAGGAATGAAGGTCAGGAATTGGGATACAATGTCTCAGGATAAGGAGCCAATTCTCAAAATGGAGAGATCCTTCGCTGTTGAAGGTTGGGGAGACTTTGGGAAACCGCTGATCTGGTGAATGCCTTCATTACGAGTATATTCTAGGGCAAGATTGAGGTACGGAGGGGAGTAAGAGGCAGAAGATCAACCATGTTCCCACGTTGACTGATGACTACCCCTCCCCGCACTGCTGCTCTTAAACCTTTTTCGTTAGACCGAGTAAATGGATGGAGTCCCTTTTTGTTTTAAATTTCTCTCTCACTTCCTTGTCATCTGAATGTGCCATTCAATTGCAAATGGCTCCTTTTGAAGTGATCTTCACGGGAGGTGTGTTTGATGATGTCAAGCCTATAAGATGTGTCCCACATCCCAACAAAGAGAGCGTGAATAGTTAGTAATGAAGGAATTTCCATTGTTCGTTCTCACAGGTAACAGCTGTTAATGGTGCCATTTGTGTGGAGGCTGTATCTTTAATGGCAGGAGAGTGGAGTTGAAACACATCAATAGTGGAAGGAATTGTTGAGACCTAACGGTCTTCTAATGGGATAGTTATTTAGATCTACAAGAAATGGTGCTATCTATTCTAACTGTCTGAAAACCAATGATTGGGTGGAAACGTACAGTTGATGGGATGTTTACAGAGAATTGCAGGATTTATAGAAGTTTAAAGCTGCAATATTGTTTAATGACCAATCTGAACATATATAATCATAGAAATTTCTAGAGAAATCCTCACAGTCTGATGATTGGCCTCAAAGCATTCATTCTGTCTGTCTCTCCCTCTCTCACTCCTCTCTCTCTCTCTCTCTCTCTCTCTCTCTCTCTCTCTCTCCCCCCTCTCTCGCGCTCTCTCTCTCTCTCTCGCTCTCTCTCTCTCTCTCTCCCTTCCCCCCCATCTCTGTCTGCCTGTCTCTCATCCTGCGCACATTCTTTTTCACTCTTCCCCTCTGCCTCCACTCTCTCTCTCTCTCACTCACTCACTCACTCACTCACACACACACACACACACACACACACACACACACACACACACACCCCTCTCTTTTTCTCTCACCCCTCTCTTGGTCTGTGTATGCGTGTCTCTCCCATCTCCCCACTGTCTCTTACCCCCCCCCCCCCCCCCCCCCATCACTCTGTCTCTCACTCTCCTCACCTCCCCCACCCAAATCATTATTGCAGCAGCAGTTCAATAAATTGTAGGGCATTGGGGGGAGAGCAGAGGGTTGGAGCTAATTGGTTAGCATCTTCAAAACAAAAGCCAGCAGATGCGCAATGGGCTAGATGGCCTTTTCTTTGAGTCAGTCACTTGGGGGAATCGTCATTGATCATTGGGGAGTTCAGGATTTCAAAGGGAGGCAATGGCCTAGTGGTGTTATCACTAGACTGTTAATCCAGAAACCCAGCTAACGTTCTGGGAATGTGGGTTCAAATCCCACCACAGCAGATGGTGGAACCTGGAATTAAGAGAAACTAGAAATGTTGATGACCATGTGGATTGTTGGGGGTGGGGTTGCCAGTGGCGCCCACATGTTCTGAATGAACAAAGAGAAATTACTGGTTATAAACATGAACCTGAGAGAAAGGAATCCAGGGGCATGGGGGTAAAATGCCTCAAGAAGGCCTTTGGTAGATTGGAGGATAGAATGGAAAAATAGATTGGAGGATTGGCTGGAAGAATGGAAAAGCTGAAAATTATTTAAATGGAGGAACTCTGCGGAAAGCTACGGAACCCAGGGATTTGGAAATCCCTGTCCGTAATCACAAGCTAGTATTCACGTTCAATGGGTAAAAGGGAAGGCAAATGGAATGTTGGCCTTTATTTCAACAGGAATGGAATATAAAAGTAAGGAGGTTTTGTTAAAACTGCACAAGACTGAGCTGCAGTCCTGTGAACACCACTGGGCTATAAGAAGCTACACTAGCATGGTGGTCCAGAGAACGTTCACATGGCTGATCCTGGGTATGGAGGGACTGTTTTATGAGGAGAAGGGTCGTTTCCTCTTGTGGGAGAGACTAGGGCCAGAAGGAATAATCTCCGAATATGGGGTCACCCTTTTAAGACAGAGATGAGGTGTTTCTTATCATAGAATCCCTACAGTGTGAAAGTGGGCCATTGAGTCCATCCAGACACTCCCACCCCCCACCCTATCCCTGTATTTTCCACAACTAACGCACCTAGCCTGCACATCACATCACAGGGCAATTTCCCCTGGCCGATCCACCCTGACCTGCACATCTTTGGGCTGTGGGAGGAAACCGGAGCACCCGGAGGAAATCCAGGGGAGTGAATCTGTGGAATTGTTTTCCACAGCAGACTGTCGAAGCTGGGGCATTAAGTTTCTATGCAATTCTCCACCACCCCTCCCTCCACCCCAATCATTCTGGGTTGAATGGTCTACTTCTGCTCCCATGTTCTAGCATCATTCAGCAGTGATACAGGCCCTTCGGCCCACCATGTCTATGCTGACCACAAACACCAAGCTGCATTAGTCCCATTTACCTGCACCTAGTCCATGGCTTACTACATCCCGGTGTTTTAAGATGCTGCTGAAAAGTTGTGAAAGTATCTGCCTGCACCACCCCCTCAGGCAGCATGTTTCCTACCCTCTGGGAGGAGTGTTTTTCTCTTCAGATATTGTTGAAAACACTTACTCCTCACCTCAAACCTATAACATCTGGTTATCGACACATCTGATAGTCATCTTCACATAATGTGGGGAATGAAAGTTAAGAATTCTTTTTTGTCCTCAAAAATAACTGTGCGTCTGTGTCTGTGTACGGACGAGCGAGTGTACATGTGCATGTATGGGTGGGTGTGTATATGTGCGCGTGTATGAGCTGCTGTGTGGGTGTGCGCGTATAGGTGTGTGTGTGTTTCAATGGGTGAGCGAGTGTGTGTGTGTCTGTATGGGCGAGCGAGTGTGCGTGTATGGGTGTGTGTGTCTGTATGGGCGAGCAAGTGTGCGTGTATGGGCGGGTGTGTGTGTGTCTGTACAGGCGAGCGAGTGTACGTGTATGGGCGGGTGTGTGTGTGTCTGTACAGGCGAGCGAGTGTACGTGTATGGGCGGGTGTGTGTGTGTTTGTACGGGCGAGCGGGTGTGTGTGTGTCTGTAGGGGCGAGCGAGTGTACGTGTGTGTGTATGGGTGGGTGTGTCTGTAGGGGTGAGCGAGTGTATGGGTGGGTGTGTCTGTAGGGGTGAGCGAGTGTATGGGTGGGTGTGTCTGTAGGGGTGAGCGAGTGTATGGGTGGGTGTGTCTGTAGGGGTGAGCGAGTGTATGGGTGGGTGTGTCTGTAGGGGCGAGCGAGTGTACGTGTATGGGTGGGTGTGCCTGTATGGGCGAGTGAGTGTACGTGTATGGGCGGGTGTGTGTGTGTCTGTACGGGTGAGCGAGTGTACGTGTGTGTGTATGGGTGGGTGTGTCTATACGGGCGAGCGAGTGTACGTGTATGGGCGGGTGTGTGTGTGTCTGTACGGGCGAGCGGGTGTGTGTGTGTCTGTACGGGCAAGTGAGTGTACGTGTGTGTGTGCGTGGGTGTGTCTTTACGGGCGAGCGAGTGTACGTGTGTATGTGTGGGTGGGTGTGTCTGTATGGGCGAGTGTACGTGTGCGTGCATGGATGTGTGTGTGTGTGTGTGTTTGTATGGGCGAGCGAGTGTACATGTGCATGTATGGGCGGGCCGTGTGTGTCTTTACGGGCGAGCGAGTGTGCGTGTGTGTGTGTGTATCTGTACGGACGAGCAAGTGTACATGTACATATGTGTGTGTGTGTGTGTGTGTGTGTGTGTGTGTGTACGGGCGAGCGTGTGTGTGTGTCTCTATACGGGCGAATGAGTGTATGTGTGTGTGTTTAGGCCGGTATGTGTACATGTGCATGTATGGACGGGCGAGCTTGCGTGGGTGTGTGTGCGCATACAGTCAGGTGAGCTTGTGTGGGCGGGCGAGTGTGGGTGTGTGTGTGTGTATACAGGCGGGCGAGTGTGTGTGTACAGGCGGGCGAGTGTGTGTATACAGGCGGGCGAGTGTGTGTGTGTGTACAGGCGGGCGAGTGTGTGTGTGTGTGTGTACGGGCGGGCGAGTGTGTGTGTGTACGGGCGGGCGAGTGTGTGTGTGTACGGGCGGGCGAGTGTGTGTGTGTACGTGTACGGGCGGGCGAGTGTGTGTGTACGTGTACGGGCGGGCGAGTGTGTGTGTGTGTGTACGGGCGGGCGAGTGTGTGTGTGTGTGTACGGGCGGGCGAGTGTGTGTGTGTGTGTACGGGCGGGCGAGTGTGTGTGTGTGTGTGTGTACGGGCGGGCGAGTGTGTGTGTGTGTGTACGGGCGGGCGAGTGTGTGTGTGTGTGTGTACGGGCGGGCGAGTGTGTGTGTGTACGGGCGGGCGAGTGTGTGTGTGTGCGGGCGAGTGTGTGTGTGTACGGGCGGGCGAGTGTGTGTGTGTACGGGCGGGCGAGTGTGTGTGTGTACGGGCGGGCGAGTGTGTGTGTGTACGGGCGGGCGAGTGTGTGTGTGTACGTGTACGGGCGGGCGAGTGTGTGTGTGTACGTGTACGGGCGGGCGAGTGTGTGTACGTGTACGGGCGGGCGAGTGTGTGTACGTGTGTACGGGCGGGCGAGTGAGTGTGTGTGTGTGTACGGGCGGGCGAGTGTGTGTGTGTGTGTACGGGGCGGGCGAGTGTGTGTGTGGGTGTACGGGCGGGCGAGTGTGTGTGTGTGTGTGTGTACGGGCGGGCGAGTGGGTGTGTGTGTACGGGCGGGCGAGTGTGTGTGTACGGGCGGGCGAGTGTGTGTGTGTGTGTGTGTACGGGCGGGCGAGTGTGTGTGTGTGTGAGTACGTGTACGGGCGGGCGAGAGTGTGTGTGTGTGTGTGAGTACGGGCGGGCGAGTGTGTGTTGTGTGTGTGTGTACGGGCGGGCGAGTGTGTGTGTGTGTGTGTGTGCGGGCGGGCGAGTGTGTGTGTGTACGTGTACGGGCGGGCGAGTGTGTGTGTGTGTGTACGGGCGGGCGAGTGTGTGTGTGTGTGTGTACGGGCGGGCGAGTGTGTGTGTGTACGGGCGGGCGAGTGTGTGTGTGTGCGGGCGAGTGTGTGTGTGTACGGGCGGGCGAGTGTGTGTGTGTACGGGCGGGCGAGTGTGTGTGTGTACGGGCGGGCGAGTGTGTGTGTGTACGTGTACGGGCGGGCGAGTGTGTGTGTGTACGTGTACGGGCGGGCGAGTGTGTGTGTGTACGTGTACGGGCGGGCGAGTGTGTGTACGTGTGTACGGGCGGGCGAGTGTGTGTGTGTGTGTACGGGCGGGCGAGTGTGTGTGTGTGTGTACGGGCGGGCGAGTGTGTGTGTGTGTGTGTGTACGGGCGGGCGAGTGTGTGTGTACGGGCGGGCGAGTGTGTGTGTACGGGCGGGCGAGTGTGTGTGTGTGTACGGGCGGGCGAGTGTGTGTGTGTGTGTGTGTACGGGCGGGCGAGTGTGTGTGTGTGTGGTGTGTACGGGCGGGCGAGTGTGTGTGTGTGTGTGTACGGGCGGGCGAGTGTGTGTGTGTACGGGCGGGCGAGTGTGTGTGTGTACGGGCGGGCGAGTGTGTGTGTGTGTGTACGGGCGGGCGAGTGTGTGTGTGTGTGTGTGTACGGGCGGGCGAGTGTGTGTGTGTGTGTGTGTACGGGCGGGCGAGTGTGTGTGTGTGTGTGTGTACGGGCGGGCGAGTGTGTGTGTGTACGTGTACGGGCGGGCGAGTGTGTGTGTGTGTGTACGGGCGGGCGAGTGTGTGTGTGTGTGTGTACGGGCGGGCGAGTGTGTGTGTGTACGGGCGGGCGAGTGTGTGTGTGTGCGGGCGAGTGTGTGTGTGTACGGGCGGGCGAGTGTGTGTGTGTACGGGCGGGCGAGTGTGTGTGTGTACGGGCGGGCGAGTGTGTGTGTGTACGGGCGGGCGAGTGTGTGTGTGTACGGGCGGGCGAGTGTGTGTGTGTACGTGTACGGGCGGGCGAGTGTGTGTACGTGTACGGGCGGGCGAGTGTGTGTACGTGTGTACGGGCGGGCGAGTGTGTGTGTGTGTGTACGGGCGGGCGAGTGTGTGTGTGTGTGTACGGGCGGGCGAGTGTGTGTGTGTGTGTGTGTACGGGCGGGCGAGTGTGTGTGTACGGGCGGGCGTGTGTGTGTGTGTGTGTACGGGCGGGCGAGTGTGTGTGTGTGTGTACGGGCGGGCGAGTGTGTGTGTGTGTGTACGGGCGGGCGAGTGTGTGTGTACGGGCGGGCGAGTGTGTGTGTGTACGGGCGGGCGAGTGTGTGTGTGTACGGGCGGGCGAGTGTGTGTGTGTACGGGCGGGCGAGTGTGTGTGTGTACGGGCGGGCGAGTGTGTGTGTGTGTGTACGGGCGGGCGAGTGTGTG
Source organism: Hemiscyllium ocellatum (assembly GCF_020745735.1). Classification (NCBI taxonomy): domain Eukaryota; kingdom Metazoa; phylum Chordata; class Chondrichthyes; order Orectolobiformes; family Hemiscylliidae; genus Hemiscyllium; species Hemiscyllium ocellatum. Next base: position 137,565,514 of record NC_083404.1, read on the forward strand.
TGTGTGTGTACGGGCGGGGGAGTGTGTGTGTGTGTGTACGGGCGGGCGAGTGTGTGTGTGTGTGTACGGGCGGGCGAGTGTGTGTGTGTGTGTACGGGCGGGCGAGTGTGTGTGTGTGTGTACGGGCGGGCGAGTGTGTGTGTGTGTGTACGGGCGGGCGAGTGTGTGTGTGTGTGTGTGTACGGCGGGCGAGTGTGTGTGTGTGTGTGTGTACGGGCGGGCGAGTGTGTGTGGGTGTGTACGGGCGGGCGAGTGTGTGTGTGTGTGTACGGGCGGGCGAGTGTGTGTGTGTGTGTGTACGGGCGGGCGAGTGTGTGTGTGTACGGGCGGGCGAGTGTGTGTGTGTGGCGGGCGAGTGTGTGTGTGTACGGGCGGGCGAGTGTGTGTGTGTACGGGCGGGCGAGTGTGTGTGTGTACGGGCGGGCGAGTGTGTGTGTGTACGTGTACGGGCGGGCGAGTGTGTGTACGTGTGTACGGGCGGGCGAGTGTGTGTGTGTGTGTACGGGCGGGCGAGTGTGTGTGTGTGTGTACGGGCGGGCGAGTGTGTGGTGTGTGTGTGTGTACGGGCGGGCGAGTGTGTGTGTACGGGCGGGCGAGTGTGTGTGTGTGTGTGTGTACGGGCGGGCGAGTGTGTGTGTGCGTGTGTACGGGCGGGCGAGTGTGTGTGTGTGTGTGTGTGTACGGGCGGGCGAGTGTGTGTGTGTGTGTGTATACGGGCGGGCGAGTGTGTGTGTGTGTGTGTACGGGCGGGCGAGTGTGTGTGTGTACGGGCGGGCGAGTGTGTGTGTGTACGGCGGGCGAGTGTGTGTGTGTGTGTACGGGCGGGCGAGTGTGTGTGTGTGTGTGTGTGTACGGGCGGGCGAGTGTGTGTGTGTGTGTGTGTACGGGCGGGCGAGTGTGTGTGTGTGTGTACGGGCGGGCGAGTGTGTGTGTGTACGTGTACGGGCGGGCGAGTGGTGTGTGTGTGTACGGGCGGGCGAGTGTGTGTGTGTACGGGCGGGCGAGTGTGTGTGTGTGTGTGTACGGCGGGCGAGTGTGTGTGTGTACGGGCGGGCGAGTGTGTGTGTGTGCGGGCGAGTGTGTGTGTGTACGGGCGGGCGAGTGTGTGTGTGTACGGGCGGGCGAGTGTGTGTGTGTACGGGCGGGCGAGTGTGTGTGTGTACGGGCGGGCGAGTGTGTGTGTGTACGGGCGGGCGAGTGTGTGTGTGTACGTGTACGGGCGGGCGAGTGTGTGTACGTGTACGGGCGGGCGAGTGTGTGTACGTGTGTACGGGCGGGCGAGTGTGTGTACGTGTGTACGGGCGGGCGAGTGTGTGTGTGTGTGTACGGGCGGGCGAGTGTGTGTGTGTGTGTGTGTACGGGCGGGCGAGTGTGTGTGTACGGGCGGGCGAGTGTGTGTGTGTGTGTACGGGCGGGCGAGTGTGTGTGTGTGTGTACGGGCGGGCGAGTGTGTGTGTGTGTGTACGGGCGGGCGAGTGTGTGTGTACGGGCGGGCGAGTGTGTGTGTGTACGGGCGGGCGAGTGTGTGTGTGTACGGGCGGGCGAGGTGTGTGTGTGTACGGGCGGGCGAGTGTGTGTGTGTGTGTACGGGCGGGCGAGTGTGTGTGTGTGTGTACGGGCGGGCGAGTGTGTGTGTGTGTGTACGGGCGGGCGAGTGTGTGTGTGTGTGTACGGGCGGGCGAGTGTGTGTGTACGGGCGGGCGAGTGTGTGTGTGTACGGGCGGGCGAGTGTGTGTGTGTACGGGCGGGCGAGTGTGTGTGTGTACGGGCGGGCGAGTGTGTGTGTGTGTGTACGGGCGGGCGAGTGGTGTGTGTGTGTGTACGGGCGGGCGAGTGTGTGTGTGTGTGTACGGGCGGGCGAGAGTGTGTGTGTGTGTGTACGGGCGGGCGAGTGTGTGTGTGTGTGTGTGTGTGTACGGGCGGGCGAGTGTGTGTGTGTGTGTACGGGCGGGCGAGTGTGTGTGTGTGTGTACGGGCGGGCGAGTGTGTGTGTGTGTGTACGGGCGGGCGAGTGTGTGTGTGTGTGTGTGTACGGGCGGGCGAGTGTGTGTGTGTGTGTGTATACGGGCGGGCGAGTGTGTGTGTGTGTGTGTGTGTACGGGCGGGCGAGTGTGTGTGTGTGTGTACGGGCGGGCGAGTGTGTGTGTGTGTGTACGGGGGGCGAGAGTGTGTGTGTGTGTGTACGGGCGGGCGAGTGTGTGTGTGTGTGTGTATACGGGCGGGCGAGTGTGTGTGTGTGTGTGTGTACGGGCGGGCGAGTGTGTGTGTGTGTGTACGGGCGGGCGAGTGTGTGTGTGTGTGTACGGGCGGGCGAGTGTGTGTGTGTGTGTACGGGCGAGTGTGTGTGTGTGTGTGTGTACGGGCGGGCGAGTGTGTGTGTGTGTGTGTACGGGCGGGCGAGTGTGTGTGTGTGTGTTGTGTGTACGGGCGGGCGAGTGTGTGTGTGTGTGTATACGGGCGGGCGAGTGTGTGTGTGTGTGTACGGGCGGGCGAGTGTTTGTGTGTACGGGCGGGCGAGTGTGTGTGTGTACGGGCGGGCGAGTGTGTGTGTGTGTGTACGGGCGGGCGAGTGTGTGTGTGTGTGTGTGTACGGGCGGGCGAGTGTGTGTGTGTGTGTGTACGGGCGGGCGAGTGTGTGTGTGTGTGTGTGTACGGGCGGGCGAGTGTGTGTGTGTGTGTACGGGCGGGCGAGTGTGTGTGTGTGTGTGTGTACGGGCGGGCGAGTGTGTGTGTGTGTGTGTACGGGCGGGCGAGTGTGTGTGTGTGTGTGTACGGGCGGGCGAGTGTGTGTGTGTGTGTGTGTGTGTATACGGGCGGGCGAGTGTGTGTGTGTGTGTGTACGGACGGGCGAATGTGTGTGTGTACGGGCGGGCGAGTGTGTGTGTGTACGGGCGGGCGAGTGTGTGTGTGTGTGTACGGGCGGGCGAGTGTGTGTGTGTGTGTGTACGGGCGGGCGAGTGTGTGTGTGTGTGTGTACGGGCGGGCGTGTGTGTGTGTGTGTGTGTGTGTACGGGCGGGCGAGTGTGTGTGTGTGTGTATACGGGCGGGCGAGTGTGTGTGTGTGTGTGTACGGGCGGGCGAGTGTGTGTGTGTACGGGCGGGCGAGTGTGTGTGTGTACGGCGGGCGAGTGTGTGTGTGTGTGTACGGGCGGGCGAGTGTGTGGTGTGTGTGTGTACGGGCGGGCGAGTGTGTGTGTGTGTGTGTGTACGGGCGAGCGAGTGTGTGTGTGTGTGTGTGTACGGGCGGGCGAGTGTGTGTGTGTGTGTACGGCGGGCGAGTGTGTGTGTGTGTGTGTGTACGGGCGGGCGAGTGTGTGTGTGTGTGTGTACGGGCGGGCGAGTGTTGTGTGTGTGTGTGTACGGGCGGTCGCGAGTGTGTGTGTGTGTGTGTACGGGCTGGCGAGTGTGTGTGTGTGTGTGTACGTGCGGGCGAGTGTGTGTGTGTGTGTGTGTGTGGTATACGGGCGGGCGAGTGTGTGTGTGTGTGTGTACGGACGGGCGAATGTGTGTGTGTACGGGCGGGCGAGTGTGTGTGAGTACGGGCGGGCGAGTGTGGTGTGTGTGTGTACGGGCGGGCGAGTGTGTGTGGTGTGTGTGTACGGGCGGGCGAGTGTGTGTGTGTGTGTGTGTACGGGCGGGCGAGTGTGTGTGTGTGTGTGTACGGGCGGGCGAGTGTGTGTGTGTGTGTACGGGCGGGCGAGTGTGTGTGTGTGTGTGTGTGTACGGGCGGGCGAGTGTGTGTGTGTGTGTACGGGCGGGCGAGTGTGTGTGTGTGTACGGGCGGGCGAGTGTGTGTGTGTGTACGGGCGGGCGAGTGTGTGTGTGTGTGTACGGGCGGGCGAGTGTGTTGTGTGTGTGTACGGGCGGGCGAGTGTGTGTGTGTGTGTGTACGGGCGGGCGAGTGTGTGTGTGTGTGTGTGTGTGTACGGGCGGGCGAGTGTGTGTGTGTGTGTACGGGCGGGCGAGTGTGTGTGTGTGTGTGTGTATACGGGCGAGTGTGTGTGTGTGTGTGTGTATACGGGCGGGCGAGTGTGTGTGTGTGTGTATACGGGCGGGCGAGTGTGTGTGTGTGTGTGTGTCCGGGCGGGCGAGTGTGTGTGTGTGTACGGGCGGGCGAGTGTGTGTGTGTGTGTGTGTACGGGCGGGCGTGTGTGTGTGTGTACGGGCGGGCGAGTGTGTGTGTGTGTGTACGGCGGGCGAGTGTGTGTGTGTGTACGGCGGGCGAGTGTGTGTGTGTGTGTACGGGCGGGCGAGTGTGTGTGTGTGTGTATACGGGCGGGCGAGTGTGTGTGTGTGTGTAAGGGCGGGCGAGTGTGTGTGTGTGTGTGTGTACGGGCGGGCGAGTGTGTGTGTGTGTGTAAGGGCGGGCGAGTGTGTGTGTGTGTGTAAGGGCGGGCGTGTGTGTGTGTGTGTACGGGCGGGCGAGTGTGTGTGTGTACACGGGCGGGCGAGTGTGTGTGTGTGTACGGGCGGGCGAGTGTGTGTGTGTGTGTGTGTACGGGCGGGCGAGTGTGTGTGTGTGTACGGGCGGGCGAGTGTGTGTGTGTGTACGGGCGGGCGAGTGTGTGTGTGTACGGGCGGGCGAGTGTGTGTGTGTACGGGCGGGCGAGTGTGTTGTGTGTGTGTGTGTGTACGGGCGGGCGAGTGTGTGTGTGTGTGCGTGTGTACGGGCGGGCGAGTGTGTGCGTGTGTACGGGCGGGCGAGTGTGCGTGTGTACGGGCGGGCGAGTGTGCGTGTGTACGGGCGGGCGAGTGTGTGTGTGTGTGTGTGTACGGGCGGGCGAGTGTGTGTGTGTGTGTGTATACGGGCGGGCGAGTGTGTGTGTGTGTGTACGGGCGGGCGAGTGTGTGTGTGTGTGTACGGGCGGGCGAGTGTGTGTGTGTGTGTGTACGGGCGGGCGAGTGTGGTGTGTGTGTGTGTGTGTGTGTGTACGGGCGGGCGAGTGTGTGTGTGTGTGGTACGGGCGGGCGAGTGTGTGTGTGTGTGTGTGTACGGGCGGGCGAGTGTGTGTGTGTGTGTGTATACGGGCGGGCGAGTGTGTGTGTGTGTATACGGGCGGGCGAGTGTGTGTGTGTGTATACGGGCGGGCGAGTGTGTGTGTGTGTATACGGGCGGGCGAGTGTGTGGGTGTACGGGCGGGCGAGTGTGTGTGTGTGTTGTGTGTGTGTGTACGGGCGGGCGAGTGTGTGTGTGTGTGTGCATACGGGCGAGTGTGTGTGTGTGTATACGGGCGGGCGGGCGAGTGTGTGTGTACGGGCGGGCGGGCGAGTGTGTGTGTGTGTAACGGGCGGGCGAGTGTGTGTGTGTGTACGGGCGGGCGAGTGTGTGTGTGTGTACGGGCGGGCGAGTGTGTGTGTGTGTACGGGCGGGCGAGTGTGTGTGTGTGTGTGTACGGGCGGGCGAGTGTGTGTGTGTGTGTGTGTACGGCGGGCGAGTGTGTGTGTGTGTACGGGCGGGCGAGTGTGTGTGTATGTGTGTGTACGGGCGGGCGGGCGAGTGTGTGTGTGTGTACGGGCGGGCGAGTGTGTGTGTGTGTACGGGCGGGCGAGTGTGTGTGTGTGTGTACGGGCGGGCGAGTGTGTGTGTGTGTACGGGCGGGCGAGTGTGTGTGTGTGTGTACGGGCGGGCGAGTGTGTGTGTGTGTGTGTACGGGCGGGCGAGTGTGTGTGTGTGTACGGGCGGGCGAGTGTGTGTGTGTGTACGGGCGGGCGAGTGTGTGTGTGTGTGTACGGGCGGGCGAGTGTGTGTGTGTGTGTGTACGGGCGGGCGAGTGTGTGTGTGTGTGTGTACGGGCGGGCGAGAGTGTGTGTGTGTGTGTACGGGCGGGCGAGTGTGTGTGTGTGTGTGTACGGGCGGGCGAGTGTGTGTGTGTGTGTACGGGCGGGCGAGTGTGTGTGTGTGTGTACGGGCGGGCGAGTGTGTGTGTGTGTGTATGCGGGCGAGTGTGTGTGTGTGTAAGGGCGGGCGAGTGTGTGTGTGTGTACGGGCGGGCGAGTGTGTGTGTGTGTACGGGCGGGCGAGTGTGTGTGTGTACGGGCGCGCGAGTGTGTGTGTGTACGGGCGGGCGAGTGTGTGTGTGTACGGGCGGGCGAGTGTGTGTGTGTGTGTGTGTGTACGGGCGGGCGTGTGTGTGTGTGTGTGTGTGTACGGGCGGGCGAGTGTGTGTGTGTGGTGTGGTGTGTGTGTGTGTACGGGCGGGCGAGTGTGTGTGTGTGTACGTGCGGGCGAGTGTGTGTGTGTGTACGGGCGGGCGAGTGTCTGTGTGTACGGGCGGGCGAGTGTGTGTGTGGTGTGTGTGTGTACGGGCGGGCGAGTGGTGTGTGTGTGTGTATACGGGCGGACGAGTGTGTGTGTGTGTACGGGCTGGCGAGTGTGTGTGTGTGTGTGTTACGGGCGGGCGAGTGTGGTGTGTGTGTGTGTGTTCGGGCGGGCGAGTGTGTGTACGGGCGGGCGTGTGTGTGTGTGTGTACGGGAGGGCGAGTGTGTGTGTGTGTGTGTGTACGGGCGGGCGAGTGTGGTGTGTGTGTGTACGGGCGGGCGAGTGTGTGTGTGTGTGTGTGTGTACAGGCGGGCGAGTGTGTGTGTGTGTGTGTACGGGCGGGCGTGTGTGTGTGTGTGTGTACGGGCGGGCGAGGGTGTGCGTGTGTACGGGCGGGCGAGTGTGTGTGTGTGTGTACGGGCGGGCGAGTGTGTGCGTGTGTACGGGCGGGCGAGTGTGTGCGTGTGTACGGGCGGGCGAGTGTGTGCGTGTGTACGGGCGGGCGAGTGTGTGCGTGTGTACGGGCGGGCGAGTGTGTGCGTGTGTACGGGCGGGCGAGTGTGTGCGTGTGTACGGGCGGGCGAGTGTGTGTGTGTGTGTACGGGCGGGCGAGTGTGTGTGTGTGTACGGGCGGGCGAGTGTGTGTGTGTGTATGGGCGGGCGAGTGTGTGTGTGTGTAGGGGCGGGCGAGTGTGTGTGTGTGACGGGGCGGGCGAGTGTGTGTGTGTGTAGGGGCGGGCGAGTGTGTGTGTGTGTGTAGGGGCGGGCGAGTGTGTGTGTGTGTAGGGGCGGGCGAGTGTGTGTGTGTGTACGGGCGGGCGAGTGTGTGTGTGTGTACGGGCGGGCGAGTGTGTGTGTGTGTACGGGCGGGCGAGTGTGTGTGTGTGTACGGGCGAGTGTGTGTGTGTGTGTGTGTGTACGGGCGGGCGAGTGTGTGTGTGTGTGTGTATACGGGCGGGCGAGTGTGTGTGTGTGTGTGTATACGGGCGGGCGAGTGTGTGTGTGTGTACGGGCGGGCGAGTGTGTGTGTGTACGGGCGGGCGAGTGTGTGTGTGTGTGTGTGTGTGTGTACGGGCGGGCGAGTGTGTGTGTGTGTACGGGCGGGCGAGTGTGTGTGTGTGTACGGGCGGGCGAGTGTGTGTGTGGTGTGTGTGTGTACGGGCGGGCGAGTGTGTGTGTGTGTACGGGCGGGCGAGTGTGTGTGTGTGTACGGGCGGGCGAGTGTCTGTGTGTACGGGCGGGCGAGTGTTGTGTGTGTGTGTGTACGGGCGGGCGAGTGTGTGTGTGTGTGTGTATACGGGCGGACGAGTGTGTGTGTGTGTACGGGCGGGCGAGAGTGTGTGTGTGTGTGTGTGTACGGGCGGGCGAGTGTGTGTGTGTGTGTGTATACGGGCGGGCGAGTGTGTGTACGGGCGGGCGAGTGTGTGTGTGTGTACGGGCGGGCGAGTGTGTGTGTGTGTGTGTGTATACGGGCGGGCGAGTGTGTGTGAGTGTGTGTACGGGCGGGCGAGTGTGTGGTGTGTGTGTGTGTACAGGCGGGCGAGTGTGTGTGTGTGTGTATACGGGCGGGCGAGTGTGTGTGTGTGTGTGCGGGCGAGTGTGTGTGTGTGTACGGGCGGGCGAGTGTGTGTGTGTGTACGGGCGGGCGCGTGTGTGCGTGTGTACGGGCGGGCGAGTGTGTGTGTGTGTGTACGGGCGGGCGAGTGTGTGTGTGTGTACGGGCGGGCGAGTGTGTGTGTGTGTAGGGGCGGGCGAGTGTGTGTGTGTGTAGGGGCGGGCGAGTGTGTGTGTGTGTAGGGGCGGGCGAGTGTGTGTGTGTGTAGGGGCGGGCGAGTGTGTGTGTGTGTACGGGCGGGCGAGTGTGTGTGTGTGTACGGGCGGGCGAGTGTGTGTGTGTGTGTGTGTGCGGGCGAGTGTGTGTGTGTGTGTGTGTGTACGGGCGGGCGAGTGTGTGTGTGTGTGTATACGGGCGGGCGAGTGTGTGTGTGTGTGTAAGGGCGGGCGAGAGTGTGTGTGTGTACGGGCGGGCGAGTGTGTGTGTGTGTACGGGCGGGCGAGTGTGTGTGTGTGTGTGTGTGTACGGGCGGGCGAGTGTGTGTGTGTGTGTGTATACGGGCGGGCGAGTGTGTGTGTGTGTGTGTACGGGCGGGCGAGTGTGTGTGTGTGTACGGGCGGGCGAGTGTGTGTGTGTGTGTACGGCGGGCGAGTGTGTGTGTGTGTGTGTGTGTGTACGGGCGGGCGAGTGTGTGTGTGTGTGTGTGTACGGGCGGGCGAGTGTGTGTGTGTGTGTGTATACGGGCGGGCGAGTGTGTGTGTGTGTGTGTACGGGCGGGCGAGTGTGTGTGTGTGTACGGGCGGGCGAGAGTGTGTGTGTGTGTACGGGCGGGCGAGTGTGTGTGTGTGTACGTGCGGGCGAGTGTGTGTGTGTGTACGGGCGGGCGAGTGTCTGTGTGTACGGGCGGGCGAGTGTGTGTGTGTGTGTGTGTACGGGCGGGCGAGTGTGTGTGTGTGTGTGTATACGGGCGGACGAGTGTGTGTGTGTGTACGGGCGGGCGAGTGTGTGTGTGTGTGTGTGTGTACGGGCGGGCGAGTGTGTGTGTGTGTGTGTATACGGGCGGGCGAGTGTGTGTACGGGCGGGCGGTGTGTGTGTGTGTGTGTACGGGCGGGCGAGTGTGTGTGTGTGTGTGTGTTTACGGGCGGGCGCGTGTGTGTGTGTGTGTGTACGGGCGGGCGAGTGTGTGTGTGTGTGTGTGTACAGGCGGGCGAGTGTGTGTGTGTGTGTATACGGGCGGGCGAGTGTGTGTGTGTGTGTGCGGGCGAGTGTGTGTGTGTGTACGGGCGGGCGAGTGTGTGTGTGTGTACGGGCGGGCGAGTGTGTGCGTGTGTACGGGCGGGCGAGTGTGTGTGTGTGTGTACGGGCGGGAGAGTGTGTGTGTGTGTACGGGCGGGCGGAGTGTGTGTGTGTGTACGGGCGGGCGAGTGTGTGTGTGTGTAGGGGCGGGCGAGTGTGTGTGTGTGTACGGGCGGGCGAGTGTGTGTGTGTGTACGGGCGGGCGAGTGGAGTGTGTGTGTGTGTGTGTGCGGGCGAGTGTGTGTGCTGTGTGTGTGTGTACGGGCGGGCGAGTGTGTGTGTGTGTGTATACGGGCGGGCGAGTGTGTGTGTGTGTGTAAGGGCGGGCGAGTGTGTGTGTGTAGGGGCGGGCGAGTGTGTGTGTGTGTACGGGCGGGCGAGTGTGTGTGTGTGTGTGTGTGTACGGGCGGGCGAGTGTGTGTGTGTGTGTGTATACGGGCGGGCGAGTTTGTGTGTGTGTGTGTACGGTCGGGCGAGTGTGTGTGTGTGTACGGGCGGGCGAGAGTGTGTGTGTGTGTGTACGGGCGGGCGAGTGTGTGTGTGTGTGTGTGTGTGTACGGGCGGGCGAGTGTGTGTGTGTGTGTGTGTAAGGGCGGGCGAGTGTGTGTGTGTGTGTGTATACGGGCGGGCGAGTGTGTGTGTGTGTGTGTATACGGGCGGGCGAGTGTGTGTGTGTGTGTGTACGGGCGGGCGAGGGTGTGTGTGTGTACGGGCGGGCGAGTGTGTGTGTGTGTACGGGGGGCGAGTGTGTGTGTGTGTGTACGGGGGGGGTGAGTGTGTGTGTGTGTACGGGCGGGCGAGTGTGTGTGTGTGTACGGGCGGGCGAGTGTGTGTGTGTGTACGGGCGGGCGAGTGTGTGTGTGTGTGTGTGTGTATACGGGCGGGCAAGTGTGTGTGTGTGTGTACGGGCGGGCGAGTGAGTGTGTGTGTGTGTGTGTGTGTACGGGCGGGCGAGTGTGTGTGTGTACGGGCGGGCGGGCGAGTGTGTGTGTGTACGGGCGGGCGGGCGAGTGTGTGTGTGTACGGGCGGGCGGGCGAGTGTGTGTGTACGGGCGGGCGAGTGTGTGTGTGTGTACGGGCGGGCGAGTGTGTGTGTGTGTGTGTGTGTACGGGCGGGCGAGTGTGTGTGTGTGTGTATACGGGCGGGCGAGTGTGTGTGTGTGTGTACGGGCGGGCGAGTGTGTGTGTGTGTGTACGGCGGGCGAGTGTGTGTGTGTGTGTACGGGCGGGCGAGTGTGTGTGTGTGTGTACGGGCGGGCGAGTGTGTGTGTGTGTGTACGGGCGGGCGAGTGTGTGTGTGTGTGTACAGGCGGGCGAGTGTGTGTGTACAGGCGGGCGAGTGTGTGTGTGTGTGTACGGGCGGGCGAGTGTGTGTGTGTGTGTACGGGCGGGCGAGTGTGTGTGTGTGTACGGCGGGGGCGAGTGTGTGTGTGTACGGGCGGGCGAGTGTGAGTGTGTGTACGGGCGGGCGAGTGTGTGTGTGTACGGGCGGGCGAGTGTGTGTGTGTGTACGGGGGGCGAGTGTGTGTGTGTGTACGGGCGGGCGAGTGTGTGTGTATACGGGCGGGCGAGTGTGTGTGTGTACGGGCGGGCGAGTGTGTGTGTGTGTGTACGGGCGGGGCGAGAGTGTGTGTGTGTGTGTGTGTGTGTGTGTGTGTCCGGGCGGGCGTGTGTGTGTGTGTACGGGCGGGCGGGCGAGTGTGTGTGTGTACGGTCGGGCGGGCGAGTGTGTGTGTGTACGGGCGGGCGGGCGAGTGTGTGTGTGTACGGGCGGGCGGGCGAGTGTGTGTGTGTACGGGCGGGCGGGCGAGTGTGTGTGTGTCCGGGCGGGCGGGCGAGTGTGTGTGTGTGTGTACGGGCGGGCGGGCGAGTGTGTGTGTGTGTATACGGGCGGGCGAGTGTGTGTGTGCGGGCGAGTGAGTGTGTGTGTGTGTGTGAGTACGGGCGGGCGAGTGTGTGTGTGTACGGGCGGGCGGGCGAGTGTGTGTGTGTACGGGCGGGCGGGCGGGTGTGTGTGTGTACGGGCGGGCGGGCGAGTGTGTGTGTACGGGCGGGCGGGCGAGTGTGTGTGTGTACGGGCGGGCGGGCGAGTGTGTGTGTGTACGGGCGGGCGAGTGTGTGTGTGTACGGGCGGGCGGGCGAGTGTGTGTGTGTACGGGCGGGCGGGCGAGTGTGTGTGTACGGGCGGGCGGGCGAGTGTGTGTGTGTGTACGGGCGGGCGAGTGTGTGTGTGTGTACGGGCGGGCGAGTGTGTGTGTACGGGCGGGCGAGTGTGTGTGTGTGTGTACGGGCGGGCGAGTGTGTGTGTGTGTGTACGGGCGGGCGAGTGTGTGTGTGTGTGTACGGGCGGGCGAGTGTGTGTGTGTACGGGCGGGCGAGTGTGTGTGTGTACGGGCGGGCGAGTGTGAGTGTGTGTGTACGGGCGGGCGAGTGTGTGTGTGTACGGGCGGGCGAGTGTGTGTGTGTGTATACGGGCGGGCGAGTGTGTGGTGTGTGTGTACGGGCGGGCGAGTGTGTGGGTGTGTGTACGGGCGGGCGAGTGTGTGTGTGTGTGTGTGTGTGTGTACGGGCGGGCGAGTGTGTGTGTGTGTGTGTGTGTGTACGGGCGGGCGAGTGTGTGTGTGTACGGGCGGGCGGGCGAGTGTGTGTGTGTGTACGGGCGGGCGAGAGTGTGTGTGTACGGGCGGGCGAGTGTGTGTGTGTACGGGCGGGCGAGTGTGTGTGTGTACGGGCAGGCGAGTGTGTGTGTGTGTGTGTGAGTGTGTGTGTGTATACGGGCGGGCGAGTGTGTGTGTGTGTACGGGCGGGCGAGTGTGTGTGTGTACGGGCGGGCGAGTGTGTGTGTGTGTACGGGCGGGCGAGTGTGTGTGTGTGTGTGTGTGTGTACGGGCGGGCGAGTGTGTGTGTGTGTGTGTGTGTGTACGGGCGGGCGAGTGTGTGTGTGTGTGTGTACGGGCGGGCGAGTGTGTGTGTGTGTGTGTACGGGCGGGCGAGTGTGTGTGTGTGTGTGTGTACGGGCGGGCGAGTGTGTGTGTGTGTGTGTACGGGCGGGCGAGTGTGTGTGTGTGTACGGGCGGGCGAGTGTGTGTGTGTGTGTGTGTGTGTGTGTACGGGCGGGCGAGTGTGTGTGTACGGGCGGGCGAGTGTGTGTGTACGGGCGGGCGAGTGTGTGTGTGTGTGTGTACGGGCGAGTGTGTGTGTGTGTGTGTGTGTACGGGCGGGCGAGTGTGTGTGTGTGTGTGTGTGTATACGGGCGGGCGAGTGTGTGTGTGTGTGTGTGTGTACGGGCGGGCGAGTGTGTGTGTGTGTGTACGGGCGGGCGAGTGTGTGTGTGTGTATATGCGGGCGAGTGTGTATGTGTGTGTGTACGGGCGGGCGAGTGTGTGTGTGTACGGGCGGGCGAGTGTGTGTGTGTGTGTGTGTGTGTGTGTGTACGTGTGTACGGGTGGGCGAGTGTGTGTGTGTGTGTGTGTACGGGTGGGCGAGTGTGTGTGTGTACGGGTGGGCGAGTGTGTGTGTGTGTGTGTACGGGCGGGCGAGTGTGTGTGTGTACGGGCGGGCGAGTGTGAGTGTGTGTGTGTACGGGTGGGCGAGTGTGTGTGTGTGCGTACGGGCGGGCGAGTGTGTGTGCGTACGGGCGGGCGAGTGTGTGTGCGTACGGGCGGGCGAGTGTGTGTGTGTACGGGCGGGCGAGTGTGTGTGTGTGCGGGCGGGCGAGTGTGTGTGTGTGTGCGCGTATACGGGCGGGCGAGTGTGTGTGTGTGTGTGTGTACGGGCGGGCGAGTGTGTGTGTGTACGGGCGGGCGGGCGAGTGTGTGTGTGTACGGGCGGGCGGGCGAGTGTGTGTGTGTGTGTACGGGCGGGCGAGAGTGTGTGTGTGTACGGGCGGGCGAGTGTGTGTGTGTACGGGCAGGCGAGTGTGTGTGTGTGTGTGTGTGTATACGGGCGGGCGAGTGTGTGTGTGTGTACGGGCGGGCGAGTGTGTGTGTGTGTACAGGCGGGCGAGTGTGTGTGTGTACGGGCGGGCGAGTGTGTGTGTGTACGGGCGGGCGAGTGTGTGTGTGTGTGTGTACGGGCGGGCGAGTGTGTGTGTGTGTGTGTGTACGGGCGGGCGAGTGTGTGTGTGTACGGGCGGGCGAGTGTGTGTGTGTGTGTGTACGGGCGAGTGTGTGTGTGTGTGTGTACGGGCGGGCGAGTGTGTGTGTGTGTGTGTACGGGCGGGCGAGTGTGTGTGTGTGTGTGTACGGGCGGGCGAGTGTGTGTGTGTGTGTGTACGGGCGGGCGAGTGTGTGTGTGTGTGTGTACGGGCGGGCGAGTGTGTGTGTGTGTGTGTACGGGCGGGCGAGTGTGTGTGTGTGTGTGTACGGGCGGGCGAGTGTGTGTGTGTGTACGGGCGGGCGAGTGTGTGTGTGTGTGTGTACGGGCGGGCGAGTGTGTGTGTGTGTGTGTACGGGCGGGCGAGTGTGTGTGTGTACGGGCGGGCGAGTGTGTGTGTGTACGGGCGGGCGAGTGTGTGTGTGTGTGTACGGGCGGGCGAGTGTGTGTGTGTGTGTGTACGGGCGGGCGAGTGTGTGTGTGTGTGTGTACGGGTGGGCGAGTGTGTGTGTGTGTGTGTACGGGTGGGCGAGTGTGTGTGTGTGTGTGTACGGGTGGGCGAGTGTGTGTGTGTGTGTGTACGGGCGGGCGAGTGTGTGTGTGTGCGGGCGGGCGAGTGTGTGTGTGTGTGCGCGTATACGGGCGGGCGTGTGTGTGTGTGTACGGGCGGGCGGGCGAGTGTGTGTGTGTACGGGCGGGCGGGCGAGTGTGTGTGTGTGTACGGGCGGGCGAGAGTGTGTGTGTACGGGCGGGCGAGTGTGTGTGTGTACGGGCAGGCGAGTGTGTGTGTGTGTCTGTGTGTGTACGGGCGGGCGAGTGTGTGTGTGTGTACGGGCGGGCGAGTGTGTGTGTGTACAGGCGGGCGAGTGTGTGTGTGTGTGTGTACGGGCGGGCGAGTGTGTGTGTGTGTGTGTACGGGCGGGCGAGTGTGTGTGTGTGTGTGTACGGGCGGGCGAGTGTGTGTGTGTGTGTACGGGCGGGCGAGTGTGTGTGTGTGTGTGTGTGTGTGTGTACGGGCGGGCGAGTGTGTGTGTGTGTGTGTGTACGGGCGGGCGAGTGTGTGTGTGTGTGTGTACGGGCGGGCGAGTGTGTGTGTGTGTGTGTATACGGGCGGGCGAGTGTGTGTGTGTACGGGCGGGCGAGTGTGTGTGTGTGTGTGTACGGGCGAGTGTGTGTGTGTGTGTACGGGCGGGCGAGTGTGTGTGTGTGTGTGTACGGGCGGGCGAGTGTGTGTGTGTGTGTGTACGGGCGGGCGAGTGTGTGTGTGTGTGTGTGTACGGGCGGGCGAGTGTGTGTGTGTGTGTACGGGCGGGCGAGTGTGTGTGTGTGTGTACGGGCGGGCGAGTGTGTGTGTGTGTGTGTACGGGCGGGCGAGTGTGTGTGTGTACGGGCGGGCGAGTGTGTGTGTGTGTGTGTGTGTGTACGGGCGGGCGAGTGTGTGTGTGTGTGTGTACGGGCGGGCGAGTGTGTGTGTGTGTGTGTACGGGTGGGCGAGTGTGTGTGTGTGTGTGTACGGGTGGGCGTGTGTGTGTGTGTGTGTACGGGTGGGCGAGTGTGTGTGTGTGTGTGTGTGTGTACGGGTGGGCGAGTGTGTGTGTGTGTGTGTGTGTGTACGGGCGGGCGTGTGTGTGTGTGTACGGGCGGGCGAGTGTGTGTGTGTACGGGCGGGCGAGTGTGTGTGTGTGTGTACGGGCGGGCGAGTGTGTGTGTGTACGGGCGGGCGAGTGTGTGTGTGTACGGGCGGGCGAGTGTGTGTGTGTACGGGCGGGCGAGTGTGTGTGTGTACGGGCGGGCGAGTGTGTGTGTGTGCGGGCGGGCGAGTGTGTGTGTGTGTGCGCGTATACGGGCGGGCGAGTGTGTGTGTGTGTGTACGGGCGGGCGAGTGTGTGTGTGTGTATGTGTGTACGGGCGAGCGAGTGTGTGTGTGTATGTGGGCGGGCGAGTGTGTGTGTGTGTATGTGGGCGGGCGAGTGTGTGTGTGTGTATGTGGGCGGGCGAGTGTGTGTGTGTGTATGTGGGCGGGCGAGTGTGTGTGTGTGTATGTGGGCGGGCGAGTGTGTGTGTGTGTATGTGGGCGGGCGAGTGTGTGTGTGTGTGTGTGGGCGGGCGAGTGTGTGTGTGTGTGTGTGGGCGGGCGAGTGTGTGTGTGTGTGTGTGGGCGGGCGAGTGTGTGTGTGTGTGTGTGGGCGGGCGAGTGTGTGTGTGTGTGTGGGCGGGCGGGCGAGTGTGTGTGTGTGTGCGGGCGGGCGAGTGTGTGTGTGTGTGTGTGTGTACGGGCGGGCGAGTGTGTGTGTGTGTGTACGGGCGGGCGAGTGTGTGTGTGTGTGTACGGGCGGGCGAGTGTGTGTGTGTGTGTACGGGCGGGCGAGTGTGTGTGTGTGTGTGTACGGGCGGGCGAGTGTGTGTGTGTGTGTGTACGGGCGGGCGAGTGTGAGTGTGTGTGTGTACGGGCGGGCGAGTGTGTGTGTGTGTACGGGCGGGCGAGTGTGTGTGTGTGTGTGTACGTGTGTACGGGTGGGCGAGTGTGTGTGTGTGTGTGTACGGGCGGGCGAGTGTGTGTGTGTGTGTACGGGCGGGCGAGTGTGTGTGTGTACGGGCGGGCGAGTGTGTGTGTGTACGGGCGGGCGAGTGTGTGTGTGTACGGGCGGGCGAGTGTGTGTGTGTGTGTGTGCGTATACGGGCGGGCGAGTGTGTGTGTGTGTGTACGGGCGGGCGAGTGTGTGTGTGTGTGTACGGGCGGGCGACTGTGTGTGTGTGTATGTGTGTACGGGCGAGCGAGTGTGTGTGTGTATGTGGGCGGGCGAGCGAGTGTGTGTGTGTGTACGGGCGGGCGAGTGTGTGTGTGTGTGTGTACGGGCAGGCGAGTGTGTGTGTACGGGCAGGCGAGTGTGTGTGTGTGTGCGGGCGAGTGTGTGTGTGTGTGTACGGGCGGGCGAGAGTGTGTGTGTGTGTGTGTGTGTGTGTGCGGGCGAGTGTGTGTGTGTGTGCGGGCGAGTGTTTGTGTGTGTG
Source organism: Hemiscyllium ocellatum (assembly GCF_020745735.1). NCBI lineage: Eukaryota > Metazoa > Chordata > Chondrichthyes > Orectolobiformes > Hemiscylliidae > Hemiscyllium > Hemiscyllium ocellatum. The sequence continues at coordinate 137,581,730 of NC_083404.1, forward strand.
TGTACGGGCGGGCGAGTGTGTGTGTGTGTGTACGGGCGGGCGAGTGTGTGTGTGTGTGTGTGTGTGTACGGGCGGGCGAGTGTGTGTGTGTGTGTGTGTGTACGGGCGGGCGAGAGTGTGTGTGTACGGGCGGGCGAGAGTGTGTGTGTGTGTGTACGGGCGGGCGAGTGTGTGTGTGTGTGTGTGTGTGCGGGCGAGTGTGTGTGTGTGTACGGGCGGGCGAGTGTGTGTGTGTGTGTGTACGGGCGGGCGAGTGTGTGTGTGTGTGTGTGTGTACGGGCGGGCGAGTGTGTGTGTGTGTGTGTGTGTACGGGTGGGCGAGTGTGTGTGTGTGTGTGTGTACGGGCGGGCGAGTGTGTGTGTGTGTGTGTACGGGTGGGCGAGTGTGTGTGTGTGTGTGTGTGTACGGGCGGGCGAGTGTGTGTGTGTGTGTACGGGCGGGCGAGTGTGTGTGTGTGTATACGGGCGGGCGAGTGTGTGTGTGTATACGGGCGGGCGAGTGTGTGTGTGTACACGCGGGCGAGTGTGTGTGTGTGTGTGTGTGTACGGGCGGGCGAGTGTGTGTGTGTGTGTGTGTGTGTACGGGTGGGCGAGTGTGTGTGTGTGTGTGTGTACGGGTGGCGAGTGTGTGTGTGTGTGTGTGTACGGGCGGGCGAGTGTGTGTGTGTGTGTATACGGGCGGGCGAGTGTGTGTGTGTATACGGGCGGGCGAGTGTGTGTGTGTGTACGGGCGGGCGAGTGTGTGTGTGTGTGTGTGTGTCCGGGCGGGCGAGTGTGTGTGTGTGTGTGTGTGTGTGTGTGCGGGCGAGTGTGTGTGTGTGTGTACGGGCGGGCGAGTGTGTGTGTACGGGCGGGCGAGTGTGTGTGTGTACGGGCGGGCGAGTGTGTGTGTGTACGGGCGGGCGGGTGTGTGTGTGCAGGCGGGCGAGTGTGTGTGTACGGGCGGGCGAGTGTGTGTGTACGGGCGGGCGAGTGTGTGTGTGTGTACGGGCGGGCGAGTGTGTGTGTGTGTACGGGCGGGCGAGTGTGTGTGTGTGTACGGGCGGGTGTGTGTGTGTGTGTGTACGGGCGGGTGTGTGTGTGTGTGTGTACGGGCGGGCGAGTGTGTGTGTGTGTGTACGGGCGGGCGAGTGTGTGTGTGTGTACGGGCGGGCGAGTGTGTGTGTGTGTACGGGCGGGCGAGTGTGTGTGTGTGTGTACGGGCAGGCGAGTGTGTGTGTGTATATGGAGGTCGAGTGGGGGTGTGTGTGTGTGTACGGGCGGGCGAGTGTGTGTGTTCGGGCGGGTGAGTGTGTGTGTGTGTGTACGGGCGGGCGAGTGTGTGTGTGTGTGTACGGGCGGGCGAGTGTGTGTGTGTGTACGGGCAGGCGAGTGTGTGTGTGTGTGTGTGTGTGTGTGTGTATATGGAGGTCGAGTGTGTGTGTGTGTGTGTGTACGGGCGGGCGAGTGTGTGTGTGTGTGTGTGTACGGGCGGGCGAGTGTGTGTACGGGCGGGCGGGCGAGTGTGTGTGTGTGTGTACGGGCGGGCGAGTGTGTGTGTGTGTACGGGCGGGCGAGTGTGTGTGTGTGTGTACGGGCGGGCGAGTGTGTGTGTGTGTGTGTGTGTTTACGGGCGGGCGAGTGTGTGTGTGTGTGTGTACGGGCGGGCGAGTGTGTGTGTGTGTGTGTGTACGGGCGGGCGAGTGTGTGTGTGTGTGCGCGGGCGAGTGTGTGTGTGTGTGTGTGTGCGCGTGCGGGCGTGTGTGTGTGTGCGGGCGAGTGTGTGTGTGTGTGCGGGCGGGCGAGTGTGTGTGTGTGTGTGTACGGGCGGGCGAGTGTGTGTGTGTGTACGGGCGGGCGAGTGTGTGTGTGTGTATGGGCGGGCGGGCGAGTGTGTGTGTATGGGCGGGCGGGCGAGTGTGTGTGTGTACGGGCGGGCGAGTGTGTGTGTGTACGGGCGGGCGAGTGTGTGTGCGTGCGCGGGCGGGCGAGTGTGTGTGTGTGTGTGTGTACGGGCGGGCGAGTGTGTGTGTGTATATGGAGGTCGAGTGGGGGTGTGTGTGTGTATACGGGCGGGCGAGTGTGGGTGTCAGAGTCGGTTGAAAACTGTGATTTTCGTCAGGGAGGGCCGACTGAACTCTGTGGATTCTCTGCCACAGAAAACTGTTGGAGCCAGAACATTTGAATCTGTTTGGGAAGCCGCTCGGAAGGGTTCTTGATGCTAAAGGGATCAAGGAGCCTCAGGAGAGAGCTGGGTGATCAGCCCACAGTCAGATTGAATGGCAGCGTTACTCCTATTCCTGTGATTTGTTTGCAGAGGGTGACTGGGTTAGAGGGGTAGATGAGCCGTGACCTAATTGTACGAGTGATGGAATGAATTTAACGGGCCGAATGGCTCCCATAGCTGCTGCTTTTTGTTTTCCACCCCTCTCAAGTAAGCAGCGTAATATTTGATTTGATTTATTATTGTCACATGTACCAAGATACAGTGAAAAGTATTTTGTGTGCTATCAGAACACATCATCCCTTACATAAGTACATCAAGGTAATAGAACCGAATGCAAAATATAGTGTTACAGCTACAGACGCCGTGCAGAGAAAGGTCAACTTTAGTATACGAGGGATCCGTTCATAAGTCTGAGAACAGCGGGGAGAATGTGTGGGGGGGTGTGTGTTTGAAAGTGCCTGTGTTTTGGTGTCGTGCTTGCAATAACGTCAAGCTTAGTGACGTAATGCTGGGTCAGTGATGTGGAAGGAGAGCTGGAGTTTTATATTCACCGCCTCTCTCCCTAACCCAACCGTCCCCAGGCTGCAGATGTTGGCAGCACTGGCGCTTGCTGTGTGCCTACGCACAGCTACAGGGAGAGGGACAGAGAGCATGAGTCAGCAGAAATAATGCAACGTGCCCAGTGACGGTGTTTAACCCAGTCTTTCACTCCACCCCCCCCCCCCCTGCCATCAGCAGGGTTAGGTACAAACTGCCACCAAGTTGCCCCAAAACTGCTGAGTAATTGGTGGCTCTGTGGGGCAAATACGGGAGCGATGACAGAATCCCAGAATGGCTATGGCACGGAGGGAGGCTATTTGGCCCATCATGCTGGCTCTATCACTGAGTGCCAATTTCCTGCCGCCTTACCCTGTATTCCTGCACGCAAGCACACACACACACATAAACATGCACGTGCATACACTCACGCACACACACAGGGACACTGTCACACAGGCACAGACACACATGATGGTTATTGTTTTGCCCACAGCTTTTTGGCTGTGTCATTGTACCGCATCTAGCAGGATGTTATCCCTGGGTGTCCTTGTTCATTCTTCTGAAAGTCCCATTTATTGTTTTTTAGCTTTGAGAATTGCACAGAGGGTGCCATAGCACAGAGGGTAACAAAAGGAGCCGAAAGAGAACGAGACTGCTTGCGGATTCCCAATTTTTGTCTAATTATCGAAAGCTGAGCTGATTACAATTTAATGAAACCACGCACCAGTAGAAACCCCAGGCCAGCAGAATGTAACTAGCCTGTCAGACCTGCACTGTGCACCAGTGAATTATGAGGATGATGGAGACGTGTAATCGCCATGATGATACGCTGCGTAACTTCAAAGTTAAATCTCTTTATTAAGATCCGTCTGCCGCAGACATTGGGCTACAGATTGTCTGCCATCTCCCACTGTCACGTCAAGTTATAAATAAGGTAGCTGGTGCTCTTTTTTTTTCATAATGGCCATGAGGTAATTCTGATCTACAACCTGAACATTTTAAGAATGCTTTGTAGTGCTGGATTCATGCAGAGTTAATGTGCTGCACTTTGCTGGATAGTGTATACTCCTGGAGTTACTGAACCAGCATTGCCCACTGTCAAAGTGCACCTCCTGCCAATTGCTTTGTGTCACTGCCATTTTTATTGTGAGCTCCTCCTATCAGTGGTTTACCACAGTGCTGTGTCATGGTGTGCCTCTCACATCTTCCCCTGCCCTCTAGCAGCAGATGTAGGCCATTCAGCCCCTTGCTCTGAGACTGTATCCTCTGTTCCTAGACTTGCCATTCAATAGGATCGTTTTCTGTGGCAGAGAATTCCACAGACTCCCCAGTCTCCGCGTGAAGATGTTTCTCCCCATCTCTGTCCGTATTCCAGATCCTTACCCTGGTTTGGGACCTCCTCAGTCATCAGAATGATGGAGGGATTGTCTTATGAATGAAGATTAAGCAGAGTGGGACTCTAGTTCTCGGAGTTGAGAAGAATGAGGGTGATCCCATTGATACATATCAGATTCTTAAGGGGTTTGACAGGGTCAATGCCAAGAGGATGTTTCCCCTCATGGAGAGTTTAGGAGCAGAGGGTACAGTCTCAGAATAAAGGGGCACCAATTTCAGACTGACATGAGGAATTTCCTCTCTTCGGGTATGGAACTCCTTGCCCCAGAGAGCTGTGGGGGCAGAGTCCTTGTGTATATTTAAGGCTGAGGTCAATAGATTCTTGATCAGTTGGGGAATCAAGAGAAAGGGCAGGAATGTGGGTGTGAGGAATCAGCCATGATCCTATTGAATGGGGGATGCAGGCTCAAGGGGCTGAATGGCCTACTCCTGTTCCTATTTCTTATCATCTGAACATCCTTCCTATGTTTCTCCTGTTAGAAGTTTATAGGTTTTGAAGATCCCCCTCATACTTCTAAACTCCAGTGCGTATAGTCCCAGGTAATCCAAACTCTGTTCAGTTCGTCTGCAGTGTGGAAACAGGCCTTTCAGTCCAACAAGTCCATTCTAACCCTCTGAGAAGTATTCCACCCAAACCCTTTCCCCATTGCTTCTACATCTCCCCTGATTAATGCACCCCACCTACTCATCTCTGAACACTATGAGCAAGTGGGAGGAAACCGGAGCTCCTGGAGGAAACCCACGCAGACACAGGGAGAATGTGCAAACTCCACATAGTCACCTGGGATTGCAACATTTAAAAGACATTGGGGGCAGGTACGTGAATAGGAAAGGTTTGGGGGTGGGGAGTGGGGGAGGTGGTGGGGGGGGGGGGGATGAGCTGGTGGTATTGTTGTTAATCCAGAGAATGATCTGAGGAGTGTGTTCAGATCTCACCACAGGCAGATGGTGGAATTTGAATCCAATAAAAATCTCGAATGAAGAGGCTGACTATGACAATGAATCTATTGCTCATTGTCTGGGAAAAGCCTATCTGGTTCACTAATGTCCTTTAGAGAAGGAAATTGCCATCCTTACCTGGTCTGGCCAACATGAGACTCCAGACCCACAGCAATGGAGTTGACTCTTAACAATTAGGGATGGGCAATGAATGAATGAAAAGAAACATTGGGCAAATGCAGTCAAGTGGGGCTAGTTTAGTTTGGGAGACTTGATCGGTAAGGACACGTTGGGCCTGGAAGGGTCTGTGCTGCATAAATCTATGATTCTGTGAGCCTAGTACTGATCCTTGGGCTGCCTCGCTATTCTTGTCAATGTGAGAATAAGGAACCCTCCAACCACAGGGGATGAACTCAGATTTCTCCAGTTTCCTCGTTTCCCCCCCCCCCCTTGTCTCAGTCAAATCCCTCGTACTCAGCACCGCCCTCCTAACCTGCAATCTTCTTCCTGACCTCTCCGCCCCCACCCCATTCCGGCCTGTCACTCTCACCATGACCTCCTTCCACCTATCGCATTTCCAACATCTCTCCCCCAAGTCCCTCCTCCCTACCTTTTATCTTAGCCTGCTGGACACACTTTCCTCATTCCTGAAGAAGGGCTCAAGCCCGAAACGTTGACTCTCCTGCTCCTTGGATGCTGCCTGACCTGCTGCGCTTTTCCAGCAACACACTTTCAGCTCTGATCTCCAGCATCTGCAGTCCTCTCTTTCTCCTCCAATGTGAGAATATCCCACTTCTTATCCTCTCTCTGTTAGCCGATCATTTGTCCGCACCAGTACATTACCCCCCCCCGGCTGATGTGTTTGACTTTTCTCTGGTTACAGCTGGAAACGCAGCAGTCAGTTTACAACACGGCACTTTCCCACAACGTGTGAACGACCCAATCATCTGGTTGGAGTTGTTGGTTTATTGACCGGAGCTCCCGCTCCTCCACGGAATATTCTGCGTCCAGCTGTGGGAGGGTGGGCGAGGGGATATCTCCATCCCGAACCTGCTGGGAGAGCTGGCAACTTAGAATTGGAATTGGTTTTATCGTCATAGGAGGACAGTGAAAAGTTTACAAGTCGCCACTTACGGCGCCATCATAACAAAATTTTTAAGTACAAATGCTTAGGGTGAAGAAATTGGAAAAGTAAAAAAATCGAGTATTACAGATCACCAAGAATGAATTAGCAAATGGAAACATTCCCAGACCTTGTACTCTAATGGGATTCGAACGCACTGAGCCTCAGCTGTGTTGTGTTTCTCGGGAGGCAGGTGTTGGTCTTGGGGTGGTCTGGGGGGGGTGAATAAATTCTGCCCAGGGTCCCTGCCGCCGACACCCACTTGTGAGATTGGCCAGTGTTGGTAGAGGTGGATCATTGGATCCGATCCCAGTCAAAAGGCACTTTGATGTCTTCAAGGTTGAACAGCCCAGAGCAACTATTGGTTTGTAAGGTTGCACGTTCGGACAGACCGGAGTCATAGAATCTCTATCGTCTGGGAAGAGGCCATTCAGCCCATCGAGTCTGTACTGATCCTCCTAAGGTCATCTCACCCTCTGTTTGTAACCCACATTTCCCATGGCTACCCCACCTGGGCACTACAGGACAATTTCCCAAAGCCAATCCACCCTAGCCTGCACATTTTTGGACTGTGGGAGGAAACTGGAGAAAACCCACGCTGAGACTGGGAGATATCCAAATTCCCCACAGACAGTCGCCCGAGGCTGGAACCGAACCTGCGTCCGTGGTGCTGCGAGGCAGCAGTGCTAATCACTGAGCCACGTGCTGCCCTGTTTGCACAATTACATACTTGTGTGTAAGTTTGTGTTCAGTGTCTGATAATTATTGCAATGGCTTGGCGAAAGGCGAATTTGTCAAGATTTTACAAGGAGGCGTGTTTGACGATGGCGCCCACGCTTACTAAACTACCGGCGAGTTGACTGGCATTATTGGCCCATGATATTGATGTATCCTAGTAACGGCTATAACATCATTAACCTGTTCACGTTAAAGCATTGACCGCGCTCGCAGTTCCTCGTTGGCTGTAAGCTCCAATGTAAGTGCAGCACAGGTGCTGTCATTATTTCATTATGTCTCCAAGGCTCTTCACTGGGGCGTGGACAAATAAACCGCATGGACCGGCTGATGTGAGGATATATTTAGGTAATGTTCCAACAGAAGTAGCATCTAAGCAATGCCTTTAAAACAGAGAGTGAGGTGGAAGAGGGGGGTTCAGATGAGAATTCTGCAATGTAGGATCTTGTCACCTCCTTCAGTCAGCTATGATCTCATTGAATGGCAGAGCTGACTTGATGGGCTGAATGGCCAACATATTACAGCTGAGGCCACAGCGGCTGGTTGTGTACAATTGGTAGAATAAGGGGCTCAAAACTTTGGTTCTCGCCGACTAACCTTTCAACGTTTTGGCCAGCGTTTGGTGTACGACAGTATGAGTGACGAGAAGTTGGTTGAAAATGTTTTTTTTTGATCAGTTTGGGTATTTTGTTCATTGTCCATGAACTGAGTAGCTTTCTGAGCCATTTCACAGAGCAGCTAAGAATAAACCATATTACTGCATGTAGGCCAGACCAGGTAAAGATGGAAGATTTTAGGGTGGCACAGTGGTTAGCACTGCTGCCTCACAGCGCCTGAGACCCGGGTTCAATTCCCGACTCAGGCGACTGACTGTGTGGAGTTTGCACGTTCTCCCCGTGTCTGCGTGGGTTTCCTCCGGGTGCTCCGGTTTCCTCCCACAGTCCAAAGATGTGCGGGTCAGGTGAATTGGCCATGCTAAATTGTGTTGGGTAAGGGGTACATGTAGGGGTATGGATGGGTTGCGCTTCGGCGGGTCGGTGTGGACTTGTTGGGCCGAAGGGCCTGTTTCCACACTGTAATGTAATCTAATCTAATTTCCCTCCCTTAAAAGAGCATGTGTGAACCAGATGGCGATCAATGATGACCTCATGATCACCATCCATAAAACTAAACTTCCAATTGCAGACTTTTACCAATTAATTGAATTTAAATTCCTTCGGCCACCCTTGTTAAGACTTGAGCATGTATCCCAGAGCATTAACCTAAGACTCTGGCACATTTCCCCAGTGAGACCATACAACATATTGTTTCACACGTGTCCATGTGGTTGCTTGGGGGGAGAACCAGAGAGAATTCCAATCTCTTCCCCATCCCCCACTGAAGCAGACGTAGGCCATTCAGCCCGTTGTGTCCGTTTCACTATTCACTGAGATCACGGCTGATCTGACAATCCTCGACTCTGCTCCTGCGTTTTCCCCATATCCCTCAAATTCTCTTCCTGTGTAAAAACGTTACCTCACGCTGGATAAGTGCACTAACTAACACCAAATCTTCCTCTCCGTAAATCTTTCCTAGCTTTGCACAGGAAATTTGTCTAGAGAGACTGTTTTTTTTTTGCATTTCAAAGATATACTTTGTTCAAGAAATTTTTTATGAATACAAATGCAGTTTGGTTCTGGACAGTAGCATATCAAGGAAGCAAATAAACTTTGGGATTTGGCTGTATCTGAACGTACTAAAGACCTCTCTTACACCATAGAAGACTACATTTACATGAATTTGAGGCTCTAGGAGGGGCTGATAACTGAACAAACCCCAATAAACTTCAGCAGGAAGACCTCAGACAGTGGTCAGGTTAATGCTCTGGGTTCAAGTCTCCCAATGTCTGGTGGAAGGGGTGGTGCAATGGCTCAGTGGTTAACACTGTTGCCAGGGACCGGGGTTCAATTCCCGCCTCAGGCAACAGCCTGTGTGGAGTTTGCATATTCTCCCCATGTCTGCGTGAGTTTCCTCCAGGTGCTCTGGTTTCCTCCCACAGATGTACAGGTTAGGTGAAGTGGCCATGCTACATTGCCTGTAGTGTTAGGTGAATGGGTAAATGTAGGGGAATGGATCTGGGTGGGTTGCTCTTCATAGGGTTGGTGTGGACTTGTTGGGCCGAAGGGCCTGTTTCCACACTGTAGGGAATCTATCTATCTAATCTATCTTAATTCAGCCATCAGCAATGCTGAGATTGTACAGAGGAGGGGAGCGCAGAGGGAGATAACCCAGGAAGGTGCCTGGGATGGAACATCTCAGTGATGGGGAGAGGCTGGATAATCTCAGGTTGTTTGGAGCAAAGAAGGTGATAGAGGTGTGTAAGGGGCATGGATTTTGGGGGAGGGGGTGGAGATTAGAAGCAGCTGTTCCTCTTAGTCAAAGGGTCTAAGTTGTACAATTTTAAGATGCAATGCAGATATTTTGAAGGGGATTTGAGGGAAAGAAATTTCCCTCAGAGGATGGTGGAAGTCTGGAAAGCACTGCCTGGGGGTGGTTTGCAGGGTGGGCGGTAGGTTGGGGAGCCGGGTGGTAGTTGAGGCAGGAAACCTCACATCCTTTAAAGAGTACTCGGGTGAGCAGTTAGTGCCGTAACCTTCCAGTGGGGGGGACATGGGGGTAATGTCGGCTTAATGTGTCTTTGACAGTGCAAGCACGATGGGCCGAAGGGCTTTTTCTGTACTCTACGATTCTGTGAAAGAGTAAATTTCAAACACCGGGTGGCTCTCTTTAAGCAAAGGTATGATGGACTGAATGGCCTCCCAACAATCTGAATGCAGTAATAGGAACACCAGACTGTCAACATGCAGGGTAGGCAGTGCTGCTGGAGTGAAGTAACTCTGAAACTTAATACAAATAAATGATTAATTGGTTATTTGGTCAATCAGTTACCCTTGTAATTTTTTTTAAAGTGGTTGTGAAAAGGTATTCGTTGATTTTAATACAACACTATGGAGGTACGAAGGCCATTTGATCCATTGTGCCTATACTGGCTCTTTGCAATGTCTATTCAGGGAGGAGATCCTGGAACTGTTTAACATGTCGGTCAGGCTATGGTGAGAGTATTGTGTGTTGTCATGGGATTCACATTCTAGGAGGGATGTGATAGCACTGGGAGAGGGAGTAGAGGGAGATTTACCAGGATGGTGCACAAGCAGGGGGAGCTTTTTTAAAAGATCCCCTATAGTGTAGAAACAGGCCCTTCGGCCCAACAAGCACATGCTGAAAAGTAGCCCACCCAGATCCATTTCTGTCTGACTAATGCACTAACACTACGGGCAATTTAGCATAGCCAATTCACCCTAACCTGCACATCTTTGGACTGTGGGAGGAAACCGGAGCACCCGGAGGAAACCCACGCAGACACGGGGAGAATGTGCAAACTCCACCCAGTCACTCAAGGCTGGAATCTAACCTGGGTCCCTGGCGCTGAAGCAGCAGTGCTAACCACTGAGTCACCGTGTCACCCCAGTTTCAGTGATAAAGAGAGATTGGACAGACTGGGTCTGTTTTCCTTGGAGCAGAGGGGACTGAGGGGGATGTGATTGAGATGGATAACATTTTGAGGGGCATAGATAGGGTAGAAAGGAAGAAACACTTCCCCTTGATGGAGTGATCAATGACCAAGGGGTTTGGAAGAGGCAGGAGTTTGGGGGGGATGCATGGAAACATTTTTCACCCCCAGAGGGTGGTGCGGAATCTGGAACTCCTGGATTTCTGATGAAGGGCTTCTGCCCGAAACGCCAATTCTCCTGCTCCACGGATGCTGCCTGACCTGCTGTGCTTTTCCAGCAACACACTCTTGACTTTGAACTCCAGCATCTGCAGTCCTCCCTTTCTCCTAGGGAATCTGGAACTCCCTGCCTGTCAGGGTGGGAGAGGCAGAAACCCTCGAGAGCATTGAAGAACTGTTTAAATGTGCCCCTGTGATACCAAGGCACGCAAAGTTGTGGGCCAAGTGCTGGGAAATGGGATTGGTGTTCACCAGCACAGACTTGGTGAGATGAAGGGCTTATTATTGTGCTGTGACTGGAGAGTCTCATTGCCCTGAATGTTCCCCGAAACACTGCCAGCCTGGCTGCGCAGAGCGCGGTTCCTCAGTAAAGATCTATAAGTAGGCCCCGGCAGATGACAAAGTGTTCTTTTCTTTTACAGTTGGCTTTGATGACTGTTTCCGGGGTTTGGCAGTACAGTATGAAACCAGCGACCGGAGCTTCAAGGTCCAACGTGACGGCGTGGTGTTCGCAACTGAAGACAGACATCTCTCTGGGAAACAAGTGAAGTTTGTGGTTACGGCACGGGGAATGGAGAGCCCCGGACAATGGCAAACCGTCGTCAAGTTAACCGTAAGAGCCAAAGACGGAACCAAACACACAGGCCAACAGGTACCTCGTCACAACACTGTGGAGCAACAGTGTCCCATACGCAGATTCTGCATTCTCTTTTTTTTTCCCCAACTTCAATTTCTGAACACGTTTCTACATTTAAACGAGAAGAAATAGGAACAGGAGGAGGCCATTTGGCCCCTTGAGCCTGCTCCTCCATTTAATAGCATCATGGTTGATCCCACGTTCCTCACACCCACCTTCCTGCCCATTCCCGACTGATCAAGAATCTATCGATCTCAGCCTTAAATATACACAAGGACTCCGCCCCCACAGCTCTCTGGGGCAAGGAGTTCCATACCCTGAGAGAGGAAATTCCTCCTCATCTCAGTCTGAAATTGGTGCCCTTTATTCTGAGACTGTACCCTCTGCTCCTAGACTGTCCCTCAAGGGGAAACATCCTCTCAGCATTGACCCTGTCAAACCCCTTCAATCTGATCTGCCATACCTCCTACAAGATGTCATGGGCAGGTGGCTATTAGCAATGGTGAGGGGTGTGTGGGTGTGGAGTTGAGAACAAGTATCCTCTGGGCACCATTCCACCCTGTGCAGCTCTTTGTTCACGTTGTGTTGGAGTTTTGACTGAGATAGATTTCTATTGCCGTGATATTTATTACGAGTGACCAACCCTGTCAATTGGGATCATTTTGGTTGAAACATTCGACTTTTCCGGTAAAGGGGATGGGATTTGAGGAAGGTGGTGTGGTGGATGGGAATGAAGATATTTGATGGTAAGGAGCTCCTAGTGAGGTCCCAGTGGAAAGACGTAACCAGGAATGTTGGAGGAGTGATTTCTGGTGCCATGACAGCGCGGCCTATTTAAGTTCTGAGCCACGCGGTGCCTGTCGTTAACCAGTTGTATGACTTGTGTGTTTTTGAAAAATTATCTTGCGATTGCCGCCTATTAGTCAGCCTGTCTACCATTAGATAGTGGTGCTTGGACCACCACAGTACACTTAGAGTGACATGGTGGCTCAGTGGTTAGCACTGTTGCTTCACAGTGCCAGGGACCCGGGTTCAATTCCAGCCTCGGGCATGGATTTTGCACATTCTCCCTGGATCTGCGTGGCTTTCCTCCCACAATCTAAAGATGTGCAGGTTAGGTGAACTGGCTATGCTACGTTGTCCACAGCGTTCAGAGATGTGTAGGTTGGGTGCGTTAGTCAGGGGCTAACTGTAGGGAAAAGGGTCTGAGTGGGTTACTCTTCGGAGGGTCATGTTGGGCCTGTTTCCACACCGTACGGATTCTATGAACTGACATAATCACAACGCCAAACCCCAAAAAAAAGAACTGCAGATGCTGGAAATCTGAAACTATAAGAGAAGTTGCCGGAAAAACTCAGCAAATCTGGCAGCATCTGTGGAGAGAAAGCAAGAGTTACATTCCAGGTCCAGTGACCTTTCTTTAGAAACATTCCGGAAGAAGGGCTTATGCCCGAAACGTCGAATCTCCTGCTCCTTGGATGCTGCCTGACCTGCTACGCTTTTCCAGCAACACATTTTCAGCTCTGATCTCCAGCATCTGCAGACCTCACTTTCTCCTTTAGAAGCACTCACCCATACCCTGAGGGAAAGAATTCCAGGATTTTGACCCAGTGACACTGAAGGGACAAGTGATATATTTCCAAGTCAGGATGGTGAGTGGCTTGGAGGGGAACTTGCAGGGGGTGGTGTTCCCATGTATCTCTGCAATCTGTCGATCAGGATAAAGGTTAATAAGACCCTCACACCTATTCCTAATTCTCTGACCCCAGTTGCAAGCTTGGTTCTGATTTTGTTTATACCCTTGTTGAGCCACAGTTTTCTGATTAATGCCCACTGACCGTGCCTGCGATGGATATGTCCTGTGAGTGGCAAGTGAATTATTCATTATGGGAGAGTTTCACATTAATACATTTATCCTAATTTCTCTCCTGTGGGCATGGCTCTGAATTCAAGAATATGTTCCCCGCTGGGAGACAGCGTGTCTCTCTATTCACCCCATTGATTGCTATCATCTCCTAAAAGCATCAATCACACAATCTTGACCACCGCCCCCCGACTCCGCCAAACACTTGACATTATTAAATCATGAGTTTTGATCAGCCCCCCTCATCCACTGCTGTCAACACTCCCTCTTTCCATTAGCAACAGTGTGTGCTACCTCTAAGATGCACTGCAGCAACTCACTAAGGCTCCTTCAACGCCATCTGCCAAACCTGTGACCACTTCCATTATACGGACAAGGGCAGCAGATACATGGGAACACCACCCCCTGCAAGTTCCCTTCCAAGCCCCTCACCATCCTGACTTGGAAATATATCAGTGTCGCTGGGTCAGAATCCTGGAATTCCCTCCCTAAGGGTCACTGGACCTGGAACGTTAACTTTGCTTTCTGTCCTCGGATGCTGCCAGATTTGCTGAGTTTTTCCAGCAACTCCTCGTATAGTTTCTGATTTCCAGCACCTGCAGTTTTTTTCGGGTTTAGCGTGGTGATTGCGTCAGTTCAAGGATGATTGGATCAAAGTTTGGAAAATATTTAGCAGGGATTTGGAGGGACTTTGAAAAGGACTTTAGAAAGCTGGGAAGTTTCATGCAGTGAGCTAAAGTAAGAATGTGGATGTAGATTTGCTCGCTGAGCTGGAAGGTTCATTTCCAGATGTTTTGTCACGCTACTAGGTTACATCTTCGGTAGGCCTCTGGTAAGCACTGCTAGTATGGTGACGAAACATCTGGAAATGAACCTTCCAGCCCAGTGAGCAAACCTACATCCAGAACCTCAACCTGAGCTACAAATCTTCTCAAAACTCACTAAGTAATAATCTTAAATTGCTGTCCGGTGTAACTCTTAAGACAGTCAATTGGACAAATGCTTTCTAACAATAGGCTGAAATCTAATGCTGGGTAGTTAGGTGCACACTTGGGTATGCTAGGAGCTACATAGATAAATACTCAGGACCCTGCTTAATGGAGCCAAAAATAAGCATTTTCCAAAGAAAAGGGAGCCATGGAGATGGCCAGACCTGCTATATCTCCACTGTAACAGCCTGACCAATCAGAATCTTCCTGCATGGTCCAAGAATTAAGATTGGCAGTTAACTTCCCAATGAAGGGCTTATGCCTGAAACATAGATTCTCCTGCTCCTCGGATGCTTCCTGACCTGCTGTGCTTTTCCAGCACCACACACCCAACTCTCCAGCACCTGCAGTCCTCACTTTCTCCTAGTCCTTGAAAGTGGAGTCACAGGTAGATAGGATAGTGAAGAAGGTGTTTGGTATGCTTTCCTTTATTGGTCAGTGTATTGAGTACAGGAGTTGGGAGGTCATGTTGTGGCTGTGCAGGACATTGGAATATTGAGTGCAATTCTGGTCTCCTTCCTGTCGGAAAGATGTTGTGAAACGTGAAAGGGTTCAGAAACGATTCACAAGGATGTTGCCAGGGTTGGAGGATTTGAGCTCTAGGGAGAGGCTGAACAGGCTGGGGCTGTTTTCCCTGGGGCATCGGACACTGAGGGGTGACCTTATAGAGGTTTACAAAATTATGAGGGGCATGGATAGGATAAATAGGCAAAGTCTTTTCCCTGGGATCGGGGAGTCCCGAACTAGAGGGCATAGGTTTAGGGTGAGAGGGGAAAGATATCAAAGAGACCTAAGCGGCAACGTTTTCACACAGAGGGTGGTACGGGTATGGAATGAGTTGCCAGAGGAAGTGGTGGAGGCTGGTACAATTGCAATATTTAAGAGGCATTTGGATGGGTATGTGAATAGGAAGGGTTTGGAGGGATATGGGCTGGGTGCTGGCAGGTGGGACTAGACTGGGTTGGGATATCTGGTTGGCATGGACGGGTTGGACCGAAGGATCTGTTTCCGTGCTGTACATCTCTATGACTATTCTTGCTGCATCTACATGTCAAATATAGTATGACCAATCACCACCCTCTTCTCATGGTCTGTAACATGGTGACTCCTTGTTTTGAATACATTACTTATCTCCTAGTTCTGAAACGTGAGTTTGACTAGTCGTCTTTTAGCAAGGTTTAAATTGTGTACAAGCCAAGTGATCTGCTGTTGTTTGATTCATGTATTGTCTCAATGGCTCATCTTTCTGGCCCTTGTCCCTGTGCCAGAACCCAGCGCTAGTTACACTCCCGCCATGATGGATATCGGTCCCAGCCCTTGCTCAGGTGAAGCACAACTGGCTGGATCCAAGTGTCTCTTGTGGCACAGTGGTAATGTCCTTGCCTCTGAGCTAGGAAGCCTGTGTTCAGTTTGCCCCAGAGGTGTGCAGCAAAAGCAGATGGATGAGAAAAATATCCAAGTGAATCAGAAATCCCTGCTCTGTCAGTGTGCCTTCAGCAACTTACCACATACACTGTGCCTTTATAATAGTTTGTGCTCATTAGCACCAGGAATACAGAACAGGGACAGGCCCTCCAAGCCTGTACCAATCCTCATGCCCTACTCAAACTGAAAAACAAACCTGCTGCCCTTATTCAGTCCATATCCTTCTATCCCTTCTGTTCATGTCACCATCCAAATGCCTCTTATATGTCCCCAGTGTATCTGCTTCCACCCCCTCTTCTGACAGTGTGTTCCAGGCTCCTACCCCTCCCTGTTTGAAAAACCTCCCTTACACATCTCCCTTAACCTGTTCCCCCTCTCACCTTGAACCTGTGCCCCCTTGTAATTGAAACTTCAACCCTGGGGAAAAGCCCCTACCTATCCACCCTATTGGTGCCTCTCATTGTTGTGTAACCCTCGATCAGTCTCCTCTCAGCCGCTGTCTTTCCAGTGAAAACAATCCTCGTCTCTTTAACCTTTCCTTATAGCCAATGCCCCCGAGACCAGGTAACATCCTGGGGGATGGCACGGTGGCTCAGTGGTTAGCACTGCTACCTCACAGCGCCAGGGACCCAGGATCAATTCCAGCCTCGGGCGACTGTTTGTGTGGAGTTTGCGCATTCTCCGGGTGCTCTAGTTTCCTCCCACAGTCCAAAGATGTGCAGGTTAGGTGAATTGGCCATGCTAAATTGCCCATTGGGTTAGGTGCATTAGTCAGAGGGAAATGGGTCTGGGTGGTTTACTCTTCGGAGGGTCGGTGTGGACTTGTTGGGCTGAAGGGCCTATTTCCTCACTGTAGGGAATCTAATCTAGTCTAGTCTAGTCTAGTCTAATCTAATGACCCTTCTCAGCACTCTTCCACATCCTTCTGATAGTGTGGCAATCTGAATTATACGCAGCAATGTGGAGTTGACTCTTCACAGCGCTCTGGGCAATTCGCAATGGACAATAGAATAGGCGAAAGTGACGACTGCAGATGCTGGAGATCAGAGTCAAGATTAGAGTGCTGGAAAAGTACAGCAGGTCAGGCAGCACCTGAGGAGCAGGAAAAAAGACGAAATTCTGCCCGAAACGTCTATTTTCCTGCTCCTGGGATGCTGCCTGACCTGCTGTGCTTTTCCAGCACCACACTAATGGGTAATAGAATGCCTGTTTAGTTGGTAATGCCCACACCCCAAAAACCCAACCTTCTCTGGCTTACATGTGACTCCAGACCCACAGCAATATGTTTGACTCTTATTGCCTTCAAGGCAATTCATGATGAACAATAACTATCCCAGAAATTTTTTATCTTTTTAACAATCAACAGCTTTGGGTCATGGATGAACAATGATCTCATTGAATGGTGAGACAGCTGTGAAGGGCTGAATGGCCATTTGCTCTTTCCTACCTTCCCATGAATTTTGACTGTCTCCCATCCCAACAGGAGTTACATCGCCTCCAGTCCTTGAGCTGGGATTATTGAGGCATGGCTTATGAGTTACAGCTAGTCTTCCCGTTGAATTGTGTGAAACCTCCATATCTGAGATAGTTGGTTAGCTCACCAAGCTGCTGGGTTATTGTGCAACCGCTGCATTACCATGCTGGGTAACCTCCTCAGTGGGACCTCTGTGAGACACTCTGGTTCTGTCCTGCTCGGTTTTTATGTGGGCCCAGGATGTTGGGGATGAGTGTCACTCCCAGGTCTTCTCTGCAGCGGGTTTGTACACCGGGTCTGTCCCTGTTGATGGTTGACAACCAGGCTTCCAAGAACTTCCTTGGGTGTCTCTGGCTGGCCTGTCCTAGAATGGTTCCTTTGTCATAGCTGAACCGATGGCTGTCTTTGTCTATAGGTACAGAGATGAGGGGGAGTGGACCATGTCGTTTAGTAGCCAGTTGGTATTTGTGAAGCCAGATGGCTAGTTTTCTTCCTGTTTGTCCGATGTGGTGCTTGTTGCAAGGGATTTTGAATACCACGTTGGTCCTGTGTGCTGTGGATATGGGGTCCTTAGTCCTGGTAAATAGCTGGAGTAGTGTTGCTGTTGGTTGGTGAGCCACCATAAAACCTAGTGGTCATAACAACCTAGTAAGTTAATCCTGATATGTTCTTTACATAGGGTAGGGTGGCCAGTCTGTTGGTCAGTACAGTGTCTTTCTGGCATTGTCTGTTGGACAGACATCAGCAGATGAAGCTGATGGAGTATCTGTTGTGATCAAAGACTCTGTGTAAGTGTTCTCCCCGTTCCTTGAGGAGTTCTGATGTGTTGCAGTGTGTCATGGCTCTCCATACCTTCACCTTCTGTGATACTTCTCGGTGCTGGTTCAGGGGTGACATCGCCCCTGAGCTAATGAGGGTTTGAATAAGCCTTAGCGTCACAACTACTCTCAGGAGTACAGTGAAAAGCTAACCGCACCATCCGAGGTATTAAGGTACAAGGTTCTTCAGAACAAATTCCTAAGAAACAAAATCAGGAAAATAAAAAGACCAGATTGCAGACCTTCTGTGATAATGTAATTTAAAAAAAATAAACATAACAATTTAAGACAAAGTCAACTAGATGCTTTTCCTCCACTCTTCCATAACACTATGCCCGCAGTAGATATGAAAAGTATTTGAAGCTGGGCTGTTGCTGTGTTTGATTGAATGAACCTTGACTCAATGAATGGTTGGAGTGAGACTGAATATTTGTAGGCCGTTCTATCAATCAAAAGGGACCAGATTTGGGACCTGCATGTGGGTACAAATACCAGCTAACCTGGAGGTGTATTTGTGTTGCTATTCAAATGCAGCTGTCATGTGGCACCATTGCAGTTTTGCTTTTGTCAGCTTCAGCTGTTCCAGCCGGTCTCATCCTGTAGGTTTGGAGGCACTAACATAACCCGTATGGTGGGAGTGGGTGTGAACTGAAGATTTATGTGTACACATTCTCTCAGAACAATATATATAGATGCTTGGAGGAAGTGCTCAGTAGGGGGTGTCAAAAAATGTTTTGGGAGAACTTAGAATGTGGAGTCTGCATCCTCAAGAACTATAGTCATAGAGATGTACAGCATGGAAACAGACCCTTCGGTCCAACCCGTCCATGCCGACCAGATATCCCAACCCAATCTAGTCCCACCTGCCAGCATATGCCTCCAAACCCTTCCTATTCATATACCCATCCAGATGCCTCTTAAATGTTGCAATTATACCAGCGTCCACCACTTCCTCTGACAGCTCATTCCATACCCATACCACCCTCTGCATGAAAAAGTTGCCCCTTAGGTCTCTTTTATATCTTTCCCCCCTCACCCTAAACCTATGCCCTCTAGTCCTGGAAACTCCAATCCCAGGGAAAAGACTTTGCCTATTTACCCTATCCATGCCCCTCATAATTTTGTAAACCTCTATGAGGTCACCCCTCAGCCTCCGACACTCCAGGGAAAACAGCCCCAGCCTGTTCAGCCTCTCCCTATAGCTCAAATCCTCCAACATTGGCAACATCCTTGTAAATCTTTTCTGAACCCTTTCAAATTTCACAACATCTTTCCAATAGGAAGGAGACCAGAATTGCATGCAATATTCCAACAGTGGCTTAACCAATGTCCTGTACAGCCACGACATGACCTCCCTACCCCTGTACTCAATACTCTGACCAATAAAGGAAAGCATACCAAACGCCGCCTTCACTATCCTATCTACCTGTGACTCCACTTTCAAGGAGCTATGAGCCTGCACTCCAAGGTCTTTGTTCAGCAACACTCCCTAGGACCTTACCATTAAGTGTATAAGTCCTGCTAAGATTTGCTTTCTCAAAATGCAGCATCTTGCATTTATCTGAATTAAACTCCATCTGCCACTTCTCAGCCCATTGGCCCATCTGGTCCAGATCCTGTTGTAATCTGAGGTAACCCTCTTCGCTGTTCACTACACCTCCAATTTTGGTGTCATCTGCAAACTTACTATGCTCACATCCAAGTCATTTATGTAAATGACAAAAAGTAGAGGGCCCAGCACCGATCCTTGTGGCACTCCACTGGTCACAGGCCTCCAGTCTGAAAAACATCCCTCCACCACCACCCTCTGTCTTCTACCTTTGAGCCAGTTCTATATCCAAATGGCTAGTTCTCCCTTTATTCCATGAGATCTAACCTTGCTAATCAGTCTCCCATGGGGAACCTTGTCGAATGCCTTACTGAAGTCCATATAGATCACATTTACTGCGCTGCCCTCATCAATCCTCTTTGTTACTTCTTCAAAAAACTCAATCAAGTTTGAGGCATGGCTAGTTGAGGCATTAGTGAAAATATGTTTAAGGGGATGTCGGATTGATAGATAAAAAAGATATGAAACAGGAACAGAAGTGGCTCGTTCAGCCCCTCGAACCTGTTCTCCCTTTTAATGGGGTCATGGTTGATCCCACGTTCCTCACACCCACCTTCCTGCCCTTTCCCCTGATTCCCCGACTGATCAAGAATCTATCGATCTCAGCCTTAAATATACACAAGGTCTCTGCCCCACAGCTCTCTGGGGCATGGAGTTCCAAAGACCCTCAACCCTCTGAAAGAAGAAATTCCTCCTCATCTCAGTCTGAAATTGGTGCCCCTTTACTCTGAGACTGTACCCTCGGGTCCTAGACCCTCCGATGAGGGGAAACATCCTCTCGGCATTGACCCTGTCAAGCCCCTTAAGAATCCGATACGCAATCACCTCTCATTGTTCTCAACTCCAGTGAGTAGAGTCCCAACCAGTTTAACCTTTGCTCATAAGACCGGGGAGGCGATGGCCTCGTGGTATTATCGCTGGACTGTTAATCCAGAGACCCAGATAATGTTCTGGGGACCTGGGTTCGAATCCCACTATGGCATATGGTAGAATTTTAATTCAGCCTTTTAAAAAAAAATCTAGAACAAAGAATCTAATGATGGCTGTGAATGATTATCGGAATAAACCCATCTGGTTCACTAATGCCCTTTAGGGAGGGAAATCTGCCATCCCTGTCTGGTCCGCTCTCTGTGCGACTCCAGACCCAGAGCAACATGATCGGCTATTAACTGCCCTCTGTGCAGTTAGGGGTGGGATATAAATGCTGCCCAGCCTTGTCCCATGAATGAATAATGAAAAATCAATGACACCATTCCATTCCTAGTGAACCTTCTCCACAAGGTCTCCAGTGAAACTATATATTTTCTTGAATAAGGGGATCGAAACAGCTCTCAGTCCTCCAGCTGTGGTCTCACCAGCACCTTGTACAGCTGCAGTAAGACTTTCTTACTCTTACACTCTTTCAGTGGCAGAGGATTGAGTGACTTGCTTCTAACTGGGGGTCTATGCCAGTCAGAAGAATTTGAGATTGCTCCAGAGAGGACGGGCTCATATTGAGAAATGAAACCAGGTCCACTTCATGTAACGGAATCACAGATGGATGCTCCAGGTCAATTACTCAGCCCTTGTCAAATTCCTTGCTGAAGTCCGTGCAGACAGCATCTGCAAGGTTTGTGAAGGTTTGTAGCTCAGGTTGAGGTTTAGGGTGTAGGTTTGTTATCCAGACGTTTCATTACCTGGCTCGGTAACATCATCAGTGGGGACCTCCAAGTAAAGCAAAGCTGCTGTCTCCTGCTTTCTATTTATATCTTTCTCTTGGATGGGGTTCCTGTGGTGATGTCATTTCCTGTTGGTTTGCTGAGGGGTTGATAGATGGTATCTAGGTCTCTGTGTTTGTCTGTGGCGTTGTGGTTGGAGTGCCAGGCCTCTAGGAATTCTCTGGCATGTCTTTGCTACCGCTCTATCTTTATCAATCGTCTTTATTGTCTGTTCAAAAAACTCAATCAAGTTGCAGAGTCATAGAGCAGTACAGCATGGAAACAGGCCATTCAGTCCAAACTGACCATGGTGCCCACTCAGCCAGTTCCAATTGTCCACATTTGGTCCATATCCCTCTAAACCCTTCCCATCCATGTACCTATCCAAATGTTGTTTCAATGTTGCTATTGTACCTGTCTCAACCACTTCCGTTGTCAGCCCATTCCATACACACACCACTCTCTGTGTGAAGAAGTTGCCCCTCAGATCCTCCTTAAATCTCTCCCCTCTCACCTTAAACTTATGCCCTCTAGTTTTCAAATCCCCATCCCTGGGAAAAAGACTGTATGCATTCGTCCAGTCTATGCCCTTCACGATGTTATACATGTTTCTCACAAGGTAGTGAGGAATGCTTTCCCATGCACAAAGCCATGTTGGCTATCCCTAACCTGTCATGCCTTTCCAAATGCATGCAAATCCTGACCCTCACATTCCCCTCCACTGCTGATGTAAGGCTCACTGGTCTGTAGTTCCCTGGCTTTTTGCAGTTTGTTCCTTCTGTCTTTGTGAAGATCGACCGAACTCCACTCCTTCATTTCACCATCTATTTTGGTCCTTAAATTCCCGCACTTCAGTTTGTGAGGAAGGGCAGCTGTGTGTTTTTCTCCAAAGCACGAATTAGTTTTTTTCCTCAATTGATCAGGAGGACCTTTATGAGAGATGTAGTCCCCAGCATAGACTGGTTGGGCCGAATAGCCAGTTTCTTTCCTGAAATTCAATGCTGCAACTCCATCAATTTGTCTAACCTGACGAACAATGCTCCCCCCCATTGAGAATGTCATCACTAAGTTCGATGCAATCCTCCCACCCCGCACCCACCTCCACTCCAGTGTCAGATTTTTTGGGCTTTCGGGGAATCAAGGGTGGTTTCTTAATTCTAAGAGTCTCCTATTTTCCAAAACTTGATGTTTCACCTTTTGTTCCTAAAAACAACTACAGCGCGATGAGGGTTCTTGCCTCTCCCACTCTTACAGGCTGGAGTTCCAGGTTCCCCACCACCCTCTGTGGGGAAAGACATTTTCCTCACACCCCCTCCTGCCCCTCACCTTAAATCTATACCCCCTGTTTCTTTAGTAAATGTTTGGCTTTGTTTTCTGGCTAAAACTGAAGTGCTGACACTTTGTATGATCCAGCTGCTCTGTGAACAGGATGTT
Source organism: Hemiscyllium ocellatum (assembly GCF_020745735.1). Lineage (NCBI taxonomy): Eukaryota > Metazoa > Chordata > Chondrichthyes > Orectolobiformes > Hemiscylliidae > Hemiscyllium > Hemiscyllium ocellatum. Next base: position 137,604,384 of record NC_083404.1, read on the forward strand.
TACTTGGACCATTGAGGGAGCCCAAGTGTTGTATTCTTTTAATCGCTAAGTGGTGTACAGGCCACAAACCCGTTGATGGAAATGGATGAGGCTTTAAACTCCCGACTGAGCGACTTTATAATGATTGTAAACTTCCGATGACTCTTTTGTACATCTTAATGTTAACTTGAAAGCGTTGACTCGGAAGTTGGAGGGACAATGTCTTCAAGGACTCCAGCTGTTCAGGTTCTCTGGGTTTTTGAGTCATTCTGTGCTGCAAACGTGCATTCAAATAAACCCAAATATGTTTGAGTTTGTTCAGCTTTTAAAAAAGGGCATCGTTTTATATCATCACGGGGTTTTGTTCATTCCCAAGATCTGAAGGCGTTAAGGCTTGTAGTATTAAACCTTT